>NC_089249.1:62910304-64314471 GCF_963930625.1 Muntiacus reevesi | reverse complement strand
GGAAGCCTGGTGTGCTGCAGTCCATGGGGTCGCAAAGAGTTGGACATGACTGAGTGACTGAACTGAACTGAAGTGCGTACACTGGGTATCAATGACAGTCACATGGTTAGGACTTGGCGCATTCATAACTGAGGAAGTGCATATACTGGGAATTCCATGACAGTCTAATGGTTAGGACTTGGCACTTTCACAACCGAGACCATGGATTCAAGACCTGATAGGAATAAATATCTTGCAATGTGTCACAGCTATAAACAAATTAAAATTTAAAAAGTGCATATAGCACCACAGGGATATATACCAAGGTCATCAGCCTTACAGCCTTTGCGATTTCTTTTCCTTCAGTCTAGGACGCTTCTGCCCAGGTAGCTTCTTTTTCTTTGCTATTCCAGTCTTGGACTAAAAGTCATATCCTCAAAGAAGCCTTCCCAGACCATGCAATTTAAAGAATATTTCTCCTTCCCTGTACCAGTCCATGATTATCATGTCGAGCCATTTTGTTCTATGTTCTCATAATTTTAACTTATTCCATGAAAAGGCAAGGGCACATTTCATGCAAAGATGGGCACAATAAAGGACAGAAATGGTATGGACCTAACGGAAACAGAAGTGATTAAGAAGAGATGGCAAGAATACACAGAAGAACTAAACAGAAAAGTTCTTAATGAACTGGATAACCACAATGGTGTGATCACTCACCTGAGAGCCAGATATCCTGGAGTGTGAAGCCAAGCGGGCCTTAAGAAGCATTAGTAGGAACAAAGCTAGTGGGGGTGATGGAATTCGGGATGAGCTATTTAAAATTCTAAAATAGGATGATACTGTTAAAGTGCTGCACTCACTATGCCAGCAAATTTGGAAAACTCAGTAGTTGCCAAAGGACTGGAAAAGGTCAGTTTTCATTCCAATTCCAAAGAAGGGCAATGTCAAAGAATGTGCAAACTACCATATAATCACACTCATTTCACATGCTAGAAAGGTAATACTCAAAATCCTTCCAGCTAGGCTTCAGCAATACGTGAACCAAGAACTTCCAGATGTACCGGCTGGGTTTAGAAAAGGGAGAGGAGCCAGAGACCAAACTGCCAACATTCGTTAGACCATAGAGAACGCAACGGAGCTCCAGAGAAACATCTACTTCTGTTTCACTGACTATGCTAAAGCCTTTGACTGTAGGGATAACAACAAACTGCAGACAATACTTAAAGAGATGGGATACCTGCCTCCTGGAAAACTTGCATGTAGGTCAAGAAGCAACAGTTTGAACTGAACATGGAACAACAGACTGGTTCCAAACTGGGAAAGGCGCACAACAACACTGTGTATTGTCACCCTGCTTATTTAACTTACATGCAGAGTACATAATGTGAAATGTGGGCTGGATGAATCAAAAGCTGGAATCAAGATTCCTCAGATGTGCAGATGATACCACTCTAAAGGCATAAAGTAGAGAGGAACTAAAAGCTGGCTTAAAAATTAACCCATGATTAATCCAAAAATTGAAGATCATGGTGTCCAGTCCCATCACTTCATGGCAAATGGATGGAGAAGTGGAAACAGTGGCAGATTTTATTTTCCTGGGTTTCAAAATCACTGTGGACAGTGACTGCCAGAATGAAATTAAAAGCAGAGACTTCACTTTGCTGACAAAAGTCAGTATAGTCAAAGCTATGGTTTTTCCAGTAGTCATGCATAGATGTGAGAGGTGGACCATAAAGAAGGCTGAGTGGCAAAGAACTGATGCTTTAAAATCAGGGTGCTGGTGAAGACTCTTGAGAGTTCCCTGGGCTGCGAGGAGATCAAACCAATCAACCCTAAAAGAAATCAACCCTGAATAGTCCTTTCAAAAGGACTGATGCTGAAGCTCCAATACTTTGGCCACCTGCTGTGGAGAGCGGATACATCAGAAAACACCCCGATGCTGGGAAAGATTGAAGGCAAAAGGAAAAGGGGGCAACAGAGGATGAGATGGTTGGATGGCACCACTGACTCAATGGACATGAGTTTGAGCAAGTTCCAGGAGCTGGTGATGGACAGGGAAGCTTGGAGTGCTGCAGTCCACGGGTTGACAGAGTTGGACACAACTGAGCAACTGAACAATAACAAAAAAGGCAAGCTTTCTGGGCACTGGCATTTTTTTCAGTCTGTCTTATTCACAACAGCAACCTTAGTGCATAATAGAGTGTGAACGGTACTCAGAAAAGTATTTCTCCAGTGAATGAATGGAAACTAGGAAGTCAGTATGTATCAGATCAGGGATAGCAGCTTAAGTCCATAATAAAACAAACTCCTTGAAAGAAAGTATTTCTGAAAAAGACAGAATATGTGTTCAGAGAAGTCATTTACTGATTTTGAATAAAAGCAGCCCTCCTAACAAAACCCTACTGAAAGTATACTCCTGATAGCAAATCTGAAATACAACAGTTAAAAAATATTCTGTTTACTGAATATTTCTTTTTAAAAGTCAGGGCCATATATGAGACTCAGTAAAATTCAGTTCAGTCACTCAGTCGTGTCTGACTCTTTGCAACCCCATGGACTGCAGCACGACAGGCCTCCCAGTCCATCACCGACTCCTGGAGTTTACCCAAACTCATGTGCATTGAGTTGGTGATGCCATCCAACCATCTCATTCTCTGTCGTCCCCTTCTCTTCCCACCTGCAATCTTTCCCAGCATCAAGGTCTTTTCAAATGAGTCAGCTCTTCGTATTAGGTGACCAAAGAATTGGAGTTTCAGCTTCAACATCAGTCCTTTCAATGAACACTCAGGACTAATCTCCTTTAGGATGGACTGGTTGAATCTCCCTGCAGTTCAAGGGACTCTCGAGAGTATTCGTGAAAACCACAGTTCAAAAGCATCACTGCTTTAGTGCTCAACTTTCTTTATACTCCAACTCTCACATTCATATATGACTACTGGAAAAACCATAGCCTTGACTAGACAGACCTTTGTTGGTATAGTAATGTCTCTGCTTTTCAATATGCTGTCTAGGTTGGTCATAACTTCCCTTCCAAGGAGTAAGCATCTTTAATTTCATGGCTGCAGTCACCATCTGCAGTGATTTTGGGGCCCCCCAAAATAAAGTCAGTCACTGTTTCCACTGTTTTCTGATCTATTTGCCATGAAGTGATGGGACCGGATGCCATGATTTTAGTTTTCTAAATGTTGAGCTTTAAGCCAACTTTTCCACTCTCGTCTTTCACTTTCATCAAGAGGCTCTTTAGTTCTTCTTCACTTTCTGCCATAAAGGTGGTGTCATCTGCATATATGAGGTTATTGATATTTCTCCCGGCAATCTTGATTCCAGCTTGTGCTTCCTCCAGCCCAGTGTTTCTCATGATGTACTCCTCATATGAGTTAAATAAGCAGGGTGACAATATACAGCCTTGACATACTCCTTTTCCTGTTGGGAACCAGTCTGTTGTTCCATGTCCAGTTCTAACTGTTGCTTCCTGACCTGCATACAGGTTTCTCAAGAGGCAGATCAGGTGGTCTGGTATTCCCATCTCTTGAAGAATTTTCCAGTTTACCGTGATCCACCCAGTCAAAGGCTTTGGCATAGTTGGTAAAGCAGAAAGAGATGTTTTTCTGGAACTCTCTTGCTTTTTTGATGATCCAATGGATGTTGGCAATTTGATCTCTGGTTCCTCTGCCTTTTCTAAAACCAGCTTGAACATCTGGAAGTTCACGGTTCATGTATTGTTGAAGCCTGGCTTGGAGAATTTTGAGCATTACTTTACTAGCGTGTGAGATGAGTGCAATTATGTGGTAGTTTGTGCATTCTTCAGCATTACCTTTCTTTGGGATTGGAATGAAAACAGACCTTTTCCAGTCCTGTGGCCACTGCTGAGTTTTCCAAATTTGGTGGTATATTGAGTGCAGCACTTTCACAGCATCATCTTTCGGGATTTGAAATAGCTTAACTGGAAATCCATCACCTCCACTAGCTTTGTCTGTAGTGATGCTTCCTAAGGCCCACTTGACTTTGCACTCCAGGATATCTGGCTATAGGTGAGTGATCACATCATTGTGATTTCTGGGTCGTGAAGATCTTTTTTCTTATAGTTCTTGGAGTGTATTCTTGCCACCTCTTCTTAAATCTTCTGCTTCTGTACGGTCCATACCATTTCTGTCCTTTATTGTGCCCATCTCTGCATGAAATGTTCCCTTGGTATCTCTAATTTTCTTGAAGAGATCTCTAGTCTTTCCCAATCTATTGTTTTCTTCTATTTCTTTGCACTGAACACTGAGGAAGGCTTTCTTATCTCTCCTTGCTAATCTTTGGAACTCTGCATTCAAATGGGAATATCTTTCCTTTCCTCCTTTACTTTTCACTTCTTTTCTTTTCACATCTATTTGTAAGGCCTCCTCAGATAGCCATTATCCTTTTTTGCATTTCTTTTTCTTGTGGATCGTCTTGATCCCTGCCTCCTGTACAATGTCACGAACCTCCAACTATAGTTCATCAGGCACTCTGTCTATCAGACCTAGTCCCTTAAATCTATTTCTCACTTCCACTGTGTAATTGTAAGGGATCTAATTTAGGTCATACTTGAATGGTTTAGTGGTTTTCCCTACTTTCTTCAATTTTAGTCTGAATTTGGCATACGGAGTTCATGACCTGAGCTACAGTCAGCTCCCAGTCTTGTTTTTGCTGACTGTATAGAGCTTCTCCATCTTTGGCTCCAAAAAATATAATCAGTCTGATTTCGGTACTGACCATCTGGTGATGTCCATGTCTAGAGTCATCTCTTGTGTTGTTGGAAGAGGGTGTTTGCTATGACCAGTGCGTTCTCTTGGTAAAACACTATCAGCCTTTGCTCTGCTTCATTCTGTACTCCAAGGTGAAATTTGCCTGTTACTCCAGGTGTTTCTTGACTTTCTGCTTTTGCGTTCCAGTCTCCTATAATGAAAAGGACATCTTTTTTGGGTGTTATAGTCCTAAAAGGTCTTGTACAAGGTCTTCATAGAACTGTTCAACTTCACCTTTTTCAGCATTACTGGTCAGGGCATAGACTTGGATTACTGTGATATTGAATTGTTTGCCTTGGAAACGAACAGAGATCATTCTGTTGTTTTTGAGATTGCATCCAAGTACTGCATTTCAGACCCTTAACATATAGGAGACTAGCTTCTGCTTTGTGATGTTCTTGGCTATAGAGAGGAACAAGTACTATTTTATTTATTATGTTTTCCCTAGATTAGCATGGGTTCTCAGAAACAATAAATTTAGAACTATCTTTTAATTAATGGATGTGAAATCTGGGGACATTCTGAGCAGAAATTCCAGACTCAAACTATAAACCAAAACTGACTTTCAGGATCTTGGTAAACAAGGATAAGACTAGTTAATACTTAAATTAAAATTTGCTTAACAACCTATAAATAGACACAAATCTTGCAAGAAAGTCAACCATTCTAAATCACATCCTGGAGACAGACTATGCCTCTTAATTTTGCAAAATAAAGACTAATCATATTGGGAGTCCTGTTGAGATTCCAGCCTTTGCAAAATTCTGAATGAGAAGTCAACCCATCTATTTGCTATGGCTGAACAAGAAAGCACACTATTATAGGAAAAGAGATGAATCATTTATCTGTTAGTCAAGCATTTACTCTTTACCAAGGTCTTACTTAGATTTACCCATGTTAATGATTTCTTTGCTTACCATTCCTCTTCCATCTCAGTCTTTCCTTCTGAGTTCAACTTCTCCACTTCTTAAGTACATCTTTCCAAAGTTCCTTTAGTCTGTATGACAGTAGCCAACTTTTATTTTATTTAGAGCTTTTAATTGCCCAAGAAACGTCATTACTTTTTTTTTTCTTGAATAAAAGTTCATAAAAATTCAGCTAGGTAAAAATGAGATTACTAGTCATTTTCCCTTAGCATCGTACAATTTCATCCTCTTCAGACTTCCATTTGTTGCTATTGAATACTGTGAAAATGTGGTACTTTTATGAGCAATTATCTATTCTTCTTGTCTTTTATTAAGATATTCTCTTTAGAGTTGATTTCCTGCAGTTTCACTATAATATATATCTAGGTACAGAATTTTTATCTACCCTGCCTGGGGTTTTATTGTACTTCCTAAAGCTGAGAATTCATGCCTTTCATCAGTTCCAGAAAAGCCTTATCCAGTATGTATTTGAATTGATAATAGTTGAGAACTCTCTCTGTTCTCTCTGGAACTACAATTCAGTTCAGCTCAGTTTAGTCACTCAGTGGTGTCTGACTCTTTGCAACCCCATGAACTGCAATATGCCAGGCCTCCCTGTCCATCACCAACTGCCAGAGTCTATCCAAATCCATGTCCATCGAGTTGATGATGCCATCCAGCCATCTCATCCTCTATCATCCCCTTCTCCTCCTGCCCCCAATCCCTCCCAGCATCAGGGTCTTTTGCAATGAATCAGCCCTTCACATCAGGTGGCCAAAGTATTGGAGTTTCAGCTTCAACATCAGTCTTTCCAATGAACACCCAGGACTGATTTCCTTTAGGATAGACTGGTTGGATCTCCTTGCAGTCCAAAGGACTCTCAAGAGTCTTCTCCAACACCACAGTTCAAAAGCATCAATTCTTCGGCGCTCAGCTTTCTTTATAGTCCAACTCTCACATCCATACATGACCACCGGAAAAACCATAGCCTTGACTAGACGGACCTTTGTTGACAAAGTAATATCTGTGCTTTTTAATATGCTGTCTAGGTTGGTCATAACTTTCCTTCCAAGGAGGAAGCATCTTTTAATTTCATGGCTGCAGTCACCATCTGCAGTGATTTTGGAGTCGCCCAAAAATAAAATCAGCCACTGTTTCCACTGTTTCCTCATCTATTTGCCATGAAGTGATGGGACCAGATGCCATGATCTTAGTCTTCTGAATGCTGAGTTTTAAGCCAACTTTTTCACTTTCCTTTTTCACTTTTGTCAAGGGGGTCTTTAGTTCTTCACTTTCTGCCATAAGGGTGGTATCATCTGTGTATCTGAGGTTATTGGTACTTCTCCCAGCAATCTTGATTCCAGCTTGTGCTTCCTCCAGCCCAGCGTTACTCCTGATATATTCTGCATAGAAGTTAAATAAGCAGGGTGACAATATACAGCCTTGATGCACTCATTTCCTGATTTGGAAGCAGTCTATTGTTCCATGTCCAGTTCTAACTATTGCTTCCTGACTACAATTAGATTCAGTTTAAACTTTCTCATTCTACTCTCCGTATCTCTTAACTTCTCTTTCATATCTTTCATTACTTCAGCTGCTTAATTTCTTTACATCTGTCATTAACTCACTCTTCAGAAAGTACCTTATCTACTATTTAACTTGTTCATTGCATTTGTTTTTTTCTTTCTAGAGATTATCTCTGTGCCAAATCTGCTTAGTTAATTTTCACAGCTGGTTACCTGCTCATGATTTCAATCCCCTTTATTACTAAAACATTTAAAAATTAACTTAAATAGTAAACCTGATGTTAATCAATCACCTTCCTTCACACTGTGGGAGGCAGCAGGGAGTTTACTTCTATTGCTGGTTGTTTTGCTCAAGTCTGGTGTTGCCCTGTTTCTTCCTATGTTGTATAATTTTGGGGTATAGACTCATAATAAGAAAACTAATCTGGAGAAGTCTCCAAAGCATGGGTTGAATGTACATTCCTTCAGAAAGGTCATACATTTGCTTCTGCCCAACCGGAGGCATTTATACCTTGGGAGCACTTTTATTTCTTGGCTTTGGGTTTCCCAGATCACACAGGTAGTATAAATTCGAACTTCAAATTTGTATTTAAAAAGAGTTAAGGTTATAAATTCTCAGGAAGATTTGTACATAGATGTAAAGAGAGACAAGCCTTCACTGCAGTACTCTGCTGGTGGGTGAAATTTCCCTGGCCTACCCTTTTGCCAAGTATGGGTTGTTATTGTTGCTGCTGCTGTTGTTCAGTCTCTAAGTCGTGTCTGACCTTTCGTGACCTCAAGTACTGCAGCAGGCCAGACTCCTTTGTCCTCCACCATCTCCCGGAGTTTGCTCAAACTCATATTCATTTAGTCGGTGATGTGATCTAACCATCTCATTCTCTGCAGTCTCCTTCTCCTTTTGTCTTTAATCCCTCCCAGCATCAGGGTCTTTTCCAATGAGTCGGCTCTTCACATCAGGTGGCCAAGAGCTTAACCTTTAGTATCAGACCTTTCAATGAATACTCAGGGTTTATTTCCTTTAGGATTGATTGGCTTGATCTCCATGCAGTCCAAGGGACTCTCAGGAGTCTTCTCTAGCACCAAAATTTGAAAGCATTGATTTTTCAGTGCTCGGCCGTTTTTATGATCCAATTCTCACATCTGTACACGACTACTGAGAAAACCATAGCTTTGACTATACACACCTTTGTCAGCAAATTAAGGTCTCTGCTTTTTAATACATTGTCTAGGTTTTTCATAACTTTCCTTCCCAGGAGCAAGCATCTTTTAATTTCAAGGCTGCAGTCACTGTTTGTAGTGATTTGGGAGCCCAAGAAAATAAAGTCTGTCACTGCTCCACCTTTCCCCTTCTATTTGCCATGAAGAGATGGGACCAGATGCCATGGTCTTGGTTTTTTGCATGTTGCTTAGGGTGTAGGCCTTTCGGAAGGGTTCCAAGCTTTATGCAGGGACCTCAGCTCCATTTCTCCACCCTAAAAAGTCTAGTCTTCTGTCTAGAATAGACATTAAATCACAAGGGTGATTTGGACAAAGGAGGATTGTTTGGACAAAGGCCCTTAAGGCAGCCACAGGGTGAACTTGGTGACCGTACATTTTCTTTTTCATGGATTCTATGGAAATCCCTCACATATCCTTGGGCTTGCACAGAAAACATGTATATGAATATTATAGGCGTTTGTAGGATTTTTGTAGAATTTCTCTGAATAATCCATTATAGTGTCAGAAGTCTTTGAGAGTAAGTTTTAAAATAAACAATTTCAATCCTCAAAAAGAAGCTCTAGGACTTCCTTGGTGGTACAGTGGATAAGAACTCCATCTGCCAATGCAGGGGACATGGATTCAATTTCTAGTCCAGCAAGAATTCCACATGCCACCGAGCAGCTAAGCCCATGAGCCACAACTACTGAGCCTGAGTTCTACAGTCCACGAGCTGCAACTGCCACAGCCCATGTGCCAAGAGTCTGTGCTCCACAACAAGAGAAGGCACCAAAGCCAGTCCACCACAAAGAGTCACCCCCACTTGCTGCAACTAGAGAAAGCCCGTGTGCAGCAACGAAGACCC
Source organism: Muntiacus reevesi (assembly GCF_963930625.1). Taxonomy (NCBI): domain Eukaryota; kingdom Metazoa; phylum Chordata; class Mammalia; order Artiodactyla; family Cervidae; genus Muntiacus; species Muntiacus reevesi. Next base: position 64,305,224 of record NC_089249.1, on the reverse strand, counting down.
AGCACAGCCAAAAAATAAATACATTTAAATTAGAAAAAAAAACAAAACGTGCTGTAAGTTGATTTGCTTAGAGCACAGTGCATCCTCTTACATAGCACAGTGTACCCTCTGTCATAGCTCTGCCTTTACTCCACACTCTTGTAACTGTGGTTTAAAGTCTCCTCCTCTGCCCTGATTTTAACAGACATTTCTATTGCTCACTACCTCAAGGTAATGCATCAACAATGACATTACCTGAGTGATTCTTGCCATGGCTAGAACAGGAAAGTAACAATCAGCAGGCTGTTTCCTTAGCTTCACTAAGATGATAAGGGTCAAGCACAGTGACATGGTTTACAGGATACTATCTGTATTTTTTAAGAATGGATATCTGAGAAAGGTTTTGAAGAATACTCTTAACAGGACAGCAAGAATAGAAACTTATTGGCCGATTCTGAGCCACGTGTCACAGTAATCTAGATGGTGGTAGCTTAAACTCGGATAGAAAATACAGGGACAAATTCAATATGTGTTTCAGAGGTAAAACTGACAGGTGTCTCATTTGATGTGAGCGAAAAGAAAGGAATTGCCTCTGTTAGGCTACAGAAAATGAACTAGAACAGAGATGAAAGTTACAGGGAGACATATTTCAAGTTAATATTAAGGACTGTTTTAAAATTATTATATACTTAAAAAAAAAAAAGGAATGACTGCAATTACAGAATTCACAGTTAAAACTTTTTCATTATACTGCATCTGACGTGTACCAGGAAGTCAACTGCAGCAATGCATCCAGGACTCCTACTGTCAGGCTATAACCTTCTCCTCCAACCTGACCTTTAGGTACTCCTCTACCTCTCCTTAACTCCAGTAGAATGGAATTACTCACACTCCCCATTTTCCGCGACGGCTCTGTATTTTCTCTCCTTTGTTCCACTTGCTCCTGCAGTCAGAAACTCCTCTAGGCATTCATATTCTACTCACCCTTCGCGATCTAGTTGCACCACCACCTCACCAGTGAAGCCCGCCATCAACAGCCTTCTTGAGCAGAGCGTTGCTGCTGCTCAGTCACCCCGCTGGGCCCGACTCGGCCCTGCGGATGGCGGCATGCCAGGGCTCCCTGCTCCTCCCTTAGAAGGGCGTCTGGGCCTTAGTCAACTCAGAACTTTCTTAAAATCTACCACAATGCCTTATGCACAGGCACTGAGAAATGAATACTTGATGGGGATGCTAGACAAAAAGTTAAATTCCTAAAGGAAGGCTGAGCTTGAACTCTGATTTCCCCTCTAATGTTTATGATTTTGTGATTCTATAAGGCCTCTATTAAAATAGCCTTAAGACACACCTAAAGCACTATCTGTTTTCAGTATGTTGAACATTTACTGAACAGTTTTCTTGTACCAGATATCGTGTTAGGTAGGCTTCAATATGATCTGATTTAAACCTAACAAAATTCTCTGAAGCAGTTATTTTTTGCTTTATTTTATAGATGAGAGAAAAGGAATTTAAGCAAACTATCCTAATTCAGATGCTATAAAAGTGGCAGAATAAAGACACAAACTTTAACTTTAAACCTACTGCCCTTAAACCAACATCACAGATGCCAATCGATTTAGAATTTAATTTCCACTTCTAAATAAAGCAAAACAAAGCAACTCATCTACTCAGTGAGTTCAATTCAATTTGACAACCATTTATTTATTGTGAAAGGCATTAACAAAATAATGAAAGAAATATGCTAAGAATAACATTAGAGCCTATCATTGTATGTATTAGAGTTCACGGTAGCATGGAAGAAGATTCTATAGCTTAACGCTAAAGATGAAACGCCATGTTACTTCCCATTTTTTCATTAACACGTCTGTTTTAAGAGAGAAAAATAAGCTCATGCTGACAGATGCCCTTCTTCACAAGCAATGTTCCACAGCAGCGGGCCTGCACCTCCAAGTCAGAATGCGGACTGGGAAGGACTGCCCACAGGACAGTGCGCAGGGTCTTAGCCTCGTGAAAAGGTTTTTAAGTTTTGGACAGTGGCAATGGCAAAGTGAGTATAACATGGTATTTTCAAATACCTGAAAAATAAACAAGAAATATATTTTAAATCCTGATCATTATTATTCTGTCAAATAACAATGGAAAGCCATAGATACAAGATGGTCTAACAGAAAGCAAAAACAGTGGAAGCCAGAGCACTGGGCTTCTACCTCTCACGGTGATTCGAAATAATTGAACAATCTGTGAAATACTCTGGTGTTTTCAGATTAGAAATATCCAAATGGCTGTCAGTTAAAACAAAAGACACCAACATTAATCACAACTTGGATATTAACTTTAAGACATACACCAGTTAAGTAGAAAGTTGAATCATTAAAGAGTCTGGGCTCAATACAAACTCTTCTTTCTCTTTTTTAAAACAATACTTTTTCTATGAAGATAAATTGTTCATATGGCTCAGAGGCCTCACAAAAGTTGGGCAATTTAGATTTGGCCAAATATTTATGATCCAGTGGATATCCAATAAACATTTTTGACTAAAATTTAAGTTGAGTAAAATTCAGCTCCTTCCATCAGAAAGCTTACAGTACAGTGGGAGAGGGGGTAAGCGGTGACTCAGCACCTGACACTGTGCTGCGAAGGAGGGACGCATCACTGTGACACAGGCTACGCCTCAGGAAGTGCTGACATACGCCAGGACTAGTCTAAGTGTTTGACATACACCGTTCCCACAAGAGCAGGCCTATTAGCTAAGTTCTAGTACTACTCCTATTTAACATACCAGAAAACTGAAGGATATAAAGACATTTAACCCCCAAGGAGACCTAACCAGCAAAGAGTGGAGCTTAAGTTTTACTATCTAGTTTATCTCTGGAGCAAGTCCTGCATTTAAACTCTTACCTCAGACACTAAAGGGGCCAAGAAGAGCTACAACTCATACATCAGACAAGAAAGTCAGAGCAGGATTTACTGAGTAGAACAAGTGAAACAATGAGTACTGGGGTACAAAAGTATCGAAAAAAATAGAACATGAGAAGGGAAAGTGGTGTGACAGTCACAAGTTCAGGAAACAGCAAATGCTATGTGTGAGGAGGTAAGGAAGGTAAAGTCAGAGGTAAAGTTAGAGAGGTAAGCAAGGACATTAAGTTCCTCATATTTAAATTTCAGCTTCAACTTAAAATAACTTAAAAGTTTAAATTTTGACCTTAAAGTTTTAAGGGTTTTAAGCAAGAGCAACATAATTATTTTTCTAACTTTTTTTTGGATAGTTTTTTAGAAGCTATATGACTACAAGTTAACAGGGTGTCAAGTCTGAAAATTGAACCATTACATGAACTCAGGGCAGGAATGGGGGTTAGAACTAAAGTAGTCGGGGAGAACAGAGAAGAAACAAGTGTGAACATTTCGGAGCAGCCTTGGTACCAGTTTATAGGCTCAGCTGAGTGAAGGAGATGAGCAGAATGACTGCCAGCTTCTGGTCTGAGTGACTGAGCATGTAGGTGATGGTATTAAGAAGGAGGAAAACATGAGTACAAGAAGGAAAAATGTGGGACTGAAGAGGGAATGAGTTTGGGTATGTTTAATTTGACATGCCTATGGGTTCCAAGAGGTTCAGCAAGTAGCTTAACTTATAGGTCTGAAATGAAAAGGAAAGGTCCCTATCTTCTTCCAGATCACAGTGTTCTTCAACACACTGCCTCACTTCAGAAAGATTACACACGCCAGGCAGCCCTCCACGCCACTTACACACCGTCACCTCTATCCCTCTTTCTAACCACATCACATTCTATAAAACCCCATAGTGATGACAGGAACTGTCCTACAAACAAATGCCATGGATCTCTACATCTTCAAGCTTCAACTTTTCTTTATTCAACCAGCAAAATAAATCTTCCTTATTTGCTGTTTTGTTAACCTATCACCTTGCCTGGTGTACAAAAGCGTACCTGCAGGGGGTGGGAGTATGACAACAAAAAAAGATACCTAGAAAAGAAGATTCTTGATAACAGTTTTCATCACAACTTCTAATCTAAGCAAACATGCATTACATTTGTTCCCTAAAGGATAGGGGAGTAAGACATGCAGTGTGGACTTTACAGCAAAGATGGCGTCATTTCAGGCTCCTGATTGCACGGTACAAGGTAACACTGCACAAGCAGTGTGGTCTGTTAAAGATGCTTGTATGCATTATGGTGAGCGAGATTAACCTGAGCTAAATTTGTATTCATATTTGTTTCTTGGGGGCTGGGGTGGAGATATTAAAAATGCAGGCTTCTATTACCCAGTGGCACTTTATTACACCTCATACTAGACCCTTGTTTCTTAACTTCAGCATTACTGGCATTTGGGGTTGGGTATCTTTGCTGTGGACACTGCACTGTGCAGTATGGGATGTTTAGCAGTGTCCCAAGTCTCTAACAAGACGCCTGTAGCACCCTTCTCCCAGACGCAGTCAAATGCCTCCTGAGAGGCAAAATCGCCCTCATTTGAGAACACCTGCTTTAGACCCACACAAACTTACTTAACACTTTTTTTGTGAACTGTCCTCTGGAACTAATCCTGATTCCTGGAATGCTCTTCCACATTCAGCAGGCCAATCTTTTGTTATTCAAACAACTCTTAAAATCCCCCTTTTATAAGCTTCAAGCACCACAATTATGTCCCAGAATTCTAAAAAGCATGAATATTTACAGGCTACTAAACGACATTCTCCACTGGATCTGATCTTTAGTTCGTCAGGAATTTGCCTAACGACAGGCTGGTTAATTGTGGGGGTGCTTTAATATTTTTCATTTGTCCAATTTTTGTTCTCTATGTCTTTACAAATTTCTAGTATTCTTCAACTCAATAGCCTTCATTTATTAAGCCTTTACTGTGGCTAAATACTGTTCTAACCACTCTGATACATTATCCTCAAAACAGCCCAGGACTCAAACACAGGCAGTCTGGCTTCAGATCTCCATCACCATCCCCTGAGGCCGGGTCTCCAAAATGTTCATCAGTAACTCTGCATCTACTCTACCTATTCAAGGTTTTATGACCTCAGATCATATACAATCTCAAGGTTTTTTTTTTTTTTCCCCTTAATTTCTTGTTCTTTTGTTTTTCCTATTAGAGTGGTAAGAAAAACAAACCAGAGAGACATACAGTTTGCACTGACCAGTCTGACTGAAGCATCAAAGAGCATTCTGTGAGCCTAGTACATGGTCTAAAATATACTAATTTCTCAGTAACTACCTGGTTGAATGGATGCCTAAAACATCCTAAATTTTTATAATAATCCAGATTGAAGTGCTTTGATTATTTTGTCTTTTTGGTTTTTAATCATGTCTCTTCTGCAACTTTCTTCTTTCCTAAAGCAACATGCCCAAACCTATATACAATATATACAGACACTTTGGCACGAGGATAGAAAAACATTTTCTATGTCTCTAACAATCGTTCTTGTCAAAGTCAGAGCTAGTCTTGTGGGTGCAGCACATCAGTCTGCTATCTTCAAATAATAAAAAACAGCAATTTAAAAATCCTCTCTCCTAGTAAGAGCTTGCCATCCTACATGCATAAACGGGAATATTTTCTCCCAAACACATTACTTTAAACTTGTACACTTTTCTTTATGTAGACAGTCAGGGTCTTAGGCATTCTGCTACCAGGACAGCACTTCCAAATACAACACCTGACATACATTTTGAATAAGACCAGTCTATAAATGGGCCTCTAGGGAACTGTATAATTTATATTTCTTCATCTAAAGCAGACCCAAATGAAACCTAGACACTTCACCCTCCTCTGGGGATGTGGTCTTAACGCATTTAGGGCACTTAGCTTGGCAGGGTGGAGCAGGGACACTATTTATATGAACACCTTTGATAACAAGATTTGCGTCAGCATTACCTGGCGCTTTAACAGCACCTAACAGCCGGCAGCCCCAGTACTCCCACTTCATCACTGAGACTTGGCACAGTAGCAAGCACACGCCTTTGGCATGAGGGCTGCTTGAAATCTAAGAAGCTAATATTGCAGCGCAATTAATTTCTGGAAAAGGGTTAGAAAGAAGGAATATTTTCCCTTTCATGCTTATTTAGGGCTGGGAAAAATAAAAGCCTAAGACTGGAAAGAACAAGCAAAGGAAACCATCTCAATGAAAAGGGAACACAAAAGCCTAAAAGAAAAGCAAAACTGGTTGGAGGCCCACCTTGACCCTCACCTTTAAAACAGAGTAGGGGTCATGTAAAAACCTAACGTCAACTAGCTTTTTAGAAGTTACTGTTATAGTGCTCTCCATACCTTTAGGTAATTTGGGCTGACGTTGGCACAAAGAACTGACAGGAGAAACTGTTTTGAAACGTAACAACATGTCTGCTAAATACAAAGTGTTCAGAGTTACTTTTCTAAATTCTCTGGATGAAGACTAGTTAGAAAACTTAAAAAACAGCCGTAAGTAACAAAATTAAGTCATTAAAAAAAAAACCAAGCTCTAACACCATCATCTTTGCTACCTATAGCATCTACTTTTATTTTCACAAGACCAGAGCAAAGTTTTATTTTTTCTCACATTATAAACTTTTAGACTATATTTTGAAATACAAATCATCTTATCAAGTCAAAATTCTTAGCTTGTATTTCCAAACACAGTTTCCACTCATCACCACCTTTTCGTCACTCTAGACAAGTAAACCTGCATGCTAAATCTTCCACTTAATCCCATTCATCACCCCTGACTCTCAACATCTGTTTCCCTAGGAACATTCATGCTGTAGTTCCCTCTACCAAGAACCACATTTCTCCCCTACTCCCCTGTTAAGCTCTTTAATAATCCAATATTTCTATTTCAAATAATCCAATAAACCAATATCTGGTTTGCAAGGGTAAGCCACAACTTACTCCCTTAATTCTGATACATAGTCTATCATGGTGGGAAAGATCTTTAACGGGGAAAAAAATGGGCTCAGCATAAACCTAAATTTGAAAACTGTAACAGCTCTTGGTCTAACATCCTGGGGCAGAAATTAATTGTAGTATATTTTTAAAACAAAGAACTAATTTCTTTTTTAAAATCCTATTTCTAAGTCTCATCCATGAATGACATTTGTTACATACCACAACCCTCTACCAAATATCTGGGGAAATATTCTACTGGTATTGTCAGGAAGAAACAGAACTTAGGGGAACAAATCTATTTCCAATGGCATTTGAATACCTTTAACAGGCATAATTATGTCAAAATTAGAGTTTGTCTAACTAATCACAGTCAAGAGAAAAGACATCTTTCAAGTGAACACTTCATTTATAAAGTGATTTGTTTAAAGAAAGGCTCAAACACACAAATATGTACCCACGTGCAACAGAGGTCATGGAAAGCAAATCTAGGTTTAAAATTACTTTAACTTCCATTATCACAGAAAGATAAATGCAGGGGGGAGTAGTCAATTAAAGTCTACAAAGTATCTGGCATATTACACGCCCTCAAATGTTTGCTGAATTAAAGCAAAACCCCTAAGTCAGCATGTCTTCTTTGAGGAAACACATTCAGGGACAGGTAAAAATGGTGTTTCCAGACAATCTGAAAGGACTCAGTTCCAGTTCAGAAAACAGCTGATTTTTCCTGGATCTTTTATTTCTACACTGTGTTGAATGATAAACATTATAGAAAACAAAATAGATAAACATTACAGAAAACACGATTATCCTCATCTTTGAGTCCTAAACAGATTACACAGTGTCATAAGATTTCTTAAAGTAAAATGTATGGACCAGCGAAGCATACCTTGAGTCTACAGAAAAAGAGAGACTCAAGACATTTAACCGCCAGGTGCTGGGGATTCTAGGTGCTCAGCAGTGAGAGAAACAGACCAGGTTTCATCCCCCTTGGAATTTTTCTGTCTCATCACAGAGATACATAATGACAAATTACAATAAATGCTAGAAAAGAACAAACTACTATAAGACCATATGTCAAGCAGCAGTTTTTCTACGGATACTGTCTTTGTGTTGAGATCTGAAGAATGGACTGGGAATTGACCAGGCAAAGCAAAATGTGCAGGTCAGGGGTTGGCACCTGTGAGAATCTGAACAAAGGGGCTGGGTGGCTCATGTGAAGAGGAGGAGGAGAGAGGAAAGGATGGAGAAGTAGGCATGTGGGATGTTCGTCTTTATTCTAAAAGCAGTGGGAAAGAATTATAAGCAGAATGATATGACTGGACTCATATTTTCAAAAGATCATCTTAGTTTCAGTGTAGAGAATAAATGAAGGAAGATTATGGGAGACTACTATTATGCTGTAAGACAGAGATGATGACTACAAGACTAGGATAGCTGATAACATGGACTGAGAAACAGGCAGACTTGGGAGTCACTAAACAACATAAAACGGGCTGTGGTAGTAAGGATTTGGGTGTGAGGCTGAGGCGGGTACTGGGAACGACTCCTAAGTCTCTGACCTGGACATCTAAATGAGTAAGGCAACGCCATTCACTGATGTGCAGGACACTAGAGAATGCCATGCAGCATTAGTCAGTGGTAACTGAAGCCACAGGATGGATACATTTGCTAGGTTGTAGAAAAAACATATAGGTGTCCAGGACTGAGCCTTCATGAACTCCAATGTCTAAGGACAAAAATGTAACAAAACAGAAGCTACGAGAGAAATGAGAGAAAAATCAAAATAGCATGATTTCACAGCTTCCAGAGGGGTTAGAGAGAGATAGTGGACAAGAATGTCAAATGCTGTTGAGAGTTCAATTAAGAAATGGTCTGGAAAAATGTGCACTGGATTTCATAACCTAGAGATTACTAATGATCAAATAAGAATATTTCAAAGACTGGTGAATTATTCCAAGGCTCTTAGCAGCAGAACATTACAGGTAGATTTTCTGCTCACCCCTTTAATAAAGCCTCTCTTGTTTTCCCTTATTTCTAACCTTCCTCTCTTGCTTTGTACTGTCTCCCTGCCATCAATATAGCTTTCTTTTTCATTTCTTTTTTCTCTATACTATGTTCCCTCCTCCACTTGATTACAATATGGAACTGAAAATATTTCATTTTTTACCTGAACACTTTCTATCCTTCCTGTCCTTTTAAAAAACATTTCACAGTTCAGACTCATGTGCGTGGAGAGGATGATTTAGCTGCTTTTAATTACGAACTTCAGAACAATTTCTCTCACAAGGTACATCAATGGCTTCAATAGGAAAAGATTTCATTAAAAAAAATTGAGTTCTTCCTATATAATAGTCTTCTAATGGAAGTTAAATATTTTGCTCCTGTATTACTTATTTTAGGGCATAATGTAGTCAAACCACCATCTCTGTTAAAAATGTTAAGGTAAGTAAATGATTACTATTGAGTAGGATTCATATAAAGTAGTTTTTCCTGAGCACTTCCAGGACAAAAAGGTATTCTCATACAGGAACTCTGAATGGAAAGTAGCTAAGGCATAACTGCTGTTTCACAGAACCATCAATCAGTCATTACCAGGGTCCCATTTTTCACTTACTGTTTAATCAGTCATCACTGTTGGGATGGGGGATGAAGAATGACAGAACCTAAAATTCCCCATTACTAGGACAGAGCGCCACTAAGCTGGTATGTTAAAATGTCTTTGCCCCTTAACCTAATCTCTTCCAGGCAGTCTTCAAATGTAATGATTCTGGAACTCTGCCTGCAGAGTTGGGCTTGTGTTCGGTCATGTTTGACTCTTTATGACCCCATGGACTGTAGCCCACTAGGATCCTCTGTCCAGGGGATTTCCCAGGCAAGAGTGTGTTGCCGTTTCCTTCTCCAGGGTAGCTCAAGCACTTTAAAAAATGGGAATGGAAAACCTGAACAGCTGAATCAGAACATTTAGTCCCATCTTCCAATTTTAGAAAGACTGGGTAGAGAGATTTCATGGCCACTGTGGCCTACTGTAATATTATGGCAGAATGATGTACCCTTAGTTCTATGATAAGAGTTTTAAAATAAGCTGCAAAATAAGTATCTGATGTAAGAAAACACTCTTGGTAAGAGATGGTCTGTCCTCACCAAGCTGCTCCCTGCTTGTCAGGGAAGAGCAGCCGCAGTTGAGGTTTCTGTGGGCTGCTGGTAAAAACAGTAACACATCCCTACAGTCCTCGCAGCTGCAAACAGGGTTTAGGATGCTAAGGCCACGAGGCTGGAAGACGAGAAGCAGACGCGCCCACAGGCCTGGTCCTCAGGCCGCTGTCTGCCCCTCTGTGATGCTGGCTTCCTCGGGGGCCTCTCCCCTCGACCTGAAGGCCGTTCAAGGGGTCAATCCCTGCTCTCCTGAGCTTCATGTGCCCTATGTGCCAGTTTCCTCTGCATCACAGTTTACAGGTTCAGTTTTACTGGCTAATATTTAATGATGTTTCCTCACACAATTCACTGGTCCAATATCCTATCCTACTCCTTTGCTTCTTTCATAATGTCCACCTGCTGTTAACAGTGTGTCAGTGGCACACACACACTCTTTAGTAGAGTCACAAGTTTATGTGGGTCTATTCTCCTTATTTTTGGATGAAGATTTTTGTGATTATCTGAAATGAGGTCCAAGACAAAGGCACAACTAACCCCAATGACTTCTGATGTGCACACACAGTTATATATGTGAAAACAATTACTCACCAAGTTTTCTGAGCACCTGCTGTGTGCTCTGTTCACTATTCAGGTGGTGGGGATAGAGAACAAGTCAACGTCTGTGCCCTTGTGTAGTATACACTCCAATGGGGAAAACCATAATGCCTTTAAATACATATAAAAATAAATGCTAAAGAGAAAAGTTAATCAGACTAGAAGAAACAGAAGCTCTAAAACAATGAGACCGGATTTTTGTGTGTGATTTAATCTGTCCAACTATTACAGACACATCAAGGAAAGTTACTAAACAGTAAAATTTAATCTCTAATTTGTGGGGAGGAAAACAAGACAACCACTGAGAGAATGACAAAATAAAATATCATTTAATCATCCCTCTATGCTAACTACAAAAATAATTTCACCTCTCTGTTAGGTGGATTCCACCTAACTTACTTTCCTTTTAGAATATGTACAAGAAAAGAAAAGGAGAGGGAAGGGGAGGAAAGGGAAGGAGAGAGGAGGGAAAGTGGGGAGGGGAGGGGAAAGGAGAGGCAAGGGAGGGGAAGGAGAACACACTATTGATCTCATCACATAATTCTTCCACCATCAATAATCATTATATTCTCTTGGCTAAGGTTCGCCCTGGAATTCATCAGTTGCAAATATCAGGACTAAAAACAGCATCTTCTAAAAGGCAAAGAAAAAAACGGAAAACAAGAAAGAACTGTAAAGGAAAGTGACAAGATTGTTAATATTCTCCTTAGATGAAGATATTAGCAACTAATGAAAAGTAACATGACTTCAGAGACATTACTTTGCCAACAAAGGTCTGTCTAGTCAAAGCTATGGTTTTTCCAGTGGTCATGTATGGATGTGACAGTTGGTCTATAAAGAAAGCTGAGCGCCGAAGAATTGATGCTTTTGAACTGTGGTGTTGGAGAAGATTCTTGAGAGTCCCTTGGACTGCAAGGAGATCCAACCAGTTCATCTTAAATGAGATCAGTTCTGAGCATTCATTGGAAGGACTGATGCTGAAGATGAAATTCCGATACTTTGGCCACTTGATGCGAAGAACTGACTTACTTGAAAAGACCCTGATGCTGGGAAAGGTTGAAGGTGGGGGGAGGAGGGGACGTCAGAGGATGAAATGGTTGGATGTCATCACCAACTCAAAGGACATCAGTCTGAGTAAACTCCGGGAGTTGGTGATGGACAAGGGAGGCCTGGCGTGCTGCAGTCCAAGGGACTGCAAAGAGTCGGACACGACTGAGCGACTGAACTGAACATGACTTCTTGCAAGAAAAGAATTTATAAGCAAGCATAATTTTACCAAATTCATAGTTTAGACAGACAACTGAACTTATGAACAATTAAGAACTTAATTACTTTAATTTCCCAACTGTTTTGGTAACACAGTTGAGTCCACAGAGAAGTAAGCCTACTAATTAGCAAATGTACTAAATTATGTTATGGGGCTTCCTAGGTGGCTCAAAGTGGTAAAGAACCCACCTGCCAATAAAGGAGACACAAAAGACCTGGGCTCGATCCCTGGTTGGGAAGACCCCCTGGAGCAGGAAATGACAGCCCGCTCGTGTTCTTGCCTGGAAAGCCCCATGGACAGAGGGCCTGGCGGGCTACGGAGCAGGGGGTGCAGAGAGTGGGAGGCGACCGAGTGGCCGAGCAGCAGCAGCAGCAGGGGCAGACATGTGGTTAACAAGGCAGAGTGTACAGCACCAAACAGCAACTTATCTAAACGCAAGGCCAATGAAACAATAGGAATAGGAAACTTCTTATTTAAAATCAAAACTGCTTCTTTAATATCCCTGCAACTCCTACAGAAATGAACCAAAAAGGGTAAATTTAGGCAACATGCAAAGATCTAATGGAAAGGAAAGAAACTAAGCAAAGAAATTATCAAAAATAACCAAACTGAGTATTACCATTATTTTTACAGCCACGTGAGTTTTTGATAGCTTCATTCTCTACCCAAACATATTTTTAAAAACCCTGAGTAAGGAATCTCCTTGTGGTCTGGTGGTTAGAACTCAGCACTCTCACTGTGGGGGCCCAGGTTTGAGCCCTTATCTGGCTGGAGAACTAAGATCCCACAAGCCTGCATGACTTGGCAAAAAAAAAAAAAAATCTGCGTAGAGTAACAAAATGTGAATAACGAAATAAAGGAAGATATCAACTTCATTACTGCTTGGCTATGATTAGGAACAAGAAATCCTAGCTAGAGTAAAAAATCAGCTTGGTTTGCAGCTGGTGGTCATTCAGAATAAATCAGGAGTTTGATTTATGATTACTACCTTCCTTATTTTATATAGAGATAAGTCATGAACAATGTGCTTCTGATTCTCTTATTTAAGAGATGTTAGTGAGACAAAAAATTAAATACCTACTTTTAAGTATGATTTTTATACCTTTGTGAAACTCAATAATTTATTCTCTGATGATATTTCTAAATCCCTAATTTTACTGTCTTAAGCATGTGACTGACAGGAGAGAGGAAAGAAGGAAAAATCACAGAATACAGGCTACAAATTCAAATTCTCCACCCAGCAAACCATAACATGGCTCACCCGAGCTTTTCCTACAGAAGCCTATGAGGGCTCCCAGTTACTTTCCCAACAACTGCCACACTTCACTGGATACTAAGGGAAGGGCAGAAGCTACCAACCCTGAAGCTGAGAAAGAAAAATCAATGTTTTAAAGAACAAGTCTAAAATGCAATCCTCTTAATGCAGCTTAAAATGACTGATTTACAAATTTTGGAAGTCTAATGCTTTCAAGAAAGATTAACTGCCTATTTCAATGTCTGGCTAAATTGGGGCAATATTTGCCTGTGTGAATCTAAGTTCTCAAATTTTCCTAAACAACAGTATACAGCTCTCCAAAGGTCAAGCAATGTAATCTGCCATGCTTTAAAGAAGAAAAAGCAACACAGCTCTCAGCAGACTTGGAAATTAGACTGAGTTCTGAATACAATTTGACTTTTTTCAAAATCTTAGTAGAAAATATACTTACGGAGCCAGAGTTGGAGCATCTCCCCCCCAGCCCTCCCCTACCCCCTAAAAAGAGCAATCTCAAACAAACAAAAAAAAGTGAAGAGGAGGAGGAGGAAAGAAAAGACAAGAAAGGACTGGAAAAAGTCTTCCTGATGAACAAATAAAGAACACAGAAAACAAACATATTAATGGCAAACATTTCTAGTCTTAGAAAAACTCTATACTGTTCATGCTAACAAACTGCAGGCAATCCTTTATCACAAGCTTGTTTTGCAAAGGGCCAGAAGGCAAACGTCTTCATCTTTACGGGTCATTCAGTCTTGTCTCGACCCCTCAGCTGTGTGTCGAAGCACACGTGCAGCCCCAGATTCTACACAGACGACAAAAAACAAATGCGTGTGGTGGTGTCCCAACAGAACTTTAATCATGGGTACAGAAATTCCCATCTAATTTTCATGTGTCGTGAAATGTTATGCTTTTAGTGTTTTTCTGTTTAAAAATAAAACATTTCATCTTTGCTCCCGGGCCATACAAAGACTGGAAGCATGCTGGATTGGCCGGAGGACAACCTGTACTGTGCTGCGCTTGGTCGCTCAGTCGTGTCCGACTCTGTGTGACCCCATGGACTGTAGCCCGCCACGGGCTGTCCATGGGGATTCTCCAGGTGAGAATACTAGAGTGGGCTGCCATGCCCTCCTCTGAGGGATCCTCCCAACCCAAGGATCAAACTCAGGTCTCCCGCACTGCAGGTGAATTCTTTACCGTCTGAGCCACCAGGGAAGCCCAACCTTAGGCCCATCCCTGTTTCCAGCAACGTAGAAATAAAAACTGCCAAAGTTCAGCAGTTTGTACTTGACTGTGAAGTGATCTCTCCTGAAGACAGATGCCACCCCAAGGAACAAAAGCAGAAAAACAATCCAAGGTATGACCAGAGGCAAAAGCAAGAAAAGATTAGAACTGCAAGCCTCTTCCTCCCACCTCCCCCCCAAACTCCTTTGCTACATCTTTAGGACATCCTGCACAGACAACCGAAATGGTACTTTCCTACACAATACAAAGCAAGAAGCTCTTTGCCTTTTCTCTTGCTGCCAAATGTATAAACCAAAGGATTTCCTGCAAACTCCTGTAACCCCAAAACAAGAAACCAAGCAACACGGTTCCTGAAAAGCAATAACAAGGGTCCACTAAAGGTCAAAACATTTCCTCACACATTAACACATTTATTTTTTATTTTTAACTTCAAGTGAACTAGCCAGGTTTTAGTATTAGAAGAAATGCTTAGGATCAAAAAGGGGGGTACACTATGGACTTTTATTTGAATGTTGTATGGGAGAAAGAATAGAAATACTAAAAATCTCATGAAATTTTCAAAATAAAATGTTACTACTGTTCCTACAAAGGATATATTTCTCTAATTCTTACAAAGGTTCTTTTTAACCCCACTGAATCACTTCTGCAAACCTAAAACGATAGATTCACTCTCTATACGTCATGTAACAAATTGTCCACCAGATTCTTCCTTCTTCCATCTCTTTCACCACGTCCCCAAACCCTACCACAAATTACTGAGTGACTTGCCAATTTCTTTGAAAGAATAAATAAAACCATAGTTCAAACCGCCAATGATCAGATATTGCATCTCTGCAGTGAACTAAGGAGGTCTCTGGCTATTTCACTAGACTTGCTAATCTGATGTTTTTCTCAAAGATGAACAAGTAGGCAAATATCTTGAATCAATCACACAGCCCTCTCCAAAAGCAGCTGACCTTTGTCAGCAACAGTAAAGCAAGCTAAGTTTCAAGTGTGTAAAATTTGAAATTTCAATATTTTTTCTCTGGAATTTTAAGTCTGGTGGTACATAAGTAATTCCCTTTATTGTTTGTCCACTCTAAGCTGTTTGCTGTCACCAGTTCTCAGTTCCACCCCTACAAAAAGTAACAGAAGACAAGAAGGCGACAGTTAAGCCATCTACACAACACCACGCAAACACACAAGGAAAAGCAGCAGCAAATCAGTGAGAGCTTCTCACGACTGCAAGGTCTGTTCTCAGCAACTAGATTTGTTCCCATTTGCCTGTTTTGTTATGTTAGACAAAGAGGAGAAACTCACCAACCCATACTGAATGTGAATCAAAGATATTTTTAAAATGCAGGATATTAAAAGGCACAGAGTAGAAGAACAGCAGTAAAGATTTCGGTTCCTTCCACCTGCCCTGGATTCTGGAGTTGCAGCTTCTTTAACAGCCAATTTTCTCCCCTTGTGGGGTTTTGATGTGCATCTCTCTCCACTTCCTTTTCTACCCATGTAGTTTTTTAAAAGGAGATAAAGCAACTGTATAAGAATGCTTAAAGGCCTCAAAGGCCTAAAGCTTCACTGGTTGCGTGTGGCACTGGCGGAAGAGAAGGAAAACGTGAGGTAATGAGGATCTACTGTATTTACCTTATGTGCAGGCCATGTGGACAACAATAGAAGCTATGCAGGGAGCACATTTTGTCAAAAAGAACATGGCAGCCTAATGGGAGGCCTTTGTTCTTCAAAAGGGTCTCCTTTCCCCCTTTTGTGCCTCACTTGATTCATGGCATCTGAGCTGCTCTTGAACTTGACAGACTCACAGAAAGAAAGGGAAGGAGAGGGGGAGTCAGACACACAAAGAGAAGGGGAAAGGGAGGACTTCAGAGAGAATTCATCTGAAAAAATTAGCTCTACTGCCAGTTTTCATGAAGTTTTGGAACTTCAAAGGTGTTAGAGAGTATCACTCAGTATGAAAATAAACAATATTCACAGAGATTGTCATGAGTAATGCAGATACAGAACAAAATGAATTATGTCCAAAGAACTGCTGCTACACTATATTCCTTGAAATCATAGTCTGAAAAACATCTGATTTTCAACAGTTACATGAAAGACAGCATTCCTCAAACAGGACGAGTAATTAAATGATTTTGAAGCTTAGGTGAATTATACTTGAATCAACACTGCAAAAGAACACAAAACCACCAGCGCCACCTGCAGGATAAATACTGATCAGACTTCTATACTGTATTTTAAAGCCTAAGATTTTTTAAAACAAGCCATTCCATAACTAATCTTTTGACATTTTCACTTTTCAAGTAAATGACTTAAAATTTTTTAAAAAGCAGTGAATAACTTCAGATGAAGAGCAAAACCTTTAGGAACCTTTAGCCAATTTTAGGTATTCGTGAATACAAATACAAAACTACTAAAAAGTTCCATATTAAAACAAAAGGCTACTTCAAAACAATAAAAGATCTGGCTATAAAGTATGGTGACTGTTCTTTCACTGTAAAATATTTACTATTTTTCTTCCCGACTGTAAAACATATTTTCATTATAAAACTATCAAACATGTCTGAAATACAGAAAGTTATCCGAGCAGGGCTTCCCTGGTAGCTCAGTTAGTAAAGAATCCACCTGCAATGCAGGAGATCCCAGTTTGATTCCTGGGTCGGGAAGATCCCTTGGAGAAGGGATAGGCTACCCACTTCAGTATTCTTGGGCTTCGCTGCTGGCTCAGTCAGTAAAGAATTCACCCGCAATGCAGGAGACCTGGGTTCAATCCCTGAGTTGGGAAGATCCCCTGGAGAAGAGAACAGCTACTCACTTCAGTATTATTGCCTGGAGAATTCCATGGACAGAGGAGCCTGGCAGGTTATAGTCCATGGGGTCACGAAGAGTCGGATATGACTAGTGACTTTCACTTACCTAGTCCCAGTTGTTAGATCTAGTATTTTTTCTTCCAGCTCCTACATATATAATTTTCTATAGTATGCCATATGTGCTTATTTGGGTTTTGCTTTGTTTTTACTATTCCCTCTCCAATTTAATATATTTTATATCTCCTTTCAGTCCACACACCAATCCTTTTTGGTGGTGTACAATAATCCACCATAGAGATGTACTGAAGATTAGTGTCTGAGATGCTGTTATAGGTATTTGGATTGGTCCGTCTTTTCCACTTTACAGACAATGCTTTAAGAAACAGCTTGTATGTATACAGACTATGACATAGAGATTTTGTATGTATCTTTGCTTACTGGTATAAATGTTTCTGTAAATTAATGACTAGAGGTAGAATTTCAAATATTTAAAATTTTAAAATTATCAAACTGCTCTCCAAAAGTTGTGCCAAGTTTCCTCAAATTATTTGAGAGCACCTATTTCCCCTGATCCTAGACAACAACAATCTTTTTAATATTTTGACATTCTGAGAAACATTGCTTCTGTTTTAAATCATTTTAGAACTTTCACACATAAACACGCTCCTTCAAGTTGAGAATTCAGTACATTTATTCCCCGTATTTACTGATGAAAATATCTGCAGAAAAAGCATTACTCTTTTTAACTATCTTCAGAGCCAATTACTTTACAAGTCATATCTCAATTCTATTTTTCAACAGAATTACTCCCCAAGCTCATTACTCATCACAGTACATTCAGAAAGCACTGGGTATTCCCTAACTCACCCTCAGAAGAAAATGTGCTACCAACAAGGAGATGTCAAGAATTTGCTGCCAGCTCAAAGGCAACTGTAAAAAAAAAGGCAGGATCACATAAACGAATAATCTTTTCAACAGAACTACTTTGAAGACAGAGCTTTCAACTGGATTCATGTACCTGAGCATATATATATGTTGCTTATTGTATATTTGTTTAAAAGTAAGAACCACTCTAGTCACACCTTGTACAGACAAGAAATCATACAGGTCTGTGGATGTTACAGCGTAACTGTAGATTGACCACTAAAATTAGGTGAAAACTGAGTTTCAATCCCATAGGCAGGGTTTCTCAACCCTAGAACTACTGGCATCCTGGACCAGGCTCCACTGGGGGAGGAAGGCTGACCTGGGTACTGCAGAGAGTTCAGCAGCAAAACCTGGCCTCTAATAACTAGTGCTACTAGCAATAGCCTACAAGTTGCTAGTGGCATCTACAACCAAAAATGTCTCCAGACACTGCCAAATGTTCCCTGGGGAGCAAAACCATCCCAAGTTAAGAACCACCACCCTAGGCTAACTAAAAGAACTATGCCATACATACCACTTCTGCATGCACTGTCGCATCAGTTTGATTTTAAAAGTCTAAAAATATTTAAAATAAGCATTAATATTTTAAATATTTAAAATACTTATCAAATTCAATTACTCTTCACCACACTCTGCTACTATCAGTGAATATGGCAGCACCAGTAGACAGAGACTTAAAAAAAAAAATCTAATTACTAACATATTACTAGCTAACAGTTATGTTTCATGGTGATTTAATGAAAAAAAAAAACCATTAAATTTGTAAGGTAATGGCTTGAGTTATTTTAATCATGTGAACTATCCTGTTGATTCTTATCTCCAAGATATAGCTTTAAAAAAAAAAAAAATTTATTCGGCTGTACTGGGTCTTAGTTGTGGCGTGAGGGAGTCTAGTTCCCTGACCAAGGATTGAACACAGGCTCCCTGCATTGGGAGTACAGAGTCACAGCCACTGAACCACCAGGGAAGTCTCCTCCAAAACATATCTTAAATCCGTCATTTCTTTGCATCTTCCACAATCTTCAACTAGGCCAACATCATCTCTTATCTAGACAAAGAACCTTTAACTGTTCCCTCAGCTTCTACTCTAGACTCATCCAATACAACCTCCATCCATTCATTCATCCTTCAACTAATAATTACTAAATGTCTGCTATCTGCCAGGCAGACTAAGTAATGAGTATTGAGTACCATGCACAAAACTCTCCTACAAAATCCTTTGCCTAAGAAACTTGAATTCTAGTATAAAACACATCTGAAGGCAGTTAAGTGCTCTGGAGAAAAAGAAAGTAGGAAAGGATAGATAGGGTGCAGTCTAGAATTAAATATATGTGGCCAGGGATGGATTCACCAACTGTACAAAGACCTAAAGGTTAGGAAGTGAACCACAAGGCTCTATCTGGAAAAGTGCCCAGGCAAAGAGAACAAGGATGAAGGTTCTGAGGTGGGAGTGTGCCTCTGCTTTTACTCTGTATGCAATAGGAAAACTCAGGAGGAGTGGAGCAGAGGAGAGCTGTGCTGTAACATTTTAAAGGCGAATACTAGCGACGATGTCAAGAACAGGCTGTAGGACTGCACGAGTGGAAGCAGAGACCAGCTAATTCATATGAGTTTTAGACCAGGGCAGGGTAAGTAGAGAAAAGAAGAGGCTAGATTTAGGATATATTATTAATTACAGTGATTTGTAAAAACAAAAACTGAATTGTATCATTCTTCAAAAGCCTTTCAATTACCACTTTCTTCCCATTGTATTGGATACAAAATGAAAAATACCAAATATGGCCCCAAAGGCTCTACATGATCTACCTCTGGCCTCACTTTACTCCTCAGTAACCAAAATGTCTTGGCCACACTGACCTTTCAGTCTCTCTATGACCCCAAATTCTTCTCCACTCAGTGGGGGTGGGAGATTGGGGCACTCTGTTCTCTCTGCTTGGAATGAATGCCCTTCTCACCTTTTGCTTTGCCTTTTAGCTCTCATGCTCACATTTCAGTTCTTAGCTTAAAATTCACTTCCTTAAAGAGACCTTCCCTGACATGCCACTCTGAATTAGCTTCATGGCCTTCCCTCATTATATTCTCTCAAAAAAGTACTTTTCCTTGATAGGACTCACCTCAGTCAGTGATTATAATATTGGTTTAATTATACCTAATAGTTAATGTTTGTCTCTTGAGACTGCAGGCTATAAAGGATAGGAACCACTTCTGTTCCACTTACCATCATATCCTCAGGGTATGGCACCATACCTGGTACCTGGCAAGTACAAAGAATACTTTTTGAATAAATGACAGAGCTTTCATCCCAGCTCTGCCAGATATGATCTAGTCACTTAAGTTCTCAGGACCACAATGTCCTTTCCCCCTTTTTAATGTTATGACTCTAAGAAGACCATAGAAACTAGAGTAACTGAGACAAAGAAATAGGAAATCACAAGTAGTCTTAAGAACACTTTTTCTGAAGCAGTCAGGGAATGGTGGGAGGGGGAGAGAAACCAGGGAGGGCCTTGATTACTGGGTTATGACTTTCAGACTCTCTTCAGCAGCCAAGTGGTGAAGGCTTCTTGAGGAGTACAGTGGTACAATCAGAACAATATACTAGAAGCTTAATCTATCTGTGGTATGTAACTACCCGAAGAAGAGTCTAAATGCAAAACTGTAATTAGAATCCATCAGGTGAATAAGGCCTCAACTAGTTTTAAAAGATAGTTGAATATGAAAACACAAATATATGTATTACTAAAGATTCTTAGGATTATTATTTAATAACTAAATTAAGCTCATGCTTGGTTTTAGTTATGTTTAGATAGAAAGGAAAAATAAGTGAGCGAACAATGTAAAATACTTTCTTTTCCCCATTCATTCATTAGTCACAATACAACCAGATTAATCTTTCAAAATCATGGCCCAGATCATATTACTCAAAAAACTTTAGTGGCTCCTCACTGTCTATTGAATTAAGTCCAAACACCTTAGCCTGATATTTAAGACCCTACACAAACTGGCAAACTTATTTACTTTTACTCCTGTGTATTCTAGCCAAATTGAACTACTTTTGCTCCAAACACAAGTTTTTTCTGTCTCCACCAGATTTTGGTTCACATAGTTCTGTCTTTCTGAAATGCAATCCCACCCTCCACTCCTAATCCACTTGTCATAATCCTGCCTTCCTTGTTCAGGACCCAGCTCATGATCTCCCACTCTCGGCCTCCAGCATACCTCAAGTACAAAACTATTTCCTCCACTTCTACAGCCACCCATACTTCCAGGGCTTTGTAACTTACTCTATACTATCTTGATGACTTTCGCCTTGTATGTTTGATTTCCCCAATTAAATTATAAACAACTTCCACCCCCTCCTTTTGTGAAGTTAAGATGGATACATTTGCACATAAAAACAATAGAATTTATAATTTGTAAAAACTGTTCTAAGAGCCTTTTGAGGGCAGGAACTGTTTCTGATTCATGTTTTGTTTCCTATAATTCTTTGAGCAAAGTTTGTACTTAAAAAAACTTTGCTGAATAAAATACTCATAAATTTTAAGGCTGAATATAAAATTTGCCCTTATGACTCAGGTCTCATTCACTTAGGCCACACTGAAAGAAAGAAGCATTTATAAGCCCCTGTGCTGTAGTTAGCCGGGCTTCCAGCTGGGGCAGTGGTGAAGAATCTGCCTGCCAATGCAGGAGACTGGGGTTCAATCCCTGGGTCAGAATGACTGGCTAAAGACAACCCATTAGGTGAAACTAATCCCGTCACCATAAAACCAAGACTGTGAGCCAGGGGCAGAGCATTCTCCTGGGTTCCCTGACCCTCCCGCTCTCCACCCGGGCGCCCCTCCCAATAAAGTCTCTTGCTTGGTCAGAATGTGCCTCTCCTCGGACAATTCATTTCTGAGTTTTGACAAGAGCCCAGTTTCGGGCTCTGGAAGGGGTCCCCCTTCCTGCAACACACATCCAGATAGTGAAAAGGGACTGCCACATTCAAATAGGATTTTACTGCTGTATAGGCATCTCTCTGCCTTAAGAACTCAAAATTATGACTGCCTTAAAATAAAGGTTCCTGTAGCTATAACCAGTATACCCAAACCCTAATTTATCAATAGATATTCACTCAGGCTCTTCAGGATGGAGTCACTGTACTGTTCTATCCCAAAGAGTTCTTCAAATACAACAAAAAGATAGATAAAAATCACATTTTTTTTATCCACAGACAGCTCAACCAAGAGGGCTTCCCTCGTGGCTCAGTGGTAAAGTATCCACCTGCCAATGCAGGAGATGCAAAAGACATAGGTTTGATCCCTGAATCAGGAAGACCCCTGGAGAGAGGAGCCTGGCGAGCTGCAGTCCATAGGGTCACAAGAGTCAGACATGACTGTGCGACTAAACAACAGGTCAACCAGAGAACATCATTTCTTTTCTGTCTGCATAAGTCAGATAATATGGTATTAAAAGCACTGAGCTAGAAGTACACTACCTAAATTTTAATCTCAGGTCTCACTTATTAGATGCTCACCTTCAGCAAGTCACTTAATTCTGCTGTTTTCAACTTAGTTATGAGCTCAATGCAGAGTACATCATGGAAAGTGCCAGGCTGGATGAATTATAAACTGAAATCAAGATTGCCAGAGAAATATCAACAACTTCAGATATGCAGATGATACCATTTTAATGGCAGAAAGTGAAGAGGAACTAAAGAGCCTCTTGATGAGGGTGAAAGAGGAGAGTGAAAAAGTTGGCTGAAAACTCAACATTCAAATATCTAATAACATGGAATCTAGTCCTGTCACGGTATGGCAAACATAAGGGGAAAAGTGGAAGCAGTGACAGATTTTATTTTCTTGGGCTCCAAAATCACTGTGGATGGTGACTGCAGCCAGGAAACTGGAAGACACTTGCTCCTTGGAAGGAAAGCTAAGACAAACCTAGCTATGTGTGGTAGTTGCTCAGTTGTGTTCAGCTCCTGGGGACCCATGGACTGTAGCCCACAGGCTCCTCTGTCCACGGACTTCTTCAGGCAAGAACACTGGAGTGGGTGGCATTTTCCTCTCCAGGGGATCCTCCCGATCCAGGGATCAAACATAGGTCTCCGGCACTGCAGGCAGACGCTTTACCACTTGAGCCACCAAAGCAGAGAAATCACTTTGCCAAAAGGTCCGTACAGTCAAAGCTGTGGTTTTTCCAGTAGTCACGTACAGAAGTGAGAGCTGGACCAAAAAGAAGGCTGAGCGCCAAAGAATTGATGCTTTCTAACTGTGGCGCTGGAGAAGACTCTTGAGAGTCCCTTGGATAGTAAGGAGATCAAACCAGTCAATCCAAAAGGAAATCAACCCTGAGTATTCATTGGAAGGACTGATGCTGAAGTTGAAGCCCCAATACTTTGGCCACCTGATGCGAAGACCTGACTCACTGGAAAAGACCCTGATGCTGGGAAAGATTGAGGCAAAAGGAGATGGGGAAACAGATGAGGTGGTTGGATGGCATCACTGACTCAATGGACATGAATCTGAGCAAACTCTGGGAGACTTGTGAAGGACGTGGGAGCCTGGCATACTGCAGTCTATGGGGTCGCAAAGAGTTGGGCATCACTTAGTGACTGAACAACAACAAAGGAACTCATGGTTATTTGGGTGAATATCCTGACCAATTCTTCATCTAAAAATTCATATTCTGTCTGCCATCTATTCTCCTGACTCAGCAAAAAAAAAAAAAAAAAATTATTATTTCCCTATCAGGACTACATCTATTCCAAGGGACAGGAAACCTAATACAATTGATATAAATTAAAAGAAAAGTGGTGGTGGTGGTGGGGTGTTTAATGGGCTCAAATAACTGGAATAGCCAGACGTAGAACACATTACAGACACTTAACCAAAACCTTCAAGACCTGACTTTTCTCTCTTCTCTGTCTCTCTCAGACTTCCTTCTTAGGCGTTACCTGCTGGGCCAAGAAGTGCAGCCACTCCTGCACTTCATTAGCCTGGGCTTAAGTGGCAGGAGGAGTCCTCCTAGCTCTAAAGCAAAAGCTGTGATGGGCATCACTCAAGAAACTGCCCACCTTGAACAACCCACTTGACTGGGGAATGCCAGAGCAATCACTCACTACGCATGGACTCAAAGTGATGAAGAAGTGAGTCCTCCCAAGCAAAAACAGAGACGTTCATTACTCCTTCTCACCCAAAGTAAATTCTTCCACTGAGGCTCATTCCCATTTCCCTCTCCCATCACCTATAACCTCCACCCCCATTATCTTCTTTGAAACCAAAATGTGCCCTGGAAACCTTTACCTTGATGTTTGGCACATTATCCAAATTCTTAATACAAATGAGGTATCCTTTTCTCTTCATTTTCAAAACCCAATCAGTCACCAATTCTCAAAGATTTCACCTCTTTAATTTTTTTCCAATCCTCTTCCCTCCCCAAGCTGTGTGCAATTCCCTTAGTCTAGGCCTCCTCATCACTCCTGCCTGATTACTGTGACTGTATCCAACTGGCCTCCCTGCACCCAGTCTCATACCACTCCAATCCATATTCCACACCTATGGTCTTTCTAAAGTTCAAGTCTAATCTTATTTTTCTTTCATCATACTTTTTAATATCTCCTTGTTTCCTACAGCATAAAAGCCATCTTAATTCTGACCATCTTCACCACATAATCATGCTCTTACAATTTCCAAAATTTAGTAAGCTGTTTTTCATTTGTCCTTTGTTCACATTGGGCTTCCCTTGTGGCTCAGCTGGTAAAGAATCCACCTGCATTGCAGAAGACCTGAGTTCAATCCCTGGGTTGGGAAGATCCCCTGGAGAAGGGAAATGCTACCCACTCCAGTATCCTGGTCTAGAGAATTACATGGACTTATAGTCCATGGGGTAGCAAAGAGTCGGACATGACTGAGCGACTTTCACTTGTTCACATCGCTCTCAGCTGGAATCTTCATGTGCTATGCCATGGATTCAAGGGGTTTCTCCTACTCTAAAAGACCTGGGTGAACAAGATTCAGCTGAGGTGTTTGTTCTATCATGAAACCTTTCTTTTAGGTACCCATTAGGACTTCTTTGAGCCCTCAACAAACCAAATACAGGTCTCTCTCACAATACCTACAACATTTCATCGCACTTACCTATTCACAGGCTTGTCTCATTCCTATAGATTTTAAAAGCAAACATGATTTAGGAGCATTTGAAAGGCTTTGTAAAAACAAAGATGCCTGAACCTACTAAACCTATTAAATTAGGGCCCAGCCATGCATACTGTGAAAAAGCTTCAAGGTGAGTAATGTCACCCGACCCTACCTCTCTAGTTAAAAAAAACCAATGACTGCTGAAAATCTGCTTAAGGAAAACAATTCTTATTAAATATATCCAGTTTTTCAAATTGTTGGCAGTAGGGAAACAGTAAATGTTATGGAATGTAAGTTTAGTCTTACATTTTGCTGTGAATTAGTCACCAAAAATCACCCAATGAAAGAAAATGAATCATAATATCATTTTGGGGCATTCCAATTAAGTAATGCTTTACACACTGGGTGGGTGGGGGTGGAGGGGAAAGGGGAAAGAAACAGATGAAGATATTACCCAAACCAACATCTTCTCTGATAATCAAGAATTATTGATTATCCCAAACATTATCCCATACATTCAACTGCTGAATCAAAGGATAAATGCTTCTGATTTTAGGTTCAAGGTTCTCTACAGTTATAGGTGAGACTTTAAATAGTACTTGCTGTTTTTTAACAATGGATAAAACTAATACTGCCTTTTTCATAGCTTCCTATGCAGCAAGAAACGTGGAACATAGCTCTGGTATGAAGTTAGGCAATAGAAAAAGATGTAACTACCCCTGCATCTAATCCCATTTAAAAAATATTTTCTACCTCCTTGCAGGGCCACACGCTAGTTCATTTGTACAAGTGAGGTGAAAAAGAGGCACAGTGGTTGCTCTCACTTAAAGCACATTAGTAATATTGCTCAAATTCACATTAAATAAAATTGAGGCTGTCAAATGTTTCATTTGCATGTCATCATAACCTTTAAGTCAGACAAATACTCATAAGATTTTACAAAAAGAATACCAAGATGTCTTCTAGATTTGTGCAGCATTATCATAAAGGTTTCCTGTTTAAAACCTGAACAATGTGTGAACAGGCTTGTTTAAAAAATTGAAAATCCCACTGAAGCAATTTAACTCACCATATTATATAGGAATCTGAAATATTTTGCCACAGGACTCAACCAAGCAAGAATAGAGTCCATTCATTCTCATCAAAACTCAAACTAATAAAACTTACTATATGCCAACTAGAGTATAAGCGTCACTGAAGTTGCCTTCTTTTTTTTTTTTAAACTTGTATTATAAAAGGAGCAAACAGAAAAAATTAAATAATACAGAAAAGACAAAAACTTTCCCTCAGTGAACATTTTCTATTCTTTTCCGGACTGACACAAACTTAGCACAAACTTAAAAAGGAAAAAAAAATCTAAGAGAAAGAACACTATTTATTTACAATTTTTAAAATCCTTAACCAAATAGTTCCAAGTTCCACTCTTAAGAAGAAAAACTAGAAAAATAAAAGATGAAACATGATGATTGAAAAAAAATGACATCTTGTTGTACAACAGAGTTAGTAAATTATTACAGAATTCACAGAGGATAAAAGTTTTGTTTCTGACCTTTAAGTACAACCTCTTGGGCTGAAAAGAGATAGAATAACAGTAATTCAAACTGCCTAAAGGACTGTGGGCTTTTCTTTGAAGTGAAGTTCTTTTGGCTTCATTAACTGAACTTGTCCCTTGATAACAAAGTCTGTTCAAGTTCAGAAGTATTTCATTTATAAATTCATCATAACATGCACTTTGGGTCATCCTATTTTAAAATATACATTGTAAAGAACACTGTACTGTAATAAAACAAGGCCATTTTTACAAACCCAAAGGCTCAAAAAGACTATGTAAGTATGAATTAAATGTATACATAAATCAGCCAATATCCAAAGATCCCAGCAAAATACCAGCCAGCACAGTCTTGGGCTGTGAAATATTAGAAATGACATCCTTGACAGATACATGCTTTTTCTCTAGTGCCATTATGTATCACATGAAAAGCTACAAACTAATGATCCATGTTAATTCTGCTTTAAGCAAAAAAAGCTATCAAATATATTTTAAAAGATTTTTTTTAAGTTTTTCTAATAGGCAGAAATATTTTAATTTTGCCACTTGTGGCTCACTTGTGAACATCTTTTGGTTTGGAATTTGCAAAAAAGTAAAAATCCACATTTAATAAAAGCTGTAACTTAATAACACAATTATACAGAATATAGATAATAATCTGGTTTGTCTTCTCAAATTATCAACTATGGATTTCATTATGGTGCTGATTTCCCTTCATAGCAAAAAAAAAAAACATTAACACTGAAAACAGACTTTGGAAACTTATGGCCCCCTAAACACTTCATATTAGTGATTCTTGCATGAGCTTCTACACAGAAAACTATGCCGGAATAAGTTTAAACAGCACTTTGGAAAAGCACACCTGAATTCCCCAAACAAGTCTCTCAAGGGAATTAGTGAGGACTGTTGATCTGTAGGGGCTTCCCTGGTGGCTCAGTGGTGAAGAATCCACCTCCAATTTAGGAGACTACAGTTCAATCCCTGGGATGGGGAAGATTCCCTGGAAAGGGTACTGGTAAGTCACTCCCATATTCTCACCCAGGAAATTCCTTGTATATAAGAGCCTGGCAGGCTACAGTTCATGGGGCAGCAAAGAGTCAGACATGACTTAGCAACTGAACACGTACGTATATTGTTTAGCAGATGTAGTCTACAAAGAAACTGTAAACATCTGTGCTTCATCTGCAAAGATATAGGACATGAATCCTAGACTGTTGGTTCTAAATATACTCTCTACAGAAATCTCTTCAGATCATCCTAACAGTAAATAGGATGGCGTTCATTTGGAGAAGCATCATATCTTATGAGATGAAAGATAAGGAAGCATTAAAAAACAGAGAAAACTGCCAACCCTAAGAAAAGAAATACATTTGATTCAAATAATTAATACATAAAGAAGAAACAGAAAAAAGAATAGAATGGGAAAGACTAGACATCTGTTCAAGAGAATTAGAGATACCAAGGGAACATTTCATGCAAAGATGGGCACAATTAAGGACAGAAATGGTAGGGACCTAAAAGAAGAGATTAAGAAGGCGTGGCAAGAATACACAGAACTACACAAAAGGGTCTTAATGACCTGGACAGCCACGATGGTGTCATCTCTCACCTAGAACCAGACATCTTGGAATGCGAAGTCAAGGAAGAATCATTACGAACAAAGCTAGTAGAGGTGACGAAATTCCAGCTGAGCTATTTCAAATCCTAAAAGATGATGCTGTGAAAGTGCTGCACTCAATATGCCAGCAAATTTGGAAAACTCAGCAGTGGCCATAGAACTGGAAAAGGTCGGTTTTCATTTCAATCCCAAAGAAAGGCAGTGCCAAAGAATGTTCAAAGTACCACACAACTGCACTCATTTCACATGCTAGCAAGGTAATATTCAAATCCTTCAAGCTAGGCTTCAACAGTACATGAACCGAGAACTTCCAGATGTACAAGCTGGATCTATAAAAGGCAGAGGAAGCAGAGATCAAATTGTCAACATCCGTTGGATCATCGAAAAAGCAAGAGAGTTCAGAAAAACATCTACTTCTGTTTTGACTACACCAGACCACCTTACCTGCCTCCTGAGAAATCTGTATACAGGTCAGGAAGCAACAGTTAGAACCGGGCATGGAACAACAGACTGGTTCCAAATCGGGAAAGGAGTACGTCAGGGCTGTATACTGTCACCCTGCTTATCTAACTTACATGCAGAGTACATCAGGCGAAATACTGGGCTAGATGAAGCCCAAGCTGGAATCAAGATTGCCAGGAGAAATATCAATAACATCAGATATGCAGATGATAAGAGGAATGGCTCTTGATGAAGGTGAAACATTCAAAGAACAAAGATCATGGCACCCTGTCCCATCACTTCATGGCAAACAGAGGGAACAATGGAGACAGTGACACACTTTATTTTCTTAGGCAGATGGTGACTGCAGCCATGTAAAGGAAAGACACTTGCTTCTTGAAAGAAAAGCTATGACAAACCTAGCCAACAAAAGTCTGTATAGTCAAAGCTCTGGTTTTTCCAGTAGTCATATGCAGATGTGAGAATTGGACCATAAAGAAAGCTGAGCGCCAAAGAACTTATGCTTTTGAACTGTGGTGCTGGAGAAGACTCCCACGAGTCCCTTGGACAGCAAGGAGATCAAACGAGTCAATTCTAAAGGAAACCAACCCTGAATATTCACTGGAAGGACTGATGCTGAAACTGAAGCTCCAATACTTTGTCAACCGATGTGAAGAGCTGACTCACTGGAAAAGACCCTGATGCTGGGAAAAACTGAGGGCAAGAGGAGAAGGAGACGACAGAGGATGAGATGGCTGGATGGCATAAGTGACTCAATGGACACAAGCTTGAGCAAGCTGCAGGAGATGGTGAAGGACAGGGAAGCCTTGTGTGCTGCAGTGCATGGGGTCCCAAGGAGTCGGACACGACTGAGCGACTGAACAACAAATACCATATCTATTTTCTCATAATTCCTAATAAAACACAGATAATTTAATTAGTTTACATTATCCACTGTTAAGTCTACAACACCAGTATACTGACCAAGGATACAAATGATGTGGTGTTTTTAATCCATCTTGCAAAACCTACTGTGTCAGGCAGGAACTATACCCTAAGGTTTGATCAATAAGCTCTGAATGTCAAACCAGGAGAATTTCCAAGAAGTACAAACTTTCAGTGGAAAAACACAATTTTCCTAATATCCAATATAGAGAAAACATGAAAGCAAAACAAAACAAGAATTCTCCACTAATATATTGTAAACTATGTCTCCAAACTCTATTTCTCTCCATACTTACCAAAATATTGATAAATACTGGCCCCAATTTACTTAGGTACAAATGAACTCAAGATTAGTTTTTTTTTTTTTTATCAAGATTAGTTTTAAAACTAAAAACCTCATAGTCTGCTCATGAGATTTTCTTATAATACCTCTAAAATATGCACACACACAAACCTATTATTACCTGAAATGTTAAATTTTTATTGATTTCTTGAGGAACACAATCCTGAAATGACTAAAATAACACAGTAATTTGCTTTTAGAAACTTAGCAAAACAAAGTTTGTGTATGTGTATTCATTTTCAATCTAGCCTAAACTGAACATAATCAGGAAAATTTGAAGAAATAAATAACTTACAATAAAGACATAGTGATATTACGACATATTTTTAAAATAATGCACTATTTTATATACCAGAATACTGAGTTACGCAAACATTCTAGGCCCTTAAATTTCCCCTGTCAATGAGATTTGTTGTTGTTGTTTACTGGCAAAGTCAAGTCAGACTCTTTGCGACCCCGTGGACTGTAGCCCACCAGGCCCCTCTATCCATGGGACTTCCCAGGCAAAAACTACTGGAATGGTTTCCTTCTCTACGGTATCTTCCCGACCCAGGTATCGAACCCATGTCTCTTGTGTCTCCTGCACTGGCAGGCAGATTCTTTACCACTGGGTCACCTGGGAAGCCCCTACAGATGAGATTACTGGTGACCAATTTTTAGAGTCAGTTTGATCCACTCTGTTGATACAAAGAAGGCTTCCAGAGTTCACTAAGTAAATAGCTATGTCTAGATTCATAGAAAACCAACAGACTGTACCTTTGTTACTTGTATGCATCAATGTTCAGCCCCAAAGTAGCATCCTCTCAGGGCAATGCTAACAAAAACTAATTCTCTCAAATAAGATTACATTACATTTTTTTCCCCTTACGTTCCTGTGGTAACAGCCTTAAGAATAAAAATACTGAGTAATATTCCATTGTGTGTATGTACCATAGCTTCCTTATCCATTCATCTGCCGATAGACAAAAAGAGGACACATACAAGAATCTAATCATACAAACAATGCTCCTTTTCACAGAAGCCTTTGCATTACTCTAAGCACACAAGAATAATATGTCAATTACAAAGGTAAACATACCCTCCCAGTGCTTAATGAATATTTGGCTGCAAGGGGCAAAGACGATGACAAAGAACACCTTGCAAATTATGCTTTCATTATTTTTCACAGTTCATCACACTGCTCCACTGAATACACAGGCCCATCCTACCCTGAGTCAATTATACCTCACCCTGGATTAATCAGCTTCCTCAACTTTAATGAAATGATCCTTATTTCAGTAAGCCTGGTGGTCTACAGCCCATGGGGTCACAGAGTTGGACACAACTGAGAGACTAATGCTTTCCCTTTTCAGTCACTCACACCAAAGGTCATATCTGGAATCCCATCATCACCCAGAACTCCTCCTCCTCTAACACTTCAAACTTTCTCAACACAACCTCACTATTCCTGGATCGCTCACTCCCTTACTCTCATTAAAGACCTATTTTCTCCAACTCGTTCAGACCCCTTCGGTTTAATTCAGTCGCTCAGTCCTGTCTGACTCTTTGCAACCCCATGGACTGCAGCAAGCCAGGCTTCCCTGTCCATCATCAACTCCCGGAGCTCGCTCAAGCTCATGTCCATCGAGTCAGTGATGCCATCCAACCATCTCATCCTCTCTCATCCCCTTATCCTCCTGCCTTCTGTCTTTCCCAGCATCAAGGTCATTTGCAGTGAGTCAGGTCTTCGCATCAGGTTGACAAAGTATTGGAGTTTCAGCTTCAGCATCAGTCCTTCCAGTGAATATTCGGGGTTGATATCCTTTAGGATTAACTGATTTGATCTCCTTACTAACCTCAAGGGACTCTCAGGAGTCTTCTCCAACACCACAGTTCAAAAGCATCAATTCTTCAGCACTCAGCTTTCTTTATAGTCCAACTCTCACATCCATACATGACTACTGGAAAAACCATAGCTTTGACTAGATGGACCTCTGTCAGCAAAATGTCTTTGCTTTTTAATATGCTGTTTAGGTTAGTCACAGCTTTTCTTCCAAGGAGAAGGCGTCTTTTAATTTCATGGCTTCATTCATCATCTGCAGTGATTTCGGAGCCCCCCAAAAATGAACCCTCTCACTGTTTACATTGTTTCCCCATCTATTTGCCATCAAGTGATGGGACCGGATGCCATGATCTTGGTTTTCTGAATGCTGAGTTTTAAGCCAACTTTTTCACTCTCCTCTTTCACTTTCATCAAGAGGCTCTTTAGTTCTTCTTCACTTTCTGCCATAAGGGTGGTGTCATCTGTATATCTGAGGCTAATAATATTTTTCCTGGCAATCTTTTGATTCCACCTTGTGCTTCATCCAGCCTGGCATTTTGCATGATGTACTCTGCATATAAGTTAAATAAGCAGGGTGACAATATACAGCCTTGATGTACTCCTTTCCCAATTTGGAACCAGTCTCTTGTTCCATGTCCAGTTCTAACTGTTGCTTCTTGACTTGCATACAGATTTCTCAGAAGACAGGTCAGATGGTCTGGTATTCTCATCTCATGAAGAATTTTCCACAACACTGTCGTGATCCACACAAAGGCTTTGCCATAGTCAATAAAGCTGAAAGAGATGTTCTTCTGAACTCTCTTGCTTTTTTGATGATCCAGTGGATGTTGACAACTTGATCTCTGGTTCCTCAGCCTTTTCTAAATCCAGATTGTACATCTGGAAGTTCTTGGTTTACAAACTGTTGAAGCCTGGCTTGGAGAATTTTGAGCATTACTTTGCTAGCATGTGAGATGAATGTAATTGTGCGGTAGTTTGAACATTCTTTGCCATCGCCTTTCTTTCGGATTAGAATGAAAACTAACCTTTTCCAGTCTTGTGGCCACAGCTGAGTTTTCAAAATTTGCTGGCATATTGAGCACAGCACTTTCACAACATCATCTTTCAGGATTTGAAATAGCTCAACTGGAATTCCATCACCTCCACTAGCTTTGTTTGTAGTGATGCTTCCTAAGGCCCATTTGACTTCGCATTCCAGAATGTCTGGCTCTAGGTGAGTGATCATACCATTGTGGTTATCTGGGTCATGAAGATCTTTTTTGTATAGTTCTTCTGTGTATCTCTGCCACCTCTTCTTAATATCTTCTGCTTCAGTTATGTCCATACCATTTCTGTCCTTTATTGTGCCCATCTTTGCATGAAATGTTCCCTTGGTATCTCTAATTTTCTTGAAGAGATCTCTAGTCTTTTCCGATATATTGTTTTCCTCTATTTCTTTGCATTGATCACTGAGGAAGGCTTTCTTATCTCAACTTAATATTCTTTGGAACTCTGCATTCAAATGGGTATATCTTTCCTTTTCTCCTTTTCCTTTAGCTTCCCTTCTTTTCTCAGCTATTTGTAAGGCCTCATCAGACAACCATTTTGCCTTTCTGCATTTCTTTTCCTTGGGGATGGTCTTGACCACTGCCTCTTGTGCAAAGTCACAAACTTCCATCCATAGTTCTTCAGGCACTCTGTCAGACCCCTTATTCAGATCCCTTATGTGTCCATTTTCCCCTAGGTCATAAATTCACTCCTGTCTTCTCAAGTCCAGTGAGACCATGGGGTCCATTATATGACTTTGCTGTCAATATTTTCTTGTTCTTCCTCGCTTCCTTGTCCTTCCACTGTACATCCCAACGAAGCCCCCAGTCCTGGAGGATTACATCTGACTGCCTTCTCTGCTCACACACCTTGGGCCGCCAAGCACTGCTGGAAAAATAAAAACAACAGGAGGCACTACAGGCTAGCCCTCCGCAACCCAGTAAAAGTCTGTCTTTAGAGCCCAGATTTCAATGGGTTGAGGAGGGAGTTAAAGGTGTACAGCAAAGGAAGGGAGTTCAGCAGTTTACATCATGTTCAAAGAAG
The DNA here is from genome assembly GCF_963930625.1 of Muntiacus reevesi. Taxonomy (NCBI): domain Eukaryota; kingdom Metazoa; phylum Chordata; class Mammalia; order Artiodactyla; family Cervidae; genus Muntiacus; species Muntiacus reevesi. The sequence continues at coordinate 64,271,218 of NC_089249.1, read as the reverse complement.
CTTGGGGCAAGGTGAAAGAAAAGGCTGATATGTGAAAAGGGTTTCTCGCCAAAGCAACCCAGAGTTTAACTTCTTGTACTATAGTAAAAGCCCAAACTCTGAAGTTAGTCAGCCTGGGTTTATATTCAAGCTCTTACATGTCCTAGTTATGATATTTTCCAGGTAAGTTATTTCATCTTCCTGTGCCTCATCTGTAAAATGGGAATAATCACAATACCTACATAACAGTGTTGTGAGAATTAAAGGACTTAATACACAAAACGCACAGAGCTCTTGGAGTGACTGGCACATATATGAGCGTGTACTAAAAATCAGCTGTTATTTTGGCTAAAAACGTAAAATGCTACTTAGATGCTCTCGTGTTCATTCAGTACTAAAAAGAGCATGCCAGACTCCCCTTGCCCACCCCGCATCCTTACCCCCATATCCTCAACTTAACCCCCACTATCTTTCAGCTCTGGTCTTCTTTGGTAGTCTTCCTCGACTTTCCTTCTCCCTGGGGGCTCAGAGACTAAACAATCTGTTGCAATGCAAGAGACCAGGGTTTAATCCCTGGGTTGGGAAGATCCCCTGGAGAAGGGAATGGCAGCCCATTCCAGTATTCTTGCCTGGAGAATTTCATGGACATAGGAGCCTAGTGAGCTACAGTTCATGGGGTCGCAAAGAGTTGGACACGACTGAGTGACTAACACTCACTCACTCTCCCTAAACAATCAGTTTAATTGAATCTCTTCTCTACTGTACACCAGGTGGTTTACATCCTTCACAGATTTACCACAGGATATTCCAATTTTCAACTGATTCATCTATTCCCATACTGCCCTCCCCCCACAACCTCCACTGAATTGTGAATTCTTGCAGGATGGTGGCTATCTTTTCTGACTGAAGTTCAGAGTAAAAAATAAGCAATATATGTAAATCAGTAAGACATGTTGCCTGATGTATATTAGACAATTAGTGTTAAATAACATTTAACATTAGTTTTCAATGACTGTTTCATACAAGTTCATCTACTAAAAGTCTATCATTTATAAATTTGCTGCAGTTAAATACTTAAGTTAAAAAATCTAACTACCCTACCCTGAGTTCTTGAAAAGCACTGCACACAAAGGAATTACCACACATCAAAGAAATTATCACACACAATTTCTTGCAATGTTTTCTAAATTCAGTATATACACACATTATACAACTATGCCTTTCCAAAAGAAACCTGATAATGGGTAAAGCTGTTTGTTATGCGTTCTGTAAAGCAAAGCATGTGACTCAACTACAGGTCTTCCCACAAACCATAGGTCATTCTATTACCAGAAACTGATACTTCCCCCTTACTGGTGATTATTCTACCTGTATTTTTTGTTTAAGCTAACTTTTTAAAGCACATCTTTTGAACTATATGTATATAAAACATGTATCAAAGCCAAAAAAAGAACTTATAAACAATTCAATGTTCCAACTGCTAAGAAGACAGAAGCAAGTTAATAGGTATTAGATAGCTCAAAATTGGAATTCAACAGGAAATGAAAGATTTTCAGAAATTTTTAAACAAAAAGGAAAAAGGATGAGATCTGGTAGAGAGGAAAGTTGGAGGGGGGAGAGGAAATTTGGGTAAAGATTAAAATACATGCACTGTTTTTAACAATGACTAGTCAGACTAGGGTTTGTACCCAGGTTCTACCACTTCCAATTCAAACTTGTCTTATTTTTTTTTTAATTTTTTTTTATTAGTTGGAGGCTAATTACTTCACAACATTTCAGTGGGTTTTGTCATACATTGACCAAACTTGTCTTAAAATTGGGGAAAAATTAAAAGAAACCATAAACAAAATGAAGACAACCCTCAGAATGGGAGGAAATATCTGGAAACTTGACAAGGGATTAACCTCAAAATTAATACAAACAGCTCATACAACTCAATTAAAAAGAAACAAACAACCCAATCAAAATATGGGTGGGAGATCTAAACAGACATTTCTCCAACAACATACAGACGGTAAAAAGCACACGAAAAGATTCTCTACATCACCGATTATTAGAGAAATGCAAATCAAAAACTACAATGAGATATTACCTTACTCTGGCCAGAATGGCCATAATCAAAAATATCTACAAACAAACGCTGTTGGTGGAAATGTAAATTGGTACAGCCACTACGGAAAAGAGTAAGCAGACTCCTTAAGAAAACTGAAAATAGAGCTGCCATATGATCCAGAAATGCCACTCCTGGGCATATATCTGGAGAAAACCATAATTCAACAAGATACACACACCCCAATGTTCACTGTAGTACTATGTACAATAGCCAGGACACGGAAGCAACCTAGATGGCCACCAACAGATGAATGGATAAGGATACGCTAAAAATACACAATGGAATGTTACTCGGCCCCAAAAAATTAAAATAAAATAATGCCATTTGCAGCAACACAAATGAACCTAGAGATTGTCACACTGAGTGAAGTAAATCAGACAGAAGAAGACAAATACACGATACTGCTTATACGTGGAATCTTAAAAAAGAAACAGAAAAAGTCTATAAACGAACTTATCTACAAACAGAAATAGAGTTACAGATGGTAAAAAAATAAACTTATGGTTATTGGCAGGTAAGGGGAGCAGATAAATTGGAAGACTGGGACTGACACATATAAGAAACTGGTAACTAATAAGGACCTACTATATAGCACAGGGAACTCTACTCAATACTCTGTAATGACCTATATGAAAAAAGAAGTTAAAAAAGAAAGGATACATGTATAACAGATTCACTGTGCTGTATACCTGAAACTGACACAACACTGTAAATCAATTATACCTCAATAATTTTTTTAATTGGAAGAAACTTTTGTTATGAACTGGGAGAAATAAAAATTGAATAATGTTTATAACCTGATTTACTTACAAAATTACATTTAGCATTAAACTGAAGTACCATTTGTTTACACAGTCATCATTTCCTTATAAAGCTATAAACTAATTAAATTAAATCTACAACACCTCATTTTTATTAGCCTATGAGAAACAGAAAAAAATCTGACAGAAGAAATTATCAACAAAAAAGCAAAGGAAATATTAAAGATATGGTCTTCCTGTCTTCCAAATACTGCTAGGAGATACAGAAATCATTACATTTCAATTTTTAAAAAACCACCATACAAAAGTAAACACAATTTACTTGGAAATCTAAAGTATGGAGTCTCTTTTCAATTGTAAGACCTTGGGTCAAGCAACTTAACTCTGCTCTAAGTTATTGAAGGAGAGTCTTAGGATTTTAAATCCCTGCCAGATCTTAACAATCATAGAAATTATCTTCTGTGCTTCTTTCACTGTTTATCAAACACATTTTACATTTTCAGTAAACCGTAATTCAAAAAGATACATGCACCCCAATGTTTCCCCCACAACTTATCTCATTAAAGAGGAAGTGTTTCTAAGTACCAGGTTACAAAAGTCAGACTAGGGTTTGTACCCAGGTTCTACCACTTAGTTAGGAGTTGGATGATTTCCAACAAGTTATTTCAGCTCCTCAAGCCTGTTTCCTTGTCTATAAAGCAGTAGTTAATACACACATCTACCCTCATAAAGTTGTTGTGAAGATTAAAAGAGAAAGTGCTTAGCACAGTCCTGGCACATAGTTAATTAAGATACCCAATTAAAGCTAGCTACATTATTATTTTATTTTAAAGACTTAGAAATGTTATCACTCCTTCCATCAAATGGATAGATAGACAACAGTTTGCGTGGTCACTCAAACAACCCATTTAGGTTGTTTTTAAATTTTACCTTTTTTAAAATAGGGGATATAAACATCTTGGGTATTAAGCTTTTTCCAAATTTAGGGAATCTCCTTAAGAGATATTCAAGAACTTAAATCATTAGATCAAAAGATATGGATGTTTTAGGGCTCTCCAGAAAGGTAATATAGATTTATACTTCCACCAATAGAGTACGTCATGAGAAATGCTGGATTGGATGAAGCACAAGCTGGAATCAAGACTGCCGGGAGAAATATCAATAACCTCAGATATGCAGATGACACCACCCTTATGGCAGAAAGTGAAGAAGAACTAAAGAGCCTCTTGATGAAAGTGAAAGAGGAGAGTGAAAACGTTAGCTTAAAACTCAACATTCAGAAAACTAAGGTCATGGCATCTGGCCCCATCACTTCACGGCAAATAGATGGGGAAACAGTGGCAGACTGCATTTTTCTGGGCTCTAAAATCACTGCAGACGGTGACTGCAGCCATGAAATTAAAAGACGCCTTCTCCTTGGAAGAAAAGTTATGACCAACCTAGACAGCATATGAAAAAGCAGAGACATTACTTTGCCAACAAAGGTCCGTCTACTCAAAGCTATGGTTTTTCCAGTAGTCATGTATGGATGTGAGAGTTGGACTATAAAGAAAGCTGAGCGCTGAAGAATTGATGCTTTTGAACTGTGGTGTTGGAGAAGACTCTTGAGAGTCCTTTGGACTGCAAAGAGATCCAACCAGTCCATCTTAAAGGAGATCAGTCCTGAATATTCATTGAAAGGACTGATGCTGAAGCTAAAACTCCAATACTTTGGCCACCTGATACGAAGAACTGACTCATTTGAAAAGACCCTGATGCTGGGAAAGACTGAAGGCAAGAGAAGGGGATGACAGAGGATGAGATGGTTGGATGGCATCACCAACTCAATGGACACGAATGTGAGTAAACTCCAGAAGTTGGTGATGGACAGGGAGGCCTGGTGTGCTGCAGGCCTGCAGCACACAACGGGGTTGCAAGGAGTCAGACACGACTGAACTGAATAGATGCGATGGTGCCCTATTCACTGTATCCATGTCAATCAGTGGGCTTCCGGGTGGCACAGTGGTAAAGAATTCTCCAATGCAGGAGACTGAAGAGACATGGGTTCAGTCCTTGGGTCAGGAAGATCCCCTGGAGAAGGAAATGACAACCTACTCCAGCATCCTTGCCTAGGAAATCCACAGAGGAGCCTAGTGGGTCTCAAAAGAGTCAGATATGACTCAACAACAATGCCAATCAGCACTGAAAACCATGTTTTCATTTCTTATAGTTTGATTTAAAATATTTCTCAATGTTGCTACAATTTGCATTTCTTTGATAACTAGTAAAGCTGAGAATTTTTTGTTTATTATTATTAAAAAATTTTATAAGAACAATCTCATAAGTTTTTTCTGAGGAAGAAAAAAGTACAAGACACATAGAAAAAAAGAAAATTAAGAAGAAAAGAATAAAACAAGCATAAATTTAGAATGTAAATATATAAAGTTCTTAAACTGAGGAATAATTTGGCACTAAAATTCCTAGCAGTTAAAAGCAAAGAAGAAAACGTTCTGAACTTTGCTTTGGGAGGGTTGAGGTAAGGGGACAGCAGCATTCAATTCCTCAAGAAAAGCAAAACTTTTTCAAATATTTAACATCTAAAAATTATTTCTTAGATGAATCTTCATAAAAAGGATACAAATTGACTGAAGGACAACAATCTCATCAACAATAAATCTGACAGAAGGACTTCTTTGCTGCAATTGTGTTCCTTACCTTAAATTTCAAAAATATAAGGAAGTAGAATAATTCACTAAACATAGTTTTGGCACATGACACTTAGTATTATAGTCATTTCCCAAGTTACTACTATACTGCTATCTGCAATTTCTGCTTCTTCTAGCCATCCATTTTTATCTTGACAAATTTCTAGCATTGAAAGGTTGCTCAAACTGAAACAAGCTTGTTTACAATCTTTCAGCTCCCTTTATATTTATATGTGAATCTTGGGGTATAACAATATTCAGGCTATTCTGATATCAATAATGGCTTATCTGACATCAACATTCTTCTCAGTCACCTTGTATGCTTTTATACTTGCAAGAAGAATTAAAATTAGACTCACAAAAATTATCTTGTCTTGTCCTATATGAGTTTGAAAAAGACTTTTTGTTTGGATCAAATGATCTGATATAAACAATTTTACAATAAAATCATCATTTTTTTTTAGAAAATATTTGGGTCATTTAATGGCCTTTACGCCATATTGGAATTGATCTGAAACATTTTAACAACCATTTAAAAAAAATTATCACTACAAATTCTTTCACTTTTACAGTCAAGTTCTGAGAGCTTCCTAAAGGGTAACATATATACAAAGATTCTCCAAAGAAAAGTTCTGCTTTGTAAGAATATGTTCCTATTTTCTTCCTTCCCAGACCTCTCTATAGACATTAAAGCTAAAGATATTTGGACACAAGGACCTATGATCAACATCTGATAATCCTATGTTACAATATAAAATGCTTAAATAAATACTGTAGTAAAGTTAATAACCTCAGTATCTTTATATGAGTGAGTTCCTCATAAGAGGAAAGAGAGGTAAGCAGGAAAAGATACAGGGATGGCAGAAAAGACATTAAGAAACCTCATATACTTACTTCCGAAATTCTGCCTATAAGTCATCACTAATCACAGATCTGGTCATTCATTTTCTTCTCACCCTAATCCAGACCATCTTAAAAAACTGTGAAAACAAACAGAACCTTCACCTAATCCATGGCTCCACTCTACAGATGAAGAAATTTTAGCTCCAAAAGATTAACATCACAGAAGAGGACAGTGGCAAAAGTGTAGTGCAAACTTCAAAATTCTCACCAAGAAATCAAGCATCCTGGCTTCTCATATCATAAAGCATACTGCAAATATTTAGTTAGATGCTACTCTTACATCTCTCAATCAACCAGGTATCCTAAGTATCTGATGCATTCTTTCTTCCTACTCATGGAGTTGCAATTACCATGACAAAACAGTGCTTTGTGTTCTCATGACAGCTATGATATGCTTCAGAGACTTTTTAATTTTTCTAACATCTGCTATTTCATTCTATCATGTTTGTGCTACTTCCTGAAAGATGTTGCTTTAAAAAAAAAAGCTATGTAATAAATAATATTAAGACCCTTTTCTTCAGAAAATGAGGTCCACAAAAAGAAGTTCTTCCCCATTTCATTTTCACTTCCCAGGCCCAAGGTATTACTCTAAAGAAAACCTTTTTAAAGGATGCTATTACTTCCCACATGTATATGCCACCAATTTAACATACGTGTAGATTAGGAGTTGTTTTTTTTTTTTAAGTCTCAGGACTTAAGTATAGAAAGTCTATACTTAAAAATTACTGAAGATCTTGTGATTAAATTTTTAAGATGGCCCCCAAGAATTCCCAACTCTTGGTATTCATGCCTGTGTAGACGCCTCCTCTTGTGTGTGGGCTGAACCAAGTGACCTGCTTCTAATAAACAGAATATGACAAAAGGATGAGACTGCTCCTGTGATTAGGCTGTGATTTCTGTCTAACAACTCCTTTCCTGCTAGCACTCTCCAGCTGTTGTGTTCTTGAGCCGATAAAGCAAGCTGGAGAAGCTCACGTGGTGAGGAACTGGGGGCAGCCTCCAGCCAACAGTCTAGAAGGAACCAAGGCCCTCACCTCGTCTGTCTCACAGGAAGGACCTGCGTCTAGCCAACAGCCATGTGTGTGATCGCGGAAGCGGGTCATCCCCCCACTGGGCCTTCAGATGAGATCACGGTTCTGGCCAACACCTTGACCTTTAGAGAGACCGAAGCAAAGGACCCAGCTAAGCCATGCTCACATTTCTGACTCACAAAAATTCTTCCTTTTCCTTCACATGCTCTCGTCTGACCTAAGATGTATTCCCAATCCCAAATCTCCAGAGCCCACCTTCTCACACTGCCCCAGCCCTTCAATTCAGCAAGCCTCACAGTGCCTAGTGCTTGGGACTGAGGGCCAGGACGAGCAGAACATGGGCAGACACAGACTCTACTCTGGGTCGGTTATTAAGGACAGATACAGCAGAGAGCAAAAGAAGAGATGTTTCTACGTGACAGCTGCTCAGACCTTTACCTTTATTAGGCCTACTAGTACGCCTGCAGTAGTGCGCAAGATGCTAATTACATGGGACACATTAAAATGAAAACTGAATTAAATTTAAGAAAATACTTCAATAAATATATACTCAATATCTTCTATGAGCTAAATACTGTGCTAAAATGAGGTACTAAAATTAACAAAACTTGGAATCTTTCAAAACCCTCAAGGAGCTCAAAGTCTAAGGATTATCAAGAGAAAAATTAAGCAAAAATCTACTTTGCAAAGAATAAAAATTACATGTGACAGTAAACATCATGCTCATTTTACTGTTTTCTTTAACATTAATAAATTATTTAGTCTTCCACAATTTATGGCATATCTACTGATTATTTTAAAAATCAAAGGAGTCTTAAAATGTGGATAATCAATTCGCCTTCTGTATTTGTAATTCGCATGACGCATTAAAAATATTAGCACTCGTTCATACTTGCTTTTGTACTGAGAGTTCAAAGTCATTAAAAGATTTAAATAACATAAATTTTTACAGATCCCAGGATAAGAAAAAAATTATGGATTTCATTTTCCAGGCAAAGCGCTCAGCAATCTATGTACATTATCTCATTTAATTCTAAACACAGCTATGTGAGGAAGAATATTTAGATAATTTCTCAGAATCTAGGTTTTCTTCAGTGCCTAAAATTGTGCCTCATATATAGTAAGCAATGAAATCTGCAGAAGGAAGAAAGTTATTGGTCGTGTAGTCAAACCAATTTGCCAGATTTCTGGGCTACTATTCTTAATTACTATGTGACAGTGATCCAGTTAAAATGTAAACAGAGCTGGAAATAGATGCAGGTGAATGTCAGTTACATAGTGCCACTAAAGAATAGATGGCTTCAACTAAATGACACCTCCTCAAAATTCTGAGTCAAATAAACATAGAATTCATTTTGAGAGACTAAGGACTAAGAGAAAAAAAGGGAATATGCCCATATGTTTGCATATGAATATGTGTAATTGATAGTTTTCTGAGTCTTGTCTATAATGTACAGATATAATATTTATCCTATGCAAAAGCAAGCACCATAAATATATTACTATATGTGAAGTACTGTGCTATAGTAAAACAATTATAGTTAGCACAAACTCCCAAAGGTTTTGAACTTTTTGTTACTGGATTGGCCAAAAAGTTCGTTCGAATTTTTCATACTATCTTACAGAAAAACTCAAATATAAAAATAAATAATTTTGTTTAATGTATTTATTTTTGGCTGTGCTGGGTCTTTGCTGTTGGCGGGCTTTCTCTAGTCGAGGCGGCTTCTCTTGCTGCGCAGCCTGGGCTCTAAGTGCTCGGGCTGCAGCAGCCGCCGCCTGTGGGCTCAGCTCTTGTGACTTTCCACCTCCAGAGCACAGGCTCAATGGTTGTAGCACACAGGCTTGGTTGCCCCGAGGCATGTGAGATCTTCCCAGACCAGGGATCGAACCTCTGTCTCCTGCATTGGCAGGTGGATTCTTTACCACTGAGCCCCTATGGAAGCTCCTCAAACAAACTTTGCTAGTAAAAACAAGTAACAATTCCAAATATGAAAACTTGGGTCCATATAAATTGATTAACTTGTGGCTCCTGGTTTGGGTTGATTTTACATACAGGGTAACTAAATAAGTAAAAGTTAAGCTATGGAAAAAAGTATATATTTGCTTCTCTACCTCAGGACAAAACCTAGCAAATTCTATAGCTAGACTATCTTAAGAGACATGTTCACACATTTTCTGCTTCAACATGTCACCATTGTAAGAAAGCTGGTCTTGGGAGTCTTCTGTGATTTGAGCTCTTACACCAGCAACTTATCATCTCTTTTGCAAATACCAGCTTTAACAGTCTTTCAGCATCATCAAAAGGGCAAGCAGTTCTTCTATGAGGTCCAGAACAGAAAACTGGCACACAGACAGGCAGACAGACAGACACACAAACACACACCTTCCAAAGGTATCCACATTCTATTTTTCTTTTATGTCACTGTTCATAGTGCTGAAAGTTTCATCCATGGAATTTATTTTGACTGTTGCTAGAAGGCTGAACAACTCAAAACTGATACCTCAACTTCAAAAAGCATTAAATCTATGCTTCTCAATTGATCCAAAATTATTATCTATAATACTGTATGACAGAAGCAAGCAACACTTAAATGTGTAATTATCTCTAAAGTTACTTTGCCACCCAACAGGTAACTCGTTTCCAAAAAAAGGAAAAAAAAGTGACTAACAATAATAAAGAATTTCTGCTAAAAATACCATCCTTAATCAAATAGAGAAGTCAACTAAAGTTAGCTAAAAACTGGAATCAATACCTTTAACTTATTATAAACTAAGTCTACCACTTTCTAGTTATGTTAACTTTGGAAAATTATATGACTTTCTTATACCTTAGTTTCCACATCTACAAAACAGAGTTATAACAGAATCTATATCATAGTATCATAGCTGATGTGAGGATTAAATTAGATAATTCATGTAGAACACTTAGTACAGTGCCTGGCAGATGGGCCAAAAACAAACTTGATAACTTGTTATTTTATAAAGAACCATTCCATCTTAAGCTAATACTGACAACTGAGGTTGTCTGTTAATTTTTCAGCTCACACCAAAAAAATTAGCTGTCAACTTATTTATCCATGCTTTCAAATTCTTGTAACAGCATCACTTCATATGCTGAAGTAACTTTTTGCTGACCTCATTATGGCAACCCACTCCAGTACTCTCTCCTAGAGAATTCCGTGGACAGAGGAGCCTGGTGGGCTGCTGTTCATGGGGTCGCAGAGAGTTGGACATGACTAGAGTGACTTAGCATGCATGCATGCACTGGAGAAGGAAATGGCAACCCACTCCAGTGTTCTTGCCTGGAGAATCCCAGGGACAGAGGAGCCTGGTGGGCTGCCGTCTGTGGGGTCGCACAGAGCTGGACACGACTGACGCGACCTAGCAGCAGCAACACTGTTTACTGTCCAGCAGCAGCTAGAAGATTTCTGATTCCTTCTTTTTAAGTAAAATAATTATTTCACTTGGCACTAGAAGGAGGCATCTGTAGACCGTTTGGAGACACACCTATAAGAAAAGTGAGTTATAATGGAAGAGAGTTCTGCTAAGGTTACTGCTTTACACTGGCCAATGAGGTAAATGATTAAAACACGAGAGGAGGAGGAGAGATTAACTGTTATCTCCTGGGTGACAATTTCATTACAAAACAAGGAACCCCTAATGCAAAAGTTCCAGAAGTTAAGCTCTGAATCAGAATGGATATTCCCATAAATGTAATGCTAAAGAATTCTGGGGGAAGGGCTTCAAACTATTGCAAAAAGGACCTTCATCAGGACGGTGGGAGCATGTATTAAAGATGTTTGTGCAGGAGTACAAGAAAAAGTGAGTTAATAGTTGACTTTCAATTATCTATGAGACATTTATCTAGGAACAAATTAACAATCACTACAGTTCATAGGGTTGCAAAGAGTCGGACACAACTGAGCGTCTACACACACACACGAACACAAGCTTAGGCAAGGCATAAACACATCATGTATCTGCTGTCTTGCACATGAAATCAGGAATGGCAGGAATCCCTTCTCTACCTAACTATTTCATATTTTAAATATATTTTCCTCCTTTATGTACGCTCAGTCACTCAGTCGTATCTGACTCTTTATGGCCCCATGGAGTGTAGCCCGCCAGGACCCTCCCTCTGTCTGTGGGGACTCTCCAGGCAACAACACCAAGGTGGGTGGCGGTGCCCTCCTCCATGGGATCTTCCCAACCCAGAGATCGAACCCAGGTCTCCCACACTGCAGGTGGATTCTTTACCATCTGAGCTACCAGAGAGGCCCTTTCTGCCTTTAAAGCAATAAAATTACCAAATAGCATATATACTGGAAACAATACACACATACATATATATATTGGGTTGACAAAAAAAGGTCATTCAGGGTTTTTGTTACAGCTTTCAAAAATCCAAACAAACTTTTTGGCCAACTCAATATATACTATTTGGTAATTTTATTGCTTTAAAGGAGGAAATGGCGCGCGCACACACACACACACACACACAGTTGGCCAAAAAATTCATTCAGGTTTTTCAACACACACACACACACACACACACACACACACACACAGTTGGCCAAAAAATTCATTCAGGTTTTTCGAATGACATAATGAAAAAACCTGAATGAATTTTTCAGCCAACCCAATGCACATACGTGTGTGTGTACTGTTTTTGTTATTCAGTCACTAAGTTGTGTCTGACTCTTCGCAACCCCACGGACTATAGCACACCAGGGTTCCCTGTCCTTCGCCATCTCCTAAAGTTTGCTCAAACTCATATCCATTGAATTAGTGATGCCATCCAACCATCTCATCCTGTTGCCCCCTTCTCCTCCTGCCTTCAATCTTCCTCAGCATCAGGGTCTTTCCAATGAGTCAGCTCTTCACATCAGGTGGCCAAAGTATTGGAGCTTCAGCATCAGTAGTTTCAAAGAATATTCAGGGTTGATTTTCTTTTAGGGTTGACTGGTTTGATTTCCTTGCAGTCCAGGGACTCTCAAGAGTCTTCACCACACCCCAATTTGAAAGCATCAATTCTTTGGCACTCAGCCTTCTTTATGGTCCAACTCTCACATCTGTACATTTACTGGAAAAACCATAGCTTTGACTATACGAACCTTGGTTGGCAAAGTGATGTCTCCGCTTTTTAATACACTGTCTAGGTTTGTCATAGCTTTCCTTCCAAAGAGCAAGCATCCTTTAATTTCACAGGTGCAGTCATTGTACTCAGTGATTCTGGAGCCCCCCAAAAAATATCTGCTTACTCTTTCCATTGTTTCCCCATCTATTTGCCATGAAGTGATGGGACTGGATGTAGTTTTTGGAATGCTGAATTTTAAGCCAGCTTTTCACTCTCCTCCTTCACCTTCAAGAAGCTCTTTAGTATATATGTATACAAACATTCTGTTACTTCTAAACCATGGCCAGTATTCAACTCTACCGCTTTTCCTAACACATAAATTTCTCCACTATTCTACCTAAAGCACAGCTTTTCTAGTTCATCCTTCCATTTTATGTATTTCCATCTTGAAGAATCTTCTGTCTTTATAGCTGAGGCTCTTAATCAGGGTTCCTATGTTTATACTCTTATTCTCAAGCCAATTGCCTGTTCATATTCTTTGACCACGTTTCTGTTGAGATGTCTGCCGTTTATTGTTGACATCTAACAATACTTAAGGGGCTTCCCTTGTGGCTCAGCTGGAAAAGAATCTGCCTGCAGTGCGGGAGACCTGGGTTCGATCCCTGGGTTGGGAAGATCCCCTGGAGAAGGGAAAGGCTACCCACTCCAGTATTCTGGCCTGGAGAATTCCAGGGACTGTACAGTCCATGGGGTCACACAGAGTCGGACACAACTGAGAAACTTTCACTTTCACTTTTCAACAATACTTAATACATTAAGAAAAATCAACTGTCATTCCTATATGCTACAAATATTTGTATATTAAGTTATATAAATATAATTTTTATAGTCTTTTGACAGGAAGAAACTTAAAATACAGTTAAATCTATAAATCTTTTCCTTATATGGCATCTGAGTTGTGTGTCATGTCAAAAACCTTTTCCATGCCTAAAATTAAATAAACTGACAGGAAACTTTCATGTCTGCATTAAAGTGATCACTTTTCAAAGCTTATTGTTGTTCAAGGGGCTATGTATTCTGCTTTGAGCATTCCCAGCATCTGCTAGAATTAAAAAAAAGAAGAGGGTAGGCAGAGATGAGAGTCTCAACTGTGACTACGATACCAATACATAGCCATTAAGTCACCACAGCTTACTGTCTATGCACAATTGTAGTGCACACATATATTACACCTGAATTGTGTCTGTGGACAGCACTTTATTAGATCATCTCTTTAAGTCTGGCTTCCCAGGTGGCTCAGTGGTAAAGACTCCGCCTACCAATGCAGGAGAATGGGTTCAATCCCTGGGTGAGAGATTCCCTGGAGGAGGAAATGCCAACCCACTCCAGTATTCCTGCCAGGAAAACCCCGTGGACAGAGGAGCCTGGTAGACTATAGTCCATGAGGTCGCACAGTGGGGCAAAACTGAGTGACTGAACATGCATGCATTTATTCTGTCAAAGCAATGGAAACTATATAAGATAAACATCATTTATTCTAACTGAGAGTTAACTATGCCTTAACAGCATGGTACACAAGAATACACCACAGGGAGTTGAGATCCACAAATAATACAAACTTCAACTTTCACCCTAAATAAAACAGCTTTTAAATAGACTATTTAACCTAGTGTCTCTATCAGGGGCAAACAATTAAAAACAGGAATGGGAAGCCTAGAGAACAAAAATTTTCAGGATGTGCCCAGCACTGTTCAGGGCAAAATACATCCTAACCAGCAGAGAAAGTACGTCCTGACTATTAGCATAATTATTTTCTTAGCCTTGACCAAAAAAAAAGTCATTAAGCAACTCTTCTGACTGCAATTTGGCTTCTCGTAAAATGAGGCAATGTACTGCTGAATGATCAAGAATTTTGGTACATTTTGCAATTATATTTCTCATAACAGGTTAACACAAACAGGCATTGTTTCTATTTCTGTCTATCCTGTATTTGCTCATCAAGAATCAGTTCTTTTGAACTCAATTACCCATAAGAATGGTAATGAAATCAAGTTTCTGAGAACCAGGCTGCCAATGAGCCTGCCATATAGTATTAACCTTTGAGGAGTTGCCTGAGCAGCCAAGGTCTCCCTGAACAAAACTCTACCTTCAATTTCAACCTCAGTGCATATGTATTCTGAAAAGACTCAATAACTGACATTGTGCCTGTAACTCTGTACTAATGTGAACAAAACAGACCTCCTGTCCTCACAGAGCTTATAATCTATACAGAATTGAGAGAAAGAATACTTGTGGAAGATTGCCTAAAGGATATGCAACATTTCCATCCTTCTAATTATTATAAAATCTCTGCCACATTCTTTTGAATCATCCTCATCTCCCCACCACAAATGATCATGCATCTGGGCCTATAGACGGGCCTTGGGAAGTTTCTTGGTGCATGCACAGTAGGCCTACCATAAGGCCACTGCTCATCTTATTACATGGGGTCCTGCTTACAAGGCCTCTGAGGAGCAACTTCCTTCTGATCTTAAGTGTCAGAAACTACACTTTTTTAAAACTAAGTTTGTTTGCTTTCAAGTATTATGAACATAGAGTTTTTTTTTTTTTTTTTGCATCACCTACAATGAAGCTTAGAGAAATATCTGTGAAAACAAATATTAGGTTTTTATATTAGAATTTTTATTTTATATTTTTATTTTGCATTTCTTGCTACAGTTCATAAACCTCTACGAACCACCTTAAGCTTTGGGGTGAGGAAAAAAGCAACAAATGGACGAAGCTTGCAGTAATGCACCATATGGAAAATGTTCTTTTTAAATTTAGTCCAATAGAAAACAAAATCACATGAGAAGTCAGGGAGTGGAAGGATTTCAAGAGTATGATACACAGATTAAAAAAAATAAAAACCAGACAATGCTCAGTTAACTGGGGAAATCAGAAAAGGAAAATTAAGAAGGGGAGCAGAAGAAAGATCAGAGAATATCCCCAATAATTTTTTTTATTTATACAAATTAGAACAATGGCAGTTAAAAATGGCTTTGTGTAAACTTGAACTTATTGTAAATCTAAAGTTAATATAATATTTAGAAATATTATTTCACAGGTATCGCTCAAAACAGTAAAAGCAAAAGTCATAATTGACACAGAAAACATAAAAATTACTTGATAAAAATGACCAAAAGGGAAAAACAGACTGTTATTATAACCTGTGTCTTATCTGAGCTCTTCTCCCTACCCCCAAATATGAGGAAAAACCCTATGCATTGCAACAATCTGAGTCAACTGACCCCTCAGCTTTTCAATTACTTGGCATAATCTAAGCAGGTGTTTAAACTCCACAAGATGCATGATCCTAATTTTGCTAGACAGCCTCTTTCTTCAAGGTCACTGTCATCTTTCCTAGCCACCAAATGACTCTACAATGATATCACTGCTGTATGTCAACCAGGGTTCACACATAACACTGTTGAGCCATTTCCATTCAGAAGTTAAATTACCCTCCTTCCATCATCAGCTTCCTGAAAATTCCCTGTTCCTCACACCCAGAAAGTGCCAAGCCTGGGAGCTTCGATCCCAGTTCAGTCTAGCACTGGAATGCTTTTAGGTCCCATCAGTACCAAGTTCAAGCTGCACTGTGTGCTAAGTCGCTTCAGTTGTGTCTGACTCCATGCAACCCTATGGCCCGTCAGCCTCCTCAGTCCATGGGATTCTCCAGGCAAGAATACTGGACTGGATTGACATCTGTTTCTCCGGGGGATCTTCCCAACACAGGGATCGAACCAGTGTCTCTTACGTCTAACCTGCACTGGCAGGCAGGTTCTTTACCACTAGTGCCACGTGGGACCAAGTTCATAGGGAGTAAATACATTCCTAGACTTTCAACTTGAATTTCTTCCAATTCTTCTTCATCCTAAACATCTGATTAAAAATCAAAATTTCTTAAAAATAAATAAATAAATAAATAAAATCAAAACTTCTTCAGAACAGCAGAGTAAAAAATTAGGCGCACCCTAATTCCCCTCTATTAAAAGAAACATTCTTGTGCAGCGCAAGGCATGGCTCTGCTCTCCAGGACCACAGTGTGAGTTGACCTGCAACTATCCCCTCTTAATGAAATGAACAGCTAACAGACAGTTGCCAATAAAGGATATGACTACCAAGTGGGTACATACATGTAGAACTTAAAGTTATCCGGCAGGGGTCAATGAGAGATCACATAGAATATATGCAGATGCTTTTGCTGGTCATTTCTTATTCTTTCAAAAATGCACTATTTCTTTTAAACTACGGTTCGTCTGCACACCAGTTGATTCCAGATAAATAAGACTTGGTTGTTGCTGAAGCACTGCTAAGTGGATGGGAAATTAGCAACAGATCCAGGGGAAGGAGGGTAAATGCTACTAGCCACAAGGAAGAGAACCTTGGCACACCTGATGCTCCATGAAGGCAAACATATGATTATTACAATCACAAACCTGGCAAACGGCACAATGCCACAAACTGTAGGCATTCAACAAATATCAGCTATGAAGAAACTTGTTAAATAGATAATTCTGTAAAGCACTACAAGGAGGCTATTAACTAGCCCACCAGCCCACTGACCCACAGTCAGTAGGTGGCAAAGTCAGGATTCAAACCCAAATCTGTTTGGTTCCAGAATTGAAGCTCGTTTCACTTCATATGCTTCCTTGGTAAGGAGACTGATTCGGCAAGGCTCTCTGGCAGAGTACTCAAAACCATAGATATGCTTCTCTTCCTAGAAAGTAAATTTTCCTCAAAAGTTGAACAATTTATAATATTTGATATATAAAATAAATTATCAACGTATTATAAAAGAAAACAAAGTATTCATAGATATAAATTTTAAAGTATTAGAGGCCACCACAGTTTTCTCTTTTGTGTGATATAGCCCCAGGCTCTCTCAGAATACAAGTTCATTCTCCTCTGCTATTAGATACATTGCTAGAAGAAAATTTGAGAATCAAAAAAAAAAAAAAAAACTCATTCAGTAAATGTTTGTTGAACACCAAATACATAGCAAGCATGTGTTACAACAGTCAATCCTAAAGAAACCTGACCCTGAATATTCATTGGAAGGACTGATGCTGAAGCTCCAATACTTTGGCCGCCTGCCTCATTGGAGAAGACCCTGATGCTGGGAAAGATTGAAGGCAAAAGGAGAAGGCGGCGGCAGAGGGCGAGATGGGAGTAAATAAATTCCTAGACTTTCCAACTTGGATTTCTTTCCAGTTCTTCTTCATCCTAAACATTTGATTAAAACTCAAAATTTCTTCAGAACAGGCAGAGTAAAAAATTAGGCTCACCCTAATTCCCCTCTACTAAAAGAAACATTTTTGCGCAGCGCAAGGCATGGCTCAATCGAAACACTGATTCACATGAATTGAAGCAAATGCCAGGAGACAGTGAACAACAGAGGAGCCTAGCATGCTGCAGTCCATGGGGTCATACAGAGTCAGACACAAACTGAACAGCAACAACAAACCTGTTAAATGCCTGGGCTAAAACAGTCCCTGGCAGCACAGAGCTTAAGTTATTATAAAAAAGAGAAACAAGCTGACCAATAATTAAAAGTGGTCAGTAAGATGCCAGAATAGTATCTATAGAAACAGGGAAAGATAGCTAACTCATATAATGGGGGATACTAGGGAGGCTGAGGAAGAATGCTTAAGTGTTCCCAAGGCATGACCCCAGCTCTCCTCTCATCCCTAAACTGCTATTCAAAAGAGGTACAGGAATTAATTGTGTGTGGGGGAAGGGGGGTACTCACGAAAAGAGAATATTTAAGAAGTTATACATTTTCATGAAAGGGTCAGAACTACAGCAATACAAGAGTAAGAAGTCACTGCTTTACATTTGGAAAATATACAGAAAAAGAAATTAAAATGTTTGTTTGACTTATAGCAAAAATATAAAAATTAAAACAATGTTTCATCTATCAATACATCAAAAATTTTAAAGACACTATGGGGAAATTGATACTATTAAATACTATAGATAAAATATGTACTATAGATAAAAACACAGAATGGTACCTCTCTCAAGGACAATCTGACAACACGCACAAAATTTTTAAACATATAATTTTTTTAATGCTACAATTCTATTCCTAAGAATTTTTCTTAAAAAAAAAACAACAACACTATAGATGGATGCTTATAACATAGTTACAGAAAAAATTTAACATATATCCAAAAGAAACAAGTAAATAGGCTGGTGCATCAATACAATAAAGTAATATACACCCACTAAAAAGGATTAGGTAAGGTATGGAAGGATATTTGTAAAAAAAAATTATTAAGTAAAAGGGCAGGTTAGGTTAGTTTCTGAAGAACTAAAAGCTGCAGACATGTCAATATTTTCCAGTTTCATAAGACAAGGTGAAAATTGCCCCACTACTGACTTCAATGGGTCTCTCTGATTAACTTAAGATCACTCATCCTTGATCAGTTCCAGCTACCCTGAATAACAATTCAACAATCAGTTTACTGTTTGTTATTTATGCCACTAGAAGTTACTCAACTAAATGAAGGTCAAAGGTCTTTAAAAAAAAGGTGGGGGGAGTTAGCCTTGAAATTACCCAGTGCTTAGCTGCTCAGCTCAGTTCAGTCGCTCAGTTGTGTCCAACTCTTTGTGACACCATGAACTACAACCTATCAGACTCTTCCGTCCATGGGATTCTCCAGGCAAGAATACTGGGGTAGGTTGCCATTTCCTTCTCCAGGGTATCTTCCCAACCCAGAGATTAAACCCAGGTCTCCCGCATGGCAGGCGGATTCTTTAACCATCTGAGATACAAGAGAAGCCCTGAAATTACCCAGTGGTTGTACTTAACAAATAAAAAGGTCCATTTACCTGGTAAACCTAAAAGAGGATGGCATGTTTAAAAGAAAAAAAAAGCAGGCTGCACACGGACCCCTTTTTGAATTATGCACACACATACGTAGGGAAGGAAATGGCAAACCACTCCTGTATTCTTAAGTGGCAAATCCCTTGGACAGAGGACCCTGGCAGGCTACAGCCCCCAGGATGACACAGCTCGGCAACTAAACAACAGCCACACAGACACAAGGGGCAGGCACACCTGAGGTAGCAGAGTGGATGTGGATACACTGTGCATCTAATCAGGGTACGCAGGTGTGTGTGCGCACACACACGAGAACACTGCAGGACAGAGGCTCACTCGCTGACCCAGCACCACACGGGGTCCACAGCGGGACTGCACCATCCAGACGTGCTTCCAGCACCACGGACTGGCGACACTCCGGTTCTCTCAAGTTACACCATGGCTTCTTCCAGTAACACCCATAAAACGGTTAATTTGTCTTCTCAGGCTTTAGTGATGTTTACAATGTCTCTCATGACACGAGAGGATTTTCACCAATTCCTTTCTAACTAACAGTGACTGACAGATGAGTTAACATACACTACAGTCTGCCAAAGCAGCCTTCTTGGCTGACGGCATGAAGAAGCACATAGAGGGCAATGACTATGCACTGTAAAGAAAAATGTTTCACACACAAACACTGTACCAATAAACAGGGTGATACGGGGAAGGATTAAACATGGTATATGTGATAGGGAATGTCATACTATTAAATGACTAACTTCTCATCAGAAACAATAATCAACTGTCTTGTTCCTTCAACTGAAAGCTGGCTTAGTTACAGCTTTGTGGGGGAAGGGGAGTGATGAACAAATTCCCGGCACTTGCCAGCATATCAATTTTAAGTCACAACTCACTGGAGAAATATTCAAATATTTTAAATACACGTTCTGATTTCCTAATTTAGCCAACAGAAGAATATAAATGATACCTCAGATGAAAATTATCTGAATGTTAACATCTGCAAGTAGCTTCAGTTTTAAAGTATAATTTCAAAATGTTCAAGCTTTACGGACCACCAGAATCAACAATCTACATACAGACAGCTTCAAAATACTTTTATAATCAACAACTGGAGATGCCTGAAAGCTAGGTTAACATTAGATCTGCTGATCAATTGTCCATCTCCCCAAACTGCAAGATAGACATAAATGCACATTGATTCTAGACCACACAATCTGGAACTGGGAACTGCAAGAGCACTAAGGATAAACTCAAAAATAATAGCTGCTAAACAGTTCATCATTCAGTTTGACTGGAAGCAGAAGTTAATGGTTTATGCTCTTAATTGCATCCAAAATAGGTCAGAGACCTAGGTGCACCACTTAGCCTCTTTACAACTTTCCTACCTGAAAGATGATGAGGATGAATGACAACTAAACACACTTCATGGGGTCACTGTGAAGATTAATGGGAAAATGCATGTAAAGCTTAGTAACTAGCACTGGTTTCAAAAATTACATATATATTGCTTCTTTTGCTTATAACATTTTCAACCCCACTTCCTACTCCCAGACTTGAACTGATAACGTGCAGTCACCCTTCATGTCTCAAGTGTAAACACTGCTTCCTCAGGAAGACCGTAAATCTTCTCGTCCTGATTAGGTGTCCTTATCTTATTCAGAGTATTCTGAATCTCCCCTATTTTACTCAATTAACTGTAAACAGCGTTATTTAATGTATGACTTGCCCAACAGACTGTAAGATTTCAGAGGACAGGAGCAGTATTTGTCTTATTTACTACTCTTTCTCCAGTGCTGCGTGCATGGCAAAGGAACAGAACAAAGTCTATATTTACTGAATTATATGAATGCAGAAGGACCAGTCTGATTGGTTATTATTTTTTTTTTGGTTTTTATTTTTTTCTCATGCATTTTATTTATTTATTTTTCTTTTGAGTTTTTTAAATTTCCATTTTATTTATTTATTTTTTCCCAATGCTGATTCATGTCAATGTATGGCAAAAAACCACTACATACTGTAATTAGCCTCCAACTAATAAAAATGATTGGTTAATTATAATCCACCTCATGCTCACAAGAATTATTACAGTTCCTGATAAGCTTACTGTCCTTGTTCATTCACATTCTAGAAAGATGTTTCAAGTTTAAAATCTAAATACTACATTTTCAGACTCCCCATATATTTTAGCTCTGCTGCTGAGATAGGATCAAGCCTACCATGTTCTATATTCTTTATATGTTTATTAAAATGGTATTCAGATGAAAGCCAAAGTATCTGTCGTGTTTAGTGGTCTTCACCAAAAAAGATGCTTTTGAAGAACTCCACAGCTTAAAAAGAAAAACAAAATATGAAAATAAAACACAATTTGTTGATTTAGAACCCTATGGGCCAGAAAAGTTAAGAGATTTGTTCAATACCATAAAGCCAGACAGTGCTACAAACAGAGTAAGGATCCAAGTTTCCTAGTTCCCTGTCTTTCCACTATGAAGACTTTACGGTCCACTGAGAACCACAATTCAAAATATTCTAAGCAACAATCTAGAAATGCAACAAATTCAAAGTAACTGAATTATTTTTTACAAACTTTTAAAAACTATGGCTCACCAGACCTCTGCTTTTTTAGAAACTCGGAAGGTAAGGTCTGGGCCTCTTCATGCTGAAAAATGGGCAAGTCTTATCCCAGCAAAGATTCAGTTCAGTTACTCAGTCGTGTCTGACTCTTTTCGACCCCATGGGCTGCAGGACACCAGGCTTCCCTGTCCATCACCAACTCCTGGAGCTTGCTCAAACTGACACCCATCCAGTCAGTGATGCCATCCAACCATCTTATCTTCTCATCCCCTTCTCCTCCTGCCTTCAATCTTTCCCAGCATCAGGGTCTTTTCTAATGAGTCAGCTCTTCACATCAGGTTATCAAAGTATTGCAAAGATTGAGAACCTCTAATTTAATCAATCAAGCATCATTTGCTAACTGTCGACTCTGTCCCTAGCAGTGTGTTCCTTCTCTCTAGGCTTCTTAGGAAGAGACAAGATTTACTTATATAACTCAATTAGTGAAGAAAATAAGACTGTGTATAATGAAGTGCTAAATTAGCTAAATGAACACAAATTAAGTGCTAAATTCAGACAAAGCAGGACAGAAGCACAGGCGTAGAGACAGAATAACAGATAGGTCTGCATGATAAATAAGGATAGCCAGTTTCAAACAGCGCACCAGCAGGAGGCCTAAGACCCTATGAAGGGTCTATAGGGTCACTCTGGGGAGCAGAGGCAGATGTCTTCCCTGCCCCTGCGCCTTCCTCAATCAGAAGAGCTCCACTCTTAACCTTTTAACATTAAGCTTCTGTCCAAAATTCATTTTGAAAATGATTCCAATGGCCTTTTGTTTGAAAACTCTTATTTACAAATGCAAATAAAGGAAAAAAAATCAGTGGTGAAGGAATTTGTCCCAGTCACAAAGCTAATCAGTGATATAGAGCCCAGGTCTCCCAACCTTCAATGCTGTTTTCACTGAACCACACGACATACCACAACATTCCAAGGAAGGGGGCAGTATGAGCCTGTGAGCAAGAGTTCTCAGAGTACCCCAAACACAGGACTGGCCCAGACAGTGGGCGTCCTTTCAGGTCAGGTGACGGAACTTCGAAGGGGGAGAGGAGAGTCCACACTTCAAAACAAATAAAGCCACCTTCCCAGAACAGCTCTTCAAGACAAAGTTTTAAGGTGATTTTTTAAAAATTAAAACCTGTTAAAAGAAACACTATTTGTGGTGGGCCTATAAAGGGACATAAAGGGCGATGGGAATGAGTTTGAGCAAGCTCCGGGAGTTGGTGATGGACAGGGAAGCCTGACGTGCTGCAGTCCATGGGGTCACAAAGAGTTGGACAGGCCTGAGCAACTGAACTGACTATAAAGGGAACTTTCCATCGGAATTATTGAGTCATGCTCTTTAAGGAAGTAGTAAAAGATAAGAATGTATAGGCAGGGGTAGGGGCGAGATAACAAAATGCCTTGAAATCAAGGACAAGTTCATGTTTGCTACAGGGCAATAATACCTCCACTATATAGCTTTCGAAAGAGTATTACTCGAGTACCTCCTTTTCCCAAGGTGCTGGTTACACATGGAAATGTACAACCTGAAGTATGGTGTCCCACAGAATCAATTTAAAAGCTCCCTCTCTACAGCAGCACAAATAATAATAATTGCTAAATTTACTCTTGTGCTAATGTAAGACAAACTATTACAGAACTTTAAAAATGCTTCTGCTATCAATTTGTAACTCCCCACAGCATCCCTGTAACATTGGTATTATCACCATCTTATTACTGAAACCACTACAAAAGCCAGTGGCAAAGGCAAAATGAGATGCCTAGAATTTACCGTGCTGAGACTTAATGCTGAGTCCACACACAGTGGCATGAACATAAATCTCAAATCCTATTATTTGTATGGGTTCCCTGGTGGCTCAGATAGTAAAGAGTCTGCCTGCAATGCGGGAGACCGGGGTTCGATTCTTCGATCAGGAAGATATCCCTGGAGAAGGAAATGACAACCCACTCCAGTCTTCTTGCCTGGAAATCCCATGGACAGAGGAGCCCCAGTTCATGGGGTCGCAAAGGGTTGGACACGACTGAGCAACTCACACACATACACACAATCTAGCTCAGTAACACTTTGTTGATTTTCACAATAAATGTGTAACTCCATGAAAACCACCCAATCATGTCTCAAATGACATGTCTAAAATTGAATTCATTGCCTAGTCCCCCAAATGGTTCTCTCTTCCATCTTCCCTACTTCTGCTCACAGCACTGCTTTTGATACTCTAAGCTCAAAACACTGGTATCCCCTTTGACTCTAATTACCTGCTTTTAAACACTTTAAATGAAGAACTTTGATTATGGCTCAGGACAGAACAAAAAAATTCAATGACTCCTACTGCCAAGCAAGTGAAATCCAAACTCCTACACCATCAACGCCTGACATGCAGAGCTCTCCAGAAAAGAATCCTAGCGGCCTTCTACCACTTTGCATTGTGCAGCCTCAGTAAGCACCAGCCTGGAAGTCCTGCGAGTCCCCAAACACGCTTAGTGCTTATTAAGCACATGACCTTGGGAAAGACATTTAGTCTGAGCTTTATTTTACTCAACTGTAAAATGGGTATAATAATTCTCGCCTGAAAGGAGCAAACAAGTTAATGAAAATAAGAATACCACTATAAATTTTAAGGTACTATAAAAATATAGACAGTATCATTATGCTATGATTAATGGTAATTTTATCTATACCTGCTCTGCTCCAGAAAGGATATAAGGTAGACCACACAAAACACAAAATAACAAGAGTTTAAAGGTGGAAGCAATAAAAGAAATGCAAAACAAAAGGTAAGAACCTAAAATGGAACTGGGAATGAGGCTAAGAAAAATGGATATTATAATTGCCTATCTAAGTTTTCAGGTTGATAATGTGGTCCAAACCGTGTAGTTTGATTTGAAAAGGAAACAAAGTCAATTAGTTCAGTGTCCCAAAGACTAAAAACAAAATCATTGGTCAGAAATAAAAAAGTTCTTACTGTAAAGACCGGCAAAAATTTCTCCCAAAGGTCCTTATTCTGTGCAGAATAACTGAACAACATTCTCAACATCCTATGAATTATATTTTCATTACATCACTATTAGACTGAAAGCCTTTTGATGTACGGTAATTGTCTTATTATATACTGTTTGTATCTCCCTGGTGGCTCAGCAGTAAAGAATCTGCCTGCCAATGCAGGAGACCCAGGTTCAATCCCTGGGTGGGGAGGATCTCCTGGAGAAGGAAATGGCAACCCACTCCAGTGTTCTTGCCTGGGAAACCCCATAAACAGAGGAGCCTGGTGAGCTATAGTCCAAGGGGTCGCAAAAGAGTCAGACATGACTTAGCAACTAAACAACAACAATCTCCATAGCTTAATTAGTCAAAAACCACACACCCCGACTTTTACATACTGGTTTCCATGGACCCAAATCCCTCCCTTCCTATTTCAAACCATCTTGCACACCACCGTGTTAATCCCAGAACGCTGCTTTTATCACAGGATTCCTTACATCAAAAAACTCCAACAGCCTCCCTGCACATAGAATAACCTCATTCTTTACATTTACAGCACAATCTTGAACACAACCTGCTCTGCAATATCTTCTCTGTCTTCCCATTCCTCTAAATTTTTTTCACCCTTTTAAATGTGGCTTAAAAATCTCACCTCCTACTACAAGTCTTCTCTGACTAGCAGCAATGTGGTGGAGGGAGAGATGGGGCAGAGGGAGGAGAAGACTTACATGAAGCCTGAAGTCTTCACTACTCAACAGTTAAGAGACTGTGGGCAAGTCACTAAACCACCACCCTCTGTGAGAATAGTCTCATCTGTAAAGGTTTTAAGATAGACTGTACCTAAACTATCTTCCAGCTTTAAACATTCTAGGATGCTTTGGTTCCTACAAACTTGGACAGACCTGATCTCTACTCTGACCATTATTATCTATTATATATTTTAATAAATAACTACAACCATCCCCTGCTATCCACAGGTGACTGGTTCCAGAATCTTCACAGATACCAAAACCCAGAGGTGCACGACATTTCCATCTAACTTATGCACATCCTCATATACTTTAAATCATCTCTAGATTACTTACAGTACCTAATACAGTGTAAATGCTAAGCAAATAGTTGCCAGGATGCAACAAATTTAAGCTTTGCTTTTTTGGAACTTGCTGGAGTATTTCTTTCCATTATTTTCATTCTGCAGTTGGTTGAATTAATGGATGCCAAACTCACCAATATAGAGGACTGACCATAGATACATTGCTTTAAAATTTTCCCTGCTAAGTATAAACTCCACAGCAGAGTCTTACATTCCCTTGTTAGCCTCAAAGACAAGTGGCATAGGGACCTGGTACAAAGCAGCAGATATTTTTGTAAGCTTAGAAATGTTTAAATAATTATTTTTAAAAGATTGATTAAAATATACTTGCCTACTGAAGCATTAATCAGCCAAAAAAAAAAAAAAAGGCAGTTTTAACACTAAGCAGACTATTTTTAAAAGTATACTAAAGTAAGAAAACAGTTAAGTCACTTTTCTCTAAAATATATATTCATTCTGCAGGTTACAAAGCTAGTCAGTACAATTTGAGGTGACCACATGTTAAAAATAATTGAGCTGTTTAACATACGCAACATAATGTTCACTTCCTAGTCATTCCTGTTTGCATCTTCTATTGTAAACAAAAGCTCACCAGTCCAAAAAAAAAAAAAGGTCTACCATAATTTTTATTATTTTACTGATTTAATAATTAACTTTACATGCTAGAGCTATAATTCCAACATAAAAACCAATAAAGTTACACAGAGAATTATGAAATAGAACAAGTGACAAATTAAATTGTACTTGCAATGACTTTCAATATCACAGGCTGAGTAAAGCTACTACCAACACAGTGAACTAAGTTTTGTGCTTCACACTGTCATTCTAAAAATTAATTATTACGTATTCTCTTCTAAATGAGTATCTAGTTTCCTGTATAGTACTTAAAAAAAAAAAAAAATCCGATAAATCTAGGGGTTTGCTGATTCTTCTTTTGCTGATTGCTAGGTCTGTCTATAAAATCTAGGCAACACTGAAAATTTGAGTATTTGCTTAACTGGGGAAAAAAAATTAAAAATGAAAAACAAAAGCGTTTTTATCAGTGATTAAATACAAATAAGATATCTTATCAATGCTCAGTAAATTAACATCCCGCAGTAAAAACTACATGTATTATACATAAAGAGTTTCCTCAAATCAGAGGTTCTGATACTCAAGACAATTCTCATATGCCAAATTCTAAATATACTGTACATGGATCAGTAAGTCAAGCACTGGCTCCACTCATGCTATTTTTGTTTCCGTTGCTACTACTGCTAAAAGAGTTTATAAGGGCTCATTGCCAGTTTAGAGCATAGTTAGAAGTATTTCAGTACAAAATAAAAGCAATTAATTCCTAAGAAGAAATATAAATCTAAAGTAAATATAAAGTATCCAAGTATCTTTACAAAACACCAACAATGTGCAAAAATATTTGGCAAAAGAAGATGGATAAGTAATCTGTGAACCATAAGTATTACCTCTTTCAAAATTGATTCCACTCAAAAAGACATTTTTAAGCAACACAATCAAGATAAGAATTAAGCAAAATTCTGGTCCAAAGAGTTTCCTATAAAGAGGAAAATGAGGAAAGAACTCATTCAGGAGGGATACAGAAACTCAAATAAGGCAAATGCATAGCAATCAAATCTACACTCTAATGCCTAATATTAGATTTCCTTGAAGAAATAAGTCATAAACACATTTGTTCAGGCATTTAACATTACAGGAGACAACAGAAACGTGGGTGACCAAAAAGGGACAAGTTTTGCCTGTGATTTGCTCTGTTCTGTAAACAATAATTGTTTGAATATTCCCAAACACAATCATTTCCACTAGGAAAACACATTCCTGCTTAAAATTAGGCTTCCTAGTAAGTCTTTACTAATTACAAAAACTGTAACTGAACCAACACTGACAGTCACACATCAGCATTTTAAAAGAAAATTAATTTTAATGGGGCTTGAAAGAAGGCTAAAGCTGTGGGCTTCCAACATTAAAAAAATAACTGATAACATTAAGGGAATCACTACTACGTTATAGTCCTCCTAGCACAGGGACAGACGTTAATGAAAGTGAGAGACCAATTTTAAAAACACAACTTAAACATACAAACCCACACCTAAACTCAAGATCAAGCAATACAAATTCAAGAAACTTTGTTTCATTCTTAATGGAAAATACTTATGAAAGGCAACATTCAAATTTCCAGTTATGTCACTTTAGAACCACCTGCTTAAGATGTACAAGGCTCCTTTAAACATCTCTGGTGGCTTTATAAGAGCAATTTAACATTCTGAACCCTAAACTTATTCCAAGATCCACCGACCAGATGAATAACAGATTAACAATTACTTCAACCCATGTACTAATGAAACACATTTTATTTCTTCTTCTTTATATTGCTTATCAAAGCAGAGAGTAATAAATCTAAAATATGGCAGAATACCATACCACTCAAACTTGAATAATAGTCACTGTTTTTTCCTTGATGACTGGGATTTTTGACAATGACAAAATGAAAGGAATTAGAAATTAGTTTGGGGGTCAAGGTTAAAAATTACTTGAACAGTAATGCCTTGGAAGAACCATCCTCTTAGAAATTAAAATATTTCGTCAGCTGTCACATAAATTTTCAAGATCTAAATTCAAAAGTACCATTATGATTACTAGAGGGGGCAAGAAAGAAGGAAGTCACAATGGCTTTTCTGAAAACTTGTGGGAAGCCACCTGACAGATGCAAAAGGACAGAAGCAGGTCATAAACTTATGCAGGCCCAACAGTAACCTGGATACTCTGTGACTCTCGTCTCACACGGACAGAGTCAGGAATAAATCACAAGTCCACCACATTCCCAGGATATTTTAATCATCACTTTAAGATAAACTAGTTAAAAATAAGATGGAAAATGTCTGACAGGAAAATTTAATAGGTCAAAAATCATTTGGGCATTCATACCTCACAGTGAAACAATTTTAAAAATCACTAATCAGTCAAAATAAAATGCACAAACTTGTCCAGACTAAATTAAGACAATCCAAAAAGAATTCTGAAATTAAAAAAAAAAAAAAACTGTTTGCAAAACACAAAAGCAAAGCTTTACTGTAAGTATTTTAAACACTATAATTTCAACCTAACAGAATATACAGCCCTCATCCTCTTCAAGTTCATGCTACTCATTGTAACAGGTTCCAAGCCAAATATGATCTCTCCTTTATCCTGAACAATGCTTTGAAGAAACTATATCAAAAAATATAGCTTCTTACTAGAGTTTGGGGGATTATTTAAAAAACCAATCTAAAACAGGCATGCTTATGGATCATTTCTATGATTATACTTATTTTAAACCATGGTCCCCAACTGAGAATTTTAGGAAGTGAATTTTTACAACAGCATGGGAAGCCAACCAAAATATAAGGCCAGGAATACTCACCCTTTCCTGTATCACAATAACTGTAAGAAAAAAATTTTGTTTGTAAAATGCAACGTACATTTTATCATCTTGGATAAAATATTTGCAGCCTCGGTAGTGGTTAAATTGCAGCTATAAAGGAAATTGTCTTGAGATAAATGGTTTCCCTATGAGAAGGTTTCATTGCTACACTTCACCTCAGGACAATAAATCAAATTAACTGCACCTTGTCCTCTGTCCAATGACATCATCGGTTTGACCACATCTTCAGAATTGGGTGCAAAAACATACGCTATTTAAGGCATGAAGTCATATTACTGTTTTCTGTCCATCCAACCTCATGCTTCAGGTCTCTGAAGCAGTTATTCACCTGAACATTCTAATGAAAGCTACAGATTCTTTTTTCCTGCTGCATTCAGGCCCTGCCTATTGGCAGTAAAAGAAAGAAAAAAAGTGAGAACTGGTATTTGAAATTGGCTTGTTTTTAGCCCATCAAATCTAGAATTTTGTTTCCAATTAATCTGAAGACTAATGTCTCACAAAATATGTATCTTGCAACTGACCATCAAGTGCATTAACATAATTTCAAAGATTAAACATGTCAGTGTTCAACAACTCTTCTCCGATACTTTACTAGCAGGGGTTAAAAAAAACACCAAAGAGAAGCCACACCATGTTTTTAAAAAACAGGTAAGAACTATACAAAATTAAAAAGACAACTCTACTATGGGAAAGCCCCCAAATCAAAATTATTTCTTTTAAATGGCAAAAGTTAATCTGCCTTTCACAGACCGAATGTTCTAAGCCTACACAAAACATAAAATCAATTCTGACAACTTAAAGATGAAGGGTGGGTGTGCTTGGGAAGGGAATAAGTTTCAAGATCAGGGTAGACACAATGCCTCAGTTTTATTCCTCTATTTTCACTCATTTAACCTTGACACAAACACTCAAAGGAAATATAACCCCATTTCTGTTATCAGGAGTGCTACAAATAAAATAAGCAAGTCTATAACAGTGGTAGCACAAAATTAATATCAGCTCCATTTTAAATTAGAATGAAGAGGCTGAAAGGGGAATGCAGCATGCTGTTAATTGGAACTTCTAAAATAACTAGCTACTCTACAACTCCTAGAAAACACTACTGCTTTTTTTTTTTTTTCAAATACTGAAGATCTTTACAAAGCCTGAAAGTGTTTAACTTGGGGGTAGAAGTCAAGGGGCAGGGGTGAACTAGCCTGAAAACAAAGTGATTTTATTAAACCAAAATAGGTTTCATTCGCCTCTGAAAATGAGAAAGCATAGATTTTTTTCCTTAGGCCCAATATTATGGCACTATAAGAAAGTCTTTTTAAGACAAAACAGAACACGACAGAGTTGATGCTTAACTAGGAGCTGTTTGAAAGCTGCTAACGCCCCAAGAGGGTTTCTTTTGCCCGTGGAGTAGGGGTAAGCGTACGGAAGTTAGTTTGGGGGGGGGGGGTAGTCATTTTGGTTATTAGTAAATAAATCAAGCGGCAGAGAACATGAGGCCTAGGCCACTGCTACAGGAGCCAAGGCCTAGCTCTCTCCTTCTCTTCCCAGCACAGTCTGGGTTTGATCTCAGAGCCCTGTGGATTGCCAAGGAAAAAAAAAAAAAAAAAAAGAATCATATCGAACCACAAAAGCACATGGGGCGAATGTAAAATATAAACACGGCGTTGGGCTGTGAGTGGCTGTTATTAAAGGTCTGAATTACTAAACATGAGAGGCGGGGAAAGCCAGGCGGCCATTTCAATAATATAAACCTCCCCGAATTAGACATTATTCAAATGAGAGAGGTTCAGCTAACCAGAGCATAAGAGGACCCAGCACCCAGCAAGAGAACAGGAGCAGAGAACCAGGAAGGGGGATCCCCGCCCCTGCCCAACTCCCAACCGGTGGGGGGAAACCAAGAATATTATCAACTTGTCAGCGCAGCCGGTTCTGGGGCAAGGCAGGAGGGCAGCGCTTTCCGTCCGAGCTGCCGGGAGGCCTCCGGGCGCCGCTGCGGCCTGAGGGGGAGAGGCCCCCGAGGCCCCCGGCCCCGCGGGTCTGGGTCAAGCGCAGAGGCGGGGGGCAGACGGGGTGGGGCAGGGGACCCGGAGCTCAGACCACGCCAGGCACCTTCATTCGGCTCAACTCTCCCGAGAAACCACGGCCGCCGGGGAACAAGGGGCCTCCCCAGGACCCGCTGGGACCCCTGACCGGTGGCCTGGAGCACATGGGATGGCCTCAGAGGACCTGCTCCTCGGAGGAGAACTTTCCCCAAGGGCCGCTTTCAACCCAGTCCGCCCCCAAGGGGGCGAAGCGCCTACCGGCGCGGACTCCCCAATCCCTGCGCCCGGAGGCGCCCTCGCAGCGCCCAGGACCGCTCACCCCTACCCATCTACAGCGCAGGCCCGGCTCGGGTCAGGCCACCGTACGGGGGATGAGTGGGGCGCGGCCGGGGCGCCCGGGGCCGTGACCCGCGGGCTCGGCCCCGCTCGGACCCCGGTGCGGCGGCGCGGCGCGGGCCGGGCACTGTCCGCGGGCGCACCCGGGCCGCTCTCCGGGCCGCCCCCCGCGGCCAGCAGCGCGGGGGAGGGGTCGCCCCGGCCCGCGCCGGGGGCAGGACACGTGCGGCGGTCCGGCCGCCGGGGTCCGCTCCGGCCCCGCCGCCTCCCCGGCATTGTGCTCGCCGCCACCTCCGTCTCGCCCTCCACGCCCCCCCACGCCGCGCCCGCCCGGCCCGGGTCGCCCGCCCGCGCCCCGCCGCGCCCCGCCGGCCCAGCAGCTATGAATATGTAAAACGTCTTTATTGTCCTCTCCCTCTGCCCCGGCCCCGCGGCCCCGCCGCGGACCCGCTTGGGTAGGGGCTCGGCGGCTAGGAGGCGGAGGCGGCCGGCGGAGGAGGAGGAGGACGGTGCCGGCGGGCGGGCGAGCCCGCGGCGGGGTGGGCTCGGGGTAGGTGGAGAGCGGCAGATCGCAGCCCCCTTTGCCCCTCGTCTTCCCCCTCCGCCTGGCCGCTCCGAGGCTCTTTCCCCCTCCGCTCGGCGCCCGGCGGGGGCTCCGTGCTCCCTGGCCCCCCATCTCCCCGCCGTTAATTATAATAATCCTGAGTACTAATAAATTATGCTAAGTCGCGGGGGGGCAGCGGGAGCCGGGGTTGAGTATGAATATGAATATGTAAAATGCTGTAATGATTACCTGCTGCTGCTGCCGCCGCGGCTGAACTCTCATCTTGACTCGCTGCTCCTCCGTCCGCCATTTTGAATATTTTAACCAAAATCGCCCGGTCGATAAACCCTCCCTCGCTCCGGCTCCCCTCCCCCCGCCCGCCCTCCAGACCTCCTCCCTGCTCTCCGCCCCCTCCAGCTCCCGCCTCTCCGCGGGCGCGCGCCAGGGGGCGCGCGAGGCTGTCCCCCTGGAAGAGGCCCACCTCCACCGGGCTCTCTGCGCACGCGCTCCCTGGCAGCCGTGGCTCTTCAGTAGCTGAAGCGCCCTCAACCTGCGAGTCACTCCTTCGCTTCATCTTTTCCCGTCTGGGCTCTGCACATGCGCGAATTTCCCCACGCGCCTAAAAGGCGGTCTGCGCTTGCGCCATTTTCCCTGGCTCCGTCCTGATGTGTGAAGTGTAGTACGGAGCGCGATTGTGGTATCTTAATATCCTCCCTTCTCTTCCCGCTTTACTCTCCTCCCGATTTTACTCTGGCTTCCCCCAGTGGCATGCTACAAGAAGGACAGGGGGCCCAATGGCCAAAAGGGGAGAGACGCGCGAAGTGTCGGTGGGCGGACTGGCCCGCGCCCTCTTCGCTGCGCACTTTTTAAGGCTTTCCGCGCTTTTTAAACACCGACAACAAAAGACGGGCCGCTCCCCTGCTAGGTAATTTCCGGCCCTGTGGGCAGGTAGGGGCGGAAACCAGCGGCGGGGAACCGGGCTGGAGGCACCTGCTGGGCCTGGCGCGGGCCTCCCGCTTTAAGTTTGAATCGGAATTAGTCCCCGCCCTCAACCTTGCCAATGCTGGAGACCTGACCCGGGCCGATGCGAGGGGGAGTGTCCTGTGATTCTTTTAGTTACCCCCGATCTTCTGCTCTACTTGTTTCCAACACCCGGCTGGCTTGCACGTTATCTGGGAGTTTTATTAAGTCGCCAATTCCCGCCCCTACCCTTTCAGGTGCCTTGATCGCCGCGCACCGGATGAAAGCAAATAGCCGACCTCTGGTCTACAGATAGACATAATTCCCTTCCTTTCGGTTAGGAACATCTTTTGAAACCTAGCGTAAACTGAAAACCCACGACCTAGTAAATAAAAAAATGTCGAAATCAGCGGTAGCTTCATCAAGAATTTTACTTTGTCGCTTCTCAAGGTAAATATGAGAAGTAGGCGTTTTCCGATGTAGATATCTTTGCTTGTAACTAGTCATAATGTTCTAAGATTTCTTTATCTAAATTTAATAGATTTTCCTGAACAAGACCCGGCTCTAATTATTTTACGAATTTTTAAGCCCTGTGATTTTTCCTTTTTTTTTTTTTTTAAGAGGAGTGTACTGTATTTGATGATTACCAAATAAAAGTTTTTTTTTTTTTTTAATCAGTTTTAGGTAGTCTTGAGGAGAAAAAAATGTAAGATTTAAATTGAGAAGGATTACAAATTCTGGTCTTCCCAGGTGGCTCAGGTGAAGAATCCGCTGGCCAGTGCAGGAACTGAAGGAGACTGGGGCTCCATCTCTGGGTGGTGAAGATACCCCTGAGGAGGAAATGGCATCGGCATTCCTGCCGGGATAAGCCCATGGACAGAGGAGCCAGTTAGGCTGCAGTCCAGGGAGTCGAAAAGAGTAAGACACGACTGAGCACGCAGGCACAATTTCTGCACTGAGGAAAAAAACTGATCACTAGGAGATAGCCAGCCATTGTTTAATAGCTGAAGTTTTAATCATTGTTCTTAGCCTGCTCATTGAATTTCTTACACTGTGCAAGTACAGTTAAAGCTATTGTCAATGTCAGCCAATGAATTCCAGGTGGTATTGATTTATTCATGGCAGTTAAGGCCTAGGGTGTATGCATGACTCTAAGCCAAATAATTGGGCTACCCTATAATCTAATTATTTCAGACAATGGCCAACCAACACACAGTTAAACAAATGCAAAGTTTAATCATGTTACAATTAATCTGTAAATATAGCATATTCACCAGCATTGCTATTAATAGAAAGTCTCAGAATCCTCAATCTATTTGAAACTGAAAGTTGCTCACTTGTGTCAGACTCTTTGCGACCCAGAAGACTGTACAGTCTGTGGAATTCTCTGAGCTAGGATACTGGAGTGGGTAGCCTTTCACTTCTTCGGGGGATCTTCCCAAACCAGGCATCAAACCCAGGTCTCCCACATTGCAGGCGGATTCTTTATCAAATGAGGCACAAGGGACAAAGTTAAGTACATGACCCTGCTTTAAGGGCAACAAATTTGAAGTCATCTCCACTAAGAAAAAGAAATTAAATACCCTTATTTAAGTTCTTATCTTCTATTTAATCTTTGTTTTGCTGTTTGTTTAAAAAAGTAAATTAATATGACTTTCAGAAAGGAACTGAAGCCACTGCATCTGCTATTCATTATTATTTTATTTATATAAAAGGAAAGTTTTATGGAATGAACTTTTATGTAAAGAAAAATAGCTCTGTGAGGAAAAGAAAGCTGAAAATACTATGTATCAGTGATTCATCTTCCTCTTGATGGTAATATTTATGTTTCCAAATATCTGCTCAGTTCAGTTCAGTTCAGTTGCTCAGTCATGTCCAACTCTTTGCAACCCCACAGATTGCAACACGCCAGGCTTCCCTGTTCATCACCAACTCCCAGAGCTTACTCAAACTCATGTCCATTGAGTCGGTGATGCCATCCAGCCATCTCATTCTCTGTCATCCCCTTCTCCTTCGCCATCAGTCTTTCCCAGAATCAGGGTCTTTTCCAGTGAGTCAGTTATTCACATCAGGTGGCCAAAGTATTGGAGTTTCAGCTTCAGCATCAGTCTTTCCAATGAATATTCAGGACTGATTTCCTTTAGGATGAACTGGTTGCATCTTCTTGAAGTCCAAGGGACTCTCTGGAGTCTTCTCCAACACCACAGTTCAATGGCATCAATTCTTAGGCGCTCAGCTTTCTTTATAATCCAACTCTCACATCCATACATGACTACTAGAAAAACCATAGCTTTCACAAGACACTTTTTTGTTGGCAAGGTAATGTCTCTGCTTTTTAAGATGCTGTCTAGGTTGGTCATAACTTTTCTTCCAAGGAGCAAGTGTCTTTTAATTTCATGGCTGCAGTCACCATCTGCAGTGATAATGGAACCCAAGAACCACCAAAGTTTGTCACTGTTTGCATTATTTCCCCATCTATTTGCCATGATGCCTTTATCTTAGTTTCCTGAATGTTGAGTTTTAAGCCAACTCTTTCACTCTCCTCTTTCACTTTCATCTAGAGACTCTAGTTCTTCACTTTCTGCCATAAGTGCGGTGTCATCTGCATATCTGAGGTTATTGATATTTCTCCTGGCAATCTTGATTCCAGCTTGTGCTTCATCCAGCCTGGCATCCAGCCTGCATGATGTACTCTGCATATAAGTTAAATAAGCAGGGTGACAGTATACAGCCTTGATGCATTCCTTTCCTGATTTGCATCCAGTCTGTTGTTCCATGTCCAGTTCTAACTTGCTTCTTATCCTGCATACAGATTTTTCAGGAGTCAGGTCAGGTGGTCTGGTATTCCCATCTCTTGAGGAATTTTCCAGTTTGTTCTGATCCATACAGTCAAAGGTTTTGGCATACTCAATAAAGCAGAAGTAAATGTTTTTCTGGAACTCTCTTGCTTTTTTGATGATCCAGTGGATGGTGGCAATTTGATCTCTGGTTCCTCTGCCTTTTCTAAATCCAGCTTGAACATCTGGAAGTTCACAGTTCATGTACTGTTGAAGTCTGGCTTGGAAAATTTTAAGCATTACTTTGCTAGCGTGTGAGATGAGTGCAATTGTGCCGTAGTTTGAACATTCTTTGCCATCGCCTTTCTTTCGGATTGGAATGAAAATGGACCTTTTCCAGTCCTGTGGCCACTGCTGAGTTTTCCAAATTTGCTGACATCAATTGAGTGCAGCACTTTCATGGCATCATCTTTTGGAATTTGAAATAGCTCAACTGGAATTCCATCACCTCCACTAGCTTTGTTTGTCGTGATGCTTCCTAAGGCCCACTTGACTTCCCATTCCAGGATGTCTGGCTCTAGGTGAGTGATCACACCATCATGGTTATCTGGGCCATGAAGATCTTTTTTGTATAGTTGTTCTATGTATTCTTGCCAGCTCTTCTTAAATCTTCTGCCTCAGTTATGTCCATACCATTTCTGTCCTTAATTGTGCCCATCTTTGCATGAAATATTCCCTTGGTATCTCTAATTTTCTTGGAGATCTCTAGTCTATCCCATTCTATTATTTTCCTCTATTTCTTTGTACTGATCACTGAGGAAGGCTTTCTTATCTCTCCTTGCTATTCTTTAGAAATCTGCTTCAAATGGGTATATCTTTCCTTTCCTCCTTTGCCTTTAGCATCCCTTCTTTTCTCAGCTATCTGTAAGGCCTCCTCAGACAACCATTTTGCCTTTTTTCTTTTCTTTTTCTTGGGGATGGTCTTTATCACTGCCTCCTGTACAATGTCAGGAACCTCCGTCCATAGTTCTTCAGGGACTCTGTCTATCAGGTCTTATCCCTTGAATCTATTTGTCACTTTCATTATATAATTGTAAGGGATTTTATTTAGCTCATACCTGAATGGTCTAGTGGTTTTCCCTACTTTCTTCAATTTAAGTCTGAATTTGGCAATAAGGAGTTCAGGATCTGAGCCCAGGGCCTAGCACAATAACTGAACATAGTAGATAGTCATAAATATTTGTTGAGTAAGAAATAATAAATGATACAGTTATATATGTTAGGATTATTTTAAAAATTGATAAATCATCTATTCGACAAATAGTTTTGAAATCTTCATTCTGCCATAAACTTTACTAGGTGTTAAGGATATGAAATATGGTTTTTTCCAGTGGTCGTGTATGGATGTGAGAGTTGGACTGTGAAGAAAGCTGAGCACCAAAAAATTGATGCTTTTGAACTGCAGTGTTGGAGAAGACTCTTGAGAGTCCCTTGGACTGCAAGGAGATCCAACCAGTCCATCCTGAAGGAGATCCTGGGTGTTCATTGGAAGGACTGATGCTGAAGCTGAAACTCCAGTACTTTGGCCACCTGATGCGAAGAGCTGACTCATTGGAAAAGACCCTGATGCTGGGAGGGATTGGGGGCAGGAGGAGGAGGGGACGACAGAGGATGAGATGGCTGGATGGCATCACCGACTCAATGGGCATAAGTTTGAGTTAACTCTGGGAGTTGGTGATGGACAGGGAGGCCTGGCATGCTGCAATTCCTGGGGTCACAAAGAGTCGGACACGACTGAGCGACTGAACTGAACTGAACTGAAGTATATGAAAATGCGTAAGATGCTGCTTTGACCCCAGCAGACTTTGTGTATCAACTTTTTAAAATTCTTACAACTCTGGAGAATGAGAACTCTGATTATCCCAGTTGTCCAGGAGGGGGAAATTGAGTCATATAGATATTATGTAACTTACTTGTATTAGTCAGTGTTCTGCAGAGAAACAAAACCAATTGGAGTTACATATATATATGTATGTATATGAAAGAAATGTTTTATAAAGAATGAAAATTCTTTTATAAAGAATGAAAATTCTTTTATAAAGAATTTATGAGAAATGTTTTATAAAGAATTTATATATAAATTATATATATAAAGAATATATAATTACGGAGGCTGAAAAGTCTCCAGATCTGCAGTTTGAAGGCCCAAGAAGCAGTGTTGTGTTCCAGTCCAAGTGCAAAGGCCTGATTCAACTTAATGTTCTTTCCATCGTTATTCTAATCCCCTAATATCCATTTCCATACTTGTTCCCAAGATTTCTGTCTTCTTGCTTACTAAGTCCAACAGTTAGAAGACTCAAGGAGTTCTTTTGAAGTGTTGTGCATACCCTCATAAATTAGGTAATTTCCAGTTCATGATGGGCAGCTCAAGTCTCTTGGTAATTTGGTGGCCCATCAGTAAGCATTCAGTCTCTATTGAAGTCCAGTATTAGGCCAAGAGCTATTTCCCAAAAGGAGAGTAGTAATCTGTAGAAGATGTCAGGGCTTTGCTCTGAAGTCCTAAGGGTTTGCCTGTGGCTCATTCAGAGACTAGCTGCATCCCCACCTATGACTGACATGTGGAACATCTTTGGATCTGCCAGGTCCTATGGCCCGTGTGCTGGAGCAGCTTGCACAGCTGTCTGGACTTGTTGCGGAGCTTTCCCTTATGCTGGGTCTCATTCAAAATTCACGGCTTTTTGAGTCACTTGGTAAGTAGGTTGAAATAACCCAAATGTGGGCTGTTTCCTCTAAAATCCAAACCCCGCTAGGCACTGTGCCTCTTTTTTTAGTTGTAGAAGGAGCCAGATGCAACAATTTATCCTTCACCTTAGAAGGGATATCTTGATATGCACCACACCATTGGGTCCCTAGAAATTGCACTGAAGTAGAAAGCCCCTGAATTTGTGTCAGACTTGTTTGTCACACTTTGACATGTAAATGCCTCACCAGTTTAAATATGAATTACTACTTCTTGCTTACTAAGTCCAATCAGCATGATGTCATCAATGTAATGAACTAGTGTAATAGCTTGTGAAAAAGAAAAGAGAGCAAGATCCTGCAAACTGAATTGTGATTCCCAGCTGGTGAATTGACATACTTCTGAGGTGGGATGATGAAGGTGTATTTGCTGCAAACAAACTGCTTCTTGTGGGTCTTATTAACAGGGATGGAAGAAAAGGCATTTG
Organism: Muntiacus reevesi; assembly: GCF_963930625.1. Lineage (NCBI taxonomy): Eukaryota > Metazoa > Chordata > Mammalia > Artiodactyla > Cervidae > Muntiacus > Muntiacus reevesi. Next base: position 64,231,803 of record NC_089249.1, on the reverse strand, counting down.
CTAGATTAATAGCTATATACCAGGGGATGTGTTAATTTGCTCAAGCATTGAAACCACATCTGGTACAGCAGCTGTCAGTGAGGTCAACACCCAGTTAAGCTTATGGTAATCCTCTGTCATTTTCCAAGATCTATCTGTCTCCTGTATAGGCCAAATAGAAGAGTTAAATGGGGATGTGGTAGGAATAACCACCCCTACAGCTTTCAGATCCCTGATGGTGGAACTAATCTTTACAATCCCTCCAGTAACGCAGCATTCCTTTTGGTTTACTATTTTCCTGGATAGAAGTAGGTCTAGTGGCTTCCACCTGGCCTTTCCCATGTAATAGCCTTGACTCCCCAGATCAAGCAACCAATGTGTAGGTTATGACAGCTGCTTCCATTTTCCAGGGTGGGGGAAATTGAGGCATAGAGGTAGTAAGTAACTTGCCCTATGTCACCCCACTTAAACAGTAGAGCTGACATTCAAACATAGTTCAGGGATTGTACTCCTTAACACTGATGCTTGCTTTGGATCAGGCCAAACCCTGGAGGTGCATAAATATAAAGTTCATGTGGTAAGAGAACATATTAACACATAACGTCCCTGTATGTAATCTCATAATTAAAATACAGACATGGATGCAAATTTATGTTCACTAAAAAGCATACATACAAATAGCAACTCTGTTATAGTTGCCAAATCTAGAAACGATTCAAAGGCTCTTAAACAGGTGAATGGAAAAAAAACTGGAGTACATTCATAACGTGGAATACTATTTTGCAGTTTAAAAAAAAATGAATTATTGACAAATGCAAGAACTCTCAGAGGCATTACACTAAATGAAAGCAGAAAAATCTCAAATCATGCTGTATGATTCCATTTGCATGACATCTTTGAAATAAAACTGATCAGTAGATGCCTGCAGGTAATGGTGAAAGAAGGTGCATGTGTGTGTCTGTGTGCATATATATATATATATATTCACACACCATATACATATAAGGTACAGAAGTAGTACAAAGGTATGATGAGTCTGCCTAGAAGTTACTGTTACTGGATGTTCTTTAGTTGACAGCAGTAATGTGTGGGTGTGAATGTGTAAATCTATCCTGCTAAAGGGTAACACATAAGCCTTTCTAGCTAGGTGTGGCCATGTGATTAAATTTTGGCTTTTGGGTTTTAAGGAATTGTTGGGTTGGCTTTCTAGGAAGCTTCTAAAAGAAGAGTTACTTTGTTCTTCCTTTTCCCTTCCTGCTGCCTGGAATGCAGATGTGAAGACTGAAATTCCTGCAGCTTTCCTGGATCATGGAGTACCATTCTCAAGAAAGAACATGTTAGAAACAACAAGCCAATCAGCTGAAGGGAAGCCTGGGACTGGGACTGGGCCGGACAGAGAATTCCTTGTACTGAAGTTAACTCTCCGTGCTGCTAGATAGTTTTGTTAAAGACTTGTTTGTTAAAGGAATCCAGACTCTGGGAGATGTATTTTAATGATTCTAATTACCTTAGTTGAATAAATTAAAAACAATTGTATTTTTATAAACATCTCCACATTTTTAGCTATTCATAAAGATTATCATTCTAATATAGCAAATTAATTTCTCTAGTGACCTAAGGTATATTTCATAACTAGTTACTCTTATAGCAGAGTTTTCAAGCCATGTTTCATGAAGATCTTAGACCTGGCCTTAAGAGAGGGTGAAGACCAACCCCTCCACCTCCTCTTAGCTGAAATGATTTTACTTTACCTGTACTGGAAATCAAGATAATATTCATTTGAAAACATGGTATCACTACTTTGAAACATTATATATAATTCATATATAAAAATGTATATGTGTGCTAAGTTGCTTCAGTTGTGTCCGAATCTTTGCAACCCTATGGACTGTAGCCCACCAGGCTCTTCTGTCCATGGGATTCTCCAGGCAAGAATACTGGAGTGGATTGCCATGCCCTCCTCCAGGGGATCTTCCCAACCCAAGGATTGAACCCACGTCTCCTGCATTGGTAGGTAGATTCTTTATCACTAGCACCACCCGGGAAGCCCCCATATGTATACATATACATACATACATACATACATATACATGTGTGTGTATATATATATATGAAATTTACTATCCTGGGAGATTCAACCAAGATGTTTCATTGCTTACAGGCACATATACTATGAGTGCTTCTTTGGAGTGGAGCAAGATTAGCAACAATGACTTTAAAAAGTTTTCATGATAAAATGATCATGACCTTTGTATAAGTAGCATTGGGACCTTGATCTCCTTTTTCTCCATGTCTTACGGTGTACCCAGTATTTTTCCCAAGGAGGACTTTGATCTTGCCTCAGATATTTCCATGATCCTTCTCTATGAGCAGGTGGAGATGGCCTCTATTAAATTGGTAACTGTATCCTGATCACATATTTTAACTTTCATAAAGGGATGTCAAACCTACTTACTGTAGCTATCTGTTGCAATTTATGTTTCTACCCTTAATGTACAATGTACAGTATGTACTTCTTCGAGAATGTACACTGAAATCTTTAAAAGTCAATACTTATCAGAAAGTTCAATATCATTGATGGAGAACTGATAGACATATAGTCCATGGTCCTCTCTGGTTCAGGGTCAGCAAATTTGTGTCACGACTATTATACTGATATAATATCTTATTATATTATAATATTTTATACTGATATTAAGAAGAGGTGGCAAGAATACACAGAAGAACTATACAAAAAAGATCTTCACTACCCAGATAACCAGATAATCATGATGGTGTGATCACTCACCTAGAGCCAGACATCCTGGAATGCAAAGTCAAGTGGGCCTTAGAAAGCAGCACTACGAACAAAGCTAGTGGAGGTGATGGAATTCCAGTTGAGCTAGTTCAATTCCCGAAAGATGATGCCATGAAAGTGCTGCACTCAATATGCAAGCAAATTTGGAAAACTCAGCAGTGGCCACAGGACTGGAAAAGGTCCATTTTCATTCCAATCCCAAAGAAAGGCAATCCCGAAGAATGCACAAACTACGGCACAATTGCACTCGTCTCACACGCTAGCAAAGTAATGCTTAAAATTTTCCAAGCCAGACTTCAACAGTACATGAACTGTGAACTTCCAGATGTTCAAGCTAGATTTAGAAAAGGCAGAGGAGCCAGAGATCAAATTGCCACCATCCACTGGATCATCAAAAAAGCAAGAGAGTTCCAGAAAAACATCTACTTCTGCTTTATTGAGTATGCCAAAGTCTTTGACTATGTGGATTACAACAAACTGGAAAATTCCTCAAGAGATGGGAATACCAGACCACCTGACCTGACTCCTGAAAAATCTGTATGCAGGATAAGAAGCAACAGTTAGAACTGGACATGGAACAACAGACTGGTTCCAAATCAGAAAGGAGTGCATCAGGGCTGTGTATTGTCACCCTGCTTATTTAACTTATATGCAGAGTACATCATGCAAAATGCTAGGCTGGATGAAGCACAAGCTGGAATCAAGATTGCCAGGAGAAATATCAATAACCTCAGATATGCAGATGACACCACCCTTGTGGCAGAAAGCGAAGAACTAAAGAGCCTCTTGATGAAAGTGAAAGAGGAGAGTGAAAAAGTTGGCTTAAAGCTCAACATTCAGAAAACTAAGATTGTGGCATCTGGTCCCATCACTTCATGGCAAATAGATGGGGAAACAATGGAGACAGTGACAGACTTTATTTTTGGGGGCTCCGAAATCACTGCAGATGGTGACTGCAGCCATGAAATTAAAAGACACTTGCCTCATGCATCCAACCTGGACTGGTGTGCATGAGACAAGTGCTCAGGGCTGGTGCACTGGATGACCCAGAGGGATGGGATGGGGAGGGAGGTGGGAGCAGGGTTCAGGATGGGGAACACATGTAAATCCATGGCTGATTCATGTCAATGTATGGCAAAAACCACTACAATATTGTAAAGTAATTAGCCTCCAACTAATAAAAAATAAAGGAAAAAATAAATAAATAAAAGACACTTGCTCCTTGGAAGAAAAGCTATGACCAACCTAGACAGCTCTTTGAAAAGCAGAGACATGAAACTTTGCCAACAAATTTCCGTCTAGTCAAGACTATGGTTTTCCCAGTAGTCATGTATGGATGTAAGAATTGGACTATAAAGAAAGATGAGCACCAAAGAATTTATGCCTTTGAACTGTGGTGTTGGAGAAGACTCTTGAGAGTCCCTTGGACTGCAAGGAGATCCAACCAGTCCATCCTAAAGGAAATCAGTCCTGAATGTTCATTGGAAGGACTGATGCTGAAGCTGAAGCCCCAATACTTTGGCCACCTGATGCTAAGAGCTGACTCATTTGAAAAGACCCTGTTGCTGGGAAAAGTTGCAGGCAGGAGGAGAAGGAGACAACAGAGGATGAGATGGTTGGATGACATCACTGACTCAATGGACATGAGTTTGAGTAAACTCTGGGACTTGGTGATGGACAGGGAGGCCTGGCGTGCTGCAGCCCATGGGGTCATAAAGAGTCAGACACGACTGAGTAGATGAACTGAACTGAACTCTTGTACTGTCTGTTCCAAGCCCCTGGACACCTTCTTTAATCCATAACCCTTTCTTAAGCCAAGCCCAGACTGTTGCTTACGTTTCTTCCAACCTGTGCCTCAGGCAGTCATTGACATTTCATCAATTTTGGCATTCAGGATGAAATCCACTTCTAATTCCATCTCTAGGTATTCTTAAAAGCCAAACTGTCAGAGAGCCATGCACTTGAAAACAGTCATTTTGTTTGCCTGTAAGATTCTTTCCTAGAATTATGCTTGGATTTATGTCATCAGCCTACATTAAAATTATAAGGAGGAAAAAAAACTGAGGAATGTGTCATACTTACTGTTAAGAGTGTTTTTGGCATGTCTGTTTCCTTTCTGAGGATTTTTTCTTGGTATCTGAAGGGCCAAGGTGAAGTAACTTGTTCAAGTTCATACAGTGAGGAACTAGGAGTTGAATGAAAGACTGCCTGATTCCATACCGTCTCTAGGACATCAGATCTGCTCTGTGCCTTAGCTGCCCTCTGCCTTCCCAAGCTGCCTTCTACTGCATGTAGACATCCAGACCTTTGCTTTGTTTCCGTGTTTCTCTATTTCCCCTCCTGCGTTCATTGATTCCATTTCTGCCCTTTCTGTTTTTTCCCTGTCTCTTCCTATCCTTCCTCATAAGCTATTTCTAAATAAACTCTTGCATTTACTCATCTACATATTATAGTCTGATATCTTTTCCAATCATTTTCCTGAAATTACTTTATTAGAAGTTACTGATGACCTCCCAACTGTGAAATTTGGTAACACTTCCAGTTTTCATCCTGTTCCATCTCTCAGCAGTTGGACAACAGCAATGGTTCCTTCCTTCTTAAAACCACCTGTCTAAATCTAGCTTCAGTGGCAAGTTTGCACTCCACTGTTTCCTCTGATCTCTCTAAACACATCTTGGTTTTCCTGGCTGGATCCCCTTCTTCCCATCTAATGTATGTGCTCTCCAAGGATCTGCCCTTGTCTGTTTCCTTATTGCTGCAAGCCTGTTTGATGTCATTATTATCCCCACAATTTTAACTGTTATCTCTCTGAAGCCAACCCCCAAATCTACACCTTCAGTCCTGACCTCACTCCAGTGTCAAACTATGTTTGTTACATTTCTTTCTTTCATCAGAGTATAAAATATTCAAGAGCTGGACTATATTGTCCTCTTTATTTTTTCTCTTTTTATGTTTTATGTTATAGCACAAGCCTAGATATAGTCTTTGCTTAACAATTAAAAAAAAATTTTACATATTTCCTCATATATTTTAGTGGCCATCCAATGCAGCTAAGAAGACTTTATTCTCTCACGAGCATTCATCAAGTACCTACCATGCACTCGGCATTACTCTAGGCAAAACATTTCCTTTCGTTTCTTGGAACACCTTGGGGTGAGTACACATTTAATTCAGTTTTTCAACACCCAGGTCTACCTCTATAACTCTTTATCCTATCTACTCCAAGATGCACATTTTTTTTTCACATTTTAAGATCTTTTAAATCAAGATTCATCTTAGTATATAAGAAAATGTTGTGTCATAGTTTAATTGGCAGCACTTCTTAATAGTATATTAAATTATAGTACATTTTACAAGCAATGACATATTAAATCAACAAAGTATGATACTGTGTATAGAAAACAAAGGTTTAGAAACTTCATTCTATTGTTTAATCATTCAAGAAATATTTAATTATCCTGAGTATGCTAGAGTTTCTAAGGCAGGAAAAGAAATATTTTAAAGGAATTTTCAATAATAAGGATTAAAACAAAAGGGAAGGGACTTCCCTGAGCAGAGAAGTTTCACACCCAGCATTTTCTCTGCTGTAAATTTACAGCAGTGATAGATAAACTACAAGGAACGAGAACCAAACAGGAGTGGGCCCCAAAGCAGTTATCCTTTCCGTGAATCAGGAATAGCACAGAAGTGGGTCTGCCGCTGTGGGCCTGTTGGGCTGCAAGCCAGGAGGAAGGCAGTGGTGCTGGGATTTTAGTGCCACAAAGAGAAAGAGCTAGAACTAGGCTCATGACTTGAAGCATCTTGGCCCCACCGGCCCCCGCCACAACACACACACACTTTTTGTAATTGGTGGTGTTTTGTTACAATTTTATCTTCCATAAATCTTATATAAGTCATTTTATATAGATAGATCTTACATAAATAAAAAATCAAAACTACAGCATTTTATGATCTAATACAAGGAATTCTTATGTTTACACCATTTCCCACTTCCTCTTCTCTTTAGGAAATCATTTTTATTTATTTGTTGCTTATCCCTCTAAATCTCTTCTTGCTGCTGCTGCTGCTAAGTCACCTCAGTCGTGTCTGACTCTGTGCAACCCCATAGACGGCAGCCCACGAGGCTCCACCGTCCCTGGGATTCTCCAGGCAAGAACACTGGAGTGGGTTGCCATTTCCTTCTCCAAGGCATGAAAGTGAAAAGTGAAAGTGAAGTCGCTCAGTCGTGTCTGACTCTTCGTGACCCCATGGACTGCAGCCTACCAAGCTCCTCCGTCCATGGGATTTTCCAGGCAAGAGTACTGGAGTGGGGTGCCATTGCCTTCTCTGAAATCTCTTCTTACAACCACATAAATTCTTCTTTCCCTCTCTTTCTTATACAAAATATAGATGCCGTATGTACTGTTCCATACCTTGCTTTTTTCACACATCTGTATATCCAGAAAATTGTGTCATATCAGTATTTGGAGACTTTACTTACCATTTTTGTGGCTGTGTGTACTTCATTGTGTGCGAAAACCATGGTTTATTCACCCATTCCTCTCTTGCTGAACACAGGCTATTTACAAACACTTCATGTTACTCACAACCTTCTACCTATGGCATTTTATACTCCTTTTTATACTCTATTTTATACTCACACACCTTTATAGATGGAAGCTGAGTAAAACTGCTGCTTGACTGCTGCCTGGAACTACAGCTTTATAGGAAGTTGAGAAGTTAGTCAAGTAGGAAGACCAAGGCACAGCCTTGCTACCAAGAAGTAAGTAGAATTGCTCCTTGGATTGTTCTAGTGTTGCAGGAGCCTCTAAGCACCATCAGAACACTTAGTTATGGACCAAAATTTTAGGAGGTGGTGTGGTGTTAACTACAAAACTATTAAACAGCCAAAGAAAGAGACTTCAAAACAAATATGCACATATGTTTGCATATAAATGTATATATTAAAAAACCAAAACATATGTGTGTACTAATATATAATATATATTTCAAATTGTTAATATTAAATAAATTTAAAATTATGTTAATTTATTTAAAATTATATTTAGCTTATATTAAAGCAATTTATCCACTTTTTAAAATTGGATCTATATCTCAAGGGGCTTCCCTGGTGACTCAGATGCTAAAGAATCTGCCTGCAATTCAGGAGACCTGGATTCGATACCTGGGTCAGGAAGATCCCCTGGATAAGGAAATGGCAACCCACTCCAGTACTTTTACCTAGAGAATTCCATGGACAGAGTAACCAGGCAAGCTGCAGTCCATGGGGTCACACAGAGACAGACATGACTGACTAACACTTTCACTTTCAATAGCTCTGGAAGTAGAAGTGATAGTCAAAATATTAAACACTTGGTATGGTACAAGCATGGATGGAATAGAACAGACAACCAGTCCATCAGAGTAGATGCCAGCTATACCTTACCTATTGAGTTTCAGCCCTGTCTATAAAGACCATCTCATGAAACTTATTATAGGACATTGAGATATAAGGAGATTTAATACTCCTCTGATAGAGTTTAATGCACAAAAGAAAGAGAGATCTCTGCCCCGTTTGGCAAATCATGGACCTCAGTGCTTTGGAAAAGGGACCAGCAGTACCAATCAAATGCAATAGCAGTGTCTAGAGAGGGGAGCTTATAGACAAATGGGCATAAGATGGGGGCTCTCTTCGGTAACTGGTCAGATGTATCTGAGAAGGGAATAGAATGTAATCCTTAGGGGACTTCTGGCATCAGCCAGATCTGAGATCAATCCCATTCTGCTTCTCACTCACTGTTTAACCTCATGCCAGAGACCTGAATGCCTTTTACTTTAGGGTTTCCTCCAGAAAATAGGGGTTGCAGTACTCTCCCCATGGTCCCTGTTGCTGCAGGTGGTGGGAAGATCGTGGAACACACCCACCAAGTCCCACCACTCACAAGGACTAGTCTGACGCGAGTTGACACACAAGTCCCCATCTTGAATAGCCAGGAATAGGGAGAGAACAGACTGGTGTTTACTGAGCTACTGTGCTTCTCTTTTGTTTCACTTCAGGTCCATAGCTATCCTGCCAGAGATAAAAGTACAATTCCTTTCCTCAAGAGAATTTTAGGTTATTGGGCATTCACCAGTGTGGGTTAGTATACAGTATGAAATCCACATAAATCAGGGGATCTCAGAGTAGATGCATCTGACAACTCAGACATGAATTAGGAGCCAGTGGGAGGAAGGAAAGGTGGACTCTTGAACAACCACTAGCTTCCTGGCTGGGAGTTGGAAGGGCCCTATAAAGACACACAAGAAGGGACCTGGGGCTGGAGGTAAGGACCAGCACCCTATCGGTATAGGGCTACAGTTTCTAAATAAATAGAAAGCTTGTGGGATGGAGAAAAGTGCTAAAAATACATTGTCTCATTTAAATAGGATGCCACCCTTGAGAATGAAGCAATATTTTCATTACATGTTCAGAGGAACTAAGGTTTACTCATTTGGGAAACGTATATGTGTAAATATGAACACTCACAGAAAACATACATATGTACATACAAAGAAATTCCTATGACAACCAAAAAAAAAAAAAAGAGTTGAGGTTCAGAGAAGTTTAGTAACTTGGTCAGAGTGACTCTGGCACTTAGAGTTGAACCTAGGACCACCTTATATTTGCTCTTCTCACTAAGCCAGGCTGCCCCAGCTCAGGAGAGAAAACCTAGTGTTTCTCTTTGCCAGATAGCTCTGATTGCTATTTACTTTCTAATCTATTTCATATTATGATAATGTTTTCCTGGAATTGGATGATATAGTACTAGGAATTGAAGATGTTTATTCACTACAAAGATTACATATGTAGACTTCCTGTCATAATCAAGGGAAGTTGCTCACATCATTTATGATTTCCAGTCTTCTCTGTATATGATAATGCTTATTTTAGGAAATCTGTTTTTACTAAGCCTTCTGATCCTCAAAAGGAAAATAAGCAGAGGTGGGACAATGATATACCCTTTTGATATTTATTGAGTCTATCTAAAATTAGTTTGCTAGGAAGCCTTGCATATGATGAATGGTATAATATTTAAATGATGCTGTGGATGTTCTCCCTTGTAATAAAGCAAATCACTCGAACAAAATTATTTTGTTTCATTTCTTCATGCAAAATTCATGTTTGAATTTCATCTAGGTCTTAAAATTTTAAATTTCCATAACAAGTTTTATGCATTATTATATTTTATATTCTACTGCATTATGCTTTTGAAACTGATTGTACAATCTAATTAATTCAGAATATTAACTACTGTTTCCATAAAATAAATAGGATAATGTTGATCAGGGTGAGATGGAGGGCTAGAATCAACTCTTCCCCTCTCCTCAGGATGTCAATTACATGTTCACTAAAACCCACTTCTCTGACAGTCCTTCATCCAGTAACTTCAGTTTGGAGGAATACAGCCAAGACCCAAAGTTCATCTACAATGCCTCAAATAAATTAATTTCTTAAAGACTTGCACTTCATTCATAGGGAAACCTTTCTGACCCTCTGTCAGAAATGAGAACCCAACTTTTTATGCTTTTTTAGGCAGAAGTTTTAGAAGAGTCATGTAACTTCTAGATCCAAAGCAGACTAAATATCAAAGTAAAATGATGGGGGTAAGGAAGATTCTTAGAAACTGTCTCCCTGAGAAAAGCAGGAAGTGTCTGTAGACAGCCTAATAACTGGAAGAGAAAAAGGCCACCAAAAGTGGATGCAAGCATTCAGAAACATAGCAGTCTAGGTGTAATGGATTTTAGGGAAGTGTGGCCCTACACACCTCAGGACCTTATCCTGTGTCTGTGTGAGACCCGATGGACTGGGCCCTCCAGGTTCCTCTGCCCATGGAATTTCCCAGACAAGAATACTGGAGTGGGTTGCCATTTCCTCCTCCAGGGGTTCTTCTCAGCCCAGGGATTGAACCTGGTCTCTTGCATGTCCTGCATTGTCAGGTGGATTCTTTATACTGTGCTACCTAGGAAGCCCCAAGACCTTAAAATACTATGTACAAAACGTAATCAATGTTCATCATGACTCAGAGATACCAAGGAATGGTTAAATTATTCTTTGTTTCTGCTTCAGAGAGTAGCAAAGTGTACAGTATATTTTGGCAGGTTTTCCACCAGAAAGATTAAAATGTTACAAATCTTCAAGAACTGTGTCAATCATTTGGAAAAAATTGGCTCACCTGGAATATCATCTTCCCTAACAAGTGAAATAAATGAGCATCTTACTATATATTATTATATATTATAATTGAATCCTCTTTTATTTGTTTAAAGAAAACTACATAAACCATGTTGATATCATATAACCCTAGATGCCTCAAGACCCTACTGTCCTATGGGTATAAAGGAAGTTAAATTATGCACAATAACCCCAAAGTTCCTATTCACAGCACAATTCCCATTACTGTAAGACAGCATATGCTATTTGAAGTTGGCCTTTCAAGTGCTGAGTCCCCCTACCACCCTTGCTAGTGAGGATCAGGCAGCTTCCCAGGGCTGTCACAGCCCCAAGCCCCTGGGCACACCAAACAGCTTCTGGACCTGCTGTGATCTTGAATGCTAGAGTGCATTGTACCATTGTGTTGAAATCTGTCAACCAGCCCAGAAGCGTCCCTGCTTGTGCTCCAAGTCCTAGCGAATGACTTAAGAAAACTGCTCTTTCAGCTTGAATTATTCCTTCTCTCTCTTGAGGCCTGAGTGGGGAACAGGCACCATTCCTAATTCACTTTGCCCTCTCTTCTCTAGCACAGTATCTACCCTAAACCTCCTCGAATGCTTCTCCCCAACACTCATAGTAATGAACACAGGTTCCTGGGACTGCCAGCTGATGGGTTTGACAGACACACTGTGGAAACTGGCTTTGGGATTCTTCTAGAGAATCATGCCCCATAACATGTTTGAAAATTTTTAATTCTGTTCTTTTAAAGGCCATTAAATGCAACAATATATATATTTTTTAAATCATAAACACTTTCCCTGAAGCCAAATCGTATTCAGAAACTCAGCTCCCATCCCCACTTTCCCCTTTCCTGGAAGCTGCTGTATTTGTTCAAGCCACATAGTAGCCTCCTCAGCCTGAGGGCTGTGCTTCCATAATATCTGACCATGCCTCCTCCCCCACTGTTATTTCATTCGCCAATTGGATTCTCAATTCATTCTTCACTGTTTCACTAGTCATCATTTCATGGAAATATTTTAAGCCACTATTAAAAAATAGTTACATTTTTTAAAAGAGCATGCTTCTGGGCTCCAACCTTTCCCACCATTGCTGGCAGTCCACATTTTATCTCCACCAACAGGACTCCAAACTAGTTCAGGAGTGCATGCAACTCAGGAATCCAGAACTTGGACATGATTTGGTGATGGGAACTCACTCCCCCATTTGCTCACTGGGCATGGAAATACTGACTCTATATTTGGAGAATCCATCCTATGCAGGAATCTCTCCCTAAAAACCCTCATGTTGAGTTCTTTTGTATCAGGACTTGATGAAGACAGCCAGATGGATTAATTGAGAATAACAAAACTTTCATCATGACATAAACTCTAGATAGTTTTCTAAGTAACTTCTGCATAATTATTTATACTGATTAGAGATACAGTTGAATTAGTACAAAATGACCCCTCTGTTAACTCTTTGGAAACTCCTCATGATGTGTAATATGTAAAAGGAGAAGCATGTATTAATATTAATATCCTGATTCTATCTGGATCCTCCTTATAGTCTGACAGACCCATGTTTGATCTCCTGGAGAGCATGTATTAATAATAACCATGTAACCCAGGACTTACAAATTTGAGTAATTTTCAGTCTCTTTGTTGGTTATTTTGAGAAATGCTTTTTGAAGATCTGCTCATTTTACTATTATATTGTCTTAGTGATCTGTGCATGTGGGCTCAATTGCTCAGCTACATCTGACTCTTTGCCACCCCATGGGCTGCAGCCTGCTAGGCTCCTCTGTTCATGGAATTTTCCAGGCAAGAATATTGTTATGGGTTGCCATTTCCTCCTCCAGAGGATCTTCTTGACCCAGGGATCGAACCTGTTTCTCCTGCATCTCCTGCATTGGCAGGCATATTCTTTAATTTTAAAACAATTTTAAAAAAATTTTAAATTATGAAAGTATAATAATACATTTACAGGAGACTTGGAAAATACAGAATGAAGTTACATATAGTTCCCCTATATATTACAATTACTTTTTAAGCAGATAAATTAAGATTTTTTTAGGTGGAGTTTCAATATCAAACTCTCAAAAATTAATAGAATGAATATAAAGAAAAGTAGAAGGATATAGTAGGCCTGAAAAACACCATGAACCAATTCAAAGCAATTAAGATTTATGCTTTGGTAAAATCTGACCATATGTGACAATTTTCACACAACAGTAGGATACAAATTCTATTCAAGTACACACAGACTATAAACTAGGAGAAACTGGAACATATCCAGGGACATAAAACAACACGCAAAAATTTCATGGTCTACAGGTATTGAAATCATACAGAGTCTGTTCTCTTATCTCTGTGGAATTAAGTTAGAAATCCAAATCAAAAGATATTTGAAAATAACTGACATATTTTCAAGTGCAATGTGACATTTACCAAGAGAGATTTTTCACTTAGCCATTAAAGGGCTCAACAAAGACTAAAAAAGTGCAGAAGGTAACTGCAGAGAAGAAAGCATTTAAACAATAAATTAATAACAAAGATACTGTAAAAGCCCCATGTATTTGGAAATTAAATGTCCACTTTTAAATGATGTGTGTATCTAAGAAACCATAACAAGGAAAATTAGAAAATATTTCTAATAGAATAAAAATGAAAAGAGAATTTATCAGAATTTTTTGCATGCAGCTGAAGCTACTCAATGCAAGTAAATGCAGTGTGAAATCTTGAATTAGGTATTTTAGTTAATAATAACTGTATCACATGTTAATTTCCTGGTTTTTTTTTTTTTACAACATAGTATTTCTTTATATTCTCAGAATTGGATTAACAGTTTCAAGTATCATTCAAAAATTTTAAAAATCATTAAGATAATAAACTTTCTAGACTTTAAGCAGTAATACTGGATGCCAAAAATACACGGAAATATATCAAATTTTTGAGTGATATAAATTAGAAATCTAGCATTCTTCTAAGTCAGACAAATAGACTCAAAATGTTATAAATTTTTTAGCTAGGCAAAAATTTGTAAGTTTTCTAAAATATGTATATTATGTTATACATACTACTTATATGTTTGTATACACAAGCCTTTCTGCTATGCTTGATAAAGGCTTGAGAAAGAACAACAAAAAAGAGAGAACTTGTAAAACATAACTAAATGAAATGAGAGCACTGAATGTGAAATAGAAAAAGTGACACAAGCTATATAAAAGTTAAAGATCCTCATATGGTCTACTTGTTTTTATGGCAGGTGGATTCTTTACCCCTGAGTCACCTGGGAAATGTCTCTTACCGATCTGTAGCGGGGGCATTATATATGAACTTCTTGTTGGCTAGATGTGTTGTAAATATCTCCTTCCATCCTTGTATTTGCCTTTTCACTCTCTCAGTGATATCTTTGATGAACAGAAGAACTCCTAAGTTTTGACATAGTCCGCTTTGTCAATCTTTTTTTTCCTTATGAGTGACCAACCATCCCAGTTTGGTTGGAACTAAGGGGTTTGCCAGGACATGGGATGTCAACGTTAAAACAGGAAATGTCCAAAACAAGCCAGAATGCTTGGTTACCCTAGGCTGGGTGGTTCATATTGCTTTGAGGTAGGGAGGGATCCTGTCAAGTCACAAATATATTTTCCAATGCTACCTTCCAAAAAGTTTATTGTTTTATCTTTCACATTTAAGTCAATCATCAATCTAGAATTGACTTGTGTGTGGTGTAAGGTAGAGGTCAACCTTCCTTTAGTCCCCTATGGATACATACCAATCAGCCCAGCACTATTTATGGAGAAAACCCACTTTCTCCATTGTTTTGCAGTGATACCTTTGTCATAAGTCACATGTCATAAATCAGTTGTGTGACTTTGTTTCTGGACACCTTATTGTGTTCCATTTCTCTATTTATGCCTATGTGATATTATTAATATTGATATTAATATCATGGTACTTGATAGCATAAAGGTCCTCTGTCTTCTTTTTTTTTTTTTCTTTTTCTTTTTTTTTATTAGTTGGTTCTGTCTTCTTTTTCACTAAGATTGGCTTGACTGTTCTTGGTCCTTTGCATTTTCATGTAAATTTAAGCACCAGATCATTGACCTCCTGAAAGAAATGTGTCAGGATTTTGACTGAGGTTACATCAGATCTCTCAATAACTTTGAGAGACATCTTCATAAAACTCAACATTTCAGTTAGTGAAAATATTACATACAAATATATATTTAGGTCTTTTATTTCTCTCATCAATGCTTGGTACTTTTCCTAAATAACCTTTTAAATAAACACATTTGGGGCCCCTCTTCCAAGCCTAACAAATTAAAATATCTAGGAATGAGTTGTTATGACCATGAATACCTTAGTACATATTCTGCAGACTTGATTCATGAAACTAATATAAATGGGTATCTATTCCCTTGAGACTGAAGTGCAATTACCTTAATGCTCCTAACTCACAGTTGGTGCTAACTGCAATGCCTGTTGTCCTACTTCCCTCAATACAGTTTTACAAATTCCTGGAACCTTATGTTCTCATGGTCTCTTCTGACACTTGATCTCTGGATCTCACTTTTATCCCACTGTTACTGTCTCTTCTTCTCTTCTTCACAATTTAAACAATTCATGGACCCCATGGGGGAACTGAACCCCTTTGCCTACTCACTTTCTTTATCATGTATTTTGAATAGCTTCACTCTGTACTCTCTGCATATCTCTGACCCACCTTTGCACACCCAAAGGTACATTTACAAGCTCTGATAAAACAAAAGACATCTATTCTGTGTCTCACATTTTAGCAACAAAGAGTAGTGAGGATTTAAAGTTTCTATTTTTCTTTTACCACTCCTGCTTCCATAAGTCTTTCTCAGTAGAAGGGACTAATTGGAGGTAATTATCTCCCTATATGTAAAAATTATTTTAGCATTATCCCAACATTCAGAGGTAAAGGCTTCTTATATCCATATTTACA
Source organism: Muntiacus reevesi (assembly GCF_963930625.1). Taxonomy (NCBI): domain Eukaryota; kingdom Metazoa; phylum Chordata; class Mammalia; order Artiodactyla; family Cervidae; genus Muntiacus; species Muntiacus reevesi. Next base: position 64,215,886 of record NC_089249.1, on the reverse strand, counting down.
CAACACATATATATAGATCAATGTGTTTACATCAGTGTGTATATACATATATATATATATATATATATATATACGTGTGTTTGTATATATACACACACATTTAAATATATTTTTAAACTAGTTTTCATATTGAATTCAGTTATGATCATTTTAAAAGTGATTCTCCTATGACTCTCAGGTATACAATCATGTTATTGGCCCACCATAATAATTCAGAAGAGACAACATTAAAAGAAAAAACTATATACCCTTAGAAAAGTGATGAGCTCTTTCTAACTTAAAGCTGCATGCCTTGCACTTTTATTTAATTTAATAAAAAGATGGAAAAAGATCCCCACTTGGCTGCTTCTTTAATGGGTCTAGATATTCATAGTTACTGACTGCAAAGCAGTCCTAATTTTTCCTGAGTTTATACTGTTTTTATGAAGAAAGAGAAAAAAAGACATTTTCACGTAGAAAAAATAAGAAGTGGGGGCTGTAAACTTTTTATGTTTTTATAATGGTTTTTCCCCTGGAGAAGGGAACAGCCACCCACTTCAGTATTCTGACCTGCAGAATTCCGTGGACTGTATGGTGTTGCAGAGTCAGACACTACTTAGCAACTTTCACTTTCACTTACATTGGTTCTTTCACAAAAAGATTGCTTACCACAGGGTTTGAATTCAGGGATTAATTATATCCATTTGCATTTTAAAAAATATACTCAACAAAATGCTCAGAAATGTTTTCCCTTAATCCTTAGGAAACCCCACAAATTGAACAGATACCTCTGGGCCTTAAGACCCTTCATCAGTGTTGATCAACAGCAGATTATTGCTTTTGGTGAAGATAAGTTTTGCTCCCAAAATGGGCTACCACAAAAGCAAGACTTGTGAAACAAGCTACTCTAAATAAACAGATTTTTAGCTAAGTTATATATTAGCAATCCTAATCTTCTGTGTACAGCTTGTACTCTCAAATTTTCCTTCTGGGATAATTATATGCCTTTGCACTCCAAATAGGAGGAAAAATACATACTGACAATGAACTTGGCAGAGCGGCAGGTGGAAGGAAGAAAGGTGCTAAGGTTACAGTTTCAAAAGAAATTGTAATCTATATGGTGGAAATAGGAGATTTATCTGGATTTTGAGCATTAGAAGCCTTCTATTTGGGGTGCTTGGAACTCTGACACAGATCATTCTGAAAAGTGTCACATATACATTTCCAGAGGGATTTGCATTATTCTCATGTACATCATCAAGCACTGTGCATGCTTCAAATCTTAGCACAGAGTTAGAAGTATGTTATTTTGAGTCATAACATTTCCCCCTTAATGAATGTCATCCACAAAGCATAGCAGCTATTGAGTTATCATTCCCTTGAACATTTCTAATTTGTTTTATGTTTAAAAGAAATTGTAACATCTCATTGGTAAAGGAGGCAAATCTTAAAGAGGGAGGGCTTATACTTCAGCTCTTACCTTTGTTTCAAAGGAAGATGGTGATCCAAGGGAGTACAGGTGTTTATCTCTTGCCCTAAAATAATAATGTTTCTGACTAAAAATGTTTTCTGACTCTTAAAGCTTACCAAACTTTTGCTAAAATAGAAAGTGAGTCAAAAGTCCCAAAGTGCTCATTATAAACCAGTTTTCCACCCTTAGGAACTAATATTTATAGAGTACAACTTTTGAATCATGGTTTTTACTTTTTATTTTATACTTATTAACTCATTTAAATTTTCTGCAACCTTGAGAGGAGATTGATTGTCAGGAAGCATTTAACAAGAGGCTTCCTGTGTGCTGTTCTGGATCTGTCAGAAACCCTCTGGCCCTTACTGATCCCTGAATATTCAGGAATTAAGAAGAGAGGCACGCCTTTCTTGGGGCTGAGGAATCCAGGCATTTCTCATTACAGTGCTAAGTACCCTCTTCCTTATTATGAGTCAAATGGTAAAAGATGATTGTTTGCAACTCTCTCTCTTTGATAGGGATCATCTTATGTTTTGTAAGTCTGGAATTTTAATCTTTATGTTTGCTGAGAATTAGTACAGTATATATGCCCACGCCATGTTGATTAAAACAGCTTTGCTCCATCAGAGCTTTGGTCCCCGTGTCTTTCTTTCCATTCCTTCTCTCTTTCTCTCTCTCTCTATTTCTGGGTAATTCCTGGAGCGCGGAGGCCCGCTGAGCTCCCTTTCCTGCCCGGGCTTCTGAGACCCACTCCAGAGGGCGCCTGGTGCCTACGTGCAGCCGCGCGAGCCCTAAGAACAGGGCTCTATTGGCTTTCCGCGTAAACCAGGGGATAGCAGCCTCTTTCTCTCTCTTCCTCTCGGAACCACCAGGTTCCGGTCCATTAAAGGACCAACAAGCACTCTCTCTTATTTTCTTATCGTCGACTCCGGACCCCCAGGTTCTGGTCCATTAAAGGACCAACAAGTGGCGCCCAGAAACAGGGACTCTGGTACACGTGGCAGATTCGGACGGAGTGAAGACACGGGTCAATCGGCTGGAAAGCCCCCTCACTTTTCTACTTTACTTCAGCACTTATTTAAAGTTCAGGGATTTTCGGTTTCACTCCAGAGAATAGAGGCTTGCCTTCAGACAGTGGTTGAATGTAACCCTCGGTTCCCTAATGAAGGTAGTTCCGATAGATTTCTGGCCCCTATGGTCTCGCATTGAAACTGTGATTCTGCCATTTCAGGGTAATTCTAGCCCTCCTGATATTCGGCAACAGGCAGAACACTTATTACATGAATATAAATTAGACGATGATACCTTACAAAAGGCCCAGTTAGAACAACAAAAGATACTTCAAGATATTCCCACCAACCCTGCCCCGGTTGCTCCGAGCGCTCCTCTCCTGCCAGAGGGCACGTATCCCAGTGTCTCTCCCTGGATAAAACCTAATGATTTTGACAAAGACTCCCCAAGACACCTTTTAACATTAAAACTGACGACATCTTTCTGAATAACAATAATCTACCCGCTTCCCGACAGAGGCTCTCTGAGTTGCTGGCTTTGCAATTGCAAGTCTCTGAAGCTGAAGGTTTCTCCGCCTTTCCAGTTTTAAGAAATGTTGACGCTCAGGGGCAAATAACACCTCAATATGAAGGTATTAACTTTTTTCACATGCAACAAATGAAAAAGGCTGTAACTATGTATGGCCCAGCATTCGCCTTTTACTAGAGAGATGCTAAATGCTCTGGCATCTAATATTGGAAACTTTATTCCCTATGATTGGCAAATTTTAATAAAAGCTCTTCTTAAACCAGGAGAGTATCTTCAATGGACAATGTGGTTTCAAGATATAGCCAGAGATCATGCTAACAGAAATGCTCGAGCTGGCGCTCCCCAAAACCCAATTACTTTTGAAATATTAACTGGTACCGGACAATTTGATGCTATAGAAGCTCAAATACGATGCTCTCCTTTGTTGCATGATCAATTAAAAACAGTGGCCCTTGAAGCTTGGGTTCAAATTACTCCTCAAGCGGAACCTACAGGTAGCTACACTAAAATATTGCAGGGACCTAATGAAAAGTATGCTGATTTCTTAGCTAGGTTAGAAACTGCTATTTCTCGTACAGTAATTGGAGAAGCTAAAAGGCAACTAGAAAAATTACTTGCTTATGAAAATACAAATCAAGAATGTCAAAGGGCTATAACCCCAATTCATGATGCAGAAACTATTTTTGATTATTTAAAGGCTTGTCGCAATATAGAATCAGAAACTCAAAAGATACAAATGCTAGCTGAAACAATGGTTGCTGCCTTAAGAATAGGAAAATAATAGATGTTTTTACATGTGGAGATAAGTACCATTTGAAAACAGGCTCCCCTAAGAAAACTTTAAAAAACCTCCAAAAAATCTGCCCTTGCTGCAGTAGAAAAAATGCCTTGGGCCAAAGAGTGTAAATCTAAATTTGATATTAAAGAAAAACCTATTCCGGGAAACTCCAAGCAAGAGACCTCCCAGGTCCCCTTCAACAAAAACCAGGGACAAATTCCATCTTTTCCCTCAAACCCTCAACATCCGGCAGCATTGCCCTCGATATACCAGCCCTAAACTCCTTTACCCTCAAGAAGTCCCCCCTAGAATACCTACTGGACTTTTTGGGCCCCTGCCCCCAAACCTTCAGTCTTTTATTGGCCAATCTAGTTTGACTGAATAGGCAAGAAGGACAGGGGTCTCCAAATGGAAAAAATGGGTTACAAGTGTCAGACATTTTTATCTCTCTTAAACAACAGGAAAAACCAAACTAGCGATATAAATATATTTTTTTTTCTTCTCTATACAAATTTAAAAAGAGGTTTCTCTTAAAATACTGTGTTGCCATAATGACACCTGCTTTCACTTGAACTTAACTTTTCTCAAACCTTGAGCTAATCAACACATTTTTCTTATGGAAATGTTTGTCTTAAGCTATGTTAATGTGCTATACATATACCCCAGACTCTGTCTTCAAGTTGGTTCTGCCTAAGACTCATTCAGACTTGACAAACTGGTATGTTTTACTCATGCAAATGTTCTCTTAAGCTATGTTAATGAAAGTGTATTTGCTTGGAAACCTGCCTTTCTTCAAGATTCATGTCAATCATTTTGTGGCCGGAGACAACTCACCCGGTGCTTAGGTTATCTCAAAGTGCCTGTTGTGGGTGAGGGGCCTGGTGCTATTCTCTTCGGTTTTGAGACATTTCCTTTCTCTAATTAACAGGCTGCTGGTAGTTATATGACATCTGGCCAAAGACTAGCAGGGAGGCACTCTTTCCGCCCCCTTCTGATGCCTATGTCGAGGCTTCCTCTATCTCCTTTATACTTTAATAAAACTTTATTACAAATAAGTCTCAATTTGAACACATTACAAACATATACTGATTTCCAAATAGCTTTTCTAAAATATTTTGGAGAAATTTCATATCATTATCCTTCTGGTAAGCTGTGGAATTTCTTCAAAAATCCTAAATTTATTTCTCGCATTATCAGCTCACAGCCTATTCCACAAGCTGAGGTTTTTTATATAAATGGGACTAAAAATGCCAAAGCTTCTTTCTGGTCTCTTAAAAAACACAAAGTCTTTTACACTAAATTTCATTCTGCTTAACAAAATTAATTATATGCTCTTATTCAAGTTATTTGCCTATATCCTTACCCCATTAATATAGTCTCTGATTCTAAATATTCAATTTTTGTATTAATAGATATAGAAACCTCCATCATAAACTCCAATCAACCCTTTATTCAACAACTCTTTCTTGAACTACAATCTGTTGTTAAAAATCACAATTCTCCCATTTATAGTACACATATTCGAGCGCATTCTTATCTGCCAGGCCCGAAGACCCATGGTAATGAGCAAGCTGATAAACTGATCTCTTTTGCTACTCCGGAGGAACAGCATGCTCTGTTGCATAACAATGCTGGCTCCCTACACCAGCTATGGAAAATCCCATACTGTCAGGCTAAAGAAATCATTAGTAACTGCTCCACTTGTAGACCCCTACATCTTCGACCCATCGCACAAGGTATTAATCCTCACGGTTTACAACCTAATGAACTATGGCAAATGGATGTAACTCATTGCCCTAAACTTTCTCCATCCTCTTTTCTACATGTCTGTATCGATACAAATTCCTCTTTTATCTGGGCCACACCTCTTCGTTATCACTCACTTGTTAGCTTGTTTTGCTGTCATGGAACACCTAGTTCTATTAAAACAGACACTGGCCCCGCCTAGACGGGGCACTTTCTAGACACTTCAAACAATTTTTACCATCTTTTTCTATTAAACGTATTCCTTATAATCCACAGACACAAGACATAGTCGAACAAACACATCACACACTAAGTTACAAATAAAAAAATTAAAGGGGGAATACACAGGAACACTACAGTCTTCCTTATCTAAAGCAGACTTTACTAGATTCCAACATAAGATATTTTCTAAACCCATAATTATTGTTAATACAGCTCTATTTCTTTTAAATTTTTTAAACCTGCCATAGGGAAATATTTTAACAAGGGCAGAAAGGCATTTCGAGGAACTGAAGGACACTTCTCTTCCCCTGCCCATTTGGTACCAAGACGGGTCAACGAAACAATGGAAATCTGAGAAATTAATCTTACGGGGAAGGGGATATGCTTGTATTTCCCCAGGTGGATCCAACAAACATTTTCCTTGGAAAATTCGACCCAAGGGGGCCCCCGACATTCAAAATGGAAACAACAAGAACCCTGGGAGGAAGAAATTCCACTACAGGCCATGGTTGCTCTAAAGATCTCCAGAAAGCACCGCCCTCAGCGACATCAACCCTATGATCTCCCCACTTGGGGACAAATAAAAACCCTCACTAATCGAGTTAAGAATCTGATTTCTCAACAGGGAATGCCTCAGAGTCCTGAAACCTTATCGCTATGCTCCTGCCTGCTCAAGCCGGATTAACTAATTTACTTACCCAACCCCCCTTAATTTCAGGTCATAATGTGGACGGAGGAAAGACCCATCTATCAACCAATGACTCCACCCATATGCCCCCTCCCTGGAACCCTCACACCCTGGGGAGGAGGGAAAACTAATGAACATTTCTTTAGGTTATGAAGTCCTTCCTTTGTGTATGGGCCCAGCAAAATTATGCATAAACGTCGGCCGACAAACTTGGGCTTTCGTCCTGCCTCCCAAAGAAGACTTGCGGACATCGCTGCCCTTTTTCTGTCTGTGAACCATGTTTACTACTGAAACTTTAGGGAAAGAACGAAAAAGATTATGTAAAAGGTTACTAACACAGCATTGAAACATTACCATGACAAAGGACTTCTTGGCTGACATCCTCCTCCTCCTCCTCCTCAAATCATCCTCAATAAACAAATTGGGCCCGAAGTAGAGACATATAAAACATATGGAAACTTGCTGCCAGCACCAAAGAACTTGGGACTAACAAACCACCACTAACTGAAAGAGTTCAGGAAAGGTCAAAAGGAGAAGCCATGCGCCCTACCACCTCCCAGAATCCTTCTTGCTGGCATCCGTCTTGGTTGAACAATGCATGCACCACCAGGAAGGATGCTGAGTCAGAATGATTGGCCAGAGACAACCCAGAAATGAATCCTATCCCCATAAAACTGGAGACTGAGCCACACAGCAGAGCAGTTTTCCTGGTTCCCTTACGCCTTCTGAATAAAGTCTCTTGCTTTATCAGCATGCGTGTCTCCTCAGACAATTTATTTCTGAGTGTTAGACAAGACAAGAACCCACTCTCAGGGCCTGGAAGGGGTCCCCATTCTTGCAACACTTTCACATGTTATCTACATATATTGCGGATTGTCTGGACCTAAACTTTAACAGTGATTTCAACCTGTGTCAGTCCTAATGACTGGTAGTATCTGCCTTGAACTCTGTGCTGGAAAGGATCCTGAGGATCATTCCAGGATCTGTGGGAATCAGGGCCACCACTGAGTATCCTCGTTAAACTGTCAGAGGCACGTTAGGCGTCTGCTTGCTGTCTCTTGCCTGCTCTAGCCCGCTCTTCTTACGCGGGAGTCGGTGGCTTCCGTGTGGTCATGTGGTAAGTGGTGGTCCTCTGCTGTGCTATGCTCAGTCGCTCAGTCATGTCCAGCTCTCTGCGACCCCGTGGACCGGAGCCCGCCGGGCAGCTCTGTCCATGGGGATTCTGCAGGCAAGAAGACTGGAGTGGGTGGCCATGCCCTCCTCCAGGGGATCCTCCCAACCCAGGGATAGTACTTCATTGCAGGCAGATTCTTTACCATCTGCGCCATCAGGGAAGCCCAAACAAGTGGTAAAGCTGAAACCAAAGTTCAGGCTCCCCTCAATCTGTTGTCATTGCAATTAAACCATACTGTATGTGAAGACAATATATAGTTTTGAGCTCAATAATGTTTAATCTAGCAAAAGGCAAAAAAAAAAAAAAAAATGATGTCACTTGTGAATAGTCACAAAGAAATGGCCTCAGGTATGCAAATGCTGTGGAGGGTACAAACTACACAGGTGAGGCTACAGACAGACTGAACTATTGTCAACTGTGTGCTGTTACCTAACTGATACTAGCTGGAAATTCTAAGAAGCTCAAAATCCTATTTCAAAGGGCCAAGGACCTCTTGATAATGCCAGAGTAGCATCAACATGACATTGGAAATCAAGCAAAGTCTCCAAGCTGACACAGCAATAAGTGTGACCAATCTTTTAGTTATCGCTTCTCAGCCTTTTGGCTAAGATCAAGTGCAATCTTTTAGTTAATTTAACATCTCCATGTTCATGCAGCACTGTTTACAATGGCTAGGACATGGAAGCAACCTAGATGTCCATTGACAGATGAATGGATAAGGAAGATGTGGTACATATACACAATGAAATGTATCTCAGCTATAAAAAAGAACACATTTGAGTCAGTTCTAATGAGGTGGATGAAACTGGAGCCTGTTATACAGACTGAAGTAAGTCAGAAAGAGAAACACCAATACAACATATTAACATATACATATGGAATTTAGAAAGTAATGGCAATCTTATATGCAAGGCAGCAAAAGAGACACAGATGTAAAGAATAGACTTTTGGGCTATGTAGGAGAAGGTGGGGGTGGAATGCTTTGAGAGAATAGCATTCAATATACATTGAAACATGTATATTACCATATATAAAATAAATGACCAGTGCAAGTTCGATGCATGAAGCAGGGCACTCAAAGCCAGTGCTCTGGGACAACCTATAGGGATGGGGTGGGGAGGGAGGTTGGAGGGGACTCAGGATGGGGGGACACATGTGGCTGATTCGGGTTGATGTATGGCAAAAACCACAACAATGTTGTAAAGTAATTATCCTCCAATTAAAATAAAGTAATTAATTAAAAAAAAACAAAGCTCTACATTCAAGACAATCAGATATTTGAAGCAGTCAAATAGTCATATAGAAGATGTTCTAGTAAATGCTGTTGATAATGATAATAATTTTTAAAATTTAATTAGTGTGTGACTATGGAAGTAAAAGCAGAAACCAACTGTGTTCTTCAATAAAAAAAAATTAACATTTCCCTCTGGCCTATGACAAAACACTTCCAGCTTCTTGAAGAATTTTACTAAATTAAAAAAATTTAAAAAAAAGAATTTTACTAAATTAAAATAATTTAGCATAAAAAGAGAAGAGAAAATTAGTAATTATACATATGCAAGCAGGAACACATATATAACCTTTGGGAATCATGGCAAAATCCCCCAGGTTATTATGGTTTCTTCAGAGTAACAGTGGCACAGGCTGTAAAATCACTGACCGCAACAAGACTTGTGAAGAATAGCTATACAGCAGAGAGGCTGAACTGTCCCTAGAGTAAGCCACAGGTTCAGACAGTGTCGCCGCACTCTTCTCTGTCAGCAGTGATATCTTGGAATACAGAAGACAAGGAGGCGCATATGTAGTCAACTCTGGCCATCAAAGGCCAAACAGCTTTTCCTTCCAGCTGGGGTTACCTGCCTGACTTTGCAATACCCAAGACTCAGGGCAGTTGAGTAACAGAACACCCCACCCCACCACTTAGCCCCAGCCACCTCAGAGAGAGCCGACAGGGATTGCTTACAGCTTTACACACTGCCTTTGTTGGTGGTTTCCAAGGTGACAAAGGGTTCTGTCCTTTGCTGTAAGTGAAGACAGGAGAAAAGGGATCCAACCCACTTTTCTGCCTCTGTTAGCTTCTGTTGAGTTCAGTTGAACATTTCTTACGATGGGGATGTAAAAGCCCTGTTTCCTAGAGTCAAGCCTTCCTGGGCCTTTGTTGCTGCTATTGCTGTCTCTTTGTTTTACGTCCACGTGGAACTTTGCTGTCAGACGTGAAGCCTTGTAGCTGTCATCCAAAGGCCTCAGATTCTCACTCCTATTTCATTCCAAAATATCTCAGTAGGGGAGGAATACATTCAGTAATGTTGAGGATTGCTATTACATATTCCCAGTTAGTCACTCAACCAACCGCCCTGTGAGATGACACTTTCCCAAACCACTGACCCAGTCTTGGCCTGTGACGTTCTTTGACCAAATGTGCTCTCAGAGGAACTGATGTATGCTGTGGCTGAGTAAAGTTTTAAGAGCCATCTCATAACTCTGCCATTGCTGTTTTTTTTCCTCTGCTTTGGAAGAGGTACTGAGGTATCCAGGTGGGGGCTGCTCATTCAGCCTAGATCCCAGAATAAAGGAGATACACAGAGCACTGCCACAACTAATCACAGTTTACGTGTAATAAGAGTGAGAAATAAAATTTTGTATTTGTGAGCCCCTAAGATTTTGAAACATGTTTGTTTCCATCAAAGTGGAAAACCTGCTCTGGTCTGAAGGGCATAGCAGCGATTCAGCTTCAAGTGGTTACTGCCTTTCAGGAACACAGGCCTATCAGACTTTCCAGTTTTTAAGAGTATATCAGGGGTGCGGGAGGGATGGATTGGGAGTCTAGGATTAGCAGATGCAAACTATTATACATAGGATGAATAAATGACAAAAGCCTACTGTATACATCACAAGGAACTATATTCAGTATCCTGTGATAAACCATAATGAAAAGGAATGTGTAAAATAATAAGAAAAAGTATATGTATAACTGAGGCACTTTGCTGTACAGCAGAAATTAAACACAATGTAAATCAACTATACTTCAATAACATTTTAAATAAGAGTATATCAAGAATCTAGACTTTCATGTGAATTCTACCAGTTTTTCAATGTTCAAACTAAATTCAGGCCAAATAATGCACATACTATAGTGCAAATTTGGGCATCAGGCTCTAGTGTGTTAATCTGTTCCAAGTTAACTGTGCACACCCCATGGCACAACTGGTCTATCCACTGCTCTCCAATGCCACCAGTGTTCCATCCCCACTTCTGTTACTCTTGCTGTGTCCTCCAATTCTCCCACTCTGCTCTCACCCCTCTGCCACATGCCCCTCTTTCAAGGTCTTTGTCGAGTTCTTCCTCCATTTCTCCAACCAGACAATCCATCCCTGAATTTACAGTCTATATTGTAGTTAGCATTTTGCATGTTTCTCCAATGTTATTGTCTTCTTATACACACTCCATCCTTTGAGGGTCAATAAGCCCAGTGACTCTCACACACTAGTAAAGTAATGCTCAAAATTCTCCAAGGCAGGCTTCAACAATATGTGAACCGTGAACTTCCAGATGTTCAAGCTGGTTTTAGAAAAGGCAGAGGAACCAGAGATCAAATTGCCAACATACGTTGGATCATCGAAAAAGCAAGACAGTTCCAGAAAACCATCTATTTCTGCTTTATTGACTATGCCAAAACCTTTGACTGTGTGGATCACCACAAACTGTGGAAAATTCTGAAAGAGATGGGAATACCAGACCACTTGACCTGCCTCTTGAGAAATCTGTATGCAGGTAAGGAAGCAACAGTTAGAACTGAACATGGAACAACATACTGGTTCCAAACAGGAAAAGGAGTACGCCAAGGCTGTATATTGTCACCCTGTTTATTTAACTTATATGCAGAGTACATCATGAGAAATGCTGGGCGGGAAGAAGCACAAGCTGGAATCAAGATTGCTGGGGGAAATATCAATAACCTCAGATATGCAGATGACACTACCCTCATGGCAGAAAGTGAAGAAGAACTAAAAAGTCTCTTGATGAAAGTGAAAGAGGAGAGTGAAAAAGTTGGCTTAAAGCTCAACATTCAGAAAACTAAGATCATGGCATCTGGTCCCATCACTTCATGGAAAATAGATGGGGAAACAGTGAAAACAGTAGCTAGCTTTATTTTTCCGGGCTCCAAAATCACTGCAGATGGTGACTGCAGCCATGAAATTAAAAGATGCTTACTCCTTGGAAGGAAAGTTATGACCAACCTAGACAGCATATGAAAAAGCAGACATTACTTTGCCAACAAAGGTCCGTCTAGTCAAAGTTATGGTTTTTCCAGTGGTCATGTATGGATGTGAGAGTTGGACTATAAAAAAAGCTGATTGCAGAAGAATTGATGCTTTTGAACTGTGGTGTTGAAGAAGACTCTTGAGAGTCCCTTGGACTGCAAGGAGATCCAACCAGTCCATCCTAAAGGAGATCAGTCCTGGGTGTTCATTGGAAGGACTGATGTTGAAACTGAAACTCCAGTACTTTGGCCACCTCATGCGGAGAGCTGACTCATTGGGAAAGACCCTGATGCTGGGAAAGATTGAAGGCAGGAGGAGAAGGGGATGACAGAGGATGAGATGGTTGAATGGCGTCACTGACTCGATGGACATAGGTTTGGGTGGACTCCAGGAGTTGGTGATGGACAGGGAGGCCTGGCGTGCTGTGGTTCATGGGGTTGCAAAGAGTCAGACATGACCGAGCGACTGAACTGAATTGAAGCCCAGTGAAGACAGAGATCATAGCTTATATTTTTTGGCATCCTTACTGCCTTACAGACTTAATAGATACAAATTAATGGTTTTATGCCAATAGTCTGTTGGTTGAGATGAACACTCACTGTCAAGGATCTCCTTCAAGATTCTTGAATACAAAGGATGAAGCCTGGGGAGAGTCAGATTCTGGATACTTTCCTACTTTCTTCACATTAAAGAATGTCATTAGCTCATTAACAAACAAACAAGTCAGGTTTGGATGCTGTACACACAATCTTGTTAATACCTAAGATTCTTTTTAGATTAAATTCTCCCTGCTCTGATATACATATAATTAGGGATTGAATATCAGCATTAATCCAGTTCACCTGGAATCGAGTTACACGTTATGCTGACTATTCTTATAAGACCCCTCTTGTATCTCATGCCTCAATGACCAAAGTAAGTTATGACATTCTGACATTCGTTGAGCTCTTAAAGAAGGATAATAACTTCTCAACCTGCTGGCACATCCTTTCAAGTGCTTTTTTAGGAGTCCTGCTGTGTGCCATAGCCACTGAAGTGTTTTTCATGAGCCTCAAAATAAGTTTCTTGAAACGAACAAGTGAGTTAATGAAATGCTTTAATACTGCAGGTGCTATTTCTCCAGCATAGGAAGATTAAGTTCCCACCACTATACCCTATTCTTTCATAATCCAAATTGGTTTAACCCCTGTAATTTTCACTGCTTTTGAAGTAATTCTGTACTAATCATCCTCCTAATTTCCCTGAGAACCTAAAGACTAGAAGAATCTAGTTCTTTAATTAGCAAGTATTGTAACAAGTGTTTTCTTATATTTTAACATTGAGTTGTTCAGTGTATATGTGAAAAAGGGTTAAATAACACCCAAAGGTGTTACCCCAATTACTAGAAGATAAATTACCAGATCTAGGAAATTAATACCAGAGTCAGAACAAATCACTTGGAAGTGAGTCACTTCCCTTTGGCAACTGAAATTGATTTAAGCAACTTCCCCCCACATCCAGTTACTCGCCCTGCCCCACTGCTCTGCATCATGCTTTTTTCTGACATTCTTTTCAAATGCCATTGAACACCTCATTTTGTCAAATTAGATAAATCCAAGCTGCCAGTATCATGTGACTTTGAAGCCATATGGTCATATGTTTAGGACATTCTAGGACACTCCAATTTCATGTAACTTAAATCTTTTTAATAAAGACAATTTGTTATATATGTAACAAAATATAAAGATATTTCATATAGCTGTAAGACTTCAAAATAGTTCAATTCACAAGTAAGAAAAGACTCTCAATTACCATTCAGTTCTATTCAACCAATGTTTACTGACTACTCCATGCTATGCCAGTCCTTGAGTTAGGTCAAAGGGAACTAGAGGTAAATATGACATAATCCTTGCCATTATAGGACCTTACAAAGAAAACAATGAATTACAATTTGCTGATTTGTGTATAACAATAAAAAAATATCCCAATCACAAGGAAACATACAACTATATTTAGTCTGAAGGTAGGCAGTGGCAGGGGAGGCCTGAAAGAGGTGACTCCTTGACTGGGTTTTGAAGGATAAATAGGATAAGAATAGCCTATGTATACCTTTGTTTAGGAAATTAGGATCATTTTATAGCAATAAAAGAACCCAAAGACTAAAAGAGAGCTGTTAGTCTAATTATATTTATTGTACTTCAGAAATATTTCCGGGTTTTAGTTTTGGCTTAAAATATTCTCTAGCTAATGTCAGTTGGGAAGAAAATTTATTATTTATTATTATGTTTGTTTTAAAACTATGTAAAAACCACGCCTTGGATGTTTGTTGATGATGAATGACGTGAGTGGCTTCCAAACTGAACTGAAAACTACCTGCTTGTGGGGTCAAGACAAACCTAAAAGGGACAGCTTGGTTGGATGGAAATCACTGGTTTATAAAATCACACGCACATTTTCTCTTACAGGACACTTGATGCACCTGCTATTTACTCTTAAACTTTTTCTGAAAAGGAAAAAAAAAAAGCTCTGTCCACAGTGTTAAAAGCGTCAGGGGAAGAGGGAATCATCAGAACATAATTTGGAGTTTGCAGAAATCCCACAGTCCACTAGCTGGCAGTGATCTGAAATGTAGAAGAGAGTCTGAAGGTTTGGAGAAAGTGTCTTCTGGGTGGGAGGCATACAACAAGGCCTCCTGACCAAAAAGAGAGTCTTCTGCGGTATAAACTCAAGTAAAAGTGAAAGTATTAGTGGCTCAGTTGTGTCCAACTCTTTGTGACCCTATGGACTACAGCTGGCCAGGCTCCACCGTCCATGGAATTCTCTAGGCAAGAATACTGGAGTGGGTTGCATTCCCCTCTCCAGGGGATCTTCCTGACCCAGGGATCAAATCCAGGTCTTCTGCATTGCAGGCAGGTTGTTTACCGTCTGAGTCACCATAAGGACCTCTATGCAGAGAAAATGTGCCAAAATAACACCTTCATGTGGTGTCTTTGAGAACGGGAAAAGAAATGAAATGTCTCTCATTGAAGAGGAGAATTAGGATGATCTGGTTATTTTAAACAAGCTTTTAAACTTTAATATATGCTTTCCCCCCACTCTCCCCTCTATATAGTGTATTCCTAAAAATCTGCCTGGAAAATTAGACCTGTACTACAGGGTAAATGGACTTATGTGTAAAATGAGAGTTATACACACATTTTCAGAGTATTAAATGCATCCTAAAGACCATCATTTTACCCCCCTTTTTAGATAGAATCTTAATGATCTATTTTAAGCATTTTATTCTGCTGTTTTTTCTCTTTCTTTATAATTTAGTATATTTTTTTACATTGACTACATTAATAAGTCTAACTGACATCTGTCTTAGGCCAAAGAATGACCACATAATGATTTTTATCTTCGTCTCAAGTCTATTAAATTAATGAGAGCCTTGCTTCCTATCACAAATAAAAGCACTTTCTTTCTGTTCTCCAGTCATTGAAAAGCTTTTCATGTGTATTAAAGCAAAACACATGTGTATGTATACTCAATACTGCTGTAAATTTGAGAAATTAAAAGTATATCCATAAGCCTCATTCTCCCTACTCCAATGCCCATTCCTAGAACCTTTTAGCTGTTTATTCTGTTTTTTACTGTCTAAATATGCTTATACTGCCAATTTTTTCCAAAATTTTATATTTTGGACATTATTTATTTACTTCTAATTGTAGATGTAGATAGGATTTAGTTTGGATTGATGAGTTTCCTTTATTCTTATACCACCTCACTTGGAGCTATGACCATGTTATTTATTTTTTTTTATTAAATCAACATTCAAAATTATAGTAAAACATATAAAATCAGAATTGACATTTTTATTGTTAGATGGGCTTCTCTGGTGGCTCAATCAGTAAAAAATCCATCCGCCTGCAATGAAGATCCCCTGGAGAAGGGCATGGCAACCCACTCCAGAGTTCTTGCCAGGATAAACCCATGGACAGAGGAGCGTGGTGGGCTGCAGTCCATGGGATCGCAAAGGGTCAGACTCGACCGAGTGACTAACCACAGCACAGCACAGACCCAGGTTACAGCTGAGCCACTCAGTCTGCTTTGATTACATTTATTATCAGGTACTACTTTCCTTTTCCTCCTGAAGTAAATAATTATCTTATTTGTTGTTTGCTTAGTCTTCCATGTAACTATTACTAATTAATCCTTAAACTTTTTAAGAGGAATATGGTGCTCTTCTCAGTATGATCAACATCAGTAAATTTAACAACTTTGTGAAGCCATCCCTCCTGGCCTTCACCATCCTGTCTGACCTGCACTGGCTGCTCCTGAAGCTCACTTATTCTTGGGCTTGTCTTTGCCAGCAGCCCGAAAATCCCTTTCACTTCACTTCTGTGAAATATCCCCTCCTTCCTTGAGCCCACATTTTCCTCTTCCTTGGCTTATCCCCTCAATTTGGGCAGGGGAGGGGTGAGTAGCTTCCTGAGAAAGAGTACATTCAAAATGCTTTTACATTTTTGAGACCTCAGTCAGTCTTATTTCACCCTTTAACTTAATTGAATATTTAGCTGGGAATATTTAGTGGAAATAATGTTCTCTCAGAATTTTGAAAGCATTGTCCCAATGTGTTCTAGCTTTCATTATTGCTTTTGAGAAGTACAATTCCTAATTCTCTGAACCCTTCTTTTTTTTTCACCCTGGAAACTTCAATCTTTCTTTCTTCCTGTAGTATAGGAAGTGTGTTTTTGCTTTGTGTGTGTGTGTGTGTGGTTTTTCTTTGATAGGTAAGAAGTGGATTTATCAATATTTAGAGAGAAACATACTCCACAGAGTGTAGACCAGGACATTTTATTTTATTATTCTGTTGATAATTTCCTCCCCTTTGTTTCTTCTTCTTTCCTTTTTTGAATTTTTTGTACATTGCAAATTAATCTAAATTCTTGACTTTTCTCTTCTATTTTCTATTTGTTTCTTTTTTTTGTTCCATTTCCTGAATATTTTCTCAACTTGATCTTCCAGCTTTTCTACTGGATTCTTGATTTTTGATATATCAGTTGTTTTATTATTAAGAGATCTTTCCTGTTTTCTAAATGCTCTTTTTCTCTAACATTATATTCTTCCTTAATATATACAATGTCTTTTAATTTGTTAGAACATACTGCTCATACTTTTTAAAAGAAATTTACTTCTGTTTTCTGCATTGTCTTTCTTATTAGTTTTTTTTCCCTTGCCTTTGTTGTTGTTGTTGTTTTGGCTTTCATGTTATAGGATTTCCTTGAATCTCTGTTAGTCTATTCATGTTTAAGAATGAGGCACTAAAAATCTGATTGGAAGTTCTATGTGCATTGGCAGAGATTGTTAATTATTGAGTTAACCATGGTTGGTTAGTTGCTAACTTGTGTCCGACTCATCACAGCCCCATGGACTGTAGCCCGCCAGGTTCTTCTGTCCATGGGATTTCCCAGGGAAGAATACTGGAGTGGGCTGCCATTTCCTTCTCCAGAGGATCTTTCTAGCTCAGGGATCAAACCTGAATCTCCTCCATTGTAGGCAGTCTCCTGCATCACAAGAGGATTCTTTACCAACTTAGCCACCAGGGAAGCCCGCGGGAGACCCCAAATGCCTGTATCTGTAGGTTTGTCTTCTTGGGATGGCCATTAACTCAGAAGAAAGTCTTCTCAACTGCTGGGCGTGGTGGGAAAGGCCAAGATGTGTGTTTAGCTGTCAACACTCTGGAATTCAAGTAAAGAATATGGGGGTCCTTATCGTTTAGTAGGCTGACCTTCAGTTAATTCCTCTGTTTCCAGTTTGGGGCCTTCCCCCCACCTTTAGCAGTGCCCAGTGTCCCTAAGCTCATAGTCTCTCTGCTTCTACCTGTAGGCGTTTCTCTGCTGTTGGGGTTGAGGAGGGTTGCCTCACAACTACTTTGGTTGAAGGAAGAGACCTGGGGATCTAACTGCTCTTTATACAGACTTTTAACCAATACTCTAGCTGAGAGTTCCATCGCATATTTCAGTCTTTAGAATGACCTGTTGTCTTGAATAAATATACTCTTTTAATAGATTCTCCTGCTAAATCAGAAAGGACTCATTCATTCAGTGTCCCTCTTCCTAAAATTTGTTGATATTGCTAAACTGTTGCTTTTTCTCCTATTTTCTTTCTCTTAGTTTACACCTTTTTGTTTTTTTACAATAACAGTAAAGGAATAACAATCATAGTTGGGTTTTAGGAGGAAAGAGAGGTGAAAATGTATGTTCAAATACTCATAGTGTTAGTGTTAGTTGCTCAGTGGTGCCTGACTTTGGGATCCCATGAACTGTAGCCTGCCAGGCTCTTCTGTCCATGGAATTCTCCAGGCAAAAATACTGGAGTAGGTAGCCATTCCCATCTCCAGGGGATCTTCTCAACCCAGGGTTTGACCTGGGTCTCCTACATTGCTGGCAAATTCTTTACTGTCTGGAAGTCTCTAATATTCTATTTTAAAATAAAATACAAAAATTAAATAATTGCACAATCAAAACTCTTTTCCCAATTTTGAACCAGTCCATTGTTCCATGACCAGTTCTCACTGTTGCTTCTTGGCCTGGTTCAAAATTGGGAAATGAGTATATCAGGGCTGTATATTGTCACCCTGTTTATTGAACTTCTATGTAGAATAAATCATGCAAAATGCCAGGCTGGATGAAGCACAACCTGGAATCAAGATTGCCAGGAGAAATATCAATTACCTCAGATATACAGATGATACCACCCTAATGGCAGAAAATGAAGAGGAACTAAAGAGCCTCTTGATGAAGGTGAAAGAGGAGAGTGAAAAAGTTGGCTTAAAACTCAACATTAGAAAAATGAAGATACTGACATCCAGTTCCATCACTTCACGGCAAATAGATGGGCAAAAAATGGAAACAGTGACGTGACAGACTTTATTTTCTTGAGCTCCAGTATTGCTGTGGTTGGTGACTGCAGCCATGAAAATAAAAGACACTTGCTCCTTGGAAGGAAAGCAATGACAAACCTAGACAGCACATTAAAGAACAGAGACATCACTTTGCCAACAAAGGTCTGTATAGTCAAAGCTATGGTTTTTCTAGTAGTCATGTATGGATGTGAGAGTTGGACCGTAAAGAAGGCTGAACACTGAAGAATTAATGCTTTTGAACTCTGGTGTTGGAGAAGACTCTTGAGAGTCCCTTGGACAGCAAGATCCAGCCAGTCCATCCTAAAGGAGATCAGTCTTGAGTGTTCATTGGAAGGACTGATGTTGAAGATGAAACTCCAATACTTTGGCCACCTGATGCTAAGAGCTGACTCATTAGGAAAGATCCTGATGCTGGGAAAGATTGAAGCCAGGAGGAGAAGGGGACCACAGAGGATGAGATGGTTGGATGGCATCACCCACTCAATGGACATGAGTTTGAGCAGACTCTGGGAGATGTTGAAGCCCAGGGAAGCCTAGCGTGCTGCAGTCCATGGGGCTGCAAAGAGTCAGACATGACTGACTGAACAATAAGACAAAAAATAGCCAAAACAATTGCTGAACCAAAAACACTGCTGTTGAAACTGAACAAATTGGCTGGCAGACACCAAAATCATGTGAGAATTCGAAACATCCTCCTGTTAGCAGAGTGCAGGAATTTGAATTCCACATATGAAATGCTAAATATACAGTATATTAACTGTATCAAAGTCACCCAAACTAGGGTCATAATGAGAAAATTATGCCAAAGAACCTGAGTTATTTCCATGACTGAGTGATGGGTCATACAGACAAAGGATAATGAAGATTGGAACTTTATTAATTTTTCTTATAGTCAGACTACAAACATGTAGTCTATCCAAATCATAGTATTTTAATATGTACAAACCTTTACAAAGTTTTCTTACTTTTGAAAAATTATATTGTTATATTTAAATAATTCTACAAACACTAAAGAAGTAAAACAAAAGCAATATTTTGCCACCCAGAAATATTTTTAATATTTTTCATGTAAATAAATATAATAATTTTAATAGTTGAAGGTTATACCACTGTACTGGGACTTCCCTGGTCACTCAGTGGTAAAGAATGTGCCTGACAATGCAGGAGACATGGGTTCGATTCCTGGGTGGGGAAGATCTCCAGGAGATGGAAATGGCAACCCATTCCAGTATTATTGCCTGGGAAATCTCATAGACAGCAGAGTCTGGCAGGCTACAGTCCATTTGGGGTCACAGATGGACTGAGTTGGACACAACTCAGAAAATAAACAGCAACAATAATTCTTCGGGGCTTCCTTGGTGGCTTAGTGGTAAAGAATCCACCTGTCAGGGTAGGAGACGGGCATTCAACTCCCAGACCACAAGGAGGAGATGGCAACCCACTCCAGGGTTCTTGCCTGGGAAATGCTATGGACAGAGGGGCCTGATGGGCTACAGCAAAAGAGTTGGACATGACTTAGCAGCTAAATAACAATAACGGGTACCCAAAGTCGCAGACTTCTATCAGCCTGCATAGTTTTGGGCTTCCCTGGTAGCTCAGCTGGTAAAGAATCTGCCTGCAGTGCAGGAGACCCCGGTTTTAGGGTAAGAGCTTCAGTTAAATTTCAAGTTCATTCCACCCTGGGGAAGACCAATGTCTAGCCCTTACAGCACTGTGTGGGTGCAGACCACTGGTCCCAGAAGCTACCTTACCATAGCATAGCCTAACCTGAAGTAGCCAGTGGTACCCGGTCACTCTGATAACTTCCTGGGAACTGGAGCCGCTGGTGAAATACTTGCCCTGCCCTGTCATGCTCAAGCTGAGAGGTAAGACAGACTGCCAGACCCAGAGGCTGGCGTGGGGTCAGGTCCGGGTCTGGTCCTAGGCGATAGGAAAGTGAAGGAACCTGGTCTAGCCCCTGCGCTGCAGTTCTTCCCTCTGGGATATTGACTATGCCATTCCACCTTTCTGAACCTCAGTTTTGCTGTCAGTGCAGGTGGTGCAACATCCTCCTTGAAGTAAATTTTTTTGAGCATGAAATTAATGATGATATTTGACATCACCTGAGCACTTATTACTGCATGTTTTTGTGTCTTTCTCTAATTCTAACAGGCTTCCCAGGTGGCGCTAGGGTAAAGAACCCACTTGCCAATGCAGAAGACACAAGAGATTTGGGTTCAATCCCTGGCTGGGGAAGATCTCCTGGGGTAGGAAATAGCAACCTGCTCCAGTATCCTTGCCTGGAAAATTCCATGGACAGAGGAGCCTGGTGGGCTACAGTTCATGGGGTCGCAAAAGGGTATGACTGAGCAAGTGAACATACACTAATTGTACTATCTGTGTCCATTCTGGGTTGGGCCAGTCAACTTGAGGATTAATTCTTCTCCTCAATCTGTATCACGTTTTCCTGCCTCTTTGCCTGCCTTCAGATGCCAGGTGTTGTGAATGATATGTTGCAGGGTATTAGATATTTGTGTATGTTCTGATACACATCCTTGCTCTGCAGAGCCCGGGACGCTCTTTCCGCTCTCCTCTCTCATGCTCTGTCCTCTGCATTCTGGCTGCTCCAGTGAGTGCAGACTCAGTTCAGACTCCAGACTCAGTCTGTCTCCTCCCCTCAGTGAGATTGCTGGACTTTGCCTCACGGGCCCCTCTTTGTGTCGCAGGTTGGCAATTATCTAAGGTGGGGAGTGATGGTCCTTGTAGAGCTCATTAAGTTTATTTCCCATTTCTCCAGAATCATGATCCATTGTTACCTCATCTCCATTGCCTTAAAACTTGCATTTCATATATTTGATCTCTTTTGTTGTTGTTTCAGACTGGAGGATGAAATCCAGTCTCTTGTTACTTCATCTCAGCCAGACACAGAAGTCAGGATTTCTTGTTTGAAGTCCCCTAAATCTGGGTAAAATTGCTGACTTTATTCCTTAAGTCTGTGTGACTTTGATCAAGTTACATAAACTGCGTGTTTTCTGTTGCATGGGGGTAAACAAATTTGCTCCACTTGCCACAAGCACAGAGTGAGAAAGGGCATCTCACACATTGTCCATGTTGAGAAAAGATGAGCAGTCGAGGCAGGAGAAGTCTTGGAAGAGAGGCTGACAGGTGAGAAGAGCAAGTGAGAGGATGAGGAGGGAGCCAGGCAGGGACCCCTCAGATAAAAGAGACAGGGAGGAGCCTGGGGGGGCAAACGGTGACGAGGGAGGAGGGAGTCCTGGGGGGCCTGACAGGGAAGTGGGGGGGGAGGGGAGGGATTCTGTAGGCACCCAGATTGTGTGGTATTGGTGCTGCACGGGGTGCCAGCCCCGGGGTGAATGGAGCTTCAAATCTTATCCAAGTTCAGCAATCCAGGAGTCTCCTTAGGTCATACCTCGACTCTCCTACAGAGGCTTCTGCCACCAAACTGCTTGTGGAACTGCGTCTGCCCAGAGGGGTACGTTTTCATAATTTGCACAAAGGTGCTCTGTAGGTCATGAGGCCCTTTCTACAAACTCTGGGCAGTGTCGGGAGACTTGTCAAGCATGGAGGAAAACAGTTCTCTTTTGCAGGGGAGCTTTGGACAGTAAGGACTTCTCTTATAGCTCAGTCGGTAAAGAATCTGCCTGCAGTGCAGGCGACTCGGGTTCAATCCCTGGGTTGGGAAGATCCCCTGGAGAAAGAAATGGCTACCCACTCCGGTGTCCTTACCTGGAAAATCTCATGGACACAGGAGCCTGGTGGGCTGCGGTCCATGGGGTGGCAAAGAGTCGTGCACGACTGAACAACTAACACTTACTTACTTTGGACAGTAAAGCACTTAATGCCATTTACTAATTGATCAATATTCACTTGTTCATTTGTTTAACGAGGCCCACTTTGAGCCAAACGCTATGCTTGGGACTGGGGATAAAATGATGAGCAGGGCAGCCCTCTGCCTTCTGGGGAGAGGCTGTCACAGGCTGCGAGGCATGGCATCTGAGGTGGGGCCGGAGGAGAGGAGCAGGGGCCAGGTGAGGATGAGACTAGGGGCAGCAGAGCCGGCCCCCGGAGCTTGGCCCACTGGCCAGGCTACAACCACCAAAGGGACTGGACAAGCCCTGGCCTATCTTCCCGAAGCCTCACTCTCTCCCCTACCAAATCTGGGAGAGAGGGATGCTGGCATTAGGTTACAGGGGAGCAGGACCAGTCTGGGGAGCCCAAAAAAGCTGTGTGCCCCCCACCCTCAGTATTGGGAGTTTTTTTTATAATGTAGGGTCCTCAGTGCTTGTCACCAACCCAGAGTTCCAGTCAACATCCTGGGCTTTGGGTACAGTGCAGAACTACCACAAGAACTGTTGGATAGATAAAATAATCGTGTGATACAACATGCAAAGTCACAGTAGGGTATACTGGAAAGTAAATCTCCCAGCTACCCAGTTCTCTTCCCCAGAAGCAGCTATCTGATGGTGTATGTTTCTGGAGATTATGCATAAAAAAGCAAACATGAGCATATATAGATGTCGATGGTTTTTTTACACAAAGTCTGGGTATAAGGTTCTGGCCAGATCATACTTAAATACAATGATATGAGAAAAGAAGAAGATAAGTTAAATTCCTGAATTCCTGGGCCACTTTTCTTGATTTGTTAGAAAGGCCTGTCCCCCTTCCATTTCCCCAACTTGCTTCTGCTGGCAGGTTCCTGCTCAAAACCTCTAGGTTTGATTCAGGGAGCTTTGCCACCCAGCTTCCAGTTCTCAGTATCTCCTGAGTTTCCTGTCTACACCCCAGCTCACCAACCTTTTGGGATGTAGGAGTAATTTTACCCCAAGGGAAGCAAAGCCCTACAAAAGATCAGCACCCATTGCCCTTATGCATTTGTTGTAATGAAGGGAAGCCTTGCAGGTCTCTGCTGAGAGTGTAGAACTCCTTTTTTAATTGCTGCGTAAAAATGCCAGTGACCTTTCCATAGTCATGCTCTGAGGCTGGCATGATCAGCGCATGTTTCACTGTGCATTCGGCAGCATCACTGGAACACGCTGCCGTGAGAACCTCACCACTGACACTGTACAGCCTTTTAGGCTTCTGTATAAATCTCAGAAGACCAACTTAGGGCAGGTTTATTTTAAAGTGTACTGTGCTGTGCATTGTCATTCAGTGATGTCTGACTCCCTGCAACCCAATAGACTGTAGCCCACCGGGCACCCCTGCCCGTGGAATTCTCCAGGCAAGAATACTGGAGTGGATTTGCCGTGCCCTCCTCCAGGGGATCTTCCCAGACCAGGGATTGAACCCAGGTCTCCCGCATTGCAGGTGGATTCTTTACCGGCTGAGCTAACAGGGAACCTCTTAAGCATAGTATCTATTCATAATATTTAAAGTTGCATACTCTCCATACAGATTTTGTTCAAGAGAAAATTCAACACATAATGTTGACCAATTAGCATTCTTAGACAATTATTAGAAGAAAGCATTTACTTGACAGTGAAATTTTTATAAATTGTAGACTGGCTTCTAGATTTCTCAAAATATAAATTGTAGAATTGTCCTCAGAAATATTTAATATCCAACTTGTGTTCATTTGGGCTTCCCTCATAGCTCAGTCGGTAAAGAATCCACCTGCCATGCAGGAGACCCTGGTTCGATTCCTGGGTCAGAAAGATCCCCTGGAGAAGGGATAGGTACCCACTCCAGTATTCTTGGGCTTCCGTGGTGGCACAGCTGGTAAAGAATCCACCCACAATGTGAGAAACCTGGGTTTGATCCCTCGGTTGGGAAGATCCCCTGAAGAAGGGAAAGGCTACCCACTCCAGTATTCTGGCCTGGAGAATTCCATGGACTGTATAGTCCGTGGGGTCACAAAGAGTTGGACACAACTGAGCAACTTTCACTTTGTGTTCATTTAGCTTGCATTAAATAAGCAATGTTAGATAGAAAAATCTCAAAATTAATTTTTCTCTATTTTCTTTGTTTCTTATTTTTCTATTTATCACTATTTCCTCTACTTATCTCCCTTCCTCTGCTTCTTTATTTTATATAATTTTAGAGAAGAATCTGAGACCTTGGAAAATATTTTACAGGTTGTTTGTTTGCTTGTTTATTTGGTTTGATTAGTTTTTAAAATAACCCTTGCTCATCAGAATACCCTGGGATGCTTTTTCAAAAACATAGATTCCTTGACCCTCCCTATCTCTGGAAAGTTTATTTCAGGAGGTCTAAGATGTGGAGTCTGTATTTTTAAAAGCTTTCCAAGTAGTTCCAAGGGAACTCCCAGCAAGGAAGACAGCTCCCCAGTCTGTAACAGGGTTCATCTCATTGAGTGCCGTATGCACCTGTGTCCAGGTCACATGTGTGGGTCAGACACTGTAATAGGTGCTTGGAATAAATCAGAAAACCAAGAGGACAAAATCCCTGCTCTTGTGGAGCTTATACTATAGCATTAACTAAAACAAACCCATCCAGACCTTTGCACTAGTCTACCAACTCCGATTGCATACATGAAATGTCAACCCTCTTGCAAGTGGCTGTGCCTTGGTCGTAAGGGAAGCCAGATAAAACATGGCAGGATAAGAGCATGAATCCTGTACATAAGAGCCGTTAATATTTCCTCTCACTTCATACTGTCTTGGAGAACTTGCCCTTAACCCCTTCCCCATGTGTCCTACTGAGTGGTTCTGGAGCCATAGAACTCCTGCTGTGGCCAAGCTGCTTGGACCAGGGGCGGGCGCGGTCACAGCTGGGCCAGTCTAATTCTTCTTCTGGGGGCTTAGCATGTGCACTAGGAAAACCGACTAGGATTGCTAATGTCAATGCCTGTAAGGGCCAAGCATGTAACATAATGAGTGATGCTCCGCAGGTTTAAGGAAATCAACAGCACAATTTCAATGTTGAGAGCACATGATCTTGGGGTCAGGGATCTTGCTATGGATTGAATGTTTCAGTCTCTAATTTTGTATCGTGAAACCCCAATCCCTAATATGATGGCATTTGGTGATGGGACCTTTGGGAGGGTCATAAGGCTGGAGCTCCAATAAGTGGAATTGTGCGTGCATGTTCAGTTGTATCTGAATATTTTGCGAGTCCATGGACTGTGGCCTGACAGGCTTCTCTGTAAATGGGATTTTCCAGGCAAGAATACTGGAGTGGGTTGCCATTTCTTTCTCCAGGGGAAATCTTCCTGACTCAGAGATTGAACCTGCATTTTTGCATCTCCTGCCAATGCAGACAGAGTCTTTACCACTGAGCCACCCCTTAGTGACGAGAGAAATTGCTCATCTCCACCCTCCCACCCCCCCCATCATATGAGGAAACCTGCAAGAGGACTCTCACCAGAACTCACCCGTGTCACACCCTGAACTTGGACTTCCCACCCTCCAGAACTGTGAGAAACATGTCTGTTGTTGAAGCCATCCAGTCTATGGTATTATTATTAGAGCAGCTCCAACTAATGAAGACAGATACAATAGTGAGAGTTGAGAACTGCTACATGTAAACCCAGTTTGCCTGGTTGTCTGATGTTTACAAAAGAAGTCCAACGTTCAGGTTTTTATATGAAATTTGATAATCTAACATTGTTGAGATTATTTTACATTAAAAAAAAAATCGTGTTGTTCAAAGCACACCCAGTCATGGGCCGTGTCTGCTGTAGAACTCCAGTGTGCAACTTCTCTGCTTGTTGTAATCAGATTGGTGGAAACAAGGACAGAGAAGTGTGAGAGAGCAGGGGTCAAGGCTGCCAGGCTCTGTCCATTTGTCTGGAGAAGCAGAGTGGCGGGGAAAATAAGTGCTAATGATGAAAACAGAGTTTTTTGTTTAGCTGGAAAGGCACCCTGATTCTTAATAGTCTTCTAGTTTTTCATTCCAGCCCATTGCTTCTGTATGAAGCTTGGGTTCTGTAAGACACCCCTTTTCCTTTATAATAAACTACTGTTTTCTTAAGCTTCTATTAAATACAGTCAGGGGTAAAGAGTGGCAGGGTGGACAGTAGTTGCTTAAGTATTTAAGAAGGATCTCAAGAAGATGCCAGCTTCCAAGTTATCTTAATGTTAAAGTGCCAAAGTTTTCCATCTTGTCTCCTTATCCTTTCTTGATTTGGGGAGTAGGTTGAGAGGAGAAGATCCTGGAACATCTTGGTTAAATCCCATGTGGGAATTATACTCAACTGGCCTGCAACAGGCTCCTCTAATTTCCTTCAACTACCCAGGGCTAAATAGTTGAACATTACTGCTGAAACAGCTTTCCAGGGACCTTCTTCATAATGGGACAGAAGTGGCCAAATTTGTGGGTGGACGCTCAGATCTTGGGACTAAAAATAGTAAGGAAACTTTGTAATTGCAGGCCTCTCATTTAAAGCACTCAGAGGGCTTCATAAATGGTTAAGAGCTTGATATGCTAATAAGATTTCCAGTACATAAGAATGTGTTTTCTCATGTACATACTTGGAGTCTATGAGCTCAGTCAAGGCAGGGTCCTTCTTCAGATGTTTATTTCTTTGAAGCTATTATTATGTATGCAGGAAGACACCACCCACCCCTATATTTTTCCTTGCTTCTTTATATCACTTTTGAAAGGAGATAGTGAAATGGAAATACAAGCTAAGTTTATTCTTGTGTAGGAGGCTTCATACAGAACCTCAGCTCTGCAGCTTCAAATCAGGAAACTTTTGGTAAAATGATCTTATAGCTTTCAGTCTCAAACCAAGTTTTCTGGGAATCTACTGCTGTGTAACAAGTAACCCTTAAAGTTAAAGCTAAAAACACATCTACTGAAGCACTGATACATGCTACATGAGTGAGCCTTGAAAACATGTTAAGTGAAAGAAGTCAGACACAAAAGTAGTATTGCATGAAATATCCAGAATAGGTAAATCCACAGAGAGAGAAAGCAGATTGGTGATTAACAAGGGCTGGGGGCAGGGAGGAATGGAAGGTAACTGCTTAATGCACACAGGGTTTCCTTTTGGAGTGATGAAAATGTTTTGGAACTGGATCAAGATGATTGTTGCACAATATGATGAATGTAGTAAATGCTATTGAATAATGCATGTTAAAATGGTTAATTTCATGTTATGTGAATTTCACTTCACTTAAAAAAAATTGACACCGTTCAATTATATCTCTTGATTTTGTAGAGCAGGGACTCTAGGAGGTGATCTGTTTCATGTGATTAAAAGAGGTCACTTGATAGGATTCTGGCATCAGCTAGGGTGTCCCGTGGGATCCAGGACAGCTTGGTTACTCCCCTGGCAGCTTGGTGGAGACAGTTGGAAGAGGAGGCTCAGCTGGGCCCCTCTTCTTCTCCATGTCCTCTCAGGGCTCCCCATGTGGTCTCTCCAGTAGGCTATTCAGACAAGGCAGCTTAGGGCTCCCAGAGACCACGTAGAAGCCGTCAATCCTTTAAATGGCTGGACCCAAACTGACATAGTGTTACTTCAACTGTATCCTATTGACCAAAGCAGCCATGATTTAGAGAAAGGAGTAAATAAACCCCATTTCTCAATAGGAGTGCAAAAAATTTGCGTAAATCTCTAATCTGCCTCCCCAAGTTTCTTTTCACTGATGAGGTCATTAATATTGGTTGCCGAGGGAAATTCAAAACTCAGGGCCTAGATTCCTGATAATGCTGAACAGCTACATTTTCCAGTATATTTAGTTTTGAAAACAGATGGCAATAGTTAACAGTCAGTAAGCATTTACTGAGCACCCATGATAGATATAGCCTTGTATTATAATAAAAATTACATACATCAATATTATAATAACTATAGAAATCACAGTCTTGTTTTGTTAAATATGATTGGGTCATACTGAATATGAATGTCTAGAAGGTAAAGCCAAGGACAATACTATTCTAAGATCTGAGACAGGAATTCATCTTGAACTGAAGTCTCTTTGGTGCTGTGAATCTGGTTCTTGGTCCCTTTGACTCCTGATTTCCTGCCATTACACACGATAATTGCACTTACCATGGCCTTTAAGGTTCCATTTTGTGTCTGGTTTTCTGCTTTTTCCTGCTCTGGATCCTGAGTGCGTTGCCTTGCTTCTCCTGTGCATTGTATGTGAGTATGACTTACTTCTAGCTCCTCAGGCTCTACCTTGAGACTCGACTGACATTTCCCAACTGTTCTACACAGATCTAGCTAGTCTTAGCTTACCTTCTCAAGCTTAGGCTTAAAGGAAGAGACTTGAGAGTCATTATACCAGTAATCTCTAGGCTTCATTCCACTGAAGACTTTTGTTGGTTTTACATTTACTTGACTCTCCTGGAAGTGGTGCCTAAGCCCATTGAGGAAAATCAAGCAGGATTTGTCTGTGTTGTTTGTAGAGGCAAGAACTCTGCAAGTCAGCATCAGGAAAAACACAGCTCATTGGGTTAGTGATGAGTTAGAGAGAAAGAGAAACTTAGCCTATGACACCACTGCTGCTGCTGACTAGTACTCAGTTGTGTCTAAGTCTTTGCAACCCCATGGACTATAGTCCACCAGGTTCCTCTGTCCATGGGATTTTTCCAGCAAGAATTCTGGAATGGGTTGCTATTTCCTTCTTTAGGTGATCTTCCCAACCCAGGGATCAAAACTGGATCTCCGGCATCTGTTGCTTTGGCAGGTGGATTCTTTACTACTGATGCCATGTGGGAAGCCCCTATGACACCACAGTAGATGGTATTTCAGCTTGTTAAATATTTCAGTTCTCTCCCCATAGAAAGGGCTTCCCGGCTGGCTCAGTGGTAAAGAATCTGCCTGCCAATGCAGGAGTCATGGGTTTGATCCCCAGGTGGGGAAGATCCCCAGGGTAAGGAAATGGCAACCAACTCCAGTATTCTTGTCTGGAAAATCCCATGAACAGGGGAGTCTGGCGGGCTACAGTCCATGGGGTCACAAAAGAGTTATACACAACGTACAACACCAAACAACCCCATAGGAAGGTTATGCATTATCATCCCACTGATGTTAGTCTTGGCCACAAGACTTAATTTGGCCAAAGAAATGTGAGTGAGGTAGCCAAATGACCCCTAGTGATCCTTGCTCCTGATATCCATGCCCTTGTGTAATCTCCTTCTACAATGAGTCAGGACTGGTTTTTGTGACCAATAGAATAGGCAGAAGTGATGATGTATGATTTCAGAGGATACACAAGACATGGCTGTTTCTGCCTTCTTCTATGGGATCCCTTGGTCTGGGAAAACTCATCCACGGCACTGTGAGGACACTAAGGCTGTCCATGAAGAGGTGCATGCGGAGAAGACTGAGGCCCCAGACAAAGCCAGCACCAACTTGCCAGTCTTGTGAGTGAGTCACCTTGGAAGTGGATCCTCCAACCCCAGACAAGCCTTCAGATGATGCTGCCTCAGCTGCAATCTTGTGAGAAAACGTGAGAAAACCACACAGCTTGAATTCTTGACCCATAGAAACTGTGAGATAATAAATGATTATTATTTTAAGCCGGTGTGTTTTGAAATGGTTTGTTGTACAACAGTAAGTAGCTAATACAATGAGTATAACTATTGTGGGTTGTTTCCCACAATGTGGAAACATTAAGAGCCAGTTTGTGATTGCCAAATTTTCTCTTCTGTCTATCATGGCACTAGCTATGTTCCAGATGAATACTGCTTCCTCAGTCTGGATCCTAGTGCAGAGTCAACATAGAACTCTACCAAGTTTATCTGTGTGCGTGTGTTTAGTCAGTCAGCCGTGTCTGACTGTTGCCACCCCGTGGACCATAGCCCGCCAGGCTCCTCTGTCCATGGGATTCTCCAGGCAAGAGTACTGGAGTGGGTTGCCATTTCCTTCTCCAAGGGATCTTCCCAACCTATGAATCAAACCGGGGTCTTCTGCTTACACCTTATCTGAGATGGTTGTAATAATGCTTGAGAAAGAAATAAATCTTTGTGGCTATAAGCCCTTGAGATTGTAAACTTATTTGTTATCACAGTATAATCCAGTCTATTCTGGCTGATACAGCCAAAGATTGTCCATATTCCAAGTTAAATTCTAACTATTTTTTTTAAGACATAGATTAATGGAAATTTCCTAGAGGTAGAAGAGAGAGCTGATGTATATTTGAGATAGGAAGTGCAGGGAAGACAGAGAGAGAGAGAGAGAGAGAGAGAGAGAGAGAGAGATTCTCTTTCTACCCCTGCCCCAGGCTCTCCAGACGCCTTGATTGAGAAGCTCTGAGCACCCTAGCCCTGCCCTCCCTTTCAGCAAGCCCCTGTGTCTGAGGATGGCTGCCTGTGTGGTGCCATGAAAGTAGGTGGTTTGTGCCCAGTGGTTCTGCCTTTAACCTAGTCCATAACTGGCTACCAACAGTCATCCTTCCTGGGCTGCTGAGATGAGAAAATCAAGTAGCCTGCCTAACTGTGAGTGTGAGTGTGCATTGCTCGATAAATGCTAAGAGTTGTTTAACACTGTTCAGTTCAGTTCAGTCGCTCAGTTGTGTCCGACTCTTTGTGACCCCATCAATCACAGCACGCCAGGCCTCCCTGTCCATCACCAACTCCCAGAGTTTACTCAAACTCATGCCCATCAAGTAGGTGATGCCATCCAGCCAGCTCATCCTCTGTCATCCCCTTCTCCTCCTGCCCCCAATCCCTCCCAGCATCAGGGTCTTTTCCAATGAGTCAACTCTTCGAATCAGGTGGCCAAAGTATTGGAGTTTCAGCTTCAGCATCAGTCCTTCCAATGAACACCCAGGACTTATCTCCTTCAGGATGGACTGGTTGGATCTCCTTGCAGTCCAGGGGACTCTCAAGAGTCTTCTCCAATACCACAGTTCAAAAGCATCAACTTTTCGGTGCTCAGCTTTCTTTACAGTCCAAATCTCACATCCATACATGACCACTGGAAAAACCATAGCCTTGACCAAATGGGTAGTAACAGATGAATGAGTTTGCAAAAAATCCAGATTTTATTGACTTCACTGCTAATTACATCTTTTCAAGAAAGGAACCAGCTAGAGGAAGCAGGGAAGAAAAAAGTTCAAATTCATGTGCAGAGTTGTATGAATTTTCCCAATATAGGATTCATTGCTTACATAATCTCCAGAGAGGTTATCTTAGAACACCTTATGTATGTCAGCTTCATCACTGAGAGATACCAAATGGGAGAAGGGGAACCTCTACTATGCGAGCATTATTGCAATGTTTGTCTCAAAAGATTTGTAAGAGTGTACTGGGCATTGCCAGATCCGTCCAGGCTCCCAAAGTTATGGTACCTTGAGAAACGACCAGAAAATATTGCTGTGAGGGGCAGAGAGAAAAGTGGGAAGCCATTCAGCCATTGATATAATGAATCCTTGGGAAATGGTAGGAGGAGTTCCCTGAAGAGAAGGACAGAGAATCAGCCGGTGCCTCCCTAGCCTCCCTATCTCCACAGGTGACTCATTCTATCTCACCCAATCCAGAGCACCCCATTCTGAAGACTTCTATGACCATTTTGTTGGTCATCAGCAAATCTTCCCTACAGCTGACCTCTTTTGAGTTTCAGGCCTGAATTTCTAACTTCCTCCAGACCTCTCCCTCTGTGTGACTCTCTCTCTTATATGCACCTCAAACTTCTCCATTCACCAATCCAACTTGCTCCTTACCTTATGTTCTCCATTTCTCCTCGTTCACTCTTATAGTGAACCAGGCTAGAAACTTTGTGGTCCTTACTGAGAATTTCTATGAAGGCGAAGCCTAAAAAATCCTCACGCACCCACAGCCTTTCTCCAAAACAATTCTTCTAAGCTGTGTCCTGCTGGTACCATGTGACCTACCCCTCAAAATGTGAACTAAAGATTCAGAGAGCAAGTCAATTAGTTAGTAGGGAGGAGAAATTAAAAGACACATAGGAGGCACTTCCCTGGCAGTCCAGTGGTTAAGACTCCACGCTTCCAGTTCAGGGGACATGAGATTGGTCCCTGGTAGAGGAACTAGGATCTTGTATGCTACAGGAGTGCCACCAAAACAAACAAACAAAAGGCACAGAGGAACAATCATAGGCAGCTATCATGAGGTCATGTGTGTCAGAGGCTGTGAAAGCTAGAGGAAGCACAAAGCCCAAGGAAAGAGCAGTCCTGAGCAGTGAGCCCAGAGCAGCAGGAAAGCAGTGGCCACAGTGTGAGGAGGTGGGACCTCCAGGAGGCGACTAGGTCGGGAGAGTGGGGCCCTCATGGGTGGGGCCAGTGCTTTCATAAGGACAGTCGTGAGAAAGCTGGTTCTCTGTCCTCTGCTACCTGAGGATACAAGACCGCCAGCAGCAAACCACATGGTAGGTCTGCCTTGATTAGTGGGCTTCCCAGCCTTCCAATGTGAAATAAATACCTGCTGCTTATACCACCTAGTCTCTGGCGCATTAAGTCCCCTACATACAAATGAGTTCCATCCTGAGAGCACGTTCATAAGACCAATTTGTTCCTAACTCCAACAAAGTTAGCCTACCTCTCCGGAGTGCATGCGTGCTCAGTCATGTGTGACGTTTTCTGACCCTATGGCCAGGTTCCTCTGCCCATGGAGTTTTCCAGGCAAGAATACTGAGTGGGTTGCCATTCCCTACTTCATAGGATCTTCCTGATCCAGGGATCAAACCCTCGTCTCCTGTGTCTGCTGCAGGCAGGTTCTTTACCACTGCTGGCACCACCTGGGAAGCCTAATACTACTCTACTGTAATAGGTTTACAATAGTTTTCACAAAAATAACAGGTACATTAAAAAAGCAAACACAAAAGATAAGGAAAACATTTTTAATCTTACAGATTAAAAGGCACAGATGGTACCTTGAAAAGTATAGCACAGCAGCTGGCACACAAGCATGTGGACACTTGGCACGCCCGTCCACATCTGTGAAACCTTACAACTTGAAGGTTCGTATGTAGGGCACTTGCTGTCATTTGCCACAGTGGCCTGAACTGACTATGACAGTTCCTCCTGCTCTCTGTCAGGACTCCAGGATGTTCTGTGCTGGGTGGTGGATGTTCTTCCTGGCCATTTCATCAATTCTGAGGTCTCGTCTTGCACCATGTACTGAAGAGCTCAAATCTGTACCACAGGGAGACCGCTCCTGAGGTCTAGCGTATCAAGTTGTAAGACCTATAATAGCTCTCCTCACCCTACCGGTTACTGGCTTTAACTGCCACATTAGTCATAACATTAGTCATAGCAGGAGGCACCTGGCAGGAGAATCCAGTGCAGATCCTGGAGCTGACTTCCCAGCTCCTGGCCTGACCCTACCGCTAACTAGCTGGAATCCGGGGATAAATTGCTTCCTCCTCAGGGCCTCAACCTCCTCATTTTGAACACAGATGTTCATGATAGTACCTATCATAAGTTGATCTGAGAATTAGATGAGCTTAACAGGTGGAAAGTACCTACAACAGCCCATGGCACATAATAAACCTTCAGTATATCAGAAACCAGCTTATTCTGTGCTTGTCACTTTGTTAATTTAATTTTTAAAGTAACCCTATGAGGTCTTAAGGGATTTATCCAACTGCAGAGCTTAAATTCTTATGTCAAGACATATTGTACTGTCAGTCTGACTAACCCCTTGCAGACCTGGGTGTTCCCTCTTTGGGTGGCCACCATACTCACTCCGGGCTCAACTCACCCCACTCACTGTCTCATAGCTGTGGGCTTGGGCATCAGCTCTCCACTAAGCCACCAGCTTCTTCTTGCCTGTGAAGACTGGGCTTTGTCTTGTTCCTCAGTAGAATGCCTGGTTCACAAGGGCTCATGCTTAACATGTGTTGCTAAATAAATAAACTCAGGAAAGTGTTCATAGAAATAGCTACTCTGCATCCTTTCTTCTTACAGATAGTTTATAATATGAAATTTATATTAAATTACTTTTTAACTGCAAAAGCATCACAGGTTTTTATAGAAAACTTATATTTACACACAGAATAATGTGGACATGGAAAAACAGACTGGTTCCAAATAGGAAAAGGAGTACATCAAGACTGTATATTGTCACCCTGCTTATTTAACTTATATGCAGAGGACCTCATGAGAAATGCTGGGCTGGAAGAAGCACAAGCTGGAATCAAAATTGCTGGGAGAAATATCAATAATCTCAGATATGCAGATGACACCACCCTTATGGCAGAAAGTGAAGAAGAACTAAAGAGCCTCTTGATGAAAGTGAAAGAGGAGAGTGAAAAAGTTGGCTTAAAACTCAACATTCAGAAAACTAAGATCATGGCATCTGGTCCCATCACTTCATGGAAAATAGATGGGGAAACAGTGGAAACAGTAGCTGACTTTATTTTGGGGGGTTCCAAAATCACTGCAGATGGTGACTGCAGCCATGAAATTAAAAGATGCTTACTCCTTGGAAGGAAAGTTATGACCAGCCTAGATAGCATATTGAAAAGCAGAGACATGACTTTGTGAACAAAGTTCTGTCTAGTCAAGGCTATGGCTTTTCCAGTGGTCATATGTGGATGTGAGAGTTGGATTATAAAGAAAGCTGAGTGCTGAAGAATTGATGCTTTTGAACTGTGATGTCGGAGAAGACTCTTGAGAGTCCCTTGGACTGCAAGGAGATCCAACCAGTCCATTCTAAAGGAGATCAGTCCTGGGTGTTCATTGGAAGGACTGATGTTGAAGCTGAAACTCCAGTACTTTGGCCACCTGATGTGAAGAGCTGACTCATTGGAAAAGACCCTGATGCTGGGAAAGATTGAAGGCAGGAAGAGAAGGGGACAACAGAGGATGAGATGGCTGGATGGCATCACTGGCTTGATGGACATGAGTTTGAGTAAACTCCGGCAGCTGGTGATGGACAGGGAGGCCTGGCGTGCTGCGGTTCATGGGGTCGCAAAGAGTCGGACACGACTGAGTGACTGAACTGAATTGAATGTGTATCTTAAACATGACCTTTCCAGAGGCAATATTCTCATTTTGAATCCA
Source organism: Muntiacus reevesi (assembly GCF_963930625.1). Lineage (NCBI taxonomy): Eukaryota > Metazoa > Chordata > Mammalia > Artiodactyla > Cervidae > Muntiacus > Muntiacus reevesi. The sequence continues at coordinate 64,180,264 of NC_089249.1, read as the reverse complement.
TACTATTGGTGACTCACACATTAAAAAAATATTTAATTTTAGAATTGCTTTAGATTTACAGAAAAATTGCAAAGATAGTATAGTTTCCACATACTCCACACCCAGTTTTCCCTATTATTGATGTCTTATGGTACATTTGCTTCAGTTAACAGGACAATATTGATACATTATTATTAACTAAAGTCCACACTTCATTCCAGTTTCCTCCAATGTTCTTCCTGTTCCAGGATTCCACACTACATTTAGTCCTCATGTCTCCTCAGTCTCCTCTTGGCTATGACTATTCCTCAGTCTTTTTAGACCTGGAAAATACCCAGTTACTGTGGAGTTCAGGTCATCCTCTCCTCCATAGTTCTGGCTGGGTGTGCTTCCCCTGGAAAGGATTTTCACATGCAATCTTGGGGCGTTAAGGGGAAACCATAGAATTTGTTTGTGGAAGAGCCTGATACCCAACCACTTGTGGGGACTCGGGACCCAGGGTTGGGGGGGACACAGCATAACTTATAGCCCCTACACAGCAGTGATATAATAATGCCAGTTTCCTGGTGGTTTCTTCTCCCAAATCCTTACTTTAGGCTTCTAAAAGCCAGGGACCTTGTTCTTTCAGGTGAATTTTACCCTGCTCTCACCTGGCCAACTCTCAGTGGAGAGAAACAGGAGAGCTTCCTGGGTTCCTCTGCATCCAGCCCCAGGCTCACAGTCATGCATTTTCGCAGCAGCCATAAATCTAGGGAGATCAAGATTAACACCCCACCTTGCCCTTAGACCACTGTTAATCACATTAGCCACATGCCTTAACGCCTCCCATACTCCTTTTTATAAAGATTCTATCTTTCCTTCCTCCTACTCTGCACCTCCTCCATCCTAGCTCCTTTCCTCACTCCTGATCAGGCGATTAGAAACCAACAAACAAAAGAATGCCTAATCTTGTCATCTCTGGTCTGTTTCTTTTCATTTCGTAAGCTAAATTCCAAATTGGTAATTACATTAGTCATCCCCAAATCCAGCCTTCCCTGTGGGGTTGACCCCCTGAGCACTCTTTTCCTCACTCTTTAATGGGGCTGGAACATGGTTTGTAAAAAACCTCTTTCCCTAAATTTCCAATTTGTATTCTCTCTAGAACCTTGTTCCTTTGCAGAAACCGGTCATCTTAGTTAAACCTCAACCTGCAAAAGCCTCCAGAACATAACCTTTCTCCTTGTTACAGTACCTTCTACCTTGCAGCCAATTAATGATACAGAAAGCTAGCTGCTGTGCCTGCTGCTTGGAGGAAGATGAATTAAGAAAAGGCTGGTGGGAAGCCCTGCTGAGAATGGGGCCAGGCCCTGGGCTAAGATGGGATGGAATGTGCAAAGGGATTTATGAAAGCTTGGGCTGGATGTGAAATTGTGTACAGCCATACTGACCTACAGGGCTGGTGATGAAAAACTAAAAATAAGGTGTGGCAATTTTCCCTACAAATTTGCCCTTTTCTCAGAGTAGCTCTGACTTTGTTCTGTGGACAGGGCAGGGGCAGTTTTCCTCGAATTGCAAACTGTATCTCCTTACCTGGCTCTGCCCCAAATAACACTCTGATGGATTTGAAACAGGCCCCACCTCCACCTGAGAAGTTTCTTTCTACAGACACATTGGCACCTCCTCTTTGCATTTATGACAGAAACCCATGGGGTGCCCAGAATCCACAATCCCTTTTTTGAGAAGGGGCTTTTTGTTGTTGAGGTCAGTGGTCAGAAATGAGAAATTTGGTCTGTGTAACTTCTTAAGATTTTTTTAATATGGACCAGTTTTTTAAAAAGTCTATTGAATTTTGTTACAATACTGCTTCTGTTGTATGTTTTGGACTTTTTTGGCTGCAAGGCATGTGGGATCTTAGTTCCCCAACTGGTGACTGAACTGGTGACCCCTTTCACTGGAAGGTGAAGTCTTAACTGCTGGACTGCCATGGAAGTCCCAACTTTTGTTATTTAAAGATCAATCGATGGTTTTTTCAAATGAAGTTATAAGAATTCATGCTGTTTCATTAGTTATCCGTTCTGGGCTGAGGGCTCTCAAAAATTAGTTTTCATGACACATTTGCTATCCTACTATTCACTGAGCCTGTGTGCCGGCATGGAGCTAGATGCTGGGGATATATAGACGGCCAGGCACAGGCCTCCTCTGAGGAGCCTAGATGGGAGGGGGACACAGACTTCTTAACAGAAAAATTACGTGTGTGCAAAAGTATGGTCTGTGGTGTGATAGAAGCCTCAGCAGGTTGCTATGAAAGAACAGTTAGAGAGCTCCTAATTGGGGGAAGTCAAAAAAGTTTTCACCAAAATACTGACATTTCTGCATAGCTGAATTAATATTCTGACACCCAGTTGTTGTTATTTAGTTTCTTAGTCCTCTCTGACTCTCTTTTGACCCCATGGACTGCAGCCCACAAGGCTCCTTTGTCCATTATAGAGTTTTCCAGGCAAGGAAATGAAGAGGGTTATCATTTCCTTCTCCAGGGGATCCTCCTGACCCAGGGATTGAACTCGGGTCTCCTGCATTGGCAGACAGATTCTTTACCACAGAGCCACCAGGAAGCCCTTGACACCCCATGTTGTATTGCAATTCAGTTATACCAGAGTTAGCATAGACCCCCCCCCAAATTAGGGGCACAGTCACGTACGAGACATCCCCAGCTACAGATACCAGCACAAATTTAACGGGTCCTCAGCCACCTGTACTTCTGGCTGATTGACTGTAAACTCAGGAGTTCTTGTGATCCCTCCAGGTTCCATACTGTGCTAGAACGTCTGACAGAACTCAGGAAAGTGCTACATTCCAAGTTCAGTTTTATTATAAATGATACAGATCAGGAACAGGCAATAAAGAGAAACACAGGCTAAGATCTGGGAAGATCCCATGTACTCTCCTCATGGAAAGAGGGTGCATCACTCTCTCTGTATATCAGAGTGTTCACCAACCCGGAAGCTCTCCTCAGCTTTGGTGTCCAAAGTTCCGTTATACATGTATAGCTGGCTAAATCACTGGCCCCATGATTAAACTCAATCTCCTGTCCCCCTTCCCTCTTTGGAAGTTGAGTTGGTTCAAACACCTAACCCTCTAATCATAGTCAGAAGTTATCTAGGGGCCAGGATGAGTCACCTCATTGACATAATGACAGCACAATGATCCAAGGGGGTCATGAATAACAAAGATACTTCTATCACTCTGGAAATCCCAAGGGTCTGAGAAGCCCCATGCCAAGAACCTGGGGGAAAATTCAGACAAATCCTTTATAAAACAAATTTTTTATACTAGCACATGGTATACTGGGAAGAAATTCCATCAAGTGATTAAGGGTGGCTGCAAGGGTCAATTTGAAGATCACTGGCCTAAGCTGACCAAAAACTAGGCTGAAGATACCCCTTGACCCCTGTAGTCAGGGTAGCAGGTGAGCTTAGCTTGTATTAAAGATAGGATGCGTTACCTCTGTTTCTCCTCTCCTTCATTCTCAGTTGTGCATCTCTCCCCACTCTTCTTTGTCCTGCAGTTTCTTTTCATCAGTTTCTCCAACTTTTCCTGCCTAATTGCTTTAAGTTGTGGCACAAAGCCATCCCAAGCCCACTGAAACCCCATCACCTCAAACAGTCCTGCTTTCTAACTGCCCCCCTCCCCAAGGCTCCGAGTCAAAGGTAAACCTGTGGAGCCCCTCCACTGTGCCTCATACCCGTAGCCAGCGTGAAATCCTGTGGAAGTCATAGTAACTTGGGGTCTCTATTCTTTAAAGCTGTCCCAACTCCAAAACAAAATCCTGGAGATTTTACAGAGGCTTTGGGAAGAAGAGAGGAAATAATGTCCCCTAGAGTCTCTTTGACGTGAGCTCTGCCTTACATCATCCTTGTCCTCTTTGGGGAGGTAGGAAAGAAATCATCGTTGTCCTTGCTTGGCAGATGTAAGGTCTGTCCCGGAAAGGCGGCTGTGAAAGAGAGACCCATTCCTTTGATGGCACATACACTCTGTGAATTCCCTCCCACCCCCACCCCCACTCCCTTTGTAGGGGCTGGGGCACTGGTAGGAAAAAATTATGTAAAAGAGGATAAGGATCAAATTGTAAGCAAATAAAAACAATTTATTTCCAGGAGATAAAGATTGTAAATAAAAATTCTCATTTTTCTCAGAAACGTTGAGATTGGGTGAAAGGGGAACATTTTCAAATTTTCTTTAAAAGTCCCTAGACATTTCCCATTCATTCATTCAACAAATAATTATTGAACATCAATAATGTGCCCGGTACTGTTCCAGATGCTTGGAAAATATCAATAGCAGGGAATGAAATTGAAAAAAGTCCCCATGCAAATAGTCTCTTCAATAAATGGTGTTAGGAAAACTGGATAGCCACATGCAAAAGATAGCAACTGGACCATTATCTCATACTATACATGAAAATTAACTCAAAATGGATTAAAACTTGAGTGTAAGATCTGAAACCATAAAACACTTAGAAGAAAACTTGGGCAATAAGCTCTATGACATCAAACTTGAAGATGATTTTTTTTAAATCTGATACCACAAGCAAAAATAAATAACTGGGATAAGATCAAACTTAAAGGCATCTGCACAGCAAAGGAAATCTCAACAAAATGAAAAGGTAACCTAGTGAATGGGAGAAAATATTTGCAAATCAGATAAGGGGTTTATATCCAAAATATTTTTAAAATTTAGACAATTCAACAGCATAAAAATAAAACACTTTAATTAAAAAGTGGGCAGAAGATCTGAATGGATATTTTCCCAAAGAAGACATATAGATGGTCAATAGGTACAAAAGAGGTGCTAAACAACACTAATTATCAGGGAAATGCAAATCAAAACCACAATGAGATATCACCTCACATCCATTAGAATGGCTGTTAGCAAAAACTCAAAAAACAACAACTGTTGCAAGGATGTGGAGAAAAGGGAAACTCTGCACTTTGGTGGGAATGTAAATTGGTACAGTCACTATGGAGAACAGTGTGGACACGCCTCAAAAAACTAAAAATAGAACCACCATATGATCCAGTCATTTTACTTCTGGATATTTATTCAAAGAAAATAAAAACACTAGCTCAAAGAGATACACATCTCCATGTTTATTGTAGCATTATTTACAATAGCCAGGATATGAAAAAACCTGTGTCCATTGGTTAGATGAATGGATCAAGAAGATGTGGAATGAAAAAAAAAAAAAAGAAGAAGATGTGGAATGTATATACAATAGAATGTTTTTCAGCCAATGAACAGAACAAAATTTTGCCATTTGCAACAACATAGGTGGGCTTTGAGGGCATTAGGCTAAGTGATATAAGTCAGAGAAAGACACATACTGTATGATCTCACTTATATGCGGAAACTTAAAAAAACAAACAAACAAAAAACTGAACTCAGCAGAGCTACAGAGAATAGACTGGAGGTTGCCACAGGCAGAATGTAATGGGATGGGCAAAATATGTGAAGGGGGTCAAAGGTACAAACTTACAGTTATAAAATATTAAGTCATGGAAATGTACAGCATGGTGACTATAGTTAAAATATTGTGCTGCATATTTGAAAGTTGCTAAGAGAAGCAAAAAGCAAAGGAGAAAAGGAAAGATATTCCCATTTGAATGCAGAGTTCCAAAGAATAGTCAGGAGAGATAAGAAAGTCTTCCTCAGCGATCAGTGCAAAGAGATAGAGGAAAACAACAGAATGGGAAAGACTAGAGATCTCTTCAAGAAAATTAGAGATACCAAGGGAACATTTCATGCAAAGATGGGTTCGATAAAGGACAGAAATGGTACGGACCTAACAGAAGCAGAAGATATTCAGAAGAGGTGGCAAGAATACACAGAAGAACTGTACAAAAAAGAGCTTCACAACCCAGATAACCATGATGGTGTGATCACTCACCCAGAGCCAGACATCCTGGAATGTGAAGTCAAGTGGGCCTTAGGAAGCATCACTATGAACATAGCTAGTGGAGGTGATGGAATTCCAGTTGAGCTACTTCAAATCCTGAAAGATGATGCTGTGAAAGTGCTGCACTCAACATGCCAGCAAATTTGGAAAACTCAGCAGTGGCCACAGGACTGGAAAAGGTTCGTTTTCATTCCAATCCCAAAGAACGCTCAAACTACCGCACAATTGCACTCATCTCACACGCTAGTAAAGTAATGCTTAAAATTCTCCAAGCCAGACTTCAGCAATACGTGAACTTCCAGATGTTCAAGCTGGTTTTAGAAAAGGCAGAGGAACCAGAGATCAAATTGCCAGCATCTGCTGGATCATCGAAAAAGCAAGAGAGTTCCAGAAAAACATCTACTTCTGCTTTATTGACTATGCCAAAGCCTTTGACTGTGTGGGTCACAATCAACTGTGGAAAATTCAAGAGATGGGAATATCAGACCACCTCACCTGCCTCTTGAGAAACCTGTATGCAGGTCAGGAAGCAACAGTTAGAACTGGACATGGAAGAACAGACTGGTTCCAAATAGGAAAAGGAGTATGTCAAGGCTGTATATTGTCACCCTGCTTATTTAACTTATATACAGAGTACATCATGAGAAACACTGGGCTGCAGGAAGCACAAGCTGGAATCAAGATTGCTGGGAGAAATATCAATAACCTCAGATATGCAGATGACACCACCCTTGTGGCAGAAAGTGAAGAGGAACTAAAAAGCCTCTTGATGAAAGTGAAAGAGGAGAGTGAAAAAGTTGGCTTAAAGCTTAACATTCAGAAAACTAAGATCATGGCATCTGGTCCCATCACTTCATGGAAAATAGATGGGGAAACAGTGAAAACAGTAGCTAGCTTTATTTTTCCGGGCTCCAAAATCACTGCAGATGGTGATTGCAGCCATGAAATTAAAAGATGCTTACTCATTGGAAGAAAAGTTATGACCAGCCTAGATAGCATATTAAAAAGCAGAGACATTACTTTGCCAACAAAGGTCCGTCTAGTCAAGGCTATGGTTTTTCCAGTGGTCATGTATGGATGTGAGAGTTGGGCTATAAAGAAAGCTGAGTGCTGAAGAACTGATGCTTTTGAACTGTGGTGTTGGAGAGGACTCTTGAGAGTCCCTTGGACTGCAAGGAGATCCAACCAGTCCATCCTAAAGGAAATCAGTCCTGGATGTTCATTGGAAGGACTGATGTTGAAGCTGAAACTCCAATAGTTTGGTCACCTGATGTGAAGAGCTGACTCATTGGAAAAGACCCTGATGCTGGGAAAGATTGAAGGCAGGAGGAGAAGGGGACAACAGAGGATGAGATGGCTGGATGGCATCACTGGCTCGATGGACATGAGTTTGAGTAAACTCTGGGAGTTGGTGATGGACAGGGAGGCCTGGCATGCTGCGATTCACGGGGTCGCAAAGAGTCGGACACGACTGAGCGACTGAATTGAACTGAAGAGAGTAAAAGTTTCATCACAAATAAAAAAAATCTTGTGACTATATGTGGTGAGGGATGTGAACTAGATTTATTGTGATGATCATTTCACAATTATACAATATTGAATCTTTGTTGTACACATGAAACTAATATAATATTGCATGTCAGTTATGTCTTAATGAAAAAAGTAAAAAGACAGGCAATATACTTCAATAATTTCCAAGATCTTTGTTATATAAATGCACTAGGCAGAGCTGAGTTAATCACAGATGAGTTAAAAAAAAGTAGAACAAAGAGTTTCAGATGTTTCTATTAGTTAAGTGAAATAATCTTATGAAAAATGTTGTTTCTCATAAGATATTGCTCTTACTCTGCAATAATTAGTTTTGGAAATGCTTAAGCTTCCTTTGTTTCTGCAGTTGAGATGTGATAAAAATTTATAGCAACTTAAAATAAAGAAGAAGAAAAGAAAAAGTCTTGTGCTGGAGAAATTTACAGTTCTTTTGAGGAAAGGAAAAGAAACCAATAAATATATAATATGGCAGATGGTAATAATTGCTGGTTAAGCAATTAGAGAGTGAGATAAGGGAGGAGACTTTATATAAGGACATCAAGAACAGACTTGCTGTGAGGTGATCTTTGAAGTGAAATGAGAAATTAAGAACACTGAGAGAGTTTTTGGTAGAGGCAACAAGTGAAAAGACCTTTAGGAACAATTTTTATTTCTCACATCAGGAACTTCCCTGGAGGTCAAGTGGTTAAGACTCCATGCTTTCACTGCAGCCGGTACAGGTTCAATCCCTGGTCTGGGCACTAAGATCCCGCAAGCCTCAAGGTGCAGTGAAAAAAAAAATTAAAAATAAATAAATGAAAGAAAAGGAGATGAAACTAGAAAGCTAGGTTGGGGTAATATATTTTTTAAAATTCTTACAACCCTAAAAGTCAGTACTATTGTTATCCCTTTTTAAAAAACTCTTTGCTTTACCAATTTCTTCAGCCTTTTCCTCTTCCTCTTTCTCTAATCTTTCCTCCAACTTTTCCTCTTTCCTTTCCATCCCTGATTTTCTCCCTCTTGACAGTCTTATCTAGCAGTACCTTGGAGTTTGCCCAATCTTATCCAGAAAATGCTATATATATAAATTGTTCTGTTTATGGTGGGGGAGAAGCGCACAGTCACTCACTCACTCTGCCTCAGTGAGTGACACTCAGTCCACGTGTGGCTGCTCTGTGACCAGGGCACATTGCTGAGAAAGCCCTTCCCAGGTTCCGGGCCACCTGTGGAGCAAACCTCAGCTCCTCAAACCATGGGGTGAAGACTTTCTGTCAGTGTCTCCTGCCAACTTTGCGGAATATGGTCAGCAGGACATGGGATGGAGAGGAAGGGACTGTAAAAACACATTTCTCTATCTGTCAGCAGTCAAGCTGAAAACTCACCAGGATCTGCAAGGTAAGACTTCCTAGTTCATGAATTAAAATCAGAATGCTTAACTCTCTACTTCTATGATAGAGGAAATAAAAGTTGTTCAGCTTGTATTAATTTTCAGAACATGCATTATGTTTTTTAAAACAAAGTAAAAAAAAAAATCTCTCTTAACAGTAGCATGATTTCCACATACTCTTCTCTTTAAGCTATGTCAAAAGATATGCAATGACTGAACCTCTTAACCTTTAAAGAAAACTCTCATTCATATGTAGAAAGATAAACATTGCCATAAATATGAAGTTTAAGAGTCTTAAGGAGAGAAATGCCTGGCGGAGGTAGTATCTGCCTTAGACAGAGACTGAAGATGGATTGAAACAGTCTCTCTAATTTGTTTCCTCTTTTCCATCCTCACATTCCTAAGTTCCTCTCCTCTCTCCTGTCTCCACCGCCACTATGGAAAACAGTAGGGAGTTTCCTCAAAAAACTAGAGTAGCCATATAACCTTGCAATCCTACTCCTGGGTGTATATCCAGAGAAAATTAGAATTCAAAAAGGTACATGCCCTTCAGTGTTCACTGTAGCACTATCTGCAACAGCCAAGACATGAAGACAACCTAAGTGTACCTCAGTGGAGGAATGGATAAAGATGTGGTACACGCACGCAACGGACTATTACTCAGCCCTAAAAAAGAATGAAATAATGACACTCGCAGCAACATTTGTGGACCTAGGGATTATCATACTAAGTCAGTCAAAGACAAATATTATGTGATATCACTTATACGTAGAATGTAAAATATGATATAAGTGAGCCTATCTATGAAACAAAAACAGACTCACAGATACAGAGAAAAGACTTGTGACTGCCAAGTGGGAGGGTGGTGGGGGAGTTTGGAATTAGCAGATGGAAACTATTGTGGACAAACAACAAGGTCCTACTGTATAGCACAGGGAACAATATTCAATATCCTGTGATAAACCATAATGGAAGAGAATATGAAAAAGTATATGTATGTAAAAAACTGAATCACTTTGCTGTGTAATAGAAATTAGTGCATTCTCAATCAATGATACTTCAAAAATAAAAATAAAAACCCACACTGAGTCATGCCATTCCCACTCACAATCTCTCTACCACCACCTCTGCATCATCTGCGCTTTAGGTCTCTGCTGTTGTTCTCACTACACTGGAGGGTGAAAGTCATTTCCACATGGCCTCTACTGCAAGCAGGCAAACTTCTAACTTCACTCATCTCTGCATAGTCCAGGCCACCTTGCAGGTACAGGAATGGTACATGAACAGCTGAGTGAATGAAGGGGCTAATTTCCAAGTAGAATTTGGAGCCCTGTCTGGGCTTTACCATTCGTATCGCAGCCACTGCAACAGTTTTTCTTGAGGCTCTTCTCAACTTTGAAGACTATTCTTGGTGCTTGTGTTCATTTACATCCTGGCTATATAAGCTTCTCCTTGTCTTTGTGTTTTGTCTAATTTAGATGAAGAGGCCACTGGTTTTCTCTCATAGAGCACTTGATGCATTTCAGATGGCAAAACCCAATGCTGAATGCACGTAGTCAGTGAGTGAAGTCACTCAGTCATGTCCGACTCTTTGCGACCCCGTGGACTGTAGCTACCAGGCTCCTCCTTCCATGGGATTCTCCAGGCAAGAATACTGGAGTGGGTTGCCATTTCCTTCTCCAGGGGATCTTCCCAACCCAGGGATTGAACCCAGGTCTCCCGCATTGCAGGCAGACACTTTAACCTCTGAGCCACCAGGGAAGACCCTATGTAGTCAGTGGTGAGCTGTTAATTCCCAGCACATACCAGAATCGTCTACCAGGGTTAGAATGATGCCCTGAGAGTCTTAGATAAACAGACTTCCCTGGTGGTCCAGTGGTTAAGAATCCACAGGAGGCGTGGGTTGGATCCCTGAACTGGGAGGATTCCACATGCTGCAGGGCAACTAAGCCCGTGTATCACCACTACTGAAGCTCTGCTGCCCTAGAGCCAGTGCGCCACGACAAGAGAGGTTCCTGTAACGAGAAGCCCACGCACCACAACTAGAGAGTAGCCCCCACTCACAGCAACTGGAGAAACCCCACACAGCAGCAAAGATGCAGTGCAGCCAAAGATAAACAAAGTAAATTAAAGAGGAAAACAACTAGAAAGTGACTTCATTTGTTCACTCATTCATGTGTTAGTTGAATAAGAAAATTTATTCAATAAATGCGTAAACGATGTACTGAGCCCCCATGATCCCAGCTGGGCTTCCCTGGTGGCTCAGTGGTAAAGAATCTGCCTACTAAAGCAGAAGACATGGATTCCATCTCTGGGTCAGGAAGATCCCCTGGAGAAGGAAATGGCAACCCACTCTTCTATTCTTTCCTGGAAAACCAAATGGACAGAGGAGCCTGGCGGGATAAATTCCATGGGGTCCCAAAGAATCGGAGACAGCTTAGCGACTGAATAACAAATCTTAGGTATAAAAAGTATAAGAAGAAACATGGTATATGTGGCTACAGGCCTCATTGTGTTTATAGTCCAGAATCCCTTGGGAACCTGGGGAAATGTGTGGCTTAGATTATATAGCTGGAATATTTTGCAGTTTCCCATAGTTGCCATGAAGACCTCAGACAGAAGAAGAAGGAGGGGACCTCTGGTATCACCTAGCAGTTTCCAATATTCTTCCATCTTAGCCTGAGCTGTGGCCCTTTCCCCAGCTGCAAATACCACCCACAGGGCTTCTGATTCCAGAAGGTGGAGTAGAAGGACCTGTGCTCATTTCCTCCTCCAAGAGCACCAAAATTGCACCTATCTGTTGAACAACCATCAACAGGAGAATGCTGGAAGTCACCAAAAAACAAACAAACAAACAAAACAAAAACCCATGTCCGAAGACAAAGAAGAATATATAGCGAGACAGTAGGAGGGGCACAATCACAATAAAATCAATCCTGTACCCCCTGGGTGGGTGATCCACAGACTGGAGAACAATAATACCAAAGAAGCTCTCCCATTGTTGTGAAGGTTCTGAACCCACATCAGGCTTCCCAGCCTGGGGATGCAACAAAGGGACTTGGAATCCCCAGGGAATCTGGGCTTGAGGGCCAGCAGGATTTGATTATAGGACTTCCAGAGTACTGGGGGAAACTAAGACTCTGGTCTTGGACGGCACAAACAAAATGTTGCATGCACCAAGACCTAGAGAAGAGGAGCAGTGACCCCATAGGAGATTGACCCAAAACTGCCTTCGAGTGTTGGAGGACCTCCTGTGGAGGTGTGGGTCAGCAGGGGCTCAGCACAGGCATGGAGGTACTGGAAGGTCCCCCTTAGTGTAAACCCTCTTGGAGTTCACCATTATTAACCCTACCATAGAGCCCATAGACCCCAGGGTTTGGTCACCTCAGGCCTAACAACTACCAGGGTGGGAGTACAATCCCGTCCATCACAGATAATTGGATTAAAGCTTTACTGAGCAAGGCCGTCCCCACCAGAGCAAGACCCAGTTTTTTGCACCACCAGTCCCTCCCATCAGGAAGCTTAAAAACCTCTTAGCCACATCCATCAGAGTGCAGACAGAAGAAGCAAGAAGAACCACAATCTCACAGCAGCTATAACAAAAACCATATTACAGAAAGCTAATCGCAATGAAAAGGCAGAAAATTATGTCCCTGATGAAGGGACAAGGTAAAACCCCAGAAAAACAAGTAAAGGAAGTGGAGATTGGCAACATTCCAGAGAAAGAATTCAGAATAATGGTAGTAAAGATGATCCAAGATCTCAGGAAAAGAATGGAGGCAAAGATTGAGAAGATGCAAGAAATGTTTACCAAAGACCTGCAAGAGCTAAAGAACAAATAGAGATCAATAATACACTAGAAGGAATCCAAAGGAGAATAACTAAGGCAGAAGAACAGATAAATGACCTGGAGGACAGAATGGTGGAAATCACTGCCGCAAAACAGAACATTGAAAAAAAGAATGAAAAGAAATGAAGACACCCTGAGAGATCTCTGGGACAATACTAAATGCACCAACATTCACATTGTAACAGTACCAGGAAGAGAAGACAGAGAGAAAGGACCTAAGAAAATATTTGAAGAGATAATAGTTGAAAACTTACAGAACATGGGAGAGGAAATAGTCAACCAAGTTCAGGAATCAGAGTCGCAGGCAGGATAGACCAAAGGAGGAACATACCGAGACATAGTAATCAAACTGACAAAAATGAAAGAGATAAAATATTAAAAGCAAGAAGGATAAAGTGACAAACAACATGCAAGAGAATGGCCATCAGGCTATCAGCTGATTTCTCAACAGAAACTCTACAAGTCAGAAGGGAATGGCATGACATTTTAAGTGATGAAAGGAAAGAAACTACGACCAAGAATACTCTACCCAGCAAGACTCCCCTTCAGATTCGATGGAGAAATCAAAAGCTCTCTAGACAAGCAAAAGTTAATTCAGCACCACCAAACCAGCTTTACAGCAAATGCTAAAGGAAATTCTCCAGGCAGGAAACACAAGAGAAAAGCCCTACCTACAGAAAATGAACCCAAAACAATTAAGAAAATGGTAATAGGATCATACATGTCAATCATTACCTTAAATATAAATGGTTTAAATGCACCAACCAAAAGACAGAATGGCTGGGTGGATGAAAACATGTGCATGTATGCACTTCCACTTACCATATCACTCTGCTTGACCCCCAAACCAAATGTAATTATTTTATATTGTTAAGTTAATCATGCTCCTATTATGGCTTTCCATTGTAATTGTGTGTTATTTTTTGTTTGGCTATTGATTGTGAAAACTGATAAACATTTTTTACTATTGTGATTATGTAACTATTACTCAACTTGATACCACTGTATCATGATTGGTCAACAGAAAAATATAACTCTATATCACCAAAATTAGGATCTAGTCTAAAAACCTGCAATCACTTTTTAAAATCCAGATGCATATCAGAATTATCTTGAAATTTTTTGAAAAATACAAATATTCAGGTATCACTTCTTTGCTCCAGAGCTCCAGATATGTCTCTAATGAGCAGTCACTATATGATGATCCTTTACTTTTACCTAGTTTGCTTCACTTTTTCTATTTCATATTCAGTGCTCCCATTTCATTTTGGTTTACGTTCTCCAATTTCTCCATCTCTTCTTTTCTTTGATGTTCTTTCTCAAGCTTTTATCAAGTGTAGTAGAAAAGCTTTTGTATTGCTGCTATTCACTCGCTCAGTTGTGTCCGACTGTTTGTGACCCATGGACTGCAGGGCTCCAGGCCTCCCTGACCTTCACCATTTCCCAGAGTTTGCTCAAACTCATGTCCACTGAGTCAGTGATGTCATTCAACAATCTTGTCCTCTGTTGTCCCCTTCTCCTCCTGCCTTCAATCTTTACTAACATCAGGGTCTTTTCCAGTGAGTCGGCTCTTTGAATCAGGTGGCAAAAGTATTGGAGCTTCAGCTTCAGCATCAGTCCTTGCAGTGAATATTCAGGACTGATTTCCTTTAGGATTGACTGGTTGGATCTCCTTGCAGTCCAAGGAACTCTCAAGAGTCTTCTCCAGCACCACAGTTCAAAAGCATCAATTCTTCAGTGCTCAGCCTTCTTTATGATCCAACCCTCACATCTATACATGACTACTGGAAAAACCATAGCACTGAATGTACAGACCTTTTCGGTAAAGTAATGTCTCTCCTTTTTAATATACTGGGTTTGTCAAAGCTTTTCTTCCAAGGAGCAAGTGTCTTTTAATTTCATGGCTGCAGTCACCATCTGCAGTGATTTTGGAGCTGAAGAAAATAAAGCCTGTCACTGTTTCCATTGTTTCCCCATCTATTTGCCATAGATATAACATGTATACTATACATATTTATATATGTGTATAATATATATATTTTGGAAAACATGAATTTTGCCTAAGTAAAAGAATTGTGGCACTTTGATTCTACTTGTTTGACTTAGTATGAAAAAAATGCTAGATTTCTAATTAAAAGTATGCAACAAGATATGCAACAAGCAACAATGGTTTGTGTATTCCATAGCAAACTATAGTCAATATCTTGTAATAAAATATGATGGAAAATAATTTAAAAAATAATATGTGTGTATTTGTATAACTGAATCACCTTACTGTGCACCTGAAACACTGTGAGTCAACTTTACTTCAGTAAAGTGTATATATTAACAAATGCCACCCACAGGGGACTCTGGGTGAGGGAAAGGAGCGGCCAACCTCCGGGAGCTTCGGGCTGCAGGTGATATACGCCATGGAGGAGGAAACCGTTGGCTCTGCCTCAAGGCTGGCCAAGGAGAGCTGCCATGAAGAAAATAATGAGGTGAATTAAACTTTAATTGGATTTTTATTTGGCTTCAGCAGCCAATAAAGGGACAGCAATTTTCCAAGTCCTATCACTGGTTGGAGGAATTCTTCGAGAACATCTGTTTTACTAATAGCAGTGACAATAAAAGCCTATCCTATATTGGCCGAGAGGCTGTCTTCCAAGCTCCTCTGAGCACTTTCGCTGATCTTAACTGCACTTCCTTCCCACAGCAGTCCCAGGGAAACGATGCTGACTTGTAATTAAGCTGCTGACCTCTTCTGCAGCCCTCTCCACTGCTGCCTACTCAGCTACTCGAATCACACAGAGGAAGACGAGGATGGCCCAGGTGGGAGCCGGGCAAGTTAGAGAGCCAGAAAGCAGAGGGAAAGAACAAGGGAGTGGCCTTCACTTATTCATTGTCCTTTGCTCAACACTGGCCATATGTGTGCTGGGTTTTCAGGGCTTATGAAAGTATTCAGATCTAGATGTGTGGGCACAGGAAAAATGGGGAGAAGCATTTCTGGTTGGCAAAGAATTCTAGTTTTCTGGAACAGTAGAAAAATACAGAGATTTCATATTCTCTCCCAAATCTTTTCTCTCCTTTCCCCCTTTCTCTTGCTGAGATGCCCCAATTTTTTTTTAAGGCTTTACTCAATTTGTTACATAACCCATGCTACCTCATGAGTTTTTCACTATGAGGCATGTGGGACCTTACTTAGCTCCCCAGCCAGGGATGGAACTGTCACTCCCTGCATTGGAAGGCAATTCTTATCTACTGTACCACCAAGGAAGGCCTTTTTACAAATTTTTATTGATGTGTAGTTGAGTTACAATATCGTGTTAGTTTCAGGTGTGCAGCAAAGTGAACCAGTTATATGTGTACATGTATCTGCTCTTTTTTAGATTCTTCTCCCATAGGCCGTTACAGAGCATTGCGTTCCCTGTGCTATATAGTAGGTCTGGAGTTTCTTTGGGAGTGATGAAGGTGTTCTGGATTAGACAGTGGTGATCGAAGATCCTATTGTATAGCACAGGGAAATGTATTCAATACCCTGTGATAGACCTTAATGAAAAGGAATATGAAAAAGGATGTATACCTATATAACTGAGTCACTTTGCTGTACAGCAGAAATTAACACAACATTGTAAATCAACTACACTTCAATAAAATATATATATTTTAAAGACGTGTTTAATAATGGGATAAATCTTCGAAACACTGTATTGGATGAGCAAATCAAGAGACTGCATAGCACAGAACTGCAGTGGAAGCACATTTACACAGAGATCAGCATTCTATATGAAGCATATGGGTATACACACATATTCCTAGACATGTGGCAAATATGGGTTTCTAGGAGCTGGGTTGGAATGACACTCAGGTATAAGGAGACAGGTCTTCAATGGATCTTCAATGGGTTGATGATGATAATGTACCACAGTCAAAGACTTTAGTGACCTTCAAAGGTTATTCAAATGTTGCAGAAAAGATACTTATAAAAGAAGCTGAGGAGATAAACCATCTAAAGAACAATGTAAGGCAAAACATAAAACTATGAGTAAATATTGTTCAAGTTATAAGTCAATTGGGAAATTGACTCTCTTAAAGATAAAATTATTTTCTCTATTAAAGAATACTATATAAATTACAAATATGAATAGACATATATTTCTATTGGTTTTAGCTAGTCTTTGGGGGGCTATTTTTGAAGTTACTCTCACACTGAAACTCAATATTGTAATTCTCTTTTTTTCTGTCATCAGAAGCACTTACTCATATCATTACACATTTTTAATAAACATCATGTAAGTCAGACAACTTTCTGACTATGTATGTTGTTAGAAGAGAACAGATTCAAAATGACCAACAGTCTAAAGTGGGGTGGGAGGAAGGATAAATCAGGAGTTTGGGGCCAAAATATATACACTACTATACATAAAATAGATAACCCAAAAGGACCCACTTCATAGCACAGGGAACTATACTCAGTGTATTGTAATAATCTGCAATGGGAAAGAATCTGAAAAAAAAATACACATATATGTGTGTGTATGATGGAATCACTTTGTTGTATACCTGAAACTAACACAACACTGTTAATCAACTAAAGTTCAATAAAAGTTTTTTAAAATGACTAACAGTTAAAAATGCTAGGCAAAAAATAAACTCAAAATGGATTAAAGATCTAAATGTAAGACCAGAAACTATAAAACTCCTAGAGGAGAACATAGGAAAAACACTCTCCGACATAAATCACAGCAAGATCTTCTATGACCCACCTCCCAGAATATTGGAAATAAAAGCAAAAATAAACAAATGGGACCTAATGAAACTTAAAAGCTTTTGCACAACAAAGGAAACTATAAGTAAGGTGAAAAGACAGCCCTCAGATTGGGAGAAAATAATAACAAATGAGGAAACAGACAAAGGATTAATCTCAAAAATATACAAGCAACTCCTGAAGCTCAATTCCAGAAAAATAAACGACCCAATCAAAAAATGGGCCAAAGAACTAAACAGACATTTCTCCAAACAAGACATACAGATGGCTAACAAACACATGAAAAGATGCTCAGCATCACTCATTATCAGAGAAATGCAAATCAAAACCACAATGAGGTATCATTACACGCCCGTCAGGATGGCTGCTATCCAAAAGTCTACAAGCAATAAATGCTGGAGAGGGTGTGGAGAAAAGGGAACCCTCTTACACTGTTGGTGGGAATGCAAACTAGTACAGCCACTATGGAAAACAGTGTGGAGATTTCTTAAAAAACTGGAAATAGAACTACCATATGACCCAGCAATCCCACTTCTGGGCATACACACTGAGGAATCCAGATCTGAAAGAGACACGTGCACCCCAATGTTCATCGCAGCACTGTTTATAATAGCCAGGACATGGAAGCAACCTAGATGCCCATCAGCAGATGAATGGATAAGGAAGCTGTGGTACATATACACCATGGAATATTACTCAGCCGTTAAAAAGAATTCATTTGAATCAGTTCTAATGAGATGGATGAAACTGGAGCCCATTATACAGAGTGAAGTAAGCCAGAAAGATAAAGAACATTACAGTATACTAACACATATATATGGAATTTAGATAGATGGTAGCGATAACCCTATATGCAGGGCAGAAGAAGAGACGCAGAAGTACAGAACAGACTTTTGAACTCTGGGGGAGAACGTGAGGGTGGGATGTTTTGAAAGAACAGCATGTATATTATCTATGGTGAAACAGACCACCAGCCCAGGTGGGATGCATGAGTCAAGTGCTCGGGCCTGGTGCACTGGGAGGACCCAGAGGAATCGGGTGGAGAGGGAGGTGGGAGGGGGGATCGGGATGGGGAATACGTGTAACTATATGGCTGATTCATGTCAATGTATGACAAAACCCACTGAAATGTTGTGAAGTGATTGGCCTCCAACTAATAAAATAATATTTAAAAAAAATGCTAGGCAAATTTGGATTAATCTGAATACTCAGAGAATGAATTCTCATTTATAGAGTAAGTATTTACTTTAAAACTCATGGGGAAGAGAGGAAATACAGTTAAAATGTTCAACAGCCCAAATTAGAAAAATTAGCTTTTCCCCAGCAGTCTCTCAGCAATGATTTTTAAAAAACTATTCTCAGGATGAGGGCAGATACAGGATGGAACAAAGACATCAATTGGATGGTTGAATGGGGTTGTTTTAAACTCATAGCTGAAATAATAATCTTGAAAGACTAGGTTCCAGAGAGTTGAAAGTTTTTTAAATTCCGAAAGCTGACTTTGAACATCAAAAGTCAACTCCGGAAGGAAACTGGGCATAACATTTATCCACAAATCACAGAATAGGGAGGAATGCACAGCAAAATAGACTGCCTCCTGAGAACTGTTTATTACTGAGATAAGGAGCTCATAACAGAATGTAAATCAACTTTATTACAATGAACACTGTTTAGTTCAGTTGGCACTTTTGCTTTTGGTAGCCAGACTGTCTTGATGAAGGAAGCAACGTGTGGATTTATGGCACAATACCCTTTTCTTATTGCAAACCAGCACTCTGAATAGCACTGACAGAGGAGATAGCTTTCTATCCCAAAGGAGGAGGGACAAGAGAATTGGGAAAGGAGAGAAAGAGGGGGCAACATTGGTGAGCTTCCTTGTGAGAAGGTTCAGAGCTCTGACCACACCCACTTCCCTCTCCTTGGGTTTAATCTCAGAAGCTGGGTGTAGAACAAGACTGATGGAAACCTCAGAGGGTTGAGGGGGATGGGGCTTGAGATAGGTAGGCACTTGTACCTTGCTCAGGAAGATGTAGCCTAGGGGGATGGCCTGACTCTTATGAAACAACCTCCCCGCCCCCACCATGAGGCATGGTGCCAGCAGTGGTCCCTGTAAATGAATGAATTACTTGGGGACTACTTCACAGCATCTTCAAGGTCTTAAGGACCAAAGATTTGTGTGGAGGGACAAGAAATATTATAAGAGGGTTAGTAGACCCCAGAGGTCTTTGTTTGGGATGAGGAGGGGGCAAAGTGGTCTATCTAGTACTCAGCGGTCATGACAGTGCTTGACATCTACCACAAAGGTCAAGAGGAAGGTTACATAGCTGTGATGGTCTGCAGACAAGAAGACAGCCTTAGGGCAAAGGTCTCATCTTGCTATGGGACCCATAACTATACTTCTCACTCTCTCCATTACTCAAAACTTAGATTTACTCTCCCCAGTCCCCATTGGGCAAGGAAGACAATGGACAGAACCTAGAGCTGACCAAATAGTTCTTCCTTGAAACATAGCTGAGCATTACATTGAAAAGTGGATTGAATGGACAAGACTCGATTTTTTCTTTTTACATCGGTAGAAGTGAGGACTTACTAAGTTTAGTTAAAGGGAAATAAAGATATATCTTTGTACTCCTTAGGTTGGGACTGTATCAGTCAGGGTAGGCTATTTATGTTGCAGCATCAAATGACCTCCAAATTTCAGGCACACACAACACATTGACTTTGGGTCAGCTGGGTCCTCACTTCAGTACCTGTGCTGTTGGAGGTGGAACGTGGCCATTCATGGAAGGGAAGAGAACTCTGGGAGGTCTCCCATCAATGATTAAGTGCCTTCATCCACAGGTGACACACATCACTTCTATTTCTTCCTCTCTCAACTCAATGGCCTAAATTAGACACAGTGCCCCAACCAAAAAGGAGGTGCCAGGAAAGAAAAGAAATTGAAGTAACTCAGTCATGTCCGACTCTTTGCAACCTCATGGACTGTAGCCTGCCAGATTCCTCTGTCCATGGGATTTTCCAGGCAAGAATACTGGAGTGGGTTACCATTTCCTTCTCCAGGGGATCTTCCCGACCCAGGGCTCGAACTCAGGTCTCTGGAACTGCAGGCAGCCTCTTTAACATCTGACCCACCAAGTGTTTTCCTTTTCTGTGTCTAAAAGGTGGAAATCTGAAAATATTTGGTGAACAGCACTAATGATTACTCTAGCGAGTGTAAAATTCTTACCTACAATATGACTTAGGACTTTAAAAACAAAACAAAATAAAAAAAAATAACAAAACTGAGATAAACACAAGATAGCAGATTAGAGCATAAAACCTGGGGTTGAATTTTGATTCTGCCCTTGCAAATGGTGGTTTGATCTTGACTAGGTTACTTACCTCTTTAACACGTAGAGTTTCCCTAGGGTTGGTGTACGTATTATAGAAAAATAGCTTACTGGCATATGGAAGTGACATGATACATAGCTATTACTTTCATCTTTAAAAAGTCCTTTTGCTTCTTTCTTTTCTTTATAGCTTGCAATCCTAAGAGTTCTAGTTAGTTGAATTCCAACTAATTGAAGGGCTTTTTTTTTTTTTTTTTAAGTTCATTTGTTTTTAAAAAGACACTCAAGGGGGGAAGAATAAGTTAGGAGTTTGAGGTTAGCAGATGCAAACTACTATATATAAAATAGGCAAACTGCACAGCACAGGGAACTATATTCAATGTCTTATAATGGAAAAGAATATGCATATATATAAATAGAAATAAAACTGAATCACTTTGCCGTACGCCAGAAACCAACACAACACTGCGAGTCCACGATGCTGTGCTGTGTTTAGTCACTCAGCTGTGTCCGGCGCCTTGTGACCCCAGGGACTGTGCGGGCGCCTCTATTCTTGGGAATGTTCCAGGCACGAATATTGGGTGGTTGCCATGCCCTCCTCAGGGACTCTTCCCAACCCAGGGATCAAACCCAGGTCTCCCGCATTGCAGGTGGATTCTTTACCGTCTGAGCCACCATGAAAGCCCAAATCAACTGTACTTCAATTAAAAAAAAAAAAAAGAATATAATTGATACTCACATATATTTCTAGCGGTGGCTTTCTGGGGGTTACTTTGAATGATGGGTATCTTGGCTCCCACCCTGGAATGGTCCTATATATATATATATGTTCTACCCAATAATATAGTTAGATAAAATCAGTGCTCAATGACTGGAGTGGTCTGCATTCAGTTTTGTGAGCTTATGGCTGGTAGTGATTGGAAACAACTGCTTCCCCCATACCATGACTGACAAATGTGAACTCAGGAAGATAACAGTGGGAGACAGATGTGAGGGAAACAGGGCAAGGGAGCTGGCACAAAACCATCTCCACCTTAAACCAGCATCAACACGACTCACAGTTAACCCCGTCAGATCTCCACAAGTTGCCAGTCCTGCCACCACTTTAGCACGAGCCCAGAGCATCTATGTCTTATACTCCATGCTTTGGTTTCGGCATGGAAATGCCCCAACAGAAATCTGGAAACAGAAACTCTGGTTCCGCTTCCTGCCTCTCTCAGGGATTTTAGCATCTGCTCTCTATGGAGCAGAGATCTAGAGAAGTGTTTCTCCTCTCCTCTGACTACTTCGTTCACCCACCTGACTCCAGACTCACCACCAGAGACGTGGAGGACACATGGGTACCAAACTCGAAGGTGTTTTCACACATCACTACACACTCTCCTTCCTCTTGTCCTCTTCTCAAGGGAGAGGCTCGGTTTTAGCACTAAAAGGAACGCTTCTGGAAGGCACACTTCTCCTTGAGTGTGTTCTTTTTAACCGCTAAGGGATCAAGTACTGCAGTTGAGAGCAAGATGCTAGACACTGAAGAAGAGGGACCATCCAGGTGAACAGGCCTGGCCTGAGGCGGAAGGATATTTTTGTAGACGTGGTTGTTAGCGTTTCAGAATACCCACTGTTCACATTGATTATGTGGTAAATTGAGCTCAGAGAGTGAGGACTTCCTTTGCTTAGTTGTGTTACCAGGTCACCCATCCCCCAAGCAGCCCAGAAAACACAACAGAGGCCCCAAAAGAATTTTTTTCTATAGACCAATCAATCCCCAGTGCACATTCTGCAGAGAGAATAAAAAAAAAAAAATGTCCTTCAAGGAAGGACAACCTCAGAAATTTCGCTCCCTTTTAAAATTAATGTTAACACCCAGTGGCAGGAGTGGCAAGAAAATCCTTTAGCATACCTTACAAAATGCAGGATAAGGTCAACCATAAATAGCAGAGTCCCTCTCTTAACTTGGTTTGAAGGAAAGGTGAGACTGAGAGAAAGATACATGGAATAAAATATTTCACAAGAAAGGGAAAACAGAGTGCTGAAATAAATGAGAGGTATCTGCAGAATGAGAATTTAGACTTCCCGTAGGACACGGATGTCCTCCGTGAATCTTGTCTGGAAATGATGTTGGAAAGGAGAGATTCCAGGCTGCTTAGAGGTTCTCTGCCTCCTGAAGTAGCAGAGCAGAACCAGGGAAAATGCTTTAGTTTGCAAGGTGAAGCATGGAGTGAGCCACCATTTCAGGAAATCAGCACCAGGGTTGAGCAGTAGCGTTGGGAATCACCTGGATCAAGAGCAAAATGTGTGTGCCAGTGTGCACGCTTGTATATGCACATGATCATTTGTAGGTACCTGATGAGGGAGGGAGTGGTTGAAAAGTCGTTGACTGAGCCCAGGAAGAAATGAGGAAACGCAGGACGACCTGCCAGCACCCCCCTGTGTCCCGGCCCAGCCCCAGGAATGTGGCCACCACAGTGACTGCCGGGCCGACGCTGTCCCTGAAAGGGCTGAGCCAGGTGTGGGAGGAGCGGGTGCCTCCTGGCCAAGGGTGTGTGCGGAGGCCCTGGGTGGAGCGTGGGACCCGGGCCCCTCAAGTCTGCCCTGCTGACTGTTGCACTCCTGTTCCTGGTGACCCTGGGAGGAGGCGCCCTGCAGTGGGAGCCTTGCAACGAGCCCAGTGATGAAAGCGGGGCCACAGTGGACGCCTCCCAAATGTGGCAGGAGGACCACAGGCAGGTTTACAAGATCACCAAGCAGATCCTGCAGAAGTCACTGGGGCTCTGAGCCTCGTCCCCGCACACAACCATGTGCCCACATGTGTGTAGACACACCACCACGTGGTTTCTGGGGTCTCTCTTCTGGGACAGTTGGTGACAGTGACTCTGTGCTGGTATCAAAATATGGTAAGCTGGCAGAACCGCAGCATCTCTTTTTCTACCCTTTCCTCCCCAAACAGGCTTCTCTGAAGCAGTGGTTTCTGTAGAATGATGGCCGCTGGACACAGTTGACGGCATTTTGCCTAGGTGGCTTGGCAGATAATAGGAGCTGTCACCACCACCTCTCCAGCTGGCGTGCCTGCGGACCCAGCACTTAGTGGCCTCTGTCCCTCCCAGAGCAGTGAGGGCTTAGCACTGGCCCGCCACTGCCACTACAACCAGTGGAGCTCCTTCTGAAGACGTGGGGCCTTGTCGCCCAGGCAGAGGGCGTCCAGTGGACCTGGGGGCTTCTCCCGTCTCCCTTGTCTCCCATGAGGAGCACATGATTTTGTTTCAGTACTTTTTTTTTTTTACAAGATTTTTTTTCTTGTAATCTAGTCACATTTTTCATTTGTTGTATGTTACAAATAATCACAGTCGCCAGGTGCCACAAGTGGTAAAGAATCCACTTGCCAATGCAGGAGCTGCAAGAGATGCAGGTTTGATTCCTGAGTTGGGAAGATCCCCTGGAGGAGGAAATGGCAACCCACTCCAGTATTCTTGCCTGGGAAATGCCAGAGACAGAGGAGCCTGGCAGGTTACAGTCTATGGGGTTGCAAAGAGTTGGATACGACTGAAGAAAATGAGCGCGCATCAATAATCACATTAGAATACTTTCGTGAAATACTTCTTAAAAATGTGGATTAATAAAGAAAGGGGTACATAGAAAAGGAGTTTCCTGCTGGCTGTGAAGACTGACGTTTTCCATGCTGGTGTTTATCGCAGTTTGCACTAATGTCTCAGTTACTAGTGCATTTACAGAGTAGGAGTACTGGAGCCCGAGACTGTAGTCAAAATGTCTTCTGAGTGTAGTAAGTTTTTCTTTTCCAATCTAAAGGCTGGGAATTCTAAGCTTTTGTACATGGTGACTGCAGCAGGAATATGTTGGGACAAAACTGTTCTTTGCAGCTTGGGAAGGCAAGGGCGCAAAGCACAGAGCGTGCATCATCCTGGACCTGACTGGTGCCTGTGGAAGCATGGAACTCAGGGTCGCTGCACGGGGCATGCACTCAGCTGTGGTTCTTGACTGTGAAGTGGTCTGGATCTCTCCTGTGTGGGCAGCTCAGACCCGGTCCAAGGCTCTGTTTCAAGCAATAACAGATCTGCTGCATGCAGAATCAAACATTTGGCCTGCTTCAAACAGGTTGCATGTAAATAGAGTTTCTATTTTTGAAATCAGAGGTGGTCTACAAGACATACAATATATTTTACTCTTGTGTTGTCCTTTCCCTTCCGTAAAGTACCTGTGGTTAGGAGTCCGTTTTACTGAAACTTCGCTGATTTCTTGGTGTTAAGTGGTACTGGTTGAAGGTCTTCTGTGGAGACCAGATTCTTTCCTTCTCAGGAGGGAATCATTTAAAAGTTCAAATTCAGTATGAGGACTTTGTGCTTGGAAGGGGGTGGAGAAAGTGGAGGTGTTGTACATACAGAGTATTTGCAGGTAGGTGGGTGAGCCTAACCCTCTCCAGAGAGAGGAGAACTTGGTTGTGGGGTGGATGTGCTGGGTGGGTGCCACTGGAGTGGGCCTGTGGCCATGTGAGCTGTTGGCCATGGGGCTTTCAGGAAATCTGGAGAAGGAAGAGAGGCGATCCCTTTGCAAAATAAAGTATTTTTATTCATTTGTGTTTATTAAATGAAACAAAAGGGAAAGAATCCCATGGTGTGCTTACTCTGTGAAGGAGTTTAATTCCTATAGTTAAAATAAAGTTGTATTTTCTCCCTAAAGAAAAAAAAAAAAGGCATTGGTCCTGGGCAGTCCTTGGCAGGAGTAATTCCACTGAGGTCCCATTCTGAAGGTGGGAAAGGGGCAGGAGTGTGGGAAGCTATTTACCTGACCTAGGTGGAATGAATGCAACTATTAGGTGTGTCCAGTTAGATCTGGTGTCTTTCTACACCACCTGAAGCGTTTTGTCTCCCTGTGACTTTACTGAGATAGCAAAGTGATTCCTGGAGAGCGACTGTACCCACATTATTGGAACTCTGATGACTGTTTGCATTCATGACTGTGAGCATCAAACTAAACAAATAAATGGCGTCTTTTATTGCAATGATTGCTTAAAATGCTATCTTTAAAAAAAATTATTGTAAGAAATTCCTTGGCAGTCAGTGGTTAGGAACTTGGTGCCTTCACTGCCGTGGCCTGGGTTCAGTCTCTGGTCTGGGAACTAAGATCTGGCAAGCTGCTCAGTGCAGCCAAGAAAAAAAAAAGACTGAAAGTTCTTCAGTGTGGTTTTGATGGTAATTCTTCTTTTTATTTCCCTATAGATTGGACAGGACAGGTCCCACCTCTACCCCGTTGCCGACGGCCCCCACCTTCTTTGGTTGGGTGGTTCTGCATCACTTGCTGATTCTCTGCTGCACCTGGGTTTGTTTAAATTCCAGCTCGTATGGCAGTGGTACTCCCTCTTCTAGGTGGGCCTAGGAAGAGCCTTGTCTGAATCTGTGGACTGTTGGGACAATTATTTGGAAACATGAGACAGGATGGCAGGCTCCTGTGTCCAACGTGACACAGAAGGAAAAAGAGAAACCCATTACCCACCCTCCAGTGCAGGAGATGTCGAGGTGAGGACAGCAGCAAGTCAAGCACAGCTTGGGCCCCTGGAGGACCTGGCATATTGCCACAGTAATGACTCCAGCTGGAGAAGCAGAGGGAAGAGGCCCAGCAGGATAAGGCTGCATCTGGTGCCAGCCCTGGCTGTGGGCATCACAGGGAGGCACCAGGGCAGCAGAAATGATCAATGGGAGCAGAGCAGAGGAAACAACAGCAGGGACAGCCCAGAGGGCCTTGTCATCAGCACACAAGGACCCCCTAAGTAACTGGTGAGGCTGTGGGATGCGTGGGGGTGAAGCATGGAAAGACATGAGGCCAAGGTTAGATCCATGAAACACTGTTTACTCCTGTTAACGTGACCCTGTCTCAGACTCCAAACTGATGAAACTTTGGAAACACAGGCTATCACTTCAAGGATTTCATATAAAACACATAATAAAAATATTTTATTCTGTCTACAATGATTTTGAGCCTACTCTCAAAATGTCATGTAGTATCTTAAAATGTTATGCACTCTTAATGTTATGACCTGTATGCAGGTCAAGAAGCAACAGTTAGAACAGGGTATGGAACAATAGACTGGCTCCAAATCAGGAAAGGAGTATGTCAAGGTTGTATACTGTTACCCTGCTTATTTAACTTACATGCAGAGTACATCATGCAAAATGCCAGGCTGGATGAAGCACAAGCTGGAGTCAAGATTGCCGGGAGAAATATCAATAACCTCAGATGTGCAGATGACACCACCCTTATGGCAGAAAGTGAAGAAGAACTAAAGAGCCTCTTAGTGAAAGTGAAAGAGGAAAGTGAAAAAGTTGGCTTAAAGCTCAACATTTTTTTTTTAATGTTGTCTATCTCCAATTCATTTAGTAGCTTTTCTGGGGTTTTATCTTGTCCCTTCATCTGGGACATAACTTTCTGCTTTTTCATTCTGATTAACTTTCTGTAATGTGGTTTTGTTTTAGTTGCTGTGGGATTGTGGTTCTTCTTGCTTCTTCTGTCTGCCCTCTGATGGAAGAGGCTAAGAGGCTCGTGTAAGCTTTCTGATGGTGGTGGGAAAAACTGGGTCTTGCTCTGGTGAGGAAGGCCTTGCTCAGTAAAGCTTTAATCCAATTATCTGCTGATAATTGGGGTTGCACTCCCTCCCTGGTAGTTTATGGGCCTGAGGCAAACCAGCCCTGGGGTCTAGAGGTTCTTCAGTTCAGCTCAGTTCAGTTCAGTCTCTCAGTCGTGTCCGACTCTTTGTGACCCCGTGAATTGCAGCATGCCAGGTCTCCCTGTCCATCACCAACTCCCGGAGTTGACACAAACTCATGTCCATTCAGTCGGTGATGCCATCCAGCCATCTCATCCTCTGTCGTCCCCTCCTCCTCCTGCCCCCAATCCCTCCCAGCATCAGGGTCTTTCCCAATGAGTCAACTCTTCGCATCAGGTGGCCAAAGTACTGGAGTTTCCACTTCAGCATTAGTCCTTCCAATAAACACCCAGGACTGATTTCCTTTAGGATGGGCTGGTTGGATCTCCTTGCAGTCCAAGGGACTCTCAAGAGTCTTCTCCAACACCACAGTTCAAGAGCATCAATTTTTTGGCACTCAGCTTTCTTCACAGTCCAACTCTCACATCTATACATGACCATTGGAAAAACCATAGCCTTGACTAGACCAACCTTTGTTGGCAAAGTAATGTCTCTGCTTTTTAATATGCCGTCTAGGTTGGTCATAACTTTCCT
Organism: Muntiacus reevesi; assembly: GCF_963930625.1. Taxonomy (NCBI): domain Eukaryota; kingdom Metazoa; phylum Chordata; class Mammalia; order Artiodactyla; family Cervidae; genus Muntiacus; species Muntiacus reevesi. Next base: position 64,152,270 of record NC_089249.1, on the reverse strand, counting down.
TCCAAGGAGTAAGCATCTTTTAATTTCATGACTGCAGTCACCATCTGCAGTGATTTTGGAGCCCAAAAAAATAAAGTCTGACACTGTTTCCACTGTCTCCCCATCTATTTCCCATAAGGTGATGGGACCAGATGCCGTGATCTTAGTTTTCTGAATGTTAAGCTTTAAGCCAACTTTTTCACTCTCCTCTTTCACTTTCATTAAGAGGCTTTTTAGTTCCTCTTCACTCTCTGCCATAAGGGTGGTGTCATCTGCATATCTGAGGTTATTGATATTTCTCCTGGCAATCTTGATTCCAGCTTGTGCTTCTTCCAGCCCAGCATTTCTCATGATGTACTCTGCATATAATGGTCAGTTTAAAGGAGATCTCCAAGACTGCTTATGACAAAGGGGACATCCCCAGACAGTTACTGCCAGTGCCCCAGTCCCAGCAGTGAGCTCCTGCTGACCCATGCCTCCACAGGGGACCCTCCAACACTAGCAGTTATTTTGGTTCAGTTTCTTGTGGAGCCACTGCTCCTTTCCTCTGAGTCTTTGTGCACACAGGGTTTTGTTTGTGCCCTTCAAGTCTGGAGTCTCTGTTTTCCCCAGTCCTGTGGAAGTCTTGTAATCAAATCCTGCTGGGCTTCAAGGTCAGATTCCCTGGGGATTCCCAGTCCCTTTGCTGGATCCCCAGGCTGGGAAGCCTGATGTGGTGTTCCAAACCTTCACAACAGTGGGAGAACTTCTTTGTCATTATTGTTCTTAAGTTTGTGGGTCACCCACCCATTGGGTTTGGAATTTGATTTTATTGTGATTATGCCCCTCCTCCCATCTCACTGAAGCTTCTTCTTTGTCTTTGGACATGGGGTATCTTTTTCTGGTAGATTCCAGCATTCTCCTGCCACTGTTTGTTCAACAGCTAGTTGTGATTTTGGTGCTCTCACGGTAAAAGATGAGCACACATCCTTCTACTCTACCATCTTGAACCAGAACTCCTCTCTTCTTCATTTCTTTAGACGAGCCTTTAACAATCTGTTAATCAGCACTGTGTTTCTGCCCCTCCAGGGGACCGCTGTAGGACCCTCACTAGCTGTATCCAGACCCAGAACCTGACTCTCTCTCCCTTCCCACACCAAGGCCTTGTTTCTGCAGAGACCTGCCCTCTCTTGCATTCTGGGCTAATCTGATCTCAGGTAAAATGCATCAAAGCTTTAATAGGCTGTTCCTCACAGGTTTCATGCTTATAAGTAAATGGGAATTTGGAGAAGATAATGTAGTTTTGGGGGTTTTCCAGGTGGCTCAGTGGGTAAAGAATCCACCTGAAATGCAGGAGATGCAGAAGTGGGTCCAATCCCTGGATTAGGAAGATCCCCTGGGGGAGGAAATGGCAACCCACTTCACTCCTCTTGCCTGGAGAATCCCAAGGACAGAGGAGCCTGGTGGGCTATCGTCCATAGGGTCGCAAAGAGTTGGACGCTACTGAAGCAATTTAGCAGGCACACATGTAGTTTTTAGCCTAAAGTCCAATGTAAAGGTACATTAGGCTTGCACAGGCTTTTGGTGTCCTCTTAAAATATAACCATTTCTAGGTGTCTCCTGCATTGGCAGGCAGGTTCTTTACCACTAGCACCACCTGGTAAGCCCATAACCATTTCTACTTTGCTGCCTTATCAGTGGGTAGTGTTTTTACAGTGGAACCTCTTGATGCTGGGTTGTGATGGGAAAGTTTTGGTGGGGAGGGGGGTGGGGTGGGGGGTTGGAGGAAAGATATTTCATGTGGCAACACAGGAGGTCTCAGAATGTTGGTGACCTCAGAGCCCCTGAGGACTCTAGTGAGGTCAATTTGTCTTGGAGGTTGTTCTTTCCTACCTAAAAGCTGAGGCTGACTACAGAGCCCCTCCCACACCCAGAACACAATTAGACAGAAAGCAGATTGCCAGGACCAGAGAATGGAACAGTGCAGGGAGAAAGAAAGTGCTGGATAGCACTCTCAAACACAGTACTTCCCTTTCATATGAAATAGTTAACAATGTCCCTTTGCTAGAAATTCTTGGATAATATAACCTACCTACCCAAATAATTTTTAAAATCAATATAATGTCATACCTATAACACGAAAAAAAAATAAAAAGAAAGTGATAACATAACAAAATAATATATATGTGAATACTAACACATAACTACACTAGAGGACATAGCAAAGAGCCAGATGCTTGCAGCTTTACCTAAAATCATTATATGAATGCAAGAGCTACAAATACAGATGGATATAGTTGTGGTTAAAGTGGCAATTGTTGCCAGAAACGTGTGTTTCCAAAATTGTGAAGAACTTTTGGTAAAAGCAAAATGCCACCTTCCCTTGATTCACCCAGTTACAGTTACACTCTAGGCTCAGATCATTATCTGTAGGATTTTCAACTACACGAGCATCTAGCATCATTTCCCAAAGTCATTCATTCATTCATTCAAAAACAGCTACTGTCATGACGGATTACTTCCCTCATTTCAGGAAGTATAGCATCCCTAGTCAGCTGTACTCTCCGGTCGCTGTGGCAAACTGTGGCAAAAATGCCCCTATAAATTTCCAACATATTCCCAATAAGGAAGTGGGAATACCCTCTTCAATTACCCTCATTGAGAACCAATGTCTGGGAATACCCCCAGGAAAAGATTTGCAGGATGATCACATGCCTGAAAACTCTGTGCATAGCATGAATATTTCAGTAGCATAACAGAAAGTAAGTGTTAAACACTGGATATCAATATGGACATAGGCTACTGACATGTTTCCCAAGATGTTAAAAATGTGCTTGCCCTCAGAATAAACTATAAAATCAACACAGTAGGAATTAATTGGGAATTTGCTAAATCACCTTAAAGAGTTAGGAATGCCTTCAACTGGAAATATAATGCTAATCTAGCTAATGGTGATAATAGATCCAAAGGAAAACTTTAGGTTAATTTGATTAAAATCAGTTGGCCAAAGACGAATTTGAAAAAGTTGTCCTTAAATGACTGATTTAACAAAAGACAGTGTGTTGAGAATTAATTTGCTGAATGATTAATTCACCTAAAACTGCCAAGTCCATTACCTTAAGCCAGGTCTCAAACAGTTAACAGTAGTGACCTCACTACAAACTGGTTTGCTACAGTTGTGTCACTGAGGCCAGTCAGTCCTAGTGTATTTGTCATTTTGGTCTACGTGAGAGGATCTTGTGTATTTTAAACTTCATGCATTGTGCACAAATTGAATGTTGAGGATTTTGTAAATAGTAAGTTTGTTTTCTCTCTGCAAATAGATTTAGCCCACTTCATTTCCTACTACTTTTAATCACAGCCTGTGAATAAGTTCAAGCAAATAAATATTTTGTGCATGTTTCAGACTTCACACTTCTTTCACTTTAATGTCATATACGTGAAAGAATGGTTTGCCCTTTAAACACAGTTTTATACCAATTTGCCCTTCATATTTTTGCTGACTTTATCAGTCTTTTGAACAAAGATTTTTGCCTGCTTGTTAATTTTACATATATATAACAAATGTGGAAACTGGAAAAAATACTTGCATGAAGTAAGGTCTATGTATGAATTTACGCATGTGACCTATAAAATCCAAGTTAGATAGGGCCTCAAAACTAGGGTGATCTCATGCATTAACATATAAAATGTTATATGTTAAAGAAGTACAGGATCTAAAAGGTGAAAAACAAAACAGATATTCAACTGAGCCAGTCTGACAAATTCTCAGTGAAAGAGTTGGGGTGGAGCAGTTCCCATGAGCCACACCAAACAAAACGGAAAACAAATCTTCAGAGTATTGACGCTTCCAGGTATGTCATATCATATGAATATGTGCAACCTAAAAAAAAGTGGTACAAATGAACTTATTTACAAAACAGATGTACAAAACATACATAGAAAACAAGCATGATTACCGGGGCAGAAGGTGGGGGGAGAAGGGATAGATTGGGATGCTGAGACTGACATATATTCACTGCTATATATAAAACAAATAATTAACAAGGACCTAAATGCTTCTGAACTGTGGTGTTGGAGAAGACTCTTGTGAGTCCCTTGGACTGCAAGGAGAGCCAACCAGTCCATCCTAAAGGAGATCAGTCCTGGGTGTTCACTGGAAGGACTGATGTTGAAGCTGAGACTCCAATACTTTGACCACCTCATGTGAAGAAGAGTTGACTCATTGGAAAAGACCCTGATGCTGGGAGGGATTGGGGGCAGAAGAAGAAGGGGACAACAGAGGATGAGATGGCTGGATGGCATCACCGGCTTGATGGACATGAGTTTGAGTCAATTCCGGGAGTTGGTGATGGACAGGGAGGCCTGGCGTGCTACGGTTCATGGGGTCACAAAGAGTCAGACACAACTGAGCAACTGAACTGAACTGAAAGTATAGCACAGAGAAATCTACTCAATACTCTATAATGACCTATATGGGGAAAGAAGCTAAAAAAGAGTGGATATATGCTTATGTACAACTGATTCACTTTGCTGTATACCTGAAACTAACACAACATTGTAAATCAACTCTACTCCAATAAAAAAAATTATTTTTAAAAAATGTGGAAGCAGTATCACACAAGAAATCTGTTATAAGTTCTGTCAGTAGTTAGTAAAAGTAGGGTTTTGATGAAACAAAAATTTGGTCAGTTGGTCATTTGACATATTGATGACCTAGAACATTTCTTTTAAGCAAACAGAAACATTGCCTTTTGGGAATTTGGCTTGCTTGGCCCAAAATCTGGTGTGCTAGGTCAAAAGGAGCTGGAAATAAAAGAGTGACAGAAACTAGTGTGGGGAGGGCCCACTAGTGACCATGTCCCATTTTCCATTCTGGCCTGCACATACATCTCCCAGCAGAGACAGATGCCTCACGCTAGCTCAGCCTGCTGCCAGGAACAGCTGAATCACAAAACCAATTCCTCCTGATTCCACACTCACCTGGAAGGCTTCTGATCATAAATGAGCATCCCCAATAGTTTTCCTTCAGAGAGGGAGTTTGTAGGCCAAGGGTTAGAAACACCTAGTCACCTTGGTGGATATAAATCTAAATGTACATTAGTAAATGGGCATCTTTGTTCTTTACATCTGTATTTTATAAGTTTTATAAATGGTGGTAATGCCACAGAGTCTGATCACCCCCAGGACTCTGGCAAGATTAATTTTTCACAATGTCTGTGAGTAATGACCAGGTCTATTCTGAATTCATCCAGTTGTCTCTGCAGGTTTATTGTTTCTATAATCTTTAAAATATAGTTGAGGAAGACTCTACATTTTAAGTTCAGTTCAGTTCAGTCACTCAGTCATGCTCGACTCTTTGCTTCCCCATGGACGGCAGCACTTCAGGCTTCCCTGTCCACCACCAACTCCTGGAGCTTGCACAAACTCATGTCCATCGAGTCAGTGATACCATCCAACCATCTCATCCTCTGTGGTCCCCTTCTCCTGCCTTCACTCTTTCCCAGCATTAGAGTCTTGTTCAATGTGGCTGTTCTTTGCATTAGGTGGCCAAAGTATTAGAGTTTCAGCATCAGTCCTTTCAATTCAGGACTGATTTCCTTTAGGATTGACTGGTTTGATCTCCTTGTAGTTCAAGGGACTCTCAAGAGTCTTTTCCAACACCACAGTTCAAAAGCATCAGTTCTTCAGCTCTCAGCTTTCTTTACAGTCCAACTCTCACATTCACACATGACTATTGGAAAAACCATAGCTTTGACTAGACAGAACTTTGTTGGCAAAGTAATGTCTCTGCTTTTTAATATGCTGTCTAGGTTGGTCATAGCTTTTCTTCCAAGGAGCAAGTGTCTTTTAATTTTGTGGCTGCAGTCACCATCTGCAGTGATTTTGAAGCCTAAAAAAATGGTCTCTCACTGTTTCCATTGTTTCCCCATCTATTTGCCATGAAGTGATGGGACAAGATGCCATGATCCTAGTCTTAAAAAAAAAAAGAATTCAGAATAATTATAGTGAATATGATTCAGGATCTTGGGGAAAGAATGGAGGCAAATATTGAGAAGATGCAAGAAATATTTACCAAAGGCCTACAAGAACTTATACAAACAAACAGAAATGAATAATACACTAGAAGGACTCCATAGCAGAATAACTGAGGCAGAAGCACAAATAAATGACCTGGAGGACAGAATGGTGCCACAGAACAGAATATAGAAAAAGAATGAAAAGAAATGAAGACAGCCTAAGAGACATCTGGGACAACATTTAACACACCAACATTTGAATGATAAGGGTCCAAGAAGAAGAGAGAGAGAAAGATCCTGAGAAAATATTTGAAGAGATAATAGCTGAAAACTTCCCTCATGTGGGAAAGGAAATAATCAACCAAGTCCAGGAAGCAGAGAGTCCCATGGAGGATAAACCCAAGCAGGAACACATTGAGACACAGAGTAATCCAACTGACAAAAATGAAAGACAGAGATAAAATATTTAAAGGAACAAGGGAAAAACAACAAATAACATACAAAGGAACTCCCATCAGGCTATCAACTGATTTCTCAATAGAAACTCTACAAGTCAGAAGGGAATGGCATGACATATTTAAAGTGATGAAAGGGAAGAACCTACAAACCAAAAATAGTCTACCCAGCAAGACTCTCCTTCAGATTTGATGGAGAAATCAAAAGCCAGACAAGCAAAAGTTAATTCAGCACCACCAAACCAGCTTTACAACAAATGCTAAAGGAACTTCTTCAGGCAGGAAACACAAGAGAAGGAAAAGTCCCACCTACAGAAAATAAACCCAAAACAATTAAGAGAACAGTAATAGGATCACACTTATCAACCATCACCTTAAGCGTAAATGGATTAAATGCACCAATCAAAAGACATAGATTGGCTGGGTGGATGAAAACATGTGCATGTATGCACTTCCACTAACCACATCATTCTGCTTGACCCCCAAATTCTACGTAATTATTTTATATTATTAGTGAAAAAGTTGGCTTAAAACTCAACATTCAGAAAACCAAGATCATGGCAGCTCGTCCCATCACTTCATGGCAAATAGATGGGAAAACAGTGGAAACAGTCACAGACTTTATTTTTGGGGGCTCCAAAGTCACTGCAGATGGTGACTGCAGCCATGAAATTAAAAGACACTTGCTCCTTGGAAGAAAAGCTATGACCAACCTAGACAACATATTACAAAGCAGACAATACTTTGCCAACCAAGGTCTGTCTACTCAAAGCTATGGTTTCTCCAATAGTCACGTATGGATGTGAGAGTTGGACTATAAAGAAAGCTGAGTGCTGAAGAACTGATGCTTTTGAACTGTGGTGTTGGAGAAGACTCTTGAGAGTCCCTTGGACTGCAAGGAGATCAAACCAGTCAATCCTAAAGGAAATCAGTCCTGAATATTCATTGGAAGGACTAAGGATGAAGGTAAAGTTCCAATACTTTGGCAACCTGATGGCAAAGAACTGACTCATTAGAAAAGACCCTGATGCTGGGAAAGACTGAAGGCAGGAGGAGAAGGGGATGACAGAGGATGAGATGGTTGGATAGCATCACCGACTTAATGGTCATGAGTTTGAGTAAACTCCAGGAATTGGTGATGAACAGGGAAGCCTGGTGTACTGCAGTCCATGGGGTCACATAGAGTCAGACATGACTGACTGAACTGAATCATGTTCTTGTTATGGCTTACAATTGTAATTATGGTTTAATTTTTTGTCTGACTATTTATTGTGAAGACTGATAGACATCTTTTACTACTGTGATTATGTATCTGTTACTCAATACCATTTATCATTATTGGTCAACAGAAAAAGTATAGAAGTCTATATCACCAAAGCTACCATTTAATAGAGAAACCTGTAATCACTTTTTTTTCTGTAATCACTTTTTAAAATCCAGATGCATATCAGAATTATCTTGGAATTTTTTGAAAAATACAAATGCCCAGGTAGTGATCCTTTTTTTGACCAGAGTTCCAGATACATTTCTAATGAATAACCATTTTTAAAAACAACTGGACTATGTGATGATCTTTTACTTTTATCTAGTTTGTTGCATTTTTTCTATTTCATATTCAGTGCTCCTATTTCATTTAGTTTATGTTTTGCAATTTCTCCATCTCTCTCTTTTTTGGATGTTCTTTCTCAAGCCTTAATCAAGTGTAGTAGAAAAGCTTTTGTATACATATATATATATAAAATATGTATAATATATATATTTTAGAAAACTTATACATTTTTGCCTAAGTAAAATATTTATGAGATTTTGGTTCTACTTGTTTGACTTAATATGAATAGAATGTTAGATTTCTAATTAAAAAAATAATTATGTAATAAGCAAAAAAGGAGGTTTACTGTACAGCATAGGGAACTATAGTCAATATCTTGTAATAACATAGATATTATTATGGAAAATAGTTTCAAAAATAACATTTGTATATAACTGAATCACACACACAGAAAAGAATTCTACTTTCAAAATTTAATAATGCTTATCTTTTTGCCAGTTTTTGTCCTATTTGCCAGTTTGTGTCCTATTGACATCTAATAAGAACATTTGAGATATAAAAGTTTGAATATATTTGTATGTGATATGATTAATATAAATTAAATGTCAACATATTATATTTAAATGATTAATGACATCAAGAGGCTCCTATTTTTTTTTTCACTTGATAAAATATTCTCAGAGAAATGTATGTCTCACTATGATTATATAATTTTTCTTTTTCCTTATATTTCTTCTGACTTGCATTTTGTATCTTAGTTCCTTTGTTGTTAAGGTGTCTAATGGTTTATGATTCTATTTTCTTTGTGAATTGTATCTTTAGCATTAAAAATGTTCATCTTAGTTTCATTTAAAATAAATAAATAAATTTTAAAGAAGGATAGAAAAGATATTAAGAAGAGACCGTTTCCCACAGGAACGTGCCTGGAAAGCCAACATTACTGACACATAAAGTTGAGGTTTACAATAAGGGTAGCAGGTAGGAAGTAAAGCAGATTGCTATCTCTGTGGTTGGTAGTCACAGGTGACTTTTATTCTTTTGCTTTTTCTTTTCTATATTTCATAGAAAACAGTGAATAATAGTACTCTGGCTACGGTTTGACTGCTTAGTCACACACGGGTGTGAATCCTAAAGCTGCTGAAATGGGAGGGAAGGGGGGAGTGCATAACCTCTGCAAGAATGACTGAACTCTTGAGGATATGACATAAACTGGTTATAGCTGACTAGGTCCAAGATGGTGGAAGACTGAACTTTCTCTAGGCCTTGAGATTCATTACGCCCTCATTGTGACACATCAGTGTGCCAAATGACACATCCACAGGTACCCTGACAGTTCTGAGGTCAACCATAAATGGTCAAAAGAGGGTGGTGGCTCAATTCCTGGAAATCTCTACTCCTTCTCCAGAATAGGTGGAATAATCCTCCCACTTGTTACATGCATGCCTGTAAGTTGCTTCAGTCGTGTTTGACTCCGTGATCCTATGGACTGCAGCCCGCCAGGCTTCTCTTTCCATGGGACTCTCCAGGCCAGAATACTGGAGTGGGTTGCCATGCCCTCCTCCAGGGGATCTTCCCAACCCAGGGATCAATCGCACTCATTAGCCTATGAAATTACCCAGCCCATAAAAACTACCTACCTCATATTTTGGGGCCTCTGACCTTATGAGATGCCCACAGTCTGTGCAGTGTTTTTCTCAGTAAATTTACTTATCTATTGCTTTGTCCTTCACTCAGGTTTTTTTGGATGAGACATAAGAAACTGAACTTTTAAGTCCTGAGACCATGTGTGTGATCTCAATTAAAAGACAGTGGGTTCAGTCCCAGTCTGAATTGTGTGGTTTCGCTAACACGTAGCAACTGTGATCTGAGATAAGTGAATTTGTTACCGAGTCCAAGCTCACTCTGCTCACCACATGACAGGCCAATGAATGAGGTGTTGAGGCAAGGAATACGACTTTATTTGGAAAGCCAGCTGACAGAGAAGATGGCAGACTAATATCTCAGAGTAATCATCTTGTCAGGGTCTGGATGCCAGTTTCTTTTATAGATTCAGTGAGAGAGAGAGAGAAGCAAAGAGGAACTAAAGTCAAAAGGCAGAACAGAGAGGGAGAGGCAGTGGGGAAGTAAGTGAAAGGGAGGGAGAGACAAAGTGAAAGGGTCTTCAGCCTCCGAGACAGCTCCAAGAATGGTCAGCCTTTGGTAGAGATGTGTTAATCTCTTCTTTTTATTGTAGCTATTCACAGATGGGCAGGGTCAGATTATCTGTCTATGAGCTGAACAAAGGTAGAGTCAGGCAGAGGGGCAGGGTCCTCTGAGGCAGACTATTATGTAAGATTATAATAACAGAGGGCCTCCCTGGTGGCTCATATCTTAAAGAGTCTGTCTGCAGTGCAGGAGATGGGGTCCGATCCCTGGGTCAGGAAGATCCTCTGGAGAAGGAAATGGCAACTCATGCCAGTATTCTTGCCCAGAAAAATCCCATGGACCTAGGAGCCTGGCAGGCTACAGTCCATGGGGTTGCAAAGAGTTGGACACGACTGAATGACTTCACTTCATTTCATAATAACAAAAGCAAGGAAAAGCAAGTCAAAGAAACAGTTTCCAACACGGAGTCTAAATCGGCTTCTTTTCTGCGATGTCAAATTCCATTCCACAATCTTGTGGAAAAGCGGGTGATGGCTGTTCTGCTTCATCAGATGGATCTTTCTGGAAGTGTCCACCATTGGTGCTGTTTCAAATGTTGAGATTTGTCTTCTTTTTGTCCTCTTTTGGAAAGTGTCTATTTTACACTTGTAGACTTAGAAATGCTGAACTTCAAATCCACGAGACAAGATCTCAAGTTAAGAAATTTGGTGTTTTTATGTATGGGAAGAATCAAGAGTCGGGGCTCATTAAAATTATTTTCCTAGTATGTACCTAAGCTATCTGGAGGCCTATAACCCTGTATTCTCAGAGTTTCCTCAGGATTCACCTTAGGGGGAGTGGCCACAGTCTGATGACTGCTTGGGTGGCATGTATTCCCCCCCTTCCTTGGGGTTCACTGGTTCACATTGAAGGTCTACAATCACTGATTCCACTCCTCAGAACTTCCCCTCTTGGTAAGGAATTTGACCAATATTTGGGAGACATTTCATAATCAGCTCTTGTCCCATGGTGCTGGGAGACTCAGTCCAATTCAGGCAAAAATTCTTGATATGGCACTCCAGGTGTTAAGTTTCAGACCAGGCCACATCAACAATTAGAAATTATCTAGATTATGTCTAACTATAATCCAGGAGACCTGTTCCCTCGTTGCTTCTTCCCGTACCTATAATCACACTATTACAATTATTTTATGTTACAAATGTGATTTCCTCAAAATGTTTAGCCATAGAAGTTTTGTTGGAGGCCTAATTATACATTGGTTTCTGTAAGAGATAACTAACCAGAGATAACTAGACAGAATATAAGCAATGCAGCTAGTAATAGTGACAGTGATAAGTGATGTGGGGAGGCATGAAGCAGTGTGAAAACAAAGAACAAACTTAAACAAGGATTAGCATAGCTAGTTGTAATCCAGTTGCAATAATCAAGTGACCAAAGAAGCCATAACCATTTTAATGAGCTATTTGCAGTTTCATTGTACCAGCCATGCACATTTATGCATGGTTTAATCTTCTGAGACAAGTGCCCAAAGACATAATCTACCAAACTATTGTAAGTCATAATTAGTTGAAGGAGAAGGTTTTTCTTATACCTGGAAAACACAGATTTAAACCAGCAATCCTTTTAGGTAGAAATCAAAAAATTACAACCATGTTTAACAGTTTACTCAGTCTTATGTAACTAATCCTTTTGGCTAATGAATTTATGAAGTCATCAGGTTTCTCATTAGAATTCTTCAGTTTTTTTTACTCAATTCAGTATTCTGTTCTGAAAATTAGAAACTTTTATTTATCCAAAAGTCCTTTCTATAAATCTTCTTGAAGAAGTGGCATTTTTGCAAAGCCATCAGAGTGAAACCATAACTGTCTATATTAACAAAAGACTTAAAGAAGGCAGGTTTAAATCTGATTACATTGCAATTAACAGAGCAACCAAATTACTGATGTGACATACAACACCTTCAGATAACTAAAATTATAACTGATAATATTCTACCAGGACATATCAGATTCTTAGGAACTCCATATAATCTCTAGAATATCTGTACCATTTACCATATAATATAATTTAAAATTTATCACTCATTTGACAACACTTCTAATTTAACATACCAAATGAATCTAATTAGCTTAATATCTCCCTTTGAGGTGATTCAGGGACCCGTTGAAGCACTCCAGAGTTAGCTAAAGGTCAAAGGAACTTTATTGTAGTTCGACTTGAAAAGCCCTGTCAAAGGGATAGGATAAAGGGATATATATAAAAAAAAAAAAATTAATACAACAAGACCATAGATCACTGTGAAACTTAGTCAAAGTAACAATACAAGATTTCAAAGGCAAATATAGATTATTTAAAATGTAAATAAAAATAAAATCTGTTATCAAAGGCACTTTAGCATCTTCAGAAAACTTGTCTGCTTTAACAGAGAGAAAAGCCAAATTTATGTTTTGCACCAGCTTATTTTTAAACTTAATCAGTCCTAACTGGTCAAGTACAAAACCCTTTTTGGGATTCGTTTTCCACAAACCTTTCATCATTTAACTTACTTTAGCACAATTTTAACTTGTTATAGAGTATCTGGAGAGATCCTTAGAGCTTCCCAGGTAGCGGGACTGGTAAAGAATTAACCTGCTGATGCGGGAGACATAAGAGATGCAGGTTGGACCCCTGGATTGGGAAGATCCCCTGGAGGAGGGCGTGGTAACCCACTCCAGTATTCTTGCACAGAGGAGCCTTGCTGGCCCCAGCCCATGGGGTCACACAAAGTCGGACACAACTGAAGTGACTTAGTACACACGCATGTACCAAGAGTTCCTAAAACATATATTTCTAACAGTTCACTCACAACTCTGTTCTCATTTGTATTTTCTTTCCTTAAAGCCTCTTTATCTAAAAAAGTCTTATTTCATTTATATTTACTTTCCCTAAAAGTTTCTTTACATTAAATTGGGCCACTATCCACTTGTTGGTGCATCATTTAACTCGCTGATGTGTTTCAAAGAGTGTGTACTGAGGCTCAAGGTCTAATGGAAGTCGACTCACCCACCATCTTGGCTCACATAGCCATCATTTTGATCTGGAACTATTGTAATTGCTTCCATAGTCTTCCTGTGAATCTCCTTGATAAAAGAGGCCTTTTTGTAACAGCATCAGAGTACAAAAATGTCTATAAATAACAAAAGACTTAAAAGTCATGGTTAAACATTTGATTAATTGATAAAGACATTTGAACAATGCTTATTCCTTAACCAGAGTAACCAGAGATCTCAAAATCAATACAAATCACTTAAAGGCAATGAAATTCATATAATCTGTTTTCAAAAATGGCATTCCAAGAAAACTTTTATCTGAACATAAGGAAAAAGCCAAATCCAAGACTTAGCTTACTCCCAACAAGATTCATTTACCCAACTAAATTCAATCCAGTCTTAGGAAAATCCTAATCAAGCATAACTCTTTTCAGAATTTCTTTATTTTTATTCCTCACACTTTCTTCTACTGAAAACACATACCTTAGGGTTCCTTAAGGTTTTTTTCCCCCACACTGAGGTACTTTTCTTGCTAACAAATCAGTAACAGATACAATACCTTATTTATGTTAAACTTAGGGACAATGAAAGTATTATACTTAGTATTACAGTTGATATGTTGATGACTCAAGACATGTCTGTATTATTATAATTAGATCAACAAACTTAAACATTGATAGCAGGTACTAATTCAATATTAACTATTTCATAATTCACGTGAAACTGAAATTCATCTAACTTAATTTCTCTTGTATTTAGAATTGCTTGGTTTGTAAATGCTTATTACTGTTATTTTGGAAAAGAGAATGGCAACCCACTCCAGTGTTCTTGTCTGGAGAGTTCTGTTAGGTAGTTAGAATAGGGAAAAGGAGTCCAAAATGGCGGTGGCTAAAAGACAAGGAAGGGAAAAGCCCGTGAAAATAGAACAAAGGAAGGTCAAAGAAAGGTCCAAGGACCGGAGTGAGGACTTCAGGTAGAACAGCACTCCTGGCTGAGCCCGATTTGCATAGAGCAGGCCCAGGGGGGAGAAAACATATAAAAGGGGGAGCCAAGCTTGCTCGGCTCTCTCTCTCCCGCGTGCATACGCTCTCTCTCTCACACACCCCGCCTCCCGCCCCCGCGCTGGTGCACTCCTCCACTCTCTTCTCTTCTTCGAGGATGGATTCTCCTTTTATCTTCTAAACAAAATAGAGCTGTAACACTGATTTGTCTAAGAGCTATGACACGGTTTGTCCAAGACCTGAGAGCTGAGACGCACCGAGGGCTTTAATGTTCGTTGCTCCAAATCATTGTTGTGATGAGACAAGAACCAAGGGGCATACGCTCGCCTGACAGTTCCATGGTTGGAGAAGCCTGGCGGGCTACAGTCCATGGATCACAAAGAATCGGACATGACTGAGCGACTGTCATTACTGTTATTTAAACTAATCAAATGGAGCTCTTTTAACAAATAAACTGCAGCAATGTTATCCAAAAACAAAGATATATATAAACACATAAACTGAGGCCGTGAGGCCTCAGTTATTTCAAGATTTCAGTCCTGAATCAGTTACAGCAGTGTAAAACCCATCAGTTTACAAAAGAGTTTGGATGAATATTGGATTTCTCACAGAGGGAACAAGTCAGGCTCATTTGGCTAGATGGCTAAATATTAATATTTGCAGAAAAAAGCAATTTCTAATTATCTTGGACAAGCCAACCTCTAAATTACTTTCAGTTCAGTCCAGTCACTCAGTCATGTCCAACTGTTTGTGACCCCATGGACTGCAGCACGCCAGGCTTCTCTGTCCATCACCAACTCCCTGAGCTTGCTCAAACTCATGTCCATTGAGTTGGTGATGCCATCCAACCGTCTCATCCTCTCTCGTCCCCTTCTCCTCCTGCCTTCAGTCTTTCCCAGCATCAGGGTCTTTTCTAATGAGTCAACTCTTCGCATCACCTAGCCAAAGTGTTGGAGCTTCAGCTTCAGCATAGGTCCTTGCAATGCATATTCAGGATTGATTTCCTTTACGATTGACTGGTTTGATCTCCTTGCAGTCCAGGAACTCTCAAGAACCTTTTCCAACACCAGTTACTTTACCTCTCTAAATTACTTGACCCTCTCTAAAATTTACTTTGGGGCTTCCCTGGTAGCTTAGGCGGTAAAGCGTCTGCCTGCAATGCAGGAGACCTGGGTTCGATCCCTGGATCAGGAAGATCCCCTGGAGAAGGAAATGGCAACCCGCTCCAGCATTCCTGCCTGGAGAATTCCATGGACAGAGGAGCCTGGTAGGCTACAGTCCGTGGGATCGCAAAAAGTCGGACACGACTGAGTGAAGGAAAAAAAAAAATTGCTTTAAAAAGACAGCACAGACAGATAAGGGTTCCTGAGAAGACCAGAGAAAAAAACATTTGCATCTCAAAGATACAGGCAAGTTCTTCATAGGACGACTTTATTTCTCCTTTGTTTAATATTTAGAAGCCTCTTAAGATAAACAGGGAAGGTTTTAGGAGTGATAAAAGAATTTTTGGAGCCACACTTCTGGTCCTGTAAAGATTACATTTGTAAAACAGAGACAGTTTTGTTTTCCCCTCCTTTCCGGAAAGAATTGGGTGGCCACCTCATGGAAACTAAAGGGCTGACACACCCATCCACTCATGGAAAGTTTCACCCCTTTTCCTCTAGCCTAGGGGAGAAGGCCTCCTAAAAATCAATCTATACTGAGGGGGAAAGAGGTGAAGGTAACAGGAAAGACAGGCTGAGTAATCCACCTTGTAGTCCTGCCAGGAAGGAGGCAGCCAGGGAGAACTTTATAGCAAGTACCTCTCATTTTAGCTTGAGCAGTTAGTACCAGATGTCTGCACATTACCAAAGTAACCAGAATGAACCAAAACCTAGCCAGCCAGATAATCACATTAACGTGATTTCTCAGTCCCATTAGACCTGTGATCTTTGTCCAAAAGATCAGAGTTTTCCTTCACAGGGAGAACACCCCAAATTGGAGCCAAAGCCCCCCCAGTTGGGAACCAACACTCCCCAGATTGGACAAGGGCAAAAAGGCCCCGGGGGGACCCTGATGTCAAGCTGTTCTGGGGAAAAGATTACTTAAGAGTTTAATTTACAAAGAAAAGTGGTATCTATTAGCGACTCAATCATGGTGCTCCCCACTGTCAAAGTCACCCAGGGCTCTAGGGGAAATTAGAATTGGACACCTTAAGTCCAAGGGGCCTGTTCATTATCAGAGTGGTCCCCTCCTTTGTAAAGTACTTCTGATGAAGGCGGAAACAGACAGAGCTGGACTCCATCTTAGGCCAGGCTGTGAACTTCAGGCTACACACAGGGTCACCCTCTCAATGGACTCTGAACTTTGTGCCTGGTCTATAGAAATGGCATACCAATGGAAAACCAGACTCCCCCGGTAAAGAGCCTCAGGACTTGTACTTGAACGCTTCGTCCCCTAAAAGAATATACTAATTATCTCTGTAACAGAACAAAGTCGTAAATTCCATTATGTTTATCGGGATATGACCACAGACCTATTGATAAATGTCCACTGTTTAACTATCTGGACTTATGACACATGAATCATGGGTTAACTTTGATCATATCTCTCTTACCTTGTCCAGAGTAGTTTCAAGGAATTTGGGGAGGTGGGTTTGAGCAAATACACTTAAGGTATATAAGGTTTTCACAAAAACTGGCTGGAGTCCTTGGCTAAGGGGAGACTCTGCCTTGGGCCCGCTGGTGTAATAAACTGCACTCCACTATCTGCATTGTCCTTCTGAGTGAGTTTGTTTCCCAGAACACGTGGCTACAACACTGACTACCAGATTATTTAATTGTGAGCCATTCAGGGGCCACTGATCATTTGATCTTATATCTGAAATGTGCTCCCAAGACCTTTCCTTTGTGACAGATGAAATATTCCCATTTTCATAAGTTTGATAACACCAAAACCCAAAAGAGGTAGGTAAATTCCAACAAAGATGGCACGAACAGATTCCAGCATCTATGCACAGATTAACTGGTTCCCAACTCAGGTAAATAAATTTACCTTACAAAAATGAACTAGTTCCAACTAGGGTAGGCTTACCCTCATATGACATAGTTCCCAGTGAACCAGAATCAACTCAGGCAAAAATGCAGCAACACGATACCCTTTCCAACAGGATATCCTTTCCAACAGGATACCCCAACTAGATTTGCTTGTCCCATAAACAAAAAGCCCAAATTGAGGGGCAGATATGTTTCTGGTGTGCACACCAGAGCAATTTACCCTACAAAATTGAACGCATTGACTTGCAACACAAAAAGACACAGCACAGATGAACCAGTTTCCAAATCAGGTAAATAAACTTTACCCTACAAAGGAACTAATTCCAACTATGATAGGCTTGCCCCATAAGAACTACTTCCCCAATGAACTGGTCCCAACTCAAAATTTCCCTCTCCACAAATTGAGGGGGAATTATGTTGACTCACAAGACAAAAGGGCACACAAACCCACAAACAAATGAACTGGCTGGACCGGCTACTGAATTGGGTAGATTTACTCTATGAATGAAATTGAGTCCATTGACTTGTAGAAGTTTGTCAGTTCTTTGCCTCAACGACCAAGGACTGGGGGCAATTGGTGCCATTTCAGGTGTCTTGAAGGGAAGATGCTCAGAACAAATGGTCCCAGCAGTTGCTAGGGCCTTGCTCCAATATTCCCTAACCAAGATCAGCTAGCCATGAGCAGCAAGACTCCTGGCTGTCTTGCCAAATTTGTTATGGAGTCTAAGCTTGCTCTGCTTAGCACATGACAGGCCAATGAATCCAAGAGAAGAGGTGCTGAGGCAAGGAATATGACTTTTTTTCAGAAAACTGGCTAACAAAGAAGATGGCAGACTAATGTCTTGGAGTAACCACCTTCCCAAGGTCTGGACGCCAGGTTCTTTTATAGAGTCAGAGAGAGAGAAGCAATGAGGAACTTAAGTCAAAAGGCAGAGTAGAGAAGGAGAGGCAGTGGGGAAGTGAAGTGAAAGGGTCTTCAGTCTTCCAAACCATCTCTAAGAATGGCCAGCTTTTGGAAGTGATGTATTAATTTCTTCTTTTTGTTGTACCTATTCACAGGTGGGCTGGCTCAGATAAACTCTCTATGAGCTGAACAAAGGCACTTTAGTTTTCAGTCAGGCAGCTGGGCAGGGTCCTTTGAGGCAGGCTATTATATATGATTGTAATAACAAAAGCAATGAAAAGCAAGTCAAAGAAATGATTTCCAACATGCGGTCAGAATCGGCTTCTTCTCTGCAACAAATTAACCTGTATAAGTTTGTTTCCTCAAATGCAGAATGTGCACAATGATAGAACTGACCTCAGAGAGTAGGTATTAATGAAGTAACACACATTAATGTGTATTAGGGAGATGTAAGAGACACAGTTTCCGTCCTTGGGTCAGGAAGATCCTCTGGAGGAGGGCATGGCAACCCACTCCAGTATTCCTTCCTGGAGAATCCACATGGACAGAGGAGCCTGGAGGGCTATAGCCCAGAGGGTCACACAGAGTCAGACATGACAGAATGACCAAGCACGTGGCTTAGCATGCACAAACACATAGAGAACTGTGGTGCTCAGTAGCTAAAATAACTGTCGCGACAACAGCTTTTTGGAAGAGTAGGTTTCTCTGGGCTTGGTCTGGGCCAGCCACAGGTGGAGCCTCTTAGGTGGTCACTGCCTGGGTCACCTTCGGCCTGACTCTCCCACTTGAGGGAGCCACAGGCATTTGGTGCTGTGGACATCCTGGTCAAGTTCTCTCCTGGCCTGAATAAACACATAAGTGGGGCTGGCCCTGGACCAGGAGGATCCAGGAGGAGGGGGCCAAAGCAAAGCAGGACAGAATGGGTAGTTGGCTTGGAGAGGAATTATCCAGGAGAGAAATGGCTACCATGGTCAAACCATGGCTTGGGCAAACCTGTGGCTCAGGGAAAGTGGTCAGCAGTGGTCTCACTTCTTTCAGTTCCACCTCCTTCCTTGTTTCTTTCAAAAGCTGACATCATGGGCCAGAGCCACAGGATATTCTTACATGGGACTTTTCCCTTACCTTCCATCAACCACGAACATAAATCTCAACAATAAATGGCCTTCAATTGTTTATTTTAAAATACACTTTCCTCAACCTTTTCACCCATCCATGGAAATTCTGGCCATTTTTACTTTGGTGATTCTTTTTTGTCCTGTTAATTAATCAATCAACATCACTACAAACAAAGCTAGTGGAGGTGATGGAATTCCAGTTGAGCTATTTCAAAGCCTAAATGATGATGCTGTGAAAGTGCTGCACTCAATATGCCAGCAAATTTGGAAAACTCAGCAGTGGCCACAGGAGTGGAAAAGGTCAATTTTCATTCCAATTCCAAAGAAAGGCAATGCTAAAGAATGCTCAAACTACTGCACTCATCTCACACACTAGCAAAATAATGCTCAAAATTCTCTAGACCAGGCTTCACCAATACGTAAAGCGTGAATTTCCAGATGTTCAAGCTGGATTTAGAAAAGGCAGAGGAACCAGAGATCAAATTAGCAACATCCACCAGATTATCGAAAAAGCAAGAGTTCCAGAAAAACATCTACTTCTGCTTTATTGACTATGCCAAAGCCTTTCACTGTGTGGATAACAACAAATTGTGGGAAATTCGTAAAGAGATGGGAATACTGGTTCCAAACTGGGAAAGGAATACATCAAGGTTGCATATTGTCACCCTGGTTATTTAACCTATATGCAAAGTACATCAGGCAGAATTCTGGGCTGGATGAAGCACAAGCTGGAATCAAGATTGCTTGGGGAAATATCAATAACCTCTGATATGCAGATGACACCACCCTTATGGCAGAAAGTGAAGAAGAACTAAAGAGCCTCTTGATGAAAGTGAAAGAGGAGTGTGAAAAAGTTGGCTTAAAGCTCAACATTCAGAAAACTAAGATCATGGCATCTGGTCCCATCACTTCATTGAAAATAGATGGGGAAAGAGTGGAAATAGTGACAGACTTTGTTTTTTTTAGGCTCCAAAATCACTGCAGATGGTGACTGCAGCCATGAAATTAAAAGACGATTGCTCCGTGGAAGAAAAGCTATGACCAAACTAGACAGCATGTTGAAAAGCAGAGACATTACTTTGCCAACAAAGGCCCATCTAGTCAAAGCTATGGTTTTTCCAATAGTCATGTATGGATGTAAGAGTTGGACTATAAAGAAAGCTGAGTGCCGAAGAACTGATGCTTTTGAACTGTGGTATTGTAGAAGACACTCTAGAGTCCCTAGGACTGCAAGGAGGTTGAACCAGTCCATCCTAAAGGAAATCAGTCCTGAATATTCATTGGAGGAACTGATGCTGAAGCCGAAACTCCAATACTTTGGCCATCTGATGAAAAGAATTGACTTATTGGAGAAGACCCTGATGCTGGGAAAGACTGAAGACAGGAGGAGAAGGGGACGACAGAGGTTGGGATGGTTGGATGACATCACCAACTTGATGGACATGAGTTTGAGTAAACTCCAGGAGTTGGTGATGGACAGGGAGGCCTGGTGTGCTGCAGTCCATGGGATCACAAGAGTTGGACAAAACTGAGTGACTGAAATGAATCAATACTTACCAAGCATGGATTATGCATACTGGACAATAGTCAAGTCCTAGAAATGATCATTATGGTCTCCCAAGTTTACTTCAGGCACAACAAAGGGTCACTTTGGGTGGCAGGAAATGAAACTTGCTTCCCATAGGGAAAGTTTGCGGTGGCTATATTACCCAAAAATGGGGTTTGCCTCTTGGTGGGTGTCAAGTCAAAAGATACAACCAAGTCAAAGATTGGGAGAAGGGAGGATTTATTATTACTTGTAACAAGTAACACTGGGAATCTCTCCCAAAGCAGAGTCTCTCTGAACAACAAGACTGGGTAAGTTTTAAGCTAAACTGTGCTTAATCTCTCAGTTGTGTCTGACTGCTTGTGACCCCGTGGACTGTAGCCTGCCAGGCTCCCCCATCCATGGGGATTCTCCAGGCAAGAATACTGGAGTGGGTTGCCATGCCCTCTTCCAGGGGATCTTCCCACTCAGGGATCAAACCCAGATCTGCATTGCAGGTGGATTTTTTACTGTCTGAGCCACCACATGCATATTCAAGAAGGGGTCTGAGCAGAGGAGAATTCAGCTTTGATTTGGGGCAAAGGTCTACAGAGTCCAAGCCTTCGTTGACTGAGGGTCAACGTCACGATTCCCTTTTCCACCTGGGTGGGAGCCTTAATTCCTATGGAAGTTAAAGTGTCAGATTGTTATGTACATTTCTTGACAAGGAACTAAGACTCCATTCTATTGCTGAACTATTGTTTCGTAACTGCTTTTCCTTTGTTCCTGGGTTCCCTCATTTCCCCTACAATCATTGATTACTGAGACCCATTCAAGGGCAAGCATTGTGGCCAGGCTGATATTATAAAATGGCTTAGGCCAAAGTGGCTTCTATCAAGTAGGCCATTCCTGGTTCTCTTTCTCCAGGGACACCGTACCCAATCTGCTTTCAGCTACACTACCATCTCCTGAAACTAGGGACTAGGAATGAATTTTAAGCTCACTGTGGTTTATAAATATGATAATGGTTGGGATGGGTGGATGACAATTTGGATTAGCATGGAGTATGCCGAAATAATTCCTGCTTTAGTCACCTAGAACTTGCCTGCCTTTATGAGTTAATTCTATTTCATCTCTCAACTTTTCACAGAACTTGTCTACCACTTAATCTAAAAGCTAATCCAAATTCAAGGACCTGTCTTCTTGATTGCTTTCCTAAGTAGAATCTTTTTATTATTTTAACCAAACAGGGTAGGGATTTCCTGGAGAAAGAGAAACAGGCAAGGCTTTCTTGATGTAAGAGAAACCATTTTTGACCCAAGTCATTTTGTGTCCTAAGCCTGGCCACAATGTTTGCCCTTAAATAGATCCCAGTAATTACTGATCTTAAGGGAACAAGAGAATGCATAAGCAAATGATTATTATCAGGCAAATATTAGCCTGAAGTTCTCAATTTCCGGATCAACTGGAACCTAAGGGATGATGATGTTGACCTTTTCTGACCCTCATGACTTCAATCAACTAAAGCTTGGACTCTGTTGACTACCCAAGCTCCTTCATGAATATGCATATATTAGCTTAAAACTTCTGAAATTTTGCTGTTCTGAGACTACTTTGGTAGATCCCAGGTGTTTCTTATTTGCCGTAAGTAATAAATCCTTCCTACCCTAATCTTTGGCTTGACTGTGTCTTTTGGCTTGACACCCACCAAAAGGAGAACCTGGGTTTCAGGTAATATTATCTCATGCTCCATTCAGCACAAGATCCAGAAATTCACTGCAAGTACAGAGGCTTTGGGAGCTTTTTTCCTACTAACTAGACTTAATAGGAGATTGATGTATAAATCTGTATTACCAATTTTTCTTGGAAAAAGGAAATATACCTAACCAGGGACATTCTGCCTATCACATAAGGTGTTAGGAGTTGTTCCACTCTTGGCAACAGAGCTCTGGAATAGCAGTGACTTAAAAAAGATGGAAGTTTATTTTTCTCTCATGTAAATTAAGTTTGGATATGGGCAGTTTAAGGCTGATCTGCTGTCTCTGCAGAACCCTTTAATGCTTCTGACTCCTTCTAAAAGCCAAACTTATTGTGTGGTTACCATTCACAGATCACTTCAAGGTCACGACTTGGACATTGCATGTCCAAACATTGAATCCACAGTTTTTTTTTGCAGGAAGGAAAGCAAGGGGAAGGCCAATGGGGACTCCCAACTGACTCAACAATCTTTTTTAAGGGGTTTTCCCCAAAGGTTCAATATTTTAGAAGCCAGAACTTAGTCATAGAGTTACCCAATCTCTGTAGGACAAGTTGGGAAATTCAGTTTTTGGCTGGACATTTAACCACTCCCCTCCCCCCAAAATCACAATTATATTATAAAGAAAAAGGGGAGAGAATGAATAGTGGGCAGACAGCTGGCAATCTTTTCCATTATTGAGGAAATAGAACTGGGCTATACATTGAAGTGAAGTGAAGTTGCTCAGTCGTTTCCAGCTCTTTGCAACCCCATGGACTGTAGCCTACCAGGATCCTCAGTCCATGGAATTTTCCAGGCAAGAATACTGGAGTGAGTTGCCATTTCCTTCTCCAGGGATATATATATATATATATATAGAATCAGAGATTAGCCAGTTAGGTAATTTTGAGTAATATCTTTCCTGGGCTATGGATAAGATGGATGAACATCCCAGCCCCAGTCAGGGTTATTCATTCCATTCCTGGGATACAGCGTCCATTTCCGTTTTGTGGGATTGAATAAAGACGGGTAGAGTCTTAGTGATGTTCCTCTCCTCCTCCCATCCATGCAGACCACACTCTAGTGTGGCAGGAAGGAAAGTGGGGTGTGAGACCACAGCCACATCCCAGGGACTTCCCTGAGCCCTGGCAAGCCCCTGAGACAGCTGCCAGGTGTGGGCCTTGGCTTCTGACAGGAAAGAATTCAAGAGCAAGCCACAGTAAAGCAAAAGGAGGTCTATTCAGGGAGATACACACTCCATAGACAGAGTTTGGGCCATCTCAGAAGGCAAGAGGTGCCGGGATACGAGGTTGTCAGTTTTTATAAGGTTGGGTTAATTTCATAGGCTAATGAGTAGGAAGAGTATTCCCCCATTTGGGGGAAGGGTGGAGATTTTCAAGAATTTGGCCACTGCCCACTTTTTGTTCCTTTTTTGTTGGCCTTGTAACTGTTATAGTTCTTATGGATGGGTCATTTATCATAGGTCAATGTATTGCAATGAGCATATACTAAGGCTCTAAGCCTAGTGGAAGTAAATTGTATGCCATCTTGGACCTAGTTGGTTATAGCCAGTTTGGTTATAACTTCAGTGGCTGTCAGTCTTTTAGATTGTGCCCTCTCCCCTTCCTGTCTCAGTAGCACTCTTCAGCTTACACTGACATTGCTGCTCAGAGGTTTTCACTGAAATACTTATGATGGTTATGAGTAGAATGCTGACTTTTTCCCTCTCTAGCTACTTGTTTCAGTCTGGGAAAGAGGAGAAAACAATCAGAGGCTTGTGACTTTGAGGAAGTTTTATTCTCTCTTCTCTCTATATTCTTTAACTCAGAGACTAGAAGGCAGCAAAAGAGAAGACCAAGAGTAAGAGAAAGTGCTGGATAATTCTGGCTTCCTGGCTTTCTGGCATCAGTAGGAACACTCTCTGATGTCCTTCAAGATGAAACTTGGGAAGCTGCTCAGAGCTGTCCTTCACTTGCGGTAGGTGTGATGTAATTGACAGCTCTAGGTCCCAGCAGTTCAACCCTGCATCTAGGATGGGATCCTGTGATTCCTGCCTGTGCTGGGGGAATGTTCTACCTGTCTTTCAGTACTCTGAACTCTGCCTTGACATCAAATTTTTAGTTAGTATTAGATCAGTTTCCTTTGGCTGATATCCAAATTGCCAGTTTTTGCCTTAATTGCAGAATGTTTTAAGTTTCATGCTTTCTAGGGCAGTCTCTTAGGTACTGAACAGAGATAAGTTGAGCACTTCATGCACACACATAAACACACACTGATAATTATTGCAGAGAACATTTTGCCCCTGCACCCCACAACTCTGCAGCAACCTGCCAAGGGAACATGAGTAAAGGCATTCTCTTAGGGTCTGGGGCACAGCTTAATTAATCTACCACAGTCAAGGATAACGTTGCCTAGCATCACTAATTATCAGAGAAATGCAAATCAAAACTACAACGAGGTATCACCTCACACTGGTCAGAATGGCCTTCATCAAAATGTCTACAAACAATAAATGCTAGAGAGGGTGTGGAGAAAAGCGAACCCTCTTACACTGTTGGTGGGAATGTAAACTGGTACAGCTACTATGGAGAACAGTTCCTTAGAAAGCTAAAAATAGAGCTATCATTTAATCAAGCAATCCTACTCTTGGGCATATATATGGAGAACCGCATAATTTGAAAAGATACATGCACCTCAGTGTTCATTGCAGCACTGTTAACAATAGCTAGGATGTGGAAGCAACCTAAATGTCCATCGACAGAGGGGTGGATAAAGAAGATGTGGTACATGTACACGATGGAATATTACTCAGCCATAAAACACAATGAAATAATGTCATTTGCACCAACATGGATGGATGTATAGATTATCATACTAAGTGAAGTAAGTCAGAGAAAGACAAATATCATATGATATCACATATGTGGAATCTAAAGAAATGATGCAAGTGAACTTACTTACAGAGCAGAAACAGACTCATAGACTTAGAGGGCAAACTTTTGGATACCAAGGGGGATATGGGCGAGGTGGATGAATTGGGAGGTTGGGATTGACATATGCATACTACTATACGTAACGCAGTTAATCAACAAGGATCTATTATATATCACAGGTACCTATACTCAATACTCTGTAATAGTCTATGTGGAAAAAGAATTTGAAAAAGAAGAAATATATGAACATGTGTAACTAAATAACTTTGCTGTACATTGAAACTAACACAACGTTGTGAATCAATTATACTCCAATATAACATTTAAGAAGTTAAAAAAAGAAATAAAATAAACAATAGAGAAAATCAATAAAAAGCTGGTTCTTTGAATAAAAATCAACACAAGTGACAAATCTTAGCTAGACTGAGCAAGAAAAAAAATGAAAAAAAAAAAAAAGACAGAAATTACTAAAGTCAGGAATGAAAAAGGGACATCATTACCAACCTTCCAAAAATACAAGGAGTTGTGAGGAAATACAATGAACAACTTTATGTGTAAATATAAATGTGCATGTATGAATTACTAAATAAGAAAGACATTTCAAAGCAGAAACTATAAAGAAAAAGTACATGAAGAGGGTGGGTTGGAAGGGGAGGGCAATGGGTGTACAGGTATAGCCAGGAAGTATCCTGGGGATAATGCACAGAGAGCTGGTGGCCAAAACACTGACTCGTGAGCATTACCAGATGAAAGATTGAATCAAAGGCAATGCTGTTTTAGTTTCTGGTCTCTTTAAAAACAATGGATAATGAATAGCCTGGACTAGAAGGTTGGTCTTGCTTGGTTGGGCTGATGGAGGACCTAAAAATGGTGGACTCACATGAGCTCTTAGTAAGGCATTAGCCCAGTACCTGGCAGCAGGAAGCATCTAATAATCTTAGTTTTAATTAGAATTCAAACAATTATTCTGTATCGGCAAAAGTGTGCATATTTGATAATAACCAGTGCAGCTGGGAATGTGAGAACTCGGCACTATTGCTGATAATGAATTTATATAGATGTTCTAGAAGGCAAATTGGCAATATATTACAAAGAAGTTTTTGGGTTTTCTGTATGTATGTGCAGGAATTTATTCTGAAGAAATAACAACACAAATACACAGCCAGGGATGTATAAGGTGACTCATCTCAATAGTGTTTATTATAGGAAAGCCAGAAAATTTAAGTAATAAAATATAATATAAGTAGTTAATCAATCATAGGAATTTGCAAAATGAGCCCCAAATCAAAAATAAAAATACTATAAAGTTTATTAAAAGTATCTTATATGGGAAAACTATTAAGTGAATATTAAGTTTAAAAATGTTAATGGCAAGAGTGAACATCGACATTTTAGGAATCAGTGAACTAAAATGGACTGGAATGGGCAAATTTAATTCAGATGACCATTATATCTACTACTGTGGGCAAGAATCCCTGAGAAAAAGTGGAGTAGCCCTCAGAGTCAACAAAAGAGTCCAAAATGCAGTACTTGGGTACAGTCTCAAAAATGACAGTAAAAAAAAAAAATCTCTGTTCGTTTCCAAGACAAACCATTCAATATCACTGTAATCTAAGTCTACACCCCAAACAGTAAAGCCGAAGAAGCTGAAGTTGAATGGTTCTATGAAGACCTACAAGACCTTTTAGAACTAACACCAAAAAGGATGTCCTTTTTATCACAGGGGACTGGAATGCAAAAGTAGGAAGTCAAGAGACACCTGGAGGAACAGGCAAGTTTGGCCTTGGAGCACAGAATGAAGCAGGGCAAAGGCTAACAGAGTTTTGCCAAGAGAACACACTGGTCACAGCAAACACCCTCTTCCAACACAAGAGAAGACTCTACACATAGACATCGCCAGATGGTCAAAACCAAAATCAGACTGATTATATTCTTTGCAGCCAAAGATGCAGAAGCTCTATGCAGTCAGCAAAGACAAGACTGGGAGCTGACTGTGGCTTAGATCATGAACTCCTTATTGCCAAACTCAGACTTACATTGAAGAAAATAGGGAAAATCACTAGACCATTCAGGTATGACCTAAATCAAATCCGTTATTATTATACAGTGGAAGTGAGAAATAGATTCGAGATATTAGATTTGATAGACAGAGTGCCTGAAGAACTATGGATAGAGGTTTGTAACATTTTACAGGAGGCAGTGATCAAGACCATCCCCAAGGGGAAAAAAAAAGGCAAAAAGGTTGCCTGAGGAGGCCTTACAAATAACTGAGAAAAAAGGAGAAATGAAAGGCAAAGGAGAAAAGGAAAGATACATCTATCTGATATATCATTGTTCCAAAGAATAGCAAGGAGAGATAAGAAAGCCTTCCTCAGTGATCAGTGCAAAGCAATAGAGGAAAATAATAGAATGGGAAAGATTAGAGATCTCTTCAAGAAAATTAGAGATATGAAGGGACCATTTCATGCAAAAATGGGCACAAAAAAAAAAGACAGAAATGGTATGGACCTAACAGAGGCAGAAGATATTAAGAAGAGGTGGCAAGAATACACAAAAGAACTGTACAAAAAAAGTTCTTAATGATCCAGATAACCGAGATGGTGTGATCACTCATCTAGAACCAGACATCCTGGAGTGCTAAGTCAAGTGAGCTTTAGGAAGCATGACTATGAACAAAACTAGCAGAGGTGATGGAATTCCAGCTGAGCTATTTCAAATCCTAAAAGATGATGCTATGAAAGTGCCGCACTTAATATGTCAGCAAATTTTGAAAACTCAGCGGTGACCACAGGACTGGAAAAGGTCAGTTTTCATTTCAATCCCAAAGAAAGACAATGCCAAAGAAGCTTCAAACTACTGCACAATTGCACTCATTTCACCTGCTGGCAAAGTAATGCTCAAAATTCTCCAAGTCAGGTCTCAGCAATACGTGAACTGAGAATTTCCAGGTGTTCAAACTCGATTTAGAAAACGCAGAGGAACCAGAGATCAAATTGCCAACTTCTGCTGGATCATATGATATGGAGAAATATCTATATCATATGGAGAAATATCATATCATTTGGAGAAATGTCAATAACCTCAGATATGCAGATGACACCACCCTTATGACAGAAAGTGAAGAAGAACTAAAGAGCCTCTTGATGAAAGTGAAAGAGGAGAGTGAAAAAGTTGGCTTAAAGCTCAACATTCAGAAAACTAAGATCATGGCATCTGGTCCTATCACTTATGGCAAATAGATGGGGAAACAGTGGAAACAGTGACAGACTTTATTTTGGGGGGCTCCAAACTCACTGCAGATGGTGATTGCAGCCGTGAAATAAAAAGACACCTGCTCCTTGGAAGAAAAGTTATGACCAACCTAGATAGCATATTAAAAAGCAGAGACATTACTTTGCCAACAAAGGTCTATCTAGTCAAAGCGATGGTTGTTCCAATAGTCATGTATGGATGCGAGGGTTGGACTATAAAGATGGCTGAGTGCCAAAGAATTGATGCTTTTGAACTGTGTTGGAGAAGAGTGTTGGAGAAGAGCCTTGAGAGTTTCTAGGACTGCAAGGAGATCCAACCAGTCCATCCTAAAGGAAATCAGTCCTGAATATTCTTTGGAAGGACTAAGGTTGAAGGTAAAGCTCCAATACTTTGACAACCTGATGGCCAAGAACTGACTCACTAGAAAAGACCCTGATGCTCTAAAAGACTGAAGGCAGGAGGAGAAGGGGATGACAGAGGATGAGCTGGTTGGAAGGCATCACCAACTCAATGGACATGAGTTTGAGCAAACTCGGGGAGTTGATGATGGACAGGGAAGTCTTGCATGTTGTGGTCCATGGGGTCATAAAGAGTTGGACATGACTGAGCAACTTAGCTGAAGTTTAAAAATAGTCTGTATAATGTGATCTTGAAAATATAAAGTACATATTTATATATGCATAGAGAAATATCAAAACAGTGATTATCTCCAGGTGCTATGAAATTCTTGTGTATGTTTTTCTTTATGTTACAAACTTGCTTCACTGAAAATTTCTTTTCTATTTTTTTCTTTTTTGGTAATGGAAGAAGGAAATCTCAATAATTAAAAAAAAAAAACGGTCTGTATCATTCCAGTTTACACTTCATTATCTACTCTTTTAATTCTTTAATTTACTCTCTAATTGATCAGTGAGTGTAGTTTTGTGTTTTCTAACCTGGAAACTGAATGTCTTACAAAACATACTTTTGACGTGGAGAGCTTTCCTATTATTCTCAATGTTTCTTTCAGACCAGAGCAATTAAACCCCCTTTAAACAGTTCCTTTACTCTAGGGCTAGCACAAGTCTGCAGTCTAACTCACCAACAGCCTTTAGCTGCAGGTCTCCATAATTCTACAGTGGAATTACTGATTGTCTGTAATAGATGTATATCTTTTACTGACACTGTGAAGAGGTGCACCTCTGCTTCAGAATGGCATTAGCAGGGCCTCCATTTCTCTTCCATCTGTTCAGAGTACCTAAATCATAGTATTCAAACAACTTAATTAGGAAAGGTGAGAGTGGCATTACTAACAAAGGTCATTTTCACTTTACCAGAACATTCTCAAGCAATAGGTATTAATAATGTTTTTGGTGTGAACCAACAAATCTGAGGGAACACATCTGATTCCTGCAGCTAGCTCAAAGCCAAATGAGAAAATTGTTACAGAAAATAACAGATGGTCTCAGATCAAATATATCTCCTCAGAGGAAAAAGGAACAAACTTAGAAAATAACTCCCAACATGGTCAGGACATTCAACTGAAGAAACATCAATATATAGACAATTCAATTAAAAATTATGTGTCCAGGGTTTGTTATGCTATCAGTCTTTGATTTAGAGGTCTGGGAATGAAAGTTAAAATAAAGTATGAGAATCAGAACAGCCCATGGAGTTCTAAAATTCCACGCCATATTTGTTAGAGCATTTTGTAATTGTGAGATCAAGTAAAGCATAATTGAATTTCTCTAAATCGACTTCAGGTAAAATGGGTGGAGAAGGGCATGAGTGGAGAAGGGCATGACAAGTCACTCCACCCATTTCACAGATGAAGTAGATTTAGAGAAATTCAACTACCTGCTAGGTCACACATCTAGACTGGCCAAACTAGCCTTAAAAAACATTTCAGCTTGACTCTGGAGCTAACGTTCTCTCCCTTGCTTTACCTGAATGTAAATTGGTAGAGCCACTATAGAGAACAGTACAGAGTTTCCTTAAAAAACTAAAAATAGAGCTAACATATGATCCAGCAAACCCACTTCTGGGCACATACCCAGGGAGAACCATGATTCCAAAAGACACATGCACCAGGATGTTCATTGTAGCACTGTTTACAATAGCCAGGACATGGAAGCAACCTAAATGTCCATCAGCAGAGGAATAGATAAGGAAGACGTGGCACACGCAAGGAACAAAATAATGCCATTTGAAGCGACATGGATGGACCTAGAGATCTCATACTGAGTGAGCTTAAATCAGACACAGAAAGACAAATACCACATAATAGCGCTTATATGTGGAATCTTAAACAATGATACAAATCAACTTATTTACAAAATAGAAATAGAGTTACATATGTGGAAAACAGACTTATGGTTGCCAGGGGGTAAGGAGGAATCAATTGGGAAATTGGGACTGATATATATACACTGTGATATATAAAATCGATAATTAATGAGAACCTCCAGTATGGCACAGGGAACTCCAGTCAATGCTCTGTAATGGCCTGTATGGGAAAAGAATCTAGAAAGAGTGTATACATATATGAATGTATAATTGAATCTAAAAAGAGTGTATACATACATGAATGTATAATTAATTCACTTTGCTGTACATCTGAAACTAACACAACATTGTAAGTCAATTATCCTCCAATACAAATTGAAACAAAAGAGACTGTAGACTCAAAAAAAAAAAAAAAGCTGTGATCTCACTGAAGATCAGGGCTACAAGACCAGAGTTTAGAGCACCTGATTTATATTGTTTATTGTCATGAGGTGGTGAAATTATTTATAATAATAAATGCAATTTTAAAAATCATCCAGTTTGAAATCATATTGGAAACAATATTGCTGTGTCCAGGAAACACTATTGCCTAAAACGTCACAATTTTCATGATGAAATAAAAAGCATTGCTTGGCTTGATTAAATTGCTGACACACACAGACTTTAAAAAACAGAAAGCGTGCTCTGCTCACTTCTTGTGATTCACTGCATTGTGTGCAAAGATGTGTGTGTCTTAAGAAACATAAAACAACAGAGAAGAAAGGTGGAAAGAGGTGCTCTTTTTGATTTGTAAATGGCCGCACGTGTCCTTTGTTATTCCACTGACAATTTTTAGACTCTTGGACCTTTTGATATTCTTCCATCAAAACTTTCTTTCTCAGTGTCTGTCTCATTTCAAAGGGACACTAGCTAATCCATGCCACTGAGCTACCCTTAATTCACAGACACTTTAACTGTAGCTGTGCCTTAACTCAAAGGAAAGATTCTAACACTGGGATTTCAAGCCAAAGTAGCCTCTGGGCTCTGGAGTGCCTTTCATTAGAGAATCTGCTGGACTGTATTCAAACTCTTCAGAGAAAGACATTGTGTTTCATTCATCTTTCCATTTCCAGCACCCAGAAAAATTCTTGTTCCCTAGTAAAAACTCCATATGTGCTTGTGGAATGAAAGAAGGAATGAAAGGATGAAATCAACTAGAGGGATCTTTTATAGCAGGTCCCAAGTATTGTTGATTAATAAATATAATGTTTGTCTACTATTAAACCTATTTGGCTGAATTTTGCTCGTACTGTTGTTGATCCCGTGTTTGGGTGCCTAACGCACAGTGAGAGCAAACAAACCAAAACATTGGAATTTGGAGAAGAGAAAGGTTTATTGCAAGGCCCAAGCAAGGAGAATGGGCGGCTCTTGTTCAAAAAGCTCAAACTCCTTAATAGTTCCAGGGAAGGGGTTTTTAAAAATGATTTTATTTATTTATGTAGTTTTGGCTATGCCGGGTCCTCGCTGCTGTGAGGGTTTTCTCTAGTTGTGGTGAGCAGAGGCTACTCTTCATTGTGGTGCTTGGGCTTCTCATTGTGGTGTCTTCCCCGTGGAGCATGGCCTCTAGGCATGTGCGCTCAGTAGTTGTGACTCGTAGGCTCTAGACCACAGGCTCAATAGTTATGTCACATGGACTTAGTTACTCTGCGGCATGTGGGATCATCCCAGATCAGGGATTGAGTCTGTGTCTTCTGCATTGGCAGGTGGATTCTTTACCACTGAACCACTAGTGAAGCTCTCAGAGAAGTGTTTAGACAAAATCTGGGGGAGAAGGGCTGCAGGCTGTGTGACCTTCTTCTGTTTGGTTGGTGATAAGGTAATCGGGTCACATCTCAATTATCAGCCATCTGATTCCAACCAATCTGGAGGTCTAAGTACTTGTGCTCAGCCTGAAGTTACAGCCTCCCACCTGGGTCAGGGGGAAGGCTTAGCTCCAGTAGAAAAACTCCAGTAGAGATAAATTGATTGAAACTTTGCTTAAAACTGTACTGTTGGGACGTTCCTGGTGGTCCAGTGGCTAAGAATCCACACTTCCATTGCAGGGAGCACAGGTTTGATCCATTGGTCTCACATATACCCCTCAAGGAGAACATTGCTTTATCCTACACGCCTGTTTCCTGACTGCTCCTCTGTTTCTGCATTCTCTCTCTGCCCTAATTAGTAACTGAATCTGCCATTGGGAACTCAGGGAAGGTCAGGAAGGCTGTAGCCTTTTCCCTACAAACAAGAAACAGGGGACATGTAGAGGCTTTTGTAGGCTAGAGGGCACCTCAGGGTCCTGCTCCATTTCAACCCCCCCTTTTGTGATACTCCTCGATCTGGAGGGGAACAGGTGTTGGAATCATAAACTCAGTAGAGGAACTTGGTTTTAGCGGAACTTTTTCAGTAACTGAAATCCTCATTCATCTTGAGTCCACTGCCATCAAAGACGGGGCATGTTCCTTCTGTTTAAGGGGCCGAGAGGAGGAGTGATTTGCCTGATATCTTTGTCTGTTCCTGTTTCTCTGTCTCTGCCCTCATTTTCTCTCTCTCACACACACACACCCTCCAGCTCTCTGCATCTCTCCCAGCAGCCTTTGTAATAAATCGAGAGCTCCACAACTGCCTATACTGTGCAGCTTTAAAAAGAGAAAGCTGTCTGAAAGATGCACAAATATTGTGACTCCCTGGAATGAAAGCTTCTCTCCTGGGAGTCAGAAGAGAAAGCGTGTTGAAATCTCAACCTCTTTGAACATACCATCCTTTAAGTAAAGCTCCTATTTAACAGCGGTCCCTGGGGGTTCTGGGCTTGTCATCTTCCTGGAACTCTTTCTCACTGGACTGATTATTAGTGAGCAGGCTAATGCTGGATGGAGGAAAGCCAGTCTGAGCTTGGGCTTTGTTCAGGGACTGTATCTTCTGGATGGTCAATCTGTCAGCAGCCTATAATTTGATTTCAGATTTTTCTCAATTGTGCTTTTAATTCCTCCCTGGGCATAGATCTTTTTAAAAGAAAATGGTGTGGTAGAAAAAAGTGGCTTTAAAATCAGACAAATCTAGGTTCAAATCCCTGTTTCCTTACTTACACTGTGATCCTGAGCACATCACTTAATTCCTCTCAGCCAAATTTTCCCATCTGTAGAAGAGGGATATTAACACCAGCTTCGCAGAATTGTTATGTTGGTCAGTAGGCTAAATGGAATGGAGCTGAGTTGGTCAGCCAGCTTCCCAAAATGGACTCCCTAAGGAAGAGCAACACAACTCTGGGGACTTTCTTGCTCTGTATTCTCTGGGGCAATGGTGCTGGTGGGGAGAGAGGGAAACAGGAAACCATTGCACTGCTTCCTGTCTGAGCGCTTGTTTACGTTTTCTTCTTGTTTGAGGAATGCTAATGAGGCAATGGTCCAATTAAGCCACAGGGTCTCAACGTCCAGCAAAGGGCAGTGAGTCACGCCTACGATCTGCCCTTTTGCCTGCCACAGGGGCCTTTGTTGCTCTGTGTTCCTTTCAGGAATGCCTTGTTCTCCCCAAACAGCTCTTAGCAGCCCCATGTGAACGAGGTCACAGCAGGCTGGTGGCAGCTGGCACAGAGCAGGGCCAGGAGCAGTTACTACTCTGATGGCTCTCCTTTTGCCTCCCAGCCTTCCTCCCCAGCCTCTGCTCTGGTTTGGATCGTGTGGACATTTGTCAAGGCTGGGCTCTACTGAAGCATTGGCAGAGTTACTGTGACTTGGAGAGAAATGCTTCCAACAACTCTGGCCCAGCAGTCCGTGTGAGAAGGGATGCTCTCCCAAGCAGCTGGCTGAGCTGCTCTGCCTCCCAGAGATGCCTGGAATTCCCTCCAACCTCCAGCATCCTGTGATGCTCTCTCTCCCATCACCCCCTAAACAACTTGCCCACTCATCAGAGGTGGGTGGAGAAAGGGAGGAAAGAGGGAAAAGTGTCACTAAACAGAAACAAATTGACATCTTTGGGTCCTAAAGATGATTCATGCTGAATCATTAACTCACTAGTCAATCAATAATTCCACGCTTTTAAAACAAATTGATTTAAAGACTAATAATTTAGTAGAAGATGTAAAAGATATTTACACAACAATTGTTGTGTGCCAGGCACTGTTCTGAGCTCTTTAGAGATGTCATCTATCCTGCAAGGTATGTGGGCTCTCAAACCAGATCTCAATTTGAATTTTGAATTTGACATAGAGCAGCCATATGGCCTTGAGTAATTTATTATTTTACCTCTCTGAGTATCAGTGTCCCTATCAGTTTCTTTGAAACATCAGAGAAATATTTCCCTAATCATCATGTCTAAGGTAACACCACACACCCCACCACCATCTTTCAGAGCACTATTATTTTTAGCCACAATAACTGTCTGTTCAGAGTCCCCTTTTTGCTAGGCTTGGCTTCTAGTGCTGGGGATACAACAGGAAACAACTACCCTATGGAACTTACACTCTAGTAGGGAGAGAGGATGAAAGTGAAAGTGAAAGTGAGTCGTGTCTGACTCTTTGCAACCCCATGGACTACATAGTCCTTGGAATTCTCCAGGCCAGAATACTGGAGTGGGTAGCCTTTCGCTTCTCCAGGGATCTTCCCAACCCAGGAATCGAACCCAGGTCTCCTGCATTGCAGTAGGATTCTTTACCAGCTGAGCCACAAAGGAAGCCCAAGAATACTGGAGTGGGTAGCCTATCCCTCCTCTAGCAGATCTTCCTGACCCAGGAATCAATCCAGTGTTTTCTGCATTGCAGGCTGATTCTTTACCAACTGAGCTATGAGGGAAGCCCAGTAGGGAGAGAGTGACAGACAAATAAGAAAACAGATAATAAATATATAAATAATATTCTAAATTCCCTTTTTACCATCTATCTCCCTCAATAAAATTATTAGCTCCTTGAGGGCAAATTATCACCTGTTTTGACTTCTGCTGAATTCTCAGTGCCCAGCATAGTGTTTAGCACAACACATGTTTAAGAACCGAAGTAAATAAATAAACTTGAACGTTTTCGAAGAGAATAAAATAGATAATCTATGCTTGAAGCTCTTAGCATAGTGCTTGGAATACGGTAAATATGTAACAAGTTGGTGGTTTTTCAGTCAGATTCCAAAGCTGTGTGCTTAACCACTTCATTATAATGATAACTATAACAATAATAATGTGTTGTTATTATTATAGAATTACATATACCAATGTATAATTTACTTACCAAGTTCTATTGTATACCATGGACTGTCTAGGCATATTAAAATAATACCTTATTTAATTATAACTTCACAATAATCCTTAAGTACTATTAGTCCTTAAGTAAGGTAGACATTCTTAACCTTAAGTACCAAATTCCTATAATAAAAAGCAGAGTGTAGTAAGTGCCAAAGACAGGCACAAACAAAATACTGTGTGATTTCAGAGGAGGAAGAGATTCATGTGGTCAGGGTGGCTGGAAGAGTTTTGATAGAGGAGAATCTCAGAGGATGGCAGAGTCTGAGCATGGAGATAGCAGGGTGGGGTGGGATGGGGCACGCTGAGGCAGAGAGAAAAGCCTGAGAAAGGGCACAAAAGAGTGTACACAAGGGTGTGCTGTCCTCACAGAGGCGGAAGTGTGGTACATGAAGGGAGAGGTGGGTAGGGCTGGAAGTGGAGGGGAAGTCAGCTCTCAAATGCCAAGGAAAGAAATGTGAACTTCCTTTCATAAGCCATAGGGAGCCATTAGAATTTTTAAGCAGAAGCATATGAAGAACCAGAATTGTGAACTTGAAGATTAATTTAGTTCTAGACTAGATGGAAAGGAAATGAGGCTGCAATTGCCAGGCAGAGCCCCGGTTTGGGGACGTGGTGGCGACCACAAAATGAAGAAAGCACATGTGAAGAGCAGACTCACCTGGCTCAGTGAGGGACGAGGGAGAGGCTGTGAGCTTTAAGATTCAGAGGCTGCTGCTCTTCCTGGCTGCCTGGCATGCTGCTAAGCTCGGGCCCAGGGACCTTGATTGTTCTCTAACCTGGGCAGTTTTTCAATAAACCTTTCTCCTGAGGGATTTAGGACTCTCTATTACTTGAGACTGTCTCTGTTTTCCATGACTTCATGTAGAATGATCGTAATAGAACAGTGCCCTGGGTACAGTGTTGGTACAAGGCTGGCATTCACTCTAACCCTAACCTAACAGAGCTAAATTGAATTGAATTATTGGTTATGGCCACTCCTCTGGGTTTCCACCAAAGTTGAATCCAGCTGCTGCCTCCAGGAACCTAGACACAGATAGAGCTAAACCAAGTGGCTCTTCTGCCCACTCTGAGAGGCTGTGTCCACCTGGGATCGCGGTGACTGAATGGCTGGAATGGGATGGCTCAGTTGCTGCGGCAGCTGGTCTGTGTGCACAGATGCTCACAGGTGCTAGTTGGGACCATGATGTCCAAAAATGACAGGACTGGTGTTTGGAACCTACAGAAATAAAGCTGTGTTGGTAACTACCTTCACAACACATGGATAGATTTACACTAAATTTGGCAGATATTTGGGGGGATGATATGACTTAAAGGTTTTACATGAAATTTACTTTTGAGTCTGTGTGTGACAGGGATGGGGAGGTGGTTTCTAGCTGGTACCTGAAGGAGATGGAAGGCATCCTGCATAGCCACAGGAGCTGACGCAGAAAATAGACAGTGCTTTAAAATATGAGCCCTGAACTGAAGTTCGTAAGGGTAGATGATCCCAAGGCTAGGTGTAAATTTTTATTCAAGATTCTTCTCACAAGGGCAATTCTGTTTAGCGTGTTTTAGGCAGGTTGTGGCAAGAAGTTATTTAATTGTCATTGGCTAATAACACCAGGAATAAAGGTTTCAGGGAATCCAGAGAAATTCATATGCCCTCTTCTGGTAATTTTCCAAACACTAAAATCAGAGTCTTCATAACCTAAGGTCAACAATATATCACAGGATAACTGGTGTACCGGCCTGAAACCATGCCCTTATTCTTGGATATCGTCCATCTGCTCTTGACTCTTCAGGTCCACGGACCTAACCCTTAACTCCAGGGTGCACACTGTACCTCTCCATTCTGCCTGCATCTCTGTAAATGACTCCGTTTTGAATTACCTAATGTGGGTGTGTCTCCTGTTTCTTGCTGGGGTACTTCAGATCCACCTTGTTTTTCACAGACTCCATGACTTCATTTCCCCTCCAGGCCTTGGAGGTTAAAAAATGCATTCTCTGTCTCTTACCACCTACCTCCAAATCTTGTGCAGGATTTCCACTCTTGCGGGGCCCCTTTCTGTTCTACTATTCTCTCCTTATCATGCAAGTCTCCCAGTGAGCTCTTTGTATAACTTAAAAGTAGATGATACATTCATTCAGATCTGTCCCCTCTTTTTCTTTGCTGTAAAACTAAATCACTGAGTCTATTAGCTGGTCTTGTGGAGCTAAAACCCTGTTCGGGGCATTTCTCAATTATTAGCAGTGGGTCAGTGCATGTTGTCCCCAGACATTTAAAACCACACCATCAGAAAGGCTCTACTGAGATCGCCTTTCCATGTAAGTGTATTAACACCTGTGCTGGTAACTCTGCTTGCCCCTCCCAATTTGCCTTTTATTCTCCAGACTACTGGGTTTTCCCACCTGCTGGATCACACTTAGGTTTGGCTAAAAAAAGTTACTAGCATGAGATCAATATTTAGGAGGAGAGAGAGGTCAGGGTATTCATTCTCCTCACTCCCCTGCCAGGTTGCTAGGTGGCCCTCCTCCTAAGGTTATGGCTCTTGCTGGGCTCTACAAATAGCTCCCTCACTTTGCCCCCTCAGTCCCAAGATGGGATCACTATCCCACTATTCTAGTACCTGGGTGCTTTACGGGTTCCTGTTTGCTCTCCTACCCCTGCACATGCCTCTGTCAATAGTTCCCCCATTGAACTCTCATCATCCACTTTGGGTGTGCCATCTTCTGAGACCTTTACTGACATAATACACACCTTTTCATGTCATTCAGAGACTGGAAGGCTGAAGTTCACCCCATCATCCTAGACTGGGTCTAATTCAGAAGTCACACTGAGATCCTAACACTTCAAACCCGATCTATTCCTTCAAGCTCGTTATAACTCATATAAAGTTTTCATTGATGTGATTTACAAAAAATACAATCTGGACTCCAGGAATAAGGTGAATTCAGAATCCTGCTCTCAGGTGGATACCCCCTTGAACACAGGATCCTGACGGATCCATCCTTGGAGATATAACAAGCAAAAGGCTTTCTGC
The DNA here is from genome assembly GCF_963930625.1 of Muntiacus reevesi. NCBI lineage: Eukaryota > Metazoa > Chordata > Mammalia > Artiodactyla > Cervidae > Muntiacus > Muntiacus reevesi. The sequence continues at coordinate 64,113,085 of NC_089249.1, read as the reverse complement.
AGGCCTTGACCTTGACTCCTCTTGGGTTTCCTCCTCTGAGTTAGTCCACATATGGACTATGAGGGCCATTGCTGTCTTTCTAGCCTAGGAGCTCAACTAAAAGCAGACTAGGTCATTTCTTTAGTATGTGTTCACCAGGCTCAAATTCATGTTTGGAGAAAGACTACATGGCTCTTCAAACCGAGATGTTTTAACATGCTTCCTTTTGTTAGGACTGACTAGAAAGTTTTAAGAAGTTTCTCGACATGATTGAGATAAATTTATTTTCCACCTAGGTTAGTAAAAAAGACATGTGTAGAGATCTGTGTTAATTGGATCGTTATGAACAGGCACTGGGGGCAGCTGCTCAGCTGGCCTGTCAGTTAATTTAGTACTCGAACTTAGGTCTCTAAATATTGATGATCAATTTGCAAGATAATTCAAGGTAAGAAGATCAGAAAAAGAAAAAGAGAACTGTTGTCCCAGGGATATTGTCAATCCTCTTTCTAGAAGATCAGTCTTCTAGAATGGATGCTCAGCTAATTGTCTGTGCCTGTGTCAGAAACTTTCCTATAGGGGTAAAATAAGAGAGGAAGTTTTGAGCTTGCCCAGAAGGTAAAATGAGCCACAACCAGCCTTCTTGCCTGTGAGGATAGTGCCATCTTAGATGATGACAACGACCTGGGGAGCACAGAAACTAGGGACTAAGGCTGACTAAAGTAAAGTGAGCAAAGGAAGATGGAAAGGGGGAAATGGGGCAAAGGCTGAGCTGTGTTTTTTTTAAGGCCTCATTCTCCCTCAGCTAGTGCAGGGGAGATGAGCATATCAGTGATTGAACTGCAGGCTGATGTGTTAGAAGGAAGGTGAGCAAATTAATTCAGTTATTTTGACAGCAGCTAATGTGCAAGTCTGGGTTTGAGTTCAAGTCTGTTCCTTTTGCCTTGGTGTATTCATGCTCACTGAAATGTGTAATGTTAATAATCCATGTAGAAAAGATGCATCATGTCCATGTCCTATAAAACTCAGTTTCTAGGAAAAATGATTGCATGATTAATGATCACTTACTATACATCCCATAGGTGGATTCCTCATTCCTCTTCTGCGCTCCCAACTATATCTCATGAATTAGATACATGTCTGTTTTTGAATCCTGCAAGACGCTGCAGGTTGAAAGGGACTATAGAAATGAGTTCCCCAATGTTTGAGATAGGTACCCAAAACATGTCTCTTGCTTTGGCAATTCAACCTGTGTTTGGAAGGCTAGAAATCCTTGGGAACAACACATAAGAAGTCTCACCAACCTAGCCCATCCAGAGTCAGAGAAGGATCAAATGGACTGCCCACAGTATTGTCCATGATCCTCAAAGGAACGAAAAGCAAGGATGACCCCAAGACCTCATAAAAATACATCTCCATCTCCTTGTACTGGGCTTCTTTTCTTCTCTCCCTCATGGTGGTTTGCTTTTAACCCCTTCCATTCCAGAGGGACTTTCTACCTTTAGCTCACCACTATAAAACCTTTCTCTCTTGAGTTCCATCTGTTACTCTCAAGAGTCCCCCTTGCGTCTTCCCCTTCCCTGGGGCTTCCCTGCTGGCTCAGATGGTAAAGAATCTGCCTGCATTGCAGGAGACCCATGGCTTCCCATTGCACTGTATCCTAAACTAAATACTTGGTTATTATTTTTATAATAAATATTATTTTAAAATAATATTTTATATATTAACATTTCTTACATAAGGTGATATTGGTATTGTCTGGAGACACAGATTTTGTAGCATAAGGTGAGGGTGGCTCTCGGCAACACATCTGTGTCTCTTAAAGTGGGTTTCCACTAATATCCAAAGAATTAAAAGTGACCAGAATGAAGAAGAAATATTTGACAACACATCAATTTAATGGAGATCCAAAACATTCAAAAGAAACAACCAGAGCTCAACATTGCTGGGAGAGGTGAGACTTGCCACAGGATAGATTTCTTGGGTCTCATTATGAAACCTCTACATATAGAACCATGTCCTGTACTCACAGCCTTCCGGGAATAAGTTGGAGTCTCCAACAAACTACAGTGCCTTTGTAAGCTCACCTCTAGTCTGTGATGAAAAAAATCAAACATATAAGTGAAGCATCAAAGTTTAGAAGCATTGGGCAACAGAAATGGTGTCAGTTGGTCCCTCATTTGGACCTCACATTTACGGCTCTTCTTCTCCTTCTCTGTTTCCTCCCTACCCCACCTCTGGTGCCTTTCTGCCTGGTACGACTCATTTCACTTCTGCCCCTCCATATGATCCTTTCCCCATCCTTGTCCTTTGGTGGGCTGCGGCTATGTGTGTCTTGAGCCCTGTGCTAAGTTGTAAGGCTTCTCCCTGTGTTCTCAGTCTCTCCCAGATTCACTTTGCCCAGCTTAATCCTCCCTTCTTCTCTGCAGCTTAGTCCTTGTTTCTTCTTGCCGGCGTCTCCAGGCAGCAATGATGGCTTCATCATCCATTTCCTCCTCCTCCTCCCTTTCAGTGCTTCTCCAATACCGGGACCGCCGCCCTGAAGCAAATCTCCCTTCTTCTCTCTTTTCCATCCTCTCTTTCTCTCCCTCCTCTTCAGATCTCATGAAACTCTGGGTGAATTTCCTCTTGGCTCCAAATTCAGAAAAGTCTGACTTGGATGACTCTTCCACATCTTCCCAGTCCCTGGATCTGGCCCCACTTGGACGCCGTGGTTCTGGGGACTCTTCTCCTTCAGAGGGCTCGGGGGTCCGGCGGAAAAAGTAGGGCTCTGGGCTTTCCTCTCGGGAGCTTGAGGTCTCACTAAACATGGACCTGGAGAATGTGTGCATCTCTCTGCCTTCCCTGCTGGAGGAAGCAGAGAACCGTGAACTGCTTTTTACCGAGTTGCTGTTGGTCTCGTGGTAGGAGGAGGTGTCCTGTTCCTCTGATCGGGATTTGGAGAACTTGTAACTGGAAGACTTAGACTCTGTCTCCCGAAGCAGGGAAGATTTGGTGTACTTTTCCCTGGAGCTTCCAGACCAATCACTTTGGGGAGGAGATTTTTCCTCTGTCCTGAGGCCACTGAGCCACTTATTAATACTGTTATCCATCTCTCTGCCAGCTCTGCTGCCGCTTCCATAGCCATCAGAGACAGCCAGGGAGGAGAAGGTGTCTGTTTCGGGTTTCTGGGAATTACTGCGGAAAGAATACCGGAAGCTCCCTATGGCGCTGTCAGTGTCTTCATCCCTATCACCCACGTCATCATCCTCATCCTCATCTTCCTTGACCTTCTTCTTCTTGAAAAGGGAGCTGCGTTTGTTGTCGGAGGCCAGCTTCTCCATTTTGTACTCGGACATCTTCTCCCTCAGCTCTGTTTGCAACTCCTTCTCCTTCCGGCCAAGCTCCTTTAGGTCAATATTGTCAGCAAAGAGGCTATAGATAGGCTTGCTGGTCCCCTTCACTTTGCTCCCAGCACCTTCAGCTCTTGTGCTACTCATGGTATGGGAGGACAACACAGACTGGGTCTCAGAGCTGGGTCTTGCCTGGGTTGGAGGCAGCAGGCAGCCCCCCAGGGAGGAACTGCTCTGTCCACTGAGCATGGAGCCCTGGTCATCTCCTAGGCAGCTGCCTGCTGGTGCCACCTTCATGCTTACAACGGATGGTGGGCGGGAAGACAACAGCATTTCATTTTGCTTCTGGGCAAGAGTTTCACAGACTACGTTGGCAATCCAGTTCTGTATGCTGGCAATGGAAATTGCGTCTCCAGGCCCCACATGCAGGTTAGGTAGAGGTGAAGTGGGGGTGGAAGCCAAGCATCTGCCTACTTTGCTCAGGGCCTGAGAGGGAAGGGAGCTGTGGCTCTGGGTGCTGAGCACTGATGCTGTGTCCCCATCAGCGCTGACTGAGGGGGCTGCTGGCCAGAATGCAGACAGAGGGATGCTCCCACTGGCAGCTGAGCTGTCTGCCTCCCAGCTCCCCATGGACTGGCTCTCCTCCAGGGTCTGCCTGCTTCTCTCCAGCAGCTCCAGCCTCCGCTGCCTCTTCTTGACCGAGACCAGGTCCTCTCCCTTGCTGAGCTCCACCACCTCCTCCTTGTTCTCACTGCCCACCTTCTTCTGGTGTTTCAGCTTCCAGGCCTGGTAGGCAGACAGATTGACATCAGAGAGGCTTTTCTTCTCTCCCTCCACCTCCTCCGCACCTTGCTCACTGCTGCCATCTCCTGCCTCTGAGTCCTTCTTGTGAAATCCAAATTGGATTCTCTTGATCTTCCACCTTTCCAGGGCAGTGAGTTTGTCCTTGTTTCTGCTGCAGAAGTTATAGAAGGAGCTGGCCTCAGAGGCCACACTCTCCTCGTCATCCTCCCGCACCCTGCTCCCCACCTCCGAGCTCGCATCCACCTCCTCTCTCTTGTTCCGGGAGTGGTACTTCCGGGAAGCCTCCTTCTCAATCTCCTGCAGCCTCTGGTTCCACATGTCCCAGGTGCTCTCCGTGGACATGGAGTCAGAGCGGCGTCTCCCGCCTCGGTTCTGGCTGCTCATCTCCAGCTGCTGCTTCAGGACCCGGATGTCATGGCTGCTCACACTCTCGGAGGCGCTGCTTTCGCTCAGCGTGTGCCTCCTCCTTCTCCTCACGAAGGAGCCGCCATCGCTCTCCTCCTCCTCCTCCTCCTCCCTACCCCACCTCCGGTGCCCTTCTGCCTGGTACCTCTCATTTCGGCTCTGCCACTCCCAGATGATTCGCTCCACATCCTCATCTTCGGGCTCCTCACCTTGACGAGAGGAGGCTGAGAACCTGCCGGCCTCGCCCTGCGGGACCCCGCCCGTGGGGAGGCTCTGCCCCCTTTTCCACGCCTCGCAGAGCTTCTCCTCCTCCTCCTCACGGATAAGGGTGAGGGGCTTGGAGGCCTGGCTGGCCCTCCCCAAGGAGGAGCCACTCAGGTGGCTGGCAGCGTCGTCCTCCTCCTCCACGGTGAGGGTGTGCACTCGGGCTGCCGCGGTGCTCCCGGCGTCCTCGTCCTCCTCCGCCGCCTCCTCCCCCCACTCCCTGCTGAAGTCCTCTTCTCGCTCCTCCATCAGCTTCTCGTTGAGCTCCCGGAGCTGCTTCAGGAAGCCGTCGTTGGGGTAGATGGCCCGCTTCTTGCGCACAGTCATCAAGGCCTCGAGGACGGCCATGTTGTGGAAGATCATCAGGTAGGCTACTACCAGCACGGCCGAGCGGCTGATGCCCATTTCACTGCTGACCAGGACCTTCCCTGAGAAGAAAACACAGCAGGTGGTGATGTAACTGCAATAGTTGGGCTGTTTTTTGTTTTTGTTTTTTTTAAGTTTAGATGTGCTGGATTTAGTATGTTTCCTTTGCCTCTCATATTCATCCATGCTCAAGTCACATTACAGAAGTCAGACCGAGCAGTGAGGCTACCCTGTGCTTGTGGAAACATTTTCTGAGCATGTGCAAGGATTGGGGAGTGGGTGGGAAACAAAGGCTCTAACGGCTGTCCCCACTTTTGAAACACCGAGCGCACTTCTGCGCTGTGCTTAGTCGCTCAGTCGTGCCCAGCTGTTTGCAGCCCCTCTGACTGTAGCCCGCCAGGCTCCTCTGTCCATGGGGATTCTCCAGACAAGAAGATTGGAGTGGGTTGCCAGCAGTGCATTTCTGCTTTCCACCAACCTGAGCATCAGAAGGAGGAAAAATAAAAGATTAGGGGTAATGGGGAAGAAAGGAGAAAACGAACAACGTTAAGATGAATGAATCAGAAAGAAGTAGAATCTCAGTGTTGGAAACGACCACAAGTCATTTGAGAATTCCCTTTACAACATCCTTGATTCTGGACAATCCATCTATGAGAATCTGCCAGATAGTTCCAGTGACAGAGAGCTCAGTATCTTGGACAGAGAGAATACAAACACATCTCTCACTCCATATTTAGGTCATTCTAATTTTCTGAAAATTCTTTTCCATGTTAGGGCAAAGGATAACTCTCTGTAACAGGCATTCAGTATTCCTACTGTGACATACTAGGGTAAATAATAAATATATGAATTAGGTCTTTAATACAAAAATTTTAAAGAAAATCACTATTATATTCTTCACTGAAGTTTCTTTTTTTTTTTCCTCCCTTTTCTTGTCTAGTCTGGATCTTTCAATCATCAAACAAACACCTTTCCATGTTTCATTACTATATGATCTACTCTCTTCAGGTGAAACTTGGATTTCTTAGCTTTATTCCTAAGGAATTTGTGTTAGTGTGGAACAAGATATTTCAGGTTTGGAATGACCCATATGGAGTAGAATGGGTCCCTCACTACTCTTGTTCTAGGCACTGGGCCTTCACTGATGCCAGCTGAGCTTGCAATGTGGGTGGACATGTCATACAATGAACTCAAATTATTGTTTATATCAACTGAAACCTGTAAAGCCTTCTAAAACTGCTATTAAGTCATGTATCTCTTTTCTTGTAGCATTCTTAAAGTATAAGGATAGTTGTACAAATTCCTATGAATGGTTCTGGTAAATATAGCCTGTTCTTACAGCCTAACAGAAGTGTTTCCAAGTCTCAAGTTTACCATTCAATACATTAGTGATTCCCCAACCTCCCCCTCTACCTTGCCTCCTTCATAAAAATGATAAACATTCCTTCCATGCCTTCATTCTAATAACTGTTTAAAATGCACATTGGGATCACTAGAGATCTCCTTCCAGGCTGTCATCAATCTGTTTGCCAGCAGTCTTCAGGGATATTTATTAAATCATTCAGGACTCCTATCTTACAATATGGGATGGGGGTGACTTTTATTATTATATCTTTGTACCAGTTAAGGCCATGTCTTTGTCTTATAGCAGGTCAGAGACCCAGGCAAGACTTGAGGGGACCTGAGATCCAATAATGCTGAAAGGCCAATTACCAAAGGCCAGCAGTCAATAGGGGTAGGTAAGCAAGCCACTGAAGAATTAAGGCCTTACAAATAGCTGAGAAAAGAAGTGAAAGGCAAAGGAGGAAATGAAAGATATAACCATCTGAATGCAAAATGCCAAAGAATATCAAGGAGACATAAGAAAGCCTTCTTAAGTGAACAAAGGAAGAGAAACAGAGGAAAATAATAGAATGGGAAAGACTAGAGGTCTCTTCAAGAAAATTAGAGATACCAAGGGAACATTTCATGCAAAGATGGGCACAAAAAAGGACAGAAATGGTATGAACCTAACAGAAGCAGAAGATATTAAGAACAGGTGGTAAGAATACAGAGAAGAACTGTACAAAAAAGGTCTTAATGACCCAGATAACCACAATGGTGTGGTCACTCAACCAGAGCCAGACATCCTGGAGTAGAGTGTGAAGTCAAGTGAGCCTTAGAAAGCATTACTAAGAACAAAGCTAGAGGAGGTGATGGAATTGCAGTTGAGCTATTTCAAATCCTAAAATAGGATGATACTGTTAAGTGCTGCATGCAATATGTCAGCAAATTTGGAAAACTCAGCAGTGGCCACAGGACTAGAAAAGATAAGTTTTCATTCTAATCCCAAAGAAGGTCAGTGCCAGAGGATGTTCAAACTACTGCACAATTATACTCATTTCACATGCTAGCGAGGTAATGCTCAAAAATCCTTCAAGCTAGGCTTCAATGGGTCATGGTGGAAAGTTCTGACAAAATATGGTCCACTGGAGAAAGGAATGGCAAACCACTTCACTATTCTTGCCTTGAGAACCCCATGAAGAGTATGAAAAGGCAAAAAGATAGGACACTGAAAAATGAACACCCCAGGTTAGTAGGTGCCCAATATGTTACTGGAGGTCAGTGGAGAAATAATTCCAGGAGAATGAAGAGATGGAGCCGAAGCAAAAACAACACCCAGTTGTGGTTGTGACTGGTGATGGAAGTAAAGTCCGATGCTGCAAAGAGCAATATTGAATAGGAGCCTGGAATGTTAGGTCCATGAATCAAGGCAAATTGGAAGTGGTCAAACAGGAGATGGCAAGAGTGAACATCGACATTTTAGGAATCAGTGAACTAAAATGGACTGGGGAGTTTAACTCAGATGACCATTATATCTACTACTGTGGGCAAGAATCCCTTAGAAGAAATGGAGTAGCCATCATAGTTAACAAAAGAGTCCAAAATACAGTACTTAGATGCAATCTCAAAAACGAAAGAATGATCTCTGTTCGTTTCCAAGGCAAACCACTCAATATCACAGTAATCCAAGTCTATGCTCCAATCAGGAATGCTGAAGAAGCTGAAGTGAACGGTTCTATGAAGACCTATAAGACCTTCTAGAACTAACACTCAAAAAAGATGTCCTTTTCATTATAGGGGACTGGAATGCAAAAGTAGGAAGTCAAGAAACACCTGGAGTAACAGACAAATTTGGCCTTGGGGTACATAATGAAGCAGGGCAAAGGCTAATAGAGTTTTGCCAAGGGAACACGCTGGTCATAGCAAACACTCTCTTCCAACAACACAAGAGAAGACTCTACACATGGACATCACCAGATGGTCAATACCGAAATCAGATTGATTATGTTCTTTGCAGCCAAAGATGGAGAAGTTCTATACAGTCAGCAAAAACAAGACTGGGAGCTGACTGTGGCACAGACTATGAATTCCTTATTGCCAAATTCAGACTTAAGTTGAAGAAAATAGGGAAAACCATTAGACTATTCAGGTATGACCTAAATCAAATCCCTTATGATTATACAGTGGAAGTGACAGATTCAAGGGATCAGGTCTGATAGACAGAGTGCCTATGGATGGAGGTTAGTAACATTGCACAGGAGATAGGGATAAAGACCATTCCTAAGGAAAAGAAATGCAAAAAGACAAAATGCTTGTCTGAGGAGGTGTTACAAATAACTGTGAATAGAAGAGAATCAAAAGGCAAAGGAGAAAAGAAAAGATATACCCATTCGAATGCAGAGTTCCAAAGAATAGCAAGGAGAGATAACAAAGCTTTCCTCAGCAATCAATGCAAAGAAATAGAGGAAAACAATAGAATAGGAAAGTCTAGAGATCTCTTCAAGAAAATTAGAGATACTAAGGGAATATTTCATGCAAAAATGAGCACAATAAAGGACAGAAATGGTATGGACCTAACAGAAGCAGAAGATATTCAGAAGAGGTGACAAGAATACACAGAAGAACTGTACAAAAAAGATCTTCATGACCCAGATAATCATGATGGTGTGATCACTCACTCACCCAGAGTGAGTGACATCCTGGAAAGCGAAGTCAACTGAGCCTTAGAAAGCATCACTATAAACAAAGCTAGTGGAGGTGATGGAATTCCAGTTGAGCTATTTCAAATCCTGAAAGATGATGCTGTGAAAGTGCTGCACTCAACATGCCAGCAAATTTGGAAAACTCAGCAGTGGCTACAGGACTGGAAAAGGTTCGTTTTCATTCCAATCCCAAAGAAAGCCAATGCTAAAGAATGCTCAAACTACCACACAGTTGCACTCATCTCACACACTAGTAAAGGAATGCTCAAAATTCTCCAAGCCAGGCTTCAACAGTACGTGAATTGTCAACTTCCAGATGTTCAAGCTGGATTTAGAAAAGGCAGAGGAACCAGAGATCAAATTGCCAAAATCTGCTAGGTCATCAAAAAAGCAAGAGAGTTCCAGAAAAACATCTATTTCTGCTTTATTGACTATGCCAGAGCCTTTGACTGTGTGGATCACAATAAACTGTGGAAAATTCTGAAAGAGATGGGAATACCAGACCACTTTACCTGCCTCTTGAGAAATCTGTATGCAGGTCAGGAAGCAACAGTTATAACCGGACATGGAAAAACAGACTGGTTCCAAATCAGGAAAGGAGTATGTCAAGGCTGTATATGTCAAGGCTGTATATTCACCCTGCTTATTTAACTTATATGCAGAGTATATCGTGAGAAAAACTGGGCTGGATGAAGCACAAGCTGGAATCAAGATTGCCAGGAGAAATATCAATAACCTCAGATATACAGCTGACACCACCTTTAAGGCAGAAAGCAAAGAAGAACTAAAGAGCCTCTTGATGAAAGTGAAAAAGGAGAGTGAAAAAGTTGGCTTAAAACTCAACATTCAGAAAACTAATGGCATCTGGCCCCATCACGTCATGAAAAATAGATGGGGAAACAGTGGAAGCAATGACAGACCTTATTTTGGGGGGCTCCAAAATCACTGCAGATGGTGACTGTAGCCATGAAATTAAAAGACACTTACTCCTTGGAGGAAAAGTTATGACCAACCTAGATAGCATATCTAGGTTTCAACCTTTCTTAGCAGAGACATTACTTTGGCAAAAAGCTCTGGCTAGTCAAAGCTATGGTTTTTCCAGTAGTCATGTATAGATGTGAGAGTTGGACTGTGAAGAAAGCTGAGCACCAAAAAATTGATGGTTTTGAACTGTGTTGTTGGAGAAGATTCTTGAGAGTCCCTTGGACTGCAAGGAGATCCAACCAGTCCATCCTAAAGGAGATCAGTCTTAGGTGTTCACTGGAAGGACTGATGCTGAAGCTGAAGCTCCAATACTTTGGCCACCTGATGCGAAGAGTTGACTCATTGGAAAAGACCCTGATGCTGGGAGGGATTGGGGGCAGGAGGAGAAAGGGACAACAGAGGATGAGATGGCTGGATGGCATCACCGACTCAATGGACATGAATTTGAGTAAACTCCAGGAGTTGGTGGTGGACAGGAAGGCCTGGCGTGCTGCGATTCATGGGGTCGCAAAGAGTCGGACACGACTGAGTGACTGAACTGAACTGAACTAAACTGAAAGTCTATGACTGTGTTGTTGTTCCGTCACTCAGTCATGTCCAACTCTTTGTGATCCCATGAACTGTAGCACATCAGGCTTCCCTTTTCCTCACCATTTCCTCGAGCTTGGTCAAACTCATGTCCATCGAATCAGTGAAGCCATCCAACCATCTTGTCCTCTCTTGTTCCCTTCTCCTCCTGCCTTCAACAGACTGGTTCCAAATCAGGAAAGGAGTATGTCAAGGCTGTATATGTCAAGGCTGTATATTCACCCTGCTTATTTAACTTATATGCAGAGTACATCGTTCTAGCAACAGTGTCTTTTCCAAGGAGTCAGCTCTTCATATCAACTGTGGAAAATTCTTAAAAAGATGGGAATATCAGACTACCTTACCTGTCTCCTGACAAACCTGTATGTAGGTCAAGAAGCAACAGTTAGAAACAGACATGGAACAACTAACTGGTTCCAAATTGGGAAAGGAGTATGTCAAGGCTGTATATTGCTACCCTGTTTATTTAGCTTATATGCAGAGTACATCATACAAAATGCTGGGCTGGATGAAACACAAGTTGGAATCAGGATTGCTGGGAGAAATATCAGTAACCTCAGATGTGCAGATGACCATCCTAATGGCAGCAACTGAAGAGGAACTAAAGAGCATCTTAATGAAGGTGAAAGAAGATAGCGAAAAATCTGGCTTAAAACTCAACATTCAGACAACTAAGATCGTGGCATTAGGTCCCATCACTTCATGACAAATAGATGAGGGAAAAACGTAAACAGAGACAGACTTTATTTTCTTGGGCTCCAAAATCATTGTAGATGGTGACTACAGCCATGAAATTAAAGCTTGCTCCTTGGAAAGAAAGCTATGATGAATCTAGACAGCATACTAAAAAGCAGAGACATCGCTTTGCCAATAAAGGCCCATGTAGTCAAAGCTATGTTTTTTCCAGTAGTCATGTATGGATATGAGAGTTGAACCATAGAGAAGACTGAGTGCTGAAGAATTGAAGCTTTTCAACTGTGGTGCTGGAGAAGACTCTTGAGAGTCCCTTGGACTGCAACGGAATCAAACCAGTCAATCCTAAAGGCAATCAACCCTGAATATTCATTGGAAGGACTGATGCTGAAGCTAAATCTCCAATACTTTGGCCACCTGATGCAAAGAGCCATTGGTAAAGAATCTGATGTTGGGAAAGACTGAAAGCAAAAGGAGAAGGGGGCAGTAGAGGATGAGATGGTTAGATAGCATGACCAGCTCAATGCTCATGAATTTGAGTGAACTCTGGGAAATAGTAAAGGACAGAGGAGCCTGGCTGTGCTGCAGTTCATGGGGTTGCAGAGTCAAAGAAGACTGAGCCACTGAACTGAACTGAAAGAATCAAGGCCACTAAAAAAGCATCCATAGATTCAATGTCTTATCCCCTTCCTCTTCCAGCTCAGGGCTCAGCTGTCACATTTAACTGGCAAACCAGGCAACAGTTGACTACTGTGAGTACTGAAGACTCACTCCATTTCTTTGGACATGGTTACTGCTGCTGCTGCTGCTGCTAAGTCGCTTCAGTTGTGTCCGACTCTGTGCGACCCCATAGACGGCAGCCCACTAGGCTCCCCCGTCCCTGGGATTCTCCAGGCAAGAATACTGGAGTGGGTTGCCATTTCCTTCTCCAATGCATGAAAGTGAAAAGTGAAAGTGAAGTCACTCAGTCGTGTCCGACTCGTAGCGACCCCATGGACTGCAGCCCACCAGGCTCCTCCATCCATGAGATTTTCCAGGCAAGAGTACTGGAGCAGGGTGCCATTGCCTTCTCCGGGACATGGTTACTAGGCCAGCTCAATTAAAGACATGTCAGGACACAAACTGATAGGCTTCTTCAAAAGGGCATCAAATATTGAATACAATTAGACTCAGTCTGGTGGAGGCTAGGTTGCCATCCATGCTTTGTCATGCTCCTTGCACCTGGGATTCCTCTGAGGAGCCTCAGGGGCTGCCTCAGGGATGAGGGAAAGGCTGGGTGGGTCAGACTCAGAGGTCCCCACCCAATTCACCCAGAGCAGCAAAAGGATTTTCTATTTTCTTAGGCCACACTAAGGTATAATTTGTGCCTGATATAAACTTCAGGGGGTGCCTTTCATTTTGAAGTGAAAGTAGATTTGTTTGGGTTGTGATGAAAACTCTCCAGCAGTAAAATGGCTTGAGGAAGGAAGTCTTTTTCAAAAATTTGAAGTCGTCATTTTGATCAATAGGAGGGCTGATTTTGGGGGTGTGGGGGCTCAGTCTTGAGGTAGAAATTACTAGACAGTCAGTGTAGAACTCTGAGACCTTGGTCTTGTTTTCAGTAAGCATCCTGCTCCATTGCCCTGAATTCCTTGAATGTGTCTTTAGTCTGATAAATTATCAGCACTCGGATCCAGTAATTAACTTCTTTTCCATATGCTTGAGGGAAAAACAACTGGTGATCATTAATTTTAAACCCATATGTCTGGTCCATGGTAAAATGGTCAGAGGGCTTGAAAAAGGGTGGTGACTTAATCCAAGAATCAAGAGAAGCCATAAAGATGTCAAGTATCTTGACCTTTAAATTGATTGGTTAGAAATAATGTGATTTAAGGAAGGATATAAAAACTGCAGTAAGTCCCACCTTGGGGTGAGCTCTTTACCCCCTCTCAGTGTCTATGCTGAGAGCTTTGTACTTTCCTCCCTTTAATAAATTCTATTCTCTTGAGTGTTTGCATGTTCATTTATTCCATTCTTTTGCTCTGCAGGCAAGAACTCGGATTCCTGTCTCAGTCTGTCTAGATGTGCTTAAAAATTTGAAGAGTACTGCTGGTGGAGAGAGCCCTGGACTTGAGTAAGGCTGAGTTCAACTTCTCTCACATGATCAGTATGCCTTTATATGGAGGGTTTTGTGTTGTGTCCTCTCAGTTCACAATCCTCTTTTTTCCTCAGAACTTTCTTCCCTCTCTGCATTCCAGGAAAATGAAAAGTACTTGCCCAGAAGTCAACCCTCCTTGTCACTGTGGATAGAATTCAGGGTAGACAAAGGACCAGAGTCTGACAACTTCTCTCTCCAGGGAATGTGGAAATGGAACTGAGGAAGAAAATTAGCAGTTATTGCCAGGCCTGTGGAGGGCCATGCTCTCGAAGTAGAGAGAGAAAGAGAAAATGGAACCAAGAGTCCTTAGGTTGTCCAGTCCTTGTTCCAGACCATCCTGAGACCACATTCCTGTCTCTGGATTTCTTCTTGTCTTGTTATAGTTAATGCCTTTGCTGCTTGTTAAGTAGTTTGAGATGGTTTCCACTTACTAGCAACCAAGGGGATCTTAATTATTACATGGTTTCAGTCATTTAGGGGCTTTTCTGATAGCTCAGTTGGTAAAGAATCCACCTGCAATGCAGGAGACCCCAGTTGGACTCCTGGGTCGGGAAGATCCGCCAGAGAAGGGATAGGCTACTGAATCCAATATTCTGGCCTGGCGAATTCAGTCCATGGGATTGTAAGCAGTCGGAGATGACTGAGTGACTTTCACTTTCAGTCACGTAAGCTTCCATGAGTGGGGATTTCCCCATCTGTAAAAGGTAAATAACATGTTCTCAAGGGGTCACTGTGATTATTAGGTAAAATGCCCAGTGCCAGGTGTATATTTCACTTTCCTCCTGGTCCTAGAGTGGAGAAAATCAGAGAAACTAAGGCCCAGGAGGTTAATTTCAGGTCTGTTGGGAGGTAGGAAGTACCCACAAAAGCAACAACCACTGTAAAGGATATTGGCCTTTCCCTGCCTCGCAGGGGTGCTGAGACAGGGAGCGGGAGGCTGAAGTTCACGGCAGCAAGGGAAGAGGAGATGGTCTGCAGGACACACGGGCCGGGCAGGAGACGGACCGCCAGGCTGACCCACGGTCTGGGCCGGCTCCAACTGAGCGGCCACAGGGGCAGGAGGCCGGATGCGCCGCTGTGGGTGGGCCTGGGGGGCTGGGGGTAGAGAACCAGCCGTGCAGCGGGTGCTGCTGCCTCTCCTTCCCCGTGACGGGACACTTCCTTGCCCCAGCCACAGCGGCTCCTGGACGTCCACACACCACCCTCGGGCAGCTTCTTGCGATTCTGGGCGTACGTTGCTGCTGTGCGAACTGCCTCCCTCACCCAGGATGCTGCGTGAGTCTGTGCTCCCCTGGCTCTGCCGAGAAGTTGGCAACAGCACCGGGAAAAGCAGCGGAAGAAATCCCCTCTCTCACAGACACCAGGCAGACATGCCCAAGTCTATTTTAGTCAGAAGCAATACGTTCTTAAAAATAGGGTTGTTTTCTTTAAGTATTGAAAAGAGGAGAACATCATTTTATATAGATATATAATCTATCTATACATATATATAACACACGAATTATTTAATAAAAATATACATATATAAAAATATTTCCCTCTCTCTGCCTCTCGCTGCCCCTGTCTGTCTCTCTCTCTCTATGTACACATATACATGTATATGTGCTATTGTTCAGTCACTAAGTCACGTAGAGCTCAGCGTCATGGACTGCAGCACAGCCAGGCTCCTCTGTCCTTCACTATCTCCCAGAGTTTGCTGGCATTCATGTGCGTTGAGTTGGTCATGCTGTCTAACCATCTCATCCTCTGCTGGCTGCTTCTTTTGCTTTCAGGCTTTCCCAGCATCAGGGTCTTTTCCAGTGAGTCAGTTCTTCGAATCAGGTGGCTAAAGTATTGGAGTTTCAGCTTCAGCATCTGTCCTTCCAGTGAGTGTTCAGAGTTGATTTCCTTTAGGATGGACTGGTTGGATCTCCTTTGAATCAGGTGGCCAAAGTATTGGAGTTTCAGCTTCAGCATCTGTCCTTCCCGTGAATATCAAAACTTGATTTCCTTTAGGATGGACTGGTTGGGTCTCCTTGCAGTTCAAGGACTCTCAAGAGTCTTTCCCAACACCACAATTCAAAAGCATCAATTCTTTGGTGCTCAGTCTTCTCTATGGTCCAACTCACCAGTGTGAGGTGATATCTCATTGTAGTTTTGATTTGCATTTCTCTAATAATGAGCAATGTTGAGCATCTTTTCATGTATTTGTTAGCCATCTGTATGTCTTCTTTGGAGAAATGTCTGTTAAAGTCTTTTCCCCACTTTTTGATTGGGTTGTTTGTTTTTCTGGCACTGAGTTGTATGAGCTGCTTGTATATTTTGGAAATTAATCCTTTGTCAGTTGTTTCATTTGCTATTATTTTCTCAAATTCTGGGGGTTGTCTTTTCACTTTGTTTATAGGTTCCTTTGCTGTGCAAAAGCTTTTAAGCTTAATCAGTTCCCACCTGTTTACTTTTGCTTTTATTTCCATTGCTCTAGAATGTGGGTCATAGATTGCTTTGTTTTATTTCATGTTCTACCTATGTTTTCCTCTAAGATTTTTATAGTTTCTGGTCTTACATTTAGGTCTTTAATCCATTTTATCTTTGTGTATGGTACTAGAAAGTGTTCTAATTTCATGCTTTTACATGTAGCTGTCCACTTTCCCCAGCACCATTTATTGAAGAGGCTGTCTTTGCCCCATTGTATATTCTTGTCTCCTTTGTCAAAAATAAGATACCCGTAGGAGCATGGGTTTAGTTTTGGGCTTTCTATCTTGTTCCATTGGTCTATATTTCTGTTTCTGTGCCAGTACCATACTGTCTTGATGATTGTAGCTTTGCAGTATAATCTGAAGTCAGGAAGGTTGATTCCTCCAGCTCCATTCTGCTTTCTCAGGACTGCTTTGGCTATTCAGGGTTTTTTGTGTTTCCATATGAATTGTGAAATTTTTGTTCTAGTTCTGTGAAGAATGCCATTGGTAGTTTGATAGGGATCACATTGAATATGTAGATTGCAGTTTGGTAGAGTAGTCATTTTCACAATATCGATTCTTCCTACCCAGGAACATGGAATATCTCTCCATCTGTTTATGTCATCTTTGATTTCTTTCATTATTGTCTTATAATTTTCTGTGTACAGTTCTTTTGTCTTCTTAGGTAAGTTTATTCCTAGATATTTAATTCTTTTTGTTGCAATGGTGAATGGGATGGATCCCTTAATTTCTCTTTCTGATTTTTCATTGTTAGTACATAGAAATGCAAGTGATTTCTAAGTATTGATTTTGTATCCTGCAACTTTGCTAAATCCACTGATTAGCTCTTGTAATTTTCTGATACTGTCTTTAGGGTTTTCTATGTACAGTATCATGTCATCTGCAAACAGTAAGAGCTTACTTCTTCTTTTCCAATCTGGATTCCTTTTATTTCCTTTTATTCTCTCATTGCTGTAGCTCAGACTTCCAGAACTATGTTGAATAATAGTGGTGAAAGTGGACACCCTTGTCTTGTACCTGATCTTAGGGGGAATGCTTTTAGTTTTTCACCATTGAGAATAATGTTTGCTCTAGGCTTATCATATATGGCCTTTACTATGTTGAGGTAGGTTCCTTCTATGCCCATTTTTCATAAATGGGTGCTGAATTTTGCCAAAGGCTTTTTATGCATCTATTGAGATGATCATATGGTTTTTATCTTTTAATTTGTTAATATGGTGTATCATATTGATTGATTTGCATATATTGAAGAATTCTTGCATCCCTGGAATAATCCCAGCTTGATCATGGTACATGAGCTTTTTGATGTGTTGCTGAATTCTGTTTGCTAAAATTTTGTTGAGGAGTTTTTGCATCTATGTTCATCAGTGATATTGGCCTGTAGTTTTCTTTTTTTGTGTTGTTTTTGTCTGGTTTTGGTATCAGGGTGATGGTGGCAGGGTAGACTGAGTTTAGAAGTATTCCTTCCTCTGCAATTTTTTGAAAGAGTTTTAGGATAGGCTTTAGCTCTTCTCTAAATGTTTGATAGAATTCTCCTGTGAAGCCATCTGGTCCTGGGCTTTTGTTTTTTGGGAGATTTTTGATCACAGGTTCAATTTCAGTGCTTGCATTTGGGTTGTTCATAATTTCTATTTCTTCCTGGTTCAGTCTTGGAAGATTGACCATTTCTAAGAATCTGTCCATTTCTTTCAGGTTATCCATTTTATTGCCATATAGTTGATCATAATAGTCACTTATAATCCTTTGTATTTCTGCATTGTCTGTTGTAACCTTTCCTGTTTCATTTCTAATTTTGTTGATTTGATTCTTCTCTCTTTTATTCTTGATGAGGCTCGCTAAAGGTTTGTCAATTTTGTTTACCTTTTCAAAGAACCAGCTTTTAGTTTTATTAATCTTTACTATTGTTTCCTTCATTTCTTTTTCGTTTATTACTGCTTGGATCATTATGATTTCTTTCCTTCTACTAATTTTGAGGGTTTTTTTGTTCTTATTTCTCCAGTTGTTTTAGGTGTAAAGTTAGGTTGTTTATTTGATGTTTTCCTTGTTTCTTGAGGTAGGATTGTGCTGCTATAAACTTTACTCTTAGAACTGCTTTTGCTGCATCCCATAGGTTTTGAGTTGTCGTGTTTTTGTTGTCATTTGTTTCTAGAAATTTTTTGATTTCCCTTTTGATTTCTGCAGTAACCTGTTGGTTATTTAGAAATGTGTTGTTTAATCTCCATGTGTTTGTATTTCTTACAGTTCTTTCTTGTAATTGATATCTAGTCTCATAGTGCTGTGGTTGGAGAAGATGCGTGATACGATTTCAATTCTCTTAAAATTACTGAGGTTTGATTTGTGACTCGGGATGTGGTCTATCCTAGAGAATGTTCCATGTGCACTTGAGAAGAAGTTGTATTCTTCTGCATTTGGATGGGATGTCCTGAAGATATCAATGAGATCCATCTCATCTAATGTGTAATTTAAGACTTGTATTTCCTTATTAATTTTCTGTTTTGATGATCCACCCATTGGGTAGGGTGTTAAAGTCTCCTATTATTATTGTGTTACTGTCAATTTCTCCTTTTATGTCTGTTAGTATTTGTCTTATGTGCTCCTATGTTGGGTGCATAGATATTTACAATTGTTATGTCTTCCTCTTGGATTGATCCCTTGATCATTATGTAGTGTCCTTCCTTATCTCTTGTAATAGTCTTTATGTTCAGGTCTATTCTGTCTGATATGAGGATTGGTAATCCAGCTTTCTTTTGCTTCCCATTTGCATGGAATATATATTTTCCGTCATCTCACTTTCAGTCTCTATGTGTCTTGAGGTCTGAAGTGGGTTTCTTGTAGACAGCATATATATGGATCTTGTTTTTGTATCCATTCAGCCAGTCTGTGTCTTTTGGTTGGACCATTTAATCCATTTACATTTAAAGTAATTATTGATATATATGTTCCTATTGCCATTTTCTTAATTTTTGGGGGTTGATTTTGTAGATCTTTTTTCTTCCCTTGTATTTCTTGACTATGTAAGTCCCTTTAATATTTGTTGTAAAGCTGGTTTGGTGGTACTGAATTCTCTTAACTTTTGCTTGTCTGAAAAGCTTTTTATTTCTCCATCAATTTTGAATGAGATCCTTGTTGGGTACAGTAATCTTGGTTGTAGATTTTTTCCTTTCAATACTTTAAATATATCCTGCTATTTCCTTCTGGCATGCAGAGTTTTTGCTGAAAGATCAGCTGTTAAGCATATGAGGTTACCCTTGTATGTTCCTTGTTGCTTCTCCCTTATTGCTTTAATGTTCTTTCTTTGTGTTTAATTTTTATTAGTTGGATTAGTATCTGTCTTGGCATGTTTCTTCTTGGGTTTATCCTGTATGGAACTCTTTGTGCCTCTTGCACTTGATTGGCTATTTCCTTTTCCATGTTGGGGAAATTTCAAACTATAATATCTTTAAAAATTTTCTCATACCCTTTTTTTTTCTCTTCTTCTTCTGGAACCCCTATAATTCAAATGTTGGTGCATTTGATACTGTTCCAGAGGTCTCTGAGACTGTTCTCAGTTGTTTTCATTCTTTTTACTTTAGCTCTTCAGAAGTTATTTCCACCAGTTATTTATTTAAGTTATTATTAAGTTATTATTCCACCAGTTATTTAAGTTATTTATCTTTCAGCTCACTGATTCATTCTTCTGCTTCAGATATTCTGTATTGATTCTTTCTAGGGTATTTTTAATTTCATTAGTTGTGTTGGTTGTCTCTGTATGTTTATTTTTTAATTCTTATAGGTCTTTATTAATTGATTCTTGCATTTTATCCATTTTGTTTTCAAGGTTTTCTTTATCATCTTTACTATCATTATTCTGAATTCTTTTTCAGGTAGTTTGCCTATTTCTTCTTCATTTATTTGGGCTTCTGTCTAGTTTGTTCCTTCATTTGTGTAGTATTTCTCTCCTTTTCATTATTATTATTTTTTTAACTTACCGTGTTTGAGGTCTCCTTTTCCCAGGCTTCAGGGTTGAATTCTTTCTTCTGTTTGGTTTCTGCCCTCCTAAGCTTGGTCCAGTGGTTTGTGTAAGCTTGTAACGGGTGAGATTTGTGCTGAGTTTTTGTTTGTTTGTTTTTCCTCTGCTGGGCAAGGCTGAGTGAGGTAGTAATCCTGTCTGCTGATGATTGGGTTTGTATTTTGTTTTATTTGTTGTTTAGAAGAGGCATCCTGCACAGGGTGCTACTAGTGGCTGGGTGATGCTGGGTCTTGTATTCAAGTGGTTTTCTTTGTGTGAGTTCTCACTGTTTGATACTCCCTAAGGTTAGTTCTCTGGTAGTCTAGGGTCGTAGAGTCAGTGCTCCCACTCCAAAAGCTCTGGGCTTGATTTCTGATCAGGAACAAAGATTCCACAAGTGGTTTGTTTTGGGATTAAGTGAGATTAAAACAAATATCCAAAAACAAGAAACCGGAGATGAACCCCAGACAAATGGCAATTACAAAATCAGGCAAATAATAATTAAAATAATGGAATATACATATACACCCATGAGCAAAGTGAAAACAGTCCATCAACAAAAGTAAAGTACAGTAGATTGACACAGCAAACAAAGGAAATAAAAAATTATATTTACCAGTTAAGAACAAAACTAACTAAAGCACGAACTGGGAAACAAAACTAAAGCGAGGTGCCAAGTGGGGAATAAAGCAATGAAAATTAAACTAACAAAATGTTGAGAGGAAAGGAAAGAAAGAATGAATAGATACACAAAGTTAAATAGAGATAGATTAAGAAGATTTATATACATTAAAGATTAACTGCAAGGGAAAAAGAACAGTAAGAAAGACAAACAAAGGAATAAATGTGGAAAAAATATAATAGGTTTAAAAATATTAAAATTATAAAGAAGAGAAAAGAAAGAAAAAACAGAAGAAAGAGAAAAAAGAAAAAGGAAAACTCCACAGAACTGTAAAAGCCCAACGTTGAGGCAAAAGTTTATAATAGCAATAAAAAATGTGACTGATTAAAAAAAAAACTCAAAAGCTTAATTAGATTTCATAGTGCCAATAAAATCAACAACTACAACAGGAGGGAAAGGCGGGGGGAATCCAAAGAAATCTATGGAGTAAGTCAAAACTTAAGAATAATAAATGTTTTTCTTGAGTCATGGTTGTCCGAGTCCTTTCCTTCGCTGGGAGTCACAGTCCACCTCACCTCCCTAGGATGCCCTCCAACACTGTGTTGATTCTGGACCTGCTGTGGGGACAGCTCAGATTCTAATCTGGACCTACTCCTGTGTGTTCTTGCCTCCAATGTCCACAGTTATCAGAACTAGTGCATTTTCTTTTATGGGAGCTCTCGATGACCATTTATATATTCCATAGACACAGAGTCTGCCTAGTTGATCGTGTGGATTAAATCTGCAGCTTGTACAGCTGGTGGGAAGGTTTTGGGTCCTCTTCCATAGCCACACTGCCCCTGGGTTTCAATTCTGGTTTTATTTCCACCTCTGCATGTGGGTCGTCCACTGGGGTTTGCTCGTGGGGCTGCCCTGGAGGGCTTGGGTCTGCCCCAGTGAGGGCCAGGTGTGGAGGTCGTGTGGCTGCTTGGGTCGCAAGGGTTCGGGCAGCACCAGATACTCAGGGGTGTTGGCAGCTAATGGCAGCAGAAACTATAGTGCTCTAGAAGAGTATGGCAACCAGTACTGGCCAATACACTCCAGTGTTCTTGCCTGGAGAACCCCCCTCCCTGACAGAGAAGCCTGGCAGGCCACAGTTCACAGGGTCGCAAGGAGTCAGACACTACTGAAGCGACCCTGCATGCATAGACACAAGACTTTTTTTGCCCATGAAAGCTCTGCCCTAGTGAAAGTTGAATGTGAAGGTGGCCCAGCTCCTTGGCCTGGTGGTGTGAAGTATGCAGGGACATGGACTGCCTCCACCGCAGGAGTTATGACTCTATCAGAGTCTTTTTTTGAGCCTGTTGTAGCTGGAAATCAGAAGGCCTCTTTGGCCAGTCTTTCTCTGTAGCTCTGCCCATTCAGGCACATAGAGGGACCCCACTGGCTGGGGGTCCTACTCTTGTTCTACACATCAGTCACTTAAAGGAGCAACCTGGGTGAGGTCCTACTCTGTAGTTCAGTGCGTCAGGCTGATGGGCCAGCCTCTCTATTCTTCAGCTGCCAATGCTGGCATGTGGGGAGAGGCTATGGTGATGGCTCCATTCCCTACGTGTGACTCAGCAGTATCGTTTTGCTTCCATGGCCACGTGGCTTTCCTCCACAGGCATTTCCCATCACAATCTCCTCCCTCACCTCCCCTCAGTCTGTCTCTCTGTAGTCAACAGCAGCCCTTGCCCTGGGCTCACTCCACACTCCCCAAACTCTAGCTCCCAGCCGCTGCGCTTTCCAGGGGACCCTCATCCCTGTCCGGGGTATATATAACTGCAGCAAGGACTGTCTGATTCTCACTCCACTTAGGCTGCCATGGATCAGCTGTTTCACTCTCAGACTTAAATGTTTCTCCTCTGACTCAGACAATTACCCTGATGTGGGGATCGGACCCCTGCTTCAGTTCCCCCACCCACCAAGGGCAGGTCCAGTTCTACTAACACTCCTATTTTTCCCCCTCGTTCCTTCATCCTACCGAGTTTTGCGTGGTTCTATATATTCTTTCCCGCTGGTCAGGTACTCCTGTCTGCTCTCAGCTGGTGTTCCGCATGCACTCTTGTGTCTGAAGGTGTATTCCTGATGTGTCTGTGGAGAGAGATGTAATCCACGTCCACCTACTCCTCCGCCATCTTCAACCCTCTTTTTCTGTCCTTTATTGTGCCCATCCTTGCATGAAATGTTCCCTTGATAGTTCCAGTTTTCTTGAAGAGATCTCTAGCCTTTCCCATTCTATCGGTTTCCTGTTTCTTTGCATAGTTCATTGAGAAGGCTTTCTGAGCTCTCCTTGCTAGTCCCTGGAACTGTGACTAATTGGGTATAGCTTTCCCTTTCTCTCTCTCCCCATCTCCCCTTCTCTGGGAAGACTTTTTGTTTCTCTTCTTTCCTCAGCTATTTGTAAACCTCCTCAGAAAATTGCTTTGCCTTCTTGCATACCTTTCTCTTGGCGATGGTTTTGGTCACTGCTTCCTATACAAAGTTACAAACCTTCATCCATACCTCTTCAGGCACTGTGTCTACCAGATCCAATCCCTTGAGTCTATTTATCACCTCCACTGTATAATCATAAGGGATTTTATTTAGGTCATAACTGAATAGCCTAATGATTTTCCCTACTTTCTTCAACTTAAGCCTGATTTTTGCAATAAGGTACTCATAATCTGAGCCACAGTCAGCCCCAGGTCTTGTTTTTGCTGGTTGTTAGAGGTTCTTCATCTTTAGCTGGAAAGAATAAAATCAATCTGATTTCAGAATTGGCTATATGGTGATGTCCACATGTATAGTTGTCTCTTGTGTTGTTGGAAAAGGATATTTGCTTGATAAAACTCTGTTAGCCTTTGTTCTGCTTCATTTTGTACTCCAAGGCCAAACTTGCCTGTTGCTCCAGGTATCTCTTGACTTCCTAATTTTGCATTCCAATCCCCTATGATGAAAAGGACCTTTGGTGTTCTAGAAGGTCTTGTAGGTTTTCATAGAACTAGTCAACTTCAACTTCTTCAGCACTAGTGGTTGGGGCATACACTTGGATTACTATGATGTTGAATGTTTTGCCTTGGAAATGAATCAAGATCATTCTGTCGTTTTTGCGTATCTGAGGTTTTTGCATATTCTGTCATTTTTGGATATCTGAGATTGCACCCAGGTATTGCATTTCAGATTCTTCTGTTGACTATGAGGGCTATTCCATCTCTTCTAAGGGATTTATGGCTACAGTAGTAGATGTAAGGTCATCTGAGTTAAACTCGCCCATTCTAATCAATTTTAATTCACTGACTCTTACGATGCCTATGCTCACTCTTGCCCTCTCCTGCATGACCACATCCATGTTACCTTGATTCATGGACCCAACATTCAAGGTTCCTGTGCAGTATTGTTCTTTACAGCATCGGACTTTACTTTCACCACCAGACGCATCCACAACTGAGCATCGTTTCCACTTTGACTCAGCTGCTTCATTCTTTCTGGAGCTATTAGTAATTGCCCTCTGGTCTTCTCCAGGAGCATGGTGGGCACTTTCTGACCAGTGGGGCTCATCTTCCAGTGTCATACCTTTTTGCCTTTTCATACAGTTCATAGGGTTCTTGTGGCAGGAATACTGGAGTGATTTACATTCCTTCCTCCAGTGGACCATGTTTCGTCAGAAGTCTTCACTGTGACTCATCAGTCTTAGGCGGCCCCGCACAGCATGGCTCATAGCCTCATTGGGTTATGCAAGCCCCTTCACCACGACAAGACTGTGATCCATGAAGTGGGTGTATGTGTGTGCTCAGTCATGTCCAGCTCTTTGCCACCCCATGGACTATAGCCCTCCAGGCTCCTCTGTCCATGGAATTTTCAAGGCAAGAATACTGGAACAAGTTGCTATTTCCTACTCTAGGGGATATTCCTGACTCAGGGATCAAACCTATGTCTCTTGCATTACATATATACATACATATATATATGTATATTTCCATTAAAAGTTACCCTTCCTGGCCAGTTGGTGATAACAGGAAATGTCCCCCCCAGGAATCATTACTAATATTTATTATAGTAATAGCTATAACTTTTAAAACATTTATTATTGGTCCGATTCTGTGGTAAATGAGCTCTTACATGCATTTTGGCAATTTTAATCCTCAGTAATTTTAGGAGCACTAGATCTATTTGTTCTATAGGTAAGAAAACTGTGATTCCTTGTATAAAGACAGCATCACAACTATTGACTGCAGCCTGCATTTTTGGTCTCCAGATCCTAAACTACCACTCACCTGCACTGCATAAACTCCAGTCTCTCCTTGTTGAGACCCTCACGAGACCAATGCCCATCAACTCTGTGGACAGTCTCCTATCATCCCACTGGGACAACAATGGCAGCATCAACTCTGCTCTCCTCATTCCCACTCTCATCTCCCCAGCCAGTCTTGCCTCCAAAGCTCAAGGAATGGGTTTCTCATAATGTAGGTCAGATCAAGGTGCCTTTCAGCTCCCTTCCCCTGGCCCTCAACTTCCAGCACAGTGGGCCCCTGCCATCCTCACTCACCCATCTAACCCACCAGGCTAATCACCTTGTGATTCCTGAACACATAAATCTTATTCCACCTTTGGATCTGTGCACTGACACTTCCCTTGCCAGAAATATTCTTCCAATTTTTCCATGGCTTGTTCCTTCTTGTCACTCAACTTAAATGTTTCCTTTTCAGAGAGGCCTTCTCAGCCACTCTTGTAGGAGCTTGTCAGCCACTCCAGCACATCATCCCAGTTGTCACCTCTGCCTTACACTGACTGGTATCTGACAGTTTTCTTTTTCTTTTTATATTGTTCTGCCTTCACTACAATGTAAGTATCAAAGGCCAGAAGCTTTGTCCATATCTTTCACCACAATGTCTAGAATAGCACCTGGCCCATGTTGGGCCCTCAATAGTTACTTATCAGATGAATACTGCTCCATTCCTTTCCCCTTGTCCTAGAATGAGACAACAAACATCTTAACATAGATGACCTCCAGACAGCAGATAACCTGGAGGTTTTCCTAACATTCTTTATGTTGCTCCTCCTACGGTGGAATTCCAGCAGCCTGGAGTGAGCAGACCCCCTCACCTCTATAGGTCAGCAGGGCTTCATCCAGGAACTCGGCTGCTTTCCGGAAATGCTGGGAGATATTCACCTCAGGAAAGTCATCAACCTCCACACCCAGGTACTGGATCTCCAGGCCAGTGTAGAATTCAGGCCCCGTGTAGACACCAGTGCCATGAGCAGCATTCAGGATGTGAGTAATTCCCAGCCTCTTCAGCCTCCCCTTGTTCACAGCCACACTCCTAAAAACAAAGAAGCAGGGACTTTTTTTTTTTTTTGCCAGCATCAGAACTAGAAAGGTACCTTACCACTGATATTGGAAGCCTGCTTCAGCAAGGTCAGGAGAGCCCAGCTGTGTGAATACCACTTCCTCTGCTCCACAGTATGTCTGGGGCTCACTGCAAATATTGTTATAAAAATGGACCAGTGACCTAGCTCTAGTAAGAGAGAGAAGGGAGGGAGAGCTGGGCAGGGGAGGACAGGAGAAAGGAGAACAGGGCTGATGTGCAAGGAAACCATTGACCCAGAGAGCTCTAGGCTAAAATTCCATGCCTTCAGGATGGACATTTATCAAGACACAAAAGTGGCAGTCAAAAATAATTATAAAATTAAGCATGTTTCATGTTGATGTGGCCTGCTATATTTTTAAAGTGCTTTCATATGCACTATTTTAATTTCTCCTAATAATAAACTTAAGAAGTAGAATAACTATTCTTATTCCTATCTGAAGATTGTAAAAATGAATCAAATATGTTTTAGGACTTGTTCAGAAGAAAAGACTCTGAACAAGAACTGGAGTTCAGGACCACTGACAGCCCAGAGCGGAAGTGGTGGAGCAGCCGGAAGTTGCCAGAGTTCCAGTCAGAAAGACTGGCAGACAGACTTTGACAGGAGCCAGAGCTGTGCTGAGGAGCTGGTGGCCCTGGAGTTGGGTGAACGGCTCTACAAGTCCGAATACATTGAGATAGCATGTGAGAACAAAGTTAGTCGCCAGTCTGTATTGTGTGGAAGTCAGAACATTGTTCTCAATGGCAAGACCATTGTGATGAACGACTATTATCCGAGGGGATCTGGCAAACGTAAGAGTTGGACGTCATTGTGTTGTGAAAAGTCGGAGTGTCCTAAGGCCACCATTCAAGAAATTCAGCAAAGGCGTTGCATTTTTTCCTTTACATATTGGGGACCACATCTTTATTGAGGATGATTGCATGGCCAATGCAGCTCATATTGGCTCTTATGTTCAAATTGGCAAGAATTGTGTGACTGGGCGCCAGTGTGTGTTGAAAGGCTATTGTAAAATTCTTGACAACACAGTGTTACCCCCAAAAACTGTGGTCCCACCATTCACCGTCTTCTCAGGCTGCCCAGGACTCTTCTCAGGGGAGCCTCCAGAATGTACCCAGGAGCTGATGATTGACATCACCAAGAGTGACTACCAGCAGTTTTTGCCCTTGACACAGGTCTAATATCTCTGCCTTCTGTCTTGAATTCTATTGAGCTCTAAGAGGAACCTGGGGACAAAGTGAATCAGACAGCATCTACAAAGAGCTCTTGTGTCTTTGACACCTCCCACACTCTTTTTTTTTTTTTTTCTTGTTTGTTTCATTCTTTAGAATTTCTCAATCCTCCCAGGCTCTAAGCTCTTAAAACTCTAATAACAGAACAACTGGAGGGTTGTCTCCAAATGCTGTGCTTAAACCGTATCTATTCACCGTCACTCTGTACCATGATGTGGAGGCACACACTCATCTGTTTCCAGCACTCCCACCCCTTGGCCTGCGGGCAGCCGGATGGAGCAGAGCACTCTATCCCAGCAGGGAGGTTGTATGCAGCCCGTGGCCAAGAGCTGCCACAGTGAGCACCGTTCACAGGGGTCACTGTTGGCTTCCCTGCTGCTCATGCAATTGGCCAGTTGCCACAGCTGCTTGTCATCTGCAAAAAAAAAAGTGTTTGCCACTTTTCAGAGCTCAGATTCCTCTTGGCTACTAAAACTTGAAGGGAGAGTGGTTAGTATTTCTCTTCTTTCCAAAATGACCTGATCATCTTAATTGGGGGAAAATAATTAAAGACTTTCTAGCATTCTCTTTTAGGGCCTTGGCTTTCATTAAAAGGGGGGCCCTTAGCATCCAGATTTTATTTTTGCAAAGTCCCATGTTTGAGTCTCACATATGGATGGACTAGACTGGCAGCCACTTCTTGTCTCATGGTGTTTAGGGGCAGCAGTGTATGCCTTATTTCACTGGAGATGTAGCATTTGTGACACTTGCTGTCTGGCCTGGAACCATTCAAACCACCCTGCATTTGCCACAAATCTCACAGTTTAGACCAAAATATCTATTCTTGGGTCCAATCTCACATGCACATGGGGATCTCTTAAAATCATTCTGGGGGCATGGAGTCCCGAGCAGTAGACAGAGTTGCCAGTGCTGTTCTTATCTTCTGGGTAATGGTACAATCCTCCCCATTCTGCTCTAGTAAGAAGACTTAGAAGTGAAGGCCTGGGAAGGTTGGCCTTGCCTGATGCTCTAGTGCTACTGAGAGTGGGATGGGACAGTTCAGCCTCAAAGGTTAGGATCTAGTAGCAGCTGTCTTGACTTAATCCCTGGTCTGGGGTTTGCAAAAAGAACTGTATGTAGTCACCTCTGCTAATTCAATGTAAAACTGCTTTCTGGTTTATCACTTTTTATGTTTGTACATTAAAGGCGTGACACATGAAACAAACAAACAGAAAAAGAACTGGAGTTTGGGATTCCTAGTTCAGAGTTCTTTTTACTGCAGTGGAATGGGTGGCGCTTAGCTTGAGGAGCTTCTGCACACAGGGTTGCCCAAGAAGAAGCAGATGCCTTCAGCTGGGGATATCTGGAGGTGCCAAGAGTCTCTGTTCATCACAATGTGAATGTTTCTGGGTCTGTGGAGCTAATTAGGAATCACCTGGGACTTGGTGCCCAGCTCTGCGAATTGGGTTCTGGGCAACATATTATACCATGCTGGAGTATAAGACCCAATGTCCAAAGCTATTTTCCCTATTGCCTGATCTCAGGGCCCCAAATTCCCTCCCTTACATTGGGAAAAGATCTCATTAAGAAGCCAGTAGATCAGCAAAAATGGTTTCACAAGTCAGCCTTTTGTTACCAATTATGTACTGGCAAGACCATGATGAAGGAATAAGATGTGAGTAAGTTGTTTGGGGTTTTGTTCTGGATACCACTGATAAACTTTTGAAAAACAACATTTTGTTTTCTGATTATAAAAACAAATGTTTACTGTAGGATATCTAAACAATTCAAAAGACACCTAAAGAAGAAAATGAAAATCACTTATAGAACCACCTCCTAGCTAGAAGTATTATGAAATTTTTATCACATTTGTTTCTAATTTGTCTATGCAAAAGTGCGCATGTGCACGCACACACACACACTATGTCAATTAGTATCATATTGTATATACTGGTTTTATAACCTATCTATCCTCTTAATATATTGTGGATATTTTCATAAATTAGTAAATACATATAAAATCAATACTGTCAATGGCTCCAAATGCCTCATTATATGGTTGTTACGGATGTCATGGAATGATGGTAATAGTGAGGTGTGTGCTATTGGCAAGGCTCTGGGCAGGTAGGGAGGCCCAGAGAGGGCACCTGGGGCAGCGGGGAAGGCTGTGAATGTGAGCCCTGTCAGGAGGTTGGAGGATAAACAATCACACCAGCATTTTTGCTTGGGAGTCCCTGTGTGCAGGTGGGTGGGTTGGGTCTTTCTCCAAGGTGGGGGCTGGAAAAGTGCTCAGGCAGCATCCATTTGCTAGATGGAGCTATTGGAGCTGTCGGTCCAAGTTGGGGGAGTTTCATCTCTCTTGGGCACTACCCAGAGAGGTAGGACAAAGGCTATGAGCACCCAGCCATCAGACTCACTTCTCTGCTATGAAGATGTTAGGCCAGACCTCATCCACCTCATTCCAGGGAGCCTCTTGGCGGTCTTGGACCAAGGCCCGCTGGAGGTCCAGGACGCAGGGAGTGTTGTACAGGCTGGTGTCATCCATCTTCTCCCGGACACGGTTGTACAGGTCCTCCACCAGCAACTGCTCGGCAGACTCCAGCATGCCTGGACACTCTGCCTCAACTCTGACCCCACGTGGCTTGAGTTCTAGGGTGAGAAGCAACATTCTTATCAAAGAGAAATAACACCATGACCCTCCCTGCTCCTTGGGAGAATCTACTCTTGGCCCATTTTCTGCCAGGACTCTGTGTATGGGCTGAATCTGATCTGCCAGGAAGGACTTAACAAGGATCAGCATAGATGTACTGAGGTGGGCAAAGGGACGTCAGTTTCCTTCATTTCCTCCCATATTTCTATAAAACTGGCTGATAGTTTCTTAGACCAAGGTCCTTAAGTAGCTAGTATGTGTCCAATTTATACTGTAAAACCGATAGTGAAACAAAATAGATGCTTAGAATTATTTACCAAATGAATACATGACATTCTTTAGTAACATAATTCATTCCATTAGTTTGATCCCATTATGTACAGAGGGCAAATAACTCTGGGAAAAGTAAATTTTCAACAGTCACTTATGCTATGTCATGTTTTAATTTGCCTTTAGATCACTTATTTCATTTATTGTCTGAATGCAGAACTTGAGTGCAATCTCAAAAAGGACAGAAAAATCTCTGTTCATTTCCAAGGCAAACCACTCAAAATCACATTAATCCAAGTCTATGTGCCAACCAGTAACGATGAAGAAGCTGAACTTGAATGGTTCTATGAAGAGCTACAAGACCTTCTAGAACTAATACCCAAAAAAGATGTTCTTTTCATCACAGGGGACTGAAATGCAAAAGTAGGAAGTCAAGAGATACCTGGAGTAACAGGCACATTTCACCTTGGAGTACAAAATGAAGCAGGGCAAAGGCTAACAGAGTTTTGCCAAGAGAACACGCTGGTCATAGCAAACACTGCCTTCCAACAACACAAGAGACGACTACATACAGACATCACCAGAGGGTCAATACCGAAATCAGATTGATTATGTTCTTTGCAGCCGAAGATGGAAAAGCTCTATACAATCAGAAAAGAAAAAAAAAAAAAAGACTGGGAGCTGACTGTGGCTCAGATCATGAAATTCATGAATTCCTTATTGCCAAATTCAATTTAAATTAAAGATAGTAGGGAAAACCACTAGGTCACTCAGGTATGACCTAAATCAAATTTCTTACAGTGGAACTGACAAATAGATTCAAGGGATTAGATCTGATAGAGTGCCTGAAGAACTATGGACAGAGGTTTGTGACATTGTACATCCCCAGAAAAAGAAATGCAAAAGTCAAAATGCTTGTCTGGGGAGGCCCTACAAATAGCTGAAAAAAGAAGAGAAGCAAAAGGAAAAGGAGAAAAGGAAAGATATACCCATCTGAATGGAGAGTTCCAAAGAATAGCAAGGAGAGATAAGAAAGCCTTCCTCAGTGATCAGTGCAAAGAGATAGAGGAAAACAACAGAATGGGAAAGACTAGAGATCTTTTCAAGAAAATTAAAGATACCAAGGAAACATTTTACGCAAAGATGGGCTCAATAAAGGACAGAAATCATAGGTACCTAACAGAAGCAGAAGATATTAAGAAGAGGTGGCAAGAATACACAGAAGAACTGTACAAAAAAGATCTTCATGACCCAGATAACCATGATGGTGTGATCGCTCACCTAGAACCAGACATCCTGGAATTGGAAGTTAAGTGGGCCTTAGAAAGCATCACTATGAACAAAGCTAGTGGAGGTGATGGAATTCCAGCTGAGCTATTTCAAATCCTGAAAGATGATGCTGTGAAAGTGCTGCACTCAATATGCCAGCAAATTTGGAAAGCTCTGCAATGGCCACAGGACAGGAAAATGTCGATTTTCATTCCAGTCCCAAAGGCAATTCTAAAGAGTGTTCAAACTACCACACAATTGCACTCATCTCACACCCTAGCAAAGTAATTCTCAAAATTCTCCAAGCCAGGCTCCAGCAGTACATGAACTGTGAATTTCTAGATGTTCAAGCTGGATTTACAAAAGGCAGAGGAACCAGAGATCAAATTACCAACATCTGTTGACTCATCAAAAAAGCAAGAGAATTCTAGAAAAACAACTACTTCTGCTTTATTGACTATGCCAGAGCCTTTGACTGTGGATCACAACAAACTGTGGAAAATTCTTAAAGAGATGGGAATACCAGACCACTTTACCTGACTCCTGACAAATCTGTATGCAGGTCAAGAAGCAACAGTTAGACCTGGACATGGAACAACAGACCGACTCCAAATAGGAAAAGGAGTATGTCAAGGCTGTATATTGTCACCCTGCTTATTTAACTTATATGCAGAGTACATCATGAGAAATGCTGGGCTGGATGAAGCACAAGTTGGAATCAAGATTGCCAGGAGAAATATCAATAACCTCAGATGTGCAGATGACACCACCCTTATGACAGAAAGTGAAGAAGAACTAAAGAGCCTCTTGATGAAAGTGAAAGAGGAGAGTGAAAAAATTGGCTTAAAGCTCAACATTCAGAAAACTAAGATCACGGCATCTGGTCTCATCACTTCATGGCAAATAAATGGGGAAAAAATGGAAACACGAGAGACTTTATTTGGGGGGGCTCCAAAATCACTGCAGATGGTGACTGCCACCCTGAAATTAAAAGATGCTTGCTCCTTGGAAGAAAAGCTATGACCAGCGTAGACAGCATATTAAAAAGCAGAGCCATTACTTTGCCCACAAAGTCCATATAGTCAAAGCTATGGTTTTTCTGGTAGTTATATATGGATGTGAGAGTTGGACTGTAAAGAAAGCTGAGCATGGAAGAACTGATGCTTTTGAACTGTGGTGTTGGAGAAGACTCTTGAGAGTCCCTTGGACTGCAAGGAGATCAAACCAGTCAATTCTAAAGGAAATCTGTCTGGAATATTCATTGGAACAACTGATGCTGAAGCTGAAATTCCAGTACTTTGGCCATCTGATGTGAAGAACAGACCCATTGGAAAAGACCCTGCTGCTGGGAAAGGTTGAAGGCAGGAGGAGAAGGGGCTGACAGAGGATGAGATGGTTGAATGGCGTCACCAACTCAATGGACATGAGTTTGAGCAAGCTCTGAGTGTTGGTGATGGACAGAGAGGCCTGGAGTGCTGCACTCCATGGGGTCACAGAGTCAGACATGACTGAGCGACTGAACTGAACTGAACTCCCTCTCTAGAGTGTAGGCACCTGTGAGCCTCAACCTCCCAGCTCTATGACAAGTGGGAAAACTTTACAATGAACCCTAATGCCAGTCACAAAACAGCATACAGGACCTGTTTGACAACGACCCAGAAAAGCTCAAATTTCAAATGAATTCCCTCTTGAGTGAAACTTTATCTTCTCCTTCCAATGTATTTTCTTCCAAATTAGCAAATATGGAGGAAAGTAAGATTTTTCATTTCTTTAAGAATGTATCAATTCAGTTCAGTCACTCAGTCATGTCCGACTCTGTGACCCCACTGACTGCAGCACCCCAGGCCTCCCTGTCCATCACCAACTCCGGAGTTTACTCATACTCATGTCCATTGAGTCAGTGATGCCATCCAAACATCTCATGCTCTGTCAGCCCCTTCTCCTGTCTTCCTTCTTTCCCAGCATCAGGGTCTTTTCCAATGAGTCAGCTCTTTCAAGCAGGTGGTCAAAGTATTGGAGTTTCAGCTTCAGCATCAATCCTTCTAATGAATATTCAGGATGGATTTCCTTTAGGATGGACTGGTTGGACCTCCTTGCAGTCCAAGGGACTCTTGAGAGTCTTCCACACCACCACAGTTCAGAAGCGTCAAGTCTTCAGTGCTCAGCTTTCTTTATAGTCCAACTCACATCCATACATGACTGTTGGAAAATCCATAGCTTTGACTAGACGGACATTTGTTGGCAAAGTAATGTCTCTGCTTTTTAATATGCTATCTAGGTTGGTCATAAT
This sequence comes from Muntiacus reevesi, assembly GCF_963930625.1. Lineage (NCBI taxonomy): Eukaryota > Metazoa > Chordata > Mammalia > Artiodactyla > Cervidae > Muntiacus > Muntiacus reevesi. Next base: position 64,079,388 of record NC_089249.1, on the reverse strand, counting down.
TTTTCTCCCAAGGAGTAAGCACCTTTTAATTTCATGGCTGCAGTCACCATCTGCAGCAATTTTGGAGTTCAAAAAAATAAAGTCTGTCACTGTTTCCACTGTTTCCCCATCTATTTGCCATGAAGTGATGGGACCGGATGCCATGATCTTAGATTTCTGAATGTTGAGCTTTAAGCCAATTTTTTCACTCTCCTCTTTCACTTTCATCAAGAGGCTCTTTAGTTCTTCTTCACTTTCTGTCATAAGGGTGGTGTCATCTGCACATCTGAGGTTATTGATATTTCTCCTGGCAATCTTGATTCCAACTTGTGCTTCATCCAGCCCAGCATTTCTCATGATGTACTCTGCATATAAGTTAAATAAGCAGGGTGACAATATACAGCCTTGACATACTCCTTTTCCTATTTGCAGCCGGTCTGTTTTTCCATGTCCAGGTCTAACTGTTGCTTCTTGACCTGCATACAGATTTGTCAGGAGTCAGGTAAAGTGGCCTGGTATTCCCATCTCTTTAAGAATTTTCCACAGTTTGTTGTGATCCACAGTCAAAGGCTCTGGCATAGTCAATAAAGCAGAAGTAGTTGTTTTTCTAGAACTCTCTTGCTTTTTTGATGAGCCAACAGATGTTGGCAATTTGATCTCTGGTTCCCCTGCCTTTTCTAAATCCAGCTTGAACATCTGGAAGTTGACAATTCACATACTGTTGAAGCCTGGCTTGGAGAATTTTGAGCATTCCTTTCCTAGCATGTGAGATGAGTGCAATTTTGTGGTAGTTTGAGCATTCTTTGCATTGCCTTTCTTTGGGATTGGAATGAAAACTGACCTTTTCCAGTCCTTTGGCCACTGCTGAGTTTTCCAAATTTGCTGACGTATTGGGTGCAGCATTCACAGCATCATATTTCAGAATTTGAAATAGCTCAACTGGAATTCCATCACCTCCACTAGCTTTGTTCGTAGTGATGCTTTCTAAGGCCCACTTGACTTCCAATTCCAGGATGTCTGGCTCTAGGTGAGCGATCACATCATCATGGTTATCTGGCTCGTGACGATCTTTTTTGTACAGTTCTTCTGTGTATTCTTGCCACCTCTTCTTAATATTTTCTGCTTCTGTTACGTCCCTATGATTTCTGTCCTTTATTGGGCCCATCTTTGCATAAAATGTTTCCTTCATATCTCTAATTTTCTTGAAGAGATCTCTAGTCTTCCCCATTCTATTGCTTTCCTCTATTTCTTTGCACTGATCACTGAGAAAGGCTTTCTTATCTCTCCTTGCTATTCTTTGGAACTCTCCATTCAGATGGGTATATCTTTCCTTTCTCCTTTGCTTTCAGCTTCTCTTCTTTTTTCAGCTATTTGTAAGGCCTCCTCAGGCAGCCATTTTGCCTTTTTGCCTTTCTTTTTCTTGGGGATGGTCTTTATCCTTGTCTCCTGTGTAATGTCATGAACCTCTGTCTGTAGTTTATCAGGCACTCTGTCTATGAGATCTAGTCCCTTAAATCTATTTCTCACTTCCACTGTATAATCATAACAGATTTGATTTAGGTCATCCCTGAATGGTCTAGTGACTAAAGAGAAGGAAAAAGAAGGTAATTAGGAAATGCATGTCCTCCATGTTGTTCATAACCTCTTGTCAGCACCACCTCTTCTCTATGGGTAAAATGTGGGTGAAAGTGCAGCCGCATTTGGCAAATAGATGTGGCCTTGCTCTTCATGGAATGAGCAGGTGTCTGTAAGCTGGGTTTGCTGTTCAAGTTCTGTTGGTCCAGGAGTCCTGAGTTCTGCCCAGGGCTGAGTGCTTCATTTCCCTAAAGCTTCCCTTTCCTTTCCGCCCTCATTTCTGCACCACCTGATGGGCCCCCACATCCATTCACAGGTCTCAGCTCTAAATGTTCTTTGATATCTGTTTCAAAAGCAGAAAGAAGGAAACCTCTGCAATTCCTGTGCTCTATTTTGTTTAAAAATAGATGAAGTGTTCCTATTTTCTCCACCACTCTCGACTCTCCTGGGGTCTTAAATGGCAAATGTAAAAGCCTCTCTCTTTCCTTACTTCTAAGTAGAAGTAAGATTTCTACTTAGATATTTTTACTGCACTGAGAAAAAGACTCCCCACTGCCTCATTAAAATATACAGCTATGCCTTCCTCAGCTGTTTACATAGCAGGTTATTGTTTTGATTTCTTTCCCTTCGTGTTTAAAACAAATGTCCCAATCTCTTACCCACACCAGGAATTCCTACTTTCCCTAGGTTTCTAGTCCACATCTCAGCCACATCAGTTCCTCCCATTTATTTCTACTTCTGGAACTTTCCTCAGAAGACAGTTAAGCCCAGCCAGTTCTCCTCTGCACTATCTCAGATGTGTGGCATATGCAGACTTTCCTGAAATTGGATGGTTCTTCCACATCCATTTTTACCTCTCTAGTCATTACTGAGTAGGGCAATGTTTTGAAAGATCACTTGGTACATTTTCATTTTTTCTGTAATTTATTCTTTGTTTCTTCTTCCACCACCCATCAGCCACTCAGACTACTGAAACTTAAACTTAATGCCTAGATATGACCTAGGATTGAAAAAAAATGCAATGCTCATTTTCAGGTCTCAGTATAAATGTTGAATGTCCCTTGAATCCCATAGATCTGATACTGAAGCTTTCAAAGAGAGCACATGGTTTTCTCACTCCCCCTAAAACCGGACTCTTACTCACACACAAAGCCTGGAGAGTAGTGCAGAAAGTGAAGCACGGAGCACGGATGGTGCAGGATGGAGTGTTAGGGATGTTCCGAACCACACATGAGGGCCAGAGAACTTCCGGAGTCAGAGGGGTGCTGGGAGCAATTTAGAAAAAACCAGACTGGGGTGAAGACACCTTGGCCGGGGCTTCTCTGGTGGCTCAGTGGTACAGAATTCTCCTGCCAATGCAGGAGACATGGGTTCGATCCCTGGTCCAGGAAGATCCCATTTGCTGTGGAGCAACTAAGCTCATGCACTGCAACTATTAAGCCTGTGCTCTAGAGGCAGGGAACTGCAGCTTTTGAAGCCGGTGCCCCCTAGAGCCTGTGCTCTGCAACAAGAGAAGCCACTGCAGTGAGAAGCCCTCACACTACAACGAAGAGTATCCGCCACTTGCCACAGCTAGAGAAAAGCTGGTGCAGCAACAAGGACCCAGCACAGCCAAATATAAATTAATAAAAATTTTAAATGCACACCTTGGCCTGACTGGGAGCAAGGTAATAGCAACCCCAGGAAGGGCAATAAAGAAAACAGAAAAAAAAGTAGCTATTTGAGAAGATGGAGTCTCCTGGGATTCCCATACCAATAAGCAACATCAGGTGAAATATCTCATTCCTCACCAAGTGTACAGGAGATCCAGATGTCCTCAGAGACCCAAAGCATCTAGGGCTCAAGGAAGACCTGGGTTACTTGGAAAAGGAGTGGCATGTTTGTTCTCATCACTAGGGATGATCATGACCACCAGCTGTGGATGCCAGATCAGGCTCAAGGCCAGGTGGGTGCTATGTCGTTAATAGGACTGCCTTATCCCACTATACCCATCAGAAGTGAGAGAGACACCAAAGGCAAAGTCATGAGAAGGGAGAGGAATGAAATTGTGAAAGATTATTGCCCAAGTTTCCATCCAATCTGGGTGAGTATCCTTGAATGAAATACTGTATGGATTCTGCTCTAAAATTTCCTGTATGAATATTAACATCTCTTGCCATTCCATCTTTTTTTTAACCTCCTTCCCATCCAAACGTCAGTTTGAAAACTGTCTTTAATCTCTGGTGGAAATGCAGGTTTAAATATAGGCATGCCTTTGAACGGAACTTTGTGGATGCTACCAGCCATTTTTGGGGCTCTCAGGTCTACATCTCTGGCATAACCAGAACCCCTGAGTTTAACTGAGAAACTGGATTAGAGGCCCTAGCAGGAGATTGGAGTTACCTCCCTGGCTATTTACTAGAGAACTGTTCACACTGAGACATTATAATTTCCACCCTGTCCCATGAAGGTTGATGAGGAGGGGTTGGAGGAGCTGTCGTCTTTGGACCTGCTCCTCTTATTCTGATGGGAATCAAGTGAGAGCCACATGACACCTTCCAGTGAGCCCCTTCTGAGGGTCTCCAGACAACCCGTGGACCCTCCCGCCTGGCATCTGATGGCATCACCTTCATTGATGATCTGTTTAGCTGCAACAGCTGAGGAGAGGTGAATGGGATCCATGAAAATGCTTTCCGTTTCTGCATCTGAGACCATTGAGTACCTGAAAGAAGAGGGTATCATGTGAGATGACTTAGGAGAGCATCTGAATTGAAGGTAATCTTTTTAGACAAGAAGCCTAGATCTGATTATAGCCATGAGTGGAAAACAATGAGAGAGAAAGGGAATGCTTTCTTAAGAATGCAGAACCCTGGGTATGCTATGGCTTACTCACCTACTTATTTTTAAACCAGAATTGATGCCTTGATATTTGATGATGTGGCAGTCTGGGTTGTGGAGGGAAGAGACTGGGGAGAACTTACACCAATGTGGCTTCACTTTCTCTGTGTGTTCCTGCCCTTGGATGTCCTGCTGCTCATTTTTTCTTTTCCTGTCCCTGCTTCTCTGTTACCATTACTATCGGATGTCCCTACCTGTGCTTCCACCAGGGTTCTGCTGGATTGTTGGGCTGGGTAGGCTGCCACCACTCCCTCCATGCATCCATATCTTCTGCCTGCTTAAAGGGCATGGGCTGATGAAGAAGGGCTGGCACAGCACCAAGGGAAGTGGGAAGACGTGATAAACTTCACAGTCCTGATTCTGAATACAAGAAATCCAGAATCATCCTCAGTCCAGGGAAGCAATAGAGTCACTTAGGTAAATGCTAGTTTTCTGGAAAGAGTTCAGCAGAAGGGTCCAAAGGGATCTTTGAAGAATATGGTGAATCGAGGGCAGAAACAAGACTTAGGACCATGTAGTAGTGGGTCCCTGGAGAAGATGACAACCCACTCCAGTATTCTTGGCCAGAAAATCCCATGGACAGAGGAGCGTGGTGGGCTGCAGTCCCTGGGGTCACAAAGAGTTGAACATGACCGAGCGCACACACATACATACATGCATAGCGGTAGGCTCCCCCCTCCCTCATGGGTTCTCCTCTTTTCCAGGTGTCACGGTGAGCTTTGGGTCTTTTTACTTAGTCTTTCCTTTCCTTTATATATGCAGAGGACTTTTTAAAAGTGAGAAGGCTTAATGAATACATCTTCCCACAAAAACTCCATCATGCCTCCTTTGTTTATAGTCAACCCCTCCCTCTGCCTCACCCCCCAGCAATCACCAATCTGTTTTCTGTCCCTAAGTGTGGCCTTTTCCAGAAGGTTAAATAAATGTAATAATATAGTAGTCTTTTTGATATGGTTTATTTCACTTAGCAAAATGAATCTGAGTCATCTAATCTATTGCAATAATAGAATAATAATAATAATAATAATAATAGAGTCAATAGTTTGTTCCTTCTTATGGCTGAATAATATTTCATTTCTTAGGCATTGCAGGCAGGCTACTGCTGCCATCACTGTCACACTGCCTGAGTGAAGGCTGTGTATTCCATAGGAAAGTATGATACACTTACTGCTGATGTGGTGATATTTTGGATTCTGGTTTTCTTCCTCAATCTGCCTTCTGTTATTTACTTTTCAGAATCCTGAAACAGTTGCTGTATCCTTCTGTCCAGAAGGGCAAATATAAGGGCAATCCATGGGAGAGTCTGGATGGAGGGTGTGTTTTCCATCTTTTCCAGAACTGGAAACTTGTACTTTATCTTTTTGATTTTAAAAGTCTGAAGTCAATATGTTTCCTGACCCTTATAATTGACCTATTTTCTCTCTGTGGAAACCAATAGGGTCTTTTTTAGTTTGCAATGTTTAGAAACTTCCTGGTGATGTTTCTTTTTTGGTATTAGTTCTAGAAGGTCTTGTAGGTGATATCCTTTTCATCATAGGGGACTGAAATGCAAAAGTAGGAAGTCAAGAGATACCTGGAGTAACAGACAAATTTCACGCAGGGCATAGACTAATAGAGTTTTGCCAAGAGAACACACTGGTCATAGCAAACACCCTCTTCCAACAACACAAGAGAAGACTCTACACATGGATATCATCAGATGGTCAATATCGAAATCAGATTGATTATGTTCTTTGCAGCCAAATATGGAAAAACTCTATACAATCAGCAAAAACAAGACCAGGAGCTGACTGTGGCTCAGATCATGAACTCCTTATTGCCAAATACAAACTTAAATTGAAGAAAGTAGGGAAAACCACTAGCTCATTCAGCTATGGCTTAAATCAAGTCCCTTACAATTTTACAGTGGAAGTGACAAATAGATTCAAGGGATTATATCTGATAGAGTTCCTGAGGAACTATGGACAGAGGTTCATAACATTGTAAGGAGGCAGTGATCAAAATCATCCCCAAGAAAAACAAATGCAAAAAGCAAAATGGCTATGTGAGGAGGCATTACAAATAGCTGGCAGAGACGTGAAAGGAAAAGGTAAAGATAAACCCATCTGAATGCAGAGTATCAAAGCATGGCAAGGACATAAAAAAGCCTTCCTAAGTGAAAAATGAAAGTGAAATTTGCTCAGTTGTGTCCGACTCTTTGCGATCCTATGGGATTTTCCAGGCCAGAATACTGGAGTGGGTAGCCATCACCTTCTTCAGGGGATCTTCCCAACCCAGGTATCAAACCCAGATCCCACATTACAGGCTGATTTTTTACCATCTGAGTCACCAGGAAAGCCCCTTCCTAAGTGATCAGTGCGGAGACATAGAGGAAAACAACAGAGTGGGAAAGCCTAGAGATCTCTTCAAGAAAATTAAAGATACCAAGGGAACATTTCATGCAAAGATGGGCACAATAAAGGACAGAAATGGTATGGACCTAACAGAAGCAGAAGATATTAAGAAGAGGTGGCAAGAATACACAGAAGAACTGTACAAAAAAGATCTTCATGAACCAGATAACCATGATGGTGGGATCACTCACCTAGAGCCAGATATCCTGGAGTGTAAAGTCAACTGAGTCTTAGGAAGCATCACTGAGAACAAAGCTAGTGGAGGTGATGGAATTCCAGCTGAACTACTTCAAATCCTAAAAGATGATGCTGTTAAAATGCCATACTCAATATGCCAGCAAATTTGGAAAACACAGCAGTGGCCACAGGACAGGAAAAGATCAGTTTTCATTCCAATCTCAAAGAAAGGCAATGCCAAAGAATGTTCAAACTGTTGCATACTTGCACTCTCATTTCACACGCTAGCAAAGTAATGCTCAAAATTCTCCAAGCTAGGCTTCAATAGTACGTGAACCAAGAACTTCCAGATGTTCAAGCTGGAATTAGAAAAGGCAGAAAGAAGTACCAGAGATCAAATTGTCAATAACTGTTGGATGATAGAAAAAGAAAGAGAATTCCAGAAAAACGTCTACTTCTGCTTCATTGACTATACTAAAGCCTTTTACTCTGTGGATCACAACAAACTGTGGAAAATTTTTCGAGAAATGGGAATACCAGACCACCTTACCTGCCTTCTGTGAAACCTGTATGCAGGTCAAGAACCAACAGTTAGAACCGGACCTGGAACAACAGATTGGTTCCAAATTTTGGGAAAGGAGGACGTCAAGGCTGTATATTGTCACTCGTCTTATTTAACTTTATGCAGAGTACATCATGCAAAATGTTGGGCTAGATGAAGCACAAGCTGGAACCAAGATTGCAGAGAGAAATACCAATAACCTCAGATATGCAGATGACACCACCTTTATGACAGAAAGCGAAGAGGAACTAAACAGCCTCTTGATGAAAGTAAAAGAGGAGAGTCAAAAAGTTGGCTTAAAATTCAACATTCAAAAAATTAAGATCAAAAAAAAAAAAAAAAAATTAAGATCATGGCATCTAGTCCCTTCACTTCATGGCAAATAGATGGAGAAACAATGGAAACAGTGCCAGATTTTATTTTCTTGGGCTCCAAAATCATTTCAGATGGAAATCTCAGCTTTGAACTAAAAGACGCTTGCTCCTTGGAAGAAGACTTATGACAAACCTAGACAGCATATTAAAAAGCAGAGATATTACTTTGCAAACAAAGGTCCGTCTAGTCAAAGCTATGGTTTTTCTAGTAGTCATGTATGGATGTGAGAGTTGGACTATAAAGATGACTGAGCACCAAAGAATTGATGCTTTTGAACTGTGGTGTTGGAGAAGACTCTTGAGAGTCCCTTGGACTGCAAGGAGATCAACCCAGTAAATCCTAAAGGAAATAAGCCCTAAATATTCATTGGAAGGATTGATGCTGAAGCTGAAGCTCCAACACTTTGACCACTTGATATGAAGAGCTGACTCACTGGAAAAGACCCTAATGCTGGGGAAGATTGAAGGCAGGAGGAAAAGAGGCCGACAGAGGATGAGGTGGTTGGATGGCATCACCAACTCAATGGACATGAGTTTGAGCAACCTTGGGGAGTTGATGATGGACAGGGAAGCCTGGTGAGCTGCAGTCCATGGAGTCATGAAGAGTCGGACATGACTGAGTGACTGAACAACAATAACAATATTATGTTCCTTGGTCAATGTTAATCCAATGTGTTGGTTATGGATACCATTTTGATGCCCTTTATGAATTTATAATAATCCTGACAAAATAGGTTTTATTTTTCATGATTTAAGGTGAGGAAATTGTGGCATAGAAATGTTTAAAAAAATTGCCCCAAACAGTAAATAAGTGGACTAGCTAAGTTGCAAACATAGAACAGTCCTGCTCTGAGTCCAGTCTTCGGTCCATTGCAATGCATGCATAACATTTTGATTGGAAAGGGGAGATGAATTGGCTGGTGGAGAAACTCCAGCTGGATCCCCAGGCCCCACATAGATTTTGACACAGAAAATACTTAAAGAATACTTGTTGAAAACATGGATGGATGGTTGCATGGATTTGGTTGTGTTGAGCTGAGTACAGCTGAACTGAATGGAGCTAAGTTGTGCTAAATTTAGCTGAATTGATTAGCAGAACAATTCCCTTGTAGTAGACAACCACACTGGATTTCCCACTTGGGAGAATGATGTGATCAGAACCAGCAAAGATATGAAGGAAGAAATGTCTTCGACAGAAGAAAGGAGTAGCTAATGTCTGTACCCAGGATGTGGCTAAATCTGTCCATGCAGGTCAGCACAATGTCAGCATCATCACTGGTAGTTCCTGAGGGATTTCCAAGAGCAACTGTGATGGATTATTCCTAAGTATAACTTGTGACCAGAAGATGCATTTCAAAAAAGTGTAACTGGGGAGTGAGTGTGAATATTGAGTGAGATTTGTGAGGTATTAATATTATCCTGGATGCCAGAACTAGAGAGGTTTTTTTGAGAACTCATTGCTTTGTAAAGATAATAAAGAGTAGACTGCCTGGTGGGGTGTACACAAGCTCTGTAAATGTACAGATTTGTTATTATTCAGTTGCTAAGCCATGTCTGACTCTTTATGACCCCATGAACTGCAGCACACCAGGCTTACCTGTCCTTCACTATCTCCCAGAGTTGGCTCAAACTCATGGTCCATTGAGTCAATGATGCTGTCTACCCATCTCATTTTCTGTCACCCCCTTCTCCTCCCGCCTTCCATCTTTCCCAGCATTTTTTCCGATTGTCAGGAAGCATTTAACAAGAGGCTTCCTGTGTGCTGTTTTGGACCTGTCAGGAACCCTCTGGCCCTTATTGATTCCTAAATATTCAGGAATTAAGAGGAGAGGCACGCCTTTCCCGGGGCTGAGGAATCCAGGCATTTCTCATTACAGTGATAAGTACCCTCTTCCTTATTATGAGCCAAATGGTAAAACATGATTGTTTGCAACTCTCTCTCTTTGATAGGGATCATCTTATGTTTTGTAAGTCTGGAATTTTAATCTTTATCTTTGCTGAGAATTACTACAGTATATATGCCCATGCCATGTTGATTAAAACAGCTTTGCTCCATCAGAGCTTTGGTCCCCGTGTCTTTCTTTCTTTCTATTCCTTCTTTCTGTCTTTCTCTCTCTATTTCTGGCTAATTCCTTGGAGCGCGGAGGCCCGCTGAGCTCACTTTCTTGCCCGGGCTTCTAAGACCCTCTCGAGAAGGCGCCTGGTGCCTACGTGCAGCCGCGCGAGCCCTAAGAACAGGACTCTATTGGCTTCCCGCATAAACCAGGGGATATCAGCCTCTTTCTCCCTCTTACTCTCGGAACCACCAGGTTCCGGTCCATTAAAGGACCAACACCAATGAGTCAGCTCTTCGAATCAGGTGGCCAAAGTATTGGAGCTTCAGCTTCAGCATCAGTCCTTCCAATGAACACTCAGGGTTGATTTCCTTTACAATTGGCTAGTTTTATCCTCTTACTGTTCAAGGGACTCTCAGGAGCTCTCCAGCACCACAGTTCAGAAGCATCAATTCTTTGGCATTCTGCCTTCCTTATGGTCCAGCTCTCACATCCATACATGACTACTGGAAAAACCATAGCTTTGACTAGATGGACCTTTTTCATATAGATTAAGCAGTCATATTTATCCCTGTACCTCCAGCACATGGAAGGTGAGTGACCAGGCAGGCTTTGATGACTGCATGGATGGTGAGTGGACAGATGGGTAGACGGGTAGTCACATGGGTGACTGGATGAATGGACAGAATCCTAGGCACCAGGCAGGGTGTCCACATACCACCTTGGCGATCAGACTTGATAGTCTCCAAGGTCCTCCAGTCTCTGGTCTCTTTCTACTCTCCAGCCTTAGCTTGTGCTGGCTTCCCTTGGGCTCACTTCTGTCTAACACACTGATTTTCTAGGCTTTCCATCCTCACCAATTTTCCTTTTGCCCAGGCATTTCGCTAAAGCCAATTTCCACTGCCTGGATAATCAGTCCTCCCCCTCCTCACTGATCTTTCAGATCTTAGTTCAATCATCATTTCAGTAGGGAAGCTTTCCCTGTTTTCCACCTCTCATTGCACTATACACCTTTTCTTTGTGGCACTTCTATTAATGTAACTTTACATTTATTTACAAAATAATTTGATAAATTCTGTTTCCTATAAAAAACCATAACCTCTGTGAGGCAGAGACCACACCTTCTCTATTAGACTCATTAAACCTTGTCTGTGGCAAAATAGTTTTAGTGCTGTTAGAGTATCTTGTGAGCTGTTAGGTTCCCAGAATCTAATTTAATGTCTACTTAATAGATATTTTCTGATTCACTGATTGACTGAATTTGTCCTCAGGGAAGTACCATATTTAAGGGAATGTGGCAGATACGATAGTTACAACACAATGGTATTTAACAAGTATTGGCTACTGGCTCATCATTTTACTGGAATGCAAACCCAGTATCAAACCCAGGAGCAAATCCAGGAGCAAATCCAGGGTGCTGGCTATCTTGTGTCCATGCTCATTCTCAGCTCTTCTGAGGCCAAGATGTGTACATCTCGGAGGCCTATATTGGCAGTTAGAAATTCTTTTCTCATGGTGGCCCCGGATCCATGGCACCCCTCACACAGAGGTGGTCTTTATCCCTCTCCCTTGGATCCTGTTGGTTTCCATGACTGTTCTCACATAAAATATGGTGGGAGTGACACTACAGTGTCTGAATCTGAACCTTAAGTGTAGCTCTCTGCTCCTGGCTCTTGGTGTTCTCTGTTCAGAAGCCCTGAGCTTCCATATTAAAAGTCACATGACCTCAACCACCCCAAAGCCACCAAACTGGAAAAGCTATTGACCAACGCTCCCTGCCAAGCTCCTAGCCAACATTCAGTCATGTGGGTGAACCTTTTAGAGGAACATCTTTCACCTCTTGGGCCTCTCCAGCTGACACCACATGAAACACAGACAAGCTGCCCCATCCTGTCCAGATTCCCACAGAAAGAAGACAAAATAAAGTTATTGTCTGAAGTCATTACATTTTGGGGCAATTTGTTAGGCTGCAGTAGATGACAGCAACACCATTTCAAGGGGTAAGTAAGTAGTGAATTTTGAGCAAATGCTAAGGCATTCTTCTCCCTGATAGTAATACCGAAACTAGTAAATATCAGTGGCTGACCTCAGTTTGTTGCAGTTGGGAAGCAACAATAAAATAACACCAATATGAAAGTAAGCCCTAACACTGTTCCAGACCCTGGTGATATTTTGGGCCCAGGATTCAGGGCAGTCTCAGTTTTTTAAAAATTGGAATATAATTGCTTTACGATGTTTGTTTCTGCTACAACAAAGTGAATTACCTATATGTATATGAGTTAGCTATATATATGCACATATCCCTTCTTTCTTCAGCCTCCCTACCACCCCACGCCCATCCCACCCCCTAGGTCATTACAGAGCTGAGCTTCCTGTGCTATAGAGCAGCTTCCCACCAGCTATCTATCTTACACTTGATAGTATATGTGCATGTCTATGCTTCTCTCTCAATGTGCCCCATGCTCCCTTTCCCCATGTATGTCCACATGTCCTCTACATCTGCATCTCAATTCCTGTCCTGCAAATGGGTTCATCTGGAGCTGGAGGAATCAGGCTCCTTGACTTCATACTATAATACAAAGCTACAGTAATCAGGACAGTATGGCACTGGTACCAAAACAGAAATGCAGATCAACGGAACAAGATAGAAAGCCTAGAGATAAACCCACGCCCCTTTGGTCATCTTACCTTTGACAAAGGAGGTAAGAATATACAATGGGGAAAAGACAGACTCTTCAATAAATTGTGCTGGGAAAACTGGATACCTGAGCTACAGGTAAAGGAATGAAACTAGAACACTTCCTAACACCATACATAAAAACGAACTCAAAATGGATTAAAGACCAGAAACTATAAAACTCTTAAAGGAAAACATGGGCAGAACACCATATGACATAAACCAGCAAGATCCTTTTTGACCCACCTCCTAGAGTAATAAAAATAAAAACAGAAATAAACAAATGGGACCTAAAGAAACTTAAAAGCTTTTGCACAACAAAGGAAACCATAAGCAAGGTTAAAAAATAACCCTCAGGATGGGAGAAAATATTTGCAAATGAAGCAACAAAGGATTAATCTCCAAAATATATAAGCAGTCTCAGTTTTAACATATCAATATTTCATAAAACTAGATTCAGAGTCTTAAATTTTATATAAATTTGAGTCACATTTCCATTTCAATGATATTTATTAAGGGAGTTTTACTTTTTTATTTATTAATGCATAGAGTGCATGCAGGCTCAGCTGTGTTGACTCTTTGCGACCCCACAGACTATATTTCACCAGACTCCTCTGTCCATGGGACTTCCCATGCAAGAATACTGGACTGGGTTGCCGTTTCCTTCTCTAGGGGCTCTTCTCAACCCAGGGACTGAACCTTCCTGCACTGCAGGCGGATTCTTTACCACTGAGCTGCCAGGAAAGCCCTTATTTATTAATGTTAATAAAATAATTATCTTGTTTCTTAAGGGTCAGTATTATTTTAAAATGAGATTTGAGTTGATGAGGGGGATCAAATCAAAACCTTGAAAGGGTAATCAGCCAAGAATTCTCGTGTTACTATGGGGATGATAAGGGCTTCCTCCTAGCATGGCCCCTCATTCTCCCAGAGATCCGTTTTCTTTGTTCCTCTGCAGGTCTCCAGGGCCCTGCATTCAGGGAGGCGACAGGCACAAACTGAAAAGAGATACAGGAGAAGTCCTCACCTGTCAAGTGTGCAGAAAGACCCGAGTCAGAAGCTCAGCAGGTGGTGTCCCCTGGGGTCCCCACCGGGTACTGTCTTTCTGCGAGCCCTTGATCCTAGCATTTTCCTTAAACAATGCTGACTTCAGAGTGTGTGGATTTGATTTCACGTGACAAATACCAGGAACTAACAGCCTGTCCTAAATATACTTAAACTCTAAGGCTGTACATTTGATAGGGGAGTATTTGAAATTAAAATCTGAAAATAGAAATGGTGGATAAACATTCTTCCTTCTTGTTGGTGGTAAAGACTGAATTCCAGCTCATGCATCAGTGAATTTGAGAAATCACATTTGAAGACTACCCAGTACACTTTTGAGAAGTTGGAGGTTTTATGATTGAGAAAAGAGGGAAGTTAAGCTCAAACTCCCCTCCCCAACCTCACAATGCATCTGTTTTGACTGCTGATGCAAAAATTCAAGCAGCAGTAAACTCAGCTCAGCATCCTCCAGTGTTAAGGAAGGATGTAAATTCCAAGTGCTTTTATGAGTTAACCTGTTATGAGAGGAGGAGATGTAAACCTAATAGTCCTAAGACTATTTTGCTGGAGACAGTTTACTGAGTCTAATACAGGTGTGGGGGTAGGGCTTGAAATGACCTGAATGGAGAACAAGTGTCCCAGTGGCATTGTGAAGCTGCTCTTATTTTCTCCTGAGAAGCAGGACTGCAGAGAAAGAAAGGAGGAAGGAGGCTGAGAGCTGGACAAGTGGCCCTATTTATATCTGCAAGGTCAGTGAGACAGCGGCTCTAGAGGTTTTGATTTATGACCATGTCTGTGCCTCCACCCGCATGCCTGAGATGGAGTGTGATGATACACTGTGATTGGGAAGCAGCAAGGGCTGCCTGTTCAAACAGGCTGGCAGGGAAGCAGAGGCTCTAGGATCGATACACACCTCATCACAGGATCAGGAAGCAGCAGCTAAAAAGCCTGGAAGGTGAATTGAAGATAAATAATAAAGCAGAGTTTGATGGACTTCCTAACCAACAGCAGAGATGGGGGCAGCTTTCTTTAAATCTGTGTTTTTTAAAATTGCAGACTGTGACCTATTAGTGTATCATAAAATCAATGGGTCGCACCTAGCATCTGGAAAAGAAAAGAAGAAGAAGAAGGAAAAAAAAAAAAAAGAATAGAGAATGCTACTATCCATTTTAAAGATAAATACAATTTTTGAAACCTTTTAAAAATTTACACAAACCTATACGCATATGCTGTGAGTAAATGGTATGTCCCACTGTGGATTGCAGTTGGCAAAGTTTGTAAGCCAATTTTAAATCAGTTGCCCGGTTGTCAAGACCCAAAATAGAGTGGAATTGGGATCCTTCAACCCAGACCCCCTGACAGCTGGTCACTTCCTTTCAGTGAGTCCCTTGGAAATGAAATGTAGGCAAAGGCACGGGAGGGGGTGTCTTCCTTGATTTGGCTTTTGCAAAAAAGGAACAGATTTCTGAGCTTCAGTGAAAGTGACCATACAGGCAAAGTTCAGGCTCCAAGGAAGAAGAGAAGTCACTGAAGCAAATCTATTTTTAGCAAGCTGCTTCTAGCAAGCTTTGTGAAAGAGGCAAGGCAGAAAAATTTTCATGGGAAAAGAGATAAAAGAGCAAGGGTGGATGGGAGGAGCCATTTCCCAAGGACAGATGATGAAGGCACATAGACCTACCATGCCATGCCCCCATCTCTTGCCCCACCCCCCACCAGGTGTGCAGACCTCAAGAGAAGAGAGGCAAGCAAAGCACAGCTAAGGATCTTTGCTGAAAGTGAAGAGGAAAATGCCACGGGGAGAGGCCGCCTGACCAGATGAGTGAGAAGTTCTAAGACACTGCAAAGTCTTGAAAAATCAGATCTGAAGTCAGAGCAAGAAATGGATTTTTGACTTGGAAAAAAATTAAGGAAAACAGAAAGACATTATTCAAATTAGAATAATAGAAGGATAAGGAAGTCTGACCCTTTATTTGGAAAGGACGAGAAAACTGGTCATAGCTGAGGAGGAAGCGAAGAAGCAGAGGTAGACTCCAGACCCTCTGTGTGGGCGGGCCTGGTGGGCAGTAGCCTCCGGCTGACAGAGGGGAGGGCCTGTCGGGAGGTGGGTTTGCATCACAAGAACACCAGTTCTTAAAACTGTGCTGGGTTTACTGGGGAGGTTGGATGGAGGTGATGGATATGCGTGAAGGCTCCACCAAGCGGCACCACGGGATAGGGGGTTTTACATTTTAATGTTAACTCATGAATTACCTCAGGAAATTTGCCCAGATGGAAGATGGGTGACTCTCTACCTGTAGGTTTTCCTCCAGAGAAAGTGACACACAGCAGCTAGGTTTGAATTTAAGGTGTTTGAGGTCAGGGTCTAACTCAGGCAAAAATAGAAGTCTTGACACCTCTATCCAATGTCTACACCCCTTTCTTAGGTTCTTCATTCACCCAAGGATGAGATTTGCGGATGGGGCTGGAAATGTTAAGACTCCCTGCTGGGACAGCGAGCACACCTCATCCCTGAATGAACTCTGCCCTGTTGGCTCTGCCTCTTTCAGCACTAGGTGCACTTTTGCAAATCTCTCTCCTGGTTCCACAGAAAAGAGTACAGTTGTATTACCCCGGGGCTGGATCTAAAGTTACAGTGGGTTGAATGATGGCCCCAGCAAAGATATATCTCCTAGAACCTGCGAATGCAAGCCTTTTTGGAAAAAAGATTGTTGCAGATTAATTGAGTCAAAAACGATCATCATGGATTCAGTTCAGTTTAATTGATCACTTGTGTCCGACTCTTTGTGACCCCATGGTCTGTAGCACACCAGGGCTCCCTGTCACCACCAAGTCCTGGACCTTACTCAAACTCAAACATTGAGTTGGTGATGCCATCCAACCATCCCAACCTCTGTCATACCCTTCTCCTCCTGCCTTCAATCTTTCCCAGCATCAGGGTCTTTTCCAATGTGTCTGTTCTTCACATCAGATGGCCAAAGTACTGGAATTTCAGCTTCAGCATGAGTCCTTCCAATTCAGGACTAATTTTCCTTTAAGAGTGACTGGTTTGATCTCCTTGCAGTCCAAGGGACTCTCAAGAGTCTTCTCCAACACCACAGTTCAAAAGCATCAATTCTTCGGCACTCAGCTTTCTTTATAGTCCAACTCTCACATCCATACATGACTACTGGAAAAACCATAGCTTTGATTAGACAGACCTTTGTCAGCAAAGTAATGTCTCTGCTTTTTAAAATGCTGTCTACGTTGGTCATAGTTTTTCTACCAAGGAGCAAGCATCTTTTAATTTCATGGCTGCAGTCACCATCTGCAGTAAATTTGGAGATCCCCCAAAATAAGGTCTCTCATTGTTTCCATTGTTTCCCCATTTATTTGCCATGAAGTGATGGGACCAGATGCCATGATCTTAGTTTTCTGAATGTTGAATTTTAAGCCAACTTTTTCACTCTCCTCTTTCACTTTTGTCAAGAGGCTCTTTAGTTCTTCACTTTCTGCCATAAGGGTGGTGTCATCTGCATATCTGAGGTTATTGATATTTCTCTGGGCAATATTGATTCCAGCTTGTGTTTCATGCAGCCCAACATTTCGCATGATGTACTCTACATATCTGACTCTTCCCTGGTAACTTGGATGGTAAAGCATCTGCCTATAGTGTGGGAGACCGGGGCTCGATCCCTGGGTCAGGAAGATCCCCTGGAGAAGGAAATGGCAACCCACTCCAGTATTCATGCCTGGGAAATCCCATGGACCGAGGAGCCTGGTGGGCTACAGTCCATGGGGTCGCAAACAGTCAGACATGACTGAGCGATTTCTCTTCTTCACTTCACTCTGCATGTAGGTTAAATAAGCAGGGTGACAATATACAGCCTTGACATACTCCTTTCCTGATTTGGAGCCAGTCTGTTGTTCCATGTCCAGTTTTAACTGTTGCTTCTTGCCCTGCATACAAATTTCTCAGGAGTCAGGTAAGGTCGTCTGGTATTCCTATCTCTTTGAGAATTTTCCGTAGTTTATTGTGATCCACACAGTCAAAGACATTGGCATAGTCAATAAAGCAGAAGTAGTTGTTTTTCTGGAACTCTCTTGCCTTTTTTGATGATCCAACAGATGTTGGCAATTTGATCTCTGGTTCCTCTGCCGTATCTAAATCCAGCTTGAATATCTGAAGTCCATAGTTCACGTACTGTTGAAGACTGGCTTGGAGAACTTTGAGCATTACTTTGCTAGCATGTGAGATGAGTATGGTTGTGTGGTAGTTTGAACATTCTTTGGGATTGCCTTTCTTTGGGATTGGAATGAAAACTGACCTTTTCCTGTCCTGTGGCCACTGCTGCGTTTTCCAAATTTGTTGGCATATTGAGTGCAGCATTTTAACAGCATCATCTTTTAGGATTTGAAATAACTCAGCTGGAATTCCATCACCTTCACTAGCTTTGTTCATAGTGATGCTTCCTGAGGCCCACTTGACTTCACATTCCAGGATATCTGGCTCTAGGTGAGTAATCACACCATCATGGTTATCTGGGTCATGAAGGTCTTTTTTGTATAGTTCTGTGTATTTTTGCCACCTCTTCTGAATATCTTCTGCTTCTGTTAGGCCCATACCATTTCTGTCCTTTATTATGCCCATCTTTTCATGAAATGTTCCCTTGGTATCTTCAATTTTCTTGAAGAGATCTCTAGTCTTTCCCATTCTGTTGTTTTTCTCTATTTCTTTGCACGGACCACTGAGGAAGGCTTTCTTATCTCTCCTTGCTATTCTTTGGAACTCTGCATTCAGATGGGTATATTTTTCCTTTTCTCCTTTGCCTTTAGCTTCTCTTCTTTTCTCGGCTATCTGTAAGACCTCCTCAGATGACCATTTTGCCTTTTTGCATTTCTTTTTCTTGGGGATGGTCTTTATCACAGCCTCCTCCACAATGTCACAAACCTCCATCCATAGTTTTTCAGGCACTCTATCAGATATAATTCCTCAAATCTGTTTGTCACTTCCACTGTATAATCATAAGGGATTTGATTTAGGTCATACCTGAATGGTCTAGTGATTTCCCCTTATTTCTTCAATTTAACTCTGAATTTGGCAATAAAGGAGTTCATGATCTGAGCCACAGTCAGCTCCTGGTCTTGTTTTTGCTGACTGTATAGAGCTTCTCCATCTTTGGCTGCAAATAATGTAATCAATCTGATTTTGGTATTGACCATCTGGTGATGTCCATGTGTAGAGTCTTCTCTTGTGTTGTTGGGAGAGGGTGTTTGCTATGATTGGTGCATTCTCTTGGCAAAACTCTATTAGCCTTTGCCCTGCTTTATTTTGTACTTCAAGGCAAAATTTGCCTATTACTCCAGTATCTCTTGACTTCCTACTTTTGCATTTCAGTCCCCTATGATGAAATGGAAATCTTTTTGGGGAGTTAGTTCTAGAAGGTCTTATAGGTCTTCATAGAACCATTCAACTTCTTCAGCATTACTGGTTGGGGCATAGACTTGAATTAATGTGTGATATTGAATGGTTTGTCTTGGAAATGAACAGAGATCATTCTGTCATTTTTGAGATTGCATCCAAGTACTGCTTTTCAGACTCTTTTGTTGACTATTAAGGCTACTCCATTTCTTCTAAGGGATTCTTGCCCACAGTAGTAGATATAATGGTCATCTGAGTTAAATTCACACATTCTAGTCCATTTTAGTTCACTGATTCCTAAAATATCAATGTTCATTCTTGCCATCTCCTCTATGATCACTTCCAATTTGCCTTAATTCATGGACCTAACATTCCAGGTTCCTGTGTATTATTGCTCTTTACAGCATTGGACCTTGCTTCCGTCATCAGTCACATCCACAACTGGGTGTTGTTTTTGCATTGGCTCTGTCTCTTCATTCTTTCTGGAATTATTTCTCCACTGATCTCCAGTAGCATATTGGACACCTACTGACCTGGGGAGTTCATTTTTCAGTGTTCTATCTTTTTGCCTTTTCATACTCTTCATGGGGTTCTCAAGGCAAGATACTGAAGTGGTTTGCCATTCCCTTCTCTAGTGAACCACATTTTGTCAGAACTCTCCACCATGACCTGTCCATCTTGGGTGGCCCTATACTGGAATGGGTAGCCTATCCCTTCTTCAGCAGATATTCCTGACCCAGGAATTGAACTGGGGTCAACCTGCATTCTTTACCAACTGAGCTATGAGGGAAGCCCATTCATGGACTAGGGTAGACCATAAATTCAGTGGAAGATGTCACTTAAAAAGAACACAAGCACTGTAAGTGTTACTTACATATTCTGGAGATTAATCCTTTTGTCTGTTGTTTCATTTGCAATTATTTTCTCCCATTCTGAGGTTTGTCTTTTAATGTTGTTTATTATTTCCTTTGCTGTGCAAAAGCTTTTAAGTTTGAGTAAGTCCCATTTTTGTTTTTAAATTTTCATTACTTAGTCATAGAGGACCCTGGTGTGATGTATGTCAAAGAGTGTACAGCCTATGGTTTCCTCTAAGACCTGTGGCTGACTCATGTTGATATAGAGCAGAAACCAACACAATATTGTAAAGTAATTATTTTCCAATTAAAAATAAATAAATTTATATGTAAAAAATGGAGACAAGAGAAGACAGAGATGAGATGACCATTTGAAGACAGAGGCAGAGGTTGGAGTTACACTGTCACACGCCAAGAAACTCCTAGAGCCAACAGAAGCAAGGAAGAGGCAAGGACAAAACCTTTCCTGGAGTCTTTGGAGGGAGAGTGTCCCTGCCAGCACCGGATCTCAGATTTCTGGCCTTTAAACCTGAGAGAATTTATTTGTGCTGTGTGTGTGTGTGTGTGTGTGGTTTTTAAGCCACTCAGTTTGTGGGAATTTGTTACAGAAGCCCTAGGAAACGAGCACTGGGATTCTGCTGGTGGGATATTTGCTCTCTCCATGAATAACTTAGTTTTAAAAAGGCTCAAGCTTTTAGCTAAAGAGATAAAACAAGGAGGATGGAATTTCAGGAATTTGTTAAGTACAGGGAGGATTGTTCAGACTTGGGTGATGATCCGCTGCTTAGAATGGGCTTCCCTGGTGGCTCAGTGGTAAAGAATCCACCTATTAATGCAGGAGATAAGTGTTATATTGTAATAATGTAGGTTATATATTGTATATAATATAAATAATATATGTTTTACTATATTGTTTAATTTCTATCACTAGGTAAAACTGATATCCCAGTTTTATGACTAAGTTATTTATATAAGCTTTCATGGCTACTAAGTGGCAGAGCAGAGCTGACCTTAATTTTGGCCTTAATTACACCATTTTCATACTTCCCACATCACTATATTGGCTCCTAGAAGAGAGTTTTATTAATAATTCTCTTTCCATAGCTTTAAAAAGCCCACAGTTTTATTTAAGGTATAATTGTTATTCATACAGTACATATTTAAAATGTGCAGATTGGTAAAGTTTGATATACAAATAAGTGAGATCACTACCATAATCAAAATTGTGTTGTTTCTTTTTTAGCGGGTTTTTAGAGTTTTTTAAATGTATATTTTGGATATGAGTTCATCATCAGATATGTGATTTTCATTTTTTTCTCCCAGTTTGTGAGTTGCCTTTTCATTTTTAAAGATACTGTAGACATTCATCTGAGCTAGTTTAAGCCTGGTTCTGTACAGTGTAGTGGGGTTGATTGGATGATGACTCAAAAGTCAGTGCAGCTGTGTTAGTTTATACCTCAGATTTTATGATGATAATTGCAGGAAGGGATAGCCTGTGAAGTGTTACTGTGTGTTTGACTTTCTTGAACATATCTGAAAAGGGCTAGTTGATTTGGGATCAGCTACTAAAAACCGACTGCTAAGGAGTATACTGTGGAGAAGGAAATGGCAGCCCGCTCCAGTATTCTTGCCTGGGATATCCCATTGGACAGAGGAGCCTGGTGGGCTACAGTCTATGGAGTCGAAAAAGAGTTGGACACGACTCAGTGACTGAACAACAACAAAGGGATATACTGTACACAGACCAACATGACATTGACGTTGAAGTCACTCAGTTGTGTCTGACCCCATTTGCGACCCCATGGACTGTAGCCCACCAGGCTCCTCCGTCCATGGGATTTTCCAGGCGAGAGTACTGGAGTGGGTTGCCATTTCCTTCTCCAGGGGATCTTCCTGACCCAGGGATTGAACCCTGGCCTCCCGCATTGTAGGCAGACGCTTTACAGTCTGAGCCACCAGGGAAGTCTACACAAACCGAGAGGGGCTTTACAACCAAGTGGACTTAGGAGGAGTCACTGAGAACCCGCAGAAAACGTGCTCTGTCTGCGGGACCTGACTTTTGGGGAGTTCAGCCCTTTTCATGTGTAAGTGGGGCTTTCAGGTTGAGCTTGTTTTTGTCTAGGAGGGGGACTGGCAGCTGGAAGGACTAAGAACTGAATGCTGCTGGAATGTCCCTATTAATCAATGTTTTTGTCCTGTGGCCAGCTCACTTTATGTGGAAATCTGAAACCGGCAGAATTGGTTTTCCCTGCAGTGACCCACTTTCTACCTTCACAGCCAGCACTCACTGATCACCCTCTCCAACCAATAACCTCAGAAGCTCAATCACACCAAAGTGATAGGCACGTAATAAAATACCTATTCTCTAGGTCAGTATTTAAAAATATTTACCAGACTTTATTTATCTAGCCTGCTATTAATTAGACAGTTCTTGTTGTTCAAACATTCTATATTCTTAATGACTGTTAGCTGCTGAAGCATTCTAGTATTAGTACTTCTCTGCTGGTGCACATATATACTTACTTCTGTTAAGTATGAATCAGGAGTGAGACTGCTGGGCCATAGGACAAGCATGTGTTTAGATACTAGGAAACAATTTTCCAAAGGGTTGTACTAATTTACCTTCTTACCAGCAATGAACAGGAACATCCTGTTTGCTTCACATCCTCATTAATATTTGCTATTGCCAGTGTTTAATTTTAGGCAGTCTGGTGAGTATATCATAGCATCGAACTATGGTTGTAATTTGAGTGTCTGTCATCCATATATTTCAGTATATCCCATCCCACTTGCTCTCTTGTAAGCGTCACCTTGATGCCTCTCCAGGGGAGTGGTGGAGTTTATGTTGTCTCCTTTTGAATATTTGTTTCATGTGACTTTCTTTCTGAGACTAGATCATGAAAATCAATGAACTTCCATCCTGTTCTCTTAGATACTAACTCTTGAAATTTCTATTGTGTATTTTGTCTTTAATGATTTCTAGCTTAACTCTGCAATGATCAGAGAACACGTTTTATGTGATTTCAAGCATTAAAAACTTGTTGATATACATATGACCCAATGCATGTATGAACTTTTTGGTAAAAATTCCACGTGCACATGATAAGAATCTATCTCTTGCAACTGTTGGGTATATATTCTATAAATGCAAATTAGGTTAATTTTATTTATTGTTTTATTTACATTTCTTGTATTCTTGATTGTTTTTCGCCTCATTCTATCAGTTGCTGAGATTGTGTTTTTTAAAACGTACATTTGACTAAGATTGTGAATTTTACTTTTTCTTCAGTTCTGTCAACTCTTTGCTTTACTTATTTAGAGGTTACTTTATGAGATCCTAGAAATTTTAATAATTTAAATGAATATATCTATTGTATAGCAAATTTGATTATTCTGAAACTTTAAGGTAATGTTTCCCCTAAGGTTTTCTTTGTCTGCTATCAATAAATCACTTCACTGGCTTGCTTCTAGTCAGTGTTTGCAATTACAGGAGTGGGTACTTTCCAAAGAGGGCCACAATGTACCCCCTCCCACCTATTCTCCCTACAACGTGGCCCTAATACACCTTCATTGGAATGGTAGAGTCCGTGTTGCCTCCTTTGAACTTTTGTGGTCCTCTCTGTGACTTCTGAGGCTAGATCATGAAAATTAATGCACTTTTGTTCTATTGTCTTGGAATTCAGCTCCCAGGCTCTGAGAAAGCCCACAGTGTCCCACATGGACAGATCATATGAAAAGACCATGTTAGGTATTCAGGCCAATTGCCTAGCTGAGGTCTTGACCTCAAGTGTGATATGTGTGATGATGCCTCTCTGATACCAGCTCCCAGCTCTTGAATCATCCCAGGCTAAAATTTATCCCCAGTCTCCAAGTCTTTTTAGCTGAGGCCCCAGACATCCTGAAACAAACAAGCCACACTACTGTGCCTTGTCCAGATTCCAAATTATGAACATAACAAAATGGTTATATGACACTAAGTTTTGGAGTTATGAACAACAGTAACCAGAACAGTGTAGTATAAGTTTTCTATCTTTTGTTCACCTTTGTACATCTTTATTTTTGAGTGTGTCTCTTGTAAAAAGTATTTAGGCTTGTAAAAAAATTGAGTCTGCCAATTTTTGTTTTTTAATTGAAGTATTTAGTCTGCTCTGCTGCACTTAGTCATGTCTGACTCTTTGCAACCCCATGGACTGCAGCCCACCAGCCTCCTCTGTCCATGGGGATTCTCCAGGCAAAAATACTGGAGTGAGTTGCCATGCCTTCTTCCAGGGGATCTTCCTACCTCAGGGATCGAACCCAGGTCTCCTGCACTGCACGCTGATTCTTTATGATCTGAGCCACCAGGGAAGCCCAAGAATACTGGAGTGGGTAGCCTATCCCTTCTCCGGGGGATCTTCCTGACCCAGGAATCAAATTGGGGTCTCCTGCATTGCAGGTGGATTCTTTACCAGCTGAGCTACCAGGGAAGACCATGTATTTTAGTCTATATATGTTTAAATAATTACTTATATATTTGGGTTTAAATCTTCCATCCTACTATTTTCTTATTATCTATTATGCTTTTCTTATATTCTTTTTTCTCTTGCCTTCTTTTGGATTGATTACATTTTATTATTGTATCCTCCCCTCTAATGAGGGAGCTTGTTGATCATACATTCTAAATAAATTTGATCCTGAACTTCCTACTCAGATTTAAAGTTTCAGATAATCTCTCAAGGTATCTATCATTAAACTGAGAGAGTGAAGCATGTACACAAGGAATCAGAGAAATAAATTAGGATTGAAAATTATATCTAAGAAAGAACTATGGGTGTGATTTCTGGCACATGGAGTTGTCTGGTTTCTGTAAATCAGAAAACAATTAAACTTTTGAAGGGATAACATTTTCTAAGAAGTCATGACTCTTAAAAGGCCTTTGTGTCTTAAAAGCCTTAAAACAGCCCTTGGACCTCCAAGTTTTCATAATCAGGACAAGTCTGCAAAAGTTATGCAGCACTCAAGGAAGAGACCCTCTTCAGCTTCACTTCAGATGTCACTGTGGAGGATAACAGACAAGGAAAAAGGCCCAGGGGATGGAACTAGAAGCCACAGAGAACAACAGACAAAGAATGCCACCCTGAGAGCCACATCAAAGTCACACCTAGGAGATCTCCCCACTTCTGGGGCAAAGACACACTCAACAGGGTCGTTATTTGTAAGGACTGATGGCTGCTGTATCCCCTACTCCTCCTCTCATTGAATAGGAGGTTTTTTTTTTTTTTTTGAATAGGGACAGGGGCTGTTATCCTGGTCAGACCATGAGGAGCTGCATTCAGCTCCGAGGTGGACAGGGCATACTTTCCAGAGAGCCCAGCCTTTGAACTTTGCAGCAATTGGTAAATGGGATTTCAGGCTGTTTCCCTGGGAAGTCAGTAAGTTTGGTCTAAGAGTGGGAAAAAGGAGACATGAACATTAACTGTCTTGAGAGGCTACAGTGGCTGAGCCTGCTGTGTGTTAACAAGCCCACTTCTTCTTTTTCCTGGGTTCATGGACTATCCTCCCTTACAAGAAAGCATGGCCTTGCTGAGTTCCAGCCAATGGAACATGGTCGCACAGAGTCAGACACGACTGAAGCGACTTGGCTTGCATGCATGCATTGGAGAAGGAAATGGCAACCCACTCCAGTATTCTTGCCTGGAGAATCCTAGGGACAGAGGAGACTGGTGGGTTGCAGTCCATGGGGTTGCACAGAGTCGGACACAACTGAAGCGACTTAGCAGCAGCAGCAGCAGCAGCAGTGCTTAGTCGCTCAGTTGTGTCCTATTCTCTGCGACCCCATGGACTGCAGCCCACCAGTCTCCTCTGTCCATGGGGATTTGCCAGGCAAGAATGCTGGAGTGGGTTGCCATGCCCTTCTCCAGGGGATCTTCCCCACCCAGGAATCAAACCAGGTCTCCTGCATTGCAGGCTAATTCTTTACCAGCTGAGCTACCAGGGAAGCCAATATGAGTGGAAGCAAAATGGCCATTTTCAGGCCTGGCCCATAAAACCCTCCTGAGAGAATCTCCATTTTGTCTCAAGACTGATGAACACAGTCACTTTTGAAGTCAGGGCTTACAGTGGAGGATCTACAAGACAAAAGGAGCCTCAGTTCCTGAATCACTGCTCAGGTACCTGTTCTGAAACACACCTGAGTGAGAAAAAAAAGTCCATTTGCTATAAGAGCTGTCATTACTCCAACTACTACATGAAGCCATCACTTACCCTAACAACACATAAACCTACCTATGCCTTGTCTGGTAGCATAGAGGAGGAGGGCTGTATTTTAAATCTCTCAATCCTGACAGTTTCTCTAAGTGGGAACATAAGCCTGAATTTTAAGGGAAAATTCCTGAAGCTCCATTCGGTCACTGTGGCCTGGCCCATCATGGTGATGAGCACCTACATTTGCTCCCATCTCACTCCAAAGGGGAAGCCTGGTGAGCCCCAGAAGCAGGAGCCAGCAAGACCCCAAGAGACCCAAGGAACAGGAAAGTCAAGCAGAATCAGAGATGCTCTGATGTGAATTTACCTTGAAATATTCTGAGTCTTTTCTTCCCTTTTTCTAGATAAGGTGACATAGGCTCAAGAATTAAAGTGATTCTTCACTTAAAATTTGGTGACAGAGTTAAGATTAGAAGTCAGGTCCCCTGCTGTTAGTTGCGGCAAAAGAAAAAAAAAAAAGGCACACACACTACTGCTTTAGCAAGCAATTAAGTATTTCTTTGTTGCTTTATGGTTTTTCTTAAAATTGTATGCAAATTTTTCATTCTACATTATCATATATCCTCCATGATTTTATGTAAAAGAAACTTTAAAATTAATTGTCACAAAATAAAGAAGACCCTCCAGGAAGCACACATCCCAGTGGAAAGACACAGCCTGATCACAGATACAAAATTACCTTAGTACTAGAATTTGGTGTCTTAAGGGCTTCTTCCTGCCCTAATGCCTTCTCTTATCTATGATCTATGGTCTATCATCCCCATTCCAGCCTTATCTCCCTCCTAGGGAAAAAAGTACTATCACCCAAGGACACCTGCCAAACTCCTACTCACCCTTTGAGGTTCAAGTCCAACATCATCTCCTCTAGGAAGTCTCCTATAAACCTTCCAAGCCCAGGTGATCCTTTCCCTCTCCACATCAACTAAACCCTAAGCATGCTAATTCTGGCACTTACCAAGCCATGATGCAATGTGTCTGTTTGCAAGTTTTTTCTTCCATAAAGTATAGCACATAAAAAAATTTGCAAACAATGTTTGCTGAATGAGTGAACTTAAGGTTATGGCTGCAGGCTCCCTGGGGTCCACTTGTCATCACGCTCCCTAGCGCACTCCATGATGGCTGGAGGGAGGCCCGCACTCAGCAAGCGCACACTTACTGGCTGGGGGAGGGGCTCCGGAGGTACCGGGCCTGCACAGCCCTCACGTTGGCTTCATCCTCTTCACTCGGGACTACCTGCTCCTCTTCTGGGTCCCCACTGGTTGCCATGACAGCCTGTCAGCCTCTGTAGGTTTAGCGTGAATAAGGCAGTTAGAAAACCTAGTTCTGGAGGTTTTGTGGGGGTCAGGGGTGTGTTGGTGATGTCACCTCAATGGAACTAGGAGTGGGAAAGTCACCACATGTTAATCAGCTGGTGGGGAAACAGCTCATGAGGAAAACCCAGTCAGACTTGATTCAGCTAATATTATCAGGACACCAAAATGCCATGTAAACATCCACCTTGGAGTCATGAGATTTAAGAAGTGATACCATGGCTCCTTCCACAGGTGCCAGCAAGAAAGCAGTGAGGGGAGTCCAAAGTTTGCCTTGACTAGAGCTTAAGCTGAACAAATGTGTATTCCCCAGACCAGAAAGGTCTTTCTCTGAAACTTCTGGGTATACACACTCTCTCTCTCCCGCTCTCACACAAGTAGAGACACCTTTTGTCTCTACTGGGAAGGTACCTTCTTCAGCGACTCTAACCAAGGCCACAGGAGCCACTGCCTTTGGCTCAGGAGCCATTCCACAGCTTATGAAGGAACGAGACCCCCCAGGAGCTGGTCCCAGACGAGGCCGGGCCCTGACACTCAGGGAAGAGCTCCTCGCCTTTGTTTGTAAGCCCTGGGCTCACAGGACGAAGTGAAGGGAGAACACTCACCGCTGATCTGCCTGTATCTCCACACCAGGAGGGCAGCCACCCAGAGGCTGAGGGACCCAGACAAAATGGCCAGAGGCTCCGACCAGTGAGACGGACCTCCCTCCTCTCGCCCGTCTCCTTCTCTGAGGCGCAGGACAGCTGTTCACAGGAAACCTTAGCTGCCTTCTAAATTTAGCCTCTGGCCCCTCAGCCTGGCAGATCTCTGAGAGGAAGGCATGCAGGCTCAGGACTACTCAGACCCAAACGTGGGCCCCACTTAACTCTTTCCCTCCTGGCTGTTTCTTTGGAAACTGACCTTGAGCTGCAGAATTGGGAGAAGTTCATGCTTCACAGAGAGGCCTAAAGAATAGGTTTACTTTGGGCTCTCTCTCCATACCTCCCTGCCTGGGGCTGCCTGTTCAGAGTGCTTCCAGAAGATAATCTAAAGCCAAGGATCTAGAAGAATGAATTAAACTGTACTTTAACCCTCTGTCAGCATAGAGGGGTTTTGGGGAAATACCAGATACATAGAGAGGGGAGGATCCTCTGATAGATGTTGGGAGAGCACCATGGTGAGGCTAACGGGTAGTAACTGCCTGTGACCAGGACTCCATTTCTTTGGAGAGAGATGACTCTGGATACTGAACTGGGCAGTTGTGTGCCTCTTCCACAACCCCTGTCCCACACTCATCCCATATCATCCTGGGTGATATAAACACCCCTTGAACTTCATAAACTTCAAATGAGTTTATAATCCATCCTACTCCACTACACCAACTCCCATCAACAGTACAATCAAAACAAAGCCCAATAATCCAAAAGTTCATTCCCTCACCCCATATTTTCTGTAATGACCCCTATCCCTTCATCCATCCATCTGCCCATTTGTCTACCCATTCAACAAATACACACTGATATCCACTATGCATCCGGCTCTGATGTGACCAAAGTTAGTAAGACACATAATTACATGCTTAAAATGGTGTTTCTTCCCAGCTAGGTGGAATAATGCCTGGGGCATAGTATCATTAGCAACTGGCCAAACAAATGAATGACCTCATAGCTTATTAGAAGGAATGAGACAGAGACCAAAAATAGCTCAAGCACAAGGCAGAATGTAGTCAGTTAGTGTCCTAAGAGAGATCCAGAGTGCTGTGTGAGTTCAAAGGAGGGAGAGAGCCCTTCTGACTGAAGAAGTCAGGAAAGGCTTCATGAAAGAACAGATAATACCTGAACTGGGCTTTAAAGCACATATCGGATTGCAGCAGCAGATATGGTGAGGGGAGGATTTCCAGAGGGGATGACGTGGAAAAAGTTTTAGGGCAGCAGAAATTAATTTCATATAGCGATTAGGGCTTTGAAGAAAGAAAACAAGGTTACGTGCTGAGACTTGGCAAAGCGGAGATGGGAGCATCTTTGGAGAGAGTGGTTCAGGAAGGCATCTCTGGAGAAGCACATGGTACCACCATTGACCAGTTGCCAAACCACTGTCCTGGGCATCAAAACAGGGGCTCAGTGAGCAGCTGCGGAAGATGGAAGAAGGACCACAGCCGAGTAACCATGGGGTTCAAGGTGCCTCCAGACTTCAAGGTTCCATGAGGATGAAGGCTTCATGAAAGAACCTCAAGGTTCCATGAGGAGGGAGGGATGGAGAGGGGATGGGAATCAGGCAGGGGGCCAAAAAGTGGCATCAGGTGGACAGACTGCCAGCATAAGAAAGCAGAAGGTGGGTGGGAGGTGAGAGAGGGAGAAGCAAGAGTGAATACACCTAAAAGTGGCAGCAGATAAAGCAGGGACCACTCAGGAGGAGGGGGTGACAGAGGGCCTCTGTTTTCTTTCTAACCTTAATCACCACCCTGAGCTCACAGAGGGTGACTTCAGGATCACTAGCAGAGTGGACTAAAAATCAGAAAAGCACTTGCTAGCTGTGTGACCATAGGTAACCCATTTAGCTTCTTTGAGATATAGAGCCCTGTCTGTGGCATAGAGAATCGAAGCACTCATTTCCGCACTGTGTTCTGACCGCCCAGGCCAAGGTGGGTCCCCTTCCACGGCCAGTTCTGTGTCATCTCCCAGGTCATGCTCCCCACAGCACTGGCGATCTTTAAGTGGGGTGACCAGCTACCTCAGTTTCCCTAAGACGGAGGCATTGCTGGGACATAGGGCCTTCTGTTTTAACACTGGGGCAACCCCAAGCAAACTGAGATGAATCAGTCATGGTATTTCTGGCTGTCTTGTTTGACTGTATACTATTTTCCTCCTCAGTCAGATTAGCAGTTCTCTGGGTAGAGACTTCTGGTCTTCCTCATGACTGTGTCTCTAGCATGCCGTGGGGTGGGGGGAAATGAAAAGGAAGGGAAGCAGAGGAACAGATCATAGTATGTCTCGAAGTGTTTCGGCAATTGTGGCCAACACCCTTCTTTTATTGAGTTTGAAAGCCTTCCTCTGAGATCAGTTCCCTTTATATTACAAGGTGGCAACTTCCTGTCTCATACAGGTAAACACGCATTATAGTGAGAAGCCCAGGACTTTGCCCACCTGCTAAATGGAGAGAAGGCAGGGGAAGGAACTGAGAAGGTGAAGGTTCCTGGTGGGGCCTTTGGGGGGGTGGGCGGGGCTGGAGTCTAGCCCCACAGGTGAGCTCGCCTGTCAGTCAGCTGAGGGGTGGGGCACGGGGGCCAGGCTGGGCAGAGGTGGACAGGAAGGGAGAAACTATAGGACTGACCGGAGGCTGGGCTGGGCCAGAGGCCGCTGCAGCTTTAACCAGTCAGCCCCGACTGATTCAAGACCGGAGCCCACCAGTGCCAGGCTGGGCTTGGGGCAGAGAGGAAGCAAGACCATGGAGGGGAAGATACAGCTTCTGCTGTGGGTGCTTTGTGCAGGTGAGTCGTGCCCGGGGGTGGGCAAGATAGGGGCCGAGTGCTGAGGGTCTCCCAGACACCCCCAGGGAGGGCCTCGAATGACACAGTGTATTCCCTCAGGGCAGAATGACATGTTCTGTTGTTGAAACAGCAGGTTCCAGGCCAGAATCAGAATTTTTTTTATTCTCACATTAGTAAATAAAATTTGAGCCCATTTCTGGAATGAAGAATTCATAAGGGTCTCAAAACTATATTTTCTGATTCCAAGTCAAATCATCGGACCAAATGTATTAATAAAATCTGGAAATTGGAACAAAATATTTAAAATCAGGGTTTTTAAACCCCAGAAAGGCCAGGATGTGTGGATCCAGGATTTGTGTTCACTACCTGAGATTTTGGAGGAGGAAATGGCAACCCACTCCAGGAATCTTGTCTGGGAAATCCCATGGGCTGAGGAACCTGCCAGGCTACAGCCCGGGGGGTTGCGAGAGTCGGACACAACTTACGGATTAAACCACTAATACGTGAGATTTTAACCATTGCCTTAAAACCAGAGAAAGAGGCACTGGTGAAAGTGGTAACGTCTGTATCACATACGTGGAAACTGACGCAGAGAGACAGGACTACTCACCCAGTATCATTTACAGGGCAAGAGAAGACTAAGCCTTCAAAAAGCGACCAGTTAGAAAGGCCCTTTCCAAGGGTCAAAGCTCTTTAGCTCTCTTCGCACTCTGGTCTCTGAAAGCTCAGAACATGGGGAAAACCCCACATAATAAAAAACAGACATTCATTAATATAATGGTAGACTCCAACTCAAGTGCTAGATAGCCAAGTCATTGTGTGAGGATCCATGGAGTGTCTAAGGGTTAGGATGGAGGTCTTGGCATTAGACTCCTGGGAACTGACGCAAAGTAGAATGAGCAAGCAATCTGAGAGATAAGGGTTGGGGGAATTTTAGGAACCATGCTGAAAATCTCATCAGCTTGCAATTTATTTATTTATTTTAAAATTTGGCCATATTTTAAAACTAAAAATATTATTTTTCTTTGAATGAAAGATTCTTTAAATTCTGTAGTGTTTTACAATGGTCAAATACTTTACATACATGATTTTATATAATCTCACAATAACCCTTTTTTATCCTACTCCTATCTTGCCCTTCCTCTTTTCCCTCTCCCCGCTGGTAACCACTAGTTTGTTCTTTATATCCATGAGTCTGATTCTTTTTCATTTTATTCATCTGTTTGTTGTATTTTTTAGATTCCACATGTTATATCATACAGTGTTCATCTTTCTCTGTATTAGCTTGCAATTTAGAAATTATTGTGGGCTTCAGGGATCTAGCAAGACTAGGGTATGTTGTTGAATCCAAGTCGATGTGCCCCATGTACAATGAGGCTAAATAAACTGAAATACTGGAGTGTGGAAGAGAAAGTTTTACTGCAAGGGCCATAATTGGAGAAGGGGTGGCTCATGCTCAAAAGACCTAAACTCCCCAATGGGTTTCAAGAAAGCATTTTTAAAGACCAGGTGAGGAAGGAGAGTCACAGGATGCGTGATCAGCTTGTGCACAATTTTCTGTTTGGCTGCTGGTGAGGTAACAGGGTGGTGTCACAGGGGTTAACATCATTCTCAGGCTCCAGTAGCTCTCGGCGGCGCTGCATGCTCACAGTCATCAAAGACTTCCTTCCATTTGGTAGGGGTTTCAGTAACTTTAAAACAAATCAGGAAATGCGCATCGTGTAGTGCTGTCTAGGTTCTTCAGGGAGGAGGAGCTAAACATTCTGTGACTGCTGTATGGCTAATTTAGTGTTTAAATTCTTACCAGTTTCCCTGGCCCACCTGCTACTTTTGCATTCACTCTTGATTCAGACTTTTATGACTCAGGGTAGACCTGGAAGACCACAGCTTTTCCACAAACAAGGGGCAGGCAGAGGACATGCAGAGAAGGATCTGTCCTGGGCAGTCCCATAGGGTCCTGCACAGTTACAGGAAGAGGTGAAGAGTTCTGCCAGGAAACTTGGGAGCCCTAAGGCCTGGGAAGTGGAATGGAACAGGGTCTGATTTAGGGCTCACTTTTCCACTTCTACAGGCAAGCTCCAAACCAGTTGGCCTGCCAGCCCAGGGTGGTTCTCCCAGGTGCCCAGGTTTCCCCAGGTTCCCCTTCTTTCCCCATCTCTCCAAACCCAATCTTGAAGCTGTTGTTTCCTCGGGAGAGTCTGGTCAAACTTGGAGGCCCTGCCAGAAGGCCCATCTGACTGGGGCAGAGGGGCCCTTGTCATCAGGCTAGAGGACCTACTTGGTTCATTCTTTCATCCAAACAGCTCTTTACCAAGCACATAGTTTGTGCAGGAAACACAGGAGTGAGGGGCCTGGAATGAATTGCAGTCATCAGGGAATCTGTCTCAGCTATCACCTCCAGACCCAAATGACGTGCTTCAAGTCTCGAGGTTAGGAGGCTGAGAGGAAATGACCATCCTTTCTGGGCTGGGCCAGCAACCTATGATCCTCTTCTCCAGAGCCTAGAAGTCTCTCTCATGCCTTGCCTCCTCCCCGCCTCCTCCCCTACCCACCCCTGCATTTGCTGGCTGCAACCCGAAAGCCATGCACGAATAAAAAGAAGGGATTTGGGCTTAGGGAAAAAATAACCCAAAACAAAATAGACTGAAAAGTGGCCCTAACTGTGAACAGCCTGGAGCAGTACATTTCACCTCTTCCTGTGAGAAGGCATGTGACCCCTGGGTGAACTCATCCAGTGGAACCAGTTCTTGGGATTGTGTTCAAACACACTGATAGAGTGTTCTGCCCCCATCCACTTCCCTCCGCCTCCAAGTCTGGCACCAGTGGCTCATCACCTTTGCCTCCATACTTTATACTGAGGGGAAGGGGCTGGAGCAGTGGAGCCGTGGAAGCTGGGCTTGGTGGCTAGCTCTGGGTATGTGTTTGCCAAGTGGAAATGTTTGTGGGTGAAATAGTCATTTCCAAGTGTAAGTGAGCAATAAAGGCCTTCAAAAGTCAAACATAAAAGCTGTTGGGTGAGACTCACCGCCATGGCTCAGAGAGGACACCAGAGGAGGAACAGGGAAATTAGGGAGGGCTTTCTGGAGGAGGTGGAGATTAAGCTGGATTCCAGAGGACCTACTAGCTCCCCTCGTTGTTCTGTTCTTCACCTGAACTTGCTCAGTAACCACTAAAATTTTGCTGATGTCTTGGGCAAAGTACCATAGCAGCATTAATGAAAACAGGCCCCAGGACTCATCAGACTTTGGGGAATCAGAATAAAATCACATTAGGTCATATGAAAGGTTTAACAGAAGGTGGTGCATTTGAGAATTTAAAAACAGTACTTACACCAACTAAAAGTCAATATGACGATTCCAAAAATGTCAGTGACATAATACCTCTCCCTCCCTGGCAGATGTTCCCACCCGCTTCTCCTCTCGTGTCACAGGCACTTGAGAAGGGCAGGCCCTCTTCCTTAACTGACTTTAGCATGAGGCAAATTAGTTGCCTCAATAAATATCAGTTTCCTAATCTGTAAAATGGAGAGGGCAACCTATACTCTATTAAAATGCACATTGTAACTCCCATTTGATTATTAGGGATAGCAAATGAGGTTGTCAATGTAAAGACCCTAGATTCAGTGCCTGTCACATAATAAGCATTCAATAAATGCCCATTATTATTGTTGTTGTTGTTATTAGTATGGGCAAGTGTAAATTATAGGAAAGTAACTAGACTTTGTTGATCAACTGGCTGATCACTCTGACTTGGCAGACATCTGCCAAGAGAATGAGAGTCACTGTGGATGAAGGATTTTGTCACCCCTCCCAAAGGCTGCTAGAGAAAACATACCAACTTGTGTATAAGACCAGGCTCTTCCACTCTGGGGATTTTTTCAGCCACCAGACTCCATGAAAGATTTGACATAGTAGAAGGTACAGCTGCAGGAAAAGAGAGGCATAAAGAGGAGTCCACCAAGGGGAAAAAAGTCTCTGAGACTTTTTTGCCTGGAGTCACTAAAATCTTTGAAGACTTGATAAAAAACATAACCAAACAAAAAGCCTTACCTTCCTTGAACTAGAGGAAACCTCAAAGCTTAAATTAGAAAAGCAGAAAGTACTGCTTTTCACCAAGAAATAAGGGAATCTATCATCCCAAAATATTTAAGATGAGAAAATATTTTTTTTTCTCCTCCATCTAAAAAAAAATTTCAATAAGCTCATGGATGATTCATCCATGATGGGTTTTTGTTGGGAACTATTAATAAGTTTCAAATTTCCTATCTTTCTAAAGTTGATCATGCCATTTTAGAATCCTTCCCCAGGGGCCTTTGTTAGAGCTACAGTCCCCAGCAGGTGAATTTCCCTACATGACTTAGATTTGCCCAATCTGAAGTACCATGTTCCTGTTAGTCACACAGGCTTGGGAAGTGTCCTGAGACCTTCCCTGTCAGAGGGTGGCATATCTCAGCCTCGTGTCCCTTGCATCTCTGAGTCCACACAGTGACCTGGTCCAGGCGCCGAGGTTTACCAGGCTGCATCTCAAACATGTACAAAGATGAGACCAGATAAGAGAGTGGCCTTGGACCCAGTTCATCTTGACCCCATGAGTGCGTGCTGAGTAGCTTCAGTCCTGTCCGGCTGTTTGCAACCCCATAGACTATAGCCTGCCAAGCTCCTCTGTCCCAGGGATTCCCCAGGCAAGAAAACTGGTGTGGGTTGCCATTTCCTCCTCCAGGGGATCTTCCCGACTCAGGGGTCGAACCTGGGTCTCCTACATCTTCTGCACCGCAGGCTAATTCTAAGACAGTGGCCTTGGGCCCAGTTAATCTCCACTCCAAGAGGGTGGCATTCACACCAGAGCCAGTAGTGTGGGCCAGTAAGTGCACTGCAAGATGGCCAGGCTGGCCTTTCATCTCCGCCCTGGCTCTAAGCCCTGTTGCTACAGCAGACCCCAGGGTGTGATTCACACCTGGAGCCTGGGGAGGGCCTGTTGGTGCCTGAGCACAAGTCAGAAGCCAGTGCTCACGGGGAGGGCTCGTGTGCCTGGGGAATTACACTGTCTGCCTGTCAGAGACAAATCAGATTAAAATGCTCCAGTCCCAGCTCCAGCCTTGAAGTGGAAAGAATGCAATGAATGGTCACCCTAACAGTGGTATGCCTGCAATGAGTGATGGTTTAGGGCAGTGGCTGCCACCCAGGCAGCCCATCAGCATCCCCTGGGGAATAAAAGTACACATGTCCAGGCCCCCCAGACCCTCTGAATCAGACTCTGGCCATCTCTTTGATTATGAAAATTTACCCAAGTGATTCTGATGTGAAAACCTCAGTTCAGAGTTGCCTACTGGACCTTGAGGAAAAATAGGTTTAATGAATAGCTGTTTCTGTGGCTGGGGCTGATACTCTGCATGTGATTTGCAGCTCAACTTTGCAACATCTGGCTGCTTCCCCGAATTAATGCCCAGCCTCTAAATTGATGTCTTAACTCACACTTTCATATGCATAGAAGTCATCTGGAGATCTTGTCAAAACATAGACTGATTCAGTAGGTCTAGGAAAGGGCCTGGGTATCTGAATTTCTAACAAACTCCCAAGTGATGTTGCTGCTCCTCCAGGGACTACAGTTTGAAAAACAAGGCTCCAGGGAAGAGCTGGTTGATGGGCACAGGTGTGATCTTCATCTTGCCTTTTTGCCCTCTGGGGCCCCATCCCAGGGTCTTGGTAAGCACGCAGCAGTGCTTACTGTGGTGCTGGGTAGCGGGGAGGAAGCCTGGGGGAAGGCGAGCCTGGCTCAGCAGGTGCTTGTGTTCCTGGCGAGGTCTAACCCTGATAGTCCCTCCCTCCTTCCTAACATACTCTAGCCTGTCGGTCCCCCAAGATACACCCATTCCTGGTTCTCCTCTGGCATTCCTGGGCTAACCCTTTCACATCTCCTTTGCAGCTTCATGCTTCTCGGCCTGCCATGAAATGTTAGAATTCCCTCCACTTAGACACTCATCTACATCTGCATCTCTAGTTGACACCCATTCTGACTGGGCTTCCCTTGTGGCTCAGCTGGTGAAGAATCCGCCTGCACTGTGGGAGACCTGGGTTCAATCCTTAGGTTGTGACAATCCCCTGGAGAAGAGAAAGGCTACCCATTTCGGTATTCTGGCCTGGAGAATTCCATGGACTGTGGAGTTGCAAAGAGTTGGACACAACTGAGAGACTTTCACTCACTCACTCACTCATTCTGATTGACCCACATTTGACCCCATTTTTGTCTTCAAACTCAATCTCTCTCTTGAGCCTTAGACCCATAAATCCAAAAGTATGCGTGACTTATCAATTTAGATATCTCAGAATCAGTTCAAACTCCCAAGTTGTAAACCAAACTCACGATCTTTGTTTCTGCATCTGGGTCTTTTTCAGTGATCTCTACATTAGTAAATGACACCCAATCCCTCCAGGAATGAAACCCAGAAAAATAGGAGTCATCTGTTACTGTTTTCTATTGCTATATAATTATCTATTCCAAAACTTAGTAGTAACTTAAAATGATAATAACAAGCATTTATTTTGCTCACAAATCTGCAACTTGGATGGGGCTTGGCAGGGACAGCTTGTCCTTGCTCCATGCGGTGTCAGCTGGGTGACTTGATTGGGGTTGGAAGACCCAATTCCAAGACTCTGGCTCACTCGCTGGCAAGTAGTTGTTAACTCTGGTTCCTCTTTTTGTGAACTTCTCCACAGGGGAGCTTGGGTTTCCTCACAGCATGGTGGCTAGATTATAAGCGTGAACATTTAAGGAGATATAAGGTGGAAGCTGCCAATAACCTAAAGTCTGGGCCCAGATATTGACCCCGCATCTTTTACCATACTTCCACCATGTTCTATTGATCAAGCAATCACAGAACCTAGGTTCAAGGGAGGGGGCATGAGTCCTTTTGATGAGAGGAGTTCCAAAGTATTTTGGGACCATATTTTAAAACCACCGTATCACCCTTGACAGCTTCTTCTCCTTCAGCTACAAATTTAAGTCATCACTATGTCCTGACGATTTTAGCCCTCCAGTATCTCTTAAATCTATTCATCTTTCTCTATTCCCTCTGACACCTCTCTGAAGTAAGCTCCCTCTCCTAAGCTGCTTACATAGTCTCCAGCTGGGCTTGTGAGCCGGTTTTGCCCCTTCTATCTGCTGTCCACCCTGAAGCCAAAATGATCTGTTAAAATAAAAGTATGACCGTGATACTGCCCCTACTAGGAGCTATTCAGTGATTGCCCATTACTATTAGGATAAGTTTCCTCATATAAATATATCCTCATATTGTGAGGATAGTTTCTCCTAACTCTTATTTAGACTCTGTAAACCACTGGGACATTCTTCCAAATTCCAATATTTCAGCACCTAGAATGTCTCTACACTTTTGATATTACAAAAATGTTTGTCACATTACATCTTGCACTTCTTGATCTGGAAAAATATTATCATCAGACCTCTTTGTAGGGTCAGTACCTTCCTTTTTTCTGACTAACCTTTAAGTATCACAAGCTCTTTCTCTCCATAAAGCCTTTCCAGGTAACTGTAAGCCACATTGTTTTTTTCCTGATTTGACTTTGAGGTCTCAATCACTTTTTTTTCTCCCATCTGATTTACTGCCATTTAACCTTCCATCCATTTTGGCACCTGTTTGCCTAAGCAGCATGGGGACAAGAACTACTGCTTTTATATATATATATACACATATACATACATACATACATATATATATATATATATATATATACACATTTTTTTTTCTGTATCATAGTTTCCAGAACAAGTGCTCACAATCTATTTGTGAACAATATATTTTGGTTTTCTAGGATCAAGTTATAGTTTTCTGGTCCTCTTTTTTTCTCCAAATATTTTTATTGGGCTCTCTCCTCAAATATAAAACTCCCTTTAATCCAGCTAGGGTATCCATCTTACCAAGCATTCTCAGATACTATTATTGACCTTTAAATTATGAGATTCTACCATGTGCGCTAAACATAAACAGCTAGATTCTTGTTCTTGATGATTGATTTTGAGTTTGTTCTGCCTACTTATCTCCTTTATAATTTTTCTTTTTGTCCCTTCCAAATCTAAGTTAACTTTCTATCTGGACAACTTTGGCTAAGAAGCCAAACTAGGCTTCTTTACAACCAGCACTCACCTCTAACCAGCCCCACTGCCTCCGCCAGTGCCCATTTCTAAGCCCTCTTTTCTTAGATGGCCCCCAGAAAGCCTAGGGTAGGCCATGCGAGCTCCACTCCTGAAAGGCTACTAGCATCCTGTGGGCCAGACATTGCTGCTGTTACTGTCAGTCGTCCAGTCATGTCTGACTCTTTGTGATCCTATGGGCTGCAGCATGCCAGGCCTCCCTGTCCCTCACCATCTCCCAGAGTTTGCCCAAGTTCATGTTCATTGCATCAGTGATGCCGTCCATCCTCAGATGCCCTCTTCTCCTTCTGCCTTCGATCTTTCCCAGGGCCTTTTCTAATGAATCATCTGTTTGCATCAGATGACCAAAATACTGGAACTTTAGCTTTAGCATCAGTCCTTCCCGTGAATATTCAGGGTTGATCTCCCTGAAGATTGACTGGGGGCCAGAGGAGGACGGGCTAAAAGAAGATGGGCCTGAAGAGCTGGCACGGAGGAGTGAGAAGGGCCAGAGAAAGGAGTCCAAAGACAGTGGCGACCATGAGGCCCATGGCTGAGCCCCTAGCTCCACTCTGACCAGAGCCAAGACTGCTGAGCATGGGATGTGGTGGCCTTACCTTCAGCATCAGGACCTGGAAGTGAGCTTTGCTGTGACACAGATGTGGAGCGAGGGGCACTGAAGAACGTGTGTTTGGATCGTGCACTTGGATTTGCCTCCTTCATTTCCAAATTGGAAGTATCTTACAAACTATGCTGATGTCCCTGCTTGTCCCTTTATGCTCTCCACCAGGTTCCTTGGGTTGAAATCAATCATCATACTCAATTTGTGAGAACAAAAATCATATCGAGCAGGATATTGTCAACCAAACCAGGAAACTTTGATAAGAGACAGTGGCTGAGAGCATAGCAGTGCCCTCCTTGTGATGAAGACTGGGATAAAGATTTGTTGCAGCAGATCCTGTTTGTCTGGGGCACAGCCAGCTAATACAGTAACACAGCCCTGCAAGCAACTTAGGTACGAAATGTAAGCTTAATCTGGCTTCACACACCCATGTTCTCAAGTCTCTACCCTATGTTCTGTCCTGGAAATGCACAGTAACAGATATCTATCTCATCAAACGCCAGACCCTAGAGGACTCTTGCTTCTTCCTGCTATCAGTAGGTTCTTCATTTTTCTCCTAATTTAATTATCTAAAGATAAACATCAGTGATTTTCAAACTGACAAGTGCTCACTCATTCAATGCAAGAAAGAACCCTCATACTCAAAAGAACTGTTTCAAATAGATGTAGATAGTGAAAACACACACACACACACACACAACCCTCAATTGCTATCATGGCCTGTTAGACTTGGGCCCATCCCACATTTCTGACCACGCTGGGGGAGGTATAACTTTGGAATTGCTTTCTAGGAGAGTCCTGAAGGGTGAAGTTTAGCAAATAGCAAAAATTGTCCTAAACTGCCTTGAGGGCACAAGTATGAAGTTTGTACTTGGCCTCTGTTTATCTGGAATCATCACAGGAGGCTAAAGGAGTCACAGTCTCTGCCCGCCCCCCCCCCCCCGCCCCATTGCTGCACATCGGCTTGAGTTTCTGGAACATGGCCCACCTTCTCCCGTGCCCTGACCTCTGTACATGCTCTCCTCTCCTCCTCTCACCTCTCCCCCTCTTTTATTGTGGTTCCCTCCTGCCCATCCTCCAACGTCAGCTCCTCAGGACAACCTCTCCTCATCCCCACATCCTCTATTATAGCCTGTCGTTGACTGTGTACCACTGGTTACCATGATGGTTTTACATTTCTCTCTGTGATTGTTCATTTACTATCGTTTGACTCACACAGAGGATCGGACACCACGAAAGTGGGAACTGTGTCTGTCTCTGCTTGCCATCTTCCCCCAGAGTCCAGCAGAGCCCTTGGAACACAGGTGCCCAGCAGCCATTTGCTGAGTGGGTGTCAGTGAATGAGCACCCACCCCTTTGAACCTCAGCAGGCAGCAAGCTGGTTTGCTCTGTTTCCTGCCTTGTCTTTCTTCCTTTGCCTTTACACTATCCTTCTCTCCAAGCCTCAATTTCCTAATTGCATTTTTTAAATCAACATTTATCCATCCTGTGTCCCCTTTCTAGGGATGAATGGGTGAGAGGGAATACAATAAGGAAATGTATTTGCCCTGCCGTTAAAGGAAGAGAGTCACTCACTGTGTCTTCCCTCCCTCCCAGGCAGCTCTTGCATTCCTGGGAAGATCCCCTGGAGGAGGTCATGGCAACCTACTCCAGTATTCTTGCCTGGATAATCCCATGGACAGAGGAGTCTGGCGGGCTCCATGGAGTTGCAGAGTCGAACATGACCAAGTGACTAAGCGTGCGCGCGCACACACACACACAGAGTGCCTTCACTCAATGGTGGGAATTTTGGTGTTGAGACAGCCAGTGGAGAATCTATTTGACTTGGAGGTAAAGTTCAGTTGCTCCTCAAACCACTCCACCTTGGCAACACTCAGGTTTTGTTCCCATATCCCTAACCCCTGACTGTTGAGCTTGTCTCTGTTCCCAGAGCACCCTGTCCCCGGAGCACCCTCTCTGCCCAGGGCACCAACTGTCACTCTTGGAACCCGCCTCCTGCCTGGGGCTCCTTCCTCTCCTGCCACTCAGTGACCTTTGGGCTGCTTCCTTGTTCTCTGCCCTGGTGAGTCAGGGACACCATAAACACCTGGCATAGGCAGAACACGGCGACAGACAGATCCTCCCACGCTGAGAGAGAGCACAGAGGAGGAGGGCAGAGCCCCCACTTGGAACTCACTTCTCCGCTCCTGCCCACCAGCTGATCTCTTTCTGCACACACGGGCACAGGTACCTCTTGCCATGGGCAAGGCTAGTCCTCCACCTATGCCCATACCCACCCAGGCAGGAGTCATGCTCCATCCGGCTTCTCCTTTTTTTTTTTTTTAAGGAGTCACTTCTTTTCTAGGAGCTCCATCCCTGTAACCTAGGAGCTGCTCAAGTCTCTCCATCTTCCATTCCAGAGGGGGTGAAAGAGACCTTCTCAAGATCTTTAATAGCCTTCTGACTCCAGCTTTCCCATTTCTCTGTGTTAGGCAAGCTCCCTGACAAAACAGTCTGTCCCTACTTCTCTACTTCCTTATTTCCTACTTGGCTTGTAGAAATGTAACTCAGTTTAATGGTTACAGGAGTACTACATGTCTGCCGCAGAATGTTTGGAAAATAAAAATATACAAAGAAGAAATCCAGAATCCAGAGATAACTGCTATTAATTCTATACTTTGATATATTTTCTTCTAACATTTACTTTCTTTCTGTGACTCTGTGGAAGTGGGATACTGTTATATGCACAGTTATGCACCCTGCTTTACTCTCTTAGATACACAAGTTCAACAGTGTGAACTGAGTCCCTTGGGA
This sequence comes from Muntiacus reevesi, assembly GCF_963930625.1. Lineage (NCBI taxonomy): Eukaryota > Metazoa > Chordata > Mammalia > Artiodactyla > Cervidae > Muntiacus > Muntiacus reevesi. The sequence goes on along the minus strand of NC_089249.1, from coordinate 64,036,845 downwards.
GCTATTTCAAGTCCCACCATCTCAGTAAGGCTTTCCATTAAAATCCTTCTTCTGGATCCAAACGCAGTCCCTCCTCTCTCTCCCTACCTCCATCCCTTCACACTTCACTCCTTAACACTTGCACTGAACACTTAATTAGGCTTTGTTAGGATGCTGGCTGACAGAGACTGCTTCCTGGGCAGAGAATACAAACCACTGGACAAACAAGGTCTTATTAGCACACAGCTCTGTGCAGACACCTTGGGGTGGGAACTGGCAAGTGATGAGTACAAGAGAAGTCTGAGACACAGACCCTGCTAGAAGGAGCTGCCATCTGATGAGGGGAGGCAGCCTGCACACATAGACCCAGGTTGACATGATAATAATGTGTGCATGGGACACAAGCTCTCTGGAGCAGTTCAACAAAGCCAGTAACGACTGAGATGGTCCTGGTGGATTCCCCAAGAAGGTGGGACATGAACATGCCTCTAATCATTTTCTCATGCCTTGCACTAAATTAGGGCCTTAGGACCCAGGTTGACATGATAATAATGTGTGCATGGGACACAAGCTCCTTGGAGCTGCTCAACAAAGCCAGTAATGGCTGAGATGGTCCTGGTGGATTCCCCAAGAAGGTGGGACATGAACATGCCTCTGATCATTTTCTCAGTGCCTTGCACTAAATTAGGGCCTTAGGAAAAATTCATTAAATTGACCAGAATGTATAGATTCCTAAAGATCTTTGTTGAAAAAAGACTTCCACAAATGTCCATTGAGTTCTAACCCCTCCTCCCCACCTCTCCATCTCTCCTTCCCCAGCTATCGTTCTGAGAGCCTGCAAGGGTCATTTCCACCTTGGGGGACAGGACAAACCAACATGCACGTGCACGTATGAGCTGCACCCCTTGCCCTAGAGACCAGCACTTTCTCACTGTAAGAGCTCTATCTATCTAGTCTTAGGGCACAAGGGGTCCCTTCTGGCCTCCAGCACCTCCTCCCTAACTAAGATTGTGGTTTCTCTGTGCAAATGGATTTTCCTAAGTGGAGGCATTACTGCCAGTTTCCCAAGGGTTCCCATAATGTGCTGTCTTTGCCTCAAGCAGCCAGTTCCATCAAGCATTTCATTAGCCTCCTTGGATGTATTGCTTTCTAGTTAGCTCTCAAGAGACAGTTTATTATCTTCTTAACAAACCTTAATTATTTACAAGCAATTCTGGAGGCTTCAAGCTGGGTCTTCACACCCCAGTCACTTAGGGAGTTTCAACGACCTTTACCATTTCCACCTGGGGCCACCTGCAGACTTGGTGTCCCCTCTCTGAGGCTCCTTTGGTTATTTATTTGATTTTTTTTTTTTTTTTTTTTTGACATTTTCTAGCAACTAAGTTTCTCTGGTTGTAAATCCTACCCATCTTTTAAACTTAAGTTCTCTGTAACTCTTTCATTTTGCTGGCAAAGGGCACTTAATTGAGCATCTCCTATGTATTAATTCGGCACTTTATTGAGCCCTGAGGGTATGAAAATGAAAGAAGCACAGTGTAGCGGAGGAGAACACAGGACAATATGGAATATGGACGCAGTTCTTGCTTATGTGCCAGAGTAAAGGTTGTGCATGCTAAGTACGTTGTCATCCAACCCTCACAACCTTGAGTTAGGTAGCATAATTAACCTCATTTTATAGTCAAGGAAGCTTAGGTACAGAGAAGTTAATTAAGTTGTGCAAGGCTGCACTGCTAGGAAAACTAAGGATGAGGGTGCCAGCCTGGGCAGTTTGGCTCTAGCAGCTGTGCTTTTGGCCACTCTGCCATGTTGTGTAATAAACTTTCTTGAGCGAGTACTGGGATGAAGGTACTCATGGGTGGTACTTGGGGCACAAAATTCTGAGATTTTGATCCCTTCTTTGCAGGCGAAAGCACCTACTCTCCCAATTTGTATGCCCTTGGGAAGGTTAACACATCACCGAACTATTAGTTTTTAACACCTTATGGTGAATTAGCTTAGACAGATGGTCTTCATCAATATCAGAAGAGCCCAGAAGAGCCTTGGAAAAAAAAGAAAGGAGAGCAGGAGGGAGGAGGAGAGAAAGAACACTTCTGGAGTAGGAGAGACACAGCTGTTAGCAGCAACAGGATGTGAGAGTGGCAACTACGGGGAAGAGGGTAGGTTCTGGGCAGCTGGAAAGAAGATGCCCAACGTGGGCCTGTACAAAAAATAGAAAGGGAGGTTGTCGGGAGTCTCTAGAAACCAACTTCTCCACGTCCTAGTGTTCTGATTATAGATTAGATATCCTCAGCCGGTGCTTTTCCCTCATCCACTGGGTAGGATGCAAAGATTCCATAGAATGTGGGTCACAGAGCTAATAAACAGTAAGCCTATGGGAAGAGGTGAAAGGAACTGAGCTTATTACAGTTTATTACAGAACTAGGAATGAGAAAGCTGGTGATTACAAACATCAGAATACTCTGAGTTTATGATGGGAAGTTATTAAGAAGTTAAGCCAGAGGTCTTTGTTGCCAGTAACGTCAGAACAAGAGGAAACTGACTGAATCAGTGAGAAGGATTTAGATTAGCTATGGAGGATTCCCAGTGATGGCTGTTGGCATGAAGTTCTTAAACACAGGATAAATTCTCATCTAGGATTATGGAAAATGTAAGTGTGCCTTAGGGCACAGGATTGGCCTTTAAAAATCCTTCTCAGGTTTACAAATAGCATTTAAATAGCACTCTGTATTTGCTCAAGATATTTTTCCTTTCTTTATGAGTTCTTCCTCATTCATTCATTTCAATCTCTTCTCTCACAAACTAACATAAAATGACTCTAACTCGGTGTTATTATGATCTTTAAAAATGATCTATTCCTTTTAAATTAATTAACCTGTTTATTTTTCACTGCACTGAGTCTCTCTTGCTGCTCCTGGCCTCCTCTCTAGCTGCGGCACGTGGGCTTCTCACTGTGGCGGCTTCTCTAATTGCAGAGCATGGGTTCCAGGGTACACAGGCTTAGTTGCCCCGCCATACGTGGAATCTTCTGGGACCAGGGATTGAACTCATATCCCCTGCATTGACAGGCAGATTCTTAACCATTGGACCACCAGGGAAGTCCCTTGATCTATTCTTTAGTTATCATCATTAGTAATTATTATTTATTTATGATAGTTCACCCATGGTGATGGTGATGGTTTCTCTTGTGATTAAGTTCTAATTAAGGATGCACCTCAACAAAAAACTATGAGATGAGAAAGTAAAGTTATTCAATATGTGTATATATATATATATATATATATATTCATGTTATTTAATTTTCAAACAACCCATTTTTTAAGCAAGCACTCTGGCACAGAGAGCTTAAGTCAGTCGCTCAAGGCTATGTTTACATTTAGTAGATAGAGGAACTGGAATTCCAAAGAGGCGTTCTAGCTCTGAAGCCTGTGCGTTTAAACTCAGTGCCAAGCTCCCTCCTGAAATGGCCACAGAGAGGCTGTGTATTAAATGCGGACTGGTTAGGAGGGGTCCAAGATGGCTACATAGAAAGACCCTGAGCTCACCTCCTCTTCCAGTCACACCGAATCTACACCTACATATAGGGCAATTCCTCCTAAGGAAGATCTGCGGGCTGATCAAACAGTTACTACATATAGAAGGACAGCATAGAAATGAGTAGGAAACACAAAGATGTTGTATCCATGTGAACCCAATCCCTAACACAGAAACCAATAAGGAGGGTTATTGCTGATGGGCCCAAGTATGGACTTGCCCACCTGAGAAACAGCGTAAAAATCAGCAGTTTGAAGGGCACCCAGACTATATGGGAAGGAAATCCACTTACTAGAGCTTCAGCCAAATGGGCATCACTCACACTGTAGTCACAGGCCCACTCAGATTCACGGGGAGGGGACGCAGACCCCAGGTCGTGATGGAGGAGAGTCGATGTCACATGGTAAGAATGTATGTGATGAGAGATGCTGGTGTGACCACACTTTCTCTCACCATTTTTTTTTTTTCTGATAAACTTATGCAGAATAAGTGCCCCTGGGAGTACCCTCTCTCTCTTTACCTTGACTTAATCTTATTCAACAAATTTACCATATATAAGTGCTCCATAAGTATGTATTAAATACTGACTGAATTATCATTACAACAAAAGAAGATGGGGGAAATATTTATTGAGTATGTTCTGTGTACCAGGCATTAAGCAATGCATTTACATGTTATCTCATTTAATTCTCCAAACAGTCCTGAAAATTATCAGCGTTCCTTTATCTGGATGAGAACTGAGGCTAAGAAAGTTTACACAATGCCTAAGGGGAGGGGTGGGGCTGAGGCTCAAAGCCAGGCTTTTGCCCACCACACAGGCTGCTTAACTTTATTGAGATGCTGCAGGATGGGGACAGGGTGAACCAAGGTGTACATGTTTGCTTCACCCGAGGCTTGGAGGAGAATAGCTGGTGTGCCATGGCCAAGATCGCAGTTATAGTGTGTTGAGCTGCGGTTGGAGGAGATCCAGTGGACAATGAATGGGTATGCCATGTCATTTACTTCCTGCTTTCTTTCCAGTCTGGATGACTGTCCATACCATCTCTGTGGAAACCCCAAAGGATGTTCTTCGGGCTGCTAGGGGGAAAAATGCTACCCTTCCATGCTCCTACCAAACTTCCTCCCCCAACCGAGATGGGTTTATCCAGTGGGACAAGCTTCTAAGGAGTCATACGGTAAGGATTCTTAAAACGTTGGGAGCATGCATATAGGATTGAGTATGACCTGACCATAAAGCAACCTTTTTGGCACCGGGGACCTATTTTGTGAAAGACAGTTTTTCCAGGGACTGGGGGGTGGGAGGTAGTTTGGGGATGATTCAAGCACATTACATTTATTGTGCACTTTATTTCCATTATTATTAAATTGTGATATACAATGAAATAATTATACAACTCATCATAATATAGAATCAGTGGAAGCCCTGAGCTTATTTTCCAGAAACTGATCTGACAGGAGGCAGAGCTCGGGTGGTAATGCGAGTAGTGGGGAGCAGCTGTAAATACAGATGAAGCTTCATTCGTTCATGTGCCTGCCACTCACCTTCTGCTGTGTGGCCTGGTTCCTCACCGGCCAAGGACCAGTAGGCTGGGGACTTTTGTCTTAGAGGATAAGCACTACAAAAAGCTTTCAATACATGCTAGATAGACTAAACCTAGTTAACACCCAGGATGGGCTGGGTGGGGAAGGGGCAGTGAATGTTGGACCCAGGGAGGGCTGTACTGTGCCATCTCTAGTTTGGAAGAGTTACCTTCCCTCAAACATCTTTCTGTTGTCCAGTCTCAAGTGACCTTTGCTGTATCATTTGAGTCAGTCTTTACTTTTGATTAACACAGAGCTCTCCCTGAGACCAAATTTTGTTGTAGCTTTTTTTTTTTTTCTTCCTGCTTGGGTTCTTTCAGGGAGTATGGGGAAATTTTATTTTCTATTTTGGAATAGTTACTAATCCTACGGTTCAAAAATTAAAACATAATGAAGAAGTACATTGAGAAGTCTCATTCCCATCCTTGCCAATCTTGTCCCATCCCTGCCCCATTTTCCATACCCTAATCCCTTTATGTCCCCTTTCTCCCAGACAAGGCTAATTTTCACCAGTACTGGTTCTTTGGGGGCAGTATTTACTCTAACTTATAGGTATTTCTGCCACAATTATTCAGTACTGTGGATACCACTTTTGGCTAAGATATGGTTTCCTGTGTTACCTTCCAATGGTTCTTTATGCCAGTTCAGAAAATATATATATTCATACACATGAAAATACATCTGCTTTCCACCCTAGAATCCCAGTCCCCTATTCCTCTCACTAGAGGTGTGTATGAGTGTGTGAGTGTGTGTGCTTAGCAGTGTCCAACTCTTTGCAAGCCTGGCTGGCTCCTCGTCCATGGAATTTTCCAGGCAAGAATGTTGAAGTGAGTTGCCGTTTCCTACTCCAGTGGATCTTCCCAACCCAGGGATCAAACCTGGTCTCCTTTCTTCTGCATTATCAGGTGATTCTTTACCACTGCACTACCGGGGAAGCCCACTAGAGGCAACCGCTATTACCAGATTTGGGGTGTCCTTCTATAGATGCATCACATGTAAACATAAGCATATATTTACATATATGAATATGTAAGTTTCTATAAACCTCATGCACACTGTCCTCCACTTGGCTTTTTTCCTCTTAATATACTTTGGAGCTCTTTCCATGTGTCAGTGCATTTATATTTATCTTATATTTTTAAAATTTACAATATGTATTTCATTTTATTAATGCTCTATATGTACCAATGATGAACATTTGTTTTACTCCCTATATTTTGCTACTACAAATAATATTGCAATAAATATCCATATATGCATGTCTCTAGGTATATATCTATAGCTACTATTATAATTGTTTATAAATATGTATTCATATGTAAGATAAATTATTTTAAAATGGAACTTTGGGGTCAAAGGCTATGTGAATTTAAAATTTTGATAAATGTCAAGTTGCCTTCTTTGTATGTCAGACTAATTTTCAGGTTCACCAACAACAGTGCAGGCACTTATTTCTCTAATTCAGACTATTCTCAAACTATCTGATATTTGTGAATCTGATGAGTGGAAAAATATCTTATTCTTGATCAAATTTGCATTTCTGTCACTGTAAGCAGAGGAACATCTATTCATAAGTTTTTTGGGGTTTAATTTTTTTTATTTTTTGCTGCACTAAGTGGCATATGGGATCCTAGTTCCCTAATCAGGGATCAAACCCTCACCCCCTGCAGTGGAAGCAGTCTTAACCACTGACCACCAGCGAAGGCCCTATTCATAAATTTTAAAGTTACTTCTACTTTTAAAATGCAAACATGCCTGGCATTAGATTCCCAGCTATTCAGAGAGAAAGCATTAAGCTTTTCCCTGACAGAGAAGAAGGATGACCCAAGACACCCAAGTCCTAGAGCAGCAGGGCTGAGGAGAAAGGAGAGTCATTCTTGGCCTGAGGCACCTTACTGTCTGTTGCCCAAGGAACCCTGATGGGCCAGAGTACCTGTCCTATCTGTTTCAAGAATCCCAGGAACAAACCTGCAGAAGTCAGCTGCTGCCGTTAGCTTGCAGAAACTGAAGACATGTTCTCTCAGCAAACCAGATGTTAGGTCTCTGCCAGGCACCTGACAAAGATAAATTTATATCTGTTGAGATAAATACTAAAGATCTTATGTTGACTGATTCCTTACTTCCTAAAGGATTTGGGGCAATCACATTGAGAGCAAGTAAGTTCAGCTCAGTTCAGTCGCTCCATCGTGTCCAACTCTTTGTGACCCCATGGATTGCAGCACATGAGGCTTCCCTGTCCATCACCAACTCCTGGAGCTTGCTCAAACTCATGTCCATCGAGCTGGTGATGCCATCCAACTATCTCATCCTCTGTCGTCCCCTTCTCCTCCTGCCTTCAATCTTTCCCAGCATAGGGTCTTTTCTAATGATTCAGTTCTTCTCATCAGGTGGCCAAAGTATTGGAGCTTCAGCATCAGTCCTTCCAATGAATATTCAGAACTGATTCCCTTTAGGATGGATTGGTTGGATCTCCTTGCAGGCCAAGGGACTCTCAAGAGTCTTCTCCAACACCACAGTTCAAAAATATCAACTCTTCGGCACTCAGATTTCTTTATGGTTCACCTCTCACATCCATACATGACTACTGGAAAAACCATAGCCTTGACTAGACAGACATTTGTAGGCAAAATAATGTCTCTGCTTTTTAATATACTGTCTAGGTGTGAGACTACTCTGTCAGTTCTACCACAGCCCTATTTTTAATTTTAATTTGCTGTTATTTGAGAGCAAGTAAGGGTGCAGAGAAAAGGATTACATCTATGCCCTCAAGCAGATTATTGGACAGGTACTAGTAAGAGTGGGAGATGACATGGGGGAAAGTCAAGGAATGGGAAGCCTTAGGGTAGCTGTAACTAGTAGGTCAGAAAAAAAGTTGAACTGAGAAAGGCCAACATCCATACACTCATCCACAGCCCAAGACAGGTCCTCATCTCCTGCTTTCTTGTTCCTCCCTTCCTCAGCCAAGCTTCCTGAGAGTCATCTGTTCCTACCAGAGCTGTGGCATGTAACCAGGCGAATTATGCATCTGGGTACCCAGCCCAGGGGACCTGATCACCATTAGCTTGGCACATATGTGTCTGTTCAACAACTGGAGTATCTTTTCCTGACTTGCATAAAGAGTACGTGCAGACCTCAGACCTGACCTATGTTTCCACACTCTTTTCCCTACCCAGCATGGTCTGCCTTTCTCCTCTAACACTCCACCGTAATTACCAGCAACTTCTCTTTTGTTAAATTTAATGTACTGATTCTGTCCTCATCTTATTTCATTTCTCCCTAGCTTTTCTTTATCAACCACTTCCCATCTCGGAATCTCCCTCTCTTGGCTTTCTGATAGTCTTATCTTGGCTTCCCCTCTTATCTGTCTGACCTCTCCCTGACTTTCTCAATTAAGTAGCTTAGGGGCTTGCCATTTCTCTACTTGTTTACCTGGGGTGGCTTCATTAAGCCCATGGCTCAATGCTATTTGCTTTTCATATATTATCTACTTTAATCCTCACAAAAATCCTATGATACAAGTGTTATTATCATTATCTCCACTTTGTAGAAGAAGAAATAGACTCATAAAGATGTCAAATATTTTGCTCAATTCAGTTCAGTTCAGTTGCTCAGTTGTGTCTGACTCTTTGTGACCCCATGGACTAGAGCACGCCAGGCTTCCCTGTCCATCACCAACTCCTGGAGCTTGTTTAAACTCATGTCCATTGAGTCAGTGATGCCATCCAACCATCTCATCCTCTGTCGTCCCCTTCTCCCACTTTCAATTTTTTCCAGCATCAGGGTCTTTTCAAATAAGTCAGCTCTTTGCATCAGGTAGCCAGTGTATTGGAATTTCAGCTTCAACATTAGTCCTTCCAATGAATATTCAGGACTTCAGAACATTTCCTTTAGGACTGACTGGTTGGCTCTCCCTGCAGTCCAAGGGACTCTCAAGAGTCTTCTCCAACACCACAGTTCAAAAGCATCAATTCTTTGGCAATCAACTTTCTTTATAGTCCAACTCTTACATCCATACATGACTACTAGAAAAACCATAGCTTTCACTAGACAGACCTTTGTCAGCAAAATAATGTCTCTGTTTTTTAACATACTGTCTGGGTTGGTCATAGCTTTTCTTCCAAGGAGCAAGTGTCTTTTAATTTCATGGCTGCAGTCACCATCTGCAGTGATTTTGGAGCCCCCCAAAATAAAGTCTCTCACGGTTTCCATTGTTTCCCCATCTATTTGCCATGAAGTGATGTGATCGGGTTCCATGATCTTAATTTTCTGAATGTTCAGTTTTAAGCTGACTTTTTCACTCTCCTCTTACACTTTTGTCAAGAGGCTTTTTAGTTCCCCTTTACTTTCTGCCTTAAGGGTGGTGTCATCTGCATATCTGAGGTTATTGGTATCTCTTCTGGCAATCTTGATTCCAGCTTGTGTTTCATCTAGTCCAATATTTCGCATGATGTACTCTGCATATAAGTTAAATAAGCAGGGTGACAATGTACAGCCTTCACATACTCCTTTCCCGATTTGTGAGCCAGTCTGTTATTCCAAGTCCAGTACTAACTGTTGCTTCTTGACCTGCATATAGATTTCTCAGGAGTCAGGTAAGGTGGTCTGGTATTCCCATCTCTTGAAAAATTTTCCACAATTTGTTGTGAGCCACACAGTCAAATGCTTTAGTGTAGTCGATAAAGCAGAAGTAGTTGTTTTTCTGGAACTCTCTTGCTTTTTCGATGATCCAACAGATTTTGGCAATTCGATCTCTGATTTCTCTGCCTTTTCTAAATCCATCTTGAACATCTGGAAGTTCACAGTTCACATACTATTGAAACCTGACTTGGAGAATTTTGAGCTTTACTTTGCTACGGTGTGAGATGAGTGCAATTGTGCGGTAGTTTGAACATTCTTTGGCATTGCCTTTCTTTGAGACTGAAATGAAAACTGACCTTTTCCAGTCCTGTGGCCATTGCCGAGTTTTCCAAATTTGCTGGCATATTGAGTGCAGCATTTTAAGAGCAGCATCTTTTACGATTTGGAATAGCTCAGCTGGAATTCTATCACCGCCACTAGATTTGTTTGTAGTGATGCTTCCTAAGGTCCATTTGGCTTTGCATTCCAAGATGTCTGGCTCTAGGTGAGTGATCACACCATCATGATTACCTGGGTCATGAAGGTCTTTTCTGTATAGTTCTTCCGTGTACTCTTGCTACCTCTTCTTATTATCTTCTCCTTCTGTTAGGCCCATACCATTTCTGTCCTTTATTGTGCCCATCTTTGCATGAAATGTTCCCTTGGTGTCCCTAATTTTCTTGAAGAGATCACTAGTCTTTCCCATTCTGTTGTTTTCCTCTAATATTTTGCTCAAGATCATACAACTACTACATGGCAGAGCTGGGATTTGAATTGAGGCAGTCTGGTTCAAAAGTAGTGATCTTAGCTAGTACCATGTTTCATTTGATAAATGATGAGTATATTGATGAATAAACAAATTCCAAAGGTAAGAGTCAAATAAATAAAGGGGGTTGCAAGCCATGGATGATTGCCCAACACAATGCTTGAACATCTTATATACTCAATAAATACTGGTTGACTGAAGGTTTGAGAGCAGACAATGAACTAAAATGGAGTAAGTAAGAGGTGCCATAGGTTACAAGAGGTGACAGCCTCTGATGTGAAGTGCCTACCTGCCCCAGGTTTTATTGCTATAGATCATAAGAGGAATCCATGAATGGGTCCCACATGTAGAGCTCTTTGTTCTGCAGGGTCGGCTTGTCAGTACATCTGGGCCTGGGGACAGTGGGTAAGGGTAGACAGGACAGTCTGCAGCATCATGCCAGGGCCTTAGGCTGAAGACCAAGTGGTGTTTCTTCTTCCTTCCAGGAAAGGGTGCTCACCTGGACATTTTCGACCAAAAAGTATATCTATGGTGAACTTTATCAGAATCGTGCTAGAGTATCAAAAAATGCTGAGCAGTCAGATGCCTCCATCACCATTGACCAGTTGACCATGGATGACAATGGCACCTATGAGTGCTCTGTCTCACTGATGTCGGATCTGGGTGGCGTCTCCAAGTCACGTGTCCATCTCTTGGTCCTTGGTGAGTGTCTCCTTCCTGGGATGATAGGAAGAGGCTGGGGAGGGTGGGGTGTGAGGAGGAGGCACCCTGCTGGCAAGATAAAACTGGAAGCAATGCCTGATGAAGAGCTAAGACTTCTCCCCTCATCTGGTCTGTCTGGAAGCTTGGGGGTCTGCTTCCTCCCCTGGAACCAAATACGATTCGCTCTGGGCAGACAGCTCCCCAGGATAGAGGTCAAGGCTGATTTGGAGTGGTCCCTGGGGGTCAGCCCTGGAGATTTTGTCCATGCACCATCCAGTGCTCTTTCCTTCACACTAGCTCCTCTCTTTTTCATGGAAAACTTACTAAAAAGAAGAAAAATGGAAATCCTAGATCCTACCGGAAAGAGTCTCACTGCTTTGCTGTGAAGCTGAGGGCCAAATCATGACTCTTACATGTCAGGCATCTTTTCCAGCTCTAAATTCAGCTAATCAGTAGAAGCCCTTCACACCACCATCTCCCCAGCCCTCGGCTCTAACACGCCATTCATCAGGTTTTATTGTTTCTGAAATATGTCCCACAACAACATTCTTTTTACACAAATAGCTTGTTATTGAAGTTTATAATTTTGGAAGATTGGAACAATCACCTACTTTTAGAATCTTCATTGACCTGACTCAATGTCAAACAGTTGGTGGAAAAACTTTAGTGAGCTGGCCTGTGTCTACTCTAAGAAATGATCCCCATGCTGGTAGGTAGCAATACTTTTTAGCCATACTTTAAACCAAAGAAATGGATCATGTTCCTCCATTTTACCCCCTTTACACTACATAGTGGGATTTTATTTTTAATTGCATAAGGTGGCTGTCTGGGTTTCTGAATCATTGTAGTGAGTTAAACAATAAAGCCCTGAATAAAGAATAACCATCTCCTCCTTGCACCCTCGTGCTAACAAGGTGGCCAAGGCCACCTCGAATGCACTTGTGTGCATTCTTCTAGATTCCTCTCCAAGTCCTGTCAACACACACACACACACACACACACACACACACACACACACACATTTCATTTTTCTTTCTTTCCTTTTCTTAAAAAAAGAGATCATATTATAAAGGTTTTTTTGGTAACTTTCTTTTTCTTAATGTTTCATATAAATTTCTCCAGATCATTACATACAAATATAGCTATTAATATAATACATTCCCTTGCATGAATGTACTATGATCATTCCAGTGGCCCATACTGATGTGCATTCTCAAGCTGTTTCCATTCTTCTGTACAAACAATATATATGTATGTATAATATGTGTATATATAATGTATGTATATGTATATATATACACATATATACGTATATGCATATTCTTTTACTGTGTTATCTTTGTTTCTGTTGGATAGATTCTTAAAAGCAGGATTTCTATTTGCTCAACATCATTAGGCATCAAGGAAAAAAAATTTAAAAAGAAGGATTTCTAGGTCAAAGACTTTGCTTTTATTAAAAGTTACTCCATACTGGCAAGTTACTTTCTCCAAAGCAACTTACTATTGCCATGAACATTATTTGATCATGCTTATTTTCCTTTATTCTTACCAGAACTGAATGTTATCAATTTTTCTGTGAAGTCGCTCAGTCATGTTCAACTCTTTGTGACCCCATGGAATTCCATGGAATTCTCCAGGCCAGAATACTGGAGTGGGTAGCCTTTCCCTTCTCCAGGGTTCTTCCCAACCCAGGGATTGAACCCAGGTCTCCCACATTGCAGGCAGATTCTTTACCAGCTGAGCCACAAGGGAAGCTTAATTTTTTATAAATTTTGTTAATTGACTAGGTGGAAAAAAAAAATCTGTTCAGTTCAAGTTTCACATCCATGTTAAGTCACTTCAGTTGTGTCTGACTCTCTGCGACCCTGTGGACCACAGCTCACCAGGCTCCTCTGTCCCTGGGACTCTCCAGGCAAGAACACTGGAGTGGGTTGCCATGCCCTGCTCCAGGGATCCTCCCGGCCCAGGGACCCACCTCTCACCTGTTATGTCTTCTGCCTTGGCAGGCAGGTTCTTTACCACTAGCACCACCTAGGAAGCCTGGATAAGCTTCACATCGCTCCCTAACTTGGTGCTGACCCCCTAAGGTGAGGAGACCAGCACTGGATTAAAGGCTGGGTCTGTTTCCTTATCCTCCTTAGTTCACTTCCTCCCACTCTCACCTCTGTGACTCTGAGGTCATGGCCAAGTGTTAAAAGGGAAAGCAAAGCCGTGATCACCTAGCCAGGCCCCTTACCGTCTTCTCTTGCTATCCCGTGATCCCAATCAGAGCAGACATCCCACTACTGCCTCTTCTGTGGGGTGCGTGAGAGGGCTCCTCAGCACTGGCCCCACCAAGGGACCCACCTGACACAAGTATTTTGCACACCTGCAGGCCAGATTTTCACATCTTTCACCCTTTCCCACCTTCCCCTGATTATGGTAACTTGCTCTTACTCTTCACTGTCCACTCTGGGCTCCCCTTGACCCAGTCAACAGCTCTCTGGGGCCAAATCCTTTCAGTGTGACAAGAACACACCTCCATCCTTATTCTGCTAAAGCCTGCACCTGGAAAGGCAGTTCCTTCTCACTGCTGCATGCTCTCCTTGCCTTGCCACTGCAGCCTGCTCCAGCCAGCTTCTCCGAGCAAGTGCTAGGACCTGAATGTGCCCCCAGATGGTTCCTCAGATACCCAAGGACATCTATACAGCCCTTCCATCATCACGTTCCAGGAGTAGGCTGCAGGAACTTACTGACTCTTTACAAGCCTCAGCGACAAGTGAGAGGTGCCAGTTCCCGACAGTAGAAAACTGCTGTCTCCACATGGTATCCTCATGGTTCCTCCCTGGCTGGGGACAAGATGCGAGGAAATACCTCCTTCCCTTCCACCAAGAGGAAGAGAGATGCTCATGGTCCCTATTTCTGACCATCTTCTTTAAAGAAATCTCTCTGATGAATCTCTAGTCTTCTCTTAAATGGGAAGCAGGAGGGTAACTGATAATTGGAGAATTCACTACTGGGAAGGTCACTCCTCTCCTTAGAATTGAGGATATTAACCATTCAGAGCCTCAACCTGAAGATTTTAGTGGACATTCTGAGACACAAGAGAAGTACCCCCTCTCCATATCCTATTGATGTCTTTTGCTCTGGATTTGGGGACTCTTGTCTTGTACAAGATCTTCCACACCACCTTTGGGGTTATAAAAATGAATCTAATGTTCTTTTCTTATGTCTGTAAGTCTTGTTTTTTTACCCTTAGATCTTTGTTTCATCAGGAATTTATTTTTGAACATAGGATACTAAGGGTCTTTGTTTTCTTCCAAATGGATAGCCAGTTACATCAACATTATTTATTACACCAAAGAAACAATTATTTTCCCACTGGAATGCCAGGTTTGTCACAAGTTAAATTGTTACATATACACAGCTGTTTTTTAACTCCTTATTTCATTTATTCTCCTTTTGATTATTCCTATGCCAATATCACATTGTTGTGATTATAGTATGTCTGTAGTCTGTGTGGAGATACAAACACACATGCACACATACATACTTAGTTAACAAATATCAGTATTTGTGTGCATGGCTTTTAAAATCTGGCACTGTGTAATATCTTCTCTTATTAAACTTTTCCAAATCAATTTTACACATTTATTCTTTCATGTTAATATTAAAATCACATTGTTATGTTTAAAAAAAGTTGGTTGGAATCATATTCAATTTACATATTAATTTGCAATGGAATGACATTTTAATGATATCAGGAAGATGATATATCAGATTTTCTGACCTATAATGGCGAATCTATAATGACTGGATTCCAGGCTTTCTGTGGCCAAATAAAGACTAATGTGTTTACTTAGTTGTGTAAGAGGAGGGCAGGAAACCGTACCCATTCCATGTAACCAAATACCCAATCTCTGTGTCCTCCTGCTCTGCAAACCAAGGGGATCCTCTTAAATGGAGGGAAAACTACCATCAAATTGCAATGACCTTTGCCTGTATCAGTCAGTTCAGTCACTCAGTCATGTCCAACTCTTTGTGACCCCACGGACTGCAGCACACCAGGCTTCCCTGTCCATCACCAACTCCCAGAGCTTACTCAAACTCATGTCCATCAACTCAGTGATGCCATCCAACCATCTCATCCTGTGTCATCCCCTTCTTCTCCTGCCTTCAATTTTTCCTAGCACCAGGGTCTTTTGAGATGAATCAGTTCTTCGCATCAGATGACCAAAGTACTGGAGTTTCAGCTTCAGCATCAGTCCTTCCAATGAACACCCAGGACTCATCACCTCTAGGATGGACTGGTTGGATCTCCTTGCTGTCCAAGGGACTCTCAAGAGTCTTCTCCAACACCACAGTTCAAAAGCATCAGTTCTTCAGTGCTTAGCTTGCTTTATAGTCCAACTCTCACATCCATACATGACCACTGGAAAAACCATAGACTTGACTAGATGGACCTTTGTTGGCAAAGTAATGTCTCTGCTTTTTAATATGCTGTCTAGGTTGGTCATAGCTTTCCTTCCAAAGAGTAGGCATTTTTTAATTAGGTAACACCAAGTTCACAATCATAACAACTATCCTTTTCTGAGCATCTGTTGGCTATGTGCCAGGCATCTCAGTAAGTCCTCTATGGATATGATCTCATTTCCTCTTTGCAATACATCTGTGAAAGTGGGTATTAACAATCATATTTGATAGAAGGGAACACTGAGACCCAGGCGGTTAAATGACAACTAGAAAGTGTCCAAGCTTTGATGGAAACAGGGCTGCTCAATCCCTTCACTGTTCCCAACCATCAAGCCTTCCAATTCCGGGTGATTCCCAAACTCTTCATCGCTGACAACTTTTCAGCATACCCTCTCTTTCACTCCATGGCAGATGTAAGCTTGCCAGTTATGTTTTATGGTGTCATTACATTAACTTGTGTCTTGCCCTTCCTGCACCCATGCCAATGAAAGAAGGTTGGAGAGGCAGAGCAGTGCCAGCCATGGATATGCCCACTGTCCACAGGACATGCCCACCTTGGAAGCATCACTAACTGAAAACTGAGGTTCTGTAACTGTTCTTCCACATCGAAGGTCTTAACCTAGGTCTGGGACACTGAAGCCCCACAGCCCTCTGAGTACATGGATGTTTACTTCATGGGGAGCTTTCATGGGGAGCTTTGATGGTCTTAGAGCTGTAGGAACACCTCCCCTCATCTCCTGGACAAGGCTGACACTGTCACATTTTGTTATCTTACGGCATTTTTACAGCGGTGTTTCAGTTGACCCAGACCAGGTGGAGTGCCATGATGTGTCTTTCTGCTGGCTCTGTGGAATCAAGAGTCTGCCCGTTTGTGAAAGGCTCCTCACAAACTCTCTAATGCACCAGACTGTTAGAAAGAAGCCTGCTTCTGCTCTGCTGTCCTGCTCTTGTTTTCCCACTACAAAGACCTTAGTCCTAACAAATAAACAAATAGCTGTGTTTGGTGACCCCTTGCCTCTTAAAAAAATACTAATTTAAAGAAAGGTGGAACAAAAAAGACAAACATTCACCTATATCATTGGGTTTTATTTCTCCATGTTTTCTTCCAGCTCCCATCCACATACTTATTTCCGTACATAACTGAATTTATAACCTAACCACAGGAACTTCTCTCTTTTCATTTCATTACCTGCTGTCTTAGCACTTGCTGTTCTTTAAGCTTCATGCCACTTCAGCAAGGGAATGCTGAGTCCTCTGTCCTAGAACTGGACACTGTTTCCAACTTAAGCTATTATAATTAATGCTGCATTACACCGTTTTGTGTTCACAGCGCTTAACTTTATCTGCATTAGCTCCCGAGAGAGAGATTACCCAGCCAGGGAAACGAGCCTTTTCCTCCAGTTCCTCTTCTGCACTGTCTGCCCTCGCTCACCGGCTCCCCTTATCCTGGTTCACCCGCAGCGGAGTCCCTCACTCTGCTCCCCCCTGGTCCTTCTCCGGCTGATTCTGGCTCCTCTGGCTCCCGTGTTTAGCAGCTTTGGTTTCCTTCTGGCAGCAAGCTGGTTTCAGGCAGGGCAGCGGGGCCGGGCCCGACTCAAGTGTGAATGTCCGGATTTCCACCCCCTCCTCTCTTAGGATCAGCTGCACTTTTAGAGACGAATTAGTTAAACTCCAAGGGCAAATTTAATCTGAGATTATGAAACTCGGTGAAAAGACTGTTATGCTTTAAAAAGAAAGATAATTGGTGCTATATGTTAAGTAAACCCAGGAAAAAATATTTTTACAAGTTTTATTTCCAAACGGCTTGCTGCTGGGCTGATTTTAGGCAGAAAAGCTTTTGAATTATATGGGGTTGTCCGTTCAGGCTGCGTGACCTCACAGTAAACTGAGGCGAGCACGGAGCTTCCGGAAGGAGGGGGACCGTCTTGGTCACCAAGGGGCAGTCCCCTGGCCCGGGGACCCGGGGCCTGGTGCCGCCGGGCTGGACCGTCTTCCCGGCCTCTGGCGCCCCCTGACGTCTGCAGTGGGAGTCGCAGGCCTTGGAGAGGCCTGGACCCGCTTCCTCCCATCTCTCCGCCCTCTATAAATATTCAGGTATAATCTACAATCTGTTTAGGAGCTGGGACGCGCCAGCTGAGAATCCAAGATCTACGAGAGTCATACATCCCCCTTCAGCGGGTGGAAGGGCTGTTTGAGCTAGATCTGTGTGATTCTAGGTCCTAGTTGTTCTTGATGGTGAGGGCTGCGGAGGGCAGTTTTGGGGAGGGGCTGGACGGAGTGAGGGCTGGGGATGCGTAGGACGAGCTGAGGTGGGAAAGCAGTTTGAGGGCTGCGGTTTAGGGCCTGGGGAAAGGACCCTAACACATTCCTCCATAAGGTGGGTCTCCTAGGAAGTGGTTAGTCCCTTGTTTGCCGTTATTTCTATTGCTGCCTCTAGAGTGGAATAGGGCTTTGTTTTTTAATAATTTTCCCTCAGCAAACCGTGGCATAAGAAAGCTAGTTACTGGATATGTTCAGCATATGCTGGCTACTAGTCATGCACCCTTAGCATGGCTCTGAGTCAATGAGAGACTTCGAAGATGGTATTGTGTTTGTGGCCAGTCTCTTTTGTGGAATAAAAGGTTAGGATCCTGTTAAAGGAGTACCTGGGAAGCAAGGGTGAGAGTTTTTACTGGTAGGGAGGGATGTTCCTGGACCTCTAGAGAGCTCAAGAGATAAAGCTTGGCTCAGGAACAGCTCTGACCAGAGCCAGTCTCCTCAGAAGTGATGCTCACTTTCTCTGTCCTGCAGATACCTGCCGGCTGGGCCAGCAGGGAGGGCAGAGGGCTGTTTGTGAGAGTAGCGGTGGGTAGCAGCCTTTTCTTCCCCAGGCTGCTTCAGTCTCTGGGGTCTGGGCATGGATACCTGAGTCCTGTTCTTGAACCTAGGGCCTTTTAGGTTTAGGGTGGCAATGGGAAATGCCTTTGATTTGCCCCACGCTGTTCCATGCCTGACTGCCCCTCACCAAGACAACAGGAAATGAGGCGGCACGCCCAGCAACCACCTGCCTTTGTTGGAGAGCAAATTCCAGAGCAAATGTGAGGCTAGAGGGGAGAGGCGCATCCTGGATAGCTTCTCCCAGCAGCTCTGGGCCAAGCAGAGACGGGAATTCACCCTCCACGCCGTGTGACTGTGCACCTGTGCAGTCTGAATTGTGGAAAGGGCAGCATTCTTTACTGGGGCGTGCAAACCGTCCAAGGGGGCACATAAAGCAGCAAGCAGAATGGACAGGCGTGCCCCCGGGGAAGTCAGCAGCAGTACTTTCCGCTGGGTGTCCTCTTCTTCCCTCCAAGAAGGGCACTATCTGAAGTCTTGCCTCAGGGCCTTTGCACAGGCTGCTCCCTCCGGCTGGAGTGCCACCCCCTCTCTTTCTCCAGCCCCTCCCACCACCTCCACTGCCAGCTTCATGACTGGGTCATGCCTTTGTCACGCCTTTCCTATCCCAGCATTGTTGCGTCCTGCCTGGTCATTGCTTTTTATTTTTTTGCCCCCACTGGATTCCTTAAACACAAAAGCTCACACACTATGTCTCCATGCATGTCTCCATGCTTTTTTTTTTTTGCCCCCACTGGATTCCTTAAACACAAAAACTCACACACTCATCTCCATGCCCAGCAGAGTCAGGAATACAGTATTTTTGTAGAACAAACCACTGCACACAGTGGTATGGTAACTTACAGTGTTGAGTGAACGGCCCTGGCTTGAGGGCTTCAGGAGTTCTAAGAGGTCAGTTTAGGCTTGTGCATTGAGGGTGGCCTGTTGTTTTCCGCCACCTTCTTTCTGCGGACTTCTTTTTTGTGTGTGTCTGTTCCTTTCTGTCCCCTCCATCTCCTCAGCCCTCTTTCTCTGCCCTGCACATAATCCCACTGCCGCCAGGGGTCTCTTCCATCACCCAGTCACTTGTGGTCGTTCCATTTCATCAGCAAAGCACAGGAAGAGAGTACTGCTTAACTGAAGGGAACATTCCTAAGAAGTTAGCATTGAAGGGCTTCAGAGAGAGAGGTTTTCACTGAAACCAAGGGTAGGCAAACTACAGCCAAATCCAGCCTGCAGACTGTTTTCTCAGGCGAGTGAGCTAAGCAAGGTTTTTACATTTCTCTGCCTGTGAACAAACAAGGCAGTGCATGTGTGTCTGGGGCGAGGGAGCGGCTGTCACCAAGCCCCAACCCATTCACGGCTTCCCTTCGGCTCTCCCCACACAGTGCCGCCCTCCAAGCCAGACTGCAGCACCCAGGGAGAGACCGTCATTGGGAACGACATCCAGCTGACCTGCCAGTCAAAGGAGGGCTCCCCAGCCCCTCAGTACAGCTGGAAGAGCTACAATGTCCAACACCAAGAGCGTCAAGTCGCACCAGGTAAAAAGGTCTGCAAGGAAGGCCAGCCCCCCACATCGAGGTGCTGCTGGTGTGGTTAGCATTGCCAGAGGAGACCCTGGGCTGACCAGTCAGATGCCCCTGCGGGCTGCCCCTCCCCCTGCATTTTGCACTGGATTATCTCGGACCATCTCTCTAAGCAGCATTTTTCTCTAATAGTGCCTACCTCATAGGTTATTGTGACAGATAATTACATCGTGCATGTTAACTTGTTTTCTTTATTCCCCATAACTGAATTCTCTCAAGCAAGCATGAATCAGTAACCAGTCGCTGCACAGGCACTGGTGGGATTTTAGTTTTGATTATGATTATGTCCTAAAGTATACATTTAAGTCCTCTGGTCTAACTCTGTGGCTCCACTTAAGGGCGGAGAAGTTTCTGTTTCCATCCCTTATCTAGGCAGACCCATCTCGGACTGCCCTGGTTCCCACCCCCAAACTCAACCCCATTGTATAGTCCCCACTACACATCTGGGTCTGCTATGAGTTTCCACATTCTCAGGGAAGGAAATTCTGCTGTAGATTCTGCTGTGGTTGCCAGGAGACTGGTTTTGTACCAGGCAGTTTAGTATTTGACCTTTCGATCAGGAAAGAAAAAAGGAGCTGTATAAACATCCCGCTGCCATTACCTTGGAGTCGACTAATGTGGGAAAACCCCAGTGGAATCCCTGGGCCCTGTTTCCACCAGCTGCTTAGCCAGCTGCACCCACCACTCCTGAAGATCAAGAAAGGCAAGGTCTGGGAAGTCCCATTGGATTAACTTCTGGGAAGACTTTCTGTCCAGTGTGGGCGGAAAGGAAGTGGGTGGTGGAGCAGTGGGTATAGACAACAGGTCTGAGGAGATGAGATGGGAGAGCAAGTCCCTCCAAGTGAGGGCACAGATAGGGGCTCCTGCCAAATGAGGGGAACTTGAGCACTCTACCATTAGTTTGAGGGTAAGACAAGAACTTCTGAAAAGTTAAAAAAAAGAAAAAAAAAAGAATTAGTAGAACTCAATCTATTGAACATAAAATAGAAGATGTATTATGGATTTCAACAAGCTTCTGGATTTGTTTACATATTTCTGGCTGGCAAGTTTTTATTGAGTGTGTCCAAACTGGTTGGCAGCTCTCCTCTGGCTGTATGACCTCCTGTCTCTGGGCTGTAAACGGCCCAGGGACTCCATAGATGGTCACAGGCCAGCCACAGACACCAGTTGACCTGGCCTTCCAGCAGAGTGTGTAGAGCAGAGGGTTGCATGAGTGCATGCTCAGTCACTCAGTTGATTCTTGTGACCCCATGGACTATAGCCTGCCAGAGTCCGTTGTCCATGGGATTTTCCAGGCAAGAATACCGGAGTGGGTTGCCATTTCCTTCTCCAGGGGATCTTCCTGATCCAGGGACCAAAGCTCTGTCTCTTACCTCTCCTGCATTGGCAGGCAGATTCTTTACCACTGACCACCTGTCAGTGAAGCTAGCAGAGGGTAACAAGATGGGAAATGCAGCCATAGTTTGTATTCAGTGGTGCTAGAATCCAGAGGGGTCAAAGAAGGTTTCTTCAAGGAGGGGGCACTTGAACAGGCAGGAGAGCATGGTGGTTAGGAGCATGCATGGGCTTGAATCCTGGCTTGTTAACTGTGTGACCTTGGCAAATTAGTCTCTCTTTGCCTTCATTTGTACATCTGTAAAATGGGCATAAAATAGTATTTATTTCATAGGGATATTGTGAAGGTTTTTTTTTTGGCTTTTCTTTGCAGCCTGTGAGATCTTAGTTCCTCAACCAGGGATCAAACCCATGCCCCTTGCATTGGGAGTGTGGAGTTAGGGAAGTCCTATTGTGAAGTTTAAATAAAAGTATATATAAAATACTGAGACCAAGTGCCTGGTAGAACGATTAGCTGTTGTCTGAGCTGGTTCCTTAAGAATAAGTAGGCTAAGCGTGGAGAAAGCTTAGGAACTGTGCCTGCAGGAAGGATGGGAGATGCCACTGAAGAGAAGCTGAGATGAGAGATAATGTAGGCCCTGCATATCGGACTCGGGAGGCTGGCCTCTGCCCTGTAGGATGTGGGGACCCTACTCACAGCTCTCCTGTGAAAGGTTCATCTGCTTGTTAGAAGCCAGAACTCAGTTTTTCAATGATCCAAAAACATGAGGGCAATAAAAGAGGTTAAATGGAGATTGCTTAGTTACTTTGGGAAAGATTTATTCTGCCTCTAGTTAAGAATTACTCGGAGTCAGAATTGGGATTTGACAGTGACCGAAAAAAGCCTCTGGATGGTGGTGCGGGTTGGGCATTGTTCTTAAAGACTTCGGCTCTGTCTTGCCTCATGGAGCCCCAGAGAGGCTATCATGTCATCTTCTGTGGGTCAGTTGAAACCCGTTTCTGACTTTTAAAATATTTTGAAACAATCCACAGTGGGCAATCTGGGGAGCAGAGTTCCTCAACCTTCTACATCTAAAGAGAGAATTCTCAGTATTAGAGATTGTTTCCTTTAATTTAGATCAGCGGGAGTAAGCCAGCAGTAAAAGGACAGGAAATCTGGAATCAACAAATGAGGGTTTGAGTTCTGGCTTCTTCTGTCACTCGTGGCCTCTCAGACCGTTAGTATCTCCATCTGCAAGATTGGGATGATCATTATACAGCCTTCCCCAAAGACTGTGGAGAGGGTAAGAGGCGATCACGTATGTGATACCTCTGAACATCCTTGTAAACCCTGTCAGTCAGCTGAGTTTCACGCACTGAAGGAGTTGGAATCTGCATAGTAAGGAAGGCGGGAGAAGTGATTTTAGGGGCGGGAGCACTTTAGGGGAGGATGTTCTGAAGGGTGGGCTTCCCAGGTGGTTCAGTGATAAAAGAAACCACCTGCCGATGCAAGAGACACAGGAGACCCAGGTTTGACCCCTGGGTCAGGAAGATCCCCTGGAGGAGGAAATGGCAGCCCACTCCAGCATTCTTGCCTGGAGAATCCCACGGACAGAGGAGGCGGGCGGGTTGCAGCTCATGGGGTCACACAGAGTCGGACACGGCTGGCACAGTGCGCACACACACTCCCACGTGCTTTCTGAAGGGTGGGCGTGGACGTTGCTCCCAGCAGCCGGGCTTGTTGAAGGCAGCTTGAGCTTGTTGACAAGCCATGGGATCAGGGAGATGGTGGGGTAGGAGGCAGAAAAGTCAAACCCTGTCAATTTGACATCAGTGTCTCTTACTGACCTGGGCTGCTCTGGAGGGAAACTGCTCCCTAGCTGCAGCAGAGGCAATGTGGAAACCCTACTGTCCTATGTGTTCCCCTTCTTGACCACGAGGTGTCGTTGCAGAAGAAACATTCATTTTGGCCAGACTTCAAGAACTATTGGGTCTTTTCCAGAGGAAAAGGGACTTGGGAGCTCCAAACCAGAATCCAAACAGGTCTTGTGGTAATGTGTGTGCACTGGTTAATCCAAGAGTAGCTTCTAATGTCCATTGTTTGTTTTGAGAAACGGAAAGGAAAGTGCTGACTCTGGCCTAGGCTGCCACATGCTCCCTACCCTAAACAAGGCCAGGAGCTCCAACAAGCTGGGCTCTGATAAATGGCAAGAGCCTGGGGCTTTCCACCTTCATCTGTCTGAAATGTGCTGAGTACATTTAACACACAGACTGAGTTTCATGTTCTAAAATAGTGGGACTCTGTTAAGAGCCATACACCCCTGAAACATGTCCAGGTTCATAGAGTATTTCTCAGAATAGTTTTGTGTTCCCTCAAGATGCCTCTTAAAAATATAAAAACCCAATTGGCTTAGAAAATGGGGCCATTAATACCATAACCCCGTGTTAGAGGTGTCCGGTGCTATTAGCACGTCAGAAACTCTAACTCATGCTGAACTTGCTTTGGTCATAAACCCTTTCTTAGTATCATATGTTACTATCACATGTAAACAGTGTTCCAGAAAAATTGCCAAGGTATGAAATTCTAGGATAGAAGGAATAGCATGTTATAGAGAATGAGTAACCAGAGACTATCATGCTGAGTTTCAGGGGATGGAGCTGGAGAAAGTATATATGAAAGGGTTGGAAGAAAATAATCTCAAATCAAAGTGCTATTATTTCCAGCTGGTGAGATTATGAACGATTTTTATTTTGTTCTCTGCTCTTCATAGAGGCCTCCTCTGACCCTTCAGATGAGATTAAGATCTGATGGGGCTTCCATTATGAACTCTAATCACTATGTAATCACCATTGCTTTATGTCTGTTCTCCCTTATACACACCAAAGGATAGGGACCCTCTTCATCTTGTTTTGAACTGATGTGACGAGCATAGCAAGATTTTCTAGATTAGACTAAATTGAAGTAATAATTTTATGTCATAAATTATTGTATGTTATGTACATATTATTGTAATGAGCATAATGTAATATATGTATAAGTTTTTATAATGAGCTTCCATTGCTTGTAAAATATATCTTTTTCTTTCTTTAAAAAAATTTTTATTTTATATTGGAGTATAGTTGATTTCAAATGTGTTAGTTTCAGAATGATTCAGTTATACATATACATATATCTATTCTTTTTCAGGTTCTTTTCCCATTTAAGTTACTGTGCTATACTGTAGGTTTTTGTTGACTATCTTATATATAGTAGTGTGTATATGCTAATCTCAGCCTCCTAATTTATCCCTTCCCCTGCATTTCCCCTTTGGCAACCAAGTTTGTTTTCTAAATCTGTGAGTCTGTTTTGTTTTGTAAATAAGTTCCCCTCATATCATTTTATTAGATTCCACGTATAAGTGGGCTTCCCTTGTGGCTCAGACAGTAAAGCATCTGCCTAAAATGTGGGAGACCCGGTTTCAATCCCCGGGTCGGGAAGATCCCCTGGAGAAGGAAATGGCAACCCACTCCAGTACTCTTGTCTGGGAAATGCCATGGACGGAGGAGCCTGGTAGGCTACGTCCATCAGGTCGCAAAGAGTCGGACTTCACTTTCACTTTCTTTCACATATAAGTGATATCACATGATATCTGTCTTTCTCTGATTTATTTCACTTAGTAAGATAATCTCTAAATCCATCTGTGTGACCACAAATGGCATTATTTCATTCTGTTTTATGGCTGAATAATTGTATATATGGCATCTGATCCCATCACCTCATGGGAAATAGATGGGGAAACAGTGGAAACAGTGTCAGACTTTATTTTTTTGGGCTCCAAAATCACTGCAGATGATGACTACAGCCATGAAATTAAAAGACGCTTACTCCTTGGAAGGAAAGCTATGACTGACCTAGATAGCATATTAAAAAGCAGAGACATTACTTTGCCAACAAAGGTCCGTCTGGTTAAGGCTATGGTTTTTCCAGTGGTCATGTATGGATGTGAGAGTTGGACAGTGAAGAAAGCTGAGCGCTGAAGAATTGATGCTTCTGAACTGTGGTGTTGGAGAAGACTCTTGAGAGTCCCTTGGACTGCAAGGAGATCCAACCAGTCCATCCTAAAGGAGATCTGTCCTGGATGTTCATTGGAAGAACTGATGCTGATGCTGAAACTCCAATACTTTGGCCACCTGATGTGAAGAGTTGACTCATTTGAAAAGACCCTGATGCTGGGAGGGATTGGGGGCAGGAGGAGAAGGGGACGACAGAGGATGAGATGGCTGGATGGCATCACCGACTCGATGGACATGAGTTTGAGCAAACTCTGGGAGTTGGTGATGGACAGGGAGGCCTGGCGTGCTGCAGTTCATGGGGTCGCAAAAAGTCGGACACGACTGAGCGACTGAACTAACTAGCTAACTAATTGTATATATGTACCACTTCTTCTTCATGCATTTGTCTGTTGATGGACATTTAGGCTGTTTTCATGTCTTGGCTGTTGCACATAGCACGCAGTAAACACTGGGGTGCATGTATCTCTTCGAAGGATGGTGTTCTCTAGATGTATGCCCAGGAGTGGCATTGCTGGTATTGCTATCATATGGTAGCTCTGTTCTTGAACAGTATTCTGTACTGTTCTCCATCATGGTTTTACCAATTTACATTCCCACCAATACTGTAGGGAGGGTTCCCTTTTTTCCACATCCTCTCAAGCATTTATTGTTTGTAAGATTATTGATGATGACCATTCTGGCCAGATGAGGTGATACCTCTTTGTAGTTTTAATTTGCCTTCCTCTTAATAGTTACTGATGTTGAGCATCTTTGAGTTAATGATGAGATTTTTGGCCATCTGTATGTCTTCTTTAGAGAACTGTTTATTTAGATTTTCTGCACATTTTTTGATTGCATTGTTTGTTATTTTGATATTGAGCTACATGAGCTGTTTATATGTTTTGGCGATTAATCCCGTGTTGGTCATGTTGTCTGCAAATATTTTCTCCCATCCTGTGTGTTGTTTTTTCATTTTGTTTATGGTCTCCTTTGCTGTGCAAAGGTTTTTAAGTTTAATTAGGTTCCATTTTTTAATATTTTAATTTTTATTACTCTATGAGGTGGCTCCAAAAATTGTTACAATGTATGTCATTGAGCGTTCTGCCTATGTTTTTCTCTAAAAGTTGTATACTGCCTGGTCTTACATTGAGATCTTTCATCCACTTTAAGTTTGTTTTTGTGTGTGGTATTAGTGCGTGCGTGCAAAGTCACTTCAATCGTGTCCAACTCTTTGCAACCCTATGGACTGTAGCCCACCAGGCTCTTCTGTCCGTGGGATTCTCCAGGCAAGAATACTGGAGTGGGTTGCCATGCCCACCTCCAGAGGATCTTCCTGACCCAGGGATCGAACCTGCATCTCCTGCGGCTCCTGCATTGCAAGCGGGTTCTTTACCACTGAGCCACCAGGGAAGCCAGGTGTGTGGTGTTGAGAATGTTCTAATTTCGTTCTTCACATGCAGTTGTCCAGGTACCCCAGCACTGCTGATTGAAGAAATCATCTTTTATCCATTGTATTGATATTATTCTTGCCTCTTTTGTTGTAGATGAATTGGCCGAACATGTGTAGGTTTATTTCTGGGCTTTCTCTCCTGTTCCATTGACTTATATTTCTGTTTTTGTGCCAGAACCATACTGATTTGATTATTGTAATTTGTTGTATAGTCTGAAGTCAGGGAGCCTGACTCCTCTGCATTTTTTTCCCCTCAAGATTTCTTTTGCTATTATTATTGCTATTATAAGTCTTTCGTTTCCATACAAATTTAAAAACTTTTTGTTTTAATTCAGCAAAAAAATGCCATTGGCTTGGATAGTGTAGTCATTTTGATAGTATTGATTTCTCCAATCCAGGACCAGGGTGTATCTTTCCATCTGTGTCATCTTTGATATCTTTCATCAGTGTCTCATAGTTTTCAGAGTACGGGTTTTTTTTTCCTCCTTAGGTAGGTTTTCCTAAGTATTTTATACTTTTTGATGTGATGGTAAATGGAATTGTTTCCTTTTTTCTCCTTCTCATCTTTTATTGTTAGTGCATAGAAGTGTATTTCTGTGTATTAATTTTGCATCTGGCAACTTTACCAAATTCTTTGATGCTATCTAATCATTTTCTGGTCTCACTTCTTTTCCAATTTAGATTCCTTTTTTTTTTTCTTCTCTGATTGCTATGACTAGGACTTCCAAAACTATGTTGAACAAAGGACATCCTTGTCCTATTTCTGATCTTAGGGGAAATGCTTTCAGCTTTTTCATCACTGAGTATAATGTTAGCTGTGGGTTTGTCACACATGGCCTTTATCATGTTGAGGTAGTTTCCATCTATCCTACTTTCTGGAGTTCTTTTTAATCATAAATAGGTGTTGAATTTTGTCAAAAGCTTTCTATTTTTTCCTTTTCTGCATCTATTGAGATGGTCATATGTTTTTTATTCTTCAAATTGCTAGCACATTATATCACACTAACTTGTTTAATTTGTAGGTATTGAAAAAGCCCTGCATCCATGGGATAAACCCCACTGGATCATGGTACAAGATCCTTTTAATGTATTGTTCTTTAATGTATTGGATTTGTTTGAGTAGTATTTTGTTGAGGATTTTTGCATCTATATTCATCAGTGGCCTGTAATTTTATTTTTTGTAGTATCCTTGTCTTGTTTTGATATCAAGGTGGTGATGGCCTCAAAGAAGGAGTTTGAGAGTGTTCCTTCCTCTGTAATTTTTGCAAGAGTTTCAGAAGGATAGGTGTTAAGTCTTTTCTATATATAAGTACCGAGTACTAATGGATTGCATAACTGGAACTCTGGTTAACTCTTCTCTAAGATGTTAGGTAGATTAGCCTATGAAGCCATCTGGTTCTGGATTTTTATTAGTTGGGAGGTTTTAAATCGCAGTTTCAATTTTAGTACTTGTGATTAGTTCGTATTTTGTATTCTTCTCAGTTCAGTCTTGGGAGATTATACATCTCTAAAATTTGGCCATTTCTTCCAGATTGTCCATTTTATTGGTGTATGGTTGCTTGTACTAGTCCCTTATGATCCTTTATATTTCTGCGGTGGTGTCCATTGTAACTTTTCCTTTTTCATTTCCAAGTTTACTGATGTGAGTCCTCTCCCTTTTTTTCTTAATGAATCTGGCTAAACATTTATCAATTTTTTTATCTTCTCGAAGAACCAGCTTTTAGTTTCATTGATATTTTCTATTGTTTTCTTTGTCTCTATTTCATTTCTTTCTGCTCTGATCTTTATGATTTCTTTCTTTCTAATAGCTTTGGGTTTTGTCTGTTCTTCTTTCTCTAGTTGTTTTAGGTGTAAGGTTAGGTTGTTTATTGGAGATTTTTCTTGTTTTCTGAGGTAAGATTGTATTGCTATAAACTTCCCTCTTAGAAATACTTTTGTTGCATCCCACAGGTTTTGAATCATTACTTTTATATTTTCATTTTCCTCTAGGTATTTAAAAAATTTTATTTGATTTCTTCAGTGATTTATTTGTTGTTTAGTAGCATATTATTTAGCCTCCACGTGTTTGTTTTTCAGTTTTTTTTTTTTCTTGTAGTTGATTTCTAATATTATAGCATTGTGTTTAGAAAAGATGCTTGATATATTTTCAATTTTCTTAAATTTACCAAGACTTGCTTTGTGGCCTAGCATGTGATTTATCCTGAAGAATGTGTACTTGAGAATAATGTATATTCTGCTGCTTTTGGATGGAATACTCTATAAATATCAATTAAGTCTATCTGGTTTAATGTTTCATTTAATGTCTGTGTTTCTTTATTAATTTTCTTTTTTTAAAAAATCCTTTTGGCCACATCACGCAGCATGTGAGATCTTAGTTTCCTGACCAGGGACCAAATCTGTGCCCCCTGCATTGGAAGTGTGGAGTCTTAACCACTGGACCACCAAGGAAGTCTGTCCTTATTGATTTTCTGTCTGTATGATCTGTCCAATGATGTAAGTGGGGTTGTTAAAGTTCCCACTATTATTGTGTTACTGTTGATTTCTCCTTTTATGTCAGTTATCATTTGTTTTATATATTGAGGTGTTCCTATGTTGGGTGCATATATAGTTATAATTGTTATATCTTCTTCTTGGATTAATCCTTTGATCATTGCATAATGTCCTTCTTTGTCTCTTATAACAGCCTTTACTTTAAAGTCTATTTTGTCTGATATGAGTCCTGCTACTTCAGATTTTGATTTCCGTTTTCATAGAATACCCTTTTTCATACCCTCACTTTCAATTTGTGTGGGTCCCTAGATCTGAAATGGGTTTCTTCTAGACAGCGTATATATTGAGTCTTGTTTTTGTATCCATTCAGTCAGTCTATATCCCTTGGTTGGAACATTTAATCTATTTATATTTAAGGTAATTATTGATATGTATTTTCTTATTCCCATTTTGTTAATTGTTTTGGGTTTGTTTTTGTAGGGTTTTTTCTTCCTTTCTCTTCTATTTTCTTGAAATTTGATGACAAACTTTAGTGTTATGTTTAGATTCCCTTTTCTTTTTTGTATGTGTATCTATTGTTTATTTTTGGTTTGCAGTTAGCATGAGGTTTCAAAATAACAGTCTATATATAGGCAAGATTGTTTTGAGTTCTAGTCTTTTGATTTCAAATGTATATTCCATATGCTGCATTTGTTCTCTCCTCTTCTCATGATTGCTGGTTACTATATCATATTTGTGTGTGGATAATTTCTTACCTTTACTGTTTATTTGCCTTTACTGATAAGCTTTCCCATTTGTAATTTTCTTGGACCTTTTTCTTTTCCACCTAGAGAAATTCCTTTAGGATTTGTTGTAAAGCTGGTTTGGTTGTACTGAATTGTCTTAGCTTTTGCTGGTCTGTAAAACTTTTGATTTCTCCATTGATTCTGAACAAGAGCTTTATTGGGTAGAGTATTCTTGGTTGTAGGTTTGCTTCCCCTCTCCTTTTTGTCTTTTAGCCACAACATGCAACATGTAGGATCTTAGTTCCCTGACCAGGGATCAAGCGCATCCCCCTGTATTTGTAGCATGGAGTCTTAAATACTGGGCTACAAAGCAAGTCCTGATTTTTCCCTTTTATTGCTTTATATTGTGCCACTCTCTTTTGGCATGCTGAGTTTCTCTTGAAAAATAAGCTGATAACCTTATGGGAATTCCCTTGTGTGTTATTTTTTGCTTTTCTCTATTGCTTATAACACTTTTTCTTGGTCTTTAATTTCTGTCAATTTGGTGAATATGTGCTCTTGACATGTTCTTCATTGAGTTTATCATACATAGGACTCTCTGTACTTCCTGGACTTGGGTCAGGTTTCCTTTCCCGTGTTAGGGAGGTTTCAGCTTTTGTCTCTTCCAGTATTTTCTCAGGGCCCTTCTCTCTCTCTCTTCCTTCTGGGACCCCATAATGTGAACACTGGTGTGTTTAACGTTGCCCCATAAGTGCTCATTTCTTCTCGCTCTTTTTCTTTGTTGTGGCGTGCCACAGTGACTTTCAGCACTGCCTTCAAGCTCCCTCACCTGTTGTTCTACCTCATTTACAGTATTAATTCCTTCCAGTTTACTTTTCATTTCAGTTACTATATTGTTCAGCTGTTTGTTCTTTATATCTTCTAGCTCTTCGTTTTACCATTTTTGTATCTTCCCCATCTGTGCTTTCATTCTTTTTCTGAGGCCTTGGGTCATCTTTACTATTATTATTCTGGATTCTTTTCTGGGTAGATTTCCTATCTCCACCGCACTTAATCTTCTTAAGGGGTTTTATCTTGTTTCTTCATCTGGAACATATGCTTCTGGCCATCACATTTTGTCTAACTTTCTGATCTCCATTTCATAAGCTGCAGGTCTGTAGTTTCTCTTGCTTCTGGTGTCTGCTCCCTTGTTTGTGAGGTTCTCCTAGAGGCTTATGCAACCTTCCTGGTGGGAGGGACTGGTGCCTGCCCATTGGTGGGTAGAGCTGGGTCTTACCCCTCTGGTGGGCAGAACCATGTCAAGGGCTGTGTTTAGAGTTGGTTGTGGGGTCAGGAAGACTTTAGGCAGCCTCTCTGCTGATGGGTGGGGCTGTGTTCCTGCCTTGCCTGTTGTTTGGCCTGAGGCATCCCAGCACTGGAGTTGTTGGGTGGGGCCAGGTCAAAATGCCAGCCTCCAGGAGAGCTCACACCATAGAGTGCACCCCCATACCTCTGCCTCCAGTGCTTTTGTCTCCACGGTGGCCACAGCCACCCCCTGCCTTCCCTGGAGATGCTACAAAACCAGCAAATACTTCTGTCTCGGGCTCCTATGAAGTCACTGCTTTTTCCCTGGGTCCCAGTGCACATAAAACCTTGTGTGCACCCTCCAGCTCAACAGAGTTGAGTTTCTGTTTTGCACAGTTCTGTGGAGTTTCTGTGATCAAGCCTTCTGGCCTTCAAAACCAAGTGCTCTGAGGAGTCCCTCACTCAGTGCCAGACCTCCAGGCTGGGCAGCCTGATGTGAGGCTCAGAATCCTCACTTCTGTGAGAGAACCTCTGTGATATAATTATTTACCAGCTTGTGGGTTGCCCATTTGGTGGGTATAGGATTTGATTGGGCATATTGTGAATGTGCCCTTCCTACCATCTTTTTGTGGCTTCCTCTTTGTCTTTGGATGTAGAGTATCATTTTTGGTGGGTTCCAGTCTTTTTTGTCAGTGGTTGTTTCAGCAGTTAGATTTGATTTTGGTATTTTTGTGGGAGGAGTTGAGCTCAAGTCCTTCTACTCTGCCATCCTGTCTCCAATCAGAAGCCAAAGTTCTTTAATAAGCATAGATGTGGACATGTGGGTAATCCTTTGGGTGTGTCTTCTCAGACAAATTCACATAAAATATATGTCTGTACTTGGTATTTCCACAGGCACAGCAGCCTAAGATTGGTTTGTTGGTCACCCCATCAAATGTGGAATCTTGTTCACAAGAGAGGCCTCATTTTGAAAATAAATGATGTGTTTCTATATGATACTAGCCTTTAAAACCACAGCCTGTTCCTGTAGCCATTCCTGCAAATGGCAGTGTCCAGAACACCAAGATTCATGTTCTCTTCCATGGAGTGTTTTCTGAGACCACAATGGGGCAATTACTCATAAACTGTGCTTCTTCTTCATCTATGATATGGGAGATCCTGGCATGGTCTTTCTACTTATCACCCTCTCTGTTCTCTTTTCTATATTTTTTTTAAAAGAAAGTTGTCAACTGTTCTTGGGAATTCTAGACCTAAAAATGAATTTTTGTTACTGTTTTGTCATTTCTTATTTTTGTGACCTTGGGGAAGTCACTTGATTTCTCCAAGCCTCCAGTTACCTCTAGGGCACTGGAGATTGAAATAATTGTTCCATCCACAATACGAGATTGTTGGAAAAATCATATTTGAGGAAGTATAGTGAGTAGCACATTCAGGCAAGAATAATTCACACTGAGACACAATCTTGCAACAGAGTAGAGCTGGGCAGGGAAAGAATTGGCCACCAGGGGAACTAGCAAGAGGTAAAGCTGGATTACTATGAATGGAGGTTTGTGACATTGCACAAGAGACAGGTATCAAGACCATCTGCAAGGGAAAGAAATGCAAAAAAGCAAAATGACTGACTGAAGAAGTCTTACAAATAGCTGTGAAAAGAAGAGAAGCCAAAAGCAAAGAAGAAAAGGAAAGATATACCCATTGGAATGCAGAGTTCCAAAGAATAGCAAGGAGAGATAAGAAAGCCTTCCTCAGTGATCAGTGCAAAGAAATAGAGGAAATCAATAGGATGAGAAAGACCAGCGATCTCCTCAAGAAAATTAGAGATACAAGGGAGCAATTCATGAAAAGATGGGTACAATAAAGGACAGAAATGGTATGGACCTAACAGAAGCAGAAGATATTAAGAAGAGGTGGCAAGAATACACAGAAGAACTGTGCAGAAAAGATCTTCACGACCCAGATAATCCCGATGGTGTGATCACTCACCTAGAGCCAGACATCCTGGAATGTAAAGTCAAGTGGGCCTTAGGAAGCATCACTACGAACAAAGTTAGTGGAGGTGATGGAATTCCAGTTGAACTATTTCAAATCCTAAAAGATGATGCTCTGAAAGTACACTCAATATGTCAGCAAATTTGGAAAACTCAGCAGTGGCCACAGGACTGGAAAACGTCAGTTTTCATTCCAATCCCAAAGAAAGGCACTGCCAAAGAATGCACAAACTACCACACAATTGCACTCATCCCATACACTAGTAAAGTAATGTTCAAAATTCTCCAAGCCAGGCTTCAACAGTATGTGAACTGTGAACTTCCAGATGTTCAAGTCGCCTTTTAGAAAAGACAGAGGAACCAGAGATCAAATTGCCAACATGCGCTGGATCATCGAAAAAGCAAGAGAGTTCCAGAAAAACATCTGCTTTATTGACTATGCCAAAGCCTTTGACTGTGTGGATCACAATAAACTGTGGAAAATTCTGAAAGAGATGGGAATACCAGCCCACCTGACCTGCCTCTTGAGAAATCTGTATGCAGGTCAGGAAGCAACAGTGAGAACTGGGCATGGAACAACAGACTGGTTCTAACTGTTCTATACTGTCAAGGCTGTATATTGTCATCTTGCTTATTTAATGTATGTGTGCAGAGTACATCATGAGAAACACTGGGCTGGAAGAAGCACAAGCTGGAATCAAGATTGCTGGGAGAAATATCAATAACCTCAGATATGCAGATGACACCACCCTTTATGGCAGAAAGTGAAGATGAACTAAAGAGCCTCTTGATGAAAGTGAAAGAGGAGAGTGAAAAAGATGGCTTAAAGCTCAACATTCAGAAAACTAAGATCAAGGCATCTGGTCTCATCACTTCGTGACAGATAGATGTGGAAACAGTGGCAGACTTTCTATTTTTGGGCTCCAAAATCACTGCAGATGGTGACTGCAGCCATGAAATTTAAAGACGCTTACTCCTTGGAAGTAAAGTTATGACCAACCTAGACAGCATATTAAATAACCCAGACATTACTTTGCCTACAACAGTCTGTCTAGTCAAGGCTATGGTTTTTCCAGTGGTTTTGTATGGATGTGAGAGTTGGACTACAAAGAAAGCTGAGCACTGAAGAATTGATGCTTTTGAGACTGTGGTGTTGGAGAAGGCTCTTGTGAGTCCCTTGGACTGCAAGGAGATCCAACCAGTCCATCCTAAAGGAGATCAGTCCTGGGTGTTCATTGGAAATACTGATGTTGAAGCTGAAACTCCAGTACTTTGGCCACCTGATGTGAAGAGTTGACTCATTTGAAAAGACCCTGATGTTCAGAAAGGTTGAAGGCAGGAGGAGGAGGGGATGACAGAGGATGAGAAGGTTGGGTGGAATCACCAACTCAATGGACATGAATATGAGTAAACTCCAGGAGTTGGTGATGGACAGGGAGGCCTGGCGTGCTGCAGTCCATGGGATCACAAAAAGTTGGACACGACTGAGTGACTGAACTGAACTGAAAGCTGGATTGTCAAGGCCAGATCTGTAACAACACATCCATATTAAGAAACTTGGACTTATTATGGAAGATGAGGGACTGTCTCTGAAATGTCACTCAGATCCTATTTGCAATTTAGAATATCTCCTTTGGAGGGAGAGACAGCAGGGGAGGCTGGCTCTCCAGCAAATTAGAGGACAAAGGTCACTAACTCTTCTCTCATGTTAGTGGTTATGACAGAGCATCAGTGAGGATGTGTGTGTCTGTGTGTGTGCTGAATTGCTTCAGTTGTGTCCAACTGTTGGCGACCTCATGGACTGTAGCCTGCCAGGCTTCTCTGTCCATGGAATTCTCCAGGCAAGAATACTAGAGTGGGTTGCCAGAGTGGGTTGCTCTCCTCCAGGGGATC
The DNA here is from genome assembly GCF_963930625.1 of Muntiacus reevesi. NCBI lineage: Eukaryota > Metazoa > Chordata > Mammalia > Artiodactyla > Cervidae > Muntiacus > Muntiacus reevesi. Next base: position 64,001,602 of record NC_089249.1, on the reverse strand, counting down.
TTCCCGACCCAGGGATTGAATCCGTATCTCTTATGTCTGCTGCAGTGGCAGGGGGTTTCTTCACCACTAGCACCACCAGGAAAGCCCATTATTGAGGATGGGATATATAAATTTGTCTAAACATTTATGTTTTATGCTTTAGCTCTCCCTTTCAAGGTAAAGACATTTGTAGGATCATAGATTTAGTAGAACATTTTCTCATGAGGACATCTAGACCATCGCCCTGAATTTGGGAGGATCAGATACTTTCCCTCCCACTTCCAGATGAAGTAACTACAGTTCACAGAAGTTAAATGGCTTACTTAAGTGGTGGAAAAGAAAGAGGAAGAGTCTAGACTGAGTGCCTGCCTCCTCCCTATCCCACCACACATACACATACATATACAACATACAAATACCATATACACTCACACACATACCACTCATGGTAGAGAAATATAGAAGTCAGAATCATAAAGCCTGCTTTCACATGAGTCTAAGCTGAGGAATTCTGTTTCTGAAGATCATAAAAGTTGTTATAATCATATAATCTAATTATAAAACATTTCTATGTAATATATAATGCATATTATGTTTCCTAAGCATTTTCAGTTCAATTGCTCAGTCGTGTCCGACTCTTTGCAACCCCATGAACCACAACACACCAGGCCTCCCTGTCCATCACCAACTCCTGGAGTTTACCCAAACCCATGTCCATCAAGTCGATGGACATCCAGCCATCTCATCCTCCATCAACCCCTTCTCCTCCTGCCCCCAATCTTTCCCAGCATCAGGGTCTTTTCCAATGAGTCAGCTCTTTGCACCAGGTAGCCAGAGTATTGGAGTTTCAGCTTCAACATCAGACCTTCCGATGAACACCCAGGACTGATCTCCTTTAGGATGGACTGGTTGGATCTCCTTGCAGTCCAAGGGACTCTCAAGAGTCTTCTCCAACACCACAGTTCAAAAGCATCAATTCTTCGACACTCAGTTTTCTTTATAGCCCAACTCTCATATCCATACATGACCACTGGAAAAACCATAGCCTTGATTAGGCGGACCTTTGCTGGCAAAGTAATGTCTGGAATTTTTAATATGCTGCCTAAGTTGGTCATAACTTTACTTCCAAGGAGTAAGCGTCTTTAAATTTCATGGCTGCAATCACCATCTGCAGTGATTTTGGAGCCTAGAAAAATAAAGTCAGCCACTGTTTCCACTGTTTCCCCATCTATCTGCCATGAAGTGATGGGACCGGATGCCATGATCTTAGTTTTCTGAATGTTGAGCTTTAAGCCAACTTTTTCACTCTCCTCTTTCACTTTCATCAAGAGGCTCTTTAGTTCATCTTCACTTTCTGCCATAAGGGTGGTGTCATCTGCATATCTGAGGTTATTGATATTTCTCCTGGCAGTCTTGATTCCAGCTTGTGCTTCCTCTAGCCCAGTGTTTCTCATGATGTACTCTGCATATAAGTTAAATAAGCAGGGTGACAATATAAAGCCTTGACGTACTCCTTTTCCTATTTTCCTAAGCATTTACATAGGCATTTGGTTGTGGACTTATATTCATTAGTAGTTTATTTCAAGTTCACAATTACCCTATTGTGAAGGCACTATTACTATCTTATTTATAAATAAACAGATTTAATGAAGCGAAGTTCCTTGCCCAAAGTCACAAAATTAATGTGGCTTCAAACACATGGTTCCTGCCTGAATTTTAAACACTTCAGAATGGTGCAGTCCACCTGGTTTAATCGTCTTACAGCCCTAGAGGAGGATATTTTGTCCACATTACAGATGAGACTCAGACATGTTCAGTGGCAATGCTTTTATCTACATAAGAGTTCAGGAGCCCACACTGTTTCCTAGCTGTTTCTATTCTACTATGATGGACTGTCTCCTCAGCCTGAATCTTCTTGCTTCCCAGTCACAGGACAGACCTTCTCTCTGAAGAACATCTCCACAGAAATGTCGGGTTACTACATCTGCATCTCCAGCAATGAGGTGGGGACTGAGTCCTGCAACATCACTGTGGCTGTCAGACCTCGTAAGAGCAGTTTGGGATGGAGGGAGAGAGGGAGGGTGAAGGCCAGAAGGTGACTGGCTGGGGATCCAAAGAGTCAACTGACTGGGAGGTGAGCCAGGCAGCCTCTTTGGGGTCTCCCATTGGCAGGGTGGCTGAGGCGATGACCAGATACTCCTGTCCCAGGTTCCCCTCATCTGGAGGCTAGCCCAGTTCCCTTTGTTGTTTGGAAATAGCACCTAAGATTGGCTTCTAGAGACCTTAGTCCTACCTTTAGGGTTGCTCTGTGGGCAAGGGGCAAGTGCCCAGACCTGGCTTCCACAGAGTCATTCCCCATCATTTGGGGAGGGACACCCTGACCAGCTTGGAAATGAGCTGGAGTAGGAGCTGGCATGACATCTGAAGGCTCTTTTGGAGCCTGAGTAGCTCGGATCTGTTGGCCATCTGGCGTTTTCTATACTTGCATCCTGAAAAGCATCCTCCAGGCTTGTCTGGTCGTTCCCAGGAGGCCATGCTGCTGGCGGCACTGCCCCTTGGGCTGGGAAGGACCACCTCTCACATCGGGGACACTGGCTACTGTAGTTCTCATCCCTGGCATGCGCACCCTGCGTCTTGTGTTATGGGCTCGAGTTGGGAACTGCGGTTAGGGCTCACAGGACTTGTGGCTCTGTCTCTCCCAGCCTCCATGAACGTGGCTCTGTACGCGGGCATCGCCGGGGGCGTGGCTGCGGCTCTCGTCATCATCGGCATCATCCTCTACTGCTGCTGCTGCCGGGACACGGGCAAGGCTGAGGACACCGACGTCGCACGGCCGTGAGTGTCGGGGTCAGCCTGTGGGCAAGGCTCTAAGCACGTTAGGAAGATGTGCCCCAGCTCCTCACAGCCTCTTCCCCTCACAGCACCTCAGGGGGCAGCTGTTAACAATAAAAACAACTTTTATCCATCCCATTTTAAAGTTGAGGAAAGAGTCAATGATTTACCCAAATCATAAAGTGGCATTGCTCTCTGGGACATGACTCCAGGGCTCATGGTTCTCCAGTCTCTAATCCCAGGGTAGAGTTTCCTGTGGGTGTCCAGGGCCAGGTGTGGGGGCAAGCCTCTGTCACAGGCTGCTCTCTCCTCATAGCAAGCGCTAGACCCAGCTCCCTCAGTCCTGAGTGGGTGAGTGTGAACCCTTCCCCTCTGTCCTCAATGCCTGCAGGAACCGGGCGGCCTACCGGGAGCCACCAGAGCAGCTGACAGAGCTTTCCAGAAGACAAGAAGAGGAGGGAGAGGATGACTACAGGCGTGAAGACCGGAGGGACGCCGGCCGAGAGACCCCTGACCGGGCTGGCCGATGACCCAGGTCTGCTGCAGGCTGGGGTCAGTGGGAGGATTAAGGGGTCATCCCCCTGCCTCAAGGCCTCTCCTCTCCTTTCCAAACCTGACTTTTCTGACCCTTTGCCCCAGATATTGAGGGATGCTTCATTCCCCATGTTGGTTGCTGGAGGACTTGTCTTGGCCTAGCCAAGGGGACGTCACTTCTGAGTGACCTGCCAAGTGCCCTCCCCTTTGAAGTGACCCTCCTATTACAGCTCAGGGCCCTTCACCCTGGACTAGGCAGCAGCGCCCACTTCCCCATGGCACTCCTGCTCCCCAGAGGTGATACTAGCCTCAGGAGGGCAGAAGTTGCCCTCCCCACTGTGTGCCCAGCATCCAGGGGAACAGCACCTGGCAGAGGTTTTGCATGCAATACATTTTTGTTGAATGAATGAAAGAATAAATGAGTACACAAAGACTTTATTTATCCAACTTTGGTGTGAACTCCTTGCTTTGGACCCATGTTGGCCTGACCTCAAGCTCCCTCTCCAGCTGGATCTCCCACAACTTTTCTGAACATTCCAGATGTTCCCTGCAAGGGCCACCTCAACTCCCACTGCGCACTCCCTGATAGGCTTTGCTTTCTCCATCTGGCTGGGAATGCCCATGAAACTCCCATCTCTGCCTGTCAAATCATACCTGTCCCTCCAGGCCCATCTCAAATCCAGGTGAACTCTGTAACCCCATCCTAATCTCACACACAGATGGGGACAGTCTCGTTACTTTGTCCCACACCCATCACAGGCCACATGGCACAGTTGTCTGAGTGTCTCTCCCTCTGTGTGTAGTGCTGCCTCCTGGAGCAGGGCCTGGGCCTCAAACCCCTGCTTTTCCTGGAGCCCTCACAGTCTCAGCCCTTCTAGCAGGCTCAGTCCAGCTAAATTTAGGAAACTGCTTTCGTAGATTGGGCCTTCCCCTCTCTGGTCCCTGAGACACAAAGATGACTCCCACCCAAATCCACTTGCTAATTTCATGAATGAAGGAAGAGATGATTTAAATGAACACATACTCATGTGAGTACATACACTGGAGTTAGTTTGCAGCTGGTTCTGTGGTCATAGTGATTCTTCTTAAGGACAGAGTAACTGACATGCCCATCTCTGCTTCCTGATACCTAATCCCTGCACTGCCCAGTCTGTTCCAATCTTGGCTGGGCTGCCAGATCTGCTTTGCTGGCTGTCTGTCTAGTTGCCCCTCCCATAGCCTCTCACCTGTTTGTCGATTACTTCTGTTCCCAAGAGCTCGGCAGTGTCCTGGCTGCTTGGGTCTTGTGATCCAGGAGCTAGTTTCACTTAAATGCAATTTACCAGCAAGTAAACATTATCATTTCTTTTTTCTTTGAATGATCAGAAAAGCAAATCTGTAAATCTGTTGTCCTTTAGCTTCATAGCATTAGTCCTTCCAATGAATATTCAGGACTGATTTCCTTTAGGTTTGACTGGCTTGATCTCCTTGCAGTCCAAGGGAATTTAGAATATATTTTTAATATATTTTTATATAAACATATTTTTATGTGTTTTGTTAAATTCTTTGGTTCATTCAAAATGCTGTCAGTAATAATAAAATTGTCAGTGGAAATTCTTATTTCTTTTTTAAAGTGGGTTTTATTCACATCTAGGTACAGATTATGTCATTTGTTGTCATGTGTCAGCCTGCTGTGGGCCTCTCTTAGGCTTTTTGGGAGAGGTGAGGTAAGGGAGTCAAGGAGAGAACTGGGTCAGAGCCTGTGGGTCCCATTGATTGTAGCCATAGTAGGGTCAGGCAATGATTGCTGGGGACAGGACAGAGCCCTGCCTGATTATGGAAGAATATTCCAGGTGCCTGCAACATCAGAAAGAACACACGGACCTGGGATTGGGTGCATACACTCTAAGGAAGATGGTGGAGAGGCTCTGGCCAGATATACCCCAAAGAGCGCCCCTCCTGAGAGAGGGAAGAAAGCAGACCCCCGTTCCAACTGTCAGAAATCTGGTGATTCTTCCTCCTCTGCAAGCATTCAGCTCTGTCACCCTCTCCCACCACACATTCAAAGTCCTCTTGACCTATGTACCCCTGTCTTGCACCTGTTCCACAGTACTGTCATTACCATGGCCTGTGTCTGCCTAGGCCTGTGAGGTTCGTGAGAATAGGAACAGATCTTACTCATGGCCTGGCACATATTCACACAAAACTTGACACATTTTTGTTGAATGAATAATTTTTTTTGTCACCGTGTCCTGTTCAAAGCCATTTCCTTGTCCTCTAGATACTTTGGGTGTCTCCCAGCCCTCCTGGGGCAAAGTTTTACACACATGATCTTGAAAGTAGTGGAAAGGAGGTGTCCACCTCCCCCACCCCTGACCTGGCTGACCTCTCTGCCCCTGGAAGGGCTCTGAAAGTTCACCTGCCTTAGCTCCAGGCTTGGGTAAGAAAACGAGGGAGATTGGAACCCACCACATTCCTTCAGCAATAAATATTTTGTGAGCTCCTGCAATGTGTCACATTGAGAAACCTGTATGCAGGTCAAGAAGCAACAGTTAGAACCAGGCATGGCACAATGGACTGCTTCCAAATTGGGAAAGGTGTACTTCAAGGCTGTATTATTGTCACCCTATTTTATTTATATACAGAGTACATCAATGAAATGCCAGGCTGGATGAAGCACAAGCTGAAATCAAGATTGCCAGGAGAAATATCAATAACCTCAGATATGCAGATGACATCACCCTTATGGCAGAAAGTGAAGAACTAAAAAGACTCTTGATGAAGGTGAAAGAGGAGAGTGAAAAAATTGAAACTCAACATTCAAAAAACTAAGATCATGGCATCTGGTGCCATCACTTCACGTCAAATAGATGATGAAACAGCAGAAACAGTGACAGACTTTATTTTCGTGGGCTCCAAAATCACTGCAGATGGTGACAGCAGTGAAATTACATGAAATTCACATGCAGCCATGAAATTAAAAGATGCTTGCTCCTTGGAAGAAAAGCTATGACCAACATAGACACCATATTAAAAAGCAGAGACACTACTTTGCCAACAAAGGTTTGTCTAGTCAAAGCTATGGTTTCTCCAGTAGTCATGTATGAACGTGAGAGTTGGACCATAAAGAATGCTGAGTGCTGAAGAATTGATGCTTTTGAATTGTCATGTTGGAGAAGACTCTTGAGAGTCCCTTGGACTGCAAGGAGATCATACCAGTCAATCCTAAAGGAAATCAGTCCTGAATATTCATTGGAAGGACTAATGCTGTGAAGCTAAAGCTCCAATAGTTTGGCCACCTGATGCAAAGAACTGACTCACTAAAAAAGACCCTAATGCTGGGAAAGATTGAAGGCAGGAGGAGAAGGGAACCACAGAGGATGAGACAGTTGGATGGAATCACTGACTCAATGGACATGAGTTTGAGCAAGCATCAGGAGATGGACAGGGAAACCAGGCATGCTGCAGTCCATGGGGTTGCAAAGAGCTGGACATGACTGAGTGATCAGCAACAACAATGTGCCAAACACAGTACTGGATATAGAGCTCACTATGATGTCATTACTCAGGAGGTGCTACGATCCTTCTGATGGAAGTGACAGGCGGGAGCATGGTCAGGTGAAATGGAGAAGATGCCATGAGAACGCAGTACAGGGGCCTGAGTTACTCAGCCAGAGGGATTTGGGAAAGCTTCAGAGGTGACCTGTGGGTTGCATCTTGAAGGAAAACAAGGAGTTTTCAAAGTGAAAAAGGGGGTGGTGCTGAATCTTCTGTCCTCCATTTCAGATCTCTTTTACTTTGGTCTTAAATTACATTATGAGTTGATAAGACTACTCTACTGCTGTATTTATTTTAAGCCATAAACTCAAGGAGAATCAGATTATCTTCGATTCCCTTACAGTCACCATTAGCCCAGCAGTACAGCCTCCTTCCCAATTCAGGTTTCCAGTTGATGGTTCATAACCTTGCCGTGTTTGACAAAAGAGGCCAAGAAAAAGAAAGAAGAAAAGAAGAAAAGAGACCCATGTTTGAGGGAAGATGGTTTGCTAGGCACTTGAGACAGTTTTTTAAGTAATCCTCACTTGAACTTTCAAATACTAAGGCATATTTTTTTCTCTTTATCTGCTTTTATTTATTTATTTTTAAAATTTATTTATTTTAATTGGAGGCTAATTTCTTTACAATATTGTAGCAGTTTTTGCCATACATTGACATGAATCATCCATGGATGTACATGTGTTCTGTACATGTGTCTGTTTCACATACGATATATGTGTCAATGCTATCCTCTCAAATCATCCCACCCTCGCCTTCTCCCAAGGAGTCCAAAAGACTGTTCTATACATCTGTGTCTCTTATGCTGTCTCATATATAGGGTCATCATTACCATCTTTCTAAATTCCATATATATGCGTTAGTATACTGTATTGGTGTTTTTCTTTCTGACTTAATTCACTCTGTATAATAGGCTCCAGTTTTGTCCACCTCATTAGAATGGATTAAAATGTATTCTTTTTAATGACTGAGTAATATTCCAGTGTATATATGTACCACAGCTTTCTTTTTTTTTTTTTTTTAACATAAATGTATTTATTTTAATTGGAGGCTAATTACTTTATAATATTGTAGTGGTTTTGCCATACATTGACATGGCTCTGCCACGGGTGTACATGTGTTCCCCACCCTGAAACCCCCTCCCACCTCCCTCCCTATCCCATCCCTCTGGGTCATCCCAGTGCACCAGCCCTGAGCACCTTGTCTCATGCATCAAACCTGGACTGGTGATTCATTTCACATATGATTATATACATGTTTCAATGCAATTCTCCCAAATCATCCCACCCTCACCCTCTCTCACAGAGTCCAAAAGACTGTTCTATACATCTGTGTCTCTTTGGGTGTCTACCACAACTTTCTTATCCATTCATCTGCTGATGGACATCTAGGCTGCTTCCATGTCCTGACTATTATAAACAGTGCTGTGATGAACATTGGAGTACATGTGTCTCTTTCAATTCTGGTTTCCTTGTTGTGTATGCCCAGCAGAGGGATTGCTGGGTCATATGGCAGTTCTATTTCCTGTTTTTTAAGGAATCTCCACACTGTTCTCCATAGTGGCTATACTAGTTTGCATTCCCATTGTAAGAGTGTTCTTTTTTCTCCACACCCTCTCCAGCATTTATTTTTTGTAGACTTTTGAATAGCAACCATTCTGACCAGCATGAGATGGTACCTCATTGTGGTTTTGATTTGTATTTCTCTGATAATGAATGATATGGAGCATCTTTTCATGTGTTTGTTAGCCATCTGTATGTCTTCTTTAGAGAAATGTCTGTTTAGTCCTTTGGCCCATTTTTTTGACTGGGTCATTTATTTTTCTGGAATTGAGATGCAGGAGCTGCTTGTATATTTTTGAGATTAATTCTTTGTCAGTTGCTTCGTTTGCTATTATTTTCTCCCATTCTGAAGGCTGTCTTTTCACCTTGCTTATAGTTTCCTTCGTTGTGCAAAAGCTTTTAAGTTTAATTAGGTCCCATTTGTTTATTTTTGCTTTTATTTCCATTACTCTGGGAGGTGGGTCATAGAGGATCCTGCTGTGATTTATGTTGGAGAGTGTTTTGCCTATATTTTCCTCTAGGAGTTTATAGTTTTTGGTCTTACATTTGGATCTTTAATCAATTTTGAGTTTATTTTTGTGTATGGTGTTAGAAAGTGTTCTAGTTTCATTCTTTTACAAGTGGTTGACCAGTTTTCCCAGTACCACTTGTTAAAGAGATTGTCTTCTGTACTTTGTATGTTCTTGTCTCCTTTGTCAAAGATAAGGTGTCCATAGGTGCATGGATTTATCTCTGGGCGCTCTATTTTGTTCCATTGATCTATATTTATGTCTTTGTGCCAGTACCATACTGTCTGGATGACTGTAGCTTTGTAGTATAGCCTGAAATCAGGCAGGTCGATTCCTCCAAATCCATTCTTCTTTCTCAAGATTGCTTTGGCTATTTGAAGTTTTTTGTATTTCCACACAAATTGTGAAATTATTTGTTCTAGTTCTGTGAAAAATACCGTTGGAAGCTTGATAGGGATTGCACTGAATCTATAGATTGCTTTGGGTCATATACTCATTTTCACTATATTGATTCTTCCAACCCATGAACATGGTATATATCTCCATCTGTTTATTTTGAAATAAAGATTGTGAAAAGAGACAAAGAAGGACACTACATAATGATCAAAGGATCAATCCAAGAAGAACATATAACAATTATAAATATATATGCACCCAACATAGGAGCACTGCAATATGTAAGGCAAATACTAACAAGTATGAAAGGGGAAATTAACAGTAACACAATAATAATGGGAGACTTTAATATCCCACTCACACCTATGGATAGATCAACTAAACAGAAAATTAGCAAGGAAACACAAACTTTAAATGATACAATGGACCAGTTGGGCCTAATTGATATCTATAGGACATTTCACCCCAAAACAATGAATTTCACCTTTTTCTCAAGTGCACATGGAACCTTCTCCAGGATAGAGCACATCTTAGGCCATAAATCTAGCCTTTGTAAATTCGAAAAATTTGAAATCACTCCAAGCATCTTTTCTGATCAAAATGCAGTAAGGTTAGATGTCAATTACAGGAGAAAAACTATTAAAAATTCCAACATATGGAGGCTAAACAACAAGCTTCTGATTAACCAACAAATCACAGAAGAAATCAAAAAAGAAATCAAAATATGCATAGAAATGAATGAAAATGAAAACACAACAACCCAAAACCTATGGGACTGAGTAAAAGCAGTGCTAAGAGGAAGGTTCATAGCAATAAAAGCTTACCTCAAAAAAACAAGAAAAAAGTCTAATAAATAACTTAACTCTACACCTAAAACAACTAGAAAAGGAAGAAATGAAGAGCCCGGGGTTAGTCAAAGGAAAGAAATCATAAAAATTAGGGCAGAAATAAATGCAAAAGAAACAAAAGAGAACATAGCAAAAATTAACAAAGCCGAAAGCTGGTTCTTTGCGAAGATAAATAAAATAGACAAGCCATTAGCGAGACTCATCAAGAAACAAATGGAGAAGAATCAAATGAACATTAGAAATGAAAATGGAGACATCACAACAGGCAACACAGAAATTCAAAGGATCATAAGAGACTACTATCAGCAACTATTTGCCAATAAAATGGACAACTTGGAAGAAATGGATGAATTCTTAGAAAAGTACAACTTCCCAAAACTGAACCAGGAAGAAATAGAAAATTTTAACAGACCCACCACAAGCACGGAAATTGAAACTGTAATAAAAAATCTTCCAGCAAACAAAAGCCCAGGACCAGACGGCTTCACAGCTGAATTCTACCAAAAAATTTAGAGAAGAGCTAACACCTATCCTACTCAAAATCTTCCAGAAAATTGCAGAGGAAGGTAAACTTCCAAACTCATTCTGTGAGGCCACCATCACCCTAATACCAAAACCAGACAAAGATGCCACAAAAAAGAAAACTACAGGCCAATATCACTGATGAACATATACGCAAAAATCCTTAACAAAATCCTAGCAAACAGAATCCAACAACATATTGAAAAGATCATACATCATGACCAAATGGGCTTTATCCCAGGGATGCAAGGATTCTTTAATATCCACAAGTCGATCAATATAATACACCACATTAACAAATTGAAACATAAAAACCTTATAATTATCTCAATAGATGCAGAGAAAGCCTTTGATAAAATTCAATATCCATTTATGATAAAAAAAACCCTCCAGAAAACAGGAATAGAATGAACATATCTCAACATAATAAAAGTTATATATGACAAACCCACAGCAAACATTCTCCTCAATGGTGAAAAATTGAAAGCATTTCCCCTAAAGTCAGGAACAAGACAAGGGTGCCCACTCTCACCACTACTATTCAACATAGTTTTGGAAGTTTTGACCACAGTAATCAGAGCAGAAAAAGAAATAAAAGGAATCCAGATAGGAAAAGAAGAAGTAAAACTCTCACTATTTGCAGATGACATGATCCTCTTCATAGAAAACCCTAAAGACTCCACCAGAAAATTACTAGAGCTAATCAACTAATATGGTGAAGTTACAGGATGTAAAATTAACACACAGAAACCCCTTGCATTCCTATAAACTAACAATTAGAAAACAGAAAGGCATATGTTAAGGTCAGGCATGCGTATCATTACCCAAAGAAAGACTGGCTGCCTGGGGCCAGGTAATATGTACCTTCTTAATGAATTAGCCACAGTTCAGGGCCTTGTTCTTTTTTTTTTTTTTCTTTTTTTTTTTTTTTTCAGTGGGTTTTGTCATACATTGATGTGAATCAGCCATAGAGTTACACGAATTCCCCATCCCGGTCTCCCATCCCACCTCCCTCTCCACCCGATTCCTCTGGATCTTCCCAGCCCAACAGGCCCGAGCACTTGACTCATGCCTCCCACCTGGGCTGGTGGTCTGTTTCACCACAGATAATATACATGCTGTTCCTTCGAAACATCCCACCCTCCCCTTCTCCTTGTTCTTAAGTTGCTTTTGTGCACACTGACAGGGCATTGGCTTTCAAAGGCCAATTATCACATTACCCAACATGATAGAGCCTGATGTACAATATGAGTAACAAAAACTTAACACGTGCTCTGAGCCAGCCACTGTTTCAAGCACTTTCCATAAAGCATCTCATCATTCTCACCACAACTCTCTGAGATAAATCTTGTTATTATTCCCATTTTACAGATGAGGAAGCCAAGGTATAGTGAATTTAGCATTTGGAATAAACACAGTGTCAATCCGATATTTACAGCTGTCAGGTAGAATGGACTTCTGTCCACCTGACCTAGACATTCTCACACTGTGGGCACCATGACTTCAGCTGCTGGTGTGGAATCAAAACAAAGGAAGTTAACTGTCTTCAAGGAGCCCTCATCCTCTATAGCAATGTGTGCAACCAGGTGTTGTGCCATCTGCGGGGGTTCTGAAACCTTCACTGGCTTTGACCCTCTCCCTAGATGTTCTGGTTTAGGGCCCTGGGCATTGGCAGAGATCATACCTGGTCCCTATTGGAAAGTGTAGTTCCCCCAGGAAAGGCCTCTTAAGGGACACTTGGCTACTGGCTATTGAGTTTGCTCACTGAGACAAACTCTTCTGCAGCCAGTTTCCAGAAAGTCTTATCTACTGTCTCTACCTTGTGGATGAGGAAATTGAGGCTCAGGGAGATAATGTCAATTGAGTTAACATAGCAAGTCAGTATCAGAATAAGAATTGCACTCAATTCTGTCTGATTCTGAAGACCATGTTCTTCCCATTGATCATATTTCCTCCTTACCCCATGTGTATGAACAGGATGACTGAATGGGAAAAATGTGGGAGTGGAGACAGAGTTAGGGAGTTTTGTTTTAAGTTTGGCAGTTACCCTACTGTAACATAGACATTTCAGGTATAATGTTGTATGTGCATTTCTAAAAAACCTTGCTGTCTGCAAAATCACAAGCTAAAAATAATGGGATTTAAAAGAAAGTTAGGATTAGAAGCAGACCAATAAAGCTTTCTAAACTGATCACTTTTAAACATTAACAATCATAGTGAAAATGCAAGTGGTGTTAACTCAATGCTGTGAGTACCCAGGGGCATTCAATTCTGTAGAATTTCATCAGAAGTAAAAAATGATCCAAGCAGTTCATTTGACCATAGAATTGGGGGTGTCTATCTTTTAAAAATTTGATTTTTATCACTTGTTGGTTTTAGGCTATGTGCTTATTTTTGTACTTCAATTTTCTTGTTAGTACAGTTGACCCTTGAACAACAGGGTTTGAATTGCATAGGTCTACTTATATGTAAGGGTTTCCCTAGTGGCTCAGTCAGTAAAGAGTCTGCCTGCAACACGGGAGAGTCAGGTTTGATCCCTCGGTCAGGAAGGTCCCCTGGAGAAGGAAATAGCAACCCACTCCAGTATTCTTGCCTGGAGAATTCCTTGGACAGAGGAGCCTGGTGGTCTACAGTCCATGGCATCACAAAGAATCAGACACAACTGAGTGACTAACACCTTATATGCAGATTTTTTTTTTTCAATAAGTATATGGGAAGATTTTTTTTGAGATCTGCAACAATTTGAAAAGCTCGCAAATTGTGTAGCCTAGAAATATCAAAAAAGTTTAAAATAATGATAAGTATATCATGAATATATAAAGTATATGTATGTACTAATCTATTTTACCACTTACTATCATAAAATATACACAAATATATTATAAAAATAAAATTTATCAAAGCTTATGCTCACAAATAGACCATAAATGGTGCCATATCCAGTAAAAGGAAATGTAAACAAGTGTAAAGATATAGTATTAAACCATAACTGCATAAAATTAACTGTGGCACATATTGTACTAACATATATAATCCCATAGCAACCTCCTGTTGCTATTGTGATAAGCTCAAGTGTCACTAGTGTCCACTGTGCTGTGTGATGCTAATCAGCTAATCAAAAATTGTGTGAGCAGATTCTCTCTCCAGGCAATTGCATGTTACACTAAAAAGAGATCTCATGATTCTTGTGTATTTTCCATTGTGTTTAGTGCAATACCGTAGACCTTGAATAACACCATGGGACCCATACAAACTATCACTAATGATGCTGGAAGTGTTCCCAAGAAGCAGGGAAGAGTCATGACATTACAAGAAAAAGTTGAATGGCTTGATATGTACAGTAAATTGAGGTCTGCAGCTGCCCACCACTTCAAGATAATGAATCCAGCATAAGGACCATTGTTAAGGAAAAAAAAAAGAGAAAATTCATGAAACCATTGCTGAAACTACTCCAGCAGTCTAAAAAACCTTGCATGCATGCGTGCTAAGTCACTTCAGTTGTGTGTGACTCTGCAATCTATGGACTGTAGTCCATCAGGCTCCTCTGTCCATGGGATTCTCCAGGCAAGAATACTGGAGTGGGTTTCCATTCCCTTCTCCAGGAGATCTTCCTAACCCAGGGACTGAACCCATGTCTCTTACGTCTTCTGCATTGGCAGTTGGATTCCTTACCATTAGAGCCACTGGGAAGCCCTCGAAAACCTTGCACTCTTTGTAAAACACCTTTTAATCTAGTATCAGTAGTACAGATTTTATGTGTTACAGAATTGCTCTAAGAAAGGCAGGCATGCTCTGGGAGACAGTGAAGGACAGGGGAAGCCATGTGCTGCAGTCCACGGGGTCTCAAAGAGTCAGACACGACTTAGAGACTGAACAATAACAACAAGGTATGCCTATAGACTTTAATGTGATTCAAGAAAAAACGAAGTCATTATATAACTTAAAGTGAAAGGAAGGTGAAGGATTTAAAGCTGGAGAATTTAAAACCAACAAAGTATGATTTGATAATTTTAGAAAGAGGCTTGGCTTAAAAAACATCCAGATAACAGGAGAAGCACCTTCTTCTGACCAAGAGGAAACAGAGGAGTTACCAGATGCCATGAAGAAAATCATTGAGGAAGGAAATCTGCCTGAACATGTTTTTAATGCAGATACAAGTAACCTATTCTGGAAAAAAAATTCTACCAAGGACATTTATTATTAAGTAAGAGAATTGAGCACCAGAATTCAAGTCAGGAAGGCATAGACTAACTCTACTATTGTGTTTAAATGCAGTTGGTTTATATCAGGACTGCCCTTATCTATAAAGCTGCTAACTCCCCAGCCTTGAAGGGAAAAGATAAACATGAAGTGCCAGTCTTTTAGCTGTACAAGACCAGGGCAGTGAGAACCCTTTTCCTATATTGGTTCCTTCAGTGCTTTGCCCCTAAAATCAGGAAATACCTTGCCAGAAAGGGACTGTCTTTTAAAATTCTTTTGACATTGGACAATGCCCCTGGCCACCCCAAATCCTATGATTTCAACCCAAGACATCTAAGTGCTCTATGGAAATGATTGCCAATGCTATGGAAGAGAACCCCAATAGAGAGAACATCATCAAAGTCTGGGAGGATTACACAATTGAAGATGCCATTGTTGTCACAGAAAAAGCCATGAAAGTCATCGGGCCTGAAACAATAAATCACTGTGAAGATTGTGTCCAGATATTGTATGTGACTTCACAGGATTTACAACAGATCCTATCAAGGAAGTCATGAAAGAGATTGTGGATACACGGAAAGAAAAAAAGGAGGTGGGCAATGAAGGTTTTCAAGATAGGATCTTGGAGAAATTTAAGAGCTAACAGACTCCACACCAGAGGAATGAACAGGACTGGCATACCATATATTGATTTAAAAAAATGCTTAGAGAAATGAAAAGGCAAAGAACTCAGAAATTACAATGTATTTCTATAAAGTTACACTGAACATGCCTGTCTCTCCAGGTTCTACTTCCATCTCGTCTACCTCTTCTGCCTCCTCTACCTCACCCTCCTTCTCAGCCCGCTCAGTGTGAAGAGGAAGAAAATGAAGACCTTTACGATGATCCGTTTCACCTTAATGAATAGTAAATAAACACTGTGCCCTAATATTAATAGGTTTATCTGTTGTATATGTGTGCGAGTATCTTCGGGTGAAAATCTAAAAACTGCACAGCAAGAACGGTATGAGAAGGTTTTGTGTCATCATCATCACTGCCTAAGTATTTATCATGTAGTACATTTTGTGTGAGACTTGTACTGAAGTGGGTAGCCTATCCTTACATAGGCATAAGGTGAGTGATATTTACCGTAATACAAAATTAACGTGTTAGTTTTCTAACTTTGTTTTCAAAAAATTATATTACCATGTAGTATGCCTCTCTCTCTCATAATTGGAGAAACTGCCTACAAGCCTATCATCACAGGTAAGTGGGTTTTAAAAAAATGTAACAATGTTTACAAAGCAGTACTATGAATTTGAGTGTAATATTGGATGCCATAGATATTTTCTAGTGATTTACTCATTAATTTATAGGCTAGGCTACTATGAAGAAACTGTAAACATTACACTGTTGTTCAGTCAGTAAGTTGTGTCCGACTTTTTTCGATCCCACGGACTGTAGCACACCAGACTTCTCTGTTCTCCACCATCTCCCAGAGTTTCCTCAAATTCATGTCCATTCAGTCAGTGATGATATCTAACCATCTCATCCTCTGTCTCCGCTTTCTCCTCATGCCCTCAGTCTTCCCCAGCATCAGGGTCTTTTCCGGTGAGTCAGCTCTTTGGATCAGGTGGCCAAAGTATTGGAGCTTCAGCTTCAGGTTCAGCATCAGTCCTTCCACTGAATATTCAGGGTTGATTTTCTTTAGGATTGAGTGGTTTGATCTCCTTGCAGTCTAAGGGACTATCAGGAGTCTTCTCTAGCACAATTTTATTTTATCTATTTTTATTTTTATTTTATTTATTTCTTTCCATTTATTTTTATTAGTTGGAGGCTAATTACTTTATAACATTGTAGTGGTTTTTGCCATATTGACATGAATCACCCATGGATTTACATGTATTCCCCACCCCGATCCCCACTCCCACCTCCTTCTCCACCTGATCCCTCTGGGTCTTCCCAGTGCACCAGCCCTGAGCACTTGTCTCATGCATCCAACCTGGGCTGGTGATCTGTTTCACCCTTGATAATATACCTGTTTCGATGCTGTTCTCTCAAAACATCCCACCCTCGCCTTCTCCCACAGAGTCCAAAAGTCTGTTCTGTACATCTGTGTCTCTTTTTCTGTTTTGCATATAGGGTTATCCTTACCATCTTTCTAAATTCCATATATATGTGTTAGTATACTGTATTGGTCTCTAGCTTTCTGGTTTACTTCACTCTGTATAATGGGCTCCAGTTTCATCCATCTCATTAGAACTGATTCAAATGAATTCTTTTTAATGGCTGAGTAATATTCCATGGTGTATATGTACCACAGCTTCCTTATCCATTCGTCTGCTGATGGGCATCTAGGTTGCTTCCATGTCCTGGCTTTTATAAACAGTGCTGCGATGAACATTGGGGTGCACGTGTCTCTTTCAGTCTGGTTTTCTCAGTGTAGCACCACAGTTTTAAAGCATCAATTCTTCAGCACTCAGCCTTCTTTGTGGTCCAACTCTCACATCCGTATATGACTACTGGAAAAACCATAGCTTTGACTACATGACCTTTTCTGCAAAGTGACGTCTCTGATTTTTAATATACTGTCTTAGGTTTTGTCATAGCTTTCCTTCCAAGGAGCAAGAGTCTTTTAATTTCATGGCATTAGCTACAGTAAATAATCATATTGCAGCTTCTTCATTATCAATGCATGATTCTTTATACTTGTAAATAAATATGAATTTTTCTTTTTCACAGTATCTTTTCATTTTTGATGTCTGGTGTTAGTAACGTCTACAGTGTTTTGCACACATAAGATGATATTGATGAAGCTACTGACAGATGATTTATCTTATAAACAGACAATGTAAACTTATGGTATTAACAAATACAGCGCACTACTGTAAATATATGTTTTCTTCCTTATGATTTCCTTAATATTTTCTTTACTCTGGCTTACTATATTGTAAGAATCCAGTACATAATATTTGTATGTGGGTTAATCAGTCAGCTGTGTCCAATTCTTTGTGACTCCATGGACTATAGTCTGCCAGGCTCCTTTGTTCATGGAATTCTCCAGGCCAGAATACTGGAGTGGGTAGCCTTTCCCTTCTCCAGGGCATTTTCCCAACCCAGGGATCGAACCCAGGTCTCCCACATTGCAGGCAGATTCTTTACCAACTGAGCTATCTAAGTTCCCCCAAAAGAGGAATTTCAGGAAAATTCATATCGTATTCTGAAGGCCTAAAAAGAACAGGAACCTTTCGATATTTTTCTAGTTCCAGAAAATGGGGAACTGACTCCTCATATGTCTGGTCCTGCAATCACATCATAGGTGGCTGGAAAGGCTGTAGATTGGCACATATATAGATGCCAAACATACACAGGAAGGTGTATGATTCTGCAGTATCCCTCCACTAGAGTTTTCCCCCTTACGATATTTTCCTTGAAATAGTCTTAAATTACAAAAAATATACAAGCAAATATAAAAGAAGTTCCAACCAGTCCATCCTAAAGGAGATCAGTCCTGGATATTCACTGGAAGGACTGATGTTGGAAGCTGAAACTCCAATACTTTGGCCACCTCATGGGAAGAGCTGACTCATTGGAAAAGACCCTAATGCTGGGAAGGATTGGGGGCAGGAGGAGAAGGGGACAACAGAGGATGAGATGGCTGGATGGCATCACCGACTCGAAGGACATGGGTTTGGGTAGACTCCAGGAGTTGGTGATGGACAGGGAAGCCTGGCGTACTGCGATTCATGGGGTCGCAAAGAGTTGGACACGACTGAGCAACTGAACTGAACTGAACTGAACTGAAATATAAAAGACTTTTCTTGAATCATTTGAGGATAACTTAACCACACAATATCCCATCACCCTATATATGTATGTTTAATGTGCATTTTCTTCCTGTAAGGATATTCTCTTGCCTAACTACAATATAGCAATCAAAATCAGGAAATCAGTATCAGTATCCTCAGACCTAATTCAAGTTTCACCAGTTTCTCCAGGAATTTCCATTTGAGCAGAAGACTCTAGTTCAGAATTACTCATTGCATTTAGTTATGTATATTTAGCCTCCTTCAATCTGGAACAATTCCTCAATCTTTCCTTGATTTTCATGACTTTGACACTTTTGATGAATACACACCAGTTATTTTGTAGAATGTCTCTCAATTAGAGTTTGTCTGATGTTTCTTTATGATTAAACTCATACATATTTAGCAAAAATATGGCAGAAATGAAGCTGTGTTCTTCTCATTGCATCCTATTAGGTGGCACAGAAATTCAATTTTTCTGTTACTGATGATGTTAACTTTGATCACTGGATGAGATGGTATCTGCAGTTTCTCGACTCTAAAGTTACTTGTTTTCCCATTGCAATTAAAAGTTGTTTTATTGATATGTTTTAAGAGACAATGGAAATGTTCCATTTCTCATTAAACTTTTAGCTTATTCATCAACTTATTAAGTTTCTATGGGCTCTTGCATTTTTATTTTACCCACTGGGCTAGGACCTTTTCCTATCATTATTTACTTTGACATTTAAATTGTCCCAGATTTGGCAGTGGGAGCCCCTCTCAGAAGTGAAAAGATCTAGTGAATGAAATATATTTCTTCCACACACATTATCCTCTACTTTACCTCTATATTTATTTATACATTCATCTCTCTATACTGACGACCATTAGTTTACACCAATGCCTTCAAAACACTACATGGTTCAAGTGAGTGTTCTCCCTTTCCATATTCCTCTTCCAGAAATGAAGATTCAGATTCAATTTTCTTTCAATCATTTGCTTATTTGATAAATTTCCCTCAATGACCAGTCTCTTTTTACTGCTTTACTTTGCTACTGCTCTTTCGTCCATGTGGACAACCTTCTAACCATGTATCCTCTCACGCCCTTGTTTAGGGAGACTAACTTGCTTATGAATGTTTTCCATATATTTCTTCCAGAAGCATTTTAGTTTCAGCTTGCACATTTAGATATTTGAATCATCACATATTAATATTTGAGTGTGTTATGAGGTAGGAGGTGAAGTTTAAGTTTCTTGAAATGTTTATCCAATCTCTGTTTCACCATCTATCGAAAAGACTTTTCTTTCCTCCGTTGCCTTGGTACTTTTGCAAAAAGTCAGTTGACCAGATATATTTGGGCCTGTTTCTGAATTCTGCACTCTCCCATTGATCTATTTGTCTATCATTATGCCAGTACTATTCTGTCTTGATTACTATGGATTTATAGTAAGCCTTAAAATCAGAGTCCTCTAACTTAGTTCTTCTTCAAGATTGTTCTGGCTATTCTGGATCCTTTGCCTTTCTATATAAACTTGAGAATCGGCTTTTACATTTATAAGATGATGGTGGTGGTTTAGTCACTAAGTTGTGTCCGACTCTTCTGACCCCATAGGCTGTAGCCCACCAGGCTCCTCTGCCCATTCATCCAGGCATGAATGCTAGAATGGATTGCCATCTCCTTGGTTGTAGCTCTGATTAAGATTGCCCTGAATCAATAAACTAAACTGGGGAGAACTGACATATTAACAATACTGAGGCTTCCAATTTATGAGTATAGTATGTATCTCTCTCAATATTTAGGAGGCATTAGACTGCTCTCCCTCAAGGAGGTCCTGAATCTCAAGGAGTCTCTTTCCACCTCAGCCTCAGGCAGTGCCCCTCTTTAGGAGCCTTTTCTCCTGATTGCAGTCACTCAGCCTCAAGGGCATGAAGAGAGGAACGTTCAGTTAGGGTCCCTCTTTGGTCATTTGCTCTGGCTAGGCACCTTGACACTTGCAGCTGATTCCTCTGGTGTTGTGTCTCCTCTCTTTTCCTTATCAGTGGTGATTTGCCAAGGGAAATTTGGTGAGAAGGAAAAAAAGCAAAAAAGATGAAAGTCTTTCCCTAATATAAGGGTCCTTCTAGACTCTACTTTTTCTTCTAACTATCCTGTGCCAAGTCCTGAAGATTCTACTCTTTCAGCATTTCTCCAATGTGTCTTCACTGTCTCGGTTCTCATTGTTTTGTCTTTGTTCCATGGCATAGAGACCTAAGGACTTGCCTGCTGACATATCCCTGGTTCAAAGGGAACCTGGGTTGTTTTCTGTCCATTGCTAGCCCTTCGGGTCATCTCCGTGCAGAAACAAGTGGAGTGGCTTCCTTTAGGTTAGTATCTACATCTCAACATTCATTAAAGGTTGTCACTTTTACTCTCACCCTCGTTGTCTAGCTTTTAAAGCAAATATGTCCGCACTTAACTACCAAGAAAGACGTGTTTTGCACTTCAGAAAAATCACTGCCAACCAATAAATTTCAAATTTTCCATTGAATAAGATAAAATTTGCAGAAAAATTTTGCAAAGTATATAATATTCCTCATCCTTGATTCAAGTCAAATCATCAGATCTGCATTCTTGGTTTGTACCATCTTGATTTCTTCTGGAATTATTTTATATAATTATGTTATTCCACTCACTATTGTAGAAAATTGTTAGAAACAGTATTAGGTCTCTCATTTTTGTAATTACCTTTAGGATGTTATTGAGGATACTAATCATTACATTGCAAGTTTTTTATTGATTAAAATCCACTAGAGAATTTGCTCTCAGTTCTGCTTACTAGGAAGATTTTTGCTACTCATGAACAACAAATTTGCTATAGACATATTGTTTTAATTTGACATGAACTAAAGAGCTTCTTGATGAAAGTGAAAGAGGAGAGTGAAAAAGTTGGCTTAAAACTCAACATTCAGAAAACTGAGATCATGGCATCTGGTCCCATCACTTCATGGCAAATAGATGGGAAAACAGTGGAAACAATGACAGACTTTATTTTGGGGGGCTCCAAAATCACTGCAGATGGTGACTGCAGCCATGATATTACAAGATGTTTGCTCCTTGGAAGAAAAGTTATGACCAACCTAGACAGCATATTAAAAAGCAGAGACATTACTTTGTCAACAAAGGTCCATCTAGTCAAAGCTATGACTTTTCCAGTAGTCATGTATGGATGTGAGAGCTGGACTATAAAGAAAGCTGAGTGCTGAAGAATTGATGCTTTTGAACTGTGATATTGGAGGAGACTCTCAAGAGTCCCCTGGACTGCAAGGAGATCCAACCAGTCCATCCTAAAGAAAATCATTCCTGAATATTCATTGGAAGGACTGATGCTGAAGTTGAAACTCCAATACTTTGGCCGCCTGATTTGAAGAACTGATTCATTTGAAAAGACCCCGATGCTGGGAAAGATTGAAGACAGGAGGAGAAGGGGACGGCAGAGGATGAGATGGCTGGATGGCATCACTGGCTCAGTGTACATGAGTTTGAGTATACTCTGGGAGTTGGTGATGGACAGGGAGGCCTAGCATGCTGTGGTCCATGGGGTTGCAAACAGTCGGACGTGACTGATCCACTGAACTGAACTGAACTGATGAACTTGTGTTTCCCTTTTTGCGATGGCTAGTAGCAAGTTGAAAGCCAAACTTATGATACAGATCAAGCAACTGTGTACAACTTTTCTAAACAGACCTTGTGAAATAACTCTTCCATTATTTTTTAATTGCCTTCATTTTTACCTTGACATGGATTTTGCCTTTTCATATTGCCTTTATGTAGCTTTTTAAATGTATCTTTATAAGCCACCTTAATAGCATAAGTTCTTTTGAAAACAAGGTGGGTTTGATTAGCATTAAATAAGAATAATGAAAAGAGCTGTGGGGTCTGAGGTCTAAGTACTCAGAGCTCTGGAAGCAGTTCTGGCTGATTATGGACTTAAAGGGTCACAGACATCCAGGAAGGAGTAAGGTCATGGAAACCAAGGAGATGCCCTGGACTGTGTGTGGTGAGAAAGGGGTCAGGAACAAGTCTTGCAGGCATCTTTAATGGCACATGGTAAAAGGAAACACACAAAGGAGATCAAAGTGAAAAGCCTGCAGCAAAGATGGAGGAAAGCGCTAGAAAGGATGGTTCATAGGTGGCACTAGTGGTAAAGAACTCACCTGTCATACAGGAGATGTAAGAGATGTGGGTTCAGTCCCTGGGCTGGGAAGATCCCCTGGAGAAGCGTATGGCAACCCACTCCCAGTATTCTTGCCTAGAGAATCCTATGGACAGAGGAGCCTGGCAGGCTATGGTCCATAGGGTTGCAAAGAGTCAGACAGGAATGAAGCAACTTAGCATGCACACACACAGCAAGAGACTATGGATTGTATTTTTCTCTTCTTTTTTTCTATAGGAGAAGAGCATGGGAACCCACTCCAGCATTCTTGCCTGGGAAATCTCATAGACAGAGGAGCCTGGCAGACTGCACTACACAGGATCACAAGAGTTGGACACAGCTGAGTGACCGAGCAGGCAGGCGTGTACTGCAAATCGCCCGCTTACACGACAGTGCAGTACTTTCATCTGCAGTACACTCACAGCAAGAATGTCCCCCGGAACGCACATCACCATGCAGGACACAATGAATGCCACGCATCACCAACACCCTCTTAGCCCCAGACATCTTTTTCTTTAATTAATTATTTTTGATTGTGCTGGGTTTTTGTTGCTGTGTGCAAGCTTTCTCGAGTGGTGGCTACTCTTCATTGAGGTGTGCAGTCTTCTGGTTGTGGTGGCTTCTTTAGTTGCAGAGCACAGGCTTTAGATGCATGAGCTTCAAGAGTTGTGGCACATTGACTTAGCTGCTCCTTGGCACATGGAATTTTCCTAGACCAGGGATCACACCCATGTCCCCTGCATTGGTAGGTGGACTCCTAACCACTGGACCACTAGGGAATTCCAGATGTTGTCTTTTTAAAATTCATTACTTATTTTAATTTTTTCCACTAAATGTTGAAATGACCATTATCACTATATTTGTGTTTCCTATACATTCAAGTTTTATGTATGTCATTTGTGCATTTAATTGCCATGGAATTAATGTTTGGTTGTCAATTTCATTGTTCGATTATCAATTCAACTCAACCAATGTGCATTGTGCGTGTGTGCTAAGTAGCTTCAGTTGTGTCCAACTCTTCGCAACTCTATGGACTGAAGCCTACCAGGCTCCCCTGTCCTTAGGATTCTCCAGGCAAGAATACTAGAATGGGTTGCCATGTCCTCCTCCAGATGATCTTCCTGACAGGGATCAAACTTGTGTCTCCTGCTTTGGAAAATGGATTCTTTACCATTGTGCCACCTGGGAATATCCAATGTGATTGAGAACCTGTCAAATGCTAGAGACTGGGGTTAAAAACACAACCGACGCCTAGGAACTTGAGTGGTAAGACAGACACACAAACAGATAATTTGAATACGGCCAAATGTACCTATTCTGGTGGATTTTAGGTGTTAGTAAGGAAATATTAATGCCATATCTTGATTTTGAATAGGTAGAAGCTATTTGTAGTAAATGATATGAAAACAATGTTCAGTTCACCTCAGCCCTCTGGGTTGTAAGATTTGCTTCCTGTGTCTTGATATTTCAGGACTTATTATTTGCCTCTTCCTGTTAATTAGTCCTAAGATGTTTCTCTTCCTCTCCTTTCCCTCAATTCTTTTTTAGGTGTCTTCCTTATCAATAGCCTAATCTAGTAGTCAATTTAATCTCTCTTTTAATGTTTCATCAGCATTTCTTCTATAGTTTCTAAGTGTTCTTCCACATGGGTTAGCCAAGTTTTTGCCTCCTAGACTTTAAATCATAAATTGTAGACTAAGTAAACAAATTCTGAAATAAATACAAATATATAAATATATAAATGGTCAGAACTACACAGAAATTCTTGTAGGCAACTCCCAGCTACCTGTTATCTGTCAGTGTGAACATTTACACATCTACCAGCTTGGATTTTACATGGTCATTGGACACTTTCAGATGCATGCCCTGGAGTGGCCACTTGAACCCATGCCCAGCTGTACCTTCGGGAAATACACCAGATATTTCTCCTTCACTAGCTGCGGTGAGTGCTAGACTAGATGGAACAGGGGCTCAAGCTTGAGGTCTCTGAGGTGTGCTGGGGGCTCAGTGAAGCTTCTCTGACATGTGATATTTTAAGAGTCTTGATAACAGGCAGGAAGAGATGATGGGTGATTAAGAATTTCAGGAAAGAAGAAAAATTCATAGCACAAAACTAAAACACTGAAAAATACATTCTTTATGTACTTTTTTTTTTTTTTGTCTACAAACTGGAAAAAGACAACTATATCTGACTCTTAACAGTGGTAAAACTCTACCCAACTCTTATTTTCAAATTAGCTTGTGAAAGGTTGTGTGTAGATTTACATGATCTCAAGTCCCGAATGACTGTGATATTACAATTCACAAGTCCCTGGATGCATTTCCATACAGTAGGAGAAGTAAACTAGTTCTTCAAAGCGTTAAGAAGCCTTAAAACCAGTGTACTCAATTTTCTTCACCTCGTGTAAATGGACGACCACCTACCCCTGAATAGACAATGTTGCTGTACATGGAAAGTCTATTGAGGCATTATTTCCCACAGTGTAGCTTTTAGTTTCTTTACTTTCCATTATACTTGTTCATCCTCTCTTATAACCTTTTCAGTGCTCTCACTGCTTTTGCATTTCTGGACTTGCTAGGATTAATAATAATCCCCAAACAACCCCAGTATGGCAGAACTCAAACACGTGATCACCCGTGACCTTGAACAACCAACTTTTTGAAGTCAGATAGTATTGATTGGCTTTTGTTCTCCTCTGTGGAAGACCATCATGGGAAAGACTTCTGTTCCAGCTTTGGAGACCATTGCAGTGGATCTGGGGAGCCCTCACATGCAGAAGGTTGAGAAAACTCAGTGGGTGCTTTGGGAAGACAACTCTGGCAGCAGGTGGAGGAAGGGAAGGAGGAGAAGGTGAAAGGAGACTAGGTAGAAAGCTACGGGCAGACTGAGAGGAGAGGTGGTGACCAGAGCTAAGACAGGGCCCTGGGGATTGACTTGAAAACACATTTAACAGTATGATGCCTGAGGTTAAGGGAAGAGGCGTACGGTTAGATGTTGTTTACAAAAATAAATGACACCATGATACTTGACTTTTCCAGTGTTTTATAATACTTCTCTCTTTTTTAAAAACATGTAATTCTTACATCTACTTTTTCGATTGAACTTTCTCTTCCATTGATTTATGGCTTTAGTATGCCTGTATGTATATGCACACCAGTATCACACTGTTTTACTAACTGTTGATCTGTAGCATGTTTTCAATCTGATACACATGGTTTCTGTGAGCTCTTCTGTTTCAGCTATTCTTTCCTGTTTCTGTTTAAAAATGAATTTTGGTATCACTTTTCTAGTTCTTAGAAAAATTCATTTAGGATTTTGATTGATATGGAGCTCACGCTCTTATCCAAACAATATTTATTGAGTGCCTGATAAGGGCTAGGTCCTGAGGAGACAGAAATAACTAAAACCCAGGAATTATGGTCTAGGAAATCTGTGAACTAGACCTGGGGAGAACTGATATCTTTACAGCGTGAGCTTGGCGCATCTCTTTATAGACCCAAAGCTTTCATGTGCTTCCTAAGTATTTGTTGCAGTTGTTCTTGTTGAGAATAGTGACTAATTAGTGTAATTAGCATGGGTCATATTGATGTTTGTATATATTTTACAACTTTTTTAGCTACAGTTGATAATTTTGTTACTTCCTTGACTTTTCCATGTATATAATATCATCTGTGTTATGTTTCTATTTCTTCTTTTGGTATTATTTTAATGATTTCTTTTTCTTTCCTTATTTAATTGGTTAGGCTCTCCAAAATAATGTTTAGCCATAAAATTGATTATAGAAGTATTGTATAAAGGGCATGTGATTGCACTCCTCTTGGGCATTCCAGAAACATGATAAGGAATGCTTAAATCCTGCTAAAATGCAGATATCCTAATCCAAATTGTTCCCAGTGGAAATCAGCAAGCTTCCCCCCCCCCCCCCTTCTCTCTCTCTCTCTCTCTCTTGGCCACACCACTTGGCATGTGGGATCTTAGTTCCTCAACCGGGAATTGAAGTCTTACCCCCTGCATTGGAAGTGTGGAGTCAACCACTGGACTGCCAGGGAAGTCCTTCCACTCTTCTCTTTCAGCCTCTCACCTTTTAATATGTCTGATGAGCTTTTATTCTGTGTCTTACTTCTAAAATTGGCAGGTGATCTTATGGGCAGAATGCTGAACTTGTAGAAGTCCAGCTGTATGGAGAAAACAATCACAATGCACTTAGGGTGAGGAAGGACTTGGAAGAGAAAGTTGAGAAATAGTGAGAGAAGCTTTTTTTAAACTTATTTCTTTTAATTGGAAGATGATTGCTTTACAATGTTGTGTTGGTTTCTGCCATACGTCAGCAGGAATCAGCCATAGGTGTATATATGTTTTCCTCCCCCTTGACCCTTCC
The DNA here is from genome assembly GCF_963930625.1 of Muntiacus reevesi. Classification (NCBI taxonomy): domain Eukaryota; kingdom Metazoa; phylum Chordata; class Mammalia; order Artiodactyla; family Cervidae; genus Muntiacus; species Muntiacus reevesi. The sequence continues at coordinate 63,974,346 of NC_089249.1, read as the reverse complement.
TCCCATCCCCCATCCCATCCCACCCCCCTAGGTTGTCTCAGAGCACCAGGCTGAGCTCCCTGTGTTAAACAGCAACATCCCACTAGGTATCTCTTTTACATATGGCAATGTATATATTTCAATGATACTTTCTCAATTGTCCCATCCTCTCCTGCCCCCACTGTGTCTATAAGTCTGTTCTCTATGTCTATGTCTCTATTCCTGTCCTGCAAATAGGTTCATCAGTACAATTATGCATCAATATTTTGTATTTTTTCTCTTTCTGACTTATTTCACTCTGAATAACAGGCTCTAGGCTCATCCACCTCACTAGAATTGATTCAAATTCTTTCTTTTCTTTGGCTGAGTAATATTCCATTGCATATATGTACTACAACTGCTTTATCCATTCATCTGTTGACAGACAACTCAGTTGTTTCCATGTCCTGGCTCTTGTAAATAGTGCTGCAGTGAAGATTGGGGTACATGTGTTCTTTACAATGATGGTTTTCTGAGTATCTGCCCACTAGTGGGATGACTGGGTCATATGGTAGTTTTTTATTCCTAGTTTTTAAGGAAGTCATCATTTTGTTCTCCATACTGGCTGTATCAGTTTACATTCCCACCAACAGTGCAAAAGGGTTCCCTTTGGTGGGAGGAGTTTAAATGGAGCATATGTGACATTATGTTCCTGGAACTTGTCAAGTGGTCAGTAGATCACAGGTCCATGGACTTAACTGTAGTCTTTGAATCTTAGAATAGTCTTTAGGAACAGAAACCTTGCTAACCCATAGATTTTGATGAAGGTTTTAACAATCCTCTCCCCAGAAAAAAATCTCCACAAATACACAGTTGCATATAATTTCATGGACTTCATAGACATCTTCAAGCCTATGGACAACAACTCCAGGATTAAAGGAAACCCATCTATTTAGTCTACAGATCAGTTATCTCTACTGGTTATCAGAGAGATGCTGGGCTGCTTTCTAGGCTGTGAACTGGTCTTAATGTACAGATGGGTCCCTCACACATCCGTGTGTGTTGTTCTGGTGGTCTCCAAAATATACACTCGAGGTCTCTCTGAGAGCCCTCCCCGACCAAAAGCAGAAATTTGGTTCTCTAATTGATGAGATTTGATGAGCATATCAAATTACTTTCCCTTAATATAAATCAGCTTGTTGGGAAGTTTGTTAATTTAGTTATGTTTTTAAAACTTTTAGATGACGGCTTAAGAAAGCTGGCATTACTTTAGGGTAGTTGGGGTATGGTAGGATGTGAAGCTGAGATCTTGACTGTGCTGTTTATTAGCTCCCTCTGTCTGACCTTGACCAAATCAGCCTCCCTGCTGTGCTTCTCTGCTTATCTGCTGGAGATCAAGCCCTGGTATGTTTAAGAAATTGGCAGGTGATAAGGAGACATTATAAGACAGAAAGGAATCAGTCTGAGATGGCAAGTTAGTATTCGGAAAAGAGTCAGGTGAGATTTCACCTCGCTGCTACATGTCAATATAAATTCCAAATAGATTTTGAGTTTTGTGTAAAAAATAAAACCATAAAATAAATAGAAGGAAATATGGGAAGTACTTCATGTTCTGGTTTACAAATGCAGAGAATGAACAGTAAAAGATAGCCTTTAGATTTAGCCACATAACTAAAATTCTGTCTATCATAGATCATAATTAAAATTATGGTGAATGATTAATTGTATAAAGTTGAGAGCAGACACAGCAGAGGGTTAATATCCTTAAAATTTAAAGCTTTCTTATCAGTCATTTTAGAAACTCTACTGGGGCTTCCCTGGTGACTCAGGCAGTAAAGACTCCGCCTGCAATGCAGGAGACCCTGGTTCAATCCTTAGGTTAGGAAGGTCCCCTGGAGGAGGAAATGGCAACCCACTCCATGGTGTTCTTGCCTGGAGAATCCCATGGACAGAGGAGCCACAGCCCATGGGGTCTCAAAGAGTGGGATGCGATTGAGGGACTAAGACTTTCACTTTTGTAGTTGATTTATGATGTTTTATTAGTTTCAGATATTCAGCAAAGTGATTCAGTTACATATATATCTATTCTTTTTCAGAGTTTTTTCACAGGTTATTACAGAGCATTGCATTCCCTGTGCTATACAGTAAGTCTTTGTTGATTATCTATTTTACATATAGTAGTATGTATATATTAATCCCAGTCCTTTCCTGTTTGGTAAACATAAGCTTTATTTTCTAAGTCTGTGGGTCTCTTTCTGTTTTGTTAATAAGTTCATATTTTTAGATTACACATATAAGTGACATTACATGATGTTTGTCTTTCTCTGTCTGATCTACTTCACCTAGTGTAGTACTCTCTCGGTTCATCCATGTTGCTGCTAATGGGATTATTTCATTCTTTTTCATGGCTAGGTAATATTCCATTGTATGTATGCACCACGTCTTCTTTGTAAAGTCCTCTGTCAGTGGACATTTGTGTTGCTTCCATGTCTTGGCTTTTGGAAATAGTGATGCTGAACACTGGAGTGCATGTATCTTTTCTAACTAATGCTTTTCATTGGATATATACCCAAGAGCAGGGATGTAGGATCATATGGTAATTCTATTTTCAGTTTTTAAGGAACTTCTATACTATTTTCCATAATGACTGTACCAAGTTACATTCCCATCAACAGTATAGAAGGGTTCCCTTCTTTCCATACTGTCTCCAGCATTTATTGTTTGTACATTTTTTGATGATATATTCTGAGCTGTGTGATGTTAATACTCATTGTATTAATAGTTTGATTTGCATTTCTCTAACAATTTTGTGTATCTCTTCATGTGCCTTTTGGTTGTCTGTATGTCTTTACTGGAGAAATGTCTTCTTAAATATTCTGCTCATTTTTTTCATTGGGTTGGTTGTTTTTTTGAGGTTGAGCTTTATGAGCTGTGTGTATATTTTGGAGATTAATCCCTTGTCAGTTGCTTTGTTTGCAAATGTTTTCTTCCATTCTGGTGGTTGTCTTTTTGTTTATGGTTTCCTTTGCTGTACAAAAGCTTTTAAGTTTAATTAGGTCCCATTTTTTTTGTTGTTGTTTTTATTTTCATTACTCTAGGAGGTGGAACCAAAAAGATATTGTTGCAATTTATGTCAGAGAGTTCTGCTATGTTTTCCTGAGAATTTTATAGTATCTGGTCTTCCATAAAGGTCTTCAATCCATTTTGAGTTTATTTATGTATATGGTGTTAGAGAGTGTTATAATTCTTCTTTTGCCTGTAGCTGTCCAGTTTTCCCAGCACCACTTATTGAAGAGACTGTCATTTCTCCTTTGTATAGTCTTGCCTCCTTTGTCATAGATTGACCATTTGTGCATGGGTTTATTTCTGGGCATTCTATACTATTCCAGTTATCTATATTTCTGTTTTTGTGTCGGTTTATCATAGTATTTTGGTTATTGCAACTTTATAGCATAGTCTGAAGTCAGGGACCCTAATTCCTCCAGCTTCATTTTTCTTTCTCAAGATTGCTTTGGCTATTTGGGGTCTCTTGTGTTACCATACAAATTTTAAGATTTTTTGTTATTAGTGTATAGAAATGCAACAGACTTCTGGGTATTAGTTTTGCATTCTGCAACTATACCAAATTCATTGGTGAGCTCTAGTAGTTTTCTGGTGGCATCTTTGGGATTTTCTATCTGTAGTATCATGTCATCTAAAAACAGTGACAGTTGTTCTTTTCCAGTTTGGATCTCTTTTATTTCTTTTCCTTCTCTGACTGTCATGGTTAAGGCTTCTAAAACTGTGTTGAATAAAAGTGGTGAGAGTGGACATCCTTGTCTTATTCTTAATCTTAGAGGAAATGCTTTTAACATTTCACCATTGAGAATGATGTTAGCTGTGGGTTTGTCATATATGGCCTTTGTTATGTTGAAGTAAGTTCCCTCTATTCCCACTTTTTACAGAGTTTTTGTCATAAAGAAGTGTCTGGATTTTGTCAAAAGAACTTTTTCTACATCTATTGAGGTGATCATGTGGGTTTTATTCTTCAGTTTGTTGATGTGGTGTATCACACTGATTGATTTGCAGATATTACAAAACCCTTACATCCTTGGGATAAATCCCACATGATTATTATGTATGACCCTTTTAATGTATTGTTGAATTTGGATTGCTACTATTTTGTTGAGGACAATTGCATCTATGTTCATCAGTGATATTGGCCTGTAATTTTCTTTTCTGTGGTATCTGTCGGGTTTTAATATCAGGGTGATGGTGGCCTCCAACTATGGTGTTGGGGAAGACACTTGAGAGTTCCTTGGACTGCAAGGAGATCCAACCAGTCCATCCTAAAGGAGATCAGTCCTGAATATTCATTGGAAGGACTGATACTGAAGCTGAAACTCCAATACTTTGGCCACCTGATGCAAAAAACTGACTCATTGGAAAATACCCTGTTGCTGGGAAGGATTGAAGGCAGGAGGAGAAGGGGACGACAGAGGATGAGATCACTGAGTTGATGGACAAGAGTTTGAGCTCCAAGAGCTCCAAGAGCTGGTGATGGACCGGGAAGCCTGGCATGCTGCAGTCCACAGGTTGGCAAAGAGTTGGACATGACTGAGTGATGAACTCAACTGATGGTGGCCTCATAGAATGAGTTTGAGAGTGTTCCTTCTTCTGCCATTTTTTTTGGGGGGGGAGAATAATTTCAGAAGGATAGGTGTTAGCTCTTCTCACCTTGATAGAATTTGCCCTTGAAGCCACCTGGTCTTAGACTTTTGTTTGTTGGAAGATTTTTAAAAATTTTTATTCATTTACTTATTTTATTTTTGGCTGTACTGGGTCTTCATTGATTTGTGTGTGTTTTCTCTAGTTGCAGCAAGGGGGGGCTACTCTTCATTGCAATTTTCAGGCTTCTCACTGTGATGGTTTCTCTTATTGAAGAGTATAGGTGCTAGGGTGCACAGGCTTTCAGTAGATGCAGCACATAGGTTGAGTAGTTGTGGCTCACAGGCTCTAGAGCGTGGGCTCAGTAGTTGTGGCAAACAGGTTTAGTTGCTTTGCAGCATGTGGCATCTTCCCAGGATCAAACCCATGGCAATTGCATTGGCAGGCAAATTCTATCCACTGTGCCACAGGGAAGCCCCTGTTGGAAGCTTTTAAAGTGTAGTTTCAATTGCAGTATTTGTGATTGTTCTGTTCATATTTTCTATTTATTCCTGTTTCAGTCTTGGGAGATTGTACCTTTTTAAGAATTTGTCCATTTCTTCTAGGGTGTCCATTTTAGTGGCATATAGCTGTTTTTAGTGGTCTCTGATGATTCTTTGTATTTCTGTGGTGTCTGTTGTAATTTCTCTCTTTTTTTTTTCATTTCCAATTTTATTGATTTGAGCCCTTTTCCTTTTTTTCTTGATGAGTCTGGCTAAAGGTTTTTCAATTTTGCTTATTTTTTGAAAGAACCAGCTTTCACTTTCATTGATCTTTTCCACTGTTTTCTTTGTCTCTTTTTCATCTGTTTTTTTCTCCTTTCTTTGATTTCTTTCTTTCTACTAACTTTGGGTTTTGTTTGTTCTTTCTGTAGTTGCTTTAGGTGTAAAGTTAGGTTGTTTATTTAAGATTTTCCTTGTTTTCTAAGGTAAGATTTTATTGCTATAAACTTCCCTCTTAGAACTATGTTTACTCATCCCATAGGTTTTGGATCATCATATTTTCATTTTCATTTGTCTCTAGGTATTTTTTGACTCCCTCTTGATTTCTTCAGTGATCCATTGATTGTTGTATAGCATATTTTTTAGCCTCCCCCCTTTTTACAGTTTTTTTCCTTGTAGTTGATTTCTAACTTATAGTGTTACAGTTGGAAAAGATACTTGATGTGATTTCAACTTTCTTATATTTACCCAGGCTTGCTTTGTGGCCCAGCATGTGCTCTCTCCTGAAGAATGTTTCATGTGCACTTGAAAAGAATGTGTATAAAAGCTAACAAAAATAAATAAATAGAAAATAAATAAAAGAAAAGAATGTGTGTTCTGCTGCCTTTGGATGGAATGTTTTATAAATATCAATTAAGTCCATCTGGTGTAATGTGTCATTTAATCTTGTGTTTCCTCACTGATTTTCTATCTGGATGATCTGTCCTTTTGTGTATGTGAGGTGTTCAAGTCCCCCACTGTTATTATGTTACTGTCTATTTCTCCTTTTATGGATGTTAACATTTGCCTTATATATTGAGGTGCTCACATGTTGGATGCATGTATATTTACAATTGCTATATCTTCTTTCTAGATAGATCCTTGATCATTATGTAGTTCTTCTTTGTTTCTTGTAACAGTCTTTATTTTAACATCTATTTTGTTTGATAGGAATATAGCTACTCCTATCTACCTGCATGTAGTAGCTTTTCCATCCCCTAATTTTCAATCTCTGTGTATCCCTAGATATGAAGTGGTTCTCTTGTAGACAGCACATATACGGGTTTGCTTTTTTAAATCCGGTCAGCCAGTTTCTGTCTTTTGGTTCAAGTATTTGATCCATTTATATTCAAGGTAATTATTGATGTGTATGTTTTGCCACTGTGTTTTGGATTTCTTGTTTTAGTTTTTTTCTTCCTCTTTTGTTCTTTTTTCTTGTGATTTGGTGGCTATCTTTAGTGTTTGGATTCTTCTTTCTTTTGGATGTGTATATATCTGGTGTGGATTTTTAGTTTGCCATTCCTGTGAGGTTTTGATGCAGCAGTTTATATATAGATATACAAGATCGTTTTATGTCACTGTCTTTCAATTTCAAATGCATTTTCAATATCCTGCTTTTGTACTGTCCTCTTCTTACAATTGTTAATTTTGATATCATATTTCTGTGTGGAATGACTTTCTACCTTTACTGTATGTTTATCTTTACCAGTGAGCTTTTCCATTCATAATTTTCTTGTTTCTAGTTGTGAGGTTTTCTTTTCCACCTTTTAGCATTTGTTGTAAACCTGGTTGGTTGGTGATGAATTCTCATACCTTTTGCTTGTCTTTTGATTTCTCTGTGGAATCTGAATAAGAGTCTTGCTGGTTAGAGTATAGGATTGAGTTGTAGGATTTTCCCTTTCATCACTTTAAATTTGTCATGCCAGTCCCTTCAGGCTTGCAGAGTTTCTGCTGAAAAACCCCAATAACCTTATGGGGGTTCCCTTCTGTTTTTATTTATTTATTTATTTATTGCTTTTCCTTTATTGCTTTTAATATTTGTCATTGTCTTTAACTTTTGTCAACTTGATTATACATGTCTTGCCATTTTCCTACTTGGTTTTCTCCCATGTGAGACTCTCTGTACTTCCTGAACTTGCATGAACTGTTTCTTTCCCATGTTAGAGAAGTTTTCAACTATTATCTCTTCAAAAAATTTTTCAGGCTCTTTCTCTCTTTCTTCTCCTTCTGAGACCCCTATAATGTGAATGTTGGTGCAGAAGACTTTTAAACTGCTCTCATTTCTTTTCTTTCTTTTTCCTATACCCTGTTCTACTGCACTGAAATCCACCATTTTATCTTCCAGCTCACTTATCTGTTGTTCTGACTCATATGATCTGCTATTGATTCTTTACAGTACTTTTTCATTTCAGTTATTGTGTTGTTTAACGCTGTTAGTTCTTTATATCTTCTAACTCTTTGTTAAGTATCTCTTATATCTTCTCTATCTGTGCCTCTATTCTTTTTCTGAGATCTTGAGTCATCTTTACTATCTTTACTCTGGATTCTTTTTCAGGTAGATTGCCTATCTCCACCTCACTTAGTTGCTCTTCTGGGGTTTTTATCTTGTTCCTTCATCTGGAACATCTGTCATCTCATTTTGTCTAGCTTTCTCTGTGTTTGTAGTCTCCATTCCCCTCTTACTTCTGGTGTCTGCCTTGTGGTAGGTGAGGCTGATCTTAGAGGCTTGTTCAGGCTTCCTAGTTGGAGGAATTGGTGTCTGCTCACTTTGGAGTGAAGCTAGGTCTTGTCCCTCTGGTGGCAGGGTCATGTCAAGGGGTATGGTATGGGCTCAGGAAGTCTTTAGCAGACTCTAGGCAGCTTATCTGCTGATTAGTGGGGTGATGTTCCCACCCTGTTAGTTGTTTGGCCTGAGGCATCCCAGCAATGAAGCCTACATAGTTGTTGGGTTGGGGTCAGGTCATTGTGTCAAAATGGCAGCCTTCAAGAGCGCTCACACCAATGAGTACTCCTCAGTACCTTCACCACCAGTATCCTTGACCTCAAGTGAGCTACAGTCACCCACCACATTCCCAGGAGACATCCCCACCCCACCCCCTCAGCAGGTATGTCTGACTCAGGCTCCTATAAAGTCACTGCTTTTTCCCTCAGTCCTAGTGTGCATAAGACTTCGTCTGTGTCCTCCAAGAGTGGGATTTCTGTTTCCCTCCATCGTGTGGAGTTCTTACAATCAAGCCTTGCTGGCTTCAATATCAAATGCTCTGGTGCCAAATCCTCCTCCTAGTGCCAAATCCCCATACTGGGGTCCTGAGGTAAAACTCAGAACTCTTAAGTCCTGTGGGATAACTGCTACAATAAAATTATTTTCTAGTTTGTGGATCATCCACCAGGTGGGTATGGGATTTGATTAAATCACTAATGAGAGTCCCTTGGACTGCAAGGAGATCCAACCAGTCCATCCTAAAGGAGGTCAGTCCTGGGTGTTCATTGGAAGCACTGATGCTGAAGCTGAAACTCCAGGACTTTGGCGACCTCATGCGAAGAGTTGACTCATTGGAAAAGACCCTGATGCTGGCAGGGATCGGGGGCAGGAGGAGAAGGGGATGACAGAGGATGAGATGGCTGGATGGCATCACCGACTTGATGGGCATGATTTTGAGTAAACTCTGGGAGTTGGAGATAGATAGGGAGGCCTGGCATGCTGCGATTCATGGGGTCACAAAGAGTCAGACACGACTGAGTGGCTGAACTGAACTGAATGTACCCCTCCTACCATTTTGTGGTTTTCTCTTAGTCTTTGAATATAGAATGTCTTTTTGATAGGTTCTAGTCTTTTTGTCATGATTGTTCAGCAGTTAGTTGTGTTTTGGGTGATTTTTGGAGAGGAGGTAAGCTTGAGTTCTTCTACTCTGGCATCTTGTCTTCAACCCCCTATAGATTCTTCTTTCAAGTTTTTAAAACAAATCTATTATGTTTCTATATCACTTTTCCTGCATAAAATCAACATAAGGTACTCCATAGTTTAAAGTCTTAACTGAGAATTGCTTAATTAGCTTGACAGTCTTCTATAACTTTTTTTTCCTGAATCAAAACAAGGCTACCCATGGAAATACAAGCCATTCTATTCCACCTAAAATTCACTTCTCAGATCCCTAGGTGCATTGACGTAAGCATAAGGATATCAGCCTGATCTACTGCCATTTTAAGTAACCTTTCAAACTTTCAGGCTGGGAGCTCACCCTGACTTTACATAGCTCTCTCAGGGAGCCAGAGTGTTTGAGGTTGAGGAAGCATGCACAGCAAAACATGAGATAAGCATCTCAGAAACGCAGAAGTGGATTTGTGTGTAGAGACACCTGGACTGATGATTTAGGCTACTTTCCTTCCCTCACCTACTTGGCAGTCAAAACTTGAGCTTCCTTTTGTTCTGCCTAGAGAGAAGATGAACTAACTGTTCCAGTGGGCAATTATTTCGTATCACTCTGAGGAGAGCACATGCTGCTGCTACCTTCAAGCAAGAGCTTTCTGAGGTGGATTAAAAGTGTCTCATCCCACCCAGGATCCAGACACAGGCTTCAAAGCTGTGCTAAAACATTAATTGAGCCACTTTCTAGGAAAATCAACCTCAGTGAATCACAACTACTCAATCTTCCTATCTAAATATTTTGCATTATATATATATATATACGTGCTTGATGGCATGGGGGAAGGGAGCTGATTTTTCAGAAGTTCACTGATAGCCAGTTCAGGAATGGAAGAAGCACTGAACTTTGCAAAGCATATTCAATGACCCATTTTCATCCTCACATCCACACTCTCAGTCAGACAGCCACACTCTCTGTATATGGATTAGGAATCTGAGCTTCAGAAAGCTGATGTATCTTGAGCAGGATTTAGGCAGCTGGTTAGTGAAAGAGCTGGGGCCTAAACAGTTTGACCATTTAAGTCCTGGGCTTCATTGCAGAACTTTCTGCTTCAGAGAGAGATCCAGAACCCCTAAATAAATGTTGGTTACTTAGTCCTAAGCAACTAAATGTTATGAGCTTTTGTCCTTACTTTTGGGAAAGATCTATATGGTTTATCGACTCAGAGCAGCCTTCCCTCAGTGTGTTACTTTTGTCTTCCTCCTCCCGCTTTTCTCTGGCTTTTATGGTCTTCCTTATGAAATTAAAAACATCCTGAAGAACCTTTGAACCAGCTCCATGACTCAGGAGAGCTCTGTGGCTTGGCACATAAGGGTGAGACCTGCTAGGGAACAGCCTGGCACAAACAATGCCACCACCAAATATTGCCCAGGGCTCCGTTAATAGGAGTTATTCTCTAGATGAGGACCAAATGGTAGGGTTGCATTTGTGTTGTTTTTGCTCCTTTAAGTTCTCTATAAGGTTGATGCTGTGAAAATAACCCAGTAAGACCTAAAACCCAGGGGTCTTGGCTCTGTATGACTTCAAGAAGTGTTAAGATCTCTGGATCATTTTTCCTTCTTCAATAGAAGAAACAAATGAGACAAGATGAGACTGAAGTTCCTCTTCCAGCACTGAAAGTCATCTCTGTAGAAACTGGGATCAGAAGCAGTGGTTGAAACCCACGAATGGGCTGATACCCAATTTCTGCATACCACAAATAGAAACATGGGGAAAATCAAGCAAAAGAAGAATATATTCTCTAGGGATGATCTTTCAGCCTGGATCAGGAGAATAATATCATTCCTTTTTCCATTAGTTCCCTGAGGTGAGAGAATCAATTCATCATTGATTCCAGTGGCTGGAAGTGTTTGGACGTAGCATGTGCTTAAGAAATATTAGTTGAACTAATGAGAAAATAAAACTTAACTACCTAAGAAGTATTGGATTTGTTATCTCATAACATATAACCTAAACCAATATCTGAAAATATCCATCAGTTCAGTTCAGTTCAGTCACTCAGTCATGTCTGACTCATTGCGACCCCATGGACTGCAGCACGTCAGGCCTCCCTGTCCATTACCAATGCCAAGAATTTACTCAGACTCATGTCCATTGAGTTGGTGATTCCATCCGACCATCTCACCCTCTGTCGTCCCCTTCTCCTCCTTCCTTCAACCTTTCCCAGCAACAGGGTCTTCTCAAATGAATCAACTCTTTGCATCAGGTGGCCAAATATTGGAGCTTCAGCTTCAACATCAGCCCTTCCAATGAACGCCCAGGACTGATCTCCTTTAGGATGGACTGGTTGGATCTCCTTGCAGTCCAAGGGACTCTCAAGAGTCTTCTCCAACACCACAGTTCAAAAGCATAGATTCTTTGGTGCTCAGATTTCTTTATAGTCCAACTCTTACATCCATACATTACTACAGAAAAAAACCATAGCCTACACTAGATGGACCTTTGCTGGCAAAGTAATGTCTATGCTATTTAATATGCTGTCTGGGTTGGTCATAAGTTTCCTTCAAAGGAGGAAGTGTCTTCTAATTCCATGGCTGCAGTCACCATCTGCAGTGATTTTGGAGCCCCAAAATAGAAAATCTGCCACTGTTTTCACAGTTTCCCCATCTATTTGCCATGAAGTGATGGGACCAGATGCCATGATCTTAGTTTTCTGAATGTTGAGCTTTGAGCCAACTTTTTCACTCTTCTCTTTCATTTTCATCAAGAGGCTCTTTAGTTCTTCTTCACTTTCTGCCATAAGGGTGGTGTCATCTGCATATCTGAGCTTATTGATATTTCTCCTAGAAATCTTGATTCCAGCTTGTGCTTCTTCCAGTCCAGCATTTCTCATGATGTACTCTGCATGTAAGTTAAATAAGCAGGGTGACAATATACAGCCTTGACGTACTCCTTTTCCTATTTGGAACCAGTCTGTTGTTCCATGTCCAGTTCTAACTGTTGCTTCCTGACCTGCATACAGGTTTCTCAGGAGGCAGGTCAGGTGGTCTGGTAGTCCCATCTCTTTCAGAATTTTCAATTTATTGTGATCCACACAGTCAAATGCTTTGGCATAGTCAATAAGCAGAAATAGGTGTTTTTCTGGGACTCTCTTGCTTTTTTGATGATCCAATGGATGTTGGCAATTTGATCTCTGGTTCCTCTGCCTTTTCTAAAACCAGCTTGAACATTTGGAAGTTCATGGTTTATATATTGCTGAAATTTGGCTTGGAGAATTTTGAGTATTAGTTTACTAGCGTGTGAGATGAGTGCAATTGTGTGGTAGCTTGAGCATTCTTTGGCATTGTCTTTCTTTGGGATTGAAATGAAAACTGACCTTTTTCCAGTCCTTTTCCAGGTCACTGCTGAGTTTTCCAAGTTTGCTGATATATTGAGTGAAGGACTTTCACAGTATTATCTTTCAGGATTTGAAATAGCTCAACTGGAATTCCATCACCTCCACTAGCTTTGTTCTCATTGATGCTTCCTAAGACTCACTTGACTTCATATTCTAGGATGTCTGGCTCTAGGTGAGTAATCACACCATCGTGGTTATCTGGTTCATGAAGATCTTTTTTGTGTAGCTCTTCTGTGTATTCTTGCCATCTCTTCTATTCTGCTTCTTTTAGGTCCATACCATTTCTGTCCTTTATTGTGTTCATTTTTGCATGAAGTGCTCCCTTGGAATCTCTAATTTTCTTGAAGAGATCTCTAGTCTTTCCCATTCTACTGTCTTCCTCTATTTCTTTGCACTGATCACTGAGAAAGGCTTTCCTATCTCTCCTTGCTATTCTTTGGAACTCTGCATTCAAATGGGTGTATCTTCCCTTTTGTCCTTTGCTTTTCACTTCTCTTCTTTTCTCAGGTATTTGTAAGTCCTCAGACAGCCATTTTGCTTTTTTTGCATTTCTTTTTCTTCGATCCCTGTACAAGATTCTTGTCTTCTGTACCATGTCACAAACCTCTGTCCATAGTTCATCAGGCACTCTGTCTATCAGATCTAGTCCCTTAAATCTATTTCTCACTTCCACTGTATAGTCATAAGGGATTTAATTTAGGTCATACCTGAATGGTCTAGTGGTTTTCTCCACTTTCTTCAATTTCAGTCTGAATTTGGCAAAAAAGGAATTCATGATCTGAGCCGCAGTCAGCTCCCAGTCTTCTTTTTTCTGATTGTATAGAGTTTCTCCATCTTTGGCTGCAGAGAATATAATCAATCTGATTTCAGTGTTGGCCATCTGGTGATGTCCATGTGTGGAGTCTTCTCTTGTGTTGTTGGAAGAGGGTGTTCACTATGACCAGTGCATTCTCTTGGCAAAACTCTATTAGCCTTTGCCCTGCTTCATTCTATACTCCAAGGCCAAATTTGCCTGTTACTCCAGGTGTTTCTTGACTTCTTATTTTTGCATTCCAGTCCCCTATAATGAAAAGGACATCTTTTTTGGATGTTAGTTCTAGAAAGTCTTGTAGGTCTACATAGAACCGTTCAACTTCAGCTTCTTCAGCATTATTGGTTGGGGCATAGACTTGGATTACTGTGATATTGAGTGGTTTGCCTTGGAAATGAACAGAGATCATTCTATCATTTTTGAGATTGCATCCAAGTATTGTATTTCAGACTCTTATTGACTATGATGGCTACTCCATTTCTTCTACGGGATTCTTGCCCACAGTAGTAGATATAATGGTTATCTGAGTAAAATTCACTGTTTTCAGTCCATTTTAGTTCATTAATTCCTAAAATGTCGATGTTCACTCTTGCCATCACCTGTTTGACCTTTTCTAATTTGCCTTGATTCATGGACCTAACATTCCAGGTTCCTATGCAGTATTGCTCTTTACAGCATCGGACCTTTCTTCCATCACCAGTCTCATCCACAACTCTCTCTCTTTTCATTCTTTCTTGAGTTACTTCTCCACTGATCCCCAGTACCATATTGGGCACCTACCGACCTGGGGAGTTCATCTTTCAGTGTCCTATCTTTTTGCCTTTTCATACTGTTCATGGGGTTCTCAATGCAAGAAACTGAAGTGGTTTGCCACTCCCTTCTCCAGTAGAGCACATTTTATCAGAACTCTCCACCATGACCTGTCCATCTTGGGTGGCCCTACATGGCATGGCTTATAGTTTCATTGAGTTAGATAAGGCTGTGGTCCATGTGATTAGATTGGTTAGTTTTCTGTTATTGTGGTTTCCAGTCTGTCTGGCCTCTGATAGAGAAGGATAAGAGGCTTATGGAAGCTTCCTGATGGGAGAGACTGACTGAGGGGGATACTGCATCTTGTTCTGATGGTCAGTAAATCTTTAATCCAACTTTCTGTTGATGGGTGGAGCTGTGTTCCCTCCTTGCTATTTCCCTGTTAGTTAGCAGGGAATTAGAGCCCCCAAATTTGAGTAAAACAGAATAAAAATCTAATAGGTTATTAAATAAACATGTTTAAAATGATCAGAGATGAAAGGTGACATACACTAGCATACAGTTATGAGCACAGACACTAGAACCAGGTAGCTTGACTGGAATTCTAGCTCTTTCACTTAATAGCTATGTGAACCTGGGCAACGTATTAATATTTAATCTTTGTATCACTGTTTCCTTATCTGTAAACTAGAACAAAAGATAACATTTATTTCATAGGATTACTGTGAGGATTGAATGAGTTGATGGACTGGGTTGGCCAAAAATTCTTTCAGGTTTTTCCATAACATCGGCTGGAAAAATCTGAACATACTTTTGTCCATATGCTTACAGGCCATCTGTGATTCTCCATGGTCTCTATACAGTAAGTCCCCTACATACAAATGAGTTCCATTCTGAGAATACATTCCTAAGTCCAATTTGTTTGTAAGTTCAACAAGTTCTTGGTACCCAACTAACACAATTGACTATACAGTAATGTTATAATAGGTTTATAATATTTTTCACACAAATGATACATAAAAAACAAAGCAATCCTCCCCAAATAAAGAAAATATATTTAATCTTACAGTACAGTACCTTAAAAAGTAAGGTAATAGAATACATCAGCTGGCATATAGGGACTGGCATCAAGTGAACAGGCAAGAAGTGTTACTGACTGGAGGAGGAAGAGAGTGTGGGAGATGGAAGAGCTGAAGCTTTGTTAATAATTGGAGATGGAGGGCAAGTTGCAATTTCACTCACACCTGATCAAATTTATGGCATAGATTCTGGTTCCTTGCTGGACTCAATTCTACCTACCTTCTTGCTTGCAAACTTGAAATAAAGATGTGCTACTGTACTCTATATAGTGTGGGCATGCTCAGTCACTTCAGTCTGTCCAACTCTGTGCAATCCTGTGGGCTCTAGCCCACCGGCTTCTCTGTCCATGGGATTCTCCATCCATGGGACCCTCCAGACAAGAATACTGCAGTAGACGGCCATGTCTTCCTCCAGGGGATCTTCCTGACCCAGGGTTGGAACCCATGTCTCCTCTGTCTCCTTCATTGCAGACAGATCCTTTGCCCATTGAGCCGCCTGGGAAGCCCACTCTGTACAGTACTGTATAGTGAAGTACACAAAAGCATGACCACTTGTAGAAGATGTACACACATGACAGTGTATGCCGGATACCTGAGCTAGCTTACCTGCTTGGACATGCAAATACATGCTCACTTCTTTGAGAGTTTGCAACTTGAAGGTTTCTATGTAGGGAACTTACTGTACCACTCTTCAACTGAAATTACACCAGGAACTGAGAGTTCTTTGGTGTATATTGTTCTTGAGAATTTGAGGCTATTAGCAGAAGGATAAGGTAATAATTTGAAATATAAGGCAAAGTCTGCTAAGAACATTATCTGAGATACAAGCATACAGTGTATTGCAAAGCATGAAAATGACTCTTAAGCATGTGAAAAGATGCTGAATATCACTCAAAATATACATGTAAGTTAGAACTATACTGAGATACCACTTCCCATCTGTAAGTTCGACAAAAATCCAATATTTGGACCACATACTCTTTTTGCCAAGCTGTGGTAAAACAAGCCCTTGAATGCAAAACTGGTAGGAATGCACAATGGTAAAATAACCCTGATGGAGGAGAAATTAGGAATATTTTGCAAAATTATATATGCATATGCATTTATCATTTGGCCCAGTAATCATGCTAGAAATACATATTTCAAGAATCTATATTTTTAGAACACTATCCTGAAAACATACTAACAAAAATATGATGAGATGTATAAACAAGGTACTATTATACAGCATTATTTGTGATAACAAAAGATTGGCAACAACCTGAATCAACAGGAAAGCAGTTAAATAAAGTTTTTAGCTACACAATGGAATATTAACAGCATAAAAGGAAAAGTTACAATGTGGTGATCTCTAGGGTATATTATTTTTTGTTTTGCATTGTTTTCTGTTGAACATGCATTTTTTATTGGCATATATTTGATTTACAATATTGTGCTAGTTTCTGCTATATAGCAAAGAGATTCAGTTGTACATATGTGTACATTTTTTTAAAATATTCTTTTTCATTATGATATCATTTGTGTTCAGTCGCTAAGTCATGTCTGACTCTACAATCCCATAGATTGCAGCCCACCAGGCTCAGACTCTGTCCATGGGACTTCCTAGGCAAGAATACTGGAGGGGTTGCCATTTCCTTCTCCAAGGGATCTTCCTGACCCAGGGATCAAGCTTGCATACCCTGCATTGGCAGGCATATTCAAACCCTTATGGTTTATCATAGGGGATTGAATATATTTCCCTGTGCTATACATCAGGCTTTGTTGTTTATCCATTCTATGTGTAATAACTTGCATCTGCTAACCCAAACTGCCCGTGCATCCCTCCCCCATCCCATCCCCCTTGGCAACCACGAGTCTATTCTTTCTATGTTTGTGAGTCTTTTTTTTTTTTAGTGGTTCATTTGTGTCAAGTTTAGATTCTACATATAAATTATATCATATGGCATTTGTCTTTTTCTGTCTGATTTCACTTATTATAATCTCTTGGACTATAAAGAAACCTGAGCACTGAAGAATTGATGCTCTTGAATTGTGGTGTTGGAGAAGACTCTTGAGAGTCCCTTGGACTGCAAGTAGATCCAACCAGTCCATCCTAAAGGAGATCAGTCTTGGGTGTTCATTGGAAGGACTGATGTTGAAGCTGAAACTTCAATACTTTGGCCACCTGATGCAAAGAACTGACTCATTTGAAAAGACCCTGATGCTGGGAAAGATTGAGGGCAGGAGGAGAAGGGGATGACAGAGGATGAGATGGTTGGATGGCATCACTGACACAATGGACATGGGTTTGGGTGGACTCCAGGAGTTGGTGATGGACCGGAAGGCCTGGCGTGTTGCGGTTCATGGGATCGCCAAGAGTTGGACACGACTAAGTGACTGAACTGAACTGAAGTCCATCCATGTTGCTGCAAATGCCATTATTTCATTCTTTTTTGTTGCTGTGTAGTATCCCATTGTATACGTGTATGACACTTTTTAAAATCTATTCATCTGCGAATGGATATTTAGGCTGTTTCCCTGTCTTGGCTATTGTGAATAGCGCTGCTATGAACATTAGGTGCTTGTGTCTATTTGAATTATAGTTTTGTCTGGATACATACTCAAGAGTGGGACTGCTGGATCATATGGCATTTGCATTTTTTTTAAAATTTGGCTATGTCAGGTGCTAGCTGTGGCAGTGGGATCTTTGTGGCCTCATGGGGGATCTTTACATGTGGTGCACAGACTCTCTAGTTGTGGTGTGAGGATTCCAGAACAAGGGCCTCAGTCATTGCAGCATGGGGGCTCAGTTGCTCCATAGCATGCGGGATCACAGCTCCCCAACCAGGGATCAAACCCACATCCCCTGCACGGCAAGGCAGTTTTCAACCACCAGATCACCAGGGAAGTACCCACAGGCCTCTATTTTAGTTTTTTGAGGAACCTCCACATTGTTTTCCATGGTGGTTACACTAACTGGCATTCCCATCAACAGTGTTGGAGGATTCCTTAGGGAATATTAAGTGGGAAAAGCAAAGCAAAGAAAGATACTTAGAGTATGCTACCAATTATATAAGAAAGGGGAGATGTGAATATAATTATATATCTACAGATAGATATACAGGTAATATATGCACATATATGTATTTGCTCATGTTATAAAAGCCAATAAAAGAATAATAAAAATTTAATTGTTAAATATGAAGGGGAAAAGAGAAGAGCTTTTCTGAATATTTCAAAAATTTGTCTTTAGAAACAGGTATTTTTAAAAATTAAATAAAAATATAATCTCTAAAAAAGCAAAAATAAATGATTATATCTGTATATCCAGTTAATAACATAATTCTCAGAAAGCAAATATTTAAAATGATTTTAAAAACAGTAATTTGATCATATATTTCCCCTGGGATTAACCCAAAAGACAAAAACAACAGAAAATAAAATCATAAATTGTTCCCAGTTTGGTGGTAGATTTGGTATTGCTATCCTCAGACTGCGTATACAGGATTAAAGAAATGTGCTTATTTGGTAATACTAAGAACCACATTTTTTTGGTGTGGTCGAAAGAAGATACAAATGCAAGATTAGTGAGTTTAAACAAGAGCCTGTAGGCCTGTACTTCATCAGTATGAAATAATGATGTATATTAGATCTTAAAAATACATATTTTTCTAGTTCTATATGCTGAAGAGGTCCACACACAGTTTCTGACTCTAATCAGTGGTCCTCAAAACCAACCTCAGACTCAGTGATCCTCTGAAAGAACCGACAAAGCTCAACAAAATTGTTATACTCGGGATTACAGTTTATTGCAATGAAAGAATACAGACTAGAATCAACAATGGAAGCAGGCATATAGGGCAGACCAGGGACAAGCTTCCAGTTGCCTGCTCCCAGGTAAGTCATACCGACAAAATTTCATTTTCCCAGCAATAGTGTGGGAGCACTTGCACTTTCCAAGTGGGAGTAGCAACTTGCACTTCCCAAGCACAGAAGTTTACTCAAGCATTGATGTCAGGATTTTTATTTTAGAGGTCAATTATGTAGGTATGTCCTCCAGTGGTCAACTGACCGATATTGTGTGGCCCAAGGCCCACACCATAACTCACACTGTTAGTACAGACTGGTGTGGCCCAAGTTCCTTCATCCAGTCAGTCCATCCAAAAGGAGATCAGTCCTGGGTGTTTACTGGAAGGACTGATGTTGAAGCTGAATCTCCAATACTTTGGCCACCTGATGGCAAGAGCTGACTCATTGGAAAAGGCCCTGATGCTGGGAAAGATTGAGGGCAGGAGGAGAAGGGGATGACAGGGGATGAGATGGTTGGATGGCATCACTGACTCAATGGACATGAGTTTGGGTAAACTCCGGGAATTGGTGATGGACAGGGAGGCCTGGGGTGCTGCATTTCATGGGGTCGCAACGAATCAGACATGACTGAGGAACTGAACTGAACTGAACTGAACTAGTTAGAGGTTCTCTCCTAGAAGCTAGTCAAGAGTCAAAACTTTCTTTGGAATAAGCAGTGTTTGGATAACCTAGGCCTTCTTAGGCACAGTGTCCTAGTACCAGTGAGGTACCACTAGAACTCAGGTTGTCATCTTTAAACACTATTGGCCAGAAAAGAAAATAGGGCTCTTTGGAAAAAGGGCTGAATCCAGTTTTAGGGCAAGAAATGTACAAAGTTAAGTTAGGATATTTTGTCATACCAGAGTAAGAGAGTTATCATAGACCATTTGAATTGTGTTAGTAGAATTCAGAAGTCAGTCTAAATGAGTTCCCACTGGGCAAAGATAGGACAACTTGAGCAACAATAAAGATAATTACTATCATAGATCAAAACATATAAAAATATTTTTATCTATTGTTCTTAATGATGCTAAAATAACCACCTCTGGAAGATGCTGCTGCTAAGTTGCTTCAGACGTGTCCCCATAGATGGCAGCCCACCAGGCCACCCCGTCCCTGGGATTCTCCAGGCAAGAACACTGGAGTGGGTTGCCATTTCCTTCTCCAATGCATGAAAGTGAAAAGTGAAAGTGAAGTTGCTCAGTCGTATCTGACTCTTAGTGACTCCATGGACTGCAGCCTACCAGGTTCTTCCGCCCATGGGATTTTCCAGGCAAGAGTACTGGAGTAGGGTGCCATTGCCTTCTCCACTGGAATATGTTAGAGGTGGAAATTTGAAAATAGGTAAATGAAGCATTTGCCCTCTTTTTTGTGAATGGTCAGGGAAACTAGATAGCTGATGTGTGGTGAACGTGGAGGGGGTTCTTTTTGTAGAAATATTTCAGCTAAAAAATGAGAGGGAAATGATAGAATATCAATATTTTCCCCTGGTGACTCAGACAGTTAAGAATCTGCCTGCAATGCAGGAGACCCAGGTTTGATCCCTGGGTCAAGAAAATCTCCTGGAGAAGGGAATGGCTACCCACTTCAATATTCTTGCCTGGAGAATCCCATGGA
This sequence comes from Muntiacus reevesi, assembly GCF_963930625.1. NCBI lineage: Eukaryota > Metazoa > Chordata > Mammalia > Artiodactyla > Cervidae > Muntiacus > Muntiacus reevesi. The sequence goes on along the minus strand of NC_089249.1, from coordinate 63,953,875 downwards.
CAGAAAAACTGGCAGGCTACTGTCCAAAGGGTCACATAGAGTTAGACATGAATGAGTAACTAACAAAGAAGTAGATTTCTTTTGAAGTTTGGGCAATAATCATAATCCCTTAAAAGAGACAAAGCAAGAATCGTTCATCCTATTTGAAGTACAAATACCACCCACATCCAAGGATAAAGGATAAGCCACAGTGAGATGGTAGGAGGGGTGCAATCACAATAAATTCAAATCCCATATCCCCTGGTTGCCACCCACAAACTGGAGAACATAATACCAAAGATCTTGCACTGTTGTGAATGTTCTAGACCCCACATCAGGCTCCCCAGCCTGGGGGTCCAACAAAGGGACTAGGAATCACCAGGGAATCTGACTTTGGAGGCCAGCAGGATTTGATTACAGGACTTCCACAGGACTGGGGGAAACAGAGACTCTACTTTTGGAAGGCACAAACAAAACCTTGTGCACACCAGGAGTAGGGGAAAGGACTCATAGCTCCACAGGAGACTGAGGCAGACCTACCCTGTGAGGGTTTGAGGGTTCTCCTGCAGAGGTGTGGGTCGGCAGTGACCTGCCACAGGGACAGAGGCACTAGCAGCAGCAGTCCTGAGAGTTGTGTCTTGATGCACGTCTTCATGGAGGTTGCTATTAGCCCTATCATAAAGCCTGTATACTCCAGGACTGGGTTCAGTTCAGTTCGGGTCAGTCACTCAGTCGTGTCCAACTCTGCAATGCCATGAACCACAGCACGCCAGGCCTCCTTGTCCATCACCAACTCCTAGAGTTCACCCAAACCCATGTCCATTGATTTTGTGATGCCATCCAACCATCTCATCCTCTATCGTCCCCTTCTCCTCCTGCCCTCAATTTTCCCCAGCATCAGGATCTTTTCCAGTGAGTCAGCTCTTTGAATCAGGTGGCCAAAGTATTGGAATTTCAGCTTCAACCTCAGTCCCACCAATGAACACCCAGGACTGATCTCCTTTAGGATGGACTGGTTGGGTCTCCTTGCAGTCTAAGAGACTCTCAAGAGTCTTCTCCAACACCACAGTTCAAAACCATCAATTTTTTGGTGCTCAGCTTTCTTCACAGTCCAACTGTCACATCCATACATGACCACTGGAAAAACCATAGCCTTGACTAGATGGGCTTTTGCTGACATAGTAATGTCTCTGTTTCTCAGGATGCTGTCTAGGTTGGTCATAACTTTCCTTCTAAGGAGTAAGCGTCTTTTAATTTCATGGCTGCAATCACCATCTGCAGTGATTTTGGAGCCCCCCAAAATAAAGTCAGCCACTGTTTCCCCATCTATTTGCCATGAAGTGATGGGACCAGATGCCATGATCTTAGTTTTTTGAATGTTGAGCTTTGAGCCAACTTTTTCACTCTCCTCTTTCACTTTTGTCAAGAGGCTCTTTAGTTCTTCTTCACTTTCTGCCATAAGGGTGGTGTCATCTGCATATCTGAGCTTATTGATATTTCTCCTGGCAATCTTGATTCCAGCTTGTGCTTCTTCCAGCCCAGCGTTTCTCATGATGTACTCTGCATATAAGTTAAATAAGCAGGGTGACAATATACAGCCTTGATGTACTCCTCTTCTTATTTGGAACCAGTCTGTTGTTCCATGTCCAGTTCTAACTGTGGCTTCCTGACCTGCATACAGATTTCTCAGGAGGCAGGTCAGGTGGTCTGGTATTCCCATCTCTTTCAGAATTTTCCACAGCTTATTGTGATCCACACAGTCAAAGGCTTTGGCATAGTCAATAAAGCAGAAATAGATGTTTTTCTGGAACTCTCTTGCTTTTTGGATGATCCAGTGGATGTTGGCAATTTGATCTCTGGTTCCTCTGCCTTTTCTAAAACCAGCTTGAACATCTGGAAGTTCGCGGTTCACGTGTTGCTGAAGACTGGCTTGGAGAATTTTAAGCATTACTTTACTAGCGTGTGAGATGAGTGCAATTGTGTGGTAGTTTGAGCATTCTTTGGCATTGCCTTTCTTTGGGTTTGGAATGAAAATTGACCCTTTCCAGTACTGTGGCCACTGCTGAGTTTTCCAAATTTGCTGGCATACTGAGTGCAGCACTTTCACAGTATCATCTTTCATGATTTGAAATAGCTCAACTGGGATTCCATCACCTCCACTAGCTTTGTAGTGATGCTTCCTAAGGCCCACTTGACTTCACATTCCAGGATGTCTGGCTCTAGGTGAGTGATCACACCATTGTGATTATCCGGGTCATAAAGATCTTTTTGTGCAGTTCTTCTGTGTATTCTTGCAACCACTGAGGCATCCAGGATTGGGTTCAGGCCACAAAACTAACAGGGAAGGTGCCCAGCCCGTCAGCAGACAATTGGATCAAAGTTTTACTGAGGATGGCCCTGCCCACCCAGAGCAAGACTCAGTTTTCCCCACAGCCGGTCCCTTCCATCAGGAAGCTTGCACAAGCCTCTTATCCTCATTCACCAGAGGCCAGACAGAAGAAGCAAGAAAAACTACAATCCTACAGCCTCCAGAACTAATACCACAATCACAGAAAGCTAACCAAAATTAAAAGAAATAGAATTATGTCCCAGATGAAGGACAAGATAAATCTCCAGAAAAACAAATAAATGAAGTGGAGATAGGCAATCTTCCAGAAAGAATTCAGAATAATGATAGTGAAGATGATCCAGGATCTTGGAAAAAGAATGGAAAAGATGCAAGAAATGCTTACCAAAGTCTTAGAAGAACTAATGAACAAATAAACAGATGAAAAATACACTAGAAGGAATCAGTAGCAGAATAACTGAGATAGAAGAATGGATAAGTGACCTGGAAGACAGAATGGTGGAAATCACTGTTGCAAAACAGAATATAGAAAAAATAATGAAAAGAAATGAAGACAGTCTGAGAGACTGGGACAACATTAGGTACACCAACATTCACATTATAGAAAGAGAAAAGAGAGAGAAAGGACCTGAGAAAATATTTTAAGAGATAATAGCTGAAAACTTCCCTAACATGGGAAAGGAAATAGTCAACCAGCAAGTCCAGGAAGCACAGAGAGTCCCAGGCAGGATAAATTCAAGGAGGAACACACCAAGACACATAGTAATCAAACTGACAAAAAATAAAGACAAAGATAAAATATTAAAGGCAACAAGGAAAAAATGACAAATAACACACAAGGGAACTCCCATCAGGCTATCAGCTGATTTTTCAACAGAAACTCTACAACCCAGAAGGGAATGACATGACATATTTAAAGTGATGAAAGGGAAGAATCTACAAGCAAGAATACTCTACTGATAAGACTCACAGTAAGATTTGATGGAGTAATCAAAAGCTTTCCAAACAAAGCAAAAGTTAAGAGAATGTATAACCACTAAACCAGTTTTACAACAGATGCTAAAGGAACTTCTTTAGGCATGAACCACAAGAGAAGGAAAAAGGTCTACAAAAAGTTAACCCAAAACAATTAACAAAATGGTAATAGGATCATACATGTCAATAATTACCTTAAATGTAAATGCATTAAATGCACCAGCCAAAAGATATACACTGGTTGAGTGGATACAAAAACCCATGTATATGTTGTCTACAAAAGGCCCACCTCAGACTTATGGACATTTACAGATTGAAAGTAAGGGAATGGGAGAAGGCATTTCACTCAGATGGAAATCATAAGAAAGCTTGAGTAGCAATACTCATATCAGAAAAAATAGACTTTAAAACAAAGAGTGCTATAAGAGACAAAGAAGTACATTACATAATGATCAAGGGTTCAATCCAAGAAGATATAACAATTATAAATATGTATGTACCCAACATAGGAGCACCTCAATATGTAAGGCAATTGGTAACAAACAGAAAGGTAGAAATCGACAGTAATACAATAATAGTGGGGGGCTTTAATACCCCACTTTCATCAATGGACAGATCATCTAGACAGAAAATCAATAAGGAAATGCAGGCCTTAAATGACACTTTAGATGAATTGAACTTAATTCCAAAAGCAGCAGACTACACAGTCATCTCAAGTGCACATAGAACATCACCAGGATTGACCACATGCTGAACCACAAGATAAGCCTTGGTAAGTTTAAGAAAATTGAAATCATATCAAGCATCTTTTCTGATCACACTGCTATGAGATTAGAAATAAACTACAAGAAAAAAAAAACTCTAAGAAACACAAACACATGGTGGCTAAACAATAAGCTACTAAACAACAATTGGATCACTGGAGAAATCAAAGAAGAAATGAAAACTTACCTAGAGACAAATGAAAACAAAAGCACAACAGTTCAAAACTTAATGGGTACAGTAAAAGCAGTTCTAAGAGGGAAATTTATAGCAATACAATCTTACCTCAAGAAACAAGAAAAATCTCAAATAAATAATCTAACCTTACACCTAAAACAACCAGAGAAAGAAGAACAATCATAACCTAAAGTTAGTAGAAGGAAGGAAATCATAAAGATCAGAGCAGAAATAAAATAGAGACAAAATAATCACAAATATCAATGAAACTAAAAGCTGGTTCTTTGAAAAGATAAACAAAATTGATAGACCTTTAGCCAGACTCATCAAGAAAAACCAGACAGGACTCAAATCAGTAAAATTATCAGTGAAAAAGTAGAAATTACAACTGACTCCACAGAAATACCAATGATCATAAGAGACTATTAATAACCACTTGCCAATAAAAATGGACAACCTGGAAGGAATGTGCAGTCTCCCTAGACTGAACTAGAAAAAAAAAAAAAAATAAACAGACCAACCAATCACAAGTGATGAAATTGAAGCCATACTTAAAAACCTCCCCCAAAATACAAGTCTAGGACCTGATGGCTTCACAGCCAAATTTTATATCAAACATTTAGAGAAAAGGTAATATCTATCCTTCTGAAACTGTTCCAAAAAGTTTCAGGGGAAGGAAAACTTCCAAACTCCTTTTATGACATCACTATCACCCTGATACCAAAACTGGACAAAATACCACACACACACACACACACACACACACACACACACACACACACAAAGAGAGAGAGAGAGAAAAAATTTCAGGCCAATATCACTGATGAACATAGATGCAAAACTCCTCAACAAAATGCTAGCAGTTCATACCTAACCATATATTAAAAGATCATACACCATAATCAAGTGGGATTCATCCCAGGGACGCAAGGACTTTTCAACTTCTGCAAATCCATCAGTGTGATATACCACCATCAACAGACTGAAGAATAAAAGCCATTTGATCATCTCAATAGTTTCAGAATAAGCTTTTGACAAAATTCAGTACCAGTTTATGATAAAAAGATTCAGAAAGTGGGCATAGAGGGTACATACCTCAACATAATAAAGTCCATCTATCACAAACCTGCTTCCCTGGTGGCTCAGAGCATAAAGAATCTGCCTCCAATTCAGGAGACTCAGTTCAATCCCTGGGTTGGGAAGATACCCTGGAAGAGGAAATGGCAACCCACTCCAGTATTCTTGCCTGGAGAATCCCATGGACAGAGGAACCTGGTGGGCTACAGTCCACAGGGTGACAAAGAGTTAGACATGACTGAGCAACTAACATACATACACACACATGACAAACCTACAGCTGGTATCATACTCAACAGAGAAAAGCTGAAAGCATCCCTTTTAAGATCAGGAACAAGACAAGGATGTCCACTCTCACTATTATTCAACATAGTTTCGGGAGTCCTAGCTACAGCAATCAGAGAAGAAAAACAAGTAAAGGGAATCCAAATTGGAAAGGAAGAAGTTAAAGTGTCACTGTTTGCAGATGACATGATAGAAGATCCTAAAGATGCTACCAGAAAGCTACTAGAACTCAGCAATGAATTTGGTAAAGTTGTAGGTTACAAAATTGATACACAGAAATCTGTTGCATTTCTACACACTAACGTCAAAAGATCAGAAAAATAAATTCAAGAAGTAATTCTATTTACCATTGCATCTAAAAGAATAAACTACCTAGGAATAAGCCCACCTAGAAGACAAAAGGCCTGTACTCCAAAATCTATAAGATGCTGATGAAAGAAGTTGAAGAAGACATAAACAGATGGAAAGATATACCATGTTCATGGATTGAAAAAATCAATATTGTCAAAATGACTATACTACCCAAAGCAATCTACAGATTCAAATTATCAATTTATCAAATTGTCAAATTATCAATGGCATTTTTCACAGAACTAGAACAAAAAAAATCTCAAAATTTCTATGGAGACACACAAAAAACCTGAATAGACAAAACAATCTTGGGAAAAAAACAAACCAAAACTGGAGCTGGAGGAATCAGGCTCCCTGACCTCAGACTATACTAAAAGCTACAGTCATCAAAACAGTATGATACTAGCACAAAAATAGAAATATAGATCAATGGAATAGGCTAGTACACCCAGAAATAAGTCCATGCACCTATGGTCAATTAATCTATGACAAAGGAGGCGAGACTACACAATATTGTAAAGACAGTTTCTTCAACAAATGGTGCTGGAAAAACTGGACATCCACATGCAAAAGAATGAAATTTGACTATTCCTCAACCCCATACACAAAAATAAGCTCAAAATTGATTAAAGACTTAAATGTGAGACCAGATACTCGTCTGGTCTAAAGCTCCTAGAGGAAAACATAGGTAGAACACTCTCTGACATAAACCAACATCTTTTTCAATCCATCTCCCAGAATAATGGAAATAAAATACCCTACTTAAACTTAAAAGCTTGCACAGCAAAGGAAACAATAAACAAAACAAAAAGACAACCCACAGATTGGGAGAAAATATTTGCAAATAATGTGACCAGTAAGGGATTAATCTCCAAAATTTACAAACAGCTTATGATGCTTAATGGCATCAAAAGAAACAACCCACTCAAAAAATGGGCAGAAAACATGAATAGACATTTCTCCAAAGAGGGACATAAAAATATGTTCAACATTGCAAATTAGTATAGAAATGCAAATCAAAGTTACAATGAGATATCACTTCATACCAGTCAGAATGGCTATCATCAGAAAATCTGCAAACAAATGCTGGAGAGGGTTAGAGAGAAGGGAACCCTTCTACACTGTTCGTGGGAATGTAAATTGGTACAGCCACTATGGAGAACAGTATAGAGGTTCCTTAAGAAACAAAAAATGGAGCTATCATATGACCCTACAATCACACTCCTGGGCATATATCCAGAGAAAAACATGATCCAAGAGGATGCATGCACCCCAATGTTCTTTACAGCACTGTTTACAATAGCTGAGACATAGAAGCAACCTAAATGTCCATTGACAGAGGAATGGGTAAAGAAGATGTGGTACATATATACAAAATGCAGTATTAGTCAGCCATTAAAAAGAATGAAATAATGCCATTTGCAGCAACATGGATGGACCTAGAGAGAGTCATACTGAATGAAGTAAGTCAGACAGAGAAGGAGAAATATCATATGACATCCCTTATATGTGGAATCTAAAAAGAAATGATACAAATGAATTTACAAAACAGAAAGAGGTTAACAAACTTAGAAAACGAACTTATGGTTGCTAAGGGGAAGGGATAGTTAAGGACTTTGGGAAGGTCATGTATATACTGCTATATTTAAAATGGATAACCAATAAAGACCTATTGGATAGCACCTGGAACTCTTCTCAATGTTATGTGCCAACCTGGGTGGGAGTGGGATTTGAGGGAGAATGGATACATGTATATGTATGGCTGAGTCCCTTCACTGTTCACCTGAAACTACCACAACATTGTTAATCAGCTACTCACTCATTTTTTAAAATTAAATTAAATATTTTTAATTTTAATTTTTTTCTAGTTGATTTTGTTTTTTCCAAAATATTAAATTTTTATTTTGTAATCAGCTACATCCCAATACAAAATAAAAATTTAATATTTGGGGAAAAGACAAAATCAACTAGAAAAAAAAGAGTGAGTGAAGCAAGGTATGAAAAATCCATTTTTTTTTTTTTTTGGCCTCATTGTCCAGCTTGTGCATCAAGGATCAAATCTCTTGGCAGTGAAAGTGCTGCTGAGTCCTAACCACTAGGCCACTAGGCAATTCCCAAAGTATCCTAGATACTTCTAAATGCAATAGTGAATAGTAAATCTGGCTAGGGTGCTAGGGAATGTGGGGGAACAGTTGTTTTGAAGAAAAGATGTCTGGGAAGATGACATCTGGGCAAACAAAGGAAGTAAGAAGAGAGCTATATAGATATCTATGGAAGAGCACTGCAGGTAAATGGATCAGCAATCGTGCAGACCCCATGCAGGAGTGTGCCTGCAATGTTTACAGAATAGCTAGAAGAGTGAGGCTGGAGCAAAGGTGAGGGTGGAAAGTAAGATAGTGCATGTTTGGTTAACTAGAAAATGAATCTTGACTTGTTCATGATTTGAGATGGAAAGCCATTAAAGGTTTGTTTGCTTGCTTTTAAGTAGTTTTACTGAACTATGTCTTCATTTCCTAGGGCTGCCATACAAAATACCACAAACCGGGTGTCTTAAAACAACAGAAATTATTCTCACAATTCTGGAGTCCAGAAGTTTGAAATCAGAGTGTCAGTTGTGTTGATCCTTTCTGGAGGTTGAGCCCTCAGGACAGTAAAATTTTGAAGGACGGTAATGCAGCTAAGACTGAGCAATCACTAAGATGGGAGAGAACCAAGAGAATGTGGTGTTCTGGAAGAACCTGTTTCAATTGTGTTTCAACATTTCTTTAGAGAAAGGTTGCTGGTTAATTAAGAGGAGGGGGACTGAGACTTTGACCATTCAGTTTAGCAATATGAAAGTCACTCATGACCTTGATAGGAACAGTCATAGTGGAGTGAGAGGGACAAATGCCTGACTGGGTTCAAGAAACAATGGGAGGAGAGGAATTGAGGCAAGGAAGAGAAGCTTTGCTCTAGAAGGGAACCCCGAGTGGAACAATAGAGGAGTATGAGGATTGCTTTTGATTTTTAATGGGAGAAGTAATGCAAAGTTTGTACAGCAATGGGAATGATCAAATAGGGTGGGAAGCATTAAGGGCATCAGAGGAAAAAGCCAGATTGCAGGTGCAATGCCCTGAGTGAGATGGATGAGATGCGGCCTGGAGGAGTGGTGCTGGCCTTACGGAGGAGCATGAGCAAGTCATCTGTTCAGGGGGCTGGGGTGGGGAGGATGCAGGTGTGGGACAGATGCCAGTCACTGGGTAGTTGTGGCAGAGGGAGCTTATTGAAATTCTAGTAGTACAAAACGAGGAGTGTGGATGGGGAGGTGGGTATTGGAGTCCTAAGGAAAGAAGAAAAGGTGTAATCATCTAGACCCGTGGGAGAGTCAGGGACTAGGGAAATATGGCAGCATTAAGGGCCCCATGCAGGTGGGGATCAAGAATTCATAGTAAGACTTGGCAACATGGCTGGGTGTCTTTCTCCTGCCATATTTAGATCTGTGGGTGTTGACACAGAATAGGCACAGGACTGGGTTTCTGGCAGGGTTTGAACTGTGCCAAACAACAAGAGAAAAGGATGAACAAAGGAAGTGAGGATGTGTGTGCAAGGGAGTGATTACAGCACTTGACTGGGGCCTTTCAGTTTGGTAAAAAGCAAAGTGAAGACAAAGAGTGGTAAGAGATGGGGGAAATGGCGACTGAATCAACAGGTTGTAGGTCCCATGTGCAACAGAAGAATTGCTGAACTTGGGGTTCCAGAAGGAATGAACTAAAAATGTGAGGTGATGAGTCAAACACAGAACACTTGAAATTCAATGTATGGTGGGGTCGTGTTATTAGTAGTGATAATGACTCAGATATGATTAGGATTCCCTGGTGGGTCAAATGGTAAAGAGGCTGCATGCAATGCGGGAGACCCGAGTTCGATCCCTGGGTCAGGAAGATCCCCTGGGGAAGGAAATGGCAGCCCACTCCAGTATTTTTGCATGGAAAATCCCATGGACGAGAAGTCTGGCAGACTACAGTCCACAGGGTCTCAAAGAGCCAGACACGACTGAGAAACTTCATTTTCACTTTCACTTTCATGACTAGGAGAGTGGGTAGTTGAAGAGGGATTGAGGACAAACTCATTGGGTAGAGGGAGTAAGAGGTCAGGATTTGAAAAGATCATCTCCATGGAGATTGAAATCAGCTAGAACCATGGTAGAAGTAGCTCTGGAGAGTGTGACAGTGAGCCTGGGGCTGAAATCAGCAAGGAATGAGTAGGAGTGCTCTGGTGGGGTAGATGACAACAGGAGGGGTAGTGGGTGACAGTCTATCAATGGATACTTAAGTCTGGAGGTTCTTAGGGTTTAGGTTTTAGGGAGGACAAGGGAGATGGTAGGAAAAGGGTGTTTAAAGAGCAATGAAGAGGCAGGGGGGACCCTTCTCAACTCCAGGTCTGGGCGTATAAAAAGGTGGGAGGTGACTACAGAGCATGAAGCGGAAGGAGCGTTCTTACAAGAGGTGGTGTATACAGCAGGGTGTGCCCACAACTGCCCTTGACTTCCAGAGGGCCCAGTGGAAGGGTCTCATAAGATGGGGAGCGCTTTGAGGTGGGGCCAGAAAGAGACATACAGATCTGCAGGGGCTTCCGATGTGGGGGGAGAGGCATGACTTGTGTCTGGTGTTTGGAGCCATGGCTGTTAGGGGGAAGCACAGTGAGATTGGCCCAACAGTCTCAAGGCTCACGGTGGGGAAGCCGGCATGAGTGTGAGGGTTGCTGGGGTCTTGGGTCATGTGACATTCCTGCCAGTCAGGGAGGAGGAGGCCGGGGAGATGACATATTATCAGAGTATGCAGAGATCCCTGAAGGCCTATGGGGGTCAGGGCGAGATTGTCTCGCCTAGAATATACATAGTGCAAGAATTTTCTAAGTACATCAAATCTCTTAATTCTCCTAACAACCCCATAGGTAGGTGCTATTAGTACCACTTTTAAATGAGAAGAACAATTTGCCCAAGGCTATACAGCCAATAAGTGGTGGAGTCCAGATATGAATGGAGCCTATCTATCTGCCCAAGGCCCATACTTTTAACCACTAACACTACAGATATTTGACATTAATTGAACATTGATTGGGTACCATCCATCTACCCACTTCTCTGTGAACTCTCTAAGAATAAGGGACTGCTGCTCATTTTTTCCTCTCCTGAATGTGGCATAATGCCAGGAATATGGAGGGCATTTAATAAATGTTTTACGAGTAAATAAATGTATTAATAAGTAGAAAAACAAAGGGTAGAGGTTAAATTAAAAATGAATAAAACAGATCCTTTGCCATACCAGATATTAAAAACTTGCTGTAAAGCTATAATAAGTAAAACAGGACATTAGAACACATGAATAGAGTAGAATATAAAGTCAGGAATTAGACCTAAATATATATTGGAACTTATAGTATGAAAAATATGCACTTTGAAATTAGTGTGAAAATGTGGATTATTTAATAAATGATGTTGGGGAAACTAGTTGATCATCTGGAAAAAAATACAATATGAATACAATACAAAAATACAGTCTTACATCATCACCAGGATACAATTCAGATGGATCAAAAAGTTATAAAACAATGAAATTCTGGAAGTCTGAGAAATAAACATGGTATATATATATATGTGTATATATATGTACATATATATGTTTATTTTTCATCTCAATGTGGGGAAGTATTTCTAAATGTAATATTAAGCCCCATATAGAAAAGATCAATAAATCTGAACAATTTAAAAACAGAAATTTCAGCATGACAAAAACAATTGGTAAAGATAAAAAAGTACAATAAGCTGTGATAAAATGTTTGTAACTCACGTCATAGATATAAAGGGATTCTAAAAATCAAAGTAAAAATTACTCAAGAGCATAGTGGATAAAGGACAGGAATGCCTAGTTAACAGAAAATATATATATATATGTATGTGTGTATATATATATATATATATATCTCAAGTATATAAAACACATTCAGCCTCATTCACATTAAGAGAAATGGAAATTAAATTATGCTGTAATACCATAGTCAAACATACTTAAACACTACCACTCTGGAGAAAATCCAGGTTTGGGAACATACTATGTGGTCTGGGGAAACCAGGATACTTACATACTTGTACATGTGCAACATCATGTATGTACATACAAGGATATTCATTGCAGCTTTTGTAACAGCAGAAGGTAAGAAGTGACTTAACTGTACATGAACAGGGATAGGTCACACCATGCAGCAGGGTGTTGCTCCACACACACACAAGTAAATACAAGAACCTGTTAAAAAGCATGAGGAAACTCTGTAGAATGATACAGAGTGAGTTCCCATATACAACAAGTGGAAAAACAAGATGCTGGATAGTATGCTATCATTTCTATTTTTTGAAAGAGAGGATAAAAACTATATGAATGTTTGGTATGTTTCTATAGGTGTAAGGTACTTTAGAAGGACATCCAAGAAACTGGAAATATTGGGTGCCCCTGGGGAACAGAACTGAGTACACCAGATACAAGTGCTATCTTGCAAGTCATGCATAAGGATTACCACAAATCCTTCATATCTTCTGAATTTGTACTCAAATACAGTAACCTAAAGAATCCGCCTGCAATGCGGGAGACCTGGGTTCAATCCCTTGGTTGGGGGGAAGATCTCCTGGAGAAGGGAAAGGCCACCCACTCCAGTATTCTGGCCTGGAGAATTCCAGGGACTCTATAGTCCATGGGGTTGCAAACAGTTAGACACAAATGAATGACTTTCACTCACTCATAGTAACCTATTCCAAATAACAGTAGTGATCATAACTAAAGTGAACGTCTTTTTGTCCTCAAGCTGGGGAGATAAGACATACATTTACTGTTTTACTACAAGATGGAAAGTGTTTGACATCCTAAGAGAGCCAGGGATTAAATTATGTTCTGGCTGGGCTGGAAAGATAGCGCTCATGGAAATTTAGGCAGGAGGATGCTTGTATTTTATTTAAGTATACTATAATGGAGCTAGAACGAGTGCTCTAACCTCCAAGTTCAAGTAATATTCAGCAGCACTTTGGCCTCCAACAAGACTTTTTTCTGGTTAAAAGCAGGTGCCTTAAAACTCAAAAGAGTTCTAAAAGAGCCCAGATAGCATCTGGCAAAAGTAAGGGGTCTAATGTTACTTGTTAAAGCCTTTTTAAGTGCACATCACCCTCCATCATCACCTGTTCCAGTGTTAAAGTAGCTGTGCTTAACACTATCGTGTGCCAGCAGGAGACAGAAAATATATGTTATTTTTAGAAAATTCTAGTACCAGTGGTACATACTCTTTGGACTCTGCTGGCAGACTTGCCTCTCAGCTCCTGGGAGGCCAAATTTAGTTAAATTGCCATCTTTGTCTGTCATCTCAAGTGGAGAAATGGACTTTTTAGATTCCTCAAGCAGGGAGGTAATGGGTGAATAAATTCCCAAGGCGGCATCCAACTGTGGCTGAACTGACAGTTTGGGGATTTTATTTCCCCTAAAACTACGTAAGGATGCAGGATTTCAGCTCAGCAGCTGATAAAGACATCTGATTTACAGAGACAGCAAACAGAACTCTCCTGCCTTTATTTTTCAAAGTAGAAGAAAGGTCTCAGGTACCTCATTAACTCTAGCCCTTTCCATAACAATCACATAACAAGTCACAACTATCAGTAACTTCTTTTATAGTCAATTCTTTCTGTACTACGTGTTCAAAAAAATCCTTATGATCTCAATGATATTTTTATACATTTTTCTTCTAAAGTTTAAAAGGTTTCCTTTTCTAATTTATTTTTTAAATTTTTTAATGAATTTATTCATTTTAATTGGAGACTAATTACTTTACAATATTGTAGTGGTTTTGCCATACATTGACATCAATCAGCCATAGGTGTACATGTGTTCCCCATCCTGAACCCTGCTCCCACCTCCCTCCCCATCCCATCCCTATGGGTCAACCCAGTGTACCAGCCCCAAGCACCCTGTATCATGCATCGAAACTGGACTGGTGATTTGTTCTACATATGATAATATGCATGCTTCAGTGCCATTCTCCAAAATCATCCCACCCTTGCCCTCTCCCACAGAGTCCAAAAGACTGTTCTATACATCTGTGTCTCTTTTGCTGTCTCACATATAGGGGTATCATTACTCTCTTTCTAAATTCCATATATATGTGTTAGTATACTGATTTGTTGCTTTTCTTTCTGGCTTACTTCACTCTGTATAATAGGCTCCAGTTTCATCCACCTCATTAGAACTGATTCAAATGTATTCTTCTTAATGGCTGAGTAATATTCCATGGTGTATATGTACCACATCTTTCTTATCCATTCGTCTGCTGATGGACATCTAAGTTGCTTCCATGTCTTGGCTGTTATAAACAGTGCTGCGATGAACACGGGGGTACACGTGTCTCTTTCAATTCTGGTTTCCTCAGTGTGTATGCCCAGCAGTGGGATTGCTGGATTATATGGCAGTTCTATTTCCAGTTTTTTAAGGAATCTCCACACTGTTCTCCATAGTGGCTATACTAGTTTGCATTCTCACCAACAGTGTAAGAGTGTTCCCTTTTCTCCACACCCTCTCCAGCATTTATTGCTTGTAGACTTTTGGATAGCAGTCATTCTGACTGGCGTGAGATGGTATCTCATTGTGGTTTTGATTTGTATTTCTCTGATAATGAGTGATGTTGAGCATCTTTTCATGTGTTTGTTAGTCATCTGTATGTCTTCTTTGGAGAAATGTCTATTTAGTTCTTTGGCCCATTTTTTGACTGGGTCGTTTATTTTTCTGGAATTGAGATGCAGGAGCTGCTTGTATATTTTTGAGATTAATTATTTGTCAGTTGCTTCATTTGCTATTATTTTCTCCCATTCTGAAGTCTGCCTTTTCATTTTTCTTATAGTTTCCTTCACTGTGCAAAAGCTTTTAAGTTTCATTAGGTCCCATTTGTTTATTTTTGCTTTTATTTCCATTACTCTGGGAGGTGGGTCATAGAGGATCCTGCTGTGATTTATGTTGGAGAGTGTTTTTCCTATGTTTTCCTCTAGGAGTTCTATAGTTTCTGGTCTTACATTTAGATCTTTAATCCATTTTTGTGCATGGTGTTAGAAACTGTTCTAGTTTCATTCTCCTACAAGTGATTGAGCAGTTTTCCCAGAACCACTTGTAAGAGATTGTCTTCTGTCCATTGTATATTCTTGCCTCCTTTGGCAAAAATAAGGTATCCATAGGTGCATGGATTTATCTCTGGGCTCGCTATTTTATTCTATTGATCTATATTTCTGTCTTTGTGCCAGTACCATACTGTCTGGATGACTGTAGCTTTGTAGTATAGCCTGAAGTCAGGCAGGTTGATTCCTCCAGTTCCATTCTTCTTTCTCAAGATTGCTTTGGCTATTTGAGGTTTTTTGTATTTCCATAAAATTTGTGAAATTATTTGTTCTAGTTCTGTGAAAAATACCGTTGGTAGCTTGATAGGGATTGCATTGAATCTATAGATTGCTTTGGGTAGTATATTCATTTTCACAGTGTTGATTCTTCCAATCCGTGAGCACGGTATATTTCTCCATCTATTTGTGTCCTCTTTGATTTCCTTCACCAGTGTTTTGTAGTTTTCTATATATAGGTCTTTTGTTTCTTTAGGTAGATTTATTTCTAAGTATTTTATTCTTTTCTTTGCAATGATGAATGGAATTGTTTCCTTAATTTCTCTTTCTGTTTTCTCATTGTTAGTGTATAGGAATGCAAGGATTTCTGTGTGCTAATTTTATATCCTTCAACTTTACTATATTTATTGATTAGCTCTAGTAATTTTCTGGTGGAGTCTTTAGGGTTTTCTATATAGAGGATCATGTCATCTGCAAACAGAGTTTTACTTCTTCTTTTCCAATCTGGATTCCTTTTATTTCTTTTTCTGCTCTGATTGCTGTGGCAAAAACCTCCAAAACTATGTTGAATAGTAGTGGTGAGAGTGGGCACCCTTGTCTTGTTCCTGACTTTAGGGGAAATACTTTCAATTTTTTCACCATTGAGGAGAATGTTTGCTGTGGGTTTGTCATATATAGCTTTTATTATGTTGAGGTATGTTCCTTCTACTCCTGCTTTCTGGAGGGTTTTTGTCATAAATGGATGTTGAATTTTGTCAAAGGCTTTTTCTGCATCTATTGAGATAATAATATGGTTTTTATCTTTCAATTTGTTAATGTGGTGTATTACATTGATTGATTTGTGGATATTGAAGAATCCTTGAATCCCTGAGATAAAGCCCACTTGGTCATGATGTATGATCTTTTCAATATGTTGTTGGATTCTGTTTGCTAGGATTTTGTTAAGGACTTTTGCATCTATGTTTGTCAGTGATATTGGTCCGTAGTTTTCTTTTAATGTGGCATCTTTGTCTGGTTTTGGTATTAGGGTGATGGTGGCCTCATAGAATGAATTTGGTAGTTTACCTTCCTCTGCAATTTTCTGGAAGATTTTGAGTAGGATAGGTGTTAGCTCTTCTCTAAATTTTTTTGATAGAATTGAGCTGTGAAGCCGTCCTGGGCTTTTGTTTGCTGGAAGATTCTTGATTACAGTTTCAATTTCCATACTTGTGATGGGTCTATTAAGATTTTCTATTTCTTCCTGGTTCAGTTTTGGGAAGTTGTACTTTTCTAAGAATTCATCCATTTCTTCCAAGTTGTCCATTTTATTGGCAAATAGTTGCTGATAGTAGTTTCTTATGATCCTTTGCATTTCTGTGTTGTCTGTTGTGATTTCTCTGTTTCCATTTCTAATGTTGTTCATTTGATTCTTCTCCATTTGTTGCTTGATGTGTCTGGCTAATGGTTTGTCTATTTTATTTATCTTCTCAAAGAACCAGCTTTCAGCTTTGTTGATTTTTGCTATGGTCTCTTTTGTTTCTTTTGCACTTATTTCTGCCCTAATTTTTATGATTTCTTTCTTTCTACTAACCCCGGAGTTCTCCAATTCTTCCTTTTCTAGTTGTTTTAGGTGTAGAGTTAGGTTATTTCTTTGACTTTTTTCTTGTTTTTTGAGGTAAGCTTTTATTGCTATGAACCTTCCCCTTAGCACTGCTTTTACTCAGTCCCATAGGTTTTGGGTTGTTGTGTTTTCATTTTCATTCATTTCTATGCATATTTTGATTTCTTTTTTTATTTCTTCTGTGATTTGTTGGTTATTCAGAAGCGTGTTGTTTAGCCTCCGTATGTTGGAATTTTTAATGGTTTTTCTCCTGTAATTGACATCTGATCTTACTGCATTGTGGTCAGAAAAGATACTTGCAATGATTTCAATTTTTTGAATTTATCAAGGCTAGATTTATGGCCTAGGATGTGATCTATCCTGGAGAAGGTTCCATGTGCACTTGAGAAAAAGGTGAAATTGATTGTTTTGGGGTGAAGTGTCCTAGAGATATCAATTAGGTCTAACTGGTCTATTGTATCATTTAAAGTTTGTGTTTCCTTGTTAATTTTCTGTTTAGTTGATCTATCCATAGGTGTGAGTGGGGTATTAAAGTCTCCCACTATTATTGTGTTATTGTTAATTTCCCCTTTCATACTTGTTAGCATTTGCCTTACATGTTGTGGTGCTCCTATATTGGGTGTATATATATTTATAATTGTTACATGTTCTTCTTGGATTGACCCTTTGATAATTATGTAGTGTCCTTCTTTGTCTCTTTCCACAGTCTTTATTTTAAAGTCTATTTTATCTGATATGAGTATTGCTACTCCTGCTTTCTTTTGGTCTCTATTTGTGTGAAATATCTTTTTCCAGCCCTTCACTTTCAGTCTGTATGTGTCCCTTGTTTTGAGGTGGGTCTCTTGTGGAGAATATATATAGGGGTCTTGATTTTGTATCCATTCAGCCAGTCTTTGTCTTTTGGTTGGGGCATTCAACCTATTTACATTTAAGGTAATTATTGATAAGTATGGTCCCATTGCCATTTACTTTGTTGTTTTGGGTTTGCGTTCATACAACCTTTCTGTGTTTCCTGTCTAGAGAAGATCCTTTAGCATTTGTTGAAGAGTTGGTTTGGTGTTGCTGAATTCTCTCAGCTTTTGCTTGTCTGTAAAGCTTTTGAATTCTCCTTCATATTTGATTGAGATCCTTGCTGGGTACAGTCATCTGGATTGTAGGTTTTTCTCTTTCATCACTTTAAGCATGTCCTGCCATTGCTTTCTGGCCTGAAGAGCTTCTATTGAAAGATCAGCTGCTATCCTTATGTGAATCCCCTTGTGTGTTATTTGTTGGTTTTCCCTTGCTGCTTTTAATATTTGTTCTTTGTGTTTGATCTTTGTTAATTTGATTAATATGTATCTTGGGGTGTTTTGCCTTGGGTTTATCCTGTTTGGGACTTTCTGGGTTTCTTGGACTTGGGTGAATATTTCCTTCCCCATTTTAGGGATGTTTTCAACTATTTTCTCCTCAAGTATTTTCTCATGGCTTTTCTTTTTGTCTTCTTCTGGGACTCCAAAGATTTGGATGTTTGGGTGTTTAACATTGTCCCAGAGGTCTCTGAGGTTGTCCTCATTTCTTTTAGTTCTTTTTTCTTTTTACCTCTCTGCTTCATTTATTTCTACCATTTTATCTTCTACCTCACTTATCCTGTCTTCTGCCTCAGCTATTCTACTGTTGGTTCCCTCCAGAGTGTTTTTTTAATCTCATTTATTTTATTATTCATTATACATTGACTCTTTTTTATTTCTTCTAGGTTCTTGTTAAAACTTTCTTGCATCTTCTCAATCCTTGTCTCCAGTCTATTTGTCTGTAACTCTATTTTGTTTTCAAGATTTTGGATCATTTTCACTATCATTATTCAGAATTCTTTATCAGGTAGATTCCCTATCTCCTCCTCTTTTGTTTGGTTTGGTGGGCATTTATCATGTTCCTTTACCCGCTGAGTATCTCTCTGACTTTTCATCTTGTTTATATTGCTATGTTTGGGGTGGCCTTTCCATATTCTGGCAGTTTGTGGTTCCTCTTTATTGTGGAGGTTCCTCACGGTGGGTGGGGTTGGACAGGTGGCTTGTCAAGGTTTCCTGGGTAGGGAAGCTTGTGTCGGTGTTCTGGTGGGTGGAGCTGGATTTCTTCTCTCTGGAGTGCAGTGAAGTGTCCAGTAATGAGTTTTGAGAGGTCAGTGGGTTTGGTGTGACTTTGGGCAGCCTGTACATTGAGGCTCAGGGTTATGTTCCTGTGTTGCTGGAGAATTTGTGTGGTATGTCTTTCTCTGGAACTTGTTGGCCCTTGGGTGGTGCTTGGTTTCAGTGAAGTATGGAGGCATTTGATGAGCTTAATTGATTAATGTTGATTAATGTTCCCTGGAGTCAGGAGTTCTCTGGTGTTCTCAGGATTTGAACTTAAGCCTCCTGCCTCTGGATTTCAGTCTTATTCTTACAGTAGCCTCAAGACTTCTCCATCTATACAGCACTGATGATAAAACATCTAGGTTAATGATGAAAAGTTTCTCCACAGTGAGGGACACCCAGAGGAGAGGTTCACAGAGTTACATGAAGAAGAGAAGTGGAAGGAAGGAGATAGAGGTGACTAGGAGGAGAAGAGGGGGAATCAGAAGAGGAGAAGAGGGGGAATCAGAAGAGGAGAGATCAAGCTAGCCAGTAATCACTTCCCTATTTGCTCTCTACATTCTGGAACACTCAGAAAGGTTCACAGAGTTATATAGGGAAGAGAAGAGGGGGGACGGAGACAGAGGTGACCAGGAGGAGAAAAGGGGGAATTAAATGGAGAGAGAGAGAGATCCAGCCAGTAATCATTTCCTTACGTGTTCTCCACAGCCCCGAACACACAAAGAGATTCACAGAGTTAGGTAGGGAAGAGAAGGGGGAGGGAGGAGATAGAGGCAACCTGGTGGAGAAAAAGGAGAATCAAAAGGGGTAGAGACCAATCAAGCCAGTAATCACTCTCCCAAGTAAAAATGGGTACTGAAGATTGGGTTCTTAAAAGTACAAATTGATAACAGATACCAAAAAGCAAAGATTAAGAATCTAGAGTAGATATTAGACTGTGAAAAATACAATATTAAAAAAAAAAAAGTGACAAAAATAATAAAATATATATATGAAGTTTGCTTTAAAAATAGGGGTTTTTTTTTGGCAAGGTATTAGTAGATTATAAAAATGAAAATTAAAGGAGTAATAGATGACTTAAAATAAAAAAATTTTTTTAATTTAAAAAGTGATAATAGTAAAAATATATCTAGGAATTTCTCTGGAGGTGTTGTGGACAGTGTGGGATCAGTTCCGTTTCAGATAGTTCCTTTTTCTGGCTTATACTTCTTAAGATCTATAGGCCTCTTCCTACGTAGTCGGTGCTAACTACAGGGCTTTAATCTATTGCACCTGTCACTTCCAAAGCGATTCCCTCTGTTTATTTTGGCTTCTTCTGCTTGCTGGTCTCTTCAGTGTCTAATTTCTGCCCTGACACAAGGGGGTGGAGGTGGTCACTTATTTAGGCTCACTTGCTCAGTCGTGCTGCAGAGAGGGAGGAATACTGCAAGCAAATATCACTGGCGTGTGTAGGGAGTGCGCGCAGTGTCTCGGTCAGCATGGGTTTGCCCCCGCTCATGGCGTGTGTGCTTTCCCGATCTACACTTCTCAGGCTCCAGGTTGCTCTGCCGGGCACTGTCTGAGGCGGGCCCTGGGTTGCACGCACTTCCCAGGTCTAAGCCACTTCGGTTCAGGTTCTCGAGTACTCCCCAAAGGCACAGACTTGGCTGGGCCTGCATTTTGTGTCCTTCCCAGGTCCGAGCAGCTCAGGTGACCAGGTGCTTGGCGAGCACAGTCGCCCCCACGTGGGGGCTGCATCTTATCGCCTCCCCGGTCCCTGCCGCTCGGTTTTCTGGGTGTACAACGGGTGCGCCTTCTCAGGTGTGCTCTGTGTCTCTTCTGGGGAGCTGATCTCTGGCTGCGATCCTCCCGGCGGATGTCAACCATCCAGAATCCCAAGCACTCTTGGTTAGCAATGGAGCCTGCTTGCAGTTTGGTGGATGATGCCCCTCTGGGGCCGTGATTGCCCCCTCGCGGCTCTGGCTGCCCTCCTCTGCCTGCCTCCAGCAGGGGATGGGCCAGCCCGCAGCCGGCTAGCTCTGCTCAGTCCTTTGTTCTGTGAGCGGGCCTGCCAGTGCCTGAGGTTAGGGCTTTTCACAGGATATTTCTCTCTCTTTTTTTCTTTCTCTCTCTGGCTATCCCACAGTTTGGGTTGCTATCTCATGTTAGTTCCCTCAGATTGCCCTCAAGGCATTCAGGCCAGGTCCTTACCCTAAGCAATGCAGCCGGCGCCGCCCTGTTCAGCCCCCGCTTGCTGGTGATGGCTGCGAGTCTGGGAGTTGCCGTTAGGCACGTAATCTGTGGGTTTTAATTATTTATTTGTTTACTTTTCCTCCCGGTTATGTTGCTCTCTGAGATTCCAAGATTCCCCACAGACCTGCCAGTGAGAGGGTCTCCTGGTGTTTGGAAACTTCTCTTTTAAGCTCCCTTCCCAGGATGGATCTCTGTTCCTACCTCTTTTGTCTTTTATCTTTTATGTTTTTTCCTACCTCCTTTCGAATACAATGGGCTGCCTTTCTGGGTGCCTGATGTCCTCTACCAGGATTCAGAAGTTGTTTTGTGAAATTTTCTCAGTGTTCAAATGTTCTTTCAATGAATTTGTGGGGAAGAAAGTGATCTCCTCCCGCCATCTTATTCCTATTTCTATTCCTCTGCCATTTTAGGGCCGCCCCCCCTTTTCTTATCTTAAATCTTAGACCAAATGGAATTGCTTTTTATGAATAAAGTGGGGAAGGGGTCTAAATTCAACTTTTCCCCTTTATGCATTTATCAATGAATTATTCGTGGGCAATTTTCTAAACAGTCCCATTGGTCTGAATTATTACCTTGGTCAGTTTCATAAATGAATGGAAAAAATAATGAGTGGGTCTTCTGATTTTGTGCCATTTGTTAATTTGGCTATACTTACTTTAATATCTCACAATCTTAACTATCATTATAATATTTTTTATAATCAATTAAAGATCTGACAGGGCGAATCCCATTCCTCTTATGACATTATTCTGCTATAGGTGTGTCCAGGCTTTCTTCATCTCTATCTTCCTAGAGTTAGCTTGTGAAGTCCCACAAAAACAGGGCTGGAACTTTAATTGAAACTGCACTTATCTACAGACTGGTCCAGGAAGAATGAAAATCTGTACAGTTTTGAGTCTTTCTATAGACAGAAAAACTAGGTCTAAGTTTCTGGTCAGATTTATTCTTAGGTACCTCACAGTACGGGGGTTCTGTTTTATTTTGTTGTTGTTTTGCTGTTGTAAATGTTGTCTTTCCCCCCTTCTTTTTAAAAATATTTTTCAAACTATTTGTTGCTGTTGCATAGAAATGTATTTGATTATTTGATTTTTTAAATTGAACTTTTAGCCAGCTAAACTCTTCTATTTTTTTCTACTATTTTTTTGCTTGTTAGTTTCAGTTTTTTTGGCTCTGCCACATGGTTTACGGGATTTTAGTTCCCTGATCAAGGACTGATCCCAGTCCCATGGCAGTGAAAACACAGAGGAAGTGCAGGGTCCTAACCATTGGACTGCCAGGGAATTCCTTATTTTTTCTACTTTTTGTCTGCAGATTCTTTTAAGCTATATAGATAGCCATATCTGTGAATAATGACAATTTTATTTATTCCTTTCCAAAACTTGTGCTTTTCTTTCTTATATTGTGTTTGCTAGAAACTCCAGTACAATGTTAAATAGAAGTAACATCAGACATTTTTTTTTCTTCTTGCTCCTGATTTTAAAGGAAAAGCTTTTAAATTTCCATTGAGAATAATACTTGTTATAAAATTTTTGTAGATGCTTTTCATCACGCTAAGGAAGTTCTAATTCTAGTTCGCTTGCAGTTTTTATTTTTTTAATCATAAGTGGATGTTCAATTCTGTCAAATATTTCTCTTTCCATCCATTCTAATAACATGCTTTTTCTCCCTTGAACCTATAATGTGATGAACGACATTTATAGATTTTTCTAATACTAAATCACTCTTGCTCTCCTGAATAAATCCAACTTGAACACAGATGATATATTTTTGTATATATTTGGAATATTTCTTGAAAATTTAGTAGAATTTGTTGGTTAAACTATGTGACCCTGGCATTTTATTCTTAAGAATCTTTTAGCATTTCAATTTCTCCATTACAGGAAGTATAGACTTTCTATGTCTTCTAAATGCATTTCTAGTGAATTACATTTTTCTAGGAATTTGTTTTCAGTTCATGTAGGTTTTCAAATTTATTGGTATGAAATATTTCAGTATTTTTTCATGTCTTTAGCCTCTGCTGGTCTGGATTTATGCCTGCTTTTATATTCCTAATTATTGTATATGCCTTCTTTTCTGCTTGGTTCATCTCAGAGTTTTCATCTACTTTAATAATCTTTTCAAAGACTCAGCTTGGGCTTTGTTGAAGCTCATTATCTTTGTTTTTTGTTTCTCTTTATTTTCTCTTTTCTTCTACTTTTCATGGGTAAATCATTATTTTTCTAATTTAAGTTGGTTATTTAGTTGCTAATTTTCAGTCCTTCTTTTCTTCCAATATAAATATTTAAAGCTATATGTTTTCCTCTCTCTTCATGTAGTATGTAGTATTTAATAAAACTATTTTGCAGACTTTTACTATCAACTTAGTCATAAGTTTTTGGATTTCATCACGATTTCCAAATGTATGAGATTAAAAAAAATTTTTTTATATATACACATAATTGAGAAAAAATATGACTTGTCAATTCCTTGAAATTTATTGAGACTTTTCTTCTTACAGTTTGGCCCATTACTATTAAAAAAAATTCCATGTGTATTTGAAATGAATGTAGTTAAATTGTCTATTTAAGCTTAACTAAAGTTTTCAACTATTCTATATTATTTACTGATTTTTAGTATGCTTATCAAAGACATGTTTAAATCTTACAGCCTGATGGTAAACTTGTCAGTTTCTCCTTATTCTCTATTACCTTTAACTTTACATTTTTGGAAACTATTGAAAAAGGAAAAATTACTGAATTAATCAGGAAATATTTTTAAAATCTAACAATGATTTTTGCTAAACACTCTTTCATTTGATATTAATACCACAGATTTTTGAGGTGTTGGTATTTCTCTGGTATATGTGTATTTTTTTAAACTTTTTTCATTTTTCCTGCCAATTTGCTTCTAGTGCATATCTTATACACAGCATATAACTGGATTTTATTTATTTATTTTTATAACTGAATTTAAAAAAATTCAATTTGGTAAACTTTTGACCAGTGAGTTTACATTTATTGTACTTATTGATATATTGCACTTGATTCTACCATTTTATTTTTACTATTTTTCTTTCCCCCAACTCTATGCATTTTCTTTCTTTTCTTCTCTCCTTCTTCCCCAGGAGGGTGAGTTTATTTTTGTTATTATATTTTTCTGTATTCTAATTGTTTTCTCTTTATAAATTTATAAATTATTCACTCTATTTCTGTTCTCTCAGTGGTTACCCTGGACATTTTACCAGACTTATTTGATAAGATCTAGTGGGATCGAAAATCCCATGGACAGAGGAGCCTGGTAGGCTGCAGTCCATTGGGTCGCTACCAGTCGGGCATGGCTCAGCGACTTCACTTTCAGTTTTCACTTTCACACACTGGAGAAGGAAATGGCACCCCACTCCAGTGTTCTTGCCTTGAGAATCCCAGGGACGGGAGCCTGGTGGGCTGCCGTCTATGGGGTCGCACAGGGTCGGACATGACTGAAGCGACTTAGCAGCAGCAGCAGCAGTGTCACATAGGGCTTCCCTGGTGGCTCAGATGGTAAAGAATCTACCTGCAATGTGGGAGACCTGTGTTCGATCCCTGGATTGGGAAGAACCCCTGGAGGAGGGCATGGTAACCCACACCAGTATTCTTGCCTAGAGAATCCCCATGGACAGAGGAGCCTGGCAGGTCTCAGAGTCGGACATGACTGAGCAACAAAGAACAAACAGCGCAGCACAGTATCAAATAATATATTAAGCTTTTAATGAACAATTCTATGATTTTAGAACACTAATTTCAGCAAACACCCTGTCTGCTTATGTTATTACAGATCCAGCATTTTAGTGCTGTCCTTTTATAACCCCCTTGAATTAAACAATATAATACTCAGCTTTTTACATGAATAATATTTGCTTAGGTTTGGTGGCTCAGTCAGTAAAGAATCCACCTGCAATGCAGGAGACTAGGGTTTGATCTCTGGTTTGGGAAGATCCTCTGGAGAAGGAAATGTCAACCTACTCCAGTATTCTTGCCTGAGAAATTTAACCTAAGGATTCATGTTTTTCATCATTTTTGAAAATTTTCAGCCACCTCTTGTTTAGTCTTTCTTGCATGGAAATTCCAATTAGACAAATATTAGACTCACTTTTTCCTCCAAATCTATCATCTTTATCTCATTTTAATTCTATTGTATCTCTATGATACATTCTACTCATTTCTTCAGTACTATATTCCAGCTTGCTAATTTTCTTTTCAGCTGTGGTTAGTCTTCCAGTGAGTTTTTTTTTTTTTCACTTCAACAATTACATTTTTTTCATTTCTAGTACTTCTGTTTTTTTGTCCTTCAAACATGCCTCCTCATTGAAATAATTATTGCTTACTTTTCTGTGAGTCTTAAAACATTTCATGCATAGATATTCTGTATTCCATATCTAACAGTTCCAGTATCTGCAGTACCTGGATGAATAATTCCATTATTTGCTGTTTCTACTGTTAAAATGTTTTACCTTTCCCTAGGCTTCATGTGCTTAATGAGCTACTTCTTGATCTTGCTGCTGCTGTTGCTAAGTCACATCAGTTGTGTCCGACTCTGTGCGACCCCATAGATGGCAGCCCACCAGGTTCCACCGTCCCTGGGATTCTCCAGGCAGGAACAGTGGAGTGGGTTGCCATTTCCTTTTCCAGTGCATGAAAGTGAAAAGTGAAAATGAAGTTGCTCAGTCGTGTCCGACTCTGAGTGACCCCATGGACTGCAGCCTACCAGGCTCCTCCGTCCATGGGATTTTCCAGGCAAGAGTACTAGAGTGGGTCGCCATTGCCTTTTCCGCTTCTTGATCTTAATCTGAGGGAATTTTGGAGGACTAAATTGGACAAACATTTCTTACAAGGATCACCATCTGTTTCTGACAATGTCCAGGGGGTTTCACCAACATGGTACTATTTCAGACCTCTAAGAGGTCTGAGGCCAGGCTCAGATTCTCCATCTTGCTCCTGGTCCCAGCAAGTCAAATGACAGCAGTCATGCCACCTGCATTATGCTCTATGTCCATCTCCTATCCCCAGGCCTTCCACAACTTCAAATTCCTGCTGTGCATCAACAAGATAAGGTAGACATGCTTACAGTGATTGCCATTTCCTCAACAGAGGTCTAGCACGAGTCAGTGTCTGGGTCCAGAAGTACACCTCCCATAGGTGTATGCTCACCCATCATGAGTGAAAAGTCACAGAAATTCACTCATCCTGATCTGCTAATAACGAGTCTTAGCATCAATATCTGCTTTGAATCTACCAGTTTTCTCATGCCCTTTCTAGCCCTATTTATGTCAGTTATCACAAGAACCATGAGATTCCTAGGTCAACTCCCACACTCAGATCAAAGAGTCTCTACATCCCTAATCCTGCCCCTTTTAGCACCTTTCTCCAATTCCTGAACCTATAATGCCCTCTAAAATTCATGGTTCATCAAAATTGCCTTACAACCTTTTTTTCTCCTGGATGCCCTCATCAACTTCTTGCAACAACAGAAATGTGGATTGCCCCTGAAAGCAGTTTTTCCTGCAGTCTTCTCAAATGATGTTTTTCCTCTCTCACACCCCCTGTTGCCACTGGGCGTAAAGGTTTGGGTAGCATCTCCTTGTTCTTCAGTGCTTCTTTCAGATCTATCTCCCTCCTCTCCAAGATCTCTAGCTTTGATACTCATGTCATCAGAATAAGACCATTTATTTGGATGTCAATAAGATATGAAAAAGAAATGGAAGGTACAGACACCAGGAAGAGAAGAAACAAAATTATTTTTGTTCACAGATGACATAATAACCTATGCAGAAAACTCAAAAGAATTGACAAAAAAACTGCGAGTTTAATTATAAACTCACGATTATAACAAGGTTGCAGGAGACAAGATTAATATACAAAAAATCATTTTCCTATATGCCAGTAATGAAGTAGAATTTGAAATTAAAAACTCATTACCATTAGAGCACAGAGAACTTTTAGGGTAGTGAAAACACTCTGTATCATAATGATGGGTATATATACATCATTTTACATTTGTCCAAACTCAGGTTATACACTACTAAGACTGAAGCCTCAGGTAAACTATGGACTTTGGATGACTAGTTATATGTCAGTGTATTTTAGGTTCATTAATTGTAACCAGTGGATGTTGCTAATGATGGGAAAGTTATACATGTATGGGGATGCAAGGTATATGGGAAATCTCTGTAGCCTCCTCTAGATTGTGCTGTGAATCTAAAACTCCAATAAAGATAGAGAAAACAAACTTATGGTCACCAGGGGATAAGTGGTGGTAAACTGGGATTGACATTCGCACATAACTAACAAGGACCTCTGCATAGTGCAGGGGACTCTACTCAGTACTCTGTAATGACCTGCACGGGGAAGGAATCAAAATAGAGTAGATGTATTTATTAGTGTGACTGATTCACTGTTATACAGCAGAAACAAATACATTGTAAATCAACTATGCTTCAATAAAAATTTAAAATAATAAAATTCCTGTAAAAACTCTGTAAATATCAAGAAATTTATTTCATTAGTACCCCCTAAAATGAAATAGCTTAGATATATGTATAGAAAAATGTGCATAAGATATGAAGAAAAATATAACATTCTGATGGAACTAAATTAATGTAGAGAGATTCCATGTTCACAGATAGGAACACTCAATATTGTCAAAAGGATAGTTCTTACCAACATTGATCTACAGATTCTGGCCAATCCCTCTCAAACTGCCAGTAAGTTATTTTGTGATTATCAACAAACTGATTTTAAACTACATATTGAGAAGCAAAAGAACCAGCCAACTCAATAGACAATACAGACCCAATACAACTCCAAAGTTGGAAGACGCTCTATCCTACTTCAAGGTTTACTATAAAGCTAGAGTAATAAAAAGCATGTGCTACTGAAAGACAATTAGATCAGTGGAACAGAACTACATAAACAGACCCAGATGAATACAGTCCACTGATCTTCAACAAACATATCTTTTTTCAGCAACCCAATTACTGTCATTACACAATGGAAGTGACAAATAGATACAAAGGGTTCAGTTCAGTCACTCAGTCGTGTCTGACTCTTTACGACTCCGTGAATCGCAGCATGCCAGGCCTCCCTGTCCATTACCAACTCCTGGAGTTTACCCAAACCATGTCCATTGAGTCGGTGATACCATCCAATCATCTCATCCTCTGTCATCCTCTTCTCCTCCTGCCCTCGATCTTTCCCAGCATCAGCGTCTTTTCAAATGAGTGCTCTTCGCTTCAGGTGGCCAATGTATTGGAGTTTCAGCTTCAACATCAGTCCTTCCAATGAACACCCAGGACTGATCTCCTCTAGGATGGACTGGTTGGATCTTTTTGCAGTCCAAGGGACTCTCAAGAGTCTTCTCCAACACCACAGTTCAAAACCATCAATTTTTCGGTGCTCAGCTTTCTTCACAGTCCAACTCTCACATCCATACATGGCCACTGGAAAAATCATAGCCTTGACTAGACAGACCTTTGTTGGCAAAGTAATGTCTCTGCTTTTTAACATGCTATCTAGGTTGGTCATAACTTTCCTTCCAAGAGGTAAGCGTCTTTTAATTTCATGGCTGCAATTACCATCTGAAGTGATTTTGAAGCCCCCCAAAATAAAGTCTGACACTGTTTCCACTGTTTCCCCATCTATTTGCCACGAAGTGATGGGACCAGATACCGTTATCTTAGTTTTCTGAATGTTGAGCTTTAAGCCAACTTTTTCACTCTCCTCTTTCACTTTCATCAAGAGGCTTTTTAGTTCTTCACTTTCTGCCATAAGGGTGGTATCATCTGCATGTCTGAGGTTATTGATATTTCTCCCGGCAATCTTGATTTCAGCTTGTGCTTCCTCCAGCCCAGTGTTTCTCATGATGTACTCTGCATTAAGTTAAATAAGCAGGGTGATGATATACAGCCTGGACGTACTCCTTTTCCTATTTGGAACCAGTCTGTTGTTCCATGTCCAGTTCTGACTGTGGCTTCCTGACCTACATACAGGTTTCTCAGGAGGCAGGTCAGGTGGTCTGGTATTCCCATCTCTTTCAGAATTTTCCAATTTATTGTGGTCCACATAGTCAAAGGCTTTGGAATAGTCAATATAGCAGAAATAGATATTTTTCTGGAACTCTCTTGCTTTTTCAATGATCCAGTGGATGTTGGCAATTTGATCTCTGGTTCCTCTGCCTTTTCTAAAACCAGCTTGAACATCTGGAAGTTCATGGTTCACATATTGCTGAAGACTGGCTTCAAAATTTTGAGCATTACTTTACTAGCATGTGAGATGAGTGCAATTATGCAGTAGTTTGAGCATTCTTTGGCATTGCCTTTCTTTGGGATTGGAATGAAAACTGACCCTTTCCAGTCCTGTGGCCACTGCTGAGTTTTCCAAATTTGCTGGCATATTGAGTGCAGCACTTTCACAGCATCATCTTTTAGGATTTGAAATAGCTCAACTGGAATTCCATCACCTCCACTAGCTTTGTTTGTAGTGATGCTTCCTAAGGCCCACTTGACTTCGCATTCCAGGATGTCTGGCTCTAGGTGAATGATCACACCATTGTGATTACTGAAGGAGTTAGATATGATAGATTGAGTGCCTGAAAAACTTTGGACAGAGGTTTGTAATAGTTACAGGAAGCAGTGGTCAAAACCACTCCCAAGAGAAAGAAGTGCAAGAAGCAAAATGCTTGTCTGAGGAGGCCTTACAAATAGCTGAGAAAAGAAGAGAAGTGAAAGGCAAAGGAGAAAAGCAAAGATATGCCTATCTGAATGCAGAATTCCAAAGAATAGCAAAGAATGAAAAGAAAGCCTTCCTAAAATGAACAATGCAAAGAAATAGAGGGAAACAACAGAATGGGAAAGACTAGAAATCTCTTTAAGAAAATTAGAGATACAAAGGGAACATGTCATACAAATATGGGCACAATAAAGGACAGAAATGGTATGGACCTAACAGAAGAGATTAAGAAGAGGTTGCAAGAAAACACAGAAGACTATACAAAAAAGATCTTGACACAGACAAACACAATGGTGTGATCATTCACCTAGAGCCAGACATCCTGTAGTGTGAAGTCAAGTGGGCCTTAGCATCACTATGAACAAAAGCTAGTGGAAGTGATGGAATTTCAGCTGAGCTATTTCAAATCCTAAAAGATGATACTGTTAAAGTGCTGCACTCAGTATCCCAGCAAATTTGGAAAACTCAGCAGTGGCCACAGGACTGGAAAAAGTCAGTTTTCATGTCAATCCCAAAGAAGGGCAATGCCAAAGTTTGTTCAAACTACAGCAAAATTGCACTCACTTCACTTGCTGGCAAAGTAATGCTCAAAATCCTCCAAGCTAGGCTTCAATAGTACATGAACACAAAACCTCCAGATATACAAGATGGATTTAGAAAAGTCAGAGGAATCAGAGATCAAATTGCCAACATCCTTCAGATTATAGAAAAAGCAAGATAATTCCAGAAAAACATCTACTTCTGCTTCATTGACTACGATAAAGCCTTTAACTGTATGGATCACAACAAACTGTGGAAAATTCTTAAAGAGATGGGAATACCAGACCACCTTACCTGCCTCCTGAGAAATCTGTATGCAAGTCAAGAATTCAGTAGCTAGAACCGGACATGGAACAATAGACCAGTTACAAATTGCAAAACAAGTATGTCAAAGCTGTACACTGTCACCCTGCTTATTTAACTTATATGCAGAGTACATCATACGAAATCCCAGGCTGGATGAAGCACGAGCTGGAATCAAGATTGCTAGGAGAAATATCAATAACCTCAGATATGCAGATGACACCACCTTTATGGCAGAAAGCAAAGGAACTAAAGAGCCTCTTGAAGGTGAAAGGAGAGAGAAAAAGCTGATTAAATTTAAAATCTCAACATTCAAAAAACGAAGATCATGGCATCTGGTCCCATCACTTCATGGCAAATGGCTGGGGAAACAATAGAAACTGACAGCTTTTATTTTCTGGGCTCCAAAATCATTGTGGACTGCGACTGCAGCCATGAAATTAAAAGACGCTTGCTCCTTGAAAGCAAAGCTATGACCAACTTAGACAACATATTAAAAAGCAGAGACATTACTTTGCCAACAGAGGTCCACCTAGTCAAAGCTATGGCTTTTCCAGTGGTCATGTATGGATGCGAGAGTTGGACTATAAAGAAGTCTGAGCACTGAAGAACTGACACTTTTGAATTATGGGTTTTTAGAAGACTCTTGGGAGTCCTTTGAACTGCAAGGAGAGTAAACCAGTCAATCCTAAACGAAGTCAACCCTGAATATTCACTAGAAGCTGATGCTGAGTTTCCAATACTTTGACCACTTGATGAGAAGAGCCTATTCATTGGAAAAGACCCTGATGCTGGAGAGACTGAAGGCACGAGAAGGGAGGAGAGGACAGGGTGGTTGGATGGCATTACTGACTAATGGACGTGAATCTGAGCGAGCTCCGGGAGACTGAGAAAGTCAGGGAGGCCTGGTGAGCTGCAGTCCATGGAGTTGCAGAGTCAGACAAGACTGAATGAACTCAATTACTGTCATGCTGATTTTGAAGAAAGATAAAATGGTCTCATAGCTTATAAAGATTTAAAAACCAATCTGCTAGTAGAAAATGCAATATATAAAGTTACATTCAGTAACTGTTCCTTGCTTAAAGATCTGATATCAGAGATAGATGAAAAGGAGGTAAAAGACAGTGCGGATATGAGTAACATGGTCTTTGGAGTCAAACATGGTTAACATTTCTTCCATAAAGTAGACGTATGACCTGAATCTCTGAGTTGTATGTGAGTGCGCTCTGTCAGTCGTGTCTGACTCTTTGAGACTCCATGGACTGTAGCCCACCAGGCTCCTCGGTCCATAGAATTTCCCAGGCAAGTATACTAGAGTGGGTTGCCATTTCCTTCTCCAGGGGATCTTCCCAACCCAGGGATCAAACCTGCATCTCTTGTGTTTCCTGCACTGGCAGGCAGATTCTTTACCACTGCGCACTGTGTGTGTAAAATGGAATGGAAGTATCACCTTCTTCAGAGTGGTTAAGAACAAGATGTGTGTGTGCATTTGTGTAACTCCGTGTGTGTGTGTGTATATCTCCACAATGTAGGTACTGGGTAGTAAAGGAGAATACGGCTATCAAGAAAAACCAGAGTCCAAATAATTCTCCTGGGTTTTGAGTCAAACAGACCTAAATTAGAATGCTGTTTCTGCCACTGCCATCTATGATCTTACTATGGTTCCAAGATAAAAGGTTACTATATCTCTTCTCCTACTCCAAGGCTATATAATAGCCCAAGTAGAGAACATGAGCCAGTTTAAGTCTTGACTCAAAATACATCTGCTTGGAATATGCAGAAAGCTTTGTGGTCAAGTAAACCTGGAATCTGGTCACTTTCCAGCCATATGATTTGGGGAAAATTACATAATCTCCTTCTGGTTTCTCATTCTTCAAATGACTTTTGCTAAAGTCAGCATGTTTAAAAGACTTTAAGTAGAAAAAGTAATTTTGTTAAAGACTAATTTTCTTAGATATTTGCAATGAAAAGAGCTGGTCTCAAGGGTACCATTCCACATTTCATAATGGAAAGAAATACATAAGACTATTTTAAAATCTTTCATAACAGATATTCAATACCTTTATTGTGGAGGAAAAGATACAAAAATATAGCATTCCCAAAAGCACAACTCTTAAAATGCTGGTTTTATTACAGGACTCAAAACTTTAATGGCATTCCCATAATACAGTCAGAAAGTAGAACAAGCCCTAAAGAAAAATGCAAAAATGCCAAGATCTTCTCCAACCACAATTATTTTTAATCCATGAAACAGAATTTCCCTACAAATTAGGTAGTTTTTATAGTAATGACATTTATCATTGATGTCATCTGTTTAATATATGACTATAGTCAGAAGGGAAGTTGGGTCTGCTATTTTTCCAGAAATTGAAAAATGTACCATCATTAAGATAAGGAAGAGAAAGATTTGTATCTGTGTTTTGGGGACGTGTAAGGCGAGACTGAAGTCTCACAGTTGGAGAATTTATGGATATTGCTGGGGGAATTGGAGATGCTCTCTAGTAAGCGGGTAATCCCTCTTCCCCGAACACTGCTGTTTTGGCCAGAGATTTTCACCCCAGATGGGTAGTCACCTAGGATATTAAAAATACAAGAAAAGAAATGTAGCAATTTTACAGTCTCATTATAAACAGCTTCCTCAATTGATTCATACTACTGTATGCCTTTCACTTAACCATGATTAAACAGATCATCAAAAGGGGAGATAATTCTTAGAGTAAATGCCAAAAGGCTGAACAAGAATATTCTTTTTAAGTCCTGGAAATGTTAATTGAAGTTCTTCAGGGACCATTTGAAATTTCATGTCACTAGCTTTTTTAAACTTTCTCATTTCCCCAGAGACACCCTCACATCAAAACTATAAAACAACAGCTGCTACAAGGGCTTTATTTTAAATGCCCTGAACAAAATTCTGAAGAGTAAGTTAAATTTTATCAAAGTGGTAAAAAGTCACACATATCCAAAAAAAGTGCATTTGACAAGTAAAACTCCCAATTCAAGATTCCTATGTCCTAAAGCCAATTTGGAACATCTGTTTAAGTACCATACCCTGGAATCTTGGAAAGACCCTAACTTTTTAAGGTGCCTTATTAAACATAAGATACTTACCAGTGGGTGTGTTTGATCTTTTGTCTTGATTAGAAGAGCTGAAATGAGAGAATCCTGGGCTCTCAACCCTTAGCTTCTGTAAGTAAAAAGCAACCAACAAACAAAAAAATGTGGGAAACGTTTATTTCTTATTATTGGATCATCTACTTCAAATTACTCCTTAAATACAAACTAACACCCACTTTCCAATGTCTGATCAACTTTTGAAGAGTACTGTTGTAAAGGAAAGCAGAAGGAAATCTTCAAGGGGGAAATTACAGCATAAAAAAGGGTTTTTATTTTTAAATATGAGATCATACAATGTTTCCTAATAAGAATGACTCAGAACAGAGAGAAACCCTAGTGATGAAGGATAAAGTATAAAATCACTAGAGCCATGTCCTTAGGTAGGTAAGAGAATGAGATATATAGAAATAAAAGGACTGGCTTTAGATAGAAACACAGACAATTCATGCATTAAAGCAGAGTATATGGTAAATGTAATGGTAGGAATACATGGAAAACCTCTGATTGCTTCTATTTTCTCAGAGAAGGAGGGGAAAAGAGCGTCAGCTAGAACAAGGATGAAGGAACAGGTGATGGAAGTTTGAAGTGAGAGAAGATGAGAAATAACTGCCTAGGAGAGAGGAAGATTAATCAAACCAGAGAAATGGACCACTGCCACGCACTGCTAAGGGCTCACGTGAAGCTGCTGGTGAGAGAGGTTAAACAATACCAGTCAGTATGGCGGTTTCTTTTCAAACGTGTAAGAACAGAGTAGGTAAAAGGCTGATTTAATCAGGATTAGTGCTCATTAACCAAGTATGATGAAGAATGAAAGGTCACTGGAGGTGACAGTGCAAGTGAGTGGAAATAACAGAGCAAGGAGTCTAAAAAGGGAAGGAAGGAGGTGAAGGGCAAGGTGAGGAGAGAGAAAGATGCAAGGTGCAGCACTGTCCATGTGAATGGTACCCCTCGAGTTGTGCAGTGCAGCGACCCTGTGAAGGAGGGCTTCAGAACAGTGGAGACAAAGAAGGTCTCAGTCAAGATAAAGGAACTGCGGGCACTGAGGTACCAGAGAAAGACACTGGTAGTCGGACAGCAAGATGCTTGAAATCGAGATTGCGCGAAGATGCCACTGGGACCTAGAATATGATCATGGGAGTGGATATTTGATGGATGGCAGGAGACAGCACCACTGGAGAAGGGGAAGTCAAGGAAATGAAATATCAGGCAGTTAGAAAGATCTATGGGGAAACTGTAATCAAGAATTCTGACGGCAATACTGTTTTATCTTCTGCCTCAATGTTGCTCTAAGAATGAAGACGTCCAAGTCAGGGGCCTAGGGACTCCAGAAAGGGATTATCAGTGCTACAGCCTGAATGACATGAGATTCAAAGCCTAGCGATTTTAGAGAGAAGTTAGGAAGTCTGGAGGTCACAAAGTTAAATAAGGACAACTACCTCAAATCTAGGCCCACAATAAATGAGGGGAAAAAAATGCCGCCATTTTAAAGAGCTAACAGGGAAACAGTGTCTTTAGAAGACAGTCAAATTTTAGTTAGAATCAAGGAGGAAAACAGGCCTTCCCCAGAGGAGGCTGACAATACAATATTTTGTTGATAACTGAGGTTGAGAAGACACACAGTTGGGGAGGGCTGAATACAGAATTGGCCTAGTAAGATGAGTTTGGGAAATGAGCTAGGTATCCTGAGCTTGCATAGTTATTGATGCTAACAATGAAAGGGGGGATAATGTGACTAAACCTGGTAGTCTCAACACAGACAGCAATGATGGGGCTAAGGCAGGGTTTCTCATCCTGGATACTACTGCCATTTTTAGGCTAGGTAATATTTTGTTTAGAAGGTTGTCCTGTCCCTTGTGGCTGCAGCACAGGAGACCTGGGTTCAATTCCTGGGTTGGGAAGATCCCCTGGAGAAGGGAAAGGCTACCCACTCCAGTATTCTGGCCTGGAGAATCCCATGGACTGTGTAGTCCATGGGTCGCACAGAGTCGGACGCGATGGAGTGACGCTCTCTCTCACTTTCTTCCACTGTGCATTGTCAGGTGTTTAGCAGGCTTTTTGGTACCTACTCACGAGAAGCCAGCAGCGCCCCATTCCCGGCTGTAACAACCAAACACGTCTCCAAGTGTTGCCAGGTGTCTCCTGCACGGCACAAAAACTGGCCCCCCCTGAAGAATCACTGGGCTGGGGTTAACAATACAGAGAGAACAGTCCTGCCCAGGTTTTAAACTGTCACACGAGTGAGACAGACTTTGGGGGGGGGGGTTACATTTCTGAGTTTTAACAAAGAGATCTGTGAAACCACCACTGCAGTTAGGAGACAGAGCCATCTTATCACCTCAAAAACCTCCCTCACACTATCCCTTCACAGACACACCCTCCCCGACTCCCTGGGAACCACTGACATGTCCACCATTACCATTTGTATTTTCAAGAATGTCACATAAATGGAATCATACAGTATATAACTTTTGAGACTGCTGCTTTTGCTATGCATAAGTATTGCCTTTGAGATCGATACTAATAGTTATTTGTGTCAATCACTGATTCCATTTTGGGGTTCCCCTTTCACTATTTTATTATTTTAAAATAATAATATTTATTATATACTATATTCTATGGCAGAATTCTTAGTACTTTCATATGCTGCTACATTTAACCCTACAACTACTAGCCCTTATTATTATTATTTTTCTACAGGTAAGAAATCAGCACAGATAGTTCAAATAACTTGCAATCACCCAGCCTACATGTAGCAGAACCTGAAGTGAAATTCAGGAATTCAACTAGAGAGCCCATACTCTTAACTGCTATGTTCTCAGTAGTATACAGCAAGGTCTACGAGTAAGTAAATAGCAAGGAGGAAAGAGAGCTGGTAC
Source organism: Muntiacus reevesi (assembly GCF_963930625.1). NCBI lineage: Eukaryota > Metazoa > Chordata > Mammalia > Artiodactyla > Cervidae > Muntiacus > Muntiacus reevesi. The sequence goes on along the minus strand of NC_089249.1, from coordinate 63,917,020 downwards.
GGAAATTATATTAGCCTCTAATCAAATTCGGAGTCAGGTCTTGTATTTAAAATATCTACTTCAAAAATGTGTATCATATAATTTTCTGAATAAATGTTTGAATGTGTTTTGTATAAAGACTAATGCCAAATGTTCCCCAGAAGGAAAAAATATACCAGGAAAGGAAAGGATCTTATGCAAAATCCAATTGGATTAAAAACTGTCATTCCATGAAGGATTAAAAACACGTCTAAGAGAAGAGAGACCCAAGCAGGAAAGCTCTTTGTCTGCCTGCGGACCACAACCACGCTGAGCAGGACACAAGAAACCCGCAACAAGACCAGCTCCCCACCTGGTAACGCCCTGCATCCAACACAACCATCTTGGGGGTCACACTATTGCTGGCCTCGTAATCCTGAAGCGGTACATGAGCCTCTGTGAGCTGGATTCCAAAGAGAGTGGCCAGAGAATTACTGATGCAGTACCTTTAAAAAGGAATTCAAAATGTTCATTATCAGAATCTTATCTAATTCATTTAAAAAGCAGTCACATTTTAAAAGTTTCTAACAAAGTATGTGAGAGATACTGTAAATCTGGGGGAAAAGAAATTTAGAGATTTGAATAAAATGGGACTTGGTAGCAGCACATATAAAACTGGGTACCAGTGGTAAGCAATACTTTGATTAGCAAATCTATCAGCCTCGTTATAAGAGAACAGGAGTGAGGGTACAGATCACCAGAATTCTTATATATTTAAGGCAGGGAGAAACACCACCAGGAGGAGGGCTAAAACTTAAACACTTCTTCATTCTCAGACCAACGATCAGCAACTGTATGAAGTGATCAACAGAGCACCTACAGATCTGAGGCTGCAGGAACTTTCCTCACAAAATGAGGAGAAAAGGGTCTATATTTTTTGAGCACCTTCACGAGGAAGTGCTGTTCTTAACGACAGTAGGGGATTTTACTTTCCTATAGGAACCCTAGAAGGAAAAATTCAGCTTAAGTGCTTCTGAAGGGTCAGTCAAATTGCTCAGGTGGTAATTACATCCAACAAATAGTGACAGGGGCCGAATAATAAAAGTAACATGATTTTAAAAAGTGTTTGTTTTAAAAGGGAACTGTGGAAACAGAGGTGAAGTGATGCATCCTATATGTCAAAGCAACAAGGAAAGTTGCAAAGAATTCAGTGCAGATTAGAGTATTATGAAGACACTCCTAACTTACGCAATTTTCTTGCAAACAGCTAAAGCACAGAACAGAATATCATTTTCTTCATGCCACTTGCACCTGTACAAAAAAAGACTTTAATATCCTGATCTAATGAGTTTTCAAGTGCCAAATTTCAAACTTAGTGTCACTTTTTCTTAAATGATTTCAATTATTACTCAAATACTAAAATTTCTAATTTAACATACAAAATAATTTTTTTAAAAAACAAGTTTTTTACATTACTTCCTCAGATGTAAATTCATGATAATATTGCAAACAACACACAACTATAAGAGAGAAATTTTACCTTGAAATAAAATGAGAGATCGGGAGACATATTAGTGACTATGGTTAGCATGCACTCATAAAACAAGCATTTACTGAATACATACTACTTACCAGGCTTGTTCTAGGCATTCAGCATTTAATGAAACACACTTATGCACACAAAACCTACTTTCTAATGGGGAAGTCAGATTAAAGATATTTAGGCATAACATACAGTAAGTTAGATGATAAGTTCTAAGAAGGAAAAAAACAAAAAGGTGATATGAAATGCTACAGAAGGGTGACATTTTAGGTAAGTCAGGCAGGGAAGGTATGACTGAAAAACGGATGTTTAAGTGAAGACTTCAGGCAGTGATGTTAAAATGACCAACAACAAACATACAAGAACCACTATAAACCTGCATATATATATATATATCTTTCCCCTGAGTGCCAAAGTCTACTAAGACTCAGAACAGTACTACCTGCATAATACTGGGTTGGCCAAAAAGTTTGTTTGGGGCTTTCTGAAAGATGAACAAACTGTTTGGCCAATCCAATAGGAGGCTTGCCTGAACTTAGCAAGAATCTTCATTTAAAAATTATAAACATGGCAAACAGTAAGTACTGCATGTCTATCTACTAACCACTGAAGATAAGAAGAAGGAAACAATCCCATTTACCATTACATCAAAAAGAATTAAAAAAATACCTAAAAATAAACCTACCTAAGGAGGCAAAAGGACTGAAGTTCAAAAACTAGAAGATAACTGATTAAAAAAATCTAAAGATGACATCAACAAACAGAAAGATAAACCATGTTATTGGACTGGAAGACTCAATCAAAATACTACTTCAGTCTACTGACTCAACACAATCCCTGTCAAATTACCAATGTTCTTGAAGATCAAGAACAAAAGACTTAAAATTTTATGGAAATCCAAAAGACCCCAAACAGCCAAAGCAATCCCGAAAGAAACACAGAGCTGGGGAAAGACTTCAGACTACACTATAAAGCTACAGTCATCACGAACAGTATGAAAAGGCAAAAAGATATCACGCTGAAAGATGAACTCCCCAGCTCGGTAGGTGCCCTATAACTACTGCAGAAGAGTGGAGCAATAGCTCCAGAAGGAGTGAAGAGGCTGAGCCAAAGCGGAAACAATGCCCAGCTGTGGGTGTGTCTGGTGGTGAAAGTAGAGTCCAACGCTATAAAGAACAATAATGCATAGGAACCTGAAATGTTAGGTCCACGAATCAAGATTAAATGAACGTGGTCAAACAGAAGATGGCAAAACTGAACACTGACATTTTACAAAGCAGTAAACTAAAATGGAAGGGAATGCGTGAATTTAATTCAGATGATCATTATATCTAAAACTGTGGGCAAGAATCCCTTAAAGGAATGGAGTAGCCCTCTTAGTCAACAAAGGACAAAATGCAGTACTTGGGTGTAATTTCAAAAATGGTAGAATGATCTCAGCTCATTTCCAAGGCAAACCACTCAATATCACAATAATCCAAGTCAATTACCCAATCACTAATGCTGAAGAAGCTAAAGTTGAACTGAAAAGTTCAATGATGACCTATAGAACCTACTGGAACTAACACCAAAGAAAGATGTCCTTTTCATCATAGGGGTCTTAGAATGCAAAAAAAGGAAGTCAAGAGATACCTCGAATTACAAGCAAGTTTGACCTTGGAGTACAAAATGAAGCAAGGTAAAGGCTAACAGTTTTACCAAGAGAACACACTAGTTATAGAAAACACTCTTATCCAGCAACACAAGAGGCAATTCCACACATGGACATCACCAGATGGTCAATACTGAAATCAGACTGATTATATTCTTTGTAACCAAAGATGGAGAAGCTCTATACAGTCATAAAAACAAGACGTGGAGCTGACTATGGCTCAGCTCATAAGCTCCTTGTAGCAAAATTCAGGGTCAAGTTGCATAAAGTAGGGAAAACCACTAAGACATTCAGGTATGACATAAATTAAATCCCTTATGTTTATACAGTGGAGGTGATTAATAGACTCAAGGGACCAGATTTGGTAGAAGAGTGTCTGAAGAACTATGGATGGAGGTTCATGACATTGTGCAGGAGGTGGTGACCAAAACCATCCCCAAGAAAAAGAAATGCAAAAAGGCAAAATGGTTGTCTGAGGAGGCCTTACAAATAGCTGAGAAAAGAAGAGAAAGGCAAAGGAGAAAGGGAAAGGTATACCCAACTGAATGCAGAGTTCCAGAGAATAGTAAGGAGATACAAGAAAGCATTCTTAAGTGAACAATGCAAAGAAATAGAGGAAAACAACAGAATGGGAAAGCCTAGAGATCTCTTCAAGCAAAATGGAGACATTTCATGCAAAGGGGAACATTTCACGCAAAGATGGAAACAATAAAGGACAAAAACGGCAAGGACCTAACAGAAGCAGAAGAGATTAAGAAGAGGTGGCAAGACTACACAGATCTGTACAAAAATGTTCTTAATGACCCAGACAACTATGATGGTGTGATCACTCACCTAGAGCTAGACGTCCTGGAGTGTGAAGTCAAGTGGGCCTTAGAAAGCATTACTATGAACAAAGCTAGTGGAGGTGATGCATTTCAAGCTGAGCTATTTCAAATCCTAAAAGATGATGCTCTGAAAGTGCTGCACTGCTTAGGACAGCAAATTTGGAAAACTCAGCAGTGGCCACGGGACTGGAAAATGTCAGTTTTCATTCCAATCCCAAAGAAAGGCAATGCCAAAGCAATGTACAATTACTGTATAATTGTACTCATTTTCAAATTACTGTATAATTGTACTCATTTTACATCCCAGTTAGATTACGTTCAAAATCCTTCAAGCTAGACTTCAGGAGTATGTGAACTGAGAACTTCCAGATGTACAAGCTGGATCTGGAAAAGGAAGAGGAACCAGATTTCAAATTGCCAACATGCTCTGCTTCATTGACTACACTAAAGCCTATGACTGTGTGAATCACACAAACTGGAATATTCTTAATGAGATGGGAATCTCAGACCACATTACATGCCTCCTGAGAAGCCTGTACACATGACAAGAAACAAGTTAGACCTGAACATGGAACAACAGACTGGTTCTAAATTAGAAAAGGACTATGTCAAGACTATTTGTTGTCACCATGCTGATTTAACTTACAAAGCAGAGTACATCCTGCAAAATGCTGGGCTGGATGAACTGCGACCTGGAATCAAGATTGCTGGGAGAAATATCAACAACCACAGGTATGCAGATGATACCACTTTAACAGCAGAAAGTGAAGAGGAACTAAAGAGCCTCTCGATGAAGGTAAAGAGGAGAGTGAAAAAGCTGGCTTAAAACTCAACATGTAAAAACAAAGATCATGGCATCCGGTCCCACCACTTCATGGCAAATAGATGGGGAAACAGTGAAAACAGTGACAGACTTTATTTTCTTGGGCACCAGATCACTGCAGACAGCGACTGCAGCCACAAAATTAAAAGACGCTTGCTCCCAGGAAGAAGACCTACAACTAACCTAGACAGTGAATTAAAAAGCAGAGATATCACTTTGCTGACAAAGGTCCATATAGTCAAAGCTATGGTTTTTAAAGTGGTCATGTATGGATATGAGAGTTGGACCATAAGGAAGGCTGAGTGCTGAAGAATCGATGCTTTTGAACTGTGGTGCTGGAGAAGATTCTTGAGAATCCTTTGGACATCAAGGAGATCAAACCAGTCAATCCTAAAGGAAATCAGTATGAATATGCTAAAGCTCCAATACTTTGGGCACCTGATGTGAAGAGTCAACTCACTGGAAACACCCTGATGCTGGGGAAGATTGAGGGCAAGAGGAGAAACGGAAACAGAGGATGAGATGGTTGGATGGCATCATTGACTCAATGGACATGACTCCGAGCAAACTCTGGGAGATGGTGAAGGACAGGGACACCTGGCTAGGATCAATTAATTTATAGCAAAGGAGGCAAAAGAGAACCCCATGAGCAGTATGCCTTGAGAGCCCCATGAACGGTATGAAAAGGCAAAAAGACAGGACACTGAAAGATGAACTCCTGAGCTCAACAGGTACCCAATATGCTACTGGAGATCAGTGGAGTAATAACTCCAGAAAGAATGAAGGGATGGAGCCAAAGCAAAAACACCACCCAGTTGTGGATGCGACTGGTGATGGACGTAAAGTTTGAAGCTGTAAAGAGCAATATTGCATAGGAACCTAGAATGTTAGGTCTATGAATCAAGACAAATTTGAAGTGGTCAAACAGGAGATGGCAAGAGTGAATATCTATACTTTTGGAATTAATGAACAAAAATGGACTGGAATGGGTGAATTTAACTTAGATGACCATTGTATCTACTGCAGTGGGCAAGAATCCCTTAGAAGAAATGGAGTAGCCATCATAGTCAACAAAAGAGTCTGAAATGCAGTATTTGGATGCAATCTCAAAAACGACAGAATGATCTCTGTTCGTTTCCAAGGCAAACCACTCAGTATCACAGTAATCCAAGTCTATGCCCCAACCAGTAATGCTGAAGAAGCTGAAGTTGAATGGTTCGATGAAGACCTACAAGACTCTCTAGAACTAACACCCCCAAAAGATGTCCTTTTCATTACAGGGGACTGGAATGCAAAAGTGGAAGTTAGGAAATACCTGGAGTAACAGGCAAATTTGGCCTTGGAGCACAGAATGAAGTAGAGCAAAGGCTAATAGAGTTCTGCCAAGAAAACGCACTGGTCATAGCAAACACCCTCTTCCAACAAAACAGGAGAAGACTCCACACATGGACATCACCAGATGGTCAATACCAAAATCAGACTGATCATATTCTTTGCAGCCAAAGATGGAGACGCTCTATTTGGTCAGCAAAAACAACACCGGGAGCTGATGTGGCTCAGATCATGAACTTGTTACTGCCAAATTCAGACTTAAATTAAAGAAAGTAGGGAAACCCACTAGACCATTCAGGTATGACCTAAATCAAATCCCTTACGGTTATACAGTGGAAGTGACAAACAGACTCAAGGGATTAGATATGATAGAATACCAGATAAACTATGGACGGAGGTTTGTAACACTGTACAGGAGACAGGGATCAAGACCATCCCCAAGAAAAAGAAATGCAAAAAGGCAAAATGACTGCCTGAGGAGGCCTTACAAATAGCTGTGAAAAGAAGAGAAGTGAAAGGCAAAAGAGAAAAGGAAAAATATTCCCATTTGAATGCAGAGTTCCAAAGAACAGCAAGGAGAGATAAGAAAGCCTTCCTCAGTAATCAGTGTAAAGAAATATAGGAAAACAAGAGAATGGGAAACACTAGAGATCTCATCAAGAAAATCAGACACACCAAGGGAACATTTCATGCAAAGATGGACACAATAAAGGAAAGAAATGGTATGGACCTAACAGAAGCAGAAGATATTAAGAAGAGGTGTTAAGTATACACAGAAGAACTGTACAAAAAAGATCTTCACAACCCAGATAATCATGATGCTGTGATCACTCACCTAGAGCCAGACATCCTGGAATGCGAAGTCAAGTGGGCTTTAGGAAGCATCACTACGAACAAAGCTAGTGGAGGTGATGGAATTCCAGTTGAGCTATTTCAAATCCTGAAAGATGATGCTCTGAAAGTGCTACACTCAATATGCCAGCAAATTTGGAAAACTCAGCAGTGGCCACAGGACTGGAAAAGGTCAGTTTTCATTCCAATCCCAAAGAAAGGTAATGCCAAAGAATGCTCAAACTACTGCACAATTGCACTCATCTCACATGCTAGTAATGTAATGCTCAAAATTCTCCAAGCCAGGCTTCAACAGTATGTGAACTGTGAAATTCCAGACATTCAAGCTGGATTTAGAAAAGACAGAGGAACCAGAGATCAAATTGCCAACATCCGCTGGACCACTGAAAAAGAAAGAGAGTTCCAGAAAAACATCTATTTCTGCTTTACTGACTATGCCAAAGCCTTTGACTGTGTGGATCACAATAAACTGTGGAAAATTCTGAAAGAGATGGGAATACCAGTCCACCTGACCCACCTCCTGAGAAATCTGTATGCAGGTCAAGAAGCAACAGTTAGAACTGGACATGGAACAGACTGGTTCCCAATTGGGAAAGGAGTATGTTAAGGTTGTATACTGTCACTCTGCTTATTTAACTTATATGCAGAGTACATCATGAGAAACTCTGGACTGGAAGAAGCACAAGCTGGAATCAAGACTGCCGGGAGAAATATCAATAACCTCAGATACGCAGGGACACCACCCTATGGCAGAAAGCAAAGAAGAACTAAAGAGCCTCTTGATGAAAGTGAAAGAGGAGAGTGAAAAAGTTGGCTTAAAACTCAACATTCAGAAAACTAAGATCATGGCATCTGGTCCCATCACTTCATGGCAAGTAGAAGGGAAAACAGTGGAAACAGTGACAAGACTTTATTTTTGGGGGACTCCAAAATCACTGCAGATGGTGACTGCAGCCATGGAATTAAAAGACACTTTCTCCTTGGAAGAAAAGTTATGACCAACCTAGATAGCATATTAAAAAGCAGAGACATTATTTTGTCAGCAAAGATCTGTCTAGTCAACACGATGGATTTCCAGTAGTTACGTATGGATGTGAGAGTTGGACTATAAAGAAAGCTAAGCACCAAAGAATTGATGCTTTTGAACTGTGGTGTTGGGAGAAGACTCTTGAGAGTCCCTTAGACTGCAAGGAGATCCAACCAGTCCATCCTAGAGGAGATCAGTCCTGGGTGTTCATTGGAGGGACTGATGCTGAGGCGGAAACTCCAATACTTTGACCACCTGATGCAAAGAGCTGACTCATTTGAAAAGACCCTGATGCTGGGAAAGATTGAGGGCAGGAGAAGGGATGACAGAGGATGAAATGGTTAGATAGCATCACCAACTCAGTGTACATAGTTTGAGTAAACTCTGGGAATTGGTGATGGATAGGGAGGCCTAGCCTGCTGCAGTCCATGGGGTCTCAGAGTCGGACATGACTGAGTGACTGAATTGAACTGAATGAGGCAAAACTATATAATGGAGAAAAGATAGTCTCTTCATTGAGAGATACTGGGAAAACTGGAATGCAAAGGAAATGAAATTAGAACATTCTCTAACATCATACATAAAAATAAACTAAAATGGATTAAAGATCTCAATGTAAGACCAACTATTATAAAACTTAGAGGAAAAAACAAGTAGAACAATTCTGACATAAAAATCACAGCACTCTGTCTTCTGACCCCCCTCATAAAGAAAATAAAAACAAAAATAAACAGCTGGGACCTAATGAAACCTAAAAGTTTTTGCACAGCAAGGAAAGTCATAAATAAGACAAAAAGACAACACCTAGAATGTGAGAAAATATTTGCAAACAAAGCAACCAACAAGGGATTAATCTTCAAAACATACAAACAGCTCTTGCAAGTTCAGTATCAAAACCAAACAACCTAATCAAAAAAATGGGCAGAAGACCTAAACAGAAAGTTCTCCAAAGAAGATATAAAGATGGTCAACAAACACATTAAAAGATGCTCAATATCACTAACTATTGGAGAAATGCAAAGCAAAACTATAAAGAGGTTTCACCTCACACTAGTCAGAACAGCCACTGTCAAAAATTCTACAAACAATAAATGCTGGAGAGGGTGTGCAGAAAAGGGAACCTTCATACACCATTGGTAGGGAATGTACGTTGGTATAACCACTTTGGAAAAGAGGATGGAGGTTCCTTAAAAATGCTAGAGAGAGACCTATCATATGATCCTACAATCCTGCTCCTGGGCATATTTACAGAGAAAACGATATTTCAGAAAGATACATGCACCCCAATGTTCACTGCAGCACTATTTCCTCAGTCAAGATATGGAAGCAACCTAAATGTCCATTAACAGAGGAATGGACAAAGACGTGATACATATATACAATGAAACGATACTCAGCCATAAAGAATGAAATGATGGCATTTGCAGTAACATGGATGGCCTAGATATGATCATATCAAGTGAAGTAAACCAGACAAAGACAAATATTATATGATATTTGCCCATAAGCATATGTGGAATCTAAAAAATATATTAAAATGTACTTATTTATAAAACAGAGACAGATTCACGGGGCTAGAAAATAAACTTGCAATTACCAAAGGGGAAAGGTGAGGGTGGAGGGATAAATTAGAAGGCTAGGATTAACACTGAAACACTATTATGTATCAGGGAGAGAATCACGGAGGACCTACTGTATAGCACAGGAAATTCTACTCAATACTCTGTAATAATTTGTCTGGGAAGCAGAATCTGAGAAGGATGGACACATGCATCTGCACCACCATGCCATACACCTGACACTAGCTCAGAGTTGTGAGTGAGCTACACCCCAGTGAGACGCGAACAAAAGAAAATTGAATCTAGTTCTCACAGGTCCACGCGAAACCAAGGAATTTTGCTCCTTGTCCAGATCTTAATTCCCAAGAGCACCTACTTAATATACACATTTCCCATTGGAGCTCATATTTTAAATGAAAACAATTAAAAATATTACAATGTATTCCAGTATTAAAGCAAACTACAACAAAAACCCCAGAAAAATCTGACTCCAGGGAAAAATGTCTCCAAATCTCATCATACTGTTAAAAAGGACATTATTTTGATCTGGTTTTATTTATACTTACTGATCTTCCTCCAAATTATCCCAAAATGTGAATGTATTTTCTAGTAAAGGATGATTCATTCTAAAAACTGTCAGTAATCAGAACTTAGTATACTGTTCTGTTAATATGCACTATGCAACCTCAAATCTAGCTTAAACTTTAATAATTTCCAATGTGCTTCCTTTATGAAATTCTACTCTAAAGTAATAACATAAGATCATAAGTGAGTATGTCTGTTAAGTCTGCAACTCACTCCCAAAGTTTCAAAACGATCTTATCCATTAAAATAATGTGCAGCATAAAGGACTTTTACACTCTTCTCTTGATATCCAAAGGTCTCAATGAACTCTTTTCCTCTTATTTCAGGGTCAAGTTTCCTCCTTTTCAAGGATAGCCCTGCCTTTCCCTTTTCTCTGGAACCACTGTCATCTGACAGTTTCTGATGCTCTCCACTCTAGTCAAACTGACTCACTGTTTTTTCTCAATCAGACTCTCCATGTTTTCAATCCTGAATCACTGCTCAGGCCATGTTATTCTTTTGGAAAGGTCCTCCCTTTAACCCAAATCTCTGCTCACAGAAATTCTATCCATCTTTCCAGAAGAAGCTAATAAAACATTTATTCTATAAAGTACTTCATATATTAAATACATGAAGCAATTTCTCCCTCATGTGATTTATCATTATCTTTTGAAACTCTTTTAAGAATTTTCAGAAATTATCATATATAACTCATGCATAACGTGCTTTACTGCTCTTATCAGACAGGAGACTCTGAGGGCAAGGGCAACCCTGTTACTCTTCCCCTTGTTTACAGAACCTAGTCTCATGCCTTATATACAAAAGTTGTATTTGTTAAATATCAAAACCTCAAGTTGGACTAAAAAAAAGTTATTTTAAAGTGATGTCAAAATAGAAAACTGCACCTCTTAAAACTACAAATGCTCTGGTTCAAGATGCCTAAATTTATCTCCTCTTGCCCTTAAGACCCTATCAAAATGAAAGTCAAACAGTCATAGTAGGAGATGTCCACAATAGAGGAGAAAACAGGAAGAGGCCTCCAAGGAAGAGAGCTGAACAAACCTGTGGGATTAAACGAAGAGTGAGAACTGATGGGACTAGACAAACGAAGTCTCAGCCTTCAGTACTCACAGAATAGGCAGCACAGACGCTAACCTACTTATGCATCTCTGGAGAAGCTCTGAACTCATGGACATGTCCCTGGCCAGAAAGCAGAGGCAAGATATGAGACTGGACTTCTTCTGTACAGAGAATAGTTAACTCCCCTGACTCCATGCAAAGAAGTGACCTGTTCTTGGAGAACTAGGCAGCAAGAACAGATGCTGAATACATAGGGCAAAACCCTCAGAATTCTGGAATTTATGATTCGACCCCCATCTTTACAACTAGCTCCTTTGTCTGTTTTCCCTTAGCAAAGCTTGATCAGTTGACAGTCCCCACTGGACAACACAGAGCACTTATGCATCTTTACAGCCTCATTCTAAAATGTGAACAGAGCCAAGGACAATTGCACATTCAAGGAAAGTCTGCAACACAAGAAAGGTCCACATAGGAAGATCACAGAGAGACGGAGGAGGAGAGGGAAGCCTGGAGTGCTGCAATTCATGGGTTTGCAGAGTCAGACACGACTAAGTGACTCAACAACGACAACAGGAGGATCACAACTCACAACCCAAAAGAATGAGATAATCCAGGGAACCAAAGCAAGCTGTTTCTGCCTCACCAACAAGTACCCCAATGAGATTTGTGAAATTACTGCATCTATAATCCTAGGTTTTCTCTTCATCCTTTCAACCCTCATCAACACTGATGATTGGCTATGATGATTTATATGGATAGCAACTGTGGGCTGAAAGGTTCTAGAAGATGAAAAACTCAATCTCTCCCAGTGTGAAAACGTCAGAGTTTGTGAGGGCCCTGTGCTGGGCCCTCTTCTCTCTGCACCCTCTGCCTAGATGATCTCTTCCATACCCTGTAAGATCCATTTAGGCAGAGGATTTGGCTCCCTTCACTGCCATTTTCAGTATCCAGAACAGTGCCTGAAATATAGTGAAACGAACGCTGACAGTATCCAAACTTCTGCACTGAGTTCCAGGCCAGAAGGACCAGCTGCTTACACACTATTTCTAGAACGTGCCTCCCCAGGGCCCCAACATATTCTAAGCGCGCTGCTCCTTCACTTCCTCTTCTACTCTGAGGCCTGCACTAGAGACCTGGAACATTTTCACCAGCCTGACAGCTACTTATTCAGCTCTAACTTTACTGCCATCATCCCTGTTCAAGCCACTTCTTACATGGACCAGAGAAATGCCTAATAACTACAGGCTTAATACTTTCTTTCTTGACTGCTCCTAATACATCCATTAAATACTCAGAAATTTTTAGAAATCTTAGCTAATCCTGTTGATTCCCTATTTGATAAAATCCCTTCCCTTAGCTAACAAGGCTCTATGCTTATGGTCCTTGCTTACTGCTTCAATCTCATCTTATGAATTCTCCCCTTTGTTCACTAACTCTCCAGTGGGACACACAGATTGTCTAACAGCTTCCAGTATACACCAAGTTCTCACCTCAAGGTCTTTGCAACCCTCTGCTCAGGATGCTGTTCCTTCTATTTTTAGCAAGGCTGCTTCTTTCCTCTTGCTTAAGATCTCAGCTTTAATGTTAAATTATCAAAAAAGTCTCCTTAACATTCTAGAAAGCAGTCTACCTTTCTGCACAGTATTTCCTACTATAGTACCCTGCTGATTTCCTTATCACTGATCACAGTTAAAACCACTGTTTTTTTTAATTTACAGGATGTTTCTCTTTCCCACTTAACTGTGAGCTGCATGAAAGCAGAGACCATATTCATCTCATTCACCACTATATGCTTGGTAAGGGCCTAGGACACTTACTGGGACATGCTTAATAAATATTTGTTGATTAAATAAAAGCTACCTTGTTTCAGTCAGCAGGTCACAGTGAATTAATCAAAGGACAATTATGACAGAAAGCAACAAGGAGAATGGAGGGAATCTATAAAAGTTATAAATACTCTAGCCTTCAAAATAACATGATTAACAGCCTGTTTAAGACTCTTGCTACTCTTTTTTATGTAACTGTATTAAATTTCACCAATATAAAACCCACCCATTTCTCCCGGAGGTAGAGACAAAATTTATCAAAAATTATTACAAATTTTAATAAACTTTAAGAGCAGTGTTTGAAATGAGTCATATCTAGCTTATATGAACTGAGCTCCTATCAGCTTATATTAACTAACAGATTCTAACAACAGTTTCTATTGTCCACTAAAACCAGAACTCCTTTGTAAGATACTAACTATTTGGAATCTTCTGAATATATGTATTCAGAATTATACGACATTATGAAGCTCAGGAAAAGGCAGATCCATCCTTTCCAAAGAAATGTATTATTAAAGTGCTTAGAGTACTATGTAATGGTTTTACCTTTAATAAGATCCCATGGCACAGACCCCCAAAAATGCCTTACACCAAAGTTACTCTATTCCTGTTGCAGCCCGTATGTAATCTGAGACTCATCATTGTTTCTTCAATTCTAAAATGATTTTTTCACACTTTAACTGAAGGTGAAATGCAACATACAAAGTATTCTACAATTGCTATTGGTCAGTCTAGAAATAGTTGAACTTGCCTAAACAAGTACAAATTTATTATTTTTCAAAGCAGTCATATGTAGTTATTTTCATTTTTATTGCAGTACAGTTTTGATTTACAATATTGTGTGAGTTTCAGGTACACAGCATAGTGATTTGGCATTTGTGCAGATTATATTCCATTACAGGTTATTGTGAGATAATGGTATAGTAATTCCCTGTGCTATACAGTACATCCTTGTTGTGTGTCTATTATGTATACATTAGTTTGATCATCCCATGCTCCTGAATCTCTCCCTCCTTCACCCTCCTCCCTTTGGTAACCACTCCAGTCTATCTTCTGTATCTGTAATCTGATCACTCCACAGTCCTGAGTCTCTCCTTCCTTCACCTTCCTCCCTCTGGTAACCACTCTAGTCTGTCTTCTATATCTGTAATCTGATTCTGGTTTGCACATATATTTGCTTACCATTCTTGATAATCTAACAACTGTGATCTTTCAACATTTTAGCCAATAAACCATTGAGAAAACACTGATTTGTCTCTGAAATCTTCGATTGATATCAACTCACAAGATCAAGAAAGAACCAGCATCAAAATCTGCAGAAAAGGTGTCTATCAGTAGCTTGGTAGAAAATCCTGAGATAATAGTGCAGTTATCTTTTAAAAAATGCTGCATTACCACTCTGGATGGCACAGAGGCAATAAAGTATAAAAACACAGACAATGAATGATTCTGGATATGAAATTTTAGGAATACTTTAGCGAGTGGCTGAGGCAATGGTACATAAATCTAAATATCCTAATACATCATCCATAAACTTAAAGCCTAACAAGAATAAACAAAACAAAGTACAGGCCTGCAGCATAACTAAGAGAACACTATAAGACTACAAGCATCAATTACCTATAAATAGGGGGGAAAAAAACCACCTCTTAATTTCCAATGGATTCATTTCTCAAGTTCACACCCAAGCCTTTACATAGCTTCATATAGAGAGTGGAGCCCAGAAAACATCAGGGAAGAGAGAAGAGAAATGAAGAGCCCAAGATTAAATCATAATCATTCCCACAATGAGGAGACCCATAAATATTCAGAATTCCTGGTAAGATCAGAGCACTAACTACAGGAAAGGACTTAAAAGTGCCTGAAGCTCTAGAAGGCAACCTGGAAGGCAATGTTTCTGGTCAGCAGAAGGCAAGAGGCAAAAGTCCTTCAGAGGCTGTGTGAGGGATAAAAAAGCAAAGAGGGGGAAATTTAATTTTCCAGAACAAGGAAAGCAGAAGGAAAAAAAAGAAAAAAGTAAAGACCCATAACCACACCCCCACCGTCCTGAAAGCATTCAGAGAAACCATACTTTGTTACACTGACAAATGAGGGAGCACTTAAACTATAAATTTCAAACCACAAGAAATAACCACCTCTGTCCAAGAAATGCAAAGGAACAACATAAAGCCACTGTAAGAAAAAAATAGAAAAAAAACAGAAAACGAGAATCACTGTCATTGATGACTCTCCCTACCCTTACTCCTGCCCCCACCAAAAGAAACATGAAGGAGAAGAAAACTGTAACATAACACCATAACACAACAGGGACTTCCCTGGTGGCTCAGCAGTAAAAAACAACAACAAAAAATCCACGTGCCAATGCAGGGGATGCATGTTTGATCCCTGGGTCAGGAAGATCCCCTGAGAAAGGAATGGCAACCCACTCCAGTCTCTTTGCTTGGGAAATCCCAGGGACAGAGGAGCCTGGGTTACAGTCCATGGGGCTGCAAAGAGCTGGACACTACTTAGCGACCACACACATTCTACACTGTTGTTAATATATGAGCTAAATATCCTCAAACAAAAATCCTGATGATATGAAAACATGGCCTAAATAAGAAACTTGAAAACTAAGGACAAAAATAAGACATAAGGGTTGACAAAACTCAGAAAAAAAATAAATATTGTATGGGAAAATAACTGAATTTCAAATTACCTAAGGAAGAACAGACTCAAATGAGAAGTTAAGTAAAAAACTAAAGAAAACGGAAAACTAACATAAGAATAAGAGATTAATGAAAGATGAAACAGGGGTGAGAAAGACTGACCATAATGAAACACAGGTAAAATAGACCGAACATACATACATTGGACATCCTTAAGAAAAATGAAATGGAAAAAAATATTAAACTACAATCTAAGAAAAATATCCAGAAATAAGACCTGATTCTGCACACTAAAAGGGGCTGCCAGAGGCCTGGGAAAGCTGACCTGCAATGATGAGCTCAGAGAACTACCTCAGTGAGACTATTAGACTGGAAGACTTCCCTGGTGGTACGGCGGTAGAGAACCCACCTGCCAAAGCAGGCAACACAGGTTCAATCTCTGTCCAGGAAGAGCCCATATGTGGTGGGCAACTAAGCTCATGGGCTACAACGACTGAAGCCCACTCGCCCTAGAGCCCATGCTCCGCAACGAGAGAAGCCACCACGAGAAGCCTGTGCACCACAACCAGAGAAAACCCACGCACAGCAGTGAAGACCCAGCACATGAAGAAATCAATGAATGAATGAATCAACTTCTTTAAAATCTATTAAAGATGAAAAAAATCATTCTTAGGGTCTCCAGGCAAAAAAGATCAAAATTTAAAAAAAAAATCGAGAATTTAACAACCAAATTTCTAAAAAACAACATAATATAATGCAGCTGTTATTTTTTTTAAACTAAAAGAAATAAAATGCAAACCAACAGAAAAAGTTTTAAGCACACAAGAACACAGTTACTGTCATTCCCAAGAGCCCTTGACCAATCAAGATTCAGCAAACTTTTCCTGTAAAAGCATCAAACAACACAGCAACCACTTATAACTATAGGAGATGTCCTAAGATACAGACATAAACAATAGTAATGAGACCACATTTTCAATATAAAACAGATCAAGCAGACAAAAAACATAAGAAGATAACGCAGCTTAAATGACATAATAATGTAGAGCTTGTGGATACTTGTCAAAAGCTGCACCCTGACAAAATATATATTGTTCTCATATATCCACAAAACAGTCCAAATATTGATTATTTTAACTTGCAAAACACTGGTAACTTTCATAAGGTAGGAATGTTATAAGCAATACTTTGAACAAAATGCAAAGACACTAGAATTTACTAACAAAAAACCAGAAAGACTTTCTTTCCACCTGGACATTTTAAAGCCTCATATTAACTCTTGGGTTAAAAGGAGTTGGAACTACAGAATTTTTTTTTAAAAAATGACAAAATGCTATGTCAACAACTTATGGGATGCACTGAAAGTCATGTCTGAGAAAATTCACTCTACTAAACACTTATCAATTAAAAAAATAATCAAAGAGTTAACTAAACACTAAGTCCACAAATCTAAACAAAGAGTCACAAAGTACCAAGAATACAAAAACAGAAATGAATGAGGAAGAGAACAAAAAATTAGTAGATCTAATAAACTGAAATCCTGCTGTTTTAAAAAAAAAAAATAGACAATGCATGAGGTGTGATTTAGGAGGGGAAAGCAGAAGCACAAATATATAAGAAACCAATGAAACACGGAATTTTAAATTATAAGAGACTTAGTGTGCAGACTTAAATAAGTTTGGTAACCTATATAAAATGAATCATTTCTTAGGGAAGTACAGATTACCAAAACTGATGCAATTAAAGTCAGAAAGTCTAATCAAGTCAACTTTCATAGAATAAACAAAGAAAGTTATCATGGCACCACCCCACAAAAACTCAGCAATCTCAGATAGGCACAATCTATGTGAGAAAAATTTTAAAACAAATTTGAAAGACCCAAACGTAGATCTGAACAATGAAAAGACATCTCCTGTCCTGGTACAGAATTCATATGTAAAGATTTCAGTTCTCAAGTTAGTTTATAAATTTAATGCAATCCAAGGAACTTTACAGAGCTTCCCTGGTGGCTCAGAATGTAAAGAATCTGCCTGCAATGCAGGAGACCCAGGTTTGATCCCTGGGTCAGGAAGATACCCTGGAAAAGAGAATGGCTACCCTCTCCAGCATTCTTGCCTGAAGAATCCCCAAGACAGAGGAGCCTGGTGGGCTGCAGTCCTCAGAGTCACAAAGAGTCAGACATTACTGAGTGACTAACACTTTCAAGAAATTTTATAGAACTAGACTGAACTGTTTTGTTTGAACTGTATTAAAGTACTGCACATTTAAAATGTAATAAAACCAATAAATATGGGCAAAAACAAACTGGAATAAAGCAAGAAAATAAACTATTTCATATGAATAATTTAAACACAGTTATTAAACACAGTTAAGGAAAAAAAAAAGGACAAAGTCAAGGCTGTATATTGTCACCCTGCTTATTTAACTTATATGCAGAGTACATCATGAGAAACTGGGCTGGAAGAAGCACAAGCTGGAATCAAGATTGCTGGGAGAAATATCAATAACCTCAGATATGCAGATGACACCACCCTTATGGCAGAAAGTGAAGAGGAACTTAAGAGCCTCTTGATGAAGGTGAAAGAGGAGAGTGGAAAAGTTGGCTTAAAGCTCAACACTCAGAAAACTAAGATCATGGCATCTGGTCCCATCACTTCATGGCAAATAGATGGGGAAACAGTGGAAACAGTGTCAGACTTTATTTTTTTGGGCTCCAAAATCTCTGCAGACGGTGATTGCACCCATGAAATTAAAAGACGCTTACTCCTTGGAAGGAAAATTATGACCATCCTAGACAGCATGTTAAAAAGCAGAGGCATTACTTTGCCAACAAAGGTGTATCTAGTCAAGGCTATGGTTTTTCCAGTGGGCATGTATGGACGTGACAGTTGGACTGTGAAGAAAGCTGAGTGCCGAAAAATTGATGCTTTTGAACTGTGGTGTTGAAGAAGACTCTTGAGAGTCCCTTGGACTGCAAGCAGATCCAACCAGTCCATCCTAGAGGAGATCAGTCCTGGGTGTTCATTGGAAGGACTGATGTTGAAGCTGAAACTCCAGTACTTTGGCCACCTCATGCGAAGAGTTGACTCACTGGCAAAGACCCTGATGCTGGGAGGGATTGGGGGCAGGAGGAGAAGGGAACGACAGAGGATGAGATGGTTGGATGGCATCACCGACTCAATGGACATGAGTTTGAGTAAACTCTGGGAGTTGGTGATGGACAGGGAGGCCTGGCATGCTGCGATTCATGGGGTCGCAATCGGACATGACTGAGCGACTGAACTGAACTGAACTGAATTGAAAGAGACATAATTAAATATAACATGTCATTCTGGATTGGACCCTAGGTGTTTATTTTTTGCTACAGAAGGCATTATTAGAACTAGCAAAATATGATTAGAACTAATATGATTAGACAGTAGTACTGTAGCAATGGCAATATACTGTTTTGATAACTGTACTGTGGCAATATACATGTTCCTGTTCTTACGAACATTCCTGATATTCAGGGTGAAAAGACATCATGACAGCAACTTATTCTTAAGTGGTTGAGAAAAAGAAACAGTGTTTATTTTTATAAATATATTAAAATATTAACAATTAGAATCTGAGAATGGTATATACAATTTCCTTATACTAGAGTCTTCCGAATTTTCTGTAAGCCTGAAATATCAAAAATAAAATACTTATCATTTCATTTTTATATTTATGTAAGAATTCTATGTAATAGAGTATTTATTTAAATGGATACAATATACTTTCATCAATACAGACACTCTAAATGATAAAACACTGTCATTTTATTTGGTAGTTTGTTTTTTGCTTTTAGTGATAAACTAACAATGTATCTTATAATCAGTGAAAACTTATATTCAAGGAAATACAATGATTTCAAAGTTTCATAGGAAAATCTTGCTTTAAAAGGAACAAACTAATCCTACTGTATTTCTCAGTTCAGAAAAAAGTCAGTATCACTATCACAAAATCACCTAAGTACCTTGTGTTGCTAGAATAATCCCACATGGCCACCTCTAGGAGGCTCCGAACCCAGGTCTTAGAAGGCTCCTTCAGAAATTTTTGCTGGTAGATCCCTACTACAAGATCCTCTACAGTGAGAAGTTCTAGTTCTTGTCTGATTTCTTCCATTGGTAAATAAAAACAAACATAAAATTAGTGAATTCAAGTACACAGAACATGTACATCAAAATGGAAACACTGATACTAAACTCACCTGATGACTTTGCCATGTGCTTCAAACACCAGTTGACTCTGGCTCTATCATCAGACTAGAGAAGGGAAAAAATTTTACTTATATTTTCTTCTATCCTCTGTTACTTTCAATTAATAAGGCCCTTTCAAACTGTGGGGGGGAGGAGGGGTAAGGGGAAGGGAAAGGCTGAAGAGTTCGTGAAAACTAAATGAGAACTGTTAAAAAAAAAAAAAAGAACAACATATACTAGAAAATACTGCTAATAATAACCAGTTACGTTCATAAAGCATTGTTAATATACTTTATGAACAGCAAGTGAGACTTAGGGTAGGCAAATGAAACCAATGCTCAGAAAAAGATAAGGTGATTAGTGTTCATGGTGAGAAATGTTCTATTTTTACTGTTTTATTAATAAAACCCAATTCTACTACACCGAGCCTGAAAGAATTTAGACAAAACAAAGAAGATTACAAAAAGAAGATCAAGGAATTACTATAAAAACAGTTCTGAATAAACTTCAAGTACTCTTGCCTCGAAGTGATAGGTGTACAAACCAGAAACCCACCCTCCAGGGTAAACAGGCATTGACGGTATTTCACAGGAGGAGCCATAAACATGAAATCCACCAAAGGTGAAATACATTCAGTTACTGCAGTCTGCAAAATTCCTCCAATATTAGAGAAATGTAGAAAAAAAGGCACCATACGTACCTAATTACATTCAAAGCAACTAAAAATGAACACATTTTAGCACACAGTTAATACACAGGCTAAAGTTCTTTCTTTGGGTATCTTTCATGGATCTTCTGTTTTCTAAGTAGATGACTTAAAAGAAATTCTTATGTTGAAATTACCTTGCAGTAGATAGGTGGCCAGTTCCCTGGGTTTGGATGAATGAATCTATAAAGATTTTGTAACACAGTTGCTTGGTCATGCCCAGATTCAAAGTATGAAATAGGAATCTTGTGACTAGAATCACCTGAAGGAAGTAAAAAAGTAGGTAGGAGTTAAAATTTTACCAAGACAAATATTATGGATTAGGTACAGAAGGGTGAGTATAGGAAGGAGTGAATAGGAAGGGTGACTTGTATTTAAGAACTTGTACCAAGCCTGGTAATGGTCAGGTACTTTACACATTTTATCCCACAATGTTATAAAATAGGCAATATACATACATATTAGAGAAGAGAGAACGGAGAATCACAGAAGTTAACAGTAAGTTAACAGCTGGTGAACAGTGGAGTCAGGACTCAATCCCAGGCTTGTTAAGTTAAAGTAGCAGTGTTTTCACCATTTCTATGTCGCCTTTCATAAACTGTTTTATTAAAAAGGCTGGAGACCTTGATAATAATGATTGGCTTTTAGAAGGTTGTAAAATGATATTTCCACTTCCAGTAAAATACAGACCAAGTAACACAAACTTCCCACAAAAATTTAGGATATCGAAAACAGCTATAGTAGCAAGGAATTATCAGGTCAAAAGCAAAAAAAGCCACAGAGGTAATCAAATGCAGAGAAAGGTGATCAAAATGCAAAGAAGTCAGAGAGGTCAGCCTAACTCTGGAGGCAGTTTTTACCCTGGCTGCTGCTGCTAAGTTGCTTTAGTCGTGTCGGACTCTGTGTGACTCCAGAGATGGCAGCCCACCAGGGCTCTGCCTGGAGCTCTATCTTGGAATCATTTGCTAATTCCTTAAGAGGAAGTTTACTGGCTAAGAAGTGTGTTTCAGACAGCTTTGGGGGCCTGGTTTGTGAGACCCCAGGTGTCTAGAAAAAGCAATCATAAATCCTTTCTAGAAGAGAACCATCAACCTCAAATTACCTTAACTCATTTTTTTCCAGATAATCTATATGAATAAACCAGGTACACACACACACACGAGTGAGAACCAAGACAAAGTTGAAAGACAAAATTGAGTCCAGAAGCTGAAGTTTCTGGAGACAGATTTTAAATCATCATGCTTATTATCTGATGAGATCAAATTACAAATTTCAACATAAAATTGGAAACTATTAAGAAAAAGAATGCTAGGAACTCTCTGGTGGTCTAGTGATGAGGACTCAGCATTTTCACTGCTTGGGCCCTGGGTTCAATCCTGCGAGCAGCACTGTGCAGCCAACTAAAAAAATAATACAGGAAGAGTTCAAGTTCTGATAATGACAGACTAAGGAAAATATGGAACACATCAAACACCTGCTTGAAAACACTGCAGATATATAAATGAAAAGAGGAACTATAAGTCCAAGATCTTAAAATGAAGAAAACCTAGAGAGCTGAATCTGGCATTTAGGTATGTTGGTTATTTGGGCATTTACCAATCCTAGAAGAGATACAGAGACTGAGAAACTGAGATTTCAACAGACCTATAGCTAGTAAGAATTTAAAACATTACTCCAGAATTACTTGTGTATATATAAAAATTTATAAATTAAAAAATGCTCAATTGTCTTCTGGCCTCCACTGTTCAGGCTGTGAAGCCGATTATAAACTTTACTGATGATTTCTTTGCATGTGTGCCAAGTCATACTGTTCAGTACTCAAAAATGATGAGACATATTAAGAGAGTTGAATACGTGATTGAACACCAAGATAAACAGAGTACAAAAATACATCCAAAAAACAAGATCCCCATAACAGAGTTATCAAGCATAAAACTTTAAAAAACAAGGTTTATTATGTTCAAGGAAATAAAATTACTGATAACTTAAACAGAACCATAAAAAAGAACCAATGTAGACTCAAAAACTGAAAATACATTCCCCAAACCATTTTAGAATGGCAAAACAGCCTTGATGACAAGATAAAGATTAACCTCAGGTTGAACATGAATGCACAAATCCTAAAACAAAATATTGGGTTGTCCAAAAAGTTTGGTTTTTCTGTAAAATGGCTCTAGTAGTGCTTAGGTGTCTTTAACTTCATTCAAAACAATTTTGTTGGACTGTATTGTAACAGTTGTCATATAAGCATGCATTTTAAAAAGTCTACCAAAACGGCTGAGTTTTTGTGCAGCCATTTTAATATTGAAGATGGAAGGGGAAAAAGCCACATTTTCAGAATAATATGCTTTATAATTTCAAGGTAAAAATGCATCTGAAGCACAAAGAAAGATTTGTGAAGTACATAGAAAAGGTATTGTGGCTGATCAAACACACCAAAAGTGGTTTGCACAGTTTCATGGCAGAGATTTCTGGTTGGATGACGCTCCGTGGTTGGGTAGACCAGTTGAAGGTGACAGCAATCAAACTGAGACATTTGGAACAATGAATCTTATTCCACACGGGAGATAAGTGACATACTCAAAATATCCAACTCAAGCACTGAAAATCAAAGCACTGTAGTAACTACTTTTATTAAATATGTTTGGGTTACACATAAGGAAAAAAAAACCAACCTTCTTGATCATATTTCTGAATGCAATTCTCTACTTAAAACATAACAAAAATATTTTGTTTTCTGAATAAATTGTGACAAGTGATAAAAAGATGATACAGTATAATAATGTAAGTGGAAGATATCATGGGGCAAGCAAAATGAACCACCATCAACCACACCAAAGGCCGATCTTTATCCAAAGAAGGTGATGGTGTGTACATGGTGGGACCGGAAGGGATGAGCTTTTTCCGGAACACCGAATGATTCATTCCAACAATGACTACTCCCAATTAGATCAACTGAAAGCAGCACTCAATGAGAAGCACCCAGAAATCCCCAAAAGAAAACATATAGTCTTCCATCAGGATAACACAGGTTTGCATGTTTCTTTGATGACCAGGCAAAAGCTGTTAAAGCTTGGCTGGGAAGTTCTGATTCATCCACCATACTCACTAGACATTGCACCTTCAAATTTACATTTATTTTGATCTTTACAAACTTCTTTTAAAGAAAAATTTTCAATTCCCTGGTGTAAAAAGGCACCTGGAACAATCCTTTGTTCTAAAAGGTAAAAAGTTTTAGGAAGATGGAATTATGAAGTTGCTGAATAACGGTAGAAGTTAGTGGAACAAAATGGTGAATCACTGTTTCATAAAGCTCTTGGTGATAATGAAAAATGTGTCCTTTATTTTTACTTTTTAAAAACCAAAGGAACTTTCTGACCAATCCATATTAGCAAACCAAATCCAGCAATTTATTTAAGAGTTATATAGTGAAAATGTTGGATTTGCTCCTGGAATGTAAGGTTAGTTTTTAAGATTAGTAAATCACCATATAAACAAAAGACACAAATCATCTGATATCCAGAAAGAGTATTCATTAAAACATGCAACTGGTATCTCTAGTGAAACTGGGAACAGAAGGGAACTTCTTTATCCTGATAAAGAGTATATACCAAAACTAAAAAAGAGAGAGAGAGAAAGACTACAGCAAACAGAATACTCACTGATGAGATTAGAAACGAGAGTTCAGAGCCAGCCAGTAAGACAAAGAGGTTTTAGATGTTTTAAATAAAAGATACAGATTAGAAGAAGTCATTTCACAAATATAAGGAATTTTCTGAAAACCTCAGAGTTTAGCAAAGGTGGGATAAAACCAAAACAAAAAATAAACAATTAGAAAATATAATTTTGATTCAACTTAAAAAATACTAAAGAGAATAATTTTTAAATAAAATTAATTTTCTGAGAAAAAAGAATATAATTGAGAGCTATTACATATAATTAGCAAGAAAAATGATAAGCCATAACTAATAAGATAAAGACTATAGAGAAAACTAAGACTTTATTATAAAGAGCTACACATTTAAAAAATAAGAGTAGTTCTATATTAAAACATTACCAACTGGGGAATTTTTGCAGAAACTAACACCAGTGGCGTTAATATGTCTCTGGTCAAAAATGTGTAAACACAAACAATATCATGAAGCTGTCAAGTTCTTTCCAAGATGATTCAAAGATTTAAATATATTCAAAATAGTGAGATTAGTTTCTCTGGACAGAGGACAAGAAGGCAAAGTAAAGGGACCTGAGTTCACCTCCTCTCATGAAACACTAAAAATCACAACTAACTGCTGAAAAACTAGCAACAAAGAGGACTGGAATCTATCCAAAAAAATATTATACCTCCAGAAACAAAAAAACCCACCACAACAAGATGGTGGGGGGGCACATTTGCAAAATAATCAAATCTCATACCTACCAGCTGGGTGAAGCACAAACTGGAAAATAATTATATCTCAAAGGTTCTCCCATAGGCATGAGAGTTCTGAGCCTCGGGTCAGGTTTCTTAGTCCGGGGGCCTGATGTTGGGAGGAGGAGCCACCAGAGCCATTTGGCTTTGAAGGCTAGCAAGGCTTGCTGCAAAGGCTCCAGAGGGCCGGAGGGAGGCAGAAACTGCTAGCACTCTTGGAGAGCACACACAAGATCGCATGTGTACCAGGACCCAGGGGGAAGAGCAGCAACTTCACAGGAGTCTGGACCAGACTCACCTGCTGGCCCTAGAGGCTCTTCTTGCAAAGCGGGGGCTGCTGTGTCTCACTGTGGGGACAAGAGCACTGGTGGCAAAGGCTCTGGGGCATGCTCACTGGTGTGAGCTGTCCTGAAGGATACCCACCCAACACAAGCCAAAAAATAAACAGGGTGGGAACATATCCCTACTCAGCAGACAAGCTGCTTCAAGTTTTCCTGAGCTCAGAGCTGCCCCTGAACACAATCTCTGCAATTGCCCTGCCCACCAGAGAAAATGGACCCAGCTCCACCCACCAGGGAGCAGACACCAGAAAAAAAATGAGTTACAATCCTGTATCCAATGGGACCACAAAGACAGAAAGTTTGACAAAGTGAGATGACAGAGGAATAGGTTCCAGATGAAGGAACAACAACAACAGAAAACTAAGTGGAGATAGACAATGTACCTGAAAAAGAATTGAGTGTAATGACAGTAAAGAGGACCCAAAATCTTGGAAAAAGAATATAGGAACTGACCATGAAGATACAAGAAATGTTCAACCAAGAGCCAGATGATATAAAGAACAAACAGAGTGGAAAATACAGTAACTGAAAAAAACACTAGAAGGAATCAATAGCAAAATCAATGAGGCAGAAGAATGGATAAGTGTGCTGGAAGACAGAATGGTAGAAATCACTGCTATGGAACAGAAAAAGAAAACAAAAGAAAAAAGAATAAAAGGAAATGAAGACAGTTTAAGAGAACTCTGAGACAATATTAAATGCACTAGCATTCATGTTATACGGGTCCTGAAAGAAGATATAGAGAAAGGGCTTGACAAAATATTTGGAAGGTATAATATCTGAAAACTTCCCTATTATGGAAAAGTTGAGGAAGCACAGAATCATGTACAGCAGAAACCCAAGGAGGAATGTGCCAGGACACATGTTAATCAAATTGATAAAAATAAAAGACAAAAAGAAAATATTAAAAGCAACAAGGGAAAAGCAACAAATAACATATAACAGAATCCCTGTAAGGTTATCAGCTGATTCTTCAGGAGAAACTCTACAGGGCAGAAGGAAATGGTTTGGCATATTTAAAATGATGAAGGAAAAAATTACAACCAAAAATACTCTACTCAGCAAGGCTCTCATTCATATTTGATGCAGAAATCAAAAGCTTTATAGACAAGCAAAAGTCGTGAGAATTCAGCACTACCAAGCCAGTTTCATAACAAATCCTACAGGAACTTCTCTAAATGGAAATGAAAAGGTGGCAACTAGAAACAAAATTACAAATAGGAAAGCTCACCAGTACACACAGTAACGACAGGAAATCACTCACACAGAATGAGCAGAGTATAAATGCAGGATAATGGAAACACATTTGAAATTAAGAGACCGGCAACTTAATCTTGGATATATAGACTTCTATATCAAAACCTCATGGTAACCACAAACTGAAAATCTACAATGGACTCAACACACAAAATTAAAAAGGTATTCAATGCTTACACAAAAGAGAAAAAGGAATCCAACCATAATATGAAGACAGTCATCAAATCACAAGAGAATAAAAGAGGAAGAAAAAAGACCTATAAAAACAAGTACAAAACTAACAAAATGGCAATAAGTACATACATATCAGTAATTAACTTAAATGTCAACAGATCAAGTGCTCCAACCAAAAGACATACAGTGGTTGAACGCACAAAAATAAAACCACATACATGCTGTTTACAAGAGAACCACTTCAGATCTAGGGACACATATAGACTGAAAGTGAGGAGATGGAAAACGATATTCCATGCAAAAGGAAATCAACGATGGAATAATACTCGTATCAGAAAAAATGAAGTTCAAAATAAAGACATAGAACATACAAAGACAGATACTACCTAATGATCAAATTCAGTTCAGTCTCTCAGTCATGTCCAACTCTCTGTGACCCCATGGACTGCAGCACACCAGTCCTCCCTGTCCATCACCAACTCCCGGAGTTTACTCAAACTCATCCACACTGAGTCGGTGATGCCATCCAGCCATCTCATCCTCTGCCGTTCCCTTCTCCTCCCGTCTTCAATCTTTCCCAGCATCGGGGTCTTTTTAAATGAATCAGTTCTTCGCATCAGGTGGCCAAAGTATTGCAGCTTCAGCTTCAGCATCAGTCCTTCCAACGAACACCCAGGACTGATCTGCTTTAGGATGGATTGGTTGGATCTCCTTACATTCTAAGGGACTCTCAAGACTCTTCTCCAACACCACAGTTCAAAAGCATCAATTCTGCAGCGCTCAGCTTTCTTTATAGTTCAACTCTCACATCCATACATGACTACTGAAAAAACCAGAGCCTTGATTAGATGGAACTTTGTTGACAAAGTAATGTCTCTGCTTTTTAATATACTGTCTAGCTTGGTCATGACTTCTCTTCCAAGGAGGAAGTGTCTTTAAATTTCATGGCTGCAATCACCATCTGCAGTGATTTTGGAGCCCAAGAAAATAAAGTCTGTCCCTGTTTCCACTGTTTCCCCATTTATTTCCCATGAAGTGATTGGACCAGATGCCATGATCTTAGTTTTCTGAATGTTGAGCAAAAGTACACTTCAAAAGTACTACAAAGGCATTGCCTTTCTTTGGGACTGGAATAAAAACTGACCTTTTCCAGTCCTGTGGCCACTGCTGAGTTTTCCAAATTTGCTGGCATATTGAGTGCAGCACTTTCAGAGCATCATCTTTTAGGATTTGAAAAAGCTCAAATGGAATTCCATCACCTCCACTAGCTTTGTTTGTAGTGATGCTTTCTAAGGCCCACTTGACTTCACACTCCAGGATGTCTGGCTCTGGGTTAGTGATCACACCATCATGATTATCTGGGTCGTGAAGATCTTTTTTGTATAGTTCTTCTGTATATTCTTGCCATCTCTTCTTAATATCTTCTGCTTCTGTTAGGTCTATATCATTTCTGTCATTTATTGTGCCCATCTGTGCATGAAATGTTCCCTTGGTGTCTCTAATTTCCTTGACGAGATCTCTAGTCTTTTCCATTCTATTGTTTGCCTCTATTTCTTTGCATTGATCACAGAGAAAGGCTTTCTTACCTCTCCTTGCTATTCTTTGGAACTCTGCACTCAAATGGGAAATCTCTCTCCTTTTCTCCTTTGCTTTCTGCTTCTCTTCTTTTCACAGATATTTGTAAGGTCTCCTCAGACAACCATTTTGCCATTTTGCATTTTTTTTCCTTGGGGATTGTCTTGATCCCTGCCTCCTGTACAATGTCACAAACCTCTGTCCATAGTTCTTCAGGCACTCTATCAGATCTAATCTCTTGAATCTATTTGTCACTTCCACTGTACAATGATCAAGAGATCAATCCAAAAAGAGGAATTAACAATTATACATGCAATCAACATAAGAGCACCTCAAGGTATAATGCAAATGCTAACAGTCATAGAGATTCAGGTTTCATCTCTGGGTTGGGAAGAGAAGAAATGGGCCTCTGGGCCTGGAGGAGGAAATGGAAACCAATTCCAGGATTCTTGCTTGAAAAAATCGCATGGACAGAGGAGCCTGGCAGGCTACCATCCATGGGATCACAAGAGTCGCGCACACAGCTGAGCAACTGAGCAAGACACACACCCCAGCTGTGAAGGGAGAAATCAACAGTGACACAGGAGCGGGGACCTTCAACATCACATCACATCACCGGACAGACCATCCGAACCGAAATCAAGTGAGGAAACACAGGTCTTAAATACACATTAGCAGACAGACTTAACTGATACTTACAGAACATTCTGAAAGCAGCAGAATACAAAATCTTCTCAAGTGCACAGGAAAATATTCTCCAGGAGCGATCACAGGCTATGCCACAAAGCAAGCTTGGGTAAAACTGCAATTACATCAATCATCCTTTCCAACCACAACACTAGAAGATTTTTTAAAAATCAATAAAAAAAAAAACTTAAAAACAAAACACTCAGAGGATAAATAATATGCTACTAAATAAACTAATGAATCATGGGAAAAAAAACAAAGAGGAAAGCAAAAAATACTTAAAGATAAATGCAAACAAAAGCACAATAATCCAAATTTATGAGATGCATCAAAAGCAGTTCTAAGAGGGAAGTTTATAAGCAATACAATCTTATCTCAGGAAACAAGAACAATCTGTCAAATAAAAAAATCTAACATTACATCTAGAGCAATCAGAGGAAAAAACAAAAATTTAAAATTAGCAGAAGGAAAGAGAGCAGAAATAAATGACATGGAGACAAAACAATGAATTAAATAGAGACAAAATAAATAATAGACAAGGTCTATGAAACCAAAAGCTGGTTTTTGAGAAGATAAACAAAATTGATAAATCTGTAGCTAGACTCATCAAGGAAAAAAGGGAGAGGGCTGAACTCAAAACTAGAAGTGAAATAACAGATACCACAGAAATACAAAGGGTCATAGGAAGCTACTATGAGCAACTATACATCAATAAAATGGACAATCTAGAAGAAACGGACAAATTATTAGAAAGGTGTGTACGTATGTGTGCTCAGTTGCTCAGCTGCGCTCGGTTCTCAGACCTTATGGACTGTAGCCCGCCAGGTTCATCTGTCCATGGGATTTTCCAGGCAAGAATACTGGAGTGGGTTGCCATTTCCTCCTGCAGGGGGTCTTCCCAACCCAAGGAATGGAACCCATGTCTCCCATGTCTCCCACACTGAGCCACCTGGGAAGCTTATCAGAAAAGAACAACCTTCCAAACCAGGAAGAAACAGAAAATACAAACAGAACAATCCCAAGTACTGAGACTGAAACTAATTAAGACACTCCCAACAAAGTCCAGGACCAGATGGCATCACAGGCGAGTTCTATTAAACACTTAGAGCAGAGTTAACATCTATCCTTCTGAAACTATTCCAAAAAATGGCACAGGAAGGAACACTTCTAAACTCATTCTATGAGGCCAAAATCAGGCAAAGAAAATATTAGAGGCCAGTATCAATTAACAAAGATGCAAAATCCTCAACAAATACTAGCAAACTAAATTCAACAGTATATTAAAAGGATCATACATCATGATCAAATGGACTTATCCCAAAGATAGAAGTATTTTTAAGTATCTCCAAGTCAGTGTGATGCACCTCATTTACAAATTAAAGAAAATCCATAGAAAAGTGGGCACAGATGGAACATACCTCAACATAATAAAGGCCACATATGACAAATTCAACACCATATTCAATGGTGAAAAGCTAAATCATTCCCTCTAAGACCAGGAACAAGACAAGGATGTCTACTCTCACCACTTTTTTTGAACACAGTTTGGGAGTCCTAGCCAGGGCAATCAGAGAAAACAAAAGGAATCCAAATTGGAAAAGTAGTAGTATAACCGTCACTGTTTGCAGATGACATGATACTTACATAGAAAATCCTAAAGATGTTACCAGAAAACTTACTACAGTTCATTAATTCAATAAAATTTTAGGAGACTAATACACAGAAATCTGTTGCATTATCTATACACTAAGAACAAAAGAACAGAAAGAAAAAATAAGGAAACCATCTCACTTGCCATCACATCAAAAAGAATAAAATACCTAGGAATAAACATAACCTAAGGAGGCAAAAGACCTGTACTCTGTAAACTAGAAGATGCAGAGGAAAGAAACTAAAGATGACACAGATATATATATATACACACACACACACCATGTTCCTGAATCTGAAGAATCAATATTGTCAAAATGATTATACTATCCAACGTAGTGTACTGACTCAATGCAATCTCTATCAAATTACCAAAGGCACTGTTTTAGAGGACTAGAGCAAAAAAATCTTCAAATTTGTATGAAGACACAAAAGACTCCCAAAGAGTCAAAGCAATCTTAAGATGAACAGAGCTGGAGGAATAATCAGGCTCCCTGACTTTAGATTATACTATAAAGCCACAGTCATCAAAACAGTATGGTACTCATACAAAAACATAGAACAATGGAACAGGATAGAGAGCCCAGAAATGAACCCACTCACCTATGGTCAATAATCTACAGCAAAGAAGGCAAGAATTACAATGGAGAAAGGACAGTCTCTTCAGTAAGTGGTGCTGAGAAAAATGGACAGACACATGTGACAGAATGATACAATATTAAAACATCCTTTAAGAATGTACACAAAAATAAACTCGAAATGATTAAAAACCTAAATGTAAGACCAGATACTATAAAACTCTTAAGAGGAAAACAGAACACTCTCTGACATAAATCAGCAGTATCTTCTTGGATCCACATCCTAATAACAATAAAAAGAATACTAAACAAATAGGACCTAACTAAAAGCTTTTACACAGTACGTCCCTAGTGGTCTAGCTGCTAAGACTCTAAGTTCCCAAAGCAGGAAGCCCTGGTTCAACCCCTGATCAGGGAGCTAGATCCCATATGTTGCAACAAAGTTTGAAGATCCCATGTGCTACAACTAAGACCTGGCTCAACAAAATAAATACATAAATAAAAATAAATGAATATTTAAAAGTTTTTGTACAGCAAAGCAAACCATAAACAAAACCACAAGACAACCCACAGAATTAGAAAAAATATTTTCAAATGATGCAACCCATAAGGCATTATTCCCTAAATCTACAAATAGCTCATGTTGCTGAATATAAAAAAAAATAAAAATTTAAAAAATGGGTGGAAGATCTTAATAAACATTTTCCCAAAGATGTACAGATGACCAAAAAGCACTTAAAAAGATGCTCAATGTCAATAATTATCAAAATGTAAATCAAAATTATAATGCAAATAAAAATTACCACTTCAATAATTTTAATTTCCGAAATTTGCATAATTATATAAATTTTAAAATAAATTGTATATTTTTATAAATTTTATAAACATAAAAATTGCATTAATTATAGTTTCCATTATAATTTACTGCAAATTATAATATTATAAATTGTTATAATTTATATTATAAATTACTATAAAATCTGCACTACAATTATTAAATGAATTTGCACTATAATTTTGATTATAATGCAAATAAACATTATAATGCAAATCAAAATCATCACCTCAGAATGGCCATCATCAAAACATCTACAAACAGTAAATGCTGGAGAGGATATGGTGAAAAGGGGAACTCCTACACTGTTGGTAAGAATGTAAATTGGTACAACTACTATGAAAGGAGTCTGGAGGTTCCATAAAAAAACTAAAAAGAGAGTTTCCATATGATCTAAGAATTCTACTCTTAGGCATATATCCAGAGAAAACCATACTTTGAAAGAATATATGCACTCCAGTGTTCATTGCAGTACTATTTCCAATAGCCAAGAAATGGAAGCAACCTAAATGTCCATCAACAGATCAATGGATAAAGATGTGGTACATATACACAATGGAACAAAAAATAATAAAATAATGCCATTTGCAGGGATTTACCCAGCATCCAGTGGTTAAGACTCTGCACTTCCACTGCAGAGGCATGGGTTTAATCTCTGGTTGGGGAAGTAAAATACCACATTGTGTGCAGTGGAGGTGGGGGGCCCTCCCCACAAAAATGCCATTTGCAGCCAATATGGATAGACCAACAGACAATCTCTATAACCTATAGAGATTATCATACCAAGTGAAGTAAGTCGGACAAAGATACATATGGTATTGCTATATATGGAATCTAAAAAAAGAAAAATAATACAAATGAACTTATTTATAAAACAGAAACAGATTCACAGATTTAGAAAACAAATTTATGGCTACTAAAGGGGAAAGGTAAGGGGAGGAGGGATAAATTAGGAGTTTGGGATTAACATACACACACTACTATATGTAAAATTGATAATCAACAAGGACAGGAAACTCTACTCAATACTCTGCAATAGCCTACATGGGAAAAGGATCTGGAAAACAGATACACATACATGTGTAACTATCAGTTTGCTGTTAGCCTGAAACTAACAAAATGTTGTAAATCATGTGTGTGCTACACATGCTAAGTTGCTTCAGTTGTGTCCAACTCTTGGCAACCCCACGGACTGTAGCCCATCATGCTCCTCTGTCCATGGGATTCATCAGGTAAGAATACTGGAGAGGGTTGCTGTGCCCTCCTCTGGGAGATCTTCTCAACCCAGGGATCAAACCCATGTCTCTTACATCTCCTGCACTGGCACGCGGATTTTTTATACCACTCATGCCACCTGGGAAGCCCAAATCAACTATATTCAAATATAAAATAAAAATTTAAAAAGAAGCTGTGATATATACACGCATAGGACTACTACCCAGTCATTAAAAAAGAATAAAATATCGCTATTTGCTGTAATGGATGGACTTGGAGGACACTGTACCAAGTGAAATAAATCAGACCAAGATCAGTACTATATGATATGGGTTATATGTGGATCTAAAAACTACAAATTAGTGAATATAAAAAAAGACTCATAAATATAGAGAACAAACCAGCAGCTTTCAGTGGGCAGAGGTGCAACATAGGGGTGGGGGAATGGGAGGTACTCAAGCATGTATTGTATAAGATGGAGAATATAACCAACATTTTGTAATAAGTGGAAATCAATCTTTAAAAAATGTATAAGAATAAAAATAAAAATGCACAAACACTCCCCTAAAAATCCCCCAAATCCTAAGATTAAGAATCCTGTGATTCTAAATCGGGAGATTCTTAATAGCCTTTTTGTGAAGTGCAATAAATTATACGTGGAAGAGCAAAGAGACAAGAACAGCCATAATATTCCAAAAGAACAAAGTTAAGTAAATATTATGAAAATATTGTGTTTTAACAACATATGGGCACTAAAAAACAAGAAGATTAATAGAACAGAAGATATCAAAAAGACTCATGCATAAACAGAAGTATAATGTGATACAGGTGGCACTACACATGGGGAACACACTGATTATTCAATAAATGAGACAGCTGATTATCCACATGGGAAAAAAAAAGAAAATCTCGACCTCACATCATACACAAGTCAATTCCAAGTGAAATAAGATCTTGGAACTATAAAATAAAGATATCTTCATGGCCTTCAAGGAGAAGGGAATTCTTTACCTGGGGTTAAGGATAAAATAAGTGTAACTCATCTGACCTTTTGGAAAAAAAATTTTTTCATTTTATAGGCATATTTAATAGATGATTTGTAAAGCAGGAGTCCATTTCAATGTTTATCTACTTGGACTTTGGAAGTGTAGTATTAATACCATGTCTGAATAAGATGGTGCCCATTACAGATGAGCATCCACTGGAGTACAGGCGACTCCATGGACTGTAGCGATCAACAGACTGCATTCCTAATGCTGATTTTGCCTGAGATTTGCATTGTCTTTCAATGTTATGTGAAACTAATTACATAATTCTCTTTGGAACTTAACCTCCCAACCCTTATTGTAACTACAAAGTGGTTTACAAGATATTTAATGAGGTGCTATGTTTGTGGAAAAATACCACGTAATTCAAAAAACACTACTGAATAGCAGATTACTCTGTGTAGTAGTTAAGTCCTTTAGGATAATTTTAATTGTGATCATTTTCTGATTCTCATTGCTGGGAGTTATTAAATCTTAGCAAGCATCACCAATATTAAATGTTGAAAGTCCGTTTAAACTTTAAAGTTGGAGCAACTGTCTGTGTTTGAACAGATAAAATAAAGAGCTTTGTGTGCCCAGAAAGGAACACTGTACCAACTGCTAGCCAGTCTTGTTTGAAGAGCCACATATTTTTTTCCTGTGTTAATAATCAAGATAATTAGTATGTGGCCATTTTGTTACCCTTAAGAGACTGCAGTTCTGAATTTTTGGTTAAAGGTTTTGGCTGCTATAGAAGTTTTATTTTAAATATATTTTGAATTATAAGAACAAAAAATTTTTGTATTTTTCCAGTTAATTGGAATGATTGCCAAATTTCTGCAAGTAAGGTAATTATAAGTTTAAAGCATTAAGCATTTATTGGTAAATAATGTATATATTCTCATTCTGAGAAATGTAAGCAGGTCAAGTCAAAATAAATTCTTTAAAGCTTACTATAAAAAAAGTAAAAGGGAATTCTTAAATAAGACCCCAAGCACCCACAAGCTATCAGGAAAAAAACTGATACATTTACTAAATTAACAATAAAAACTTCTATAAATTAAAATACCCATGAGAGAAAAATGAAAACAGGTATCTGCACATGATTAAAATAATCAATAAAAACAGATAGACATATTATAAACTTCCATACACCAATAAAGATGACAAACAATCCAACAGAGAAATAGGGGGAAAGACGTCATTTAAAAAATACACAGAAATATATAGAATATGTGGAGCTTCCCTGATGGCTCAGAGTAAAGAATGTGTGTGCAATGAAGGAGACCTGGGTTCAATCCCTGGGTTGGAAAGATGACCTGGAGAAGGGAATGGCTACCTTCTACCCAGTATTCTTTTTTTTTCTTAATAAAACATGTATTTATTTGGCTACTCCGGCTCTTAGTTTCGGCATGTGGGATCTAGTTCCCCGACCAGGGAGTGATCTAGGCCCTGTGCATTGGGAGTGCAGAGACTTATTCACTGCACCACAAGGGAAGCCCCTACTCCAGTATTCTTGCCTGAAGAATCCCATGAACAGAGGAGCCTGGGGGGTGCAGCACATGGAGTTGCAGAGAGTCAGACACGACCGAGAGGTTCAAACAAGCAAAATAAAACACATTATTTCAATATGTACTTATCCTAAAACCATTCATAAAACAAAGGAGATTAACACAAAATTCAGAACAGTGGTTCTCTTAAGGGGGGTATGAAATCCAAGAGAAATATAGGGGTCTTCAGTGATAACAGCCAAGTGCTATTTCTTCAGCTGACTGGCGGGCACACTACTGTTCATTAATATTCTTTAAACTTTAAGTGAATGCTATAATCTTTTTATGTGTGTATGAAGCTTCGTTTTAAAAGCTGACAGACCTTCCATATAGGAAGCTGAGAGCAATTTCTAAGGCTTGGCTCATGTTAAAGCAGAACTTCTGTCTCATAATTAACTATAGAAAGGAGAGAGGCAGAGCACCTCTGGAGAAGTGTGGGAGGAGGAGAGGTCCCGCATCTCCTACCTACCCCCGCACCCCCAACACAGACACGCAGAACCTGAACTCCCATTCAGAGGAACACTGTAGGGGTGGGCGGGACATGGGAGACCATCCAAATCTCTTCCAGTCTTAAAACTCTTCAATATAATGTGCTAAACCGTAATGCCCATGAAGCCTTCACTTGGTTTCACATGTACTTCTTAAAGACCAGATACACAGGAGCATTAGGAAGATCTGAATGTACCATTCTTAGCTATTAATCATGTATATCTCTTTCAGAGTATTACTGTGTGAAACATCAGCTGGATTACACCATCCTCGGTATTTTTAGTTACTCTGTTGACATCGCTGTCATTCTAATACAGTCATTTATCTTATTTAGTTGATACATTTCCTGGGGTTATCAAATTGGCAATTTAAGACATGCTTAAATTGGTAAGCTCCAAGCATTTTAGGTTTCCTGAATGAAAAACATTGTGCTTGGTTTCAAATAGTGTGAAAAATAACTTAAGAAAACATTCCTGGAAACCTTGATAGGTTTGTTTTCAAGAACCACACTTTCTGTTAATCACTTAATTTTGAAAACATTGCAAAAATATGTTTTTTAAATGATTTAAAAAAAATTAATCAGAAACAAAATAAACAGTAAAGGACATTCTCACAAATGAGTGTCTGGCATATAGGGATTCCAATGCATTCATGAGATGAACAAACCATAAACAGAGCTTAAGCAAAAATGTGAAATTAATTCACCAGCTAAGTTTCTACTTTTACTTTTTTACTACTACCTAGTTTGCCAAATAGCTTCAGACAGTTTAACACTTGAGATGACCTAGGTTCACATCTCAAAGTTACAACAGCATTTTTATTCTATACATTTTTTTCACCCAAAGCTACATAAGGGAACTTACGAAAACACTGCCTTAAACTCCCTGTTCCAAAGTCTACAGTTCTGATTCAAAAAAACAAACAAAAAAGGGACTAATATATATTTTTTATTAAAAAAAATACTGGGAAAAACTCAACACAATAAAAAATGAATCTAAAATATTCTCTTCATTTATAAAGAATATTATAAGTATTACAAAACAGCTGCTTGTTATAGCAGATTTGAAAAACTTATTTTTAATTTCAAACACTTCTACACTAGTTGTCTACATTTTTAAGAAAAAACTTTTAAACACTGACATTTTGAATAAAAACTAAAAACAAACCTATTGTCCTGATTTTTATTTGAAAAGAAGAAACTGGTTAAAATATAGTTTCTAGAAAAGAGTACAAGAGGTCAGATTTATATAGTCACATCCTTCAGTTGCAGATGCTTTACACAGAAACCTGTTTTCCTCATCTGAAAAATCAATTCATAGCTGTTTCATCTGTTTAACACTATCGTTCTGTTACTTTTGAAGCATAAACTTTTCCCCCCTTACTTTTGAATGGACATTTCTGTGAATAGCCCTAAATCTAGATAACCTTATACCTATTAGAAGACCTACCTAAGCACCTGGCCAGTAAAAGCCACTGATCTTCAAGCCAAAGGATAAAAGCAGAAAAAAACAAACCAGAAATAAAAACACAATCTCCGTAAAAGGAAAAGGACATTATTCTATCATTGCTTGTAATTTAAAAATTTTTAAGGCTTACATACACTATCTACCACTTTTAGGAAGATTTACCAACAATAATTTAAGATTATCTTCCCCCAATGTTTTATGTGTCTGTTTAAAGAGCATCTTACCCAGGTGCTTATATTCAATGCCTATATTCTATCCCACTCCTTTATACTTACTTGCAGCCTGACAATGAAAACGAAATCCTCGTGGAATTTCACCTGTAATTCAAAATATTTTATTGAGAGATGGAGAAATCCAGAAGCTCTCAGCTGTACTACAGTAATATTCCATAGGATGACCATATCATAACACAGGTAATTGCTATTGTTATGTGAAATTACAGAGGATTGAAACCTCAAAGGAGTTTTTTTTCCTAACCAAACGTATGATGACTATCAAAGAATCTTGGTATATTATCCACACTACTTTAGAAAGTTAGTCCTCACAGAGAAAGAAATACTAGGTAAAGAAAATCTGTGCTAAAGGAGTCTTAGCCAGGAGTCCATAAAAAGGCCACAGTTCATGAGACCCTTGATATACTAAGATAACTGACATATTTCTCAGAGGAAAGTCTCCAAGTTCTGCCTTTTTAATGTTTTACACTTGTTCAAAAATTGTCCTAAGCAGCAACTCTCCTTAAGTAGGAAAATTTGTTTTCCTGTTATTTCAAAACAAGGAAAAGTGTTGGACTGTCCTAATGAATTTTAAAGCATCTGACAAAACTAAAGATGAAATTATTCTTTCCCCAAACTCTTCTCCCTATGTATTCCTCCCACTAATCTCTAAAAGGTACAGTACTCCCCTAACTACTATCTACCAACTTGAGAACTCAATGAAATCCTATGTGTTCATTACTAACTGCTTCTGATGGGGTAGAATAGTAGTAGGAATAATATTATCTGAAAGTCTTTTAAATACTAGTCTATTTTCTTACCTTCTCATGTATTCTTTAGAAAAGTAAAAGTGAAAGTCGCTTAGCCGTGTCTGACAACCCCATGAACTACAGTCCATGGAATTCTCCAGGCCAAAATACTGGACTGGGTGATCATTCCCTTTTCCAGTGGATCTTCCCAATCCAGGAATCGAACCCAGGTCTCCCACATTAGAACAGCCCTCCAACAGGTATTACCCCTACTTTACAGATTAATTAATAGGTTCAGAAAGGATAAATATTTTGCTCAAGGTTACAAGTCAACACCAAGTTAAAAACTAGGAACTGTTGATGTGAAGGATGGGGTAAAGAAAGTAAACAGCAAAGCTTTCAGCAGATTCTAAAACTACAGATAAGCAAACAGCAGGCTACAGATTTTTTCAGGCATTCTACCTGCTCAACTTTAACGCTTACTTGAGGTTAAAAGCCCAAACCAAAAACTCTGTCAACACTTTATTCTCAGTAGTTTTTCACCCAGTCTACATTTGAAGAACTCACCCATGCAACAGCTTTTAAGAAAAATACTATTATCAAATAAGATCAATATAAAAAAGTAACTTTTTAACATCTAGGATCTACTCTAATTGGCTACTTACCAGGATTTATAAAACTGTGGAAATCTGCCATAATACCTTCTTGGAGAGAATATTTAACACAGCCTATTTCACAAGGGAGGAAGCGCTGTTCACAGTGAGGAGGTAGCTCGCCATGGCTAAAAATATTCAAAAAATAAAAAATGCCTCCAAGGAGAGCTTCAAAAAAAAAAAAAAAAAAAACAAACAGATGAGCATCTCAGGATTTACTCCTTTGATAAAAACAAAAGTTTTAGAACCTTTCTCCTTCTGTTCCTATATTCCTAAATAAATTGGAAAAGAAAAAATAAGTCAGGTGTATCAGATAAATAAATTTTTTTAACATTTACCAAGGATTAAAGCAGTAACCACTCTTTGCATGAAATAACAAAATTATTCAAACTTACAGCTAGCTCTACATAACTTAGCTATACATAAGCCTTAAGTGTGAGTAATGACTTAAGAAAAGCTGTGACCCATATTCAAGAAATATAAGGGTATGGAAAATAAAACCAAGCAGAATCAGTATAGAAAAATTCTAGTACAAACTATGGACAATTGAGTTCACTCTTTACCTTTTACCAATACACACAAGACGACTTATAAATTCTCTAAAGGAAGAAAGAAATGTGAAAATGTAAGAAGGGTATTATTTTCCAGGATTGGCCACACTTAAGGACTACTAAAGATTAGTAAGTTTTTAACAAAGTCAGAACACATTTAATTAAAAAAAAAAAAAAAAAACAGCCAGAAGGAATAGCAAGGACTCTGATTAACTATAT
Source organism: Muntiacus reevesi (assembly GCF_963930625.1). Lineage (NCBI taxonomy): Eukaryota > Metazoa > Chordata > Mammalia > Artiodactyla > Cervidae > Muntiacus > Muntiacus reevesi. The sequence goes on along the minus strand of NC_089249.1, from coordinate 63,876,770 downwards.
TCTTTGCTGGCCTAGGCTCAATTTATCTTTACTTTTGAAACAAACATATTTAAGTGTCTAGCTATAAACACTTGAATTCAAAAAGCATGTCTAAAAATATGAGACATGGTAGAAACCAGATTTTTGTTTAAAAAAAAAAAAAACAAAACCCCAGTGTTACTTAGACAAATGCATACTACCTGATCTTTTACAACTTTAGTGCCATCATGTTCGAACACCATAGTCAGTTACTTTGAAATGCAGAATCAAAATGAAGAGAAGACAAGTTTACTGATCAACATAACATAGAATTTTAAGTGCCCAAATTTATATAAGCAAAACACTGTAGGATTACTCTACCTTGATCACTTTTTAGAGACAAGCCTGACAGATCCGGGGGTGAAACATTCTGCTTTGGTACAAGCATGCCTGGCTTCCTCAATGGGGTGCAAATAGGTTTCTAAAGAGAAAAGTAATCATTGACCATATATTTAAACTCTTGCCCACTTTATATCATATACTTAAATTTAGCAAAATAACTTTGAAACAACCTATAGCATAGATTACTCTAGTAACCACTCCAAGCCAATAAATCCAATGAGTATATAAATAAATATCTATAACACCAACAGCCAAAGTCAGAAATGGCAAAAATCTAAAAATATTTTGAATCAAGGGGCTGAGTGGTAAATAACCAGTCCAATTACTGTTGAAAGCCATTTCCCCACTACTGATAATCTAATCCTATGGAGTCATATAATACATGCTTGTCCAGTGGCCAAAAGAATATCATTTGCCAGAGTACTCTGACACTGCTTGTTCTTCATTCAAAGTAAAAACCAGACTGTGCTGACTCCAAGTCTCAATGATGTATATGTAGAACATGACTTTTATTTTGAGGGGAAATATCTTAAGAAACTGTAGTGAAAAGAAGACACACACAAAAAAATCAGGGCTCACAAGTATAATTAAGTATTAATTCGAATTCAACTGAGTAGAGCTTCTACTCAAACATAAATCCATAAGATAAAAATCTCTCCAACCTAAAACAAGCAAAACTATTGAATTTCAATCCAATGTTAGCAGTTTATAATAAGAATAGAATTTTTGCTATGTCAGAATGGGAAGAATACAGAGGGAGGGGGTAAAATTCATATTTCTAGATATGAATCAGCAACAGATTTTATTCAGTGCTTTAACATTCTGCTACACAGACATAAATTCAAATAAACTTTATTCAACTCTTACCTGTAAGGCACACAAAACATTAATCAACATCCACAGATACTGTTATTTCAATATTTTAAACACAGACTGGTGTCATTCAAAAAGAGAGAATGGACCAAACTACTGTTAAACATCTGAAAAAAGATTCTTCAATCATAAAAGAATTCAAAAGGACCCTTAGAGGCGATCTAGTACAAATCCTAAATATCAAGACTCCCTTTTGCTAATTAATCATGGTTTATTGGTTGCAGGTTTCCTAATGGGATTTTCCCTGGCCTTCACCATCAAACAAAACCAATGTGTGCCCTAGTTCAGGAGCCTGCCCGTTTTTCAGCAAGCATCTGACACCAAGAAAAAAATGAAAAACTCTTTTTTGCACTCACCCAAATCACCCGGTCGTCTACTCTTGACATTAACCCATTCACTCATCCAGCATTTACTGAGCATGCCTACCTGTGAGGCAGGTGGCTGCTCTTCTCTGGTTAACTTTACCTGCTTCTCCGAAGGCCCGGAGTCCTTCCCCTGGGCAGCTCTCCACTCTCGAGCCATTTCTGCATACTTCTCCTTTTCCTCCTCCCTCAGGAGCTTGAGGAGATGGAAAGGGAAAACAAGCAGCAGCAGTGAGGGCCGAGTGCCCGGGGCCCCGCAAGAGATGCCTGGCCATTACTGGGAGGCGGTTCCGGCGTCGGTTTGCCCCGGACCGGGGACGGGGCGATTCCTTCCCCTCCAGCAGGGCCCCGGGGTCACTGGTCTTCTCAGGGCCTCTTTCCCTCCCGCCTGGCCCTCCCACTTGCCAACTGCCTGGCCCCGGGCTCACGGGCTTCCAGCCTTACCGCCCAGTCAGCGGAGCAGTAGGGGATGGCATCAACGACGCGGGCCACAGGCAGGCCTCTCCGCCGTAGTTCGGGGATCTTCTCCTGCACGAAGAAATAGTAGGCATTGCGGCTGGCCCTGCGGTTCGGCATGGCGAGCGTAGCCAGGCCCTGAGGCGAGCCTCAGACAACACCCACCGCCGGCGCCCTCGCCCGGGCTCCCGCCCTAAGTAACCGAGGCTGTGGCCTGCACGCGCAGGGCCTCAGCTCTCAGCCAATCAGGGCGCGGTGCGCAGGCGCGTCGGCCTCTCCAGGAGAAAAACAGTCTGCGACCGGAAAATTCCGCCTCGTGCGACGGAGGAGGCGGGGAGGAGGGGGAGCTAGGGCACAGAGGCCAAGCATTCTGATTGGCGGAGATGAGTCGGTGGGGTTGTTGTCACGAGGATGGCTTGGAGAAATTTCTGTACATTATTGCGTAATATCCTTCAGAGTAGGTAAAGAGGGCCAGCCAATGCTTCAGGTTCTTCCGTGCTTTACGGTTCGGTTCAGTTCAGTTCAGTTCAGTTGCTCAGTCGTGTCCGACACTTTTTCGACCCCATGGGACGCCTGCCTGTCCATCACCAACTCCCAGAGTTTACTCAAACCCATGTCTACTGAGTTGGTGATGCCATCCAACCATCTCATCTTCTGTCGTCCTCTTTTCCTCCTACCTTCAGTCTTTCCCAGCATCAGGGTCTTTCCCAATGAGTTAGTTCTTCGCATCCGGTGGCCAAAGTATTGGTAGAAGACAGCTTCTAAATCAGTCCTTCCAGTGAATATTCAGGACTGATTTCATTTAGGATGCACTGGTTGGATCTCCTTGCAGTCCAAGAGACTCTCAAGACTCTTCTCCAACACCACAGTTCAAAAGCATCAATTCTTCCATGCTCCGCTTTCTCTATAGTTCAACTCTCACATCCCTACAGACTACTGGAAAAACCATAACCTTGACTAGGCAGATCTTAGTTGGCAAAGTAATGTCTCTGCTTTTTAATAATATGCTAACTAGGTTGGTCATAACTTTTCTTCCGAGGAGAAAGCGTCTTTAAATTTCAGTCACCATCTGCAATGATTTTGGAGCCCAAGAAAATAAAATCTGTCACTGTTTCCACTGTTTTCCCATCTATTTGCCATGAAGTGATGGGACTGGATGCCATGACCTTAGTTTTCTGAATGTTGCGCTTTAAACCAACTTTTTCACTCTCCTATCTCACTTTCATCAAGAGGCTCTTTAGTTCTTCACTTTCTGCCCTAAGGGTGGTGTCATCTGCATACATGGAGAAGGCAATGGCATCCCACTCTGGTACTCTTGCCTGGAAAATCCCATGGGTGGAGGAGCCTGGTAGTCTGCTGTCCTTGGGGTCGCTAAGAGTTGGACATGACTGAGTGACTTCACTTTCACTTTTCACTTTCATGCATTGGAAAAGGAAATGGCAACCCACTCCAGTGTTCTTCCCTGGAGAATCCCAGGGACGGGGGAGCCTGGTGGGCTACCGTCTATGGGGTCGCACAGATTCAGACACGGCTGAAGTGACTTAGCAGCAGCAGCATCTGTATAGCTGAGGTTATTGATATTTCTCCAGGCAGTCTTGATTCCAGCTTGTGCTTCCTCCAGCCCAGCATTTCTCATGATGTACTCTGCATATAAGTTAAATAAGCAGAGTGACAATATACAGCCTTGACGTACTCCTTTTCCTATTTGGAACCAGTCTGTTGTTCCATGTCCAGGTCTAACTGTTGCTTCCTGACCTGCATACAGGTTTCTCAAGAGGCAGGTCAGGTGGTCCGGTATTCCCTTCTCTTGAAGAATTTTCCACAGTTTGTGGTGATTCACACAGTGAGAGGCTTTGGCATACTCAATAAAGCAGAAATAGATGCTTTACAGTTGTAAGGGGCCAACTCTGTGCCAAGATTGTGGAAGGTCTTGGGTGGAGGGGACAGAGGGAGGAACACCACAAATGAGATCTTTTCCCTCAAAAAGTTTACACTCTGATGGGGGGAGGGGCAGGTAAGATGGCAAAAGCAAGAGAACCAACCAGAATGATTTGATTTGGTTTCTGCCCTGATTCTTAAACATTATTTAAGAATATGGTTTTTTAAAACATGGTTTTTCATAAGTATTGTAAAGGAAACACTTACAGTAAAAGGCTGAGATTTTAAATACTGCCTTTGAATAAAGTCTTATAGATTTCCTTATACAGGTCTGATTCATTTTATTCCTTTGTTAGTTTTATTCCTAGAATGTATATAGAGGTATTATATTTGTTTCTTTTTTCCATTATGTTTTCTAATTAGTTACTCCTGATGTGTACAGAAAAGTATTGATTTTAGTGTTAATCTTGTGTATTTAGACACTGCTGAATTCTCAACTGGTTCAAATAGTGACAGTCAATTTTCTTGGATTTTCTTGGATATGTGCTTCCCAGAGAAACATCCATCTGTGTTCAGTTTGTTAAGTATGTGTATGCATGTTGTATATATATATGTTTTAAAAGCAAGAACAAGATTTAAAAAAAAATTTAATGCTTTTTGTGTATCTTCTCAGATGACCATATGGTTTTATCCTTTGATTGTTTAGTATAGTAAATGATGTTGCTAGATTTTTCTGTTAAAGTATCCTACCATTACTACTACTATAACCTCTTCTCAATCATGCTTGGCATTGCTTATTTTTTAAAGTATACCCAGTGTGGGATTTTTGCCTCCTTGATTGAAGTGATATTAAATGGTGGGTTTTTTTCATGCTATCCTTACAAAATGTTGGTATAAGCATTGTAATAGCCTCGTAAAATGAACTGCCATCTTTTTCTCTGTTCACATTGAAGAACAATGGCATTATCTATTCCTGGACAATTTGATAGAACTTTACTAACAAAACGCTTTGATCCTAGTATATCTATGGAGAATGGCATTGACCTTTGATTGCCATTTCAGTATTTTGCATGGTTATTACTCTTCAGGTTTCCTTACTTTCCTTCAGCTAATTTTGGTAATATTCCTCTTTAGAAAATTGTTTCATTTTGGTTTTCACTTATATTGCTATAAAATGTAGGCAAGGATGTGACACAACTAGGATTTTCATACAGTGACAGTCTCTTATATAGATAAACTTACATTTACCATCAGACCCAGAACTTCCACTCATTTAGGAGGAATTAAAAAAAAAACACTTGGAAATGAATTTTCATAGCAGCTCTATTTGTAAGAGCCTCAAACTGGACAACCATATGTTCATTAAAAGAGGAAGTGATTTTAAAAATTGTGATATATCCTTATTAGCTACCCTGGTGGCTCAGATGGTGAAGAGTCTGCCTACAATGCAAGAGACCTGAGTTTGATCCGTGAGTTGGAAAGAGCCCTTGGAGTAAAGAAAGGCTACCCACTCCAGTATTCTTGCCTGGAGAATCCCATGGACAGAGGAGCCTAATGGGCTACAGTCCATGGAGTCACAAAGAATCAGACACAACTGAGTGACACACACACTTATTAATTAGGCTGCTATTCAGGAAAGAAATGCAATAAACTGTTGATATTTAACATGGATGAATTTCAGGATAATTTTGTTGAGTGAAAAAAGGAATATATAAAAGGGTAGATAGATATCTTGATTCCATTTATACAAAACTCAAGAAAAGGCAAACTATCATATAGAAATAAGATGAAGAGTTGTTTAGTTGCCAAGTCATGTTCAACTCTTTGCAACACTGCCCCTGCCCACCCCCGACCCTCCACATTACCCCAGGGATTTCCCAGGCAAGAATCCTGGAGTGGGTTGCCATTTCCTTCTCCAGGGGATCTTCCCAGACCCCGGATGGAACCTGTGTCTCCTGCATTGACAGGCAGATTCTTTACCACTGAGCCACCAGGCTGCTCAAATCAGCAGTTACCTAGAGCTAAAAGGCAGAGGAAGGGGATTGACTGAGGACTGACAAGAGAACCCCTGGGTTGTCAGAAATATTTTATACCTTGCTTATGGTGGTAGTGGTTACAAGTGGTATATGGTTATCAAAATTTCTCAAATAATATATTTAAAAGGTGTGCATTTTATTGTGTGTAAATTATACTTCAATAAAGTTGATTTAAAAAACAAAACTTATTGGCATAAAATAATTACAATATTTTTTATAATTTAAAATATATTCTAATACTGCTTTCCCTTTTCATTCCTAATGTTATTACTACCTCCTGTCTTTTTTTCCTCTTGCAAATGTTTATTTTATTGATCTTAAAAAAAAAAAAACAGGTTTGGGTTTTTATTGATGAACTTTACAGTTTTCGTGTTCCTTTTTATTTCTGCTTTAAGTTTATAGAGTCCCTCTGTCTTATTTCCTTCAGGCTATTTTGTGGTTCTTTTTCTAGTTTCTTGAATAAAAAGCTTCATTCAAGTATTTTCAATTTCTGTTTACTATCATTCTAGGTTTCTTATTTTTCCTTTTTCTGCTTTAGATGGACTGATCACTATTTTTTACTCTGCTTTTTCTTACACTGGTTTCAAGTCATGCTTTCTATTTTGCTTCATTCAGTTGCTATCTATATTTTTAAGATACTTGTTTTAAAACAAATTTTTATAACAACTTCTACAGTTAGTAGGTATCCATACCCATTCCCCTCAAACAGACAAGAAGCTTAGAAAACTATTGCTTCCCCTCACTTAGTATCCCAACTCACTGCTACACCATTCCATTTGTTATTATCTGGGATTTTAGTTTCAGATTTTTTTTTATACCAATGTTGAGACATGATGGAAGTATAGCAAATTAAATATATATATCTAAAGCATACAATCAGATGTTTTAACATATGTGTACAGCTGTGAAACCATCTCCACCATCAAGATAATAAACATATCCACCCCCAAAAGTTCTCTTACTACCTCCTTAGGCTCCTTGAAGTTGCCCCACAATTCACTGATACTCTGTTCACTTGTTTTTCCTTCTGTCTTTGTTCTCTGTGTTTCATTTTTCAGTTTCTACTGTTTCTTCACGTTTACTAACCTTTTCTTTTGCCAGATCTAATTTGCTACTAAACCATCCAGTGTATTTTTTTGGTATCAGATCATTTAGTGTTCACCTCTAGAATTTTATTTAAATCTTTCTTATGTCTTCCATATTTCTACTTAACATGGTCTATCCGTCTTCTACCTTTAACATGGAATGTAGTTATAGTAACTACTGACTGTCCACTCATTCCATCATCTGTGTCATTTCTGGGTCTGTTTCTACTGGTTGATTTTTCTTATTATTACACTTTTATTTTGTCCTGCTTCTTTGTAAGCTTGGCAATATTTGCTTGGATGACCATTGTAAATTTTACCCTATTGGATGCTGCATATTTTTCTAATAAATATTCCTGTGCTTTGTGTTATGTTTTTGGAAACAATTTGAGTCTGGTTTTACCTCCTTTTGAGGTTTGCTTTTATGCTTAGTTATTCAGATTTAGAGCAACCTTTATGACTAATTTTCTCCTCTGCTGATATAACATGCTTCTGAATACTGTGTCTGAGAACCCATGAATTTGCAGGTTTTTCCACTTTGGCTAATGGAAACAGACTATTTCTAGCCCTGTGTGAATTTCAAGGATTGTTCCTTCCAGTCCTTTCAGGTTGTTCTTTCCCTGGCACTGTATAGTTTCCTCCCACACACGCACTGATCAGTATTCAGCTGCAGCTCCAAGGGAGATCCTCAGCAGATTTCCAGAGCTCTTCTTCACGCTGCTCTCTTTGTCTGGTACTCTGCCCTGTGAACTCTAACCGCCTTGGCCTGCCTAGACAACAAACTCCATCTCTCAAGGAGACCACAGTGCTCTGCCTAGGTTACTACTCTTGATTCTGCATTCTGGATACTCTCTCGGAGCAGCAACCTGGGGCAGTCACAGGGCTCACCCTGTTTGCTTCTGTTCTTTCAGGGATTATTCGCCTCTGCTCCCTGATGTCCAGTTTCTGAAAAGATTGTTTCATATAGTTTGACCAGTTGATAAATTCATTTCCTGTTATTCCATCTTGGCTCAGATTGATTTATCTTAAACACTTAAAATAATACTTGGATTTAACTGTTAAATGTTTAGATAGGTGATCAGAGGCAAATCTTTCTGAGATGTCATTTAAAATGAGAAAGAATGCAAAGGTATGGAGCTAGTCATGTTAAGAGTTGAAGAAGTGCATTCCAGACGGAGGGAACAGTGTGTGAAAAAGCCTCACACAATAAAGAGCTTGGTGAATCCTCAGAACAAACAGAAGACTGGTTGGTGTTGCCAAAGAGTATCCAGTCAGGTGGAGTGTGGTACTTACTGAGGATGGAGTGACCAGCAAGGACTTGGACATGGCCAGTATCAGGGGTTCAAGTATTATCCTAAGGACGTTGGTGGTCATTTAAGAGATTTCTTAAGTGTCACATGGTTTAGAGTTTAAGAAGGTCACTCTTGATGCTAGTCGGAGAACAGTTTCAAAGCAAGAATGGGCATAAGGAGATTAGTTAAAAGCTTCCTTCAGGAGCCCATGTGAAATGATGATGACCTAGAACAGAGACGTGGAGCAGACATGGAGAGGTGACGATGGTTTTAATTGTACTTTGTGGAAAAATAGAACTAGCCAATGGATTGCTTATAGAAGTGAGAGAAAGGGAGGAATAGTAGGATTTTGATTTGAGTAACACAGTGGCAAGTGGTGTCTTTTTCTAAAACAGCAAGGACTGTACTAGTACCAAAGAGGGTCTGTTCCTCATAATACCATTATTTGCTCCTCTCCTTCTTTGTTACAACTGATTTTTTTCTGGTTTTACTTAAGTAAGGTCCTACGTAAACAGGATAGTGCTCCCCTCTGAGCAGCCACATGTATCTTCCTATTCAGAAATTCTACAGGGTGGCAGGCTTTTGTTTGGGACACGCAAGGCAAGGACAGGGGCGTCAAGAACCCAGTTGTGGGTGTGTTCACTTTGAAATGCCTATTACACATTCGAGTGCAGATGCCAAGCAGCCAATCAGCTATCTATCTGGAGTTCCGGGCTAGCACAGAATCTGGAAGTAAGCCACGCAGAGCGGGACACAGACTCATGGAAACGGATGAGATTACTAGGCTGAGAGTGAAGAGAGAAAAAGGGGCCCACGATGGAGTCCTGAGGAACACCAGCATTTAGAAGTCAGCTGGGCATCCGGTCCCACCACTTCATGGCAAATAGATGGGGAAACAGTGGAAGCAGTGGCTGACTTTATTTTTTTAGGCTCCAAAATCACTGCAGATGGTGACTGCAGTCATGAAATTAAAAAACACTTGCTCCTTGGAAGAAAAGTTATGACCAACCTAGACAGCATATTAAAAAGCAGAAACATTACTTTGCCAACAAAGGTCCATCTAGTCAAAGCTATGGTTTTTCCAGTAGTCATGTATGGATGTGAGAGCTGGACTAGAGAAAGCTGAGTGCCAAAGAACTGATGCTTTTGAACTGTGGTGTTGGAGAAGACTCTTGAGAGTCCCTTGGACTGCAAGGAGATCTAACCAGTCCATCCTAAAGGAAATCAGTCCTGAATATTCATTGGAAGGACTGATGCTAAAGCTGAAACTCCAATACTTTGGCCACCTGATGCAAAGAACTGACTCACTGGAAAAGACACTCATGCTGGGAAAGACTGAGGGCAGGAGGAGAAGGGGATGACAGAGGATGAGATGGTTGGATGGCGTCACCAACTCAATGGACATGAGTCTGAGTAAATTCCAGGAGTTGGTGATAGACAGGGAGGCCTGGCATGCTGCAGTCCATGGGGTTGCAAAGAATTGGACATGACAGAGCGACTGAACTAGAAAAAGAATGGGGCTTCCCTGGTAGCTTAGCTGGTAAAGAATCCCCTGCAAAAGAGGAGACCCCGGTTCGATTCCTGGGTCAGGAAGATCTGCTGGAGAAGGGATAGGCTACCCACTCCAGTATTCTTGGGCTTCCCTGGTGACTCAGCTGGTAGAGAACCTGCCTGCAATGTGGGAGACTTGGGTTTGATCCCTGGGTTGGGAAGATCCCCTGGAGAAGAGAAAGGTTACCCACTCCAGTATTCTGGCCTGGGAAATTCCATGGACTGAATAGTCCATGGGGTCGCAAAGAGTCGGACAAGACTGAGCAACTTTCACTAGAAAAAGAAAACCTAGTGAAAGGAAGGAAGACGGGATGTCTGAGGAAGCAGGGAGAAAACTAGGGAAACTAAGAGTTTCCAAGAGGAAGTGCTTCATTCATTTAATAAATGTTTGTTCTGAGTCTATGAAGCGCCAGGCTCTACTTCAGGCACAATAATAAGTAGAAAAGAACAAAGCTTATAACATAATGAGGAAGGCAGAAAATAAAGATAAATAATAACTATGTATATAATATGTTATCTGAACATTTTATTGGACAATAAGTCCAATGAAGAAAGACAATGCAAGATAAGGAAATAGGGATTGATGGAGGGTATAACTTTAGCGTGGTCAGAAAAGGCCCTATTTGAGGAAATGACATTTAAGTAAACTCTGGAAGTGAGGAAGCAAACCATGAAGATACCAGGCAAAGATCACTCCCAATCAAGGGAATAGCAAGTGCAAAGACTCCAAGGTGGACACGTGTCAGGGATGTCTGAGGAATAGCTAAATCAGTCTGTAGTTGGAGTGAAGTGAGCAAGGTGGGGGAGGGGCTCAGAGAGGATATTGGAGAGGGAGCTTGGGCCAAATCATACAGGGATTACAAAGACAGTCTAAGAATGTTGGATTTCAGTCTAAATGGGAGAGAAGCCATTAGAAATATGGATGGCTTCTACTTTTTAAAAATATTAAGTATGAGGTGTGATTTTCAGCCAAGTGAGTATGAAACTACCCCAAAAAAACATAGCATTTTAAGAGAACTTTTTCTTACGCTATTTTTTCCTGATGCTAATTTAAATTAAGGCCCTGATAGTATAGAGTGCATCCTCCAACCTGTGCTAATAATAATAATAATAGCTAACATTCATTGAAAGCTATTGTGTCAGACTCTCTGCTAAACACTGCACAAGGGTTATCTGATCTCTCCCCTCCATAACAACCCTATGAAATAGATTCTATGATCTTCTGCATTTTGCAGAATGGGAAATTGGGGCTTCCCGAGGTCACACAGCCCATGAATGGCTCTGACCTCTGTGAGATTCGTGCTTCTTTAACACGAGTATTCCAAGCTGTTCATTATAGATGCTCAAGGATGTATATTATACAATGTTTTGCCAAAGCAAAAAAGGGGAATTTCCAAGTTCCCCATCCTCTCTAGATGTTGCCTGAATTCACACCACATTCCTGAGTAACTCATCCTTAAGTCTGGTTGATTTCTCAACTTGCTCAGTCTATATATATACAACCTCTTGTCAGGTTATGTGCTTCCATTTCCTGTGTCTCGCTGTAGTGTCTCTCTCATGTACAGTTTGCTTCCCATTCCTGCCACCCTAGAGCTGAGTTCTGGTGCTTGTTCCTTCTTGGGTTCTTATGATGAGCTCTCCCCCTGAAGAGGCCTCTGCCTGTTGTCTCTCTTTCCACCAATATGTCCTACATCCTGTGGCCGCAATAACTTGGGTGAAATATACATCTGATCTTGTTTTTCTGCTTAGATATCCTTATGGTTATCTTGCCTGCAGAGTTAAGTCCAGGCCTGTAGCCTGGCTCCCCTTGTTCTGACCTCAGTCTGCCTTTCCAGCCTCACTGCTGACTCACACTCCTGGCAGTAGGCCCCACTCTCACCTCAGCCCATTGCTTGTGCATCTGCCCTACCTTTTGCTCCATTTCTGCTTTTAGAAACTCTGCCCAGATCATGTTTAGGACTTAGCTCAGAGGTCACCTTTTCATGATGACATCTCTGCCTGGCACCCCCACAGGTAACTGACCCCTCTCCCTTTGTGCTCCCACCATACCTACAAATGTCCCTATGTCGGTCCTGCCACACTATCACATTCAAAGGCCATGTGTCTGTCTCACCCACCCCAACACACACATACAGGAACACCCACATACGGCTACGGTTCAATTGAAAGCTCTTTGACAGAAGAGGCTGTGACTCATCCATCTTAGGATACCTACTCATCTTGAATTTCTGGGCAGCATAGTGTCTAAAGTATAGTAGGTGCTCAATGAATGTGTATGGAATAAATAAATGAATGAATTCAAGAAAGAGAGAAGAGAAGATGAGGAAAAGGGACATAGGCCTTGGAACAGGATGAAATCAGACAGAAAACATCTTGATCATCTTTGTGCACAGGGAACTCACTCAGGATTGAGAAGGAGTACAGAATTAACAGTCTATGAGACAGCCTCATGCTATAACTCCAACACAGAAGTCAAGGCTGCTGTTTCTTAACACTAGTTTTCAAGAGCCCACAAATGACCCTTCTGTTGCTTGAGCAGCTTCCTTTCACGATATTCAGTGTTCTGGTTCTGTTTTCCCAATTGCCTTAACCTGCCTGTTTTCTGGGGGTGAGGTCATTGGGCGACATACTATATTCACTTCCTTCCCTTAGGGTCTATCTTAGACCTGTGCCAGGTGAGAAGGCCTCTCGGAGAATGCTTAGGGCTGAGAAGCAATCTTCTAGCTTAATCACCAAGACCTAGAACCCAAAGAATTGATAAAATACAGGAAGACAGGCCCCCTTCATCATTCCCCCTTCGGGCTAAAGGATGCTGCTTGATTACTGGAATCTGTTCTGCTGCTAATTTGGGGGTCTGTCAATGCCGTTCTGATTTCCAAAGGATGCTAACACTGAAACAAAAACAGAAACAAAAGCATAAACCAAAGATAGGGCTCATAAAAGAGCAGCAGACTTACTTCATGTTTGGTTTTGTTACTCAGAAAAATTATAGGTTGAACTGTCAGTCAGTAAGGGCTCCCAGGGCTTCAACCACTCATAATTAACTGGATTAACAGCTCATGATTGAGACAGAATGAGAGCAGGTATACATTGGGCGCTTTTATCTGGCGAAAGATACAGGCCTGACAAAACCCATCATCTCTTCTTGCTGGCTCTCTCCTTCCTCCAGGTATGTCCCAGAGACTGAGTAAATTGTGGCACAGCTGTACCTACTATCTAAGCAACAGTTTCTACATTGTAGAACTATTAGCGCATATAGAAAATCTAAAGAAGAAAATATAAAGGAATGACTGTACTCCCTGATATAACCACTATTACTCTTTTGTCATTTCCATTGACTCCTTTAAATGTATTTTCCCTATTTGGGACTGTGCTCTAAATATAATTTGATGTTCTGCTCTTTTTCCCTGCACATTATCCTTATGGACCTCTATGGGGAAAACAGAGAGCTAACCCAGGTGGGGGGTGCCTACTGTTGGTGGGGTCTGGCCTCAGGATGAGGCAAGCTGACATCATCTAATTCTGTACCATCCTGCCCCTAGAACCACTGCAGTTTTATTTGAAGCCTGAGACAGCAGGTTCTTGGGTTAAATCTGCTTCAAGTTCATGAAATTTTCAGTATGTTCCCCCAATCTTTTACTGTTCTTGGCAGTACAGCTTTTTAAAATTCTTTGGCATCATGCACTTTATATTTGCATTTCCTTTCTTTAAAGCATTTTCTTAATGAAACAATCTATTCTTCAATATGAAAGAGCTTTGAGATTGAAAATGTTCCCAGTTTCTAGTACAGGGTGCTTAGAGTCTTCAGTATTTGTTTGATCACATTTATTTATTTATTTAGTTTCTCACATTAATTTAGACTTTTTAAAAAAAATTATAATTCATTGAAGGTGGTTTTGAAGAGATGAGGGATGGGAAAGATAAACTGAAAAGGTAGCACAAGGGGAGGAAGAGAAACAAAACTCAGATAAGAAACACGGTATCTGTTTGAAGGTCACACCTCATAGATTCCTCCTGGAAGACCAGATCGCACAGAAGTAGAAATGTGATATTATCTGTGTGCTTTAAAAAGACCTACATTTCTCAGAATTCATGTGCATACATGCCTATGTGCCTGCAATGAAATCATGTTTTAAAGAGGATTCAGCTGCATTATATTTATAACTACGTGGTTGCTACCGGCTACCAGCCTGTCTCCTTGCGGTGGTTCACTTCTCTTTTCTCCATGTCCTAATTCTGTTCTAAAGGGTGCAGCTTTGCTGAAGCCACCGGTCAGTCCACACCCTCTTCCCATCATACACAATTCCAGCTGTGGCTTCCTAGGAATCCTGATCTGGCCCCACACGGGCCTATGTTCTGACATTTTTGTCTCTGGGTTGCAGAAGAAAGTTTGAAGTGTTGGGGATCCAGACCCTTCCTTTGGTGGTGAAAGATGCATCTCTATGGGAATCCTGTCCTATTTGACCAGGATAAATAATGAGAGATTAACTGGATCTGAATCTGAGGCTCATTGGCAAACATCAAGTCAACATCTTCCCCAGAAAACAAAGAAAGTGATTAAGTAGGGCTTTTTAAACATTAGTGAGCTTTAGAAGCATGTGAGGAAGGTGGTTAAAATGTAGATTTCCAGGTCCCACCCAAAGTTTCTGATCTCAACGTTTTTTAGTAGAGCCTGGGAACCTGCATTTAAGCAAACACTTTCATGTGATTCTGACACTGGAAGTTCAAAAACCACGCTTGGAAGAGTATCAGGGTCCTAGTGGCATATCCTGCTATGAACACCAATTCAGCAAAATAATGCCATTGTCCTAGCTTCCTCCTACCTCTGTCTTTAGGTCGCATGTTGCTAATCATTGGGTGTACCTAAAGTTCCTCGTAACCCTCCATTACCTTGGTAATAATATGTGTATTGGGGAGGGGCACGCACTGCAACTTAGTCCAGTTTAGCAGTTCTTCCTGGAGAAGAAAATGGCAACCCACTCCAGTATTCTTACCTGGGAAATCCCTTGGACAGAGGAGCCTGGGGTTGCAAAGAGTCAGACATGACTTAGTGACTAAACAACAGCAGTAGAATCCCCTGAGGATGGCCCAGACCACATCCATTCAGGCACTTCCAGAACAGCTGTACTTCCCTACTAAGAAGACAGACATGCAGAGCCCTACACAGAAAACAAATTCCCAGGAAGGTGGACAAAGTTCCCGCGTTCTATGATAAACCCTGGCACAAGCTCTTTTCCCAGTGTCCAGACTCCTTGCTGATGTACAAACTCTAAGCACACATTCAAAGCTCACTATTATGGGCTTTCACTTTCCACCTTACATGCAAATCCAGGTTTCCTTCATCCAGTCCACCTCCCATTTGCAATTTCTCAGCTCTTATGCCCAGTTCACTTCAGTTCAGTCACTCATTCATGTCCGACTCTTTGTGACCCCATGAACCTCAGCACGCCAGGCCTCCCTGTCCAAAACCAACTCCCGGAGTCCACCCAAACCCATGCCCATTGAGTCAATGATGCCATCCAACCATCTCATCCTCTGTCGTCTCCTTCTCCTCCTGCCCTCAATCTTTCCCAGCATCAGGGTCTTTTCAAATGAGTCAGCTCTTCACATCAGGTGGCCAAAGTATTGGAGTTTCAGCTTCAACATCAGTCCTTCCAATGAACACCCAAGACTGATCTCCTTTAGGATGGACTGGCTGGATCTGCTTGCAGGCCAAGGGACTCTCAAGAGTCTTCTTCAACACCACAGTTCAAAAGCATTAATTCCTCGGTGCTCAGCTTTCTTTATAGTCCAACTCTCACATCCATACATGACTACTGGAAAAACCATAGCCTTGACTAGACACATCTTTGCTGGAAAAGTAATGTCTCTACTTTTTAATGTGCTGTCTAGGTTGGTCATAACTTTCCTTCCAAGGAGTAAGCGTCTTTTAATTTCACGGCTGCAATCACCATCTGCAGTGATTTTGGAGCCCCCCAAAATAAAGTCAGCCACTGTTTCTACTGTTTTCCCATCTATTTGCCATGAAGTGATGGGACCAGATGCCATGATCTTAGCTTTCTGAATGTTGAGCTTTAATCCAACTTTTTCACTCTCTTTCACTTTCATCAAGAGACTCTTTAGTTCTTCTTCACTTTCTGCCATAAGGGTGGTGTCATCTGCATACCTAAGGTTATTGATATTTCTCCCAGCAATCTTGATTCCAGCTTGTGCTTCCTCCAGCCCAGAGTTTCTCATGATATACTCTACTTATAAGTTAAATAAGCAGGGTGACAATATACAGCCTTGACATACTCCTTTTCCTATTTGGAACCAGTCTGTTGTTCCATGTCCAGTTCTAACTGTGGCTTCCTGACCTGCATACAGGTTTCTCAGGAGGCAGGTCAGGTGGTCTGGTATTCCCATCTCTTTCAGAATTTTCCAGTTTATTGTGATCCACACAGTCAAAGGCTTTGGCATAGTCAATAAAGCAGAACTAGATGTTTTTCTGGAACTCTCTTGCTTTTTCGATGATCCAGCAGATGTTGACAATTTGATCTCTGGTTCCTCTGCCTTTTCTAAAACCAGCTTGAACATCTGGAAGTTCAGAGGTTCACGTATTGCTGAGGCCTGGCTTGGAGAATTTTGAGCATTACTTTATTAGCGTGTGAGATGAGTGCAATTGTGTGGTAGCTTGAGCATTCTTTGGCATTGCCTTTCTTTGGGATTGGAATGAAAACTGACATTTTCCAGTCCTGTAGCAACTGCTGAGGTTTCCAAATTTGCTGACATATTGAGTGCAGATGCTCACAGCACCATCTTTCAAGTTTTGCACAAAATATCCTTGTTATGTATGCTTAGATACTAAATATTATTCAGACTCTCTTTCATGCTTTGTGTGCTCGTGCCCACCAGCGCACAGACACATACTCAGTATGTGTGCATAAATAACTTGTAGACAATAAACATACCTCGTTATATCAACCCTCTGGTCTAGACGTCCCTGTCACAATGCAAAGGGCATATGCTTTGGCGTTAATAGATCTCAGTTCAAATCTACATGGAAGCAACCTCAATGTCCACTGAAAGATGAATGGATAACAAAGCTATGGTATATATGCACAATGGAATATTACTCAACCATAAAAAGGAACACTTCTAAGTTCTAATGAGGTGGATGAACCTAGAGTCTATTATATAGAGTGACGTAAGTCAGAAAGATATTAAGCAGAAGCTATTAAGAAGAGATGGCAAGAATACACAGAAGAACTGTACAAAAAAGATCTTCATGACTCAGATAATCACGATGGTGTGATCACTCACCTAGAGCCAGATATCCTGGAATGTGAAGTCAAGTGGGCCTTAGGAAGCATCACTATGAACAAAGCTAGTGGATGTGATGGAATTCCAGTTGAGTGGTTTCAAATCCTGAAAGATGATGCTGTGAAAGTGCTGCAGTCAATATGTCAGCAAATTTGGAAACCTCAGCAGTTGCTACAGGACTGGAAAACATCAGTTTTCATTCCAATCCCAAAGAAAGGCAATGCCAAAGAATGCTCAAACTACCACACAATTGCACTCATCTCACACGCTAATAAAGTAATGCTCAAAATTCTCCAAGCCAGGCCTCAGCAATACGTGAACCTCTGAACTTCCAGATGTTCAAGCTGGTTTTAGTAAAGGCAGAGGAACCAGAGATCAAATTGTCAACATCTGCTGGATCATCGAAAAAGCAAGAGAGTTCCAGAAAAACATCTAGTTCTGCTTTATTGACTACGCCAAAGCCTTTGGCTGTGTGGATCACAATAAACTGTGGAAAATTCTGAAAGAGATGGGAATACCAGACCACCTGACCTGCCTCCTGAGAAACCTGTATGCAGGTCAGGAAGCCACAGTTAGAACTGGACATGGAACAACAGACTGGTTCCAAATAGGAAAAGGAGTATGTCAAGGCTGTATATTGTCACCCTGCTTATTTAACTTATAAGTAGAGTATATCATGAGAAACTCTGGGCTGGAGGAAGCACAAGCTGGAATCAAGATTGCTGGGAGAAATATCAATAACCTCAGGTATGCAGATGACACCACCCTTATGGCAGAAAGTGAAGAAGAACTAAAGAGCCTCCTGATGAAAGTGAAAGAGGGGAGTGAAAAAGTTGGATTAAAGCTCAACATTCAGAAAGCTAAGATCATGGCATCTGGTCCCATCACTTCATGGCAAATAGATGGGAAAACAGTAGAAACAGTGGCTGACTTTATTTTGGGGGGCTCCAAAATCACTGCAGATGGTGATTGCAGCCGTGAAATTAAAAGACGCTTACTCCTTGGAAGGAAAGTTATGACCAACCTAGACAGCACATTAAAAAGTAGAGACATTACTTTTCCAGCAAAGATGTGTCTAGTCAAGGCTATGGTTTTTCCAGTAGTCATGTACGGATGGTTTTTCCAGTAGTCATGTATGGATGTGAGAGTTGGACTATAAAGAAAGCTGAGCACCGAGGAATTAATGCTTTTGAACTGTGGTGTTGAAGAAGACTCTTGAGAGTCCCTTGGCCTGCAAGCAGATCCAGCCAGTCCATCCTAAAGGAGATCAGTCTTGGGTGTTCATTGGAAGGACTGACGTTGAAGCTGAAACTCCAATACTTTGGCCACCTGATGTGAAGAGCTGACTCATTTGAAAAGACCCTGATGCTGGGAAAGATTGAGGGCAGGAGGAGAAGGAGACGACAGAGGATGAGATGGTTGGATGGCATCATTGACTCAATGGGCATGGGTTTGGGTGGACTCCGGGAGTTGGTTTTGGACAGGGAGGCCTGGCGTGCTGAGGTTCATGGGGTCACAAAGAGTCGGACATGACTGAGCGACTGAACTGAAGTGAACTGAAGTCAGAAAGAGAAAGATATATATTGTATACTCATGCATATATATAGAATCTAGAAAGATGCTACCAATGAATATATTTACAAGGCAGCCTTGGAGAAACACACACAGATAACAGACTTATGAACTCAGGGTGTGGTGGAGGAGAGGGTGAGAGAGTAACTTGGCAACTCACATTACCATATGTAAAATACATAGCCAATGGGAATTTGCTCTATGACTCAGGGAACTCAAGCTGGGGCTCTGTAAGAACCCAAAAGGGTGGGATGGGGAGGAAGACGGGAGGGAGGTTCAAGAGGGAGAGGACATATGTATACCTATGGTTGACTCATGTTGATGTTTGACAGAAAACAGCAAAATTCTCTAAAGCAATATCCTTCAATTTTAAAAGTAAATTAATTTTTAAAAATCTTAGTTCAAATCTAACCACTGCCATTTATTAGGTAGCTGATCTTGGAGAAGTTAAATTATCTATGCCCGAGTTTCCTTATTTGGATTAATTGAGATAGCTTGTAAAACATCTAGGACTATGTCTAGAACCTAATGGAACTGCAAATCCCATGGACAGAGTAGCCTGGCAGGCTACAGTTCATGGGGTCACAAGAGTTGGACACAACTGAGCATCTGAACCAATAATTGTTACGTATCTCCTTTATTTCTATTTTCTTTCTTAATTTTTGTATCTGAAAGAAAACAATCCCTCAAATTTCTCTCACACAGTATCTTTGTTAGGGTTCTTAATTGCAAACTTCAGAAATCATCTCTGGCTAAATCAAGCTAAGAGGGAATGTACAAGGGGACATTGCGTAGCTTACAGAATTGCTGAAAAGCCTGAAGAGCCAGGTGCAGAAAATGAACTGGAACTCAGAGCCTTTGCAAACAAGAACATAGCCAAGATCTCACCTCAGAATAGTCTGATGGCCTGCTATCTGCCACCGTTGACCTGTGAACACTGGAGGCTGCTGTCCCCTCAGTGGCAAAACCGATTCTCCGCTGATTCTGCTTCTTGCCTCATGTGCTCCTGGTTCAAAAAGCTCTGAGTGATCAAGGAAAGACAGGATAAATTCTACTCTGGGTTGTACCAGCATCACATCTGGTTGTACATTCTCGTTGTTCCCCATCAATTCCTCGGCAATTCCAGTATAGGCTTCCAAGCAGCCTGCCCTTCGCTTAATCAGATGATCCACCATGTTGTAGTCTGACTTGTCCGCTTGGGCTTGGGAGGCTTGCTTAAAAAAAAAAAAAAAAAAAAGCTCTGAGTGAGAAGGTTCCTGGTTGGTGAGACTGCTCTAGAGTTTTTGGCTTTCAAGCTCTAGTTCAGCTTCCATCCTTTACAATAAGAAGGGAATTGAGATGTCTGGAAGCCATGAGAGACCAGAGCAAATCCTCACCATTTCTGATATTCACATCTCATCCTCATTTCATGTATACATACATTCATTCCTAAGGTTGTAGAGTCTCTCTCCAGGAACTCTCCTCAAGCCTAGAACCACTCTGTTTTCAGAGCAATTTTACACCTTTCTGCCTCATCTCCTTTCTTTCCTCTGCCCAGTACTTCCCTGTCCTGTCCCCTGTCCATCACCAATCCCTCAACATAACAAATCCTGCCCATTCTATAAACACCAATTGAGACATTAAATCATTTTTACTGGTGTTGCTCACTCCCCCCACTCCCCACCCCCACTGAACGGCTCCTTCCTTCATGTTCCAGGGGCACTTTCTCCATACCTCCACCATCAATATATGCTCTCCTTTACCACCAGTATTTGTTTTCTGTTTAATGGTCTGATTTTCCTTCCTCTCCTGGACCCAAGATGAGGCCCCTTAATGGCAGAAAATCTGCCTTCCTCATCTTTGTAGCTTTGGCTCTTAGCACCTAGTAGATGCTGGATACATGTTTGTTAATGTATATATTTCTTGGTCATCTCGAAACATGTACATTTAGGATCCTTTCCTACACACACAGACAAATCCTTTTTAAGACTGAAGTGATCCATCTAAATACGCCCTGCAAACTCTAAGTGAAATTCACTCAGACATTGCCGACTCTTTGCGACCCCATGGACTATAGCCAGTCAGGCTCCCCTGTCCATGGAATTCTCTAGGCAAGAATACTTGAGTGGGTACCTATTTCTTACTCCAGGGGATCTTCCCTACCCAGGGATCGAACGCCGATTCTTTACCATCTGAGCCACAAGTGCACCTTTTTGTAGACAAAAGGCCGAGAAGTGATTAAATGCTGGACAAATGTGAGCCGTATAATTGTTCAGTTCATTCTATATTTACATATTTTTCTGTTAAAGAGCAGCATGCCCTTATGTCATAATGTTTTAACCTCATAACGTTTTAAAAGAAGAAAGTTTGGATGCAGATTCTCGCGTACCTTTTCCAATTCTGCGGAGCCCCTTGGTTTTTGACATTGTTAATAAGGGATCAGGATGGGGGGGGGGAAGGGGGTTCAGTGAAAGCCCACACCCTCGCCAACAAGTTATGCCAAGTCGCCGCAGGTCCCTCTCTCCCAGTTAGAATGGCTCTGGCCACGTGCGTACCAGACTCCCTCCTCGAGTCCACAACCCCGCTTCTGGCTCTGGTCCCGAACGCTGGCTTCGCTAGGAGCTGCCGGCGCTGATCGCTCCCAGCTCGGCGCAGCCCGCCCAGCCGCCTCCTCCGCACCTTCTCCCCCTTGGACTTTGTCTCTCGGCCCTGACCTCCCGGCCGCAGGGGCGTGCACGTGACGGAGAAACTTTGGCAGGCCCGGGGCGGGGGGCGGCGGGCGGCGGGGCGGGGGGCCGGCGGCTGAGCTCCCCCGCGCGGCGTGCGCTGCGGCGGGAAGGCACTCGGC
Organism: Muntiacus reevesi; assembly: GCF_963930625.1. Classification (NCBI taxonomy): domain Eukaryota; kingdom Metazoa; phylum Chordata; class Mammalia; order Artiodactyla; family Cervidae; genus Muntiacus; species Muntiacus reevesi. The sequence continues at coordinate 63,855,176 of NC_089249.1, read as the reverse complement.
GGGCTGCGCTGCCTGAGCGTGCGGGTGCGCTAGCGGGCTGGGAAGGCGCCGCCGAGCGCGGGGCGGACTCCGGGAGCCCGCGGCAACGCGCGTGCAGCCTGCGGCGCTGTCGGCCCGGGGCCCCGCCTGCGCTGCCGGGCCGGCGGGTGGCTGCACCCAGGGACGCCGGGGCCTCGCTCGCAGCCGGCGCCGCGGCTCCGCCGCCGCCTCCGCCACTCGGTTACATAGATCCTCCATCTCTGCCGCTTCCTACTTCCCTCACTCCTTAATCTGGATGGGAAGTTGGGGGAAATGGACAGAGTCGTGATGGCTTGGGTTGCTCTCCTCTGGCTAACAGGTAAGAGACATTTTCAACCGAGACGGATAACTTGACATGTATTCCGGTACTGGTACAGTTCTCACCCTCCTCCCCACCCCATCCCCAGTTCCCCCCAGACTGTGTTTAAAGCTGCTTAGCAGAATGGTGGTAAGTGGGGGAGGGGGCTGTGTGTGTGTGTGTGTGTGTGTTAGAATGATGGGGGAGGCCGAGAGAAGCCCGAGTGTGTGTGTGTCTGTGTGTGTGTGTCTGGGTCTGTGTGTGTGTGTGTGTGTGTGTATTAGAATGATGGGGGAGGCCGAGAGAAGCCCGATAATCAAGTGAGCCGGCCAGAGATGCAGGTGTTTTGACTCATTGGAGATATGAGATTGTTCTTGCCAATGTGCATTTCCCTTTCCATTCCACGGTTCTCCCCAGTCTTATCCGGAGTTTGTATAATGTGAGTCCTGGGGAAAACCTGGTTGGGAAAAAAAATGAAAGCTCAGGGGAGACTGATTAATTAAGAGAACTAGTTTTCTGGAGGTTGGAGGTCCACGAGTGTCTCCTTGATTCCTTCCCTGGAGAACCCGGAGCCCCAGGGGTGCAGGGGAGCTGGAATGAGGAAGGAGACTGGGATGGAGGCTTGATTGGTTGTGGAGTTGAGGGCCTTGCGCTCACTCATTTGGTATCATTTGGGGAGTGGTTGCATAGAGGAGAAGAGCCTTCCTCCGATAAACAAGTGGGAACGCCTCCTAATAAAGATAATTTGCAGAGATATTCAGAAGGTAAGGTTCCTCTTTAGCATTAGAGTCACTTCCTCGAGCTTGGACCTCCGTATTTCCCCCTCCCTTTTGGTGAACTTTCTTGTCACCCTCCTGGGATCTGGAAAGGCTCGAGTTCCAAACGTGTGTTCCCACAGGATGATCTGGGAGGTTGAGAGACAGGTGGCCAGGCAGGGTGGGCAGCCCTGCCTGGGGATGGAGGGGTTAGGAAGGCTTGGATAGTCGGAGGCTGGGTCTGAGGCAACAATTCAAAGCAAACTGGAAACCAGGTGATGGAGCAGAAAGGTGAGGACAAGAGGGGGCAGTGAAGGGCAAGAGAGAAAATATAAAATAGCACCCAAAATAAAGTTGTGTCCCCTCTCGGGGCATTGAAGACTGGGAAAAATCAAGTCAGCAGGAAAAGAGGAACAAGATTAAAAATCTAAGGCAAGTGATTGAAAGAGGGTCAATAATACAGTTAAGAAGAAAGACAAAACCACTATTTCCCTTAGTTTCAGAGTAAGATTATAGATTACCTCAGTTTTTTTTCTATTCCTAATGAAGGGTCCCTAACACTGGCTCTTGCCCCCTGCTAGGTTTAGGTTTGGGGGAGCCTTTAGCAGAGTTAGCCACTTCTCTTGGCTGCTCTGAGTTCATCCCTCCCACATTATTCAAATCTGAATCATCTCTAATTTCAGGGTTTGGCTGATCCATGCCTCCCCACTCCTCTGGCCTCCCAGTGCCTTCCACTTCTACCCTTACTGATTCTGAATGTCCTTAATTTGCCTCTGCTTCTCAGTTATCGTATTTGAGGGGAACTTTGGCCTTGAACCTCTATCACCTCCCTAAAGTCCGCTAGGCATCTGTGGAGGGGTCCTTGATTCAGAGATGCTCTTCTAGACACCCCGGGGTGTACCCTAGAAAAGCTCTCTAAGGACTTGTAAGGCATGGGCAGAAGGGGAAGGTATAGCCCACGCTAGAGGGCTGAAAGCTTTTTAATGTAATGGTCCCTGGAAGGAACAGTCTAGTTTAGTCCTCTCAATTTTTACAAATGGAGACCCAGAAAAGCAATATTTACACAGCAAGTTTGTGTTGGAGCAGGTGCCAGAACCCAGTTCTCTCGAGCCCCGGGCCCGTTCTTCTCCCATCGGCACTTGGAGAGATTGCTTCTGCCTGGAAACAGGCAACAGGTTATCAGGGCCATCCCAGCTGTCAGAGGGCCAGAACTTCCAGGCTCTGCAAGTGAGGTGGCTCCGGAGATCCCACTGATCTCCCACTGGCACCCCCTGGTCCTAGCTTCCGCTTCCCTTTCATCCCCCGGTGGACAAGCCTTTCAGTCTCAGCCAAGTGCAGGAGCTAACAATGGCGGCTGGGGAGGGGAGGGGAGGAGAGAGGAGCAGTCAAGGATGAGATGGATTCAGACTCTTCGTTCACAGAGCAACCAGGAGAGGAAAGGTAAGACATTTCAGTCCAGCCCAATCAATGAATTTTCTCTTGAGGGGGTGGTGGAAAGGGAGGGAAAAAGGAAAGGACAGATTAAAAATGAGTCAGAGAACCAGAGGGGAAAAAAACACATTCATTCTCCCCCTCCCTCCCTTTCTCTCTCCTCCCGCTTTTCACTTCTCCCCTTTTCTCCTACTCTCCTCCCATCCACCCTCCCCACCACCACCACCACCACCACCAGTTTCTCTGTTTTAATGCAGTCTGAGCAATTACTAATCAACACGTCAGGTTTTTTTCCCTCAGGCTCTAGCAGCTTCTTCCTCGTCTTTCAATGCAAAAATTCTGTATTTCTTTCTGCTGTATATTTAGCCTCCTGATTTCCCATTGTCAGTGTGAGGGAGCTTCTTGCAATAGACTATTTTGTTGTTGTTATTGTCCTTGTTGTTTTGCACAAAATAAAATGCTTACCAGCTGCTATTTTAGCAACAGGTGCCATCTAGCAATAAGACTTGAGGGTTCACTATGTCTTTGTTCCTGAATATGGGTGGCATTTCAACCTTTCTGGCAGCAGCAGCTGTGAGAAACGCCAGAACCGTGGTGACACTCTGGGAACATACTCCAGGAGCAGGCAGTGCATTTTCCTGGAAACTCTTTTGGGTCTCTTTGTGATAAAGAGTGCTTATTCTATTAGCATTTCTTTTGGCACCTTTTTGGTGGTATTGATTCATTTATTCATCCATTCTCCAGGCATGTACCAAATACCTGCGGTTTCTAAGTATTTTGATAGGTGCTGAGAATACAGAGAGAAAAGACATAGTCTTTGCCCCTGAAGAGTGGTCAGTCTAATCAGTGACTCAAATGAGTTTTCAGATAATTTTGATATGGAGGTAAAAAGTCCTACAATGAGAGCCATGAGAGCCACACAGGGGCTGTTAGGGCGTAGATGAGGCACACCCACCTCAAACCTGGGGTGGGAGTCGGGCAACTCGGAAACCAGCTCCTGGAAGAGGTGATGGCTGAGTTAACATGTTTACTCATGCACGGTCAGCTGCTGAGTTACTGTCACATCCAGGCATTGTGCATTGTGTACGACAGTCGTGCATTCCAGCAACTTACAGTGTGGTGGTGGTGACCTCAGTGAGGGAACTGAACAGTTAGGGAGTACCACTTGCAAAGGCGACCATGGAGATATGCACCAAGTGTTGTGGGTGCTACATACAGCAGGAAGGGAAGTATCCAGGAAGGGTTGTTACCTGGTTTGTTTGCATTCAGGTAGTATGAGAATGGGCTTGCGTATGGAGAATTAAAATGTTATTAGTCCTAGAGAGGCAGGGGTTTCTTTCTTTTTTTTTGTATTGATAATATATATTTTTTCTCTTTTTTTTTTTTTTATAATTTTTTAACATTGTATTGGTTTTGCCATACATTGACTTGAGTCCTCCATGGGTGTACATGTGTTCCCCATCCTGAACTCCCCTCCCACCTCCCTCCCCATCCCATCCCTCTGGGTCATCCCAGGGCACCAGCCCTGAGCACCCTTTTAAAGATTGCTGACACCTCAGCAGCTGGTGTGCTGCAGTCCATGTGGTCACAGAGTTGGACACGACTGAGCAACTGAACTGAACTGTTACCTCAACTTCCATTATCTCCTTTTTCCATCCTTTCAACTCCCTTCCCTCCTCTGTTCATTTTTCCCCATAGAAGAGATCTTTTTTGTACTGGAGCATCTTTCAGCACTTTATTACAACTCTCTCCACTTCCTACCATGAGCCTGGATGCTTTTCTCTGGACTAGGAAAGGGGGCTTGTTTCGTATCCCATTTACACCTTAGATTTTAGACTCATGATTCTGCTGAGTGTCTAGCTTATACAGACTTGGGTATTAGTTCTAGTAGTCCTGCTGTAACTCCATGCTAGTACTATACTATAGTCTTAGTGAAAGTACCTAGTGCTTATAGTGTTAGTACCAGGACTTGGTTAGTGGAAAGAACTCTAACCTAGGATTTGAGGACTGGATTCCAATCCCATCTCCACAGATTAACTGTATATCCATGGGATCTGGGTCTTATAATCTGGTTTTTTTTTTTCTTTTGGTATGTAATTTTATTATTTCATTGAGATATAATTGACATATAACATTAGTTTCAAGTGTACAACAAGATTCCATATTTCTATATGTTATGAAATGATCACCACAATAAGTTTAGTTAACATCCATCATCTTATACAGTTACAATTTTTTTCTTGTGATAGCTTTCAGCATTTATTCTGTTAGCAACTTTCAAATATGCAACATAGTATTATTTTACTTTAGTCACCAGGGTGTGCATTATATTGGTTTGGACTGCAGCACGCCGGGCTTCCCTGTCTTTCACTATCTCCCGGAGTTTGCTCAAACTCATGTCCATTGATTTGGTGATGCCACCCCACCATCTCATTCTCTGTCTTTCCTGCCCTCAGTATCAGGGTCTTTTCCAGTGAATTCGCTCTTTGCATCAGGTGGCCAAAGTGTTGAAACTTCAGCTTCAACATCAGTCATTCCAGTGAATATTCAGGGTTGATTTCCTTTTGGATTGACTGGTTTGTTCTCTTTGCCCTCCAAGGAACTCTCAAGAGTCTTCTCCAGCACCACAATTCAAAAGCATCTATATTTGGTGCTCAGCCTTCTTTATAGTCCTACTCTCACATCTGTACATGACTACTGGAGAAACTATAGCTTTCATTTTATGGACTTTGTCAGCAAAGTGATGTCTCTGCTTTTTAGTATGCTGTCTAGATTTGTCATAGATTTTTTTCTAAGGAGCAATTGTCTTTTAATTTCGTGGCTGCAGTTACCATCTGCAGTGATTTTGAAGCCCAAGAAAAAGAAATCTGTGCATTATATACTCAGGACTTAGTTATAAACTAGAAGTTTGTACCCTTTGACCCCCTTCACCCAGCCCCCACCTCTGGCAACCACCAATCTGTTCTCTATATCATGGGCTTGGTTTTTTGTTTTTGTTTTTAAAGATTACACATTTAAGTGACTTCATACAGTATTTGTCTTTCTGATTGATTTCACTTAACGTAATGATCTCAAGGTCCATCCATGTTGTCACAAATGGTAAGATTTCATTCTATTTTATGGCTGAATAATATTCCATTGTGTGTGCATGGATATAAATGTCGATTATACACACACATATATAAATATATAGTATGGCATCTTTTTATCTATTTATTAAATGACAGACACTTAGGTTGTTTCCATATCTTGACTATTGGCTACTATAAATAAAGTAGCAGTGAACATGGGATTGTATATATTATTATCTTCTAAAAATCCATTTCTTTTTATTATTTTATCTTTAATTGGAGGATAATTGCTTTACAATGTTGTCTTAGTATTATAATCTTTTGAATGAGGTCATGTCTTTCAGCTCTAAGATTCTCTGGTACAGAACTTTTCTCTCTTTAATTTTGATGAGTTGGAAATCAGATTTACAGAGCCCTCAGTGCCCCTTCATGGATCACAGCCTTGTCATGACGAAGGGACTTGCATAAGTCAGTGAAGCTATGAGCTGATGCTGTGCGGGGCCACCCAAGACAGACAGGTCATAGTGGAGAGTTCTGACAAAACGGGATCCACTGGAAGAGGGAATGACAAATCACTCCAGGATTCTTGCTGTGAGAATCCCATGAACAGTATAAAAAGGCAAAAAGATATGACACCAAACAATGAGCCCCTCAGGCCAGAAGGCATTCAGTATGCTACTGGGTAAGAGCAGAGGGCAGTTACTAATATCTCCAGAAAGAATGAAGTGGTTCAGCCAAAGCAGAAATGGCACTCAGTTTTGGATTTGCCTGGAGGAGAAAGTAAAGTCCGATGCTGTAAATAGCAATATTGCAAAGGAACCTGGAATGATTGTTGAGAGAAATGTCAACAACCTCAGATATGCAGATGATACCCCTCTAATGGCAGAAAGTAAAGAGAAACTTAAGATCCTCTTCTTGAGGGTTAAAGAGGGGAGTAAAAAAGCTGACTTAAAATTCAACATTCAAAACACTAAGAACATGGAATCCAGTCCCAACACTTCATGGCAAATAGGAGGGGAAAAAGTGGAAGCAGTGACAGATTTTTTTTTTTTTTTTTGAGCTCCAAAATCACTACTGATGGTAATTGCAGTCATGAAATTAAAAGATGCACGCTCCTTGGAAGGAAAACTATGACAAACCTACATAGCATATTAAAAAGCAGAGACATCACTTCGCTGACAAAGGTGCATCTAGTCAAAGCTATGGTTTTTCCAGTAGTCATGTATGGATGTGAGAGTAGGATCATAAAGAAGGCTGAGTGCCAAAGAATCAATGCTTTCGAACTGTAGTGCTGGAGAAGACTCTTGAGAGTCCCATGGACAGCACAGAGATCAAACCAGTCAATCCTAAAGGAAATCAACCCTGAATATTCATTGGAAGGACTGAAACTGAAGTTCCAATATATTGGCTTCCTGAGGCGAAGAGACAACTCATTGGAAAAGAACCTGATGCTGGGAACGATTTAAGGCAAATGGAGAAGGGGGTGGCAGAGGATGAGATGATTAGAAAGCATCGTTGACTCAATGGGTATGAATTTGAGCAAACTCTGGGAGATAGTGAAGGACAGGGGAGCCTGGTGTTCACTGGATTACAGGGAATCAAACTCAACTTAGCAACTGAACAAACAAACAGAAGGTCCTCAGTGAGGAGCCACAGAAGGAGCCCCAGTTATCTTCAGCCTTTCTCTGACCACTAACGATTGGAATGAAGAACAGCAGCTGGGAAGGGAGAGCCCTTGTTAGCATTTTCAGAGGAACGAATAGAACCCAGTGCCTGGTGGACAGGATAGGATCAACTCTAAACAATTAAATGTTGTTATATTGGGAACTGTTGAAGTGAGTCAGGTGCTTTGGGTCAGGTGGGATGATTCCTGCTCTAGCCAACGTGGCCCTCAAATGTCCCTTCTGGTCTCAACTTTTTGTTCCAGGACACACTCACCTCTTTACTCCTTCCAATTATTTTAGCTCTTATGATGACTTTCCCCCAATTAGGAATTATAAAAAAAAGGTACAATCTAATTGTTGCTCTTGCTTATTTAGAAACTATAATGCTTTTCTAGTTTTGTGAGTGGTAAAGAATCTGCCTGCCAATGCAGGAGATGCAAGAGACACTGGTTCAGTCCCTGGCTCGGGAAGATCCCCTGGAGTAAGAAATGGCAACCCACTCCAGTTTTCTTGCCTGGAAAATTCCATGGACAAAGGAACCTTGAAGGCTACAGTCCATTGGGTTGCAAAGAGTCAGACGTGTCTGAGCACGCTCGCAATACTTTTTTAATGTGTTTTATGACTTTTAAAATCTCTTTTGATCCTTCTAAGTAAGGCTGGTTACTATCTACCTATACATAAGAAGAACAAGGCTCAGAGGAAGTAAATGACTTGTCTAAGTCCATTGTATCTTATTGATTAAAAATAAGAAATAATGTCACTGACTTACATATGACTTGGTTGTTCAAATGCCTGAATCCAAGGGAAACATTTTCTAGTTAGTGTGGGTGAAACTAGAACTCCTGATTTAAGGGAACAAATCCAGGTGTCTGGGCTTCCCTGATGGTGCAGTGATAAAGGATCCACCTGCCAAGCAGGAGGTCACACATTTGATCCCTGGGTTGGAAAGATCCCCTGGAGGAGGAAATGGCAGCCCACTCCGGTATTCTTGCCTGGGAAATTCCATGGACAGAGGAGCCTGGTGGGCTATTGTCCATGGGGTCATAGAAGAGTCAGACACGACTTGGAGACTAACAACAGTACAGCGTGGCTATCTGCCATAGGGCATTGGGTAATGAGGCTCAGAATTCACAGCACTCGGGGAAATATTACAGGGAAAAGTGGTAAAGAATAGCATTTAGTATTTCTAATTAAATCCTAAAATCCACAGGAAAGGAGTGAATGAGGAGTGCCCCAGTGAGGCACAGGAGAGCATCTGATGTGACCCTGTGACAGCAGAGGCTGCTGGCATGTCAGAGCCCATCTGGGACTAGCGGATGGCGCTGTGCGTCCAGGAGCCACACAAGAGGGAGCATATGTAGGTTTAAAATCTTGGTCTTTAAGATAGCTTCTGCTTGCTGGAAATGAAAGACGGCATCTTGGATGACTAGAGTTCTTTATGGGCCAAGAAACAAGGAGGAACTCAGAACATGCTGCTTCCCTTTCTCCTCCAGCGGCTGAAGCCCTGCAGGAAGTACTGCTCTAAATTAGGAGTAGAACCTTCACATTCAGCTGGAATCCTGCATCATCACTCCTCCCTTGCCCTGGGCTCATCAGGAGGCAGTTGGGAGAGAGGGATAAGGCTCAAACTGACTTGGATTTAAATATTAAATTAATAGTTTACCTTATTTTATTTAGTTTTAAAATGGGAAAGCTAACTTACCTTGTAGGGTTGTTGTGATCATTAAAATGAAATGATGTACAATTCCTAGCACAGTATTTGACACATGTTATGCTCTCAATGCTTTTTATGGGCCCCAAATAGGAATATTAGTCAGCATTTTGATGTAGCAATAACCAACCTCATAATCTCAATAGCTCACAACACCAAACATTTAGTTGTTCATATTATATGAGAGCTGCAGTCAGCTCCAGATCAACTGTGAATTGGCTAGAATTGGTGAACTTGGCTCATTTCCAGACGTCTTATTCCAAGACCCAGGATGAAGGAGCAGCCACAGTGTGGGCATGCTCTTCTCCTGGTGGAGGACTCATGGCTGGTAGGGAGAGGGTACAGAGCCAAATGACACAAATGCCTTTTAAGCTTCTGCTTGGACAAGTCTTACGGCACATGTACTCACATTGCATTGGCCAAACGTCTCACCTGGCCAAGCCATAGTCTATGGAATGGTAAGTGTACTCCGCCTACAGGGAACAATGTAAGAGTGAAGAGAGAAAACTACCTGGGAACAAATAATCCAATCTGTCAACTGGCTTAAATCATTCAACTGAATGTGTTGAGTACCTACTAGGTAGCAGTATTTAAAAGCCTTCAGGAGAGAGCTTGTTGTTATTAATAATGGCCAAGACAGATGACTAAATAGGAAATTCTTAGACAAGATGATGTGATTCTCTAGGGTACCATGACTGCAGTAAGAGCAAGAAGAAGCTTTTATAGGAAGTGATAGCTGAGGAAGTCAGGAAAGATAAGTAGGTACTACTAGAGGAAGAGTGGGATTGAGGGAAGGGAAATTTACAGAGGAGACAGCATGTGCAAAAGCCAGGAATCAAAAGAGGACATGATGTTTTTTGAAAAGTACAAATATTTTACTTGTTGTTGTTGTTTTGTTTTTTTTTTTTTTAAGTGAGTGGGTAGCCTGTCCCTTCTCCAGGGAATCTTTGTGACCCAGGAATTGAACTAGAATCTCCTGTATTGCAGGCGGATTCTTTGCCAGCTGAGCCACCAGGAAAGCCCCATGGAAGAGGGTGCCCCCATCTAAAATGAGTCCTTGTATTTCTGAACGCCTACAGGGAGTATTTGAAAGCATGAGAGCATAGGAGTGCTATGACCAGATGTGCATTTTAGAAATATTATTTGAACCTCAATGTGGAGGGTAGATTAGATATAGACAGACATGCAGCAAAAACCAGCTAGAAGACCCTTGCAGAAAGAGAGGGAAGACATGATGAGATTCTGAGCGCCGGTGGTGCAGTGACGATGACAGGAGTAGACAATGACAAGAGATGGAGGCAGTAATCCTGGCTTGGTTGCATGTGGAAGTTGAAAGACAGGAGTATCAAAGATGTCTCCAGGTTCCTGTCTTGGGATTGCTGGGATGCCATTTATGGATGTGAACTAATATAGGAGGAGGAACATGTAAGGGAGGGAGATACAGGTTCAGTTTTTTGCATTATATTAGAGTAAGCCTAAGATGCTATAACAAAGAGACCCTAGTAATAGTTTAAAACTCACATAGTTTTTTTCTCTCTCCTATAACAGAGAACTAGTGGGACTGAGTCTACTGTTCCCATATGTGGCTCCCAAGACTGCTCCAGTGATAGGTATTTTTCAGCTAGTAGAAGCAAGGAAAACAGAGGATCAAGTAGTTTGTTTTTAGGGAGGTGACATGGAAATCACATACATCACCCCTCCTCACCTATGTCCTGAATCTAGTCCTGTGACCATAATTAGCTACCAGGGAGGCTAGGAAATATAATATGTGGCTGTCTTGGCTGGCCAGATTAAAACCTGGAAGGTTCTGTTTCTAAAAGAAGTGGACAGTTAGCATCTCCATCTATAGAATGATGAGTTTGGGGTGCTTGTGTAACATTCGGATGGAAAAAGAAGTTATATATTTGGGTCTGGAGCTTGGGTAAGATATCTAAACTGGAGATACAGGTGACAAGTTGATGAAAGTGGAGAAGAGCTCTCTTACAGGAGCTTTCTCTGCCCACATGGCTGGTCCATCCAAGGAGTCTGACCCACCTGATTGAATCAGGACTGCTTCCACAGTTCCTGGGCTGTGCAGGGTAGACTGACCTCTTTTAGTACTGCTTTAGTCACACTGGACCAGCATGTAAGCCAGCTAGACATTACCCATGAGCTTGCTTCAGATCTCTGGAAGATGAGCAAATCAAATAGAAAGGAGATGTGCTTCTGGCTTTCATTTGCACAGTGGTGGCAGAGAGTGGGAAGGCAAGGCTCAGTGGGACACACAGGACATGTGCTTAATGAATGGCAAGCTCTGCATGCACAAGGGCCGGAGCTATAGGCAGCAAATAGTAAGTAGGCCATGAGCAATGCCCACCTGAGCAAGGGCGACACCAGTGTTTACTTTAGCCCGATAGAAAGGGGGAGACACTGATGCTTTTTAGGACCCTTGGGGAGAAAACATGAAAGAATGTTGTCATATTTTTAAAATATTTTTTAAAAGAAATCTCTAGTACATCTGGTCACCCTAACCCTAAAATGGATCAAGCCATCAGGTACTGTGGTAGCAAACAAGAGAAACTGATTCTGTTCAATTTAACCAATTGGACAGAAAGAAATTTATTGAAAGAAAATTGATTAACCTGTAGGACCAATAAGCAAACTGGAGAACTAGGCTTAGAAAATAGGCAAGCACTAAGGGAATGTTTATGATTCTTGGTAAAGCCTCTTTTATTATATAACCCAACTATATCAAAAGATGAATAGCTTCTATTTCTGGTGGTTAAAGGGTTCAGGTTGTGTTTCGTCTTTAAAAATTGAGCCTGTAGGTCAGAATTTCCCAAAATACTTTGTTTTCCATGCTGACAGTACTAAGGGATGGACACACTGTGGACCAAACCTAGAGGAGATGCTTCAGCACTCATTATTCATCTCTTACGCTTAGAAAACCCGCCTATCAATTGTTCCTAAAACAATGTCATAGGAAATTGGGACAGTGTATTAAAAATGTGAAGACAAAAATATGGATTCCTTAAAGATCTAACTTAAAGTCAGGAAAAAGAAGATATGTATTGTCATATTGAATGAAGAAAAACTCGGGGTTCTGAAAGCCAAGATATGCTGGTGAATGGGCAATTCTGAGGGCTTCAAGAGTTAAAGGATGGATGAACTTGATATAAAATTTCTAAAGATGCTGGTCTGTGGTGGTAATAATTTTCCATGATCTTCAGCAGCAATCTTTACTTCTCTAAAATGGGGCTGTGTTTATAGATCTGCATTTCAAAAATGCTGGCAGGAATAGCTTACAACTAGTGGGGAAAAGGGACTTGCTTTGAAAAAAAAGAAAGTGCTAAAATAAGAACAGCATTGCTGTAGATACTGCTTTTGTTATCCTTGCAAGAACACAATTCCTCATGTATAGAATCCTTTTTTTTTACATGAGAATTGGGGCAGGAGCTTATTTTGCCATATGTAAGGAGGCACTGTCTATACTTGTGGCTGATCCTCCCGGGCCTGGTAACTAGGCACCCCTGGTGATTAGCTGAGATGGGGCCTGCTGCTCTGAGCTGTCACTCATCGCTCTACTTTTAGGCAGCTTTTCTAGTTATTGATCAGAATCCATTCTCTGCACTGAGGACCACCTGCTGAGAAAGGCCCTTTGGATTCACTTATTCATTTCTTCATTCATTCTTTGATTCATTCCACATTTTGTGAGCTTCAGCTCAATTTTATGGCCTTGCTGTATAATGAGGATACAGAGTCAACCAAATCCACCAAGCTGGTTTTAGAAAAGGTAGAGGAACCAGAGATCAAATTGCCAACATTGTTGGATCATCAAAAAAGCAAGAGAATTCCAGAAAAACATCATCTACTGTTTTATTGACTATGCCAAAGCCTTCGACTGTGTGGATCACAATGAACTGTGGAAAATTCTGAAAGAGATGGGAATACCAGACCACTTGACCTGCCTCTTGAGAAATCTGCATGCAGGTCAGGAAGCAATAGCTAGAAGCGAATACGGAACAACAGGCTGGTTCCAAATAGGGAAAGGGGTACGTCAAGGCTGTATATTGTCACCCTGTTTATTTAACTTATATGCAGAGTACATCATGAGAAACACTGGCCTGGATGAAGGACAAGCTGGAATTAAGATTGCCAGGAGAACTATCAATAACCTCAGATATGCAGATGACACCACCCTTATGGCAGAAAGTGAAGAAGAACTAAAGAGCTTCTTGATGAAAGTGAAAGAGGGGAGTGAAAAAGTTGGCTTAAAACACAACATTCAGAAAGCTAAGATCATGGCATCTGGTTCCATCACTTCATGGCAAATAGATGGGGAAACAGTGGAAGCAGTGACAGACTTTATTTTTGGGGCTCCAAAATCACTGCAGATGGTGACTGCAGCCATGAAGTTAAAAGATGCTTGCTCCTTAGAAGAGAGTTATGACCAACCTAGACAGCATATTAAAAAGTAGAGACATTACTTTGCCACCAAAGGTCCATCTAGTCAAGGTTATGGTTTTTCCAGTAGCCATGTATGGATGTGAGAATTGGACTATAGAGAAAGCTGAACGCTGAAGAATTGATGCTTTTAAACTGTGGTGTTGGAGAAGACTCTTGAGAGTCCCCTGGACTGCAAGGAGATTTAATCAGTCCATCCTAAAGGAAATCAGTCCTGAATATTCATTGGAAGGACTGATGTTGAAGCTGAAGCTCCAATACTTGCATACTTGCTCCAATGTATTGCATCCAATACAGATGCAAAGAACTGACTCATTGGAAAAGACCGTGATGCTGGGAAAGATTGAAGACAGGAAGAAAAGGGGACAACAGAGGATGAGATGGTTGGATGGCATCACTGACTCAGTGTACATGAGTTTGAGTAAGTTCCAGAAGTTGGCGATGGACAGGGAAGCCTGGCGTGCTGCAGTCCACGGGGTCGCAAAGAGTCAGACACGACTGAGTGACTGAACTGAACTGAAATCCACCAAATCCTGGTCCTTGCCCTCAGGGACCTTAGAGTTAGAAACCAAGTTTATATTGAATTTTTCAAGATCAGAAGCTGGTCTTTTAAATTTATTTCCCCAGAACTTAATACTGTATTTTACAACATGTTTTTGAATGAATTTGAGTTAGATAGTCAAGGGCAGTTTTCCTGAAGATCAAGGGCACAGTATAAACTGGAAGAATGGTCTGGTGATCCAAGAATGATGACTCCTTCTTTTGCAAATATAGAAAACCACCTATAATTTTCAATCTTCAGTATATCATCTGGTGCTTCTTTTGGTCAGGAATCCTAATTTTTACAGATATGTTCTATATAGTATGATCCCTTACTTGACTTACCTTCTTTTTCTGTCTTTTGCTGTCTTCTCTAAGCAGTCTCCTTCCAGTTTTGGGGGATACTTATTTTATTTTGTAGCATGAAACATGGATTCTTCCCATACTTCTGTAAATGTCTTTGTAAGAGCTTCAAAACACAAATCCTTTCTGGTGTCGGTGCCCAGGTTCCAAGTCCCAGCCTTCCCACTGTGCCAGCATCTGCTTCTCATATATGTGCATGCCCTAAACTCAGTGCTTCTCTCTGTCCACCTCCCAGAAACTCGGGAATAACATGTTTATAATAAAAGAATGGAAAACCTCTTAGTCTGCCTGGAACGAGTGTGGGGCCAAATCATGGAGAAAATCTTACATGCCATGTCAAGGCATTTGGACCTTATCCTGGAAGGAATGGGGAATCTTTTGAGCCTTAAAGCAGGAGACTGTCTTTTCTGAAAGAATATTCTAGATATAGAAAATGTGGGGAATGCACCAGGCTGGAAGTAGGGAGACCACTGAAGAGGCTATTATAAAACCAAGAAGGTAATGAGGACTTTAGTAAGAGCTTTGGGTCCAGTCTAGGTTTGGGGCTTCTCTGGTGGCTCAGTGGTAAAGAATCTGCCTGCCAATGCACGAGATCCAGGTTCGATCCCTGGGTTGGGAAGATCCCCTGGAGAAGGAAATGGCAACCTACTCAAGTATTCTTGTCTGGGAAATCACATGGCCAGAGGAGCCTCATACGCTATAGTCCATGGTGTTGCAAAAGTGTCAAACACAGCTTAGTGACTAAACAACAATAAAAGCCTAGCTTCAAATCTGTCACTTGCTAACCCTCATGTGTTAGGCAAGATACATACATTCTCTGAGAGTCAGTTTCTTCATCTGTAAAATGGATGTAATGATAATATCTACTTTATAGGATTTTTTGAGAGAATTGAGATACTACATGAATGACACATAACACAATTTCTAATATATAGTAATTCTTTCACAATTATTTCCTGGTATGAGGAATAGAAACCTGATTTATTCCCACTGGGAATGACTGTAGGAATAGAGAAAAGTCAGATTGGAGAAAGATTTGGAATTAATGACAACTGAAAGTGGGTAGAGACAGAGAGGAAATGATCAAAGCTTTAATTTTATCTGCAGTGACAGAACAAGGGCTGTACTGGCAAAAGAGCTAGAAAGACAAGGAAGACCAGTCTATGAGCAAGAGTTGAGGTGGGAAAAGAGAAAGTGATGTGTGTTTAATTTGAATAAAGAAATTGAAGTCGCTCAGTCACGTCTTACTCTTTGCGACCCCATGGACTGTAGCCTACCAAGTTCCTCTGTCCATGGAATTTTCCAGGCAAGAATAATGGAGTGGGTTGCCATTTTCTTCTCTAAGAGATCTTCCTAACCCAGGGATTGAACCCAGGTTTCCCACATTATAGGCAGAAGCTTTACCGTCTGCGCCACCAGGGAAATCCTGTCTAATTTGAAGTATCTGTTAAACACGCAGATGAGGTTTCATGAAGCTGAGGGTCTGAGACATAACTAGTAGTTAGAAACATGGGAGAATAAGATTTCTTAGATCAGATGCACAGGTGAACATTACAAAATGGCTGAAAAGGTTTAGTTTATTTACCTGGCACTCAAAGATGTTCTTATTAGCCTGTATAGACCAGCATAAGAAGTACTAGGTTTTTGACATCTGACGGGTGGTGACATAGAAAAACAAAAAAATCTATAAGAGGTGGGACTCGAGTTCAGGACACTAACCTAGCCCCAAGGCAGATCTCTCGGGAACTAGAGTCAGAGGCAGTGTTCCCAGGCCTAAACCTCAGTGTCCATAGGAGACCGCCAGTCTTGGTCTTCATCCAGACTTGCTATGACTCTGAGGGGCCTGATCTGGGATAGGAGTGGGGATGCCATGAGAGGTGTTTTTTGAAGTTGAGTGAATAGCAACTTTACAGATATAGACCAGTCATGTGTGAGTATATTGGAAACAAAACCTAGTCCTCAGGAGAAGGGCCCTATGTCAGGCCCCAAGCAAGCAGGGCTGGATCTCAGGACAAGGTTTTGGCCCCAGTGGATTGCAAGCCAGGTGGAAACACAGCCTATTATAAACATGGACTGAGGGAAAGACATGTGGCTCAGTGGGTGTGGGAATTGCAGCCCTCACCCAGAGCCCAGGATTAGGGCCAGAAGAGCAGTTCTCGGCCTCACCCTCCAGTGGAAATGGGATATCTGACAGGGTTGGCCAGGACAGGCTTGGGACCTGGGTGGCGTTTATCCTACAGTTTTGAAGCTTCTAGAGCTCATGCAGGGATTGACTTCTTTAACTTTCTAACTCTTCACTCTGGTCCTAAAATGTTCAATAAACTGACATTTCCTTGAAATTCCTAGTTCTGTCCTCTCCAGCTATCCAGATGTATCCCTAGCTTAGATTCCCAGGAGTTCCATTATCCCTGCATGTGTAGAAATGCCTGTGTGTGTGCACACACACTCAGCGGTACCCTGCTTCCAACTGCTAGAAGGTGTGAATGCGACTGTGCTATGCATCCAGTCATTGTTCAACACCGAGTTACCCAGTCTGCAATCACTATTCCTTCGCAGTTTCTGCCCATTCTGCCCTATAACTCACACCTTTGTGCTCACCTAGCTCTCGGTTATATGGCTTTACAGAAGTCCACAGATTGTTATTGACAGCAGCAGCAACAACTACATTTATTGAGTGCTTACTTTACATTAGTATTATCCTAAATGCTTAGGATAAAATCTTTATTTCACCCTGAAACAACTCCACAAAACACTTACTATTATTCTGGTTTTAGCAGTAAGGAAACCGAAATTCCTAAGAGGAGTAATCTGCTGCAAGTCATGCAGCTAGGAAGTGGCAAGACTTGGATTCTAAATGAGGACTCGCTCTAAAATCCATGCCTTTAACTATCATGCTATAAAGAGGCAAATGTTTCTGAAAACATATTCTTTATTCTTTGGAAAATGAGCTTATGTGTATGTCAGAAGAAACATACACATAAACTGAGTTGATTAACCTCTGTTAATAATTAAGGGAGTCCACGATTTTAAAAAATAATAATTAATGGTGTCCCATGGCTTGGTCAAGTGGTTAATCTCATTAACAGAAAACAGAGCTGAGAAGGAGGTTATTCTTAGTAATCATTTAATGAAGAAAACCCTATACTTAACCCTTCCCCCAACACTTTTTGTGCTGCACCTGCCTCCTTTGCTGGTTTCCTTTATCCTGAAAGGGCTAGGAAATATTTCATTTCCAAATAGAGCCTGAATAGGTAGCAGAGAAGAAAGGTGGTTGGTCAACAGCCAGCATTGTGATTGGTCGATACCTGTGATTGGTCATCCAGCCTCAGCGACTGCTCACTGAAGTCATTTCACCTCCCTGTCCCATTTGTTACCTGGAAAATCAGACTGTGAATAAGGATTTAAAGAATTACAAGGTTAAAAATTAATGCAATAGAATTCAAGGAGAAACTGTAAAAAAAACATACACACACACACACACAAGTCTTTTCCTCATCTAGATTCTAGATGTGTGAGTTGGGAAGAACAGAATCAGTGACACCAGCATTTGGGGGTGGTGGAGGGAAGCAGCAGGGCCTAGGAGGTTCTTTTTTGAGCTTCCAGATGGGAATTATCTTCCCCTTGATGGCACTGATCTATGTAATCTGGCTATACTCAAACCTTTTGGTAATGAATGGTCATCAAGATTCAAGAGACTCTGAATGGGAGTCAAGGGGAAAGGCAGGAAAGGTAAGGGAGGGCTCTCATTTGAGATGTACTATCTATGGGTCATGGTCAAGGTGCTCTTAAAGAGTCCTCTCTCTGCAGGCACCCAGAGAGATAAGGTTTAACAACTCTGTTGAGTTAAGGAATATGAGGCTCATTTTACAGGTGAAGGTTGCTTAAGAGACTTCATTTAGGCCTTACCATTAGTGTGTAACCAGATGAGATTCAAAGCCTTATCTCTTTGATTCCAATGCTCTTTTACTATACTATGCTGTTAATGTCATTTAAACATAAATGTGAACTCCTAGAAATT
This sequence comes from Muntiacus reevesi, assembly GCF_963930625.1. Taxonomy (NCBI): domain Eukaryota; kingdom Metazoa; phylum Chordata; class Mammalia; order Artiodactyla; family Cervidae; genus Muntiacus; species Muntiacus reevesi. Next base: position 63,836,864 of record NC_089249.1, on the reverse strand, counting down.
TTCATATTAATAGTCATTCATTCATTTACTTGCCCACTCCTTTATTTATTCTATAGTAGTTATCCAGCACTTAAGGTTCAAACACTAAATCTTAAATACTCTGCTGTATTCACTTCCCAATTCCATAGGATGCAGAAACCTTTTCTTCCTAACAGGAATTAAAACCTAGTTTTCACAGTGCTTTTATGGAAGAGAGGCACTAGTGAGTACAAATATGGTATCTTGCCCTTGTTGAGCGAGCTATAAAGCTATTATTCATGACCCTATAAAGAGTCATGAATAAATGCATATTCAGGTTGTGAGAGTGAGTTTGCTTTGTGGGATGTCATCATGACCATGGGCAATAGGAAACTAGTCCTTCTGCCTCTGAAGTCCACCTGCAATTCTAGGGTAAAACTCTGCCTCAAGCTACCTGAAAGTGGCTTGGCAGCCTCTTGGTTTCACCTCTGGACCTCTTTATCCTATGTTTCTATTCATATTCCTTTTTTTTTTTTGCTTCTCATCATGATTCTGCTTCTGTTTCGAAGCAGAATTAGATCAAGCTAGAAACTCTTAACTCTCCCAGTAACCTGAAGAAGTTATGTTCTCTTTGTCTGGAGTTTCTAGACCTTACCATTGAGTTCATAGAAGCCCTTTGCCTCTCAAACACTCCCCTGGGCTTTCATTCATAGCAACTTCCCTCTCTTTCTTGGACACCAAGCTTCAAATTGATCTTTGTAACCACTTAAACTTCTCATCTGCTTTCTAGTCTCCCCCTACCTCTTTTTGGATCACCTTCAAAGCTTTTGAACTTGGTCTACTGCTTTTGATCTGAAATTCTCCATTTCTCTCAAAGCCTTCTTTCCCCCTTAATCTCTGTCTTCTTTGCTTGGTCACCAGCTAGAAGGGAAGTCACTTCCTCCTAAATTCATACTTCCTGGATTCATTGTCCTCATTTATCAAATAGCTTATAGTGTCTATGGGCTTCCGGAGCCAGGACAGCTAAATAAGACATGTTACTTACTTGACCTGACAAGTCTGATGGCATGAAAATAAGAACTTGCGAAATTGTTATAGTAAATGTCTGGCGGAGAATGCTGGGGACGCTATGGCACAAAGGAGGAAGTGATAAATAGATTGACTGGTCAGAGAAGGCTTGACAAAAAGCCTTTGAACTGTGTTTTAAAAGATGAGGAAGAGTTTCCCAGGAAGATAAGCAAGGGAAAAGCTTTCCATAAACAAGAAACATTATGTGCCAAGATCTAGAGGTGTGATATAGCACATCCCACTTAGGGAAACTGTTAGTTTGGTGTCCTCTGAGCTTGATACTCAGAGGTGCTGCAAGAAGTGAGGCTCAGGAGGAATTAGACAATGAAGCACCTTAAATGCCTTGCTGAGAACTTTGGGTTTTGTTCTAAAGGCCATGGAGGATGAGTGAAGGATTTTGAGAAGGAGATTTAGAAAGTAACTCTATGGCTGATTCATATCAATGTATGACAAAACCCACTGGGGAAAAAAAAATAAAATAAAATTAAAAAAAGAGAAAGATAACCTAAAAAAAAAAAAAGAAAGAAAGAAAAAAGAAAGATAACCTGAGCTTATAGCAAGGAGAATGGATGCATGTGGGCAACTGCAGGTGGAGAGACCAGACAAGAGATTATTGCAAAATTATAGGCAAAAAATGAGGAGAACATACATGGAAGCAGTGGTAGTGGGGTTAAAGAGGGGGATGGAAACATTAAAGATGTTAAGAGGTCACGTTGACATGACTTTGTGACCAACTGGGTATCAGGAATGAGTGCAGGTTTCTGGACAGGGCAACCAGGTAGATATTGTGTTACTCGTTGTGATAGGTGAGGGACAGGTGAGGAAGGTAAGGCAGAGGGGCATGCCTGTGTAGTGTGAGGGGAGGCCCAGGATCCAGACGCTGTTTGGACGTCTTCGTTCTGTCTTGCAGCCGCGGCTGAAGGCCTCCAGGTCACAGTGCCCGACAAGAGGAAGGTGGCCATGCTCTTCCAGCCCGCCGTGTTGCACTGCCACTTCTCCACGTCCTCCCGCCAGCCGGCGGTCGTCCAGTGGAAGTTCAAGTCCTACTGCCAGGATCGCGTGGGGGAGTCCCTGGGCATGTCATCTCCACGGGCCCAGGCTCTCAGTAAAAGAAACCTGGAGTGGGACCCTTACTTGGATTGCTTAGACAGCAGGAGGACTGTTCGAGTGGTAGCTTCTAAACAGGGCTCGACTGTGACCCTGGGAGATTTCTACAGGGGCAGAGAGATCACGATTGTTCACGGTAAAAATGCCTCTGTTTTTAAGGAATGGGAGGGAGGTTGGCTTCATTCTTCACAGGTGCAAGAGGATGTCAGCAGTGCACCCTTTCAGTCTCTCAAGACTTTGATTTTATGGGAGATGATAGCATCAAGAAGCTTTCATGAGCTTGACTTTTAGTCTGATAACAAATTTATTATCAGCCCTGAATTGAAGTGGGTTCTAGTGAAAGCATTCTCAGTCAAATACTTTACATCTGACACCAGCCTTTATTGCCGTTGACTCAGAAAGTAAACTTCCCTAAGAAGTTCTCTGCTGGGAAAAGGATGATGTGTCTAAGTGCAGAGCCAGGTCGGTGCACAGCCCAAGTCCCAGGTAGTTTTGCATCTGTTCCACTCTTTCTCCTGGTCCCTAAAGCTTTGGAGAAGAGAAGGTCCAAAGTCTGGTATGACCTACTTGATTATTGGAATTTTGAAGGACTCCTGTGAACCTGTCCTGGGCTTCCCTGGTGGCTCAGATGGTGAAGACTCTGCCTGCAATGCAGGAAACCCAGTTTCCATTTCTGGGTTGGGAAGGTCCCCTGGAGAAAGAAATGGCAAACCTCTCCAGTATTCTTGCCTGGAAAATCCCATGGACAGAAGAGCCTGGCAGGCTAACAGTCTATGGGGTCGCAAAGAATCAGATACGACTGAGTGACTAACACTTTTCACTTCCTGTGAACTCAGCTTTTTTCCAGGAGTCCAGGTTATTTCTGGAATTTACTTGGTTTTCAGGGGCCTCTGTAAGCCTGGTTGAAAGCAAGTGTTCTATTCCTGAAACCAGCCTGCAACTAGACCAGTTTCTGGGTGTGAATTCTCTCGCCTTAGGGATGCTAGTTTTTACTATTGCTTTGTTGTTTGTTTGTTTTCAGTAAAGCAAACATCACGTCAACCACCATTCAGGTAAAAGAAATAGAACACTTTAGACACCCAGAAGCACCCCACTTCCACCCACCCTCTGTTGCTCACTGTTTTCTTCAAAAGACAGAATTTAGAACCAGGTCCTTCTTTTGTGATAACAGATGCAGATCTTCAAATTGGAAAACTCATGTGGGGAGACAGCGGACTGTATTACTGCATCATCACCACCCCTGATGACCTGGAGGGCAAGAACGAGGATTCCGTGGAGGTACTGGTGCTGGGTAGGTGACAGCCCTCCGCAATATTTTCATCTTAGCCCGCTTGCACTGCTCCTTCTTCTCACTTCTCCCTGCATGTATCAACAGGTGGCACACACAGGCTTTATCTTTGGTGCACAAACTGATTTTAGAATATGGTCTCTATGAGCAGTAGCTGTGTTTGTTATATTTTGTTTCTTGGCTGCTATGATCCCCTTTTTCGCATTGCCTAAATGTTTCTTCTGCTTTCTTAGTTTTTTTCTCCTCCTTTCCACTTGTACCTTTAACCCTGATTTCTTTCTGCTTATTCTTTACATATGCTACTAGTGAGGAAAATGCCAGACACCTTTGAAGCAGGGTAGAAACAGGAATTCACTGGTGTGTTAGGATCTCTTGAGGCCTCTGGGAATCTTTTCCCATCATTCAATTATCTCCCCTTAAGGCAATCCTAAGGAAAGATGGCTGTGCACTTTTAATAATAAAAGGTACCTAGTGAAAAGAGCTCTGGGTTAGACCTACTAGTGTTTAATTGGAGGGCAAATTTCTTGAAAGCTAAAAGTGCCTGAATTAGTCTCAAAGCAAATATAATCTAATCCTTATTAATATTAATTCCCTCATAAATGAAAACTCATTACTTTTGGCTACTTTTCTCTTTTGTGGATTAGAAGAATGTCAGTGGGAAATGACCTCCTTGTATGAAACTGAAGAACTGAGCACATATTTCACGCTCTATAAATGTTAGTTGAACAAGAAAATTGGAATAAAACATACAGAAATTAAGAAACAACATTAACTGTAGGATAAAATGTACATCCTTGAAGTGATTTTCAAAAGAAATTACATTTTTTGTAGCTTCTAAGAAACCAGGTGATAACAATTTGGGGGCATAAGTAAGGTGGTTTCTTTTAGGGCAAATAAAATTAAAGGTTAATTTTTACCTGCTGTGAGAAATTCAGTGCCCAGGGAGAAAATGGAATTTTCTACTTAGGACTTTTAGTTTTACTCTATCATGACTGGCAAATCAGGTTTACTGTTGCCTTAATTTTACAGTTTACAAATGAACTGAGGTAACTATTAGTTATTAACCCTTTAATAATAATCAATGAATTGATGCTTTCAAATTGTGGTGCTGGAGAAAACTCTTGAGAGTCCCTTGGACTGAAAGGAGATCAAACCAGTCAATCCTAAAGGAAATCGACCCTGAATATTCATTGGAAGGACTGATGTTGAAGCTCCAATACACTGACCACCTCAAGTGAAGAGCCGAGGCATGGGAAGAGACCCTTATGCTGGGAAAGACTGAAGGCAAGAGGAGAAGGGATCAGCAGAGGGTGAGATGATTAGGTGCCATCACTGACTCAAAGCACATGAATTTGAGCAAATCCTGGGAGATAGTGAAGGACAGAGGAGCCTGGCATGCCGCAATGAATAACTGCTGTGATCTGTAAAAGAATGGGAAATATGACATATATTCAAAAGGGAATAAAAATGTAAAAGGTTTATCTTGACATTGTAAAAGACTACAGGACAGTCAGATTCAGGATCTGCTGTGCCTCTGTAAATCTGTAGGAAATAAAAAGATAAATTTCTGCCTAATAACACAACTCTAATGGTCAAGTTTGAAGGAACAAGCGGCTCATTGAGCCTGCAATTAGCTAATTGTGAACACAAGTTATTTGGCCAGTGCAACCATTTGCAGCAAAGTAATTGCTTGTGAAGGAAAAGGAGGCCAGGTAAAAACCACTTGAAATAATTTGGTCCCAGTTCTGCAAATGTGGGGAAATAATAGAGTGAAAGCCTTGTCATTAGAGGATGTGCTGAAGTATGTGAAGGGCATTCCTCTGGTTTGAAACATACAGGGTAACTTGGGCAAAGATGCTATCCTCAGGACCAAGAGTGGGGTGAAAGGAAGGCTCAGATGAAAAGGGTCAGCAATGATGGGAGAAAAGATAAGAAAAATTAGTGTTATCCTAAAAAGGGATCAGAAAGACCAAATGTGGATGCTGCAAATCAGATAGAAGCAACACATTTGTGAGATAAACAGATACACAGTGGAGTTCTTAGGGAGGAGAAACATGTCATTCTGCTATTGCTGTTGTTTAGTCGCTAAGTTGTGTCTGACTCTTTTGCAAGCCCAGGGACTGTAGCCCACCAGGCTCCTCTGTCCATGAGATTTCCCAGAGAAGAATACTGGAGTCTGTTGCCATTTCCTTCTCCAGGGGATCTTCCTGACCCAGGGATCGAACCCGGGACTCCTGCTGCATCTCCTGCATTGCAGGCAGATTCTTTTCCACTGAGCCACTGGGGAAGCCAGTATCCCACATTAATTAGAAATATTCAAAGCATGGTAAATTTGCCATGTAAACTTTTTAGGGCAACACTGGTTGTGTTAGTTAATTAAAGGTGTTAGTCTGAAATCTAGGAGAATTTTCTGAATGCAGTATTTACTTTCCAAATGCAACATTCTGAATCTTCTTGGTCTTGACACCCCATTATGGAATTTTTCAAAATATTGTCACAGTTTCTAAAATTCTAATTATTTAGTGGTTATATCCTGCAGGCCTGTTCATGAGGTATTCTTTTTATGTGAGACCAAGAGAGCAGCCTGATTTCTGAAGTCAACCTCAAGGAGATAAAGACCTTGGTAGGAAGATAACGGGCCACAGTTTGCTGACAACTGTCATGAGCTGCTTGTGGTCACTGAACTTACTATGAGGAATAGTTGGAGGAACTGGGAGGATTTGGTCTTGTGAAAGAGGACTTGGGAAGGGGAGCATGTGAAGTCTCTCCAGATATCTGTAGTGAAATTGTTTAGGAGAGATTGGAAACTTACCCTGTGTAGCTAGGTAAAACTAGACCCAGGAGTGGAAGTTACAAAGGGAGGGAGTCTGTCTCAGGATAAAGAAAGGACTGTTAACAATCAGAGAGACATCTGAAGATGCAGTGTTCTTAGGAGTATTAATTTCTATGTCCTTAAGAAGGTGGAAGATTTCTTTTGAGTTATTGTATCAGGTATTTATAGGAAAAGGTGTTCAACTCACTTATTTTTTAGCTTTATTTCAAATTGAAAATTATTGATTTAAAAAGTAATGAATATGAGTGATGTGGCTACTCTGATAAATGAGAAAACGACTTCCCGGTAATTCAGTCCTCATGACAGAGATAAAAGGGTTACAAGTTGCTCACAAGAACATGCAGGATAGCATTCACTCAAAAGGAAGCCAGTGGGGATGCACTGTGGTCTTCTGTGGTACGTCAGTGTTAAAAGAACTGATTCCACAAGAATAAGAGTAAACCTGATGGAGGCTTGTAGGAACTGGAACGAGCTCTTCTTAGAGGATGATCACAGCATGAGGAATAGAAAACTGTAGAATTTCAGATGACCAATTAGTAAGGGAGATAGTTAAAGGAATAAATCAGAGGCAAAGTTAAGAAGAATTTGTTTTTTTCATTATACTCACAAAGATAAAGTTGGAAAAGTTAATGGAGCAAGGTTATGAAGTGTCTTATATGTCAGACTAAGAACTTTGTGTTCCATCTGAAGACTTTGGGGAGCCAGTGAAGAAGCCACCACAGAGCAATGAAATTAGATTTCAGGATCAGAATAAAAGTAGCAGGGTAGACAATACATTAGAGAGGAGTACTAGAACAGAGGGATCAGTTATGGGGTACTGCAGCAGCATGCGTGAAAGGGCATGAGATTCTGAACCAGAGTAATGAACTGAGAACAGACAGCATGGAAGCATTTCTGAGAGGGAAGTGATGGATTCTGAGAGAGAGGAATGAGTCAAAAGGACACCATGATTTATCGTTAACTGTTCTGTCAACCAAGAGAGAGGCTACAGATTGGAAACCAGGTTAGAGAGGCAGGAGAATGAGTTTGGTTCTTAATACATGGAATGTGAGATGTCTTGATGACAATTAGAAATATGGTCTGGAATTCAGTGGAAAAACAGGGAATAGAGATAATAGATTTGAGAGTCATGACTGATAGTCACAACCAAGAAAGAATAGATGAGTCACCCAAAAAAATTATATAAAGTGAAAAGGGCCAAGGACAGAACCTTATCAGTCTTATATTCTAGTTTGACTTCATGTGAGTGGTGACATTGGTACTGCGTGTATATTTGTCTTAATTTCCCTTACAACACTGGACCCTTCTCAGTAGCACTGGAACATGAGCTCTTCAATGGCCAGGACCAGTTCTCATTCATCTATTTGCACTGGTTTGCAGAGTTTCTAGAATAAAGAAGTTTAAGTGAATGTTTTTTAAATGATAAGTGGGCAGAATCTGTAACTAATACTTACTTTGTACGTCTTAAATATTAGTCAATGCTGAGTATGTATTTGTTGACTTATGAAGTGTTAATACAATAAATGTTTACAGTCTCAAGTGAGATATAACATCGTTTAATCTCATTGGTCATGATTCTTTATCTAGGTATTTAAATTTTTCCTAGTGACAAAACCATCAGGAAATATGGTTGAAGCCACAATACTACACAACCTGTCTATATTATGAAGCTATAGAATGCTCCCTGGCATCAGTCATGTTTTCAAAAATGTAACTGCTGCTTTAGGTAATGGTTTTTACTTGTCCCAGATTTGCTTTAGTGCTTCATTTCATTTCTCAGTGAAACGGCCTATAATCATTAACCTAGGCCCTCACTTCAAAGACAGAGTTGTCCTTGTCTGCACTGCGTCCTCCCCACTGAGTATGACCTACCTTCTTTCCCCATACATCTAAGCCATCTACGAATTGCTGCTGATGCTTCTTTCAGAGGTTCAGAAATATCCAAAGATGTGATTTAGAGAAATGCGAGGATAACCGCTGATTCACCATTAAACTCAAACACTATACTGAACACTTTGTTATCTTTCTTTGATGATTCAGAAGGTAGAGTCATTCTGAAGAAATGCACGTGGTGTTTAGGGTGCCTTGAGATGATAGTGACAGGTACCTTAGAAATATTTAGATATGTTTCGGATCATAGGGCCATACCAGCAGACAGTTACAGAAGGTGGAAGTGTCCAGAAAATCTGCCACCCTGAGATTAGACATTGGTCTAGGATCAGGAACAATCTGTTTATAACCTGGAACCATGCCACTGTTTGGATAGGAATAAAGTCCCCCTGGGCAGCTCCAGCTGGCAGGAAAAGGACTTCACTATTCAGGAAGCCTCAAGTAGGGAAGTTGCTATTTTAAAATCTAAAGGCAGCTCGCCTTGTTCTTACTTCTTTCTATGCACAATGTAGGGGCCTGACCCCTTCTTTCTGATGTCTCATGTGATAGCTTGTTTTTTAAGGGCCAAAATAAAAAAGGAGGGAAAGGGCCCCAGTAAAAATATGGCGCAATGAACACTTGTGCCTCTGGACTGAGAAAAGAATAACAGTGCATGAGCCTGTTTTATGAGCATATTTCAACATGGAACAGGTTCTCTTACCTGGGTTATCAGGATAAACAAGATGGCTTTAGCATCCTTTCTATAATTTTGACTTTATCTAAAATATCCACAAATTGCAGAACTAATTCTCTATATAGGGTGATGCCAAAATACTGCTGTCCTGTTTTGTTTAATACTGCTTCTGTTTTAGGGAAAGTGATACTTCTTTATTATAAAAACCAAACAAAACAGAAAACACAAGAGAAGAAAATATCTTTTAAAAAATTCACCACCCAGAGCTAACTATTGTGTTCTTCAGAACTCTTTTAATTGCAAGGCATAGATTCTCAAACTGTCTTAGGGAAACTTTTTGGCTTGCTGCTGCTGCTGCTGCTGCATCACTTCAGTCGTGTCCGACTCTGTGTGACCCCATAGACGGCAGCCCACCAGGCTCCCCCGTCCCTGGGATTCTCCAGGCAAGAACACTGGAGTGGGTTGCCATTTCCTTCTCCAGTGCATGAAAGTGAAGAGTGAAAGTGAAGTCACTCAGTCGTGTCTGACTCTTTGCAACCCCATGGACTGTATCCTGCCAGGCTCTTCCATCCATGGGATTTTCCAGGCAAGAGTACTGGAGTGGGTTGCTGTTTCTTTCTCCATGGGATCTTCCTGACCCAGGGATCAAACCTGGATCTCCAGTACTGCAGGCAGACTCTTTACCGTAACCAGTAATTCCAAGGGTGTTCCTCACTTCAAGCCTGGCTGAGTTTCAGTGTCCAGATTGTTTTAAATATCTCCATCTCCTCTGTGTTAGACTCATTCTCCATCAGGCTGTCTCCAAATGTGACCCCTAGCAGATCTTTAACACCTTTGATCTCAACTGCCTCTCTCCATAGTGTAGCCAAAGTCCTATTGTTGGGGGTGGGCTGTGCATTCTGAGAGGAATATAGGGTACCACCAGCCCCAAATGAACCATATGAATTGAAGGGAAAAGGAGTAGCTTCATAAAGAGAAATGGACATTTGTTTCCAAATGAAGAAGAAAAGAATGCCAGGCGGGCAAAAACACACACTGTTAATATTTTGTGGAATTCATCAATTTCTGCTTCTTTTTAGGCCAAATGCAATGCTATTCCAGGAGGCTAGAAATAGGCTTGCTCCCAGCAGGTCCTTGTGAGTAGGCGCTAAGTTGGAATTGATTCTTCCCTGTGAAGGTAATGCAGCAGAATTACCTATGTTTTCTTGTCATGCTTCTATTTTTCCTTCCATCTCCTCCTGTGATTTATCCTGAAGTACAGTACATATTACCTCGACAAGAGGTGGAGAAACAGGCATGCATTAAATTTTTTAAAAATCAAATTATTCACAGTACTGTGCCTGAAATTGTTATTCTGGTCTAAAATCAACTTTTTGGCCTACTAGCATTAAAAAGCCATTAAGGACATAATGAGAAATCAGGGAATTCTAGGGAGGGACATCTCAGAACTAGTGATCCAGTTTAGGGATTTTTGATAGGAGTCTGTTTCTATAGCTGTGCAGAAGTACTCAGGCACTCACCCCTCTGTCTGCGCTGCCTCAATTTGAATCCCGTTGTACTTCCCCCCCTCCCCCATTAGTTCTGGCTGTTTAGAAAGATTACCTGTTGCCAAGACTCCCCCTCCCCCTTCTCTTCCTCGCTGCCAGCCCGTGCTGCTAACCAAGGAGATTTGCCGATTAGAAGGGCTTCAGCTCACAGAGTTCCCATGGCAACAGACTCCTCAGAGGTCTTTGTTGCCTGCTAAAACTTTGATCTCTGAGAGTGGCTGCTGCTGTTTCTCTCTAAGATTTACAAACAGAGGAAGAGGAGAAAAGAATTGGAGGAGAAGAAAAGTTTACTCCTGGCCAAAAGGAGAGAAGGAATTAATTACAGCCACGCTCTAGCCATAAATCTGGAGGTTACTCCTTTGGAACATCTTCCATTTGGGCCATTCCTACATTTTCATTTGTAGACTCGATTATATTTCAGCTATCTTGGTTTCAAATGAAAAACTTAAAGTGGAGTTGATTCCTCTTGGAAGGTGAACCTATCCTATCCATCTTCAGATTTCCAGAAGAGTCGAGTTAACTGCTCTGGCTGCCATGAAAGCGGAGACACAGAACTAATATCGGGAGAGAGCTTTTTAGGACCCAGATCCACTGGCTTTTCTCCCAGCCCTCTCTCTTAATTCTGGCCTACTCTGTCCCGAGCTTACCTACATGCCTCTAATGATCTTGGTTTTGAGAAGAACCAGAGTAATGTGTTGAAGGAGTGGAGAAGAAGGAAGAGGCAGAAAAATCAGCCAGGCATCAATAAGAAGTTGATTCTGTTTAATGGCTGTCAGTGAGCATTCTACCATCTGAAGAGTGGAGTGGGGTTTGCGGTTGCTCCAGCGACTGGGGTTCATGCATTTCATTCTTTGCAAGAAGCCTCTGATGGCCTTCACACCTCTCTACTGCGCAAGCACAACCTTGTTCTTTGATGAGCATCATGGAATGGAGTCAGTTTTGCTTCAAGTGTGACTTGTATTTGCATTATGATTTAACTTTGAACCAGTCTTTTTTGCATACTATGTCCCTAACACAGGGAGGATACAAAATAAATAAAAGGCACTGTTCTGTCCCTATATAAGTTACCATCTTTTGATAAAGATAAGTATTATATTTCTGAGGCAATGAGAGAATAATACAAAAAAAGTTAAAAGGTGTATTGATATTAAATATCTAGGCTACTGATTCACAAGAGGGGCCACTTTTGCCCCCCAGAAGATATTTGGCAATATTTGGAAACATTTTGGTCATCAGAGCTTGTGGGATGGTATGGCATCTAGCAGGTAGAAACCAAGGAGAGTGCTGAATATCCCACAATACACAGAACAGTCCTCCCACCTCCAACAAAGGATTATCTGTCCCCACATGTGAATAGTGCTAAGGTTGCAAAACCCTGATCTTGATCAAAGGTCAATCTGGATACTGGATAAGGTCCACTGTGAAGAGCATGGGCTTTGGGGGGGTCACATTTATGTGGATTCAGTGCAGCCATGTAAGCTTTAATAACTAAATGTTGATGAGTCATGGTTTCCTTATCTGTAAAAATGAGGGAGGAAAAACAAAAGTTAACATGGAAAACCTATGGTGAGGATTAAATAGCACAGAACACAAACTCAGTAAATGTCAGTTCGGGGCTTCCCCTGGTGGCTCAGCAGTGAAGAATCCACCTGCAATGCAGGAGACTTGGGTTGGGAAGTTTGATCCTTGGGTTGGGAAGATCCCCTGGAGAAGGAAATGGTGATTCACTCTCCAGAATTCTTGCCTGGGAAAGCCCATGGATGGAAGAGCCTGGCGGGCTACAGACAGGGGTCACCAAAGAGGCGGACACAACTGATGACTAAACAGCAACAGCGAAATGTCAGTTTCCTTCTCCTACTTCTTCCCGTCCCCCACGTCTCATTTGCAGATTGCCACCCCCCTCTGAGGGAACACTCTAGGGAATCCTGTGTTCCGGGACTCGTCCTAGAGAGCCGATTTTCCTTTAGCTTGTTCCGTAGGCAGAGGCTTTTAATGAGCCATCTGAATTGGCGATCCTGTTACTAATAGGTTCATGTTTTTCCCGATGACATCTGTGCAGCGCTGTGCAGTGGTGACCCGAATCAGCCCCGTGGGAATCTTCCTGCTAGTGGGTTTCAGGGTATTCTGTCCCAGCATGCAATCTTTTGGTTGCTATGTTTTGGTAGCTGTTGAAAGCCCCTGTTTGTCAGTTGAATACAGTGTTTGCTATCTGACCTACATACAAGGATTAGGTCATACAAGCCACTCGATGAAGGCTGGAAGGGTGTGGGGAACGCCTAAGACTTGGATTAGGATCTGGATGGACTTGGAAAGACCTTAGATAGGACGACCTTACAATTTCTTGTCCAAATTAGGATACTCGAGAGTAAAAAGGGGAGACTTTAAATAACTAATATCAAGACAACAGACATACAGGTGTGATGATCATCTCACCTTTAGACATGATCACCAGGAAGGTTTTTTTTTTTTTTTTTTGATTGTAGAGACCAGAAGAGCCAGAGGAGCTGGGAGCAAATTAGTTTCAGCTCACCTTCACCTGCTGACCCCAGGATGTTAGCAGGCATTCTAATTAGGGAGCCTATGGATGTGCACCAGCTTCCCTGGTAGCTCCTGCCAATGCAAGAGACCCTGGGTCGGGAAGATCCCCTGGAGAAGGGAGTGACAACTCACTCCAATATTCTTGCCTGGAGAATTCCACGGATGGAGGAGCCTGGTGGGCTACAGTCCATGCGGTCACAAGAGTCTGACACCACTGAGCAACTAACACTTTCGCTTTTACAGGACTGTGTACCTCTCCATCCATTTACTAGAAGCAAGCAAAGAGGTGGTGGTTTGCGGTGCTACTTGTTCACTGAAAAATGTGTGCGAAGATTTCTGAAGGGTAAAGGACGTTTAGGCCCTTCACTGCCCCGGGTTGTTAAGAGAACAAACGAAGTCTGGAAGGCACTCACTGCCCTCCCCTCACCCACAACCACCCGGCCCGAGCTGTGGCTGCTGTCCCCTCCCCCCTTCTTCCGTCGAAGCCTTCATCCCGCCTCACTATTTTTGCTTCACTTGTTGCTCATCGCTGTGGGAGGAAGCTGGGCCTTCAATCAGTGCGCATTCCTGAAGCCCGCGGTTGCTGTGGTTACCGGGGCGGGAGCGGGCGCAGCTGGGGCAGCTCGCCGGGCGCATTGTAGTCGGAGCTCCCGGCGGCGGCCAGCGCGCTGAGCCGGTGCGCGTGAGCGCGGGACGGGGCCGGTAGAGGGGAGGCTCCGGGGGCCCGTGGGGGAGTGGGCGCCGCCGAAAATCGGCTCAGCTCTGGAAAGAAAGAATGGCAGCCCTTGGAAGTCGGTCAGGAGACAGTGATGGCATTTTTCTCCAAAGCCAGCTGCTGCTATTGGAGTGTGCCGCTTTTCGTTCACGAGGGGATAGTGCCTCTGAGTTTGCTCGGGGAAATGCCCCATGCTCAAGCCCCTCACACTGAGAGGAGGCTGGCCATGGAGGAAAGGGCAGAGCTCTGACCACCCAAGGCCTATCAAGTTGTGTGCCCCTGCGGTCAGCCTCGGACACCCTGGCTGTTTTGCTTAAGGAAACTAGCCATGTTGGTACCTTCGCATCTGTGGTATCTGTGCTGGTCTGATGGATGGAGCACAGTGAGCTCAGGAAACCAAAGTGGGCACCAAGAAACTCAATTTCCTGCTTCCATTAAGTCCCACCCTCCTCCATGTCCTTTTGGAGTCAAATCTACCTGTCTTCAGCATTTTTTCGTCTCATGCCAAGTTGAGCATGTTATATTACTAATAATACCTTTGCATCTGTTCACTCTAAGACTAGGGAGTTGGATCACTGTAGCACTTTGCAAAGACAGTGCTTCACAGTCATTTTTATTATTACTTTTAGTAGTTTGTAGCAGCACAGTGAATACCTTTTAATTAGCTCATACTGTGTTATGTATTCAGTAATCATTTTCTGGTCACAACTTTAAAAGGTGTTGAATTGTTAACCATCTCCAATCCAAAAATTATACTTGAGTTATGTAAGTAGAGCAATAATGCCACAAACACAGATTTCTGCGTTGCTCATTGCAAAGACTAGAAATGCTTCACATCTCTAACATTTCTAAATTTAGAATAAGCAAAGCTTGAGGTGGAGTGAGATATTGGGAAAAATGCAAGAATACTGGTGAGTAGACTCAGGGTCTACTCCTGGTTTGATTATTAGTCAGCTATGTGATTTTGGGTAAGATTTTTAAGCTCCCTGAACCTCAGGTTCTTGAAAAGATGAAATGGATTCTGGATTAGATGACCTCTGAAATCCTTTCTAGCAATACAGTCTGATTCTAGAATTCTGTGTGACTAGAAGTCAGTGCCTTAGGCTAAGCTTACAACTACTGTCAAAAAGCCTGAAGCATTTATTAACAGTTAATTGCAGATGGTCTGATATTAGTCATTTTGTGGAGAGAATTCAGTGTCAGAATTACTCCCTATAATTTGAAGTGAACTAAAATGAAAGGGACACAAAAAGAAAAAATACACACATGAAATGCTTACATAGTTTAAAAATAAATATAAAAGAGAAGCTATGTCCACGTTTGTGATACATAATCATAAACTGTATATATTGAATGCATGGTTGCCATGGGAATATAGAATAAGAACAGATGTGTGTGCCCTTGGGAAATTTCCAATTTGGGGGGATTCCAAATAGTCATAGAAACAACTTTAAACTTTAAAAGACCAGAGAGAAACATCTGCTCTTCTCAGAGACTTAGGAGAGAAACATTCTGGAGGTTAGGAGCTGAGACAATAGGGGTGGATATAGTACATCACTGAATAGGGATCCAGGGAATCTTAGGAAAACTTGGAAATATGATGAAGGCCAGATGTGCATTAAGCAGAAGGGGAAAGGAGGGAACCTCAAGGATATGGGGAAAAAAAACATTCTAGATTATCCTGAACAGAAGGTTCATTTTATAATATATTGGCAAACCCAAGCAGGACTCCAAGTTAGTACATTTCAGAAAAATGGATGGAGGTATCTATGTTATCAGCAGTTTTGAAATCACATGGACTAAAGGAAGTACTGTTTTCCCTTTTCATAAGTTCCAGTGCATAACATAATGTGTCTTATTATTACTTATTAATGTGTCTTATAATTACTTAATCAAGTAATTAAGTAGCAGATCTAAAAATCCAAAAACAAGTTTGTCCTACATCTAGAACTTCTGTACCTTCCATTATACTTCAAAGGCTTAGAACAGAACTTGGATTTAAGTTTTAAGACTAGAGACAAAAACCAATTTGGGGAGCATATTGAATCTCTCTGTAATAATTGCCTTGAAAATACCTTAGCCTGGTGGCTTTCAACTTGTAGGGCTGGGGTAGGGTGGTGCTTCACTTCCCTGAGATGGCAAGATGGCATTAGGGGATATTTCAGTGACCTGAAGATCTTCCTGACATTGACCCCTGAGTTCAGGGCTGCTAAATATTCTCCAGTACATAGCATAGTGCTGAATGAATGGGCAATTCCTTCAGATTCTCATTACGAGCCCATTTCCATCTGGGATGGATAAAAGGCACAATGATGAGCAGTAAATCAGAAGTCTAGCATAGAAAACTGGGGATTTGCTGCTGGGAGAACGTCAAGGTCCTGATGGGTAAGGTGTCTCCTGGTGTCAGGCTCTTAGGGATGCGGCACAGACACAGTCCCTGCCCCAGAGAGGTTTCCATCCTGCTAGTGGAGAAACCTGGAAAGGAATCACTGCAGCCAAGATGTGTTCTCATGAAGGTGTGTACAGTGGTCATCAGGAGCATGGAGGAGGATGTACCCTCTCAGAGCAGTATTCTTAAAGGACTGTCAGAACATATTTCAGAGTTTTGTAGACTGTGTGTGGTATGGATTTGAGAGAAGCAGAAGTTCATTAGCTAGTTATCTTAGTAAAGAAGGTAAGTACGTCCTGCATTGAGGACCTGACCAGCCAAGAAAAAGGGATTAGAACCTTGGGGAGATGTTACCAGGACATGATCTGTTGTAAATATACAAAAATAATGCCATGGGTAGGAGAAGAGTGGGAAACCAGGCAAAGATTATTGTCTCTGAGGGAAGGCCTCATGACTAGCGGGAACCTGATGTCAAAAATGCCCCCCAAAAGCTGATGAAAACATGGAATTTGGCAGGAAGATAGTCCTTTGACCTTGGTAAGTCATATGGCACAGAAGCAGATAAGCAAAGCTGAGTTCTTAACCTCATACTGTTGGACAAGCTGCTTGGGCAAGTGTGTGACTTTCAAGCATAGGGATCATGTCTTCTTCTCTGTGTCTCCACCTGGCACGATACAGATTTCTTTATTGATTGAATGAATGAATTGGAGACATTCCAAAAATGAGCTTGTTCTCAGGAATATGTACCAAGAGTTTAGTTGGGGATAACTTCAAGCTGTCAGTGGCAGAAAACAGCTGAAATGGGAAATTATACAGTTAAAATCTGTAAGTTATTTTATTCACAATGATTGTTTTCTGCCATCATCATTCAACCCAAAATATGTGACTGTTTTGGGCTGTGAGGTTTCTGATGGTATAGTATGGTATGAGGCTGGCACATGGATATGTGCATTACAAACTATCAGTATGCTTGATTCATTTGGTCTATTCATGTGGAAGTTTCTTTAAAATAATGGATTCTGCAAGGTTAAGGGAAAACTGAGTGCTTACATGAAAACTATTTTCTACTCATAACTTGAGCTGTGTTTGAAAAGAGTAAAGGTGGCCTTCTATTTGCGGGGTCTGTTCTCTGTGCTTTTCTTAGACATTAAAGTAACTTCTAATTGCCACTCTTTAACTGAATCCTAGAAGAATGACAGTGATTCACAAGTGTTAGTAAAGTGCGGTGGAAATCTGGAATGTATTTACTGCAGTTGTTCGGACTCTCAAAGATCAAGCCTTCATTGGATGTGATAGGATAGAAGAGAATGGGAAGAAAAGTTAGAGCATTTCTAACTGACAACAGCATTTCTTAGAAATTGTTAAGCAAGAAGCTGAAAGCAAAATGACTTTCAGAAATATAGGATTTCAGTATTAATCCAGTTTTTAAAATGCCTTTAGCTCCAGGAAAATATAGGTCATGGTATAAAAGCCTCTCTCTCCCCCTCTTCTCCCTACTGTTGACATACCATAGTGGTATTATCAGCTATCCCCAAACTCCTGCTATGTTCTGAATTTTGAAGACATTTAATTTTACCCACTTTACTGCCAAATTCTGTCACTCACACCACCCTGGGGCTAACACTGCATGGGTGCATTATGGGACGGCTTTATCGTCTTCTGAAACTTCAGCTTTTGGCTATTGCTTCCGGGAGAATGAGAAGCCCGATGCATGTCTCTCTGTTGGAGTGACAAGTTTTGTGAACCTCCTGTCCATATTTCTTATTGTAATTTTTTTAATTACACATATAAAAAAATCTAAAAAATGAAAGCCCTTTCATTGTTCTTCCATGATGCCCATTCCAGCTCCCCAGAAATAAGGGCTAACAATTTGGTGTGTCAAACTGTTGCTTTCAGATTTCAATTTGAACTTAGTGCCTAGAGCTTATATTCACTAACATTCTATGTGTAGAAGTAGTGTCAGAACACCATCAAGATGTTGTTTTAAACAGTCTCTGGGGAAACCCAGCTTTTGTGTTTTATCCCTCATAATTATATCTGTGTTGATAGCTCAGTTGGTAAAGAATCTGCTTGCAATGCAGGAGACCCCGGTTCCATTCCTGGGTCAGGAAGATGCACTGGAGAAGGGATAGGCTACCCACTCCAGTATTCTTGGGCTTCCCTTGGGCTCAGCTGGTAAAGAATCCACCTGCAATGTGGGAGACCTGGGTTCAATCCCTGGGTTGGAAAGATCCCTTGGAGAAGGGAAAGGCTACCCACTCCAGTAGTCTGGCCTGGGGAATTCCATGGACTTTGTAGTCCATGGGGTCGCAAAGAGTTGGACACGTCCGAGTGGCTTTCACTTTCACTTTCGTATATATCCCTCAGTGATTGCAAGCACATGATCTCTAGGTTTTATAGCCCCCAAACATATTTTGTATGTCTTGCCCAATGATTTTTAACAATCTATGAATCAGTTGCCAACATCTGAAAATCAGGATTTTTTACGTAAAAATCGGAGGTCTGGCTAATCTTGAAAAATAGGAAGATTTGCAACCTTGAAGACACATTTCTGTGAGGTAACAATT
This sequence comes from Muntiacus reevesi, assembly GCF_963930625.1. Classification (NCBI taxonomy): domain Eukaryota; kingdom Metazoa; phylum Chordata; class Mammalia; order Artiodactyla; family Cervidae; genus Muntiacus; species Muntiacus reevesi. The sequence goes on along the minus strand of NC_089249.1, from coordinate 63,818,291 downwards.
GTCTAGAGGTGGGCAGGAGCAGCCCCTACAGACACAATATGCTGTATGCCATACCCTTAACTGCTGTTGACTGTATTACAGAAGGGGATCTGCACTTGTTTGCATTACCTACTGGTCCATATAAATATACAGAGTTGAATTTGCAACTCTAATCACTAAGCATCAGATTTGAGAGCAGAGAATGTTATGGATAGGGTGACCATATAAATAATTGTCCAAATTAGAAGACTTTGAAATTAAAAAGGGGTGTTCTTAATAATTATACCAGGCATAAACCAGGACTATCCTAGACAAACCAAGATGTATGGTCTCCCTATATATGGATCTCTTCCTTCAACTACTTCATTTGACTAATGAGAAAACTGGATCCTAGAAAGAGGAAGGAATTTGCCTGTTAACAGTCAGCAAATAAACTCATGGCAAAGTTGCCTTCATTACCCTGATTCCCAGTCCCCTGCTTTCTCCAATAGAACATGCTCTATATGATAGGTGTGAGCACCATAGCCTCCTTCAATTTTTTATAGTTAATGATTTTATATTTATAGTTAATGATTATCACGTAGCTAATTTTCTGTGAGAAACTGTATACAAATCAATAGCTTGTATCATCGGTAACATTTCTATTATGAATGTAACTAATGATTTGGGCTACAGCACATAAAAGGATGTTTAAAACATTGGTAGGCTTGAGAACTAGAGAGTAAACACAATAAATGTCTCATTTTACTAGACACAATAAGAGATATATTTAGAAGTGCTAATTGTGCATATTAAAAAAAAAAAAACTCTTAAGTAAGTACCTGATAACTGTCTTGATAAAAAGCAAAGTATATTGACTTTTTGATCATTGGCTATCGCCTCGTAATTAATACTAATTATTCCTTTAAGAGATGTCTAAGATCCTAAATTCCCAAATCCTTGACCACCTGTCTATTACCTTGTTGATTTCCAAGAAATATTTGTCCACAGAACACTCCATATGAGACCAATGGATGCTCTTAATCACTTGCATGGACTTTAGCCCCATATCTATGTCTCTCACAGGGAACTGGACTGGACCACATGTAAACTTTATGGTTACCTCTCAGCCTTCCATGAAGGCTGAGGCCAAAGGCTAGTCAGAGAACTCTCCTTCAAGATGCCATTTTCCAGTGACCTACTTGTCTCCAACTTGTCTTTCCAAGAGACCTTGCAAGCAGCAGACTACTCTTACCACGTCAGCTGCACAAGAAGGAAACCCTTCTTGCCAAAACCTAAAGCAGAGCTAACCTAGGGGCCCACTCTGTGCTTCGTTTTCCTTGGAATGTACTCTGGTCCTGACTAACTTTTCAAATGTGGGTCCATGCAGGAGACGTGACGGGGATACATTTCACTACACTGGCCTTGTGTAGTTGAGGAGAGCCAAGAAAAATAAAGTGAGCAGAGTCTTCTCACCTGACTCCCTTACACCTTACCTCTGCTACAACATCTTCCGCTAGTCCTGGAAGAGCTCCTCTTTTCTTTGACTTTTGTCAGAGCTGCTTTTCTGTGGAGTGATTTGATACAGGAGAGGATCAGTGACCAACTATGTCCTTTAGACTCAAAATATAAGCCACATACATGGGTAACTTTTTCTTTAACACACCTCAACAGGAAAAGTTGTCTTCTGAGCGAGCCAAAGAGACCAGACGCCTGGAGTTGTGCTTTGTAATAGTGATGTGTGGTCACTGAGCCTTTGAAGCCTTAATATTTTGGCTACATTGATACAAGTGAAAATATCATGAAGCTAATTTTTATATTTTTTAAAAATTTAAACAACATACCTTTTTATTTACAACAAAGCCAATTAAAAGAGCTACAAAAGGAAATCTTTCAAACAAAACACAAATTTACCGAGATAGAACTTATTTTCAACAAACATATTTTTCTATAATATAACTGTTTACAAAGTTTTTCATATGAATTGTTTCATCCCTCCTCCCCTAGAACTGTGTACAGTATGCAATCCTTTCCCTAAATGATGGGGGGTAGGGTGGATAGAATGTACAGATGCATACATACAGGATGCTTCTATAGGCATGAGACATCTCTAAAAGGATTCACAGAAATTCATAACAATGGTCACCTCTAGAGATGGGTCCTGAGAAGCTGGGCTCAGAAGTGAGAAGCCTACTTGGCATTGCATGCCATTTTATACCTTTTAAATGTTGAATTCCATGAATACAGTTTTAATTTTAACAAAAATGGGATCATACTATACACTGTAGTATAATCTCATTGTTATATGATGTTACAAGCATCTTTCCTCAATATTCCATCATGTATAGATTCTGCATCTTAGCTTTATGGCTCTAACAGTTCTGTTAGTAAAGATATAACAACTATGTGTCCCCCCACCAAACTAGTCTAATCATTTGAATTCTCACTGGCAATTCCATCAGGTCTCCCTCGATATATCCTAAATTATATACTTACTTTGGTGGCTGAGATGGTGAAGAATCTGACTGCAGTGTCAGAGACCCAGGTTCAATCTTTGGGTTAGGAAGATTCCTCTGGAGAAGATAATGGCTGTCCACTCCAGTATTATTGCCTGGAGAATTCCATGGACAGAGGAGCCTGGTGGGCTATAGTTCATGGAGACGCAGATTTAGACACAACTGAGCAACTAACACTTTAACCTTTCACTTTGTGCCAGGCACTATATTATATATATATATATATATATATGTATATATATCATATATAATAAATGTACCACTCACTGAGTCCTATCAACAATTCTATGAGGCAGGTACCATGAATATGCCCATTTTATAAAATTTAAAACACAAAACTGAGGCTTAGAAAGATTAAATAACTTGTCTAAGGTCATAAGGTCACATATTCTAAAATCCATGCTCTTTTAACTTCTTTTTGTCCTAGATTGAACCCATTCAATCTAGGAGAGACAAGTCTCGAGACTGAGTTTGTTAGTTCCTTAATTGATCTCAAAGCAGCAGCGTTGCCTGCATACATTTTTATGTGGTCTCAACAGTGAGGAAAAGAACGGTGAACCAGATCCACCACACAAGATAAGTCCACAACACTAATAATCCTTCTCTGCCACAGCTGATGAAAATTATGCATAGCACATTTTACTTTACAAATTACAAAAGTCTCTAAAGTATATGTGCTTGTGAAAAACATACCGAACAGTCCATTCAGTTAATACACAAACAGTAATTACAATATTAAAAATTTTAACACATACCTATGTACAAAGTTGGGGCTTCCCAGGTGGCACTAGTGATAAACAGCCAACCTGATGGCAGGTTTGATCCCTGGATCAGGAAGATCTCCTGGAAAAGGGAATGGAAACCCACCCCAGGATTCTTGCCTGGAGAATTCCAAGGACAGAGGAGCCTGGCAGGCTACACTCCACAGAGTCTCAAAGAGTTGGACACAACTGAAGTGACTTAGTATGCACCCGTGTACAAAGTTAGTTGTTCTATCAGTAGGGTCAATGATCCATGTAGGATTGCCAGTTAAGACACCTTTTTTTTTCCCCAACTGCCACAGATTACTCACCAATGAAACTGTGAGATGTATCAGTTCAGTTCAGTCGCTCAGTCATGTCCAGCTCTTTGCGACCCCATGGACTGCAGCACGCTAGGCTTCCCTGTCCATCACCAACTCCTGGAGTTTGCTCAAACTCATGTCCGTCGAGTTGGTGATGCCATCCAACCATCTCATCCTCTGTCGTCCCCTTCTCCTCCTGCCTTCAATCTTTCCCAGCATCAGGGTCTTTCCCAGTGAGTCAGTTCTTCGCATCAGGTGACCAAAGTACTGGAGTTTCAGCTTCAGCATCAGTCCTTCCAATGAATATTTAGGACTGATTTCCTTTAGAATGGACTAGTTGGATCCCCTTCCAGTCCAACGGACTCTCAGGAGTCTCTCCGACACCACAGATACTTTTCCTTTATGGAAGAGATAAGCATTTTTTCAACTTTATGATCAGTGTATGTTTGTGTTAGTTGCTCAGTCATGTCTGACTCTTTGCAACCACATGGACTGTAGCCTGCTAGGCTCCTCTGTCCATGGGATTTTCCAGGCAAGAATGCTGGGGTAGATTGTCATTTATTCCTCCAGGGCATCTTCCCAACCCAGTAATCAAAGTTGGGTCTCCTGCATTGGCAGGCAGACCCTTTACCATTTGAGTCACCAGGGAAGCCAGTAGCAGTTACCAAATCAACTGGAGAGCTTTTAATCATAGCATTAATTTCATTTCTTAGAGCTTCATGAACCACCTCTCCAGCTTGTCTTGCTAGGGTTACTGCATAACCAATGCATTCGTGCCAAGGATCAGTCATCTCCTCTTGCAGGAGGACATGAGGCTGGGACCCCGGCAGGATCCAGTGCTGGGGTCTTCCAGAGGGAGAACTAATTTCAACTTTGGGGGGGGGGGAAGCGCTATTTTAATGCTATTACCAGAAATGCTAAAATTACCAGTTACTCACATTAATTTCTACTGGACAGAGCTATTCTATAGCATATGTCATGCCCATAAATGAAGTCAGATTCAGTTGCAGGCTTAAGAACCATAGTGACCTTTGCCATCACAAGTCTGAAATGAGTAGAGTCTGCTAGTAGTTACCTAATAGAACTTGTTTATTCACAAGGCTGCATGTGATAGAACCCAGTAGGGGCAGAAGTTCTATCATGGCCTTTACATTTACCTGGATATGAGAACATGGTGGAAGCATTGGGCCCTTCTTTCTGGATAAATCAGGCCAGTTTTTAAAAGACTGATCGCCTTCCCCACATCTCCCAGGGTGCTGTTTCTTGCACAGCTCTTTGCTTCCCAGAGTCCCGAGTCTGACAGCACCCTGAGGCTTCTGTGCCATGTCACGCATAAGGCACTTGGTCCCACACCACGCCAGCTGCGAGCGCCATATGGAAAAGCTGTCCCATATACACTGTACAGAGTGTTTCTGAGGCCAGAAGGAATGTGGAAGAATGTGTAATTGATCTAGCTGTATCTTTTCCTTCCCTTTGAAAATTGTAATCATTGACATATCTTTAGTCTAGAAATAGAATCATGTAGGGAGATAATTCTGAGTCAAAACCAAATATGTACTTTTGTTTTTATATGGACATGGGGCTGTATATGGATGTATGAAGATGTAGGTTGACCATTTAGATGTGTTTGACTTTCCAATAAAATGTGTGGATGTATAGATGAATGGAGATGGTATGTGTCAAGCAGGATTTTTTGTATTTGAAGCAAAGATTTCCTCCTTCTACAATAGTTGGAAAGAAAGTTCTGTTTCTGCTTCTGCTTCTGCCTGGTTTAGGTGCAGATTTCTCCTAAATGGCTGCTGAGGATTGATGCAGAAGGTCATTGTCTTGACTGAGCCCAGCCTTGGGGATGTGCCTTTCATCACTCAAAGAGCAGGGATCAGTGGCGCCATGTAGGGATGGTACCAACTAAAGCCAGGCTTCAGGCTGTATTTGCCTTTGGAGTAACCGCTTTTCTTCTTTTCCTTCCACCTCTTCTAGGCAGAACAGGGCTGCTTGCTGATCTCTTGCCCAGTTTTGCTGTGGAGATTATGCCAGGTATTCAGTCATTTAACTCTGTATTTGCTTAATTTGCTACCCCTCCATCTGTCTTGCTTCTGCATTAGTTACTAATTGCTCCTTTAACTTATTTGCACATTTGTCTATATATGTCTGTGGTATTTTCCAGGATGAACTAAGCCCATTGGAAGAGCCTTGAAACTGTATTCCTTCTGTTACTAGGCCCTAAAAGAATAATGGTGATTAAAAATAGGCTGAGATGGGGCCCCAGTCCTTGTATGTCGGGTATGCAGGCCCTTTGACAGTCTCAGTATCTTAGTTGCACCCAGTTGCTATAAGTATCTTTAATGGAGTTGTTATTTATCTGCATTCCTTGTTCCCTAAGTTTCATGTTTGAAAGTGAAAGTCGCTCAGTCATGTCCAAGTCTTTGCGACCCCATGGACTATAGAGTCCATGGAATTCTCTAGGCCAGAATACTGGAGTGAGTAGCCTTTCCCTTCTCCAGGGGATCTTCCCAACCCAGGGATCAAACCCAGATCTCCTGCATTGCAGGCAGATTCTTTACCAGCTGAGCCACTGGGAAGCCCAAGAATACTGGAGTGGGTAGCCTATCCCTTCTCCAGCGCATCTTCCTGACCCAGGTATCGAACTGGAATCTCCTGCATTGCAGGCGGATTCTTTACTAACTGAGCTATCAGGGAAGCCCAAGTTTAATATTTACCCATTCATTATTGTACAACCATGTTACTTGGAATTGCCTTTTATAACTTCACCAAAACATTTTTTCAAACCTTATGAAAGCTATGTACCCCTCCTACCTTGAAAAGTACACATTTACAGGTCTATATTGCTTCCTATACAATCTGTATTGCTTTGTATACAATAACAAAGCAATTACAAAGCAATAACAAAGCAATTTAGGACTTTTTGACCTCCTAATTCCCTGGGGTCACTGACCCTATGTGAAGGACACCTGCACCAAATGCACACCTCTGTCTTTTTCTGTAGCTTCTTTTGAACATATCAGCTAGACAAGCCAGCAGTAGTTTGATGCTGCACTATAGCCCATCATGGAAGGAGCTCAGAGAGAAACAAGAATGAACTATGGGAGAGGACATATCCAAACACAGAAAGTAGAAAAGGGTGAGATTCAGTTTTGCTTTGGAGGGCTTCTGCCAAAGGGTTAAGAGCTGACTAATAATTGAGAGCAACAGAAAAATATAAAATAATCCTGGCGATTGTTTTAGACTTGATTCAAGTTTTAAGAAATATTCAGAGTCCTCACAATTGAGCTTCACTCTTCTGTGAAATCTCCAGATGCTTTCCCATTAGCGGCTTAACCCAAACACAGACATTCTTCTTACTGATGTTGATCCCAAGATCACAAATAGATATTTCTTTGTGATCCACCTTATCCAGAGTTCAGTCAATTTGTACTTATTTTTTCATCAGAAAAAAACCCACAGTGTTACACTGCATTGCTTCAAACTACATGTTGTATCTCCAACTCCCAAGGAAAAGTTAATGTCTTTCTCATATCTGGTCCTGGTCCTCTGAATTTCCCTCCCTTCTGACTCCAAGAATCCTTTCATGGCTAACATTTTTTGTTTCTCCAGGGCAACCTGCTAGTCTTTAATCCTTGACTGCCTGACCCAAGTTGTAGCTACTATACCACACAGCTCTTCTAGTCCTCAGGGCCCATATCTATCTCAGGTCACATTGTGTTATTATGTTAGTGCAAAGGCAAGGCCAAAGCCTTCAACTATCTACTGTCCTCAGCAAGAAGCTCTTCCAGAACATTCTGGCCTTCTCACTTCCGCCCTGAAGAGAGGGTGACCTGGTTAATTTGAGTGTATTTCTATTGGGTGAGTGAAGAGGGACACTTAGGAAATCGAAGTTGTGTGTTTTCTCTGAGAAAATTATGTTCTAAGCAAAGGTCAAATAACTTTATCATTATCACAAAACCCTTTATCTAACGAAGATGTCATATTCTCAAGCTCTAAATGAATGTCCTATTTTGTTGAAGAAATATTTAATAACTAAAATTCAAACAAAATAATGTATACTTGAAATTGGTTACAAAGGGATTTTTGGTAGATGGTTTTCAATCAAAATGAATTGCTTTAATCTTTTGCTTTGAAAGGAAATCATGGCTCATTCCAGTCCATCCCAGGCTCCCAGCAGGACATTAGGTCTTATAGCCAAGTCCCAAAAGCATGACATCAAGTCACTCGAGGGCCACAGTCATTTTTATCTAAGCCAGATAGAATTTGTTTCCTTTCGCTTTATCTGTTGGATGGGCAAATGAATTAAATTCATATTCAGTCTCTGGCAGAGCTGTGAAAATAGCTGATGTTAACAAACATGATCAGATATACACATTAGCCCTTGCTGGTCATCACAGCCTGAACCACTTTAGTCCGTGGCTCTGCTGGCTGTGTAGTGTGGTCAGCCTGCCTGTGATCAAACCATTCTTAGGGGACAGGGACAGCATTTCTCTATCAGAGCCTTTGTCTCTATAGTTTTTTCTAGGAAATGGTTTTAATCTCAGTTCTGATGCTGAGCACAGGAAAGGCATCAAGAGGCAGTCAGCAGAGAAAGCAGATGGCTACATAAGGGACCTGGACCGCCTAGAGGTGTTCTGATTTAGACCACATAGACACGGAGAACTTTTTCCCAGGACTTACACTATTAAGTGATAAGATTAATTTGACTACAAAAGATACGTATTCATGGAAATCACCACTCTATAGCTCAGCAAGCAAAGTCCCCTGTCCCCAGCCAGGGATTTCTCTGCTCTTGTCCCCTACCTATTCTGACACCACAGTCAGTAAGGTAAGCCCTTTCCCTGGGAAGGGGCCCTGAAATTGCTCCTAGCGTTTCATAGTGGACATGATGTGTGCTCAGTATGACCTGGGTAACTGTCCCTGCCCTCCACGCCCCAGCCCAGCCCTGGGAGGGCCTGCACCTCTCAGAGTCAGAGCCCCTCCTGAGTCTGGGGGCTCTGTGCCCCGTTGCACGCTCCCTCTCCCAGGGAGGCCCGGCGGGGCCGCCGCGAGTGCAGGTCTCTCTGTGCATCCCTGCAGAGTGGGTGTTTGTCGGCCTGGTGGTCCTGGGAGTCGTCCTCTCCTTCGTCCTGGTGGGGATCTGCTGGTGCCAGTGCTGTCCTCACAGCTGCTGCTGCTACGTCCGCTGCCCATGCTGCCCCGACTCCTGCTGCTGCCCTCGGGCCTGTGAGTAAGAAACGCCGCCTTCCACCAGCCAGCTCTGTGCCCTGAGCGCCTCGTCCGCCACCTGTCCTTCCACCCCAGAACGCATCATCCCAGCCTGCCCTCTGCTGGGAGCCCCTGACTTCCTGAGATGCCCATTCCCGTTTGCCTTCTCACACACAGGCACCTCTCCATGCCTTTGATCCACACTTACGTCCCTGCATTTGGAGTTCTCTTAATACTACTGATGAAAGGAAGGGCAGGTTCAGGATGGTGAGGTTGTGGGGTAAGGCTTTTGCCCTCTCCTTGGGCATCTAAACTAGAGAACACTTTTCTCTGGCCATGCCTCTCACGTGCAGAGAACTCTTCTTTTTACCAGTAGCATGTGCAAAGTACAGCCTTTGGGTCCCCTCCAGCCACAGAGGAGTCTTATTTACTCCTATGACAAAATGGTCCACAAAGGAACTCGTCCTCATTTGGGGATTCACAATTTTACCTCCCTGGCAGCCCATATAGGCATTAAGTTTGGCACCCCTGCCGTAAACATCTTGAAGGAGAGAGAGACACAATATGTATCTTTAGTATCCTTAGGAACACTGCGGATTCTGTGAGGCATCAGGTTATCTGCTCTGCTTTTGAACTCAAAGAGCAGGGCCATGTGTCAGCGCATGGCTGGCTTCACCTCTCTAGAAGAGGTTTGGATCCTCTGGGCAGTCCGAGTGGTAGGCCTCCTACAGAGGCTGAGGCAGCCCACATTCAGGGTGGTTGAGAGTGGGCTGCTGCTGCCCCAGGGGAGGCTGCTGTGACAGCTCCCAGCACCACTGAATTACTCAGTTGCCAGGTACTACTAAACACTATAATCCCTTATGTCACTGCTGGAGGAGTCCAGGAGAGTTGGGGAGAGTGCTTCCAATGAATCACGTCAGGCCTAGTAGAACACACACATACATACGTGAGCCCACGCCGGCGCATACATCCAGGAGCTCCCTTAAGTGCATCCTCAGGGATTCTTGATGTGAGGGTTGTGGAGGGTGGAACGATGTAATCTCTCTTGCTCTTCATCTCCCTCCACAGTGTATGAAGCAGGGAAAGCAGCAAAGGCCGGGTACCCTCCCTCTGTCTCCGGTGTCCCTGGGCCTTACTCCATCCCCTCTGTCCCCTTGGGAGGAGCCCCCTCATCTGGCATGCTGATGGACAAGCCGCATCCACCTCCCCTGGCACCAAGTGACTCCACTGGAGGAAGCCACAGTGGTAAATGCAGTTCCAGACTGTCCTGCCCCATGCTCCTGTTGGGCTTCCGTTCTGATTCCTTGCTGATAAGAACCATCAGCTCAGTGATGCTTCTGTGGACAATGAGTATGTCCATTCCGGAAATGGGATCCTGACAGCTGGATCAGATATCTCCTGAAATGCATGTCAAGTTTGCCAAGGGCTATAGGACATAGTTGCCCCTTGCTTTCTTCCTGGGCCCCACAATAACTAAAATCATAAGAAAGAGAGACAATGTTGATCATTGTCTCTGAATGTTGATCCCTGAATGTTGATCATTCAGTTAATAAGTAGTTATCTCTTTCATGCCTAGTGCTCAGGACTTTACCGGGTCCTCTGAGGAACACCCAGAGTGTAGGACATGGTTTGTCTAACCAGCAGTATGGCCCAACCAGGCAAAGAGAATGGACCTTTACTAGACAATTAGGTGCTACAGTGTATGTACTGGGAGTTCAAAGAAGAAAGAGCTGGAATGCTTACAAAGTCTTCAGGGAGGAGGTGAGATTAGACCCAGGCTTAGAGGAGTGAGAAGGATTAGGAAAGCAGAGACACTCACAGGCCAACAGAGTGGAAACCCAGAGCTAAAAGAAGAGTGTGTGTGTTTGACCAGCTTTTTGGTCTGGCTGGCAGACCATGGAGGAATATGGTGGAGCTAGAGTAGGCAGGGCCTTGGAGGCCCCCAGAAGAGCCTGGGTTGGTGCCATAGTAACTGAGAACCCCTGCAGCCAGGCTCCTGAGTGGCAAGGTGACGTGCTGACAAAGTGCTGAGTAGACAGAGGAGAACCAGAGACCTTGAGCCGAGGTGTGATGGATAGGTTTCAGGTGGGACATTATGATGCAGACAGAGGGAGTTGAGTGGTAAATCTGAGAGACGCTTTGACAGAGCAAGCAATCGGATGTTGGAAATCTTTAGGATGAGCCCAAGTTGTCTAGTGGTGTATATCCTAGACAGAGAAGAAATAACTGGTAAGGAGAGTTTATTTGGATGATGATTAGCACCACTGAGGGCATGATAAATTTGTTCTTATAGGCAAGGGTAGAAGCGTATAGGGGCGTTAAAATGGAGCTTTCCGGGAGGCAATCTGAACAGGACTATACAGAGTACTAACAGTCAGAACTGTGTACGGAATATATTTAGGAGGTGACTTTTAAATCCCTAGATGTAAATGAGCCACAGGGTTGGTGAAACAGAGGTTTCTCCCCTGGAGGGCTCTGGACAGACGTCAGTGGGAAGCGGGGGAGAATGTCTAGTTCGTTTAGTGACCTGTCAGTGCTCCACCATGGAAGGGGTGGGTATCCTCAGTGAGTAATTGGTACTTGTGTTTTTTCTCTCTCAGAAACTATTAGTAGAATTCTGATGTATGACATCGGGAATGAGTCATAGACTGAGAAGTAAAAGTTAATCATCAAGGACACACAGGGCATTAGAGAAATAAAAACAATACAGTCCATTTTTTCCAAAGGATGCAGAGGGCAAAAGAGGCATTAATAGGACTTGTCTCTGCCTTTTTCTCCCAATCTTCTTTCTCTTTCCTTCCCACCAGGACCCTTTCCCCTTAGTTTTTACTGAGTAGATTCTCTTAATAAAATGACTATTATTTATAGGATGGCAAATACTTCTCTCCTGTTTTCAACTTTTTTCCAGTTCCTGCTTGTTGCAGTTCAATCATTTTGACTCCATCCTGCCATGCTAACCAACTGTAGTTAGAAGGGACTTAAAAAAAATAGGAAAAAAATATGAGTTCACATAGTGAGAAATTCCAAGGTAAGGTGGTTCTGGGGTTGGTTAATGGAAGAGTTCAAGTGGCATCACTGAGAGACCTGCTTCTTTCCATCTTTCGTTCAGCATCCTGAGTGCATCCTCTGTTCTGGACTAGTTCCCCTCCAGACCCCATGATGACTACCATAGTCTCAGATACTATATGCATTCAGAGATGGAAAAGATACGCTTCTTCCTTGTGCTTCTTTGCCCAAGAGGGAGGAAAGCTTTTCCATAAGTCTCCTTCCCTTCCAGCAGACTTCTACATGTCATTTTATTGGCAAGAATTATGTCCTGTCTCCATTCCTAAACCAATTGACTTGGACCCACCAAGACTCATCTCTCAGGCCAAAACACCTATTCACCTCAGAAATGTACAGTCTGTTAGCCAGGAAAAAGGGGAGGATGCACAACCAGCTTTGGCCACAGCTAGTCTGGCTCATGTTACCTGGCTTACTGAGTCAGAAGTGAATTCTTCATGATCCCTACCAGGTACATTTCTGTACTCATTGTCCCATGGACAGAATTACTGATGGCATTTAGCTATTTCTCCTTTAAGAAAGGTGGCTTAAGCCAGCATTCCATGTAGGTTGTTTTTCAAAGAATGTTAGAAGTGTTAAGAAATGCTGATTTAAAAGATGTAAATTTAGCCTATTTTATATTTTTATGCTACTTCAATTTTAGGGTAATCATCTAGCAGCAGTAATTTTTCAGATTACATTTGTACACAATACTCTTTGAATGTTCTGTATAGTTGAAAAGGCATCTTTGATGAGCTATATATAGTATAGCCAGTTAGTTACCAAATGGGGGAGAGAGAAAAGGAATCCTGACTCCTCCTCCCATTCTTCATAGCAGCTATTTATTACCTCTTTACAAAAAAAAAAAAAAAAAGGACTGTATCCTTCTGCCCTTCTCTGGATCCATTGCTTTGTCAAGGTTCTCTTTTTATTGAATCTCCAAATCCCACCCCATTCCCACCTCATGTGTCTGGCCTTTCCTTCTTTAGTGACTTCTTCCTGTCAGCATTCAATACATGCTCAGATCTCTCGCATAAAAACACAACAATTTGCAAAAACCTCTTAGTCCTCTAATGCTGTGTCCCTGTCCACGTTCCCCTCTTCACAGATAAACTTCTTGATAGAGTTTTGAATATTTAATGTCTCCTTTTCATCTCCTCAGCTAACTTGCTGTCACTTTTACCTCTCCAAAGACCAGCTCTTGCGAAGACTGCCTTATTGCTAAATCTAATGGATGCTTCTCAAAGCTTGCCCCCCTTGACTTCTCAACAGCATTTGCCACCCCTGATGATACATTCATATTCTTTGCCCTCCTCAACACTGTATTTTGTAGCTTTCCCTAGTCATTTCGCTATATGCTGGCTGTTCTTCTCTGCACATCCCCTAGATGTTGGTGTCTCTGTTTTGTCCAAGGTCCTCTCCCTGGGAAATCTTACCTTGTGCATGGCCTCAGTCATCATCTGTATGCTGATGACTGCCAGTCTTTATGTGCATCCTCTCTCCTGTTCCTCAGTCCCACATATCCAACTGCCTTCTGGACATTTCTACCTGAATGTCTTTCAAGCATTTCCAATTCAACCTCTATCTAGGAAAGGGAATTCATCTGCTATTTCTCAACCTCAGACCAACTCCAGCATTTCTTATTTCAGCGGATGGCACTGTTATCCACCTAGTAGCCCAAACTAGAAGCAGGGACTTGATCCTTATCCTTTCCTGTTCCTCACTTCTCTCATCCAATTGGTCACCAAGTCCTTCAGATAGGCTTTCAAAATAACTTTGAATTGGACCATCTCTACTCAACTATCCTAGTCATTGCTGCCATCATCTCTTCCCTTGCTTGAATCCATTTTATTTTCATATCTACCTGGTCTCCACTCATCCTTCTTACAAAAGAACTGAATAGGCAAGTAGGGTTTTAAAATGTCATTTTTCAAACTAATAAGGATATATGCCTACTGTATGTATACAGAGAATATGCAAATTTTAAGCATCACTTCTCCCACAGCTGAGCTGCTCTCACCCTGGGGGTGGAATCTGGCAGCTGTTCCATTATCCATAAACAGTCTTCCTTAGCTTATTAAGGTAGGACAGGAAGAACAAGGCTATATACCCATGGATATCTGCCTCAGACACTTTTGCAAGTTCTACAAATTGGATTTGGTGTTAAAGGGGAAATTAGCTGAAAAATAGTTGAATCTTAATTGGATCAGAATTATCAGCTCTAATCTTTTAATAATAAGAATTTTAAAAATTTGGCATCAAAATGAATATCCCAATATTCCTTCTCCAGTAAAAATCAAAGTTGGTGAGGCTAGTAAATTAGAGGAGCTGAAGTATGAAAACCACACCAACCAAAGGACTTGGACCAGGCTGAAATTCAAAACAGAAATAAGTCTTCCACTGAACCTGAACTGAAACATTACCAGGAAAAAAAGTCATTTTCCAAAAAATGCTGGTCTTTGGCCAATAAAGATATTTATTGTAGGATATTTGTTATTAAATATTGTAGGATATTTCTTTTTAAAATATCACCACACCTCAGAGAGTTCTCTGATCTAAATTACAGATAAAAATCAGCCCGACACCATTCTGTTTTCAAATCAAGAAAAATTTAATGAATGCCTACAAATTTTTTCTCAAGGAGTTTACAGTCCAGCAGAATGGTTTTGGGGGGCTTGTGAATGGAAATAAAATGAGTGAAAAATAGAAAGGAGCATGTGATAAGACTGATCTCTGATTTCAGCTCAGAGAAGGCAAAGGCTCATCTGCTTGGAGGGACCAAGAAAGGTTTTCTGATGTTTTCTCTGCTCTCTGTGACACAGAGTCAGTTCCTACCACAATGAAAGAATTAGTTATAGTGTGCTGCCCAATCGAATTTACAGCTTTTGATTAAAAAAGAAAAATCTTTTCAAGGGAGAAGGGCCCAGCTTTCCAACTGCTGAAACCAGACGGACGATGCCTCTGGAGTCTACCAGCGCTCCACTCTGTCCTTTTTGACAAAGGAGACTGATTTAGATTTCTGAAATTATGAGCTGGTGTGACTGAGAATAACAGCTGAAAGTACTGGGCTGGCCTAAAGGTTTGTTCAGGTTTTTCATAAGATGTTACAGGAAAATCCAAACAAACTTTTTGCCCAAGCCAATACATAGCACAGTGATGTCTCTTTATATTGCCAGTACTGAAAGGCAAAGCTGACATCTTCATCTGAGACTGTAAATAGTTACTATAACTTTTCAGAGGCATGATAACCTATGCATACATGATCAATCTGTGTCATAATTAGGAGCATAAATTGTTATAATGACACAGAAAGCAATCTAAGCTCCAATCCAAGTTGCAGTTCAGGGAGATTTCCAACTGTTGCTTGAGGTGGCAGCCTTCTCTCACCACCAGGGGACAGCTGGGACATTGTCCCATATAGCAGTACTCTTCCCCCTTTATCTAAGTATTACTGAATGTCTGCCTTAACAGTGCTTCACACATTAAGAACACCTAGATAAAGACACAGCTGCAGGTAGAGTAGACCCCTTCTTTAAGGCCTGTAAACATGCTCCTTTTCTTAACTAAAAACGTTGTTGTTTACATTCCCTAAGTTGTGTCCAACTCTTCTGCAACCCTATGAACTGTAGCCCGCCAGGCTCATTTGTCCATGGGGTTCTCCAAGCAAGAATACTGGAGTGGGTTGCCATTTCCTTCTCCAGGGGATCTTCCTGGACCAGGGATCAAATTTGCATCTCCTACACAGGCAGGTGGATTCTTTACCTCTGAGCCCCTAGGGAAGCAGACTAAAAATATAATCATCAATAAAAATAACAAAACTAAACCTTTTGCCTAAACCTTGCTGTTCCCTCAAGCTACCATTCAAGGCTTCCCCTTCCTGTTTAAAATTCTCCAACAAACTCATCACATGTCTCTTCTGCCTTACTTTGTAATTCCTTGTAATACAGTTTCTATTCCTGATTTTCCTTTCATTCATTCATTCATACAAACTCACATGTTTGGGGTGTCTGCAGTGTGCTAGGTTCTACGCTAGGTGCTCATAGATACACAGAGAGAACTGGTCCTTGATCTCAGGAAGTTTACAATCTAGAGAAAGAAATTCTACTGTAAATAATCTTTCTTAAGAAAGCATTAACCTCACACCCATCCCCAGGCTGGCACCACTTCAGCTCAACTAAACATACTATGTTTGTTTAGGAATATACTCTGTGTAGAGCACCATCCTGGGCTTTACACTGAGCTAGAATGATAAGCATTCTTTTCCCTCAGGAATCTTTCAGAAGATTAAACATTTATACAAATCATTTGAAACAAATAGGAATATATTAAGGGACATATGATGAAAGTTCAAAGTAAATGATTTGTAATTTGGGGGTTGAATAGAGAGAGAAAAGAGAAAACTTTTCTAGCTAGAGAAAAAGAAAGCCTTTTGGATGAGATGTTTGTGCTGCCCCTAATAATTACAAAGAATGCAAAGTGCTCCACTGAGTTGGTCTTTGTTGTCTTCTTTCTTTTTTTCCTTTTTTGGTTTATGTATTTGTCTTCTCTGACTTATAAGATTATTTAAAAGGTGAAAATTATTAGTTGTATTTTGTAGACATGAAAACTGAGTCCTGGATAGGTCACCACTTATTTGAGGTCCTTGTGGCCCACAGGGTGCCCAGTTCCCCACTCCCCAGCCCTGTTTTATCCATCAGACACAAATGCCACAGAACAGACATAGCAGTTCTGTGGAATAATTGCATTTTAATTGAACTGTCTGTGCCTCTCTGTAAACGCCTCTGCAGAGATGGGAGGGTGCGGAGGATGATAAATAAAACCATTTCTGCTAATAATTGCTTCTGCATAAGGATTAAGGATCTAACCTCTGGGAGAAGGTGTCACTAAAAAGCATGTGTTGAGATTCATTAATTTTTTAAGTAATTCCACAGTTGAAGCTGCAAGTGGACTGCCCATCCTGTGCTTATGTAGAAAACCAATGCACCTGCAAATGGGTGTGTGGGCGTCTTCCCAGTTTTCAACACCAGGGCTGTGATTAGAGTCGGTGAAAGATGATATTTTAATCTTCCACATACATGCTTGTGTAGGGGGCTATGTCCACAGCAGGGGAACATAAGCAGAGAGCAGAGAGCAGAACGCAGAACTTTCTCCAGAGACGCATGCAGTTTGGTTTCTTTATGGCATTTTCCCTGCTCTGGGAATAGAGAATGTTGTGGGTGGGTCATCTGCTTCCATCCCCATTGTATGGTCCTGACTGGCCACATGGTAGGATAGTGCCTCGGATGCCCAAGGTCCACCTCTGGGTTCTTCCTTTTTGTCTTCCTTTTGTTTCTCTCTGCTGCTTCTGGCCCCAGACTCCAGACAGACAAGAAGCCCAGTATGGTTGGGCTTCCTTCAGACTACATTCCAGTCCCAGCACTGCCACTTATTGCTGAGCAAGTTATAAAGCTTCTCTGAACCAAAGTTTCCTTGTCCGTGAAATGTGGCTGCTGACAGCTAACTCCTTGTGCAGTTTTGAGGACTCAGTGACCATGGAAGGCATGCAGCACAGTGCCTGGCACGTTCCAGTGCCCGCGAGTGCTGTCTGCCACCCTTGCTGTTCTGTCCCCACCCCAGTCCTTTCTCTTTCTTGCTTTCTCTTTGTCTTATCTGTGAGTATTAGATCTGCCTGTGTCTGATCACCCTTGGGGCTGGTATTGCATTAGATTGATGCTTACGTGATACCGGGCTTCAGCAGCCTTTGTCTCTGACACCATGAGTGATGAGAATGTGGAGGATGGTATTCTCTCTCATGCTTTATTTTTGTTTTGTTTTTATTAAGCCCTGAAAATAGCACCTGCCTGTAACCACACTGTAGCAGGTTGACTTAATCATGTCTAAAATATGGTATTCCCTTTCCTAAGGGGAAAATGCTAAAGAAATAATAATGGGACCATAACTAGTAATCCATGTATTCTGCATTTTATTTTGTTCTAATGTGTGTAAAGCCTGAAATCTAATATTAGCTCATATGCATCACCTAGTTATGGAATTTTTGTACAATCTCCCAGGCAACTACAGGTTTTTAGGCCACCTGTGTGAAGGTCTCTGACGTTTGGCTATCTGTCTTAAAGCTACATGTGCTTCCACCAAGTGAAGGTATGATCCTCAGGCTGTAGAGTGATCTGTATCCCTAGTCTAGAAAGTGGTCTTTTTTAGTGTGAGTATACTCCCCCATACTTTGAGAAGATGATCTTTAAGTGGAGCAGTAAGAGGTCAGGAAGTAGGAAGGAGAGGTCAGGTTACTGGAACAGAATTTTTTGTTGATGTGCCAATCCTCCATTCTAATGGAGCCATCTGGTAAAGGGTATGGTTCCATATATAGAAGAATAGGTTACTATTTCTGGGTGATTTCAGAAAGAGCTGTTATATCTGGGACCCATGTTTTCACTGGTAAGTTACATGGAAGTCACCTTTTCCTGACTTTTTTCAGCTTGCTATCTTGTTTCTTTCTCAACAGTTCGCAAAGGTTACCGGATCCAAGCTGATAAAGAGAGAGACTCCATGAAGGTCTTATACTATGTCGAGAAGGAGCTGGCTCAGTTTGATCCAGCCAGAAGGATGAGAAGCAGATGTGAGCATCTGTTAGTTTTATGTGATCTGTGCATCATGCTAAAAGGGATTTGGGGGTGACCATACATGGGGAGCCCTCAGCTTTCAGGGTCAGAACTAGTAGGAGTGCTGGTGACACCACCCTAAAGAAAGTAGCTTTGAGTACACGGAGGAAAGAAAAAGGGGTTCTGGTATGAAGAATAGGGTGGTAACAGGGAACTATATTCAATATCCTGTAATAAACTATAATAGGATTAAAAAAAAAAAAGAATAGTGCAATCATGTACCATCTTGGCTTCTGTTGCCTCTTTCCATGGGGCAGTCGGTATTGCCGGGCTGTGCAGTGGGGTTGGAACCATTTTATTAAAACAGCCTTTCCCTACTACTTCCTTTAAAATATATTCAAAATAATGGCTTACAATGTGGAAGCTTCAGTATCAGTTTTTCCAACATGAAAGGCCCGGTTTTTTCCAACATGAAAGGCCCTAGCCTCGAATGACAGTCCAGCTGCCAACTTGCCATATCAATGAAAGTAAAAGAACAAGTCTGCCAAATGAATCTTGTAAAAAAGATGCCTACATTCCTTTCAGATACCCAGTGGCAGAGACTGAGGGGCAAGCAAAAAGTCAAAAGCATGTTTTACTTATTGAGTCTGTAGGCAGCAGGGCCCCAACCCTTAACTCACCCACAGACCTTGGAGACTTTGCAGCTGACATAGCTGATTCTTGATTGGGACTCCAGATTACTATCTATCATGAAAAGCAACACAGGGCAGGTCTGACATGGATGGGCTAATTACCAGAGGTGCTGGCAGGACTGGGAATGTGGTCACTAGGCTTCTCTCTTTGAACCCTCCTTGCCTTGGAACCAACCCGAGACTCAATGGCATTGTTGGGAAAACAGTCCCAGACTAGAGGAACTTTATTCAGATTAAGGACAACATATTCCTCCCAGTTTGCAACTCTAATTTCATCCTGTCTGAGTTGCATCCATTGCTACCTCCTCCCACCACACTGGCTATAAAAAGACCATCTCCAGATTGGAGTGTCAGGAATGCAGATGTCACTGCGCTTGACAAGCGAGTTGTAACAGTGTTGTCATGGATCCCTGTAAGGGGACAGACAGTAGAGATAGTCAGAGTTCCTGGGGAAAGAGCCCATGGAGGAAATTTGTGAACTCACAGCTCAGAGGAAAAACAGAGGTTAGAAATAAAGGGTAGATCTCAGTTTAGGTGATGTCTCCCGTCAGCCTGGATTAAAGTGGTCTCCAAAGGCCTGGCTGGCCAGAAGGTAATGACCAAGGAATCTTAGAGTCCAAGGGGTGGTCAACAGATGAAGAAACAAAAGCCCAGAAGGTTGAAGTGACAATATCAGGACCACAACCGAGGTCTGCAGATTGCCGTCCTGTGCTTTTCTGCTCAACTAGAAACTTTGGAGCCAACTGTGGATGGTGCCATGGCTGCAGTAGCAGTTTATATTCAAAGATCACAGCCTTCTAACTCTTAGGACTTTAGGATGTTGGAGCTGGAAGAGACTCAGATTGTTGAATCTACCTCGCTCATTTTATGGAGGAGGAAAGGGAGGCCGAGAGGGAAAGTAACCAGTGCCAGTACTTACTGCCAATGCCAGAATTGGAGCCCAGAGCTCCTGGAACCTGCAGGTTCACATTATAATAACTGCACAGAGATGAAGTAGAAATCTAAGTTCTCCTTACTTTGAGAGGTTCTATCCCTAAAGAGCAAAGTAAACCCTGGGGTGGATCGTGGCCATGGGATAGTCTTAAAGATCTCATCTCATAAAATGAGCCACACATAGTTTCAGGTGTGGCAAAGGAGAAATAGATTCTGTGAGAAATGGGAGTTTCAGGGTCAGGCCCATGAATTTCCCAGAATGTGTGATCCTCATTCACCTACTCTTTTTAAGTAGGGGGTTACTCTGGGGATATTTTAGTCTGGAATCAGCAAACCACAGCTCCCAGAGCACATATGTTCCACCTCCTATTTTTGAAGTAAATTTTCTTGGAACACAGCCATGCCAATCTACTTGTCTTATCTATGATTCCTTTCATATTGCAATAGCAGAGTTGAACAGTTGTGACAGTAAGACTTGCAAAGCCTACAGTATTTACTATCTGGCCCTTTACAGGAAAAGTTTGCCTCTCCTGCCCTAGAGTTCCATTATTAGGTGTCTCTGAAGTGGGGGATGTTGATGTTCATGTTCACTGTGGCAGAAGTTTCAGAACAGCATACAGCCTGGACCATCCATCATATGAATGGAGAAACATCTCTTCCTCACTATCTGAAGAGATGAAAAATGTCCATTATTCCCTGAAGTTTAAGGCAAATTCTGAGCCAATAATGTAATTTTTCAATGAACACACTGGGTGCATTTTAAAGTTCTCTTCTGTATGGTTCCCAGAAGACTGGAATTCACTGGCATCGTGAGAAAAGGAAGAATCTAGATTTTATTAATCAACAGGCTCTGAGTTATTTCCCTTTAAAATAGGCAGGCACTAGACCATTCTCCTTGCGAGGAGGAGAAGACTTAGATTATAATTCAGAACCAACTGATCACATGACCAAACTGAATGGCATTCCTGGGCAGCCCTGTGTCCTGGTCAAACAGGACAAGGAGGTTGTGTTTATGGCATGCAGGGAGGCCCTCCCTTCGCTTCAGGGGTGGGAACCAGCAAAATTCCTCTGCTCCTCTAAGGACTGTTGGGGGTGGGGAGGAGATAAGGTAGAGGGGAACCTGACGCACACTTGTGCTTCCCACATCTGATCTTAGTGTACCTCTCATTCGGCAGCCAGGCCCTACTCCTTATAATTGTTGATTTTGATAATAGTTTGAAGTTCAAAGGATTTTTAGAAAACAAGTGGATTCAGTTACATTACAAATAGATTTGCTAGATTTACTTTTTAAGTAATGTGAAATTCAATCCATTTCAAAGTTTTATAAATAAATAGTTGTGTTTTTTTTTCCTTTCTAGAAAGGTCCTTATTCACAAGTGCTTTTGTGAAAAGCTACTTAGGCCACCCTAAAAAATGAGAAAGTTATGACCATCCCCTCCCTTTTTACATTTTTGGGCTGGGACCACAGCATAAGTGGAGGCCCATAAGCCATAAGTGCAGCCTAACCTTCCCCTTTTCTTCCTACACTTCCAAACAGCTATCCTGGCCATCCATGGCCACATATACTTGGAATAGTCTGGGGCGTGAAGAGGTCCACTCAAGCCACAGCAATGGACTTGGTACTGTTCAGGGAAAATATTCCAGGTTCCTGGATGAACCTCCAGAAGCAGGGTGTGCACACTCTCTTCGTCCTGTGGACTCCGTGCTCTGTGGGGAGGGGCACAGCAGCAGCTGGGATGGGGTGCATGTGAAGCACGGCATGGGACTGGCTCTGAAGGCTCCATCTTGGGACGCAGATAACAGCAGGGAAGATACTGTGATCCATGGCTTTTCTCTCTTTTTGCTCCTTTTGCCTCATGCCTGGGATCATGGCTCGTCACTGATTTAAACAAGAAGAAGCAAAACATTTGAGCAAGGATGATGATATACTGGGAGGAGACCAGCTGCAGAGAGCCTAAGTTCTGGAAACCCTGCCTTAGGTGGAACAATAACAATTGTTTTCCTATTCCAAGAACAGAGCATGTGGGAAGCCTCCCTCTCTGTAGGCAACTAGGCTTCCAACTGAAGCCAGTTCCTGCTGAGCTGAGGAACACAAATACCAGTAGTTCAGGTCTACAACCCACCCTGGACAGGACTGAGACCCTCGGGTGGGAGTTTCCCAAAGCTTCCAGTCTTAGCCCTTAACCAAGTTCCTGATCTGTCCTCCAGGTAGAAAGCTCTGTCATGCTTCGTTTTTGTCCTTGCAGATAACAACACTATCTCGGAACTCAGCTCTCTGCATGAGGAGGACAGCAGTTTCCGCCAATCTTACCATCAGATGCGAAACAAGCAGTTCCCTGTGTCTGGGGACTTGGAGAGCAATCCCGACTACTGGTCAGGTGTCGTGGGAGGCAGCAGTGGGGCAAGCCGGGGGCCCTCGGCCGTGGAGTATAACAAAGAGGATCGGGAGAGCTTCAGGCACAGGTGAGGTAACTGTGGCAAGGCAGCTCTGACGCTGGGCGCGAGGAGGCAAAAGCTGGGAGGCAGGATGGGTCTGAGGCTGCAAGGATCTGAGAACGGCTCTGTCTGCCCTTCTAGGTTATCCTGCCTCATCTCTCTGTGGCTATTGAACATCCCTTTCCCACATGTATTAAGCAAGGGAACACGAGGCACCATGTGAAGAAGTAATCAGTCAAGGTTCTTTGAAGAGGGTACTCTAGACCCCTTAATGAACCCTGTTGACATTTCTCTGCCCTTCTCATGTTTTATCTTGTAACCTCTAAAAGACCCCACCCGTCATCTCTCTCATTTTTGATCATTTGTTTTGTGAAAGGTCAAATGCCAATTATACTGTTGGATTTGATTCTCATAATTCTGAAAGGCAGGTACTATTAATGTCCTCCCTGTTTTAAGTTGGGGAAGCTGAAACTTAAAAAATTCTGAGGAACTTACACAGGGTCATGTGGTCAGTGAATGTGAAGGGACAAGATGTGTGCCTGGTTTGGTGTGGCTGATGCCCACTGATAGCGCCTTCCCCACTCACCTGTCCTTTATATTGAAGGACAGTAGATATGCTCTTCTCTCAAAGCACCAACTGCGGGGTCCCTCTGGCCTGCTGCCCCGCGAGGTAACCTGCCCTCCGCTCTGAGGAAGGAAAAGGCCTCTGTTTATCACCAAATATCACAGGGCTCCGTGGGCCACAGCTGTTTGGACAGCAGGCCACATCGCCCATGCCGGCTTTGAGGGTGTGAGAAGTGAGTCAGGAGGCTGTCAGCCAGAGGGCATACCATAGTGGCCAAAAGGTGCCCCACGTGTGTTTCAGCACCGTGTAGATCACAGAGTAGTTTTATTCACACAACCCCTTAATCCTTAACGCTAACTCACCAGATGGACGGACGCCTTGACTTGGCTGTGATTCTGAGGCGTGAGAGGTGCCTGGGGTCATGCATCCAGCCAGGAGCAGAGCCGGGTCTCGGGCCGCGCAAACTCCTGAGCGAGGCCCGACACATGGGATCCTTAGATCCCAGCGCAAGCTCCCTGCCTCGCGCGTCTGACAGGTCTTGGGTACCTGGGCCTTCCAAGGACTGACCGGCGCCTCCTCTGCCCGCAGCCAGCAGCGCTCCAAATCGGAGATGCTGTCCCGGAAGAACTTCGCCGCTGGGGTGCCGGCCGTCTCCATGGATGAGCTCGCGGCCTTTGCCGACTCCTACGGCCCGCGGTCCAGCAGGGCGGACGGCAACAAACAGGAGCTCCGCTGCGGGAGCCGCTTCGAGCGCTCGGAGGCGCGGGCGCACGGGGGCCTCTACGAGGACGGCTCGCTGGAGTACTATGGGCCGCGGAGCCGCAGCCGGGAGCCCCTGACCGACGCGGACCGCGGCTGGTCCTACAGCCCCCCGCGCCGGCGGCCGCCGGACGACGCGCACTTGCCGCGCCTGGTGAGCCGCACGCCGGGCACCGCGCCCAAGTACGACCACTCGTTCCGCGGATCCGGGCTGGAGAGGCAGGTGCGGCCGGAGGGCGCCAGCCGCGGCGGCAGCCTCGAGACGCCGTCGAAGCTGAGCTCGCAGCTCGGCCCTCGCAGCGCCTCCTACTACGCTTGGTCGCCGCCGGCCACCTACAAGGCGGGCGCGCCTCCGAGCGACGAGGAGGACACGCCCGACGACACGTTGCCTCCCTACAGCGAGCTCGAGCTCAGCCGGGGCCCGTCCTACCGCGGCCGCGACCTGCCCTACCACAGCAACTCGGAGAAGAAGAGGAAGAAGGAGACACCCGTGAAGAAGACGGTGAGGCCCAGGCGGCCTCCCCGGGGGCCGGCGGGCACAGTCGCCGTCCCGGGGCCGCGGGGCTGGGGAGGAAGGAGAACAGAGCGGAAGGGCCTGCCATAGATGCGCAGACGCCGGGTGGGGCCCGGGTGGAGAGAGCAGGCCCTCCTGCTTGGGGAATCCGAATGTGAGGCTGCTCTGTCCCCCACCTCCTTCTACCCAGGCAGCACCAGGTGAAGTAACTGGACTTGGAGCCCGGAGCGTTGAAAAAAAGCAGAAATAGCAGATATGTAGGTGCAGCAGATTAGCATTAATGGCCAGCTTTAAGAAGCATTTGGCATCAGGGATTCTAGGGGTCATTCCCACCACAGGCCTTGAGGTGGGACTATCTATGCTCTATGCATGCTTATATGTGCGCTCCTGCCTATCGCCTCCTCCCTTTAGAGTGAGGGTTTGTAACTTGCATCAAATGCCGGAAGAGTCCACGTTCCAGAGGTCAGTAGTCGTTGGTATTTGTGAAGGACAACTCACTTCTTTTTTTCCTTTGACGTTTTATTGAGTGTAAACTATGCCTGTATATGTGAAGGAAATCTTTCCATCCCTGCCCAACTCATTTGTCTCTTGTGTAAGTGGCCTTATTTAGACTTTACTGTTTTCTCTCTAAATGCCAAGAGCTGCCCAGTGAATCCTGCAGCCGCCTAATGTGAGCTCTGAACCTCAGAGATTGTTGGCGGACAAATCACAGGTCGTTGTGGGTTTCCAGGGCGCCTCTGTGCTCCAGAGGCCCTCTCCAAGCCTGGGTGCTACAGCCTCCTCTTCAGTTACGCTGCCTCTCTCGTCGTTTTGTTTTTCTCATGGTTCCCAGCAGCACGTTTGCTTTAGTGTATAATACAGGGAGAGAACATGGACATAAAAAGGTTCTGGCATGATTATTAACCCCTCCAAAACAAAACCTGCAATGACCCAAGTATTGTGAGTAGAGAAGGAACTTACAGGTGATGTCAGATTTACGGTGCACCATCCACACCAACTGTTGTGAAAGTGTAAACATTTTAGATATCCCTAAAGGGGTGAGAGGTTTTTCTGTGGTCGTGGAACTAAGTTCTATGAGATGCATGTTGGCTTCAGCACCAATTGAGGCTTAGGGGCAGTAGTCACAAGCTTAATGAAATGTCCTAAAAGTCAGAGTGTGCTAGGCTCTGCACAGGTGTGGATTCTTCCCAGAGAGCCATTTGTTGTGTTTCTTTAATCAAGCTTTTTCTGTTCTTTCCCCAGAGTGACTTTCCAACCAGGATGTCCCTTGTGGTCTGATATTTGTTTTCAAGACAACTCTCTGAATGACTGGGAATTGGAAACAGAACACGGGAACAAGACACAAATCCAAGAGCCAGCAGGCCCGGGACCTTCTTGGGCCCCCACCTTGGAAGATTTGCTGATCTTTGCTTTGGCAAGGGATGGGGGGGCATCCTTTAAGGGAGGCTGATTCCAAACCTCAGTGCCCATCTAACTAGTTTGAGAAGCTTATCAAGAAAGCAACTACAGGTGAACACATTCCCACACATGGAGTTTATCACCCAGAGTTCATCTTGCCCTGTCTCCTCCCTTAGCCAAAGCAGGATTTCTTTTCCATTTCTGAAAGAGAGTTAGCTCTGGACTGCTAATCTCCAGATAATACCTGTGCTACGGTCTGCTTTTCCATACCTCCTGTGCTGTGCTTAGAGACAGAATCGATTACTACTATTAGAAGGCCTTTACCCACAGCAGAAGGTAGCTTCAGGCAAAATACACCTTTTAGCCCCATCACTTCCCAGTCAGTAGTCAATGACTATTGTTACACTGCAGTCAGGCCTGTGGTGAGCTCAGTGACCATGACCCGCCGGACAATCACAGAAATGACTTCAATTTGCTGTTCTGAATGACAGTTCTTGACTGGAACAAAACAAGAGCTGTCAAAGTGGTATTTCTTTCTCCACTCTGAGAACATGAACTGCTTTTTCTCTTTTGTCATAGCGACGTGAGTCTTGGACATCAAGGGCTCTTCTCGTCCTCCCCTTTCCTGGGCTGTCCACAGGTTGGTGCCACACACAGAGCCCCATGTCCCTCTGCACTCTGATTAGGTTATCATCAGGTGCCTTTTGATAAATGCTCAAGATACACATATGAAAGAGAAGAGGGGGAAAGAAAAGAGGAGAAAAGAATAATGCAAAAGAAAGAAAAATGAGAAAGAATCTAAGAAGAAAAGAATGTATGGTCTCACTATATGTTGAATATGGGCCATTTCCTCCACAGGCTCCGTTGGCTCTTCTGTGTGTTTTATACTTCATTTACCATGAGTTGTTCCTGCCCATCCCAGTTTCATCATTCCAGAACACTTGAGTGTGGAGCAGGCATCACCAGGCTGCCACTCTAGATGCTCTTGGGAGATGAGGGATACTGCTTTCTCAGGAAGGAGCACTTCCTACTCCGTGTGTGCATGCTAAGTCACTTCAGTCGTGTCTGACTCTTTTCAACCCCATAGACCATAGCCCTCCAAGCTCCTCTGTCCATGGCATTCTCTAGGCAAGAATACTGGGGTGGGTTGCCAAGCCCTCCTCCTGGGGATCTTCCCAACCCAGGGATCAAACCTGCTTCTCTTATGTCTCCTGCAGTGGCAGGTGGATTCTTTACCACTAGCACCACCTGGGAAGCCCTTTTCTACTCCCACCCCTGCCTAAAGGATAGATTTTGCCTAGGTCTCTTTGGATTTCATAATTTGTATAGATTGTTTAAATTTTTTTAAAAAGCTACAAACTCTTCCCTTCTCATCAAGAAGTGCAATCTATTTCTCAACCCCTTGAATTTGGGATTGGCCATGTGATTTGATTTAGCCAGTGGCCTAATAACAGATGTGACAGAAGTAGAAACTGACAGATTCTTGTGCATGAGGAAATTTGTCCTCTTTTGCTGCTTTGGGGAACCTTGTATCACCACCAGGTAAATTAGCCTGGCTGGCCTGCTGCATGATGAGAAAAAGGGCCCAGTTACCCCCATCACCCTAACTGGCAGTCTATCAGCTCTCAGCTGATTGCAAACATGAGTGATCCTAGCCAAAACCAAAAGAAGAACTGCCTAGCTGAGCCCAGCCCAAATTGCTGATTGCAACTCAAGGCATGAGAAGCTGGTCCACTGTTTAAATGTTCATTTTTCTTCAAGGAAAAAGCTGACCTTTTTTTTCTTGTCTGAATATTTAACCCCCAAACCCCAGACTCTGTCTAACCTTAGGTGACTGCGAGTCCCTACTTTCTTGGACAGACTTTTGTCAAAGCTGTCCACCCCACACTCTTGTGATGGGATACTTGTTTAGGTCAGATCACTGGTAGACAGTGTTGCTTGGTCTCTCTGTCCCTCTGCTTCAGCAGTGCTCCATCCTCTGTCTGTGGATCCATGGACAACTGCTGAAGAAAGTTTCTTCTGAGCATCTCTGGTCTTCTCTGGAACCACCTGACTGGGGCTAGGCCCTTTTCTCAGAGTACCATTGGACTAATGTCCATTTAATTCATGGCATTTCCAAACCAGTTCTGTGTGTGCAATGAAATAAATAAGTGGCTGGGTGAGGGTCAAAAGGATGAGTTGATATCATTGCTGGGGGTAGAACTGGCCTGCCAAAGGACTTCATAATGGCCTTGGCCTGTATGAGTTGAACCAAGAGGACAATTCAGCCCACTGCTGGCACTTCCAAGGGCTGGAAGACACAAGCCATAACCCTGGTGCTGAGTTTTTAGACTTGCTAGTGTCCTTGTCGTCCGAAAGCCTAGGTCTCATCTGTCTGTTTGGGCCCCATTTCCACTGGAAAAGATGATTAAAACACCAATTCTTAGTCACCAGCTTTGGATTTTAAATTGCTCAGGCAATTTTGGAGAATCTTGGGTAGCTGAAGTAGTTATTATTTCTTCATACTGAGCACTGTGTCAGGCTATTCACCACCAAAGAGCCCCATAGCACCAGCTGCAGAGACCAAAAATACTGCTTTCGTTAGCCGGGGGCCTTTGTGATTTTGGTGAAGGGAGCCATGGGAAAGAATTAAAATCGGAAACCTGAAGGCAACAAAACTACCGGCAGACAATAAAAAATACAAAGATGATAACAGGCTACTGAAATAACCTGGGTACATGGGACCAGGTTATCCTCGGAAGGGCTGCGTACATCACTCAGACCTCCAGGTTTCTGGTCTAGAGAGCAAACAGTCATTTCTGGGAATGTGGACAGGAGACAAGTCTGACCGGACAAGTAAAGGCAAAGCTGGCCACCCTCAGCATCCTGGCTTTTCTCAGCACATCCCTCTGTTCCTTTTCCCCCGACTAGTCCTGTGTGGAAAGTGCTTACACGTGTTCGCTCCCTTCCTTTGTTTTATTGGGGGCAAGAGATTAGGCTTGTGTAAGGCAAGATCTCTGTCCACGCATGCGTGTGTGCTCACTCAGTCAGGTCCCATTCTTTGCAGCCCTATGGACTGTAGCCCGCCAGGCGCCTCTGCCCTTGGGATTTCCCAGGAAAGAATACTGAAGTGGGTCACCATTTCCTCCTCCAGGGGATGTTCCTGACCCAGGGACTGAGCCTCATCTCCTGCGTCTCCTGCTTTGGCAGTTGGATTCTTTACCACAGCCACCTGGAAAGCCCACTCTGTCCATGGGGACCCTGCAACTGAATAGAGGAAACAAGAAATCCCCAAGAAAGAATTGGGAGATTTTATACGTATAATATGAAATATTGCTATGGATAAATTACAACAAACCCAGAGAATTAAAGTTTTTTTATTTAAATGGGTATATTTTGATATCTAAGTGTTGTGTGTATTTGTCCATTCATCCTATTTAAAGACATGCTTAGTGATCTGAAAAGCCAGTATCAAAAATCTGAGCTGAAAGAGATGAGTTAGAATGGGGAGGGGTGAGAGGCAGAGGGCTGAGTAGGATGATGCTGGAGAGTGTTTGCCTGTGAGTCACAGCTGAGTCAGGGACGTGTTGGATGAGGGGGCAAGGAGGCAGGTGCCAGGTAGATGAACTTCTTTAGTTTCTCATGCAGAAACTCATGAGGAAGCTGGGAGCATTTGCCATGGACCTGGCGCTCATGGGGTGCTCTCCATCTGCTCCTCCAGGGGTTCAGTTCTGCAGCCATGGAGTGTTGCTGCCCACCTTCACTCACACAGGGAATATCTTGCAGAGATGATGGTTCTCCCGTCTCCCTTTCCACACCAGGCAGACTGTGCAAACTGGGCATGGGAAATGGCTGTCACTCTAGCCTAAGAAACATCTAGACCTAGCCACACCTGTAAATATTTCTAGTCTGAAAGACTTCATACAGGTAATCCAGTCAGACCTTAGGCAGCCTTTGAGAGAGGCTGAGGCCACTGATTGTGTTGTAACCCAGCCCCTCTTTTCTTTAAAGATGGAGAAATAAACCACTGCTGCCATTAGTGAAGTCAAAAAGCTAACTGAGTCTTTTCTTTTGGATTAGCATTTTCCCAAATTGTCTAACCATATGAGTTACCTGATTGCTGCTAAAAATGTAGTGTTGGGCCCTGCCCAGAAGATTAATAGGATGGGTCTGGAGCTAGGATTTGTACTTTTAACACGTATTTCAGGAGAGTCCTGTGATCACATGTATTTGGAAAATCTTACACTAGATCATACCTCATCATGTGCCCCAAACACAGTCCTGAGGGTTCCTTGGGTTTCGAATATGTTTCTTCAGATGTCCTGGTGCAGCCGCTCACACTCCCTTGGGCCTGACAGTGGCGAAGCCCCCAGCAGTCTCACTAGGATGGCGGTGACTGGCTTACCAGGGTCCAGGGGTAGGAGCACTGTGCAAGGCAGAGAGAAAGGATGTCTAGGAACCCACCCTAGGAGGCTGTTCCCAATGCTTCCAGTCCTGGAGTAGAGATCCTGTCATGACAGTCTCAGATCTGACAGGAATTGCAGGTAACTTTCTCATTCCCCTGATGTCATTCTGAGCAAAACTTAGATCATGAATAGAAAGAAACAAGACCTTGGGGGAATGGCAAAAAGAAATCATTTTTTGAAAGATTCACATTGCAGCCTGACTGGTCAACACTTTCTCCTTAAAACCCAAATTGAATGAGCAAACATAATAAAATCTATGTTACATATCCTTCCAACATTAGATTTAAATGTTGCCACAATCTTAAAGGATTTTGAAATTGATTTACAGAATGTAGAAATCCAAATTCACCAAAATGGGAGCCAGGTACTTAAAAAAAGTGCCTATTTTTTTCCTGTCAGGATCCTTCCTCCTTTTCACCTGGAAAACTGTTCAATGAAGCTTCGAGTAAGGGACTCTTAATGTGAGGATGAAGCAAGGATAGTGTGAGCTGCTTTAAGCAGCAGCTTGAGTTTTAGCACTGCCGGAGGGTGATAGGAATAAAGTTTGTATTTTTTCTATGGTGTATTACTGTTTACAAAACACTTTCACATGCATTATCTCATTGATTCCTCACAGTGACCTCTATGGTAAAGGCAGGGTGGATGTGCTGGTCCCATCAAACATAATGTAAAACTGAAACTGACAAAGGCCAAGTGATGTGCCTATTGTCAAATGACTTTTTAAATCGTAGAGCCAGGGCTTCTGACTGTCTCTCAAGGGTTCTTTCCAATTCCTGCAATACTTGTGGGACTGGAATCAGCCCAACATCTGGGAGAAGAGTCCTGGAGGTGATGCTCACTCATGACATCACTGGAATGAACCTGTGGAGACAAGTGCTGTGGGTTCTTCATCTTGCCAAGCATCGGCCCTCAAATCCTGCTGTGAGAGGAAGTCAGTTCTACTCAAGGAGACTTTCATTAGCCATGCTGGAGGTGAGAAAAGGTTTTGATAAAAATGTGCTTTAGATTTTAGAATCCTTCCTGAGAAGGAATTTCTGAGCCAAATAACAAATTCCTGTAGACTCAGAATTCCAAGGCTTGGGGTGAGGCTGGATATAGGTCCATGTAGTCTGGCCCATTTCTTTTGGGAAGGCTAAAAGAGCTGCAAATAGCTTGTCTCTTTCCTTGGCTTCCAAAAAAGTCACTCTATATTAACAAGTGTATTAAGCACTATCCAAAAGCTTGAAACTTTTCTTTGTGGGAATAAAGGACAAGGGAATAGAAGTGACAACAGGACAAGAAAGGTCAGAAAGCCGCTTCATGATAGTTGCCTGCCCAGTTGTTTCTGAGCCTTGTCTGTGGCATCAAAACTGAAATGTCTGTATCACTGTTGCCCATGACTTTTTTCTGTATCAGACATATAAAGTGAATTTTGTTATAATGTTTAAATAAAGCGTTTTCAGCTACATTGGTTATTAAGAACTCATGATTTATCGTAACTGTGTTTAATCATGATCTGTCATTAAATGATCTGAATAGAAAAAAAATCATACAATACATGACCTCCTCAGATTTTCTTAAGTACTGTAATGGAGAATGAACACTGCGGGACTAGAGGCAAGTACTGACAAAGTGCAGTGTATGTTTTTATAGATTTTAATAAGCTTTCTGTGGCCACTCTCACCAGTCTGCACAGACTAACACTCAGGAGGTGAGGAGTGGGACAGATGATGGGACAATGGGGTGGTTCTTAGTCATTTGCAAAAAGGGTCCAAGCATTTGCCTGCTAGAAATGGCACTTGGGGAAGGGGAGAAGGAAACCGTCTTGGGAAGATGAACTTCTGAGGAGGTTTGGAAAATTCCACAGCATCATAATTTAGAGAAGGCAGCTTAAAACCTTTAGCAAACTGAAAGTTGAGTGTTAGTCACTCAGTCACGTCCAACTCTTTGTGACCCCATGGACTGTAGCCCGCCAGGCTTCTCTGTCCATGGAATTCTCCAGGCAAGAATACTGGAGTGGGTTGCCATTCCCTTTCTCCAGGAGATCTTTCCAAATCAGTGATTGAACCAGGGTCTCCTGCATTGTAGGCAGATTTTTTTTTTTTTTTTTTTTTACCAGCTGAGCCACCAGGGAAGCCCTTTGTTAGCAAAATAAGTGATAATTACCCCCAGAGAACTCTTAATCCTCTCTTCTTGGCCAGGCCCTTTCAAAGGAGTTCTAGACTTTAGGGCCCTGGTTGAATGAAAATTCTGTCCTTGCTTGAAGCATCTGGACTCATTTCTCTTCTTTTAATAGTTAACTAAAAATGTTTACATGTAGATTTAACTTAAAGATAGACACTAAAACAGTTTAACTTTGATTACCTCCTTTGAACTTCCTGCTATTTTATCCATTTTTAAATTTCTATCTTTCCTTTCCACTTTAAAATATGGTATTGACGTATTGTTTGTTTAGAATCACCTACATCTTTTGTTTCTACATTTCAGATCTGCTTTTGAAATCTTCTCCCTTCTTTCTTTTCTTTTTGTATTTATTTGTTTTTAATTTTTATTGGAGTATAATTGATTTACAATATTGTGTTTGTTGCAGCAAATTGCATCAGTTATACATATACATATACCTACTCTTTTTTTCAAGATCCTTTCCCATAGAGACCATTACAAAGTATTGAGTAGAGTTCCCTGTGCTATACAGTAGTTGTTACTTATTCGTTACCTATTTTATATATAGTAGTATGTATATGTCGGTCTCATCTCCCAGTTTATCCCTCTGCCCCTATATTCCCTGGTAACCATGAATTTGTTTTATGTATCTGTGACTCTACTTCTGTTTTGTAAATAAGTTCCTTTTCAAGATCCCACATATAAGCAATATCATATACCATTTGTCTCTCTCTGTCTTCATTCATTCATTATGACAATTTCTAGGTCCATCCATGTTGCTGTGAATGGCATTATTTCCTTCTTTTCTCTGACTGAGTAGCATTCTATGGTATATAGGTACTACATCTTCATTCATTCCTCTGTTGATGGACATTTTAATTGCTTCCATGACTTGGCTATTGGAAATGGTGCTGCAATGAATATTGGGGTGCATGCATCTTGTTGAATTATGGTATATACCTAGAAGTATGGTATATACCGGGTGTATACCTAGAAGTGGCATTTCTGGGTCATATGGTAGTTCCATTTTTACTTTTTTAAGGAAACTCCATACTGTTCTCCATAGTGGCTGTGAAAATTTTCATTCCCAATGATTGTGTAAGAGTCTTCTTCCTTCTTTCTGAAGAAAGTTTTCTTTAGTAATGGTCTATTGGTAGGATATTCTGTCAGTATGTCTTTGTTTAAAACAAAATCTTTACTTCATTCTTGTTCTTGAAAGATAATTTCACTAAGTATACAATTTTAAATCAATAGTTATTTTCTCTCAGTGAACTGAAGACATTATTCTATTGCCTTCTGGCTTTTGTTGTTGATTTGAGAAGGCAGTTACCAATCTAATTATCTTTCTTTCATAAATAACCAGCCTCTGGCTATTTTTAAGATTTTCTTGTTTCTAGTGTTTTTTGGCCTAATCAACATGTGACTGGTTGTGGATTTCTTTTACTTATTCACATTAGAATGTGTTGTGCTTCCTGAATCTGTGGGTTTTTCGTTAATTATGAGAAACTCTCAGGCATTAATATGTCATCTATTTCTTCTCCCCTTTAAACTTTCTTTTGAGAATTCTGATTGAATGTTTATTAGACCTTTTCATTCTATTCATATTGTTTAAATCTATCTATTGCATTTTTCATCTCTTTATCTTTCTGTGCTCTCTTCTGGGTAATTCTGTTAAGTTTATCTTCATTTCACTTTTTTCGGTTTAGTTTCCTCTAATCTCCTTCCTTTGAGTTTTAATTTTAAATAATAAATTTCTGTAAGGTGTTCATTTATAAAAATTCAACTTAGTTCTTTTTCAAATCAGTATGGTCATTGGCAATAGTATTTTGCTGTTACTGCTATACAATTTCCTCTTATTTCTTTGAATATATTAAATGTACTAATTTTATACTTTATCCCCAGTAATTCCAATATCTACAGTCTTCATGGGTCTGCTCATTCTCACTTGTGGTTTCTCATCTTCTTACATGTTTTGTAGTTTTTGGTTGCGAATTCATGTTTGGTAAAATGTCACATTATATTGATGCCAGTCAAGAAAAATATTTCTTGCTCCTTCTCTTTACCTGTCCTGTTCTCTCCATAGTAACTCCACATCTATATACATATACACAGTAGCCCTGGAGGATCCAGAAAGAATAAGTGATTGAGGGAAGAAGGAATGGAAGTGCTAAGTGGGAAAATCTAGAAAGCATATGCATTTCTCTCTAATGCAAACTTCTAAAGTAAAATGACCCTACAATAGGGGAGAGCAAGAAGTCTTAACTTTACAAATTGTCTGGTTTGATCTTTATAAAAGAATCATCGTTTGAATTATAGAACTAAAACTATTTGAGTGAGTTGAAGGTGAATAGAATGCCTGTATTATTCAAGAGTGACCAAAGAAAGTACGGATCTAGATTTCATTCATGAAGCAAGGAAGGGCTTGACCCATAGGATTAGAATTAGGCAGTTGTGGGGGAAAAAATCCACTATTTAATGTTTTAACCCTACTGATTTCCATTTGCTTAATGTAAGAGTCATATTTTAAAAAACAATTCTATTAATTTATTTAATTTATTTCTGGTTGTGCTGGATCTTCATTGCTTTGTGGGCTTTTCTCTAGCTGTGGTGAGCAGGAGCTAGTCTATACTTGCGGTGCACGGGCTTCTCTTGTTGAACTCGGGCTCTGGGTGCACAGGCTTTAGCAGTCGGGGCACATGGGCCTGGTTGCTCTGTAGCATGTGGGATCTTCCCGGATCAGGGATTAAATCCCTGTCTCCTGCCTGGGCAGGTGGATTCTTTACCCGTGAGCCACCAGAAAATCCCCCAAAGTTATATTTTTAAATACATTCAATTCAAGAAACAAAGAAGTAGGCTGATTTCAAGCTCTGAAAAAAATCTTGGCAGAGACATCCTAATAATACTCATCACACCTTTTAGGTGAGTTATATTTTCTGCAGAATTGGTCTTAAGCATTTCCTGAGTGTTTATCAGGTGGCCTGAAATGACTCACCAAATATGGCAGGAGGTGTAGAGGCGGCTAGCAAGTTGCTCAGAGAAGGGGAGCGAGTTAGCCTGACACGCCATCTAGTGGCACACGTCTAAAGGCGCGTCTCAGGTGCTAACTTTCCAGGACTCAAGGTAGAACTGATGCTTTTGAACTGTGGTGTTGGAGAAGACTCTTGAGAGTCCCTTGGACTGCAAGGAGATCCAACCAGTCCATCCTAAAGGAGATCAGTCCTGAGTGTTCATTGGAAGGACTGATGCTGAAGCTGAAACTCCAATACTTTGGCCACCTGATGCGAAGAACCAACTCGTTGGAAAAGACCCTGATGCTGGGAAAGATAGAAGGCGGGAGAAGAAGGGGACGACAGAGGACGAGATGGCTGGATGGCATCACTGACGCGATGGACATGAATTTGAGTAAGCTCCGGGAGTTAGTGATGGACAGGGAAGCCTGGCGTGCTGCAGTCCGTGGGGTCGCAAACAGTCGGACACGACTGAGTGGCTGAAGTGACTGTGCCTCACGTTGTCTGAGAGATGTATTCTTAAAACACCATGTATGAATTCACTTTTGGCAAATCACACTAAGTGCATTAGGAGTTATTTATGTAGAAGTGATGAGTCCTTGTGTATGTTCTGCAAGTTTAGATCTTGCCATGTTATATTTTCAGAGTGGACTTCTGTGGCTACAGAGTTATAGTGAAGTCAGTTTACCATTAGCAAGCAAAAATTATATCCTTGAACTGTGCAACCAAAGGATCTAAATAGTCTATTCCCTGGCTTTTGGCTGAAAAAAATTTGAATCAATATTTCTCTCTCTTTCTTCTTTGCTTGTTCACTTGCTCTTGCTCTCACTATTTTGCTGTCTCTAAAAAACAAGTGGAAAAAGTTCCATAGTCTCTTACATGAAAACACTTTTTTTAAAAAGCAATCCTTGCTCTCAAGACATGTTTTCTTGTATTTTATTTACATATTTTGTGAAGCAGCCTAGCACCAATGTTTTCTTGGCTTGTTTTGGTTTTTCATGAGATGTTCAGTCTCCAGTAGAGCAAAACCATAGAGAGAGAGATGCCAACTTCTATTTAGCACTGTTCTTATAAAAGCCCTTTGTTCAACTGAATGAATCTATTTATAATGGACATTACTGCCACTCCCTCCCCCCCTCCCCCATAACCTCTGTGGTCAGGCAACTGGCTTTTCTTATTCCATCATGCCAGGGAGACAGGCACTGAAGTTCTAGTTGAAGTTACTTTCCTTTTGCACAAGTGTTAGTAAAAAAATCTTCTGGTGGAAAATAACAGAAAGCTATCTCAGACTAGCTTAAGGGAAAAAAAGGAAGAGAGAGAGGCCATTTATCAGAAAGATCCTGGGATAGATCAAGGGATGGAAGAAGAGCTGTAGGAACTGTGGGTAAATCTGCGTTGTATGTATTCAGATTCTCTTTCCATCTATCACTCGCAACTATTTGACTTTTTATGTCTATATTTTTCCCATTGAGGACAGACCTTCTCTACAAGGCAGGAATATATCCAAAAGCAATTCAAGAGTTACAATTTTTCAGTTCATGTGGCCCCAGATAGATGAAGGGCCTTCCTTACGGGAAAGATCTGGGGAAAGGCTTGACTGAACCATTGTGAGTCATGTGCCCTTCTTTGAACTCATCCTGTGGCCGGAGAGACGGCAAGTCCATTCCAGAGAGACGGCAAGTCCATTTCGGAGAGACAGCGAGTCCATTTTTGATTAGAAAGTTGAGATTGGTGATGGACTGGGTCATGGGATAAG
Organism: Muntiacus reevesi; assembly: GCF_963930625.1. Taxonomy (NCBI): domain Eukaryota; kingdom Metazoa; phylum Chordata; class Mammalia; order Artiodactyla; family Cervidae; genus Muntiacus; species Muntiacus reevesi. The sequence continues at coordinate 63,781,254 of NC_089249.1, read as the reverse complement.
AAAATTTCTCCAAAGGAAAGAAGAAGGTGTTACTAACAGAAGTGGGAAAAAGGATGTGGGGCAGACAGGACACCAGAAGGACAGGCATCCACTCCCGCATCCTGAGAGTTTCTTCTATAGTCATGGAGCCCTGAAAACCCCTTGGGTGTAACATCCCTATGCAGGGCACTAGGGAGGCTGTTTTCTTTGCAATCCAGTGAAAATCCCGCCGGAGCCTTCCACATACTGGTGTATCTCCTTGGTTACCCTCTACTCATTCTAAATTCAGAAATCTGTCTCTGGGTCACTGCTTTAGTGAAGACTTTTCCTCTCTGTCCTGAGTTAGTTTAATATTCCCTCTTTATTCTCTCCTGCTTCCAGTGTTGTCCCCTAATAATTCACCTTTTTTGTTGTCAGAAATTCTAGCTGTATCAAGAGAAATACTTGATGTTGGGCAAAAATGCCTTCTCCTTTCCTTTCCTTTCCGCAGAGCTGGGAAATTCTAGTCTCTCTGTGCACTTTCATTCTTTTCTGTACCAGCAGGAAAGGAGAACTAACTGGATTACTGAGAATCCCTGAAGCTCACCACGCCACAATTTATGCACAAAGGTGAGTGTTCACGGACCACACGCACTTTTCTGGTCCCACTTCCTCTTCCATTTCCTCTTCTCAAGATGCCCAGCGCCTCTGAGCTTCCCTCCCTCGTGGGGGGCGGCACACGCGGGCAGAACCAGCACCAGGCGTCTCCACCTCAGACCACAGCTGTGTTCGCTCACATGTTCTCTCACATTTGTCCCTCAGAGCCCTCATTTGACTTCTACTCATCCTGTGTGCATGCATGTGGCCTCAGCCACAGGTGAACAGGGTCGTGCCTCTCCAGACCTCTAAGGCTGCTAAGACATTTGTTGATATTTGTACAGCTATAGAAAATTTACTGAAGTGTGTTGTCTATACAAACAACTTTAACATTATATTATGTAACTTTAAATATATCTTTTCAAAAAATTTATTGCTTCCAATATCTCACATCCATCTGACCATAGATTTGCTCTTCCTTTCCGTTTCAGCATTTGACACAGAAATTGAAACAGAATACTTACTGAACCAAGTGTTAACAGATTTAAAGCAGCAGGTTCTTGAGGGGAAAATCCATTTATTGAGAGCTGTTGCCTCAAGAAAAGTGAATGCCATGTCCAAGATCTCCCCATGAGGAGAACTTGGAGAGCACCCGTAGAGATTCTTCAGATTTAAATAAGTCCATTGAACAAAGGTAGATTTTCACAGTGATCCAAACTCTCATCAATCAGAGCAGGCCACGGGCATTTTCAAAAGGAAACCTCTTCTCCGGGTGTTTGAGGGCTCTTGTGTCTACTTTCAGTGCTTCAGAAGGAAAAATCTTCAAGAGCTGCCTAACAACTCTACATCACAGCAAATGTATCTCTCATTCCAAGAAACATCAACACTTGTTTTTCTCTCAAGGAAATTTGAAACAAACAAACAAAAAGTTTTAAATTCTTGACTTAAGGAGACCTGGGTTTGTTTTATATATATATACACATATATATGCATATATATACATACATACATATATACATATATATATATATATATATATAGCTGCCAAATGTTCCTCAGAGTATTAGAAAGAAAAAGGTCTACCCAAAGACTCTCACTGTAGGAACTGTAAAGGATGAAAAGGAGCCAGTCAACTCTGGCTTGGAGTAGAAGGCAGCCTGACAGTAGGCAGAGCTGACCGGCACAGAGGATGGGGCACTGGGCTGTGTGCCACCAACGGGTGGGTACCAGAGCCCCTGCATCCAGGCAAAAAAAAAAAAACAATCAGCCACACATAGTTCATCCAAAGGGAGAGTCCAAACACTCTCACACAAGCCATATTACACCTTGATAATGACCCTCAGTTACAAAAGTCCAGATATGCAAATATTTCCTAATCCAAAACCTAAAATAAATAGTTCAGTTAAAATCAAGATGCCCGGCAAGATCAAAGTCTGGCTTTGTCGCTCCCCGCTTAAAGCTTTTCTGGCTCTCCACAGTCTTCTCGGCACAAGGTCGAGTGCCTTGGAAAGTACAGGCTCTGTGACCCAGCCTCTTCCTGCCGTTGCAGCTTCACTGCCACTTTCTACTTGGACTTCTCTTTTTATTCTTTGCTGTGCTCTCATATGCAGAATCATTTGTAGGACTCAAATACACTGCGTTGCTTTGCATCTTTGTGCCTTTGTTGTAGAATGCCTTCTTCCTCCTCCTTGGGCACCTCCTTACACACATTTTAAGATTCATTTTGGTTGTCACATCCTCTAGGAATCCCTGCTCTCACCAGGCTGAGCTAACAGCCTCAGATCCAAGCTTCTCTGTCAGTGAAGCTGTCACTGCAATCAACATGAATTCAAAATGATTCCTTTTTGTGCCTGTCCACCCACTGAAATGCAAGTTTTTTGAAAGTATGCTTTTCCTGTCTCCTTCTAATCATGCTGGTATGTGGTACACAATAAATTTCCCAGTGTTAGTTGAACTAAACCAACCAGAGTGAGCTCATGTAATGATGTTCTGAAAGCTCTGAATACAGAAGGGCTGGAAAGCAGTTACTCTTATGCTGGTTGAATATGTGCAAACCTTTCCATACCCAGCTCACAGCTCGGCCAGGACAGATGATCTCGGTTACCTTGAGGCTTTCCTCATAGCCATATGCTAAAACAGAGGCTTGAAAACTTCTGAAAGGGACTTGCCAAGAAACTAGTCTCTTTCTCGGTGACATGTAAACCTAGAGATGTTTGGAAGGCAGGAGATGGGGATTGTGCTCACCTATAAGCCATGGGTGACAGGCCAAATATTTTGGAGGTAGAAACACCTGATGCTATATACTGACTGCCAACCTCAGCTTTTCACTCCAGTTGAGGATTTACATCCATGGAAGATTTTTCATGCTGCTGTGACTGAGACATGAAAGAAGCAGCCAGCCTCTAGGCCCCAAGATGTTTGTGTGTGTCTCTATCAGCGCCTAGCCCAGTCATTACTACCCCCAAGCTCATGAGAACCATGAGAGATCATAAGCTGTGTATCCAAGACAGAGACAGCAGGGTTGGACAACTCGAGAGGCCTGGAAGACATCCTGTCCAGGCTGTGCGGAAGATGAAGCCTGAGCTGCTAGAGAAATCTGCTCAGTCACTGACAGTCTCTAGGTCTGCCCCCTTCCTCTCCACCGTATCTGAGCCTCAGTTTCTTTTAGTTTAAAAGGCAACAAATCAGTGTCTTATGTTGAATATATCAGCGTTATGAGCACCCCTTAACCTCTTTCTCTTTCAATCTGCACCAAATTCTGAACAGTCAGCTCAGTGTCTGCAACTTGTGATATAAAACAAGGTGATGAGTGAGGCATTCCTTTGTGACTCAGATGGTAAAGAATCTGCCTGCAATGCAGGAGACTCAGGTTTGATTCCCGGGTCAGGAAGATCTGCTGGAGAAAGAAATGACAGCTCCCTCCAGTAATCTTGCCTGGAGAATTCTATGGACAGAGGAGCCTGGAAGGGTACAGCCCACGGGATTGCAAAGAGTCAGACGCAGCTGAGTGACTGATGCACACAATGAGTGAGGGCAGAACCCAGAGAACCCTGGCCTGGCATGGTGGATTCACATGGAATGAGCAGAGTGTGGGAGAAAAGACAGTAAAAGTAACAGTCAAGATGAGCTGGGAGATTTTGGAGAGGGGAGAAAGGGTTGTAGGTTATTAAAAGATATTGAATACAGTTCCCAGTGCTATACAGTAGACCCTTGCTGTTCATCTATTTTACATAGAGTAGTATATACCTGTTAATCCCAGACTTCTAATTTAACCCTTCACCTCCCTTCCTCTTTGGTGATTATAGTATTATTTTCTGTGTCACTGACTTTATTTGGATAACACAAATGTGCTATCTGAGACTGATGAGTCCAAGCAACCCTGGGAGAGGGTCAGAGAAGAAGATACAAAAGAAAGCTCTTGCTGGTCCTCTGTTCGTGTCTTAGAAACCCAGTTTTTTGAACTGGAGAATGATCATAAAAGATTCTAAAACTGTCTCTCTTTTGTGAGTCAAACGTCTGATATTTTCAGAAACCAGGCCTTGAATACAAAAAACAAACTGCCTGGGCCATAAGGGGCAAAAGCAGCCTTTGTTCAGGATGAGGGACATAAGGGAAGAGAACCAGCAAGAAAAATGTGATATCTTAAGTGGCACCTGCTATCCAGGGAGACTGATTCTGGGTTGGCAGCTCTTTTGCTTGTGATTCTTTGAATAAGAAGCTTTGAATAAGCTTTGAATAAGCAGCTTTGTTTAAAAGCTGCTCACCATTAGCTATGGATGAAGAAGAAGCTGTTTGAAGAAGTTCTTGGTTAACTTTTGTGATACTCCTGGAGCACCCAATGACTACAAGACTGATGTGGGTCAGGAGAAAGGGAGCAGGGTTTATGCCCAGTCATAGGTGTGACTGCCAAGAACCTAACAAACTCAGAGGACATGAAACACCCGGGCACTTGCCAATTAGCTTGCATCGGACACATGGAGTCTGAACTCCCGCTAGTCCTAGATTGTACATCCCCTCCCCCCCGCCCCACCACAAGCCATCAACTCCAATTGCTAAGGATAGAAGGTGGCCAAATAGATCAGACAAAGCTATGAAGCTTCAATTCTGATTTTCAATCTATTTTAGATGTCCTCCATCTATTTTTTTTTTTTCCTTTTCTTTTTTCTTTTTTTGGTCACATCACACAGCTTGCAGGATCTTAGTTCCCCAACCAGGGTTGAGTCTGGGCCACCACAGCAAAAGCACTGAGTCCTAACCAGTGCACTTCCAGGGAATTCCCTCCACCTATCACTTTATACAATTTCTTTATAAGATTTCTTTGGTGTATTGCCTTCAAAAAATCAGAGTTAATCATTACTACAAAGTATAATAAAGAAGGTAGGAAAGTAGAAAAGAAGCAATTTTTTTTTACATTCCCTTAGAGACAAACTGGGAGTTTTAACATAGGAGTAAAAATAGCTTAGCACTAACCACATCAACCCTAAAACAAAAGCCCTGCTTTTTCACCTGCTTTTTCTACCTGTGTTGATGGCCTCATCTGAGTCCTAGGAGCCGAGTCCTAGGAGATCATCACAGACTTCTCTCACTCTTCTACCCTAGCACAGGGGTGAAGTCCAGGTCCAGAGTCAGACTTCTGGGGTTCAAATCCCATTCTTGCTATTTTCTAACTCTTTGGATTTAGGCAAGCTATGAAGACCAACATCTTCCCTGAGCCAGATACCAGACTTATGCCTATGCAGTCCATGACTATAGGACTACAGGGACACTCACGGCACACTACTGACACCTCGTCCATCAAAACCCTCCAAGCTTTGTCATCGATGCTGCCAGCTTTGCTCTCCATAGATCACTTTTCACATGGAGGCTTCAAAAAATCTAGTCCAGTCATATGGGCCTCCTTTCATTTTCTTGAACCATCTTATTCTTGACTTTTCTTCATTTTTAATATCTCAGCTTGAATGCCTTTCTTTGGAGAAGTCTTCCCAGTCAGCTTGTCGACCTAATATCTTTCATGGAACATAGTATTACCTAATTAACTTGAGTATTTATTGGTTACTTCTTCATGGGGTCTCTTCTCCAGTAGGAGAGAATGTAAACCTCCATAGAATATAAGCTCCACGAGGACAGTAGTCCTACATTTTGTTCATCACTGGAGTCCAACACCTTTCTGGGAATTGTGTCCTGGGCAAATATTTGTTTAAAGAATTAATATAAAAACACTGAACCATAAGTGAGGTGAAGTGAAAGTTGCTCAATCATGTCCAACTCTTTGCGACCCCATGGACTGTATATTCCATGGCCAGAATACTGGAATGGGTAGCCTTTCCCTTCTCCAGGGGATCTTCCCAACCCAGGGATTGAACCCAGGTCTCCCACATTGCGGGCAAACTCTTTACCAGCTGAGCTACAAGGGAAGCCCAAGAATTGTGGAGTGTGTAGCCTGTCCCTACTCTAGGGGGATCTCCCCAACCCAGGAATCAAACCCAGGTCTCCTGCATTGCAGGTGGATTCTTTACCAACTGGTCTATCAGGGAAGCCCAGAACCATAAGGATGATGCTATTTAAAACACACACTTAATGATATTCCTTTTAATTGTCCTAGGGATAGAGCACTCAAGTAAAAGAACCAGAAAATATTAGCACTATTGTTAATGCAGATCTCATTTCATAGATGAGAAACCTGAGGCTTGTCTTTTTTGTAGCTAGCTGTCCAGAGCAGCTCAGCAGTAAAGAATCTACCTGCCAATGCAAGAGACATGGGTTCAGTCTCTGGATCAGGAAGACCCTCTGGAGAAGGAAATGGCTACCCACTTCAGTATTCTTGCCTGCAGAATTCCATGGACAGAGGAGCCTGGTGGGCTACAGTCTATGGGATTGCAAAAGAGTTAGACATGACTTAGTGACTAAATAACAACAGTCCAGAGCCACACAGCTTATTAGAGTCAATAGTGAATTGTTTTGTGGATTCCCTCAAAAATATACCTGTATTCTAAACCAGATCCTGTGAATGTAACTTTATTTGGAAAAATAATCTCTGTAGATGTAATGAAGTTAAGGGTCTCAGGATGACATTATCCTGAATTATCTGAGTAGGCTCTAAATCCAATGACAAGTGTAAGAGACAGAAGAGAAGATGCAGAAAGATAGAAATGAAGTCCATCTGAAGAAGGAGGAAGAGATTGGAGCTGTGCCTCCAAAAGCCAAGGAACACCTAGAGTCCATCAGAAACCAAAGGGTCAGGGAAAGATTCTTCCTTAGAGCCATCAGAGAGATCATGGCCCTATAGACAGACTGACTTCCAATTTCTGGCCTTCAGAACTAGGAGAGGGTAAACTTCTGTTTTAAGCCTTCAAATCTGTTGTAGTGTATTAGTTACGCCACAGAAAATTAACACGGGGAGGGGCCTGGCAAGGAACTACCAGCCATACTTCTTAACCAGTGTACTTTCCATGAGCACCTAGTTCCCCAGGTGACTATGAATAATTACAATATAACCAAGTTCCAGATGACAACCCAACCATTAGTCCCCAAGTCTAAAGACACCGATCTCAATCCCTGACAAAACCCCAAAAGCTGAAACCTAAATAGGGATCATCTGAATTCTGAATCCAGGGAAAGTTGCCTTTTAAACCATGAAGGGAGGGAAACTTTGGGCTCTATAAGTGTCCTGCCATTCAGTCCTTGATGGACAGGCATTGTTTCTCATGGGACCACATTTCTCCCCAGCCTCCATTCAAAGAAATTGAAGCATAAACATTTTGCTCAGGTCCACCACCAGTACGCAGCCCATCTCTGCACAACTATGCTGAACAAAGGTCCCTCTTTCAAGAGTCTTCTCCATACTTGAAGTGGGAGAATGTGCTCAAGCCAAAGGGGCTCAGTTCTTTACACCAGCTCATTAAACATGCCAACCATCGCATCGAGTCTCTACCAGGCAGTCAGTGTTTACAGAGGGATTGAAATCTAATTCCCCTTGTGTAATAATAGCATTTCACAAAATTCCATGTGGAACTCTCTGAGTAGTGCTTCTCAAACTGTTGCTATTGTTCAATCGCTAACTCGTGTCCCACTCTTTGCAACCCCATGGACTGCAGCATGCCCGGCTTCCCTGTCCTTCACCGTCTCTTGGAGTTTGCTCAAATTAATGTTCATTGAATTAGTGATGAGTTGGTTATCTAAGCATCTCATCCTCTGCTGCCCCCTTCTTCTTTTGCCTTCAGTCTTTCCCAGCATCAGTCTTTTCCAGTGAGTTGGCTCTTCGCATTAAGTGGCCAAAGTATTGGAGTTTCAGCTTCAACATCAGTTCTTTCAATGAACTTCAGGTTGATTTCCTTTAAGATTGGCAGGTTTCATCTCCTTCCAGTGCAAGGGACTCTCAAGAGCCTATATTGTGAGTTTAAATGACATGGGTTTCTTATTAAATATGCAGATTCTAATTCAGTAGGTCTTGCTGGGACCTGGGATCCTGCATTCTAATTGGCTACCAGGTCATAATGTTGTCAGATTTTGAATGGTTCAGAGTAGCAAGAAATAGAGATATGTGCATTGTGCTATGACAAGTGTGACAAGTGACCATATTTGGAGCTCCTATAGATTGTTTGCATTCTACATTCATAGAGCTTGTCCCAAATAATTCTTCCTCTTTCCCTAGACCACATTCCGTATTCACAGAAGTGTCAGAGCAAGGGGAAAGAGAGCTGTGTAGGAAAAGTCTGTGCATGCTGAGTCACTCAGTCATGTCTGACTCTTTGTGACCCCATGGACTGTAACCTGTCAGGCTCCTCTGTTCATGGAGTTTTTCAGGCAAGAATACAGGACTGGGCTGCCATTTCCTAAACCAGAGAATATTCCAGACCCAGGGATTGAATCCATGTCTCTTGCATCTTCTGCACTGGCAGGTGGATTCTTTACCACTGCACCACCTGGGAAAAGTTTACTGATATAGAATATATAATATGTAAAACACATATCATAAAATGTGAATATATATTCATATAAAAATATACATGTACATGAAATATAATAAATGAAAGAATATAAAAAATGTTTTAAAAATATAAAAGTTTAAAGTCCAAATATTTAAAGTCCAAAAACGGAGAAATATTTTATTTTCTGAAACCCAGTTTCTTCTTATGGACAATTTTTTTTAGTATTTTCTTTATTTGTCTGTACCAGGTCTGTTCTGTGGCACACAGGGTCTTCAGTCTTCGTTGCAGTGTGCAAGATCTTCCAGTTGCAGCGTGAGAACTTTTAGTTGTGACATGTGGTCTCGTTCCCTGACCGGGGCTCAGACCTGGGCCCCCTGGATTGGGAGTGTGGAATCTTAGCTGTGGACCACCAGGGAAGTCCCTATGGACAAACACTTGAGGAGACAGTAAAGAGACTTACGACTCATCTTGACTTTATCACCTTTGTCAACTCTAAGATGGTTACCTTCTCAATTACAATTTACACATAGTCACATAATCAAAAACATTTGGTTTGCAAGTAAGTGTTCAAATTCCTTCAGACTGTAAACAATCATGTCTTTCCATCTTCATATCCTTAACACTAAGCACATACTAGGTGCTCAAATATTTGTTGGGAAGAAAAATGTCTTCGGCTTTAAAAACATGACCTTTCACCATGTTATATTATGCAAAAGTGATAAGATGAACTCTACCTGCAAAGAATCACACTTGTGCCCTCCCCAGGCAGAAGAAAAGGTAGAAAGGGCAAAGTCATGTAGGCAGATAACAGATAGAAACCAGCGAGAGCCAAGGATTAATTGCACACACGCTGGGGGAGGGTGTGCTTAGAGCCTTCTGGTTGTCAAGCCTCTCCAGATCATTGGCTCAAATTTGGGCAGGAAGGCAGTTCCAAGGGCCACTTCAGGCCAGAGTGGGAAGAGAAAGGAGTAACTTGGTGGTGGTGGAGGGGTGGGGGGACGTGTAGAAAAGACAAAGACACAGGAAGACTGTAGAGTGAGAGGGAAGTGAATGGAAGGAGCAAGGTGCCTTAGAGGACAATAAAGCAGAAAGATTCCTATTTCAGCCTGTTAGTTGAGCACTGTCAAATCTTTGTCCCCAACCCATACTCTCTCCTGAACCCCACTTGTGTTGCTTTCTAGACATATCAACCCTGAGGACAATAGACTCTTCAAAGTTGACAAGCATAATACCAAATTCACCTTCCTCTGCTCAGACCTGCATCTTTTATTGGGTTTGTTATACCTTTAATATACTAAAGTCATCGTTGACTTATTTGCTTTCACCCTTCCACACAATCCTGCACTAGCTAGACAAGTTACATTTAACAGGCTAGGTGCACATTCTTCCACAACACTGTCCTTACTTTAGATGTCAGCTACATGTTCAGGGGTTACTATGTCACATGCTAAAGAAAGCTGAGCATCGAAGAATTGATGTTTTTGAGCTGTGGTGTTGGAGAAAACTCTTGAGAGTCCCTTGGACTGAAAAGAAATCAAATCCTAAAGGAAATCAGTCCTGAATATTCATTGGAAGGACTGATGCTGAAGGTTCAATACTTTGGCCACCTGATGTGAAGAACTGACTCATTAAAAAAGACCCTGATACTGGGAAAGATTGAAGGCAGGAGGAGAAGGGGATGACAGAGGATAAGACGGTAGGATGACATCACCAACTCAATGGACATGAGTTTGAGTAAGCTCCGGGAGTTGGTGATGGACAGGGAAGCCTGGCGTGTTGCAGTCCATGGGGTCAAAAACAGTCAGACATGACTGAGCGGCTGAACTGAACTGACTGATGTCACATGCACTTCTGACCAACTGGCTATAAATTGGAAGGACTCCCATGACCTTTTCAGATTTGATCATTTGCTAGAATGACCCTCAGGAAAGTGTTATGCTTCTGATTACAGTTCATGATAAGAAGATAAAAATCAGGACCAGCACAAAGAAGAACCGCAGGTGAAGACCCCAAATGTGAAGTTTCTGTGTCTTCAGGATGCATCACCCTCCCAGTACATTAATTGTGCATCACTAGCCATAAAACTCATGAAAGTCTCAGTGTCCAGAGTTTTTACTGGTATTAGGGTTTCTTTAGAGAGGCATGGTTGCTGGACTCCTTGGCCATGTGATTGAAATAACTCTAATCTCTCTTCCCCTCCCCTAAGTTCAGAGGTCCAGTATATATCACTTGGCTCAAAGCCTCAACCTCCAAACTGCATGATTGGTCCTTCTGGTGTGACCAGTCCCTATCTTGAAACTTTCTAGGGGCTTAACATGAGTCACCTTATTAGCATAACTCAGTTGTGGTCCAAGGGCCCCATGATGAAGAATAAAGACACTACTCTCACTTGGGAAATTCCAGACTTCAAGATTACCCGCAAGAAACCAGGGACAAAAGCCAAATTCTTCATTGTACAAGAGCCCTCCGTGGCCAGCCAATCACTAAGCTATGCCGATTTCCATCCTACATATCTTTGCAATAGAGCTCCTTCATTCCATCCCTGCTCTTTTAGGTCTTTGTAGGCTCTTATGTGGACTATAGCCGTAGTTTACTAACTGGTCACCTTACTCTCTCACCAAGCCATCCTTTGCTCTACTATCAGAATTGTAATTATAAAAACCCACTCAGATATGCAGATGACACCACCTTAATGGTAGAAAGTGAAGAGGAACTAAAGAGCCTCTGGATGAAGGTGAAAGAAGATAGTGAAAAAGCTGGCTTAAAACTCAACATTCAAAAAACGAGGATCATGGCATCTGGTCCCATCACTTTGTGGCAAATAGATGGGGAAACAATGGAAACAGTGACAAACTTTCTTTTCTTGGGCTCTAAAATCACTGTGGATGGTGACTGCAACAACAAAATTAAAAGGCCCTTGCTCCTTGAAAGAAAAGCTATGACAAACCTACTGATCAGTGTTCGGTGTTACTCTCTGTTGTATCTGACTCTTTGAGACCCCATGGACTGTAGCCCACCAGGCTCCTCCATGGGACTTTCCAGGCAGGATTACTGGAGTGGGTTGCCATTTCCTTCTCCAGAGGATTTTCCCAACCTAGATAGCATATTAAAAAGTAGAGACTTTTCCAACGAACGTCCGTATAGTCAAAGCTCTGGCTTTTCCAGTAGTCATGTACGGATGTGAGAGTTGGACAATAAAGGAGGCTGATGGGGAACACATGTAAATCCATGGCTGATTCATGTCAGTGTATGACAAAACCACTACAATATTGTAAAGTAATTAGCCTCCAACTAATAAAAATAAATGAAAAAAAAATAAAGGAGGCTGAGTGCCCAAGAATTTATGCTTTTGAATTTTGGTGCTGGAGAAGACTCTTGAAAGTCCCTTGGAAGATCAAAGCAGTCAATCCTAGAGGAAATCAACCCTGAATATTCATTGGAAGGACTGATGCTGAAGCTGAAGCTCCAATACTTTGGCCACATGTTGCAAAGAGTCAACTCATTGGAAAAGACCCTGATGTTGGGAAAGATTGAAGGCAGGAGGAGAAAGGGGCGACAGAGGATGAGATGGTTGGATGGCATCATCAACTCAATGGACATGAGTTTGAGCAAACTCCAGGAGATAGTGAAGGACAGGGAAGCCTGGGGTGCTTCAGTCCATGGGGTCACAAAGAATTGGACATGACTGAGCAACTGAACAACAACAAACCTAGGAGATTAAATCAAGATGGTGGCATAGAAGGACGTGTGCTCATCTCTTCTTATGAGAGTACAGAAATTGCAACTAGCTATTGAACAATCATCCACAGAAGGATGGTGAAACCCACAAAAAAAGATATCCCACTTCCAAAGACGAAAGAGAAACCACAACAAGATGGTAGAAGGGGTGAAATTATGATAAAATTAAATCCCATACCTGTTGGGTGGGCAACCCACAAACTGGAGAACAATAATACCTAAGAAGTTCTCCCACTGCTGTGAAGGTTCTGAGCTCTATCTCCAGCTTCCCAGCCTGAGGATCCAGTAAGGGGACTATGAATCTCCAGGGAATCTGACTTTGAAGGTCAGTGGGATTTGATGACAGGACTTCCACAGGACTGGTTGAAACGGAGACTCCACTCTTGGAGGGCATAAGCAAAGTCTTGTGTGTACCAGGACCCAGGGGAAAGAAGAAGTGACCCTACAGGAGACTGAACCATACCTACCTGCGAGTGAAGGAGGGTCTCCTTTGCAGGTGTGGGTCAGCAGTGGCTCGCTGTGGGGATGGAGCCACTGGCAGCAACAGTCCTGGGGGTCACAAAGAAGGTGCACTTTGGCAAGTGAGTCCTCTTGAAGATTGCTGTTAACCCTTCCATAGAGCCTATAGACTCCAGGGCTAGGTCACCTCAGGCCAAACAAGTAACAGGGAGGGAGTGCAGCCCCATCCATCAGCAGATAATCAGATTAGTTTTACTGAGCATGACCCTGCCCACCAGAACAAGACCCAGTTTTTTCCACCACCAATTCCTCCCATCAGCTTCATCCACCAGAGGACAGACAGAAGAAGTGAGAAGAACCACAATCCCACAGCCTCCAGGATGAAAACTGTAACCACAGAAAGTTCATCAAAGTGAAAAGGCAGAGGATTATCTCCTAGGTGAAAGAACAAGATAAAACCCCAGATAGATAACTAAATTAGGTGGAGATAGGCAATCTTCCAGAAAAAGAATTCAAAATAATGATAGTGCAGATGATCCAGGATCTTGGGAAAAGAATGGAAACGATGCAAGAAATGTTTGACAAAGACTTAGAAGAACTAAGGAACAAACAAACAGAGATGAACAATACACTAGAAGGAATCAGTAGAAGAATAACTTCCAGGGTAAGCGACCTGGAAGACAGAGTGGTAGAAAACCACTGTCATAAAACAGAATGTAGAAAAGAGAATGAAAAAGATGAAGACAGCCTAAGAGTCCTCTGGGACAACATTAAACATATCAACATTCACTCTACAGGAGTCCGAGAAGAAAAAGAGAAAAAGGACCCAAGAAAATATTTGAAGAGATAATAGCTGAAAACTTCCCTGACATGGGAAAAGAAATAATCAACCAAGTCTAGGAAGTACAGAGAGTCCCAGGCAGGATAACCCCAAGAAGGAACACATTGAGACACATAATAATCAGACTGACAAAAGTTAAAGATAAGACAAAAAGCAACAAGGAAAAAATAAATAACAGACAAAGGAACTCCCATCAGATTATCAGCTGATTTCTCAACAGAAACTCTACAAACTAGAAGGGAATGGCACGATATATTTAAAGTGATGAAAAGGGAGAAACTGCAACCAAGTTTACTCTACCAATCAAGACTCAGGTTCAGATCTGATGGAGAAATCAAAAGCTTTCCAGCAACAAAATTTAAGAGAATTCAGCACCACCAAACCATCTTTACAACAAATGTTAAAGGAACTTCTCTAGGCAGGAAACACAAGAGAAAGAAGAGACCTACAAAGAATAAACCCAAAATAATTAAGAAAATGGATCATATTAATAATTACCTTAATGTAAAAGGATTAAATGCATCAACCAAAAGACATAAACTGGCTAGGTGGATGAAAACATGTGCAGGTATACACTTCTACTTACCACATCACTCTACTTAACCCCCTAAATTGTGTGTAATTATTTTATAAAGTGAAAATTGCTCAGTTGTATCTGACTCTTTGAGACCCCATGGACTAAACAGTCCATGGAATTCTCTAGGCCAGAATACTGGAGTGGGTAACCTTTCCCTTCTCCAGGGGATCTTCCCAACCTAGGGATTGAATCTAGGTCTCTGCACTGCAGGTGGATTATAATTGCAAGCTATAATGGAAACATGATTAGCCTAACAGTATACTGTAATTATCTTTTATCTTTTGTCTGGCTATTAACTGTGAAAAGTTTTAATTTTGTGACTCAGTTCAGTTCAGTTGCTCAGTCATGGCTGACTCTTTGTGACCCCATGAACTGCAGCATGCCAGGCTTTCCTGTCCATCACCAACTCCCGGAGCTTACTCAAACTCATGTCCAACGAGTCGGTGATGCCATCCAACCATTTCATCCTCTATTGTCCCTTTCTCCTCCTGCCTTCAATCTTTCCCAGCATCAGGGTCTTTTCCAATGAGTCAGCTCTTCGCGTCAGGTGGCCAAAGTATTGGAGTTTCAGCTTCAGCATCAGTCCTTCCAATGAACACCCAGGACTTATCTCCTTCAGGATGGACTGGTTGGATCTCCTTGCAGTCCAGGGGACTCTCAAGAGTCTTCTCCAATACCACAGTTCAAAAGCATCAATTCCTCGATGCTCAGCTTTCTTTATGGTCCAACTCTCACATCCATACATGACTACTGGAAAAACCATAGCTTTGACTAGACAAACCTTTGTTGGCAAAGTAACATCTCTGCTTTTTAATATGCTGTCTAGGTTGGTCAGAGCTTTTCTTCCAAGGAGCAAGCATCTTTTAATTTCACGGCTGCAGTCACCATCTGCAGTGATTTTGGAGCCCAAAAAAATAAAGTTTGTCACTGTTTCCATTGTTTCCCCTTCTATTTGCCAGGAAGTGATAGGACTGGATGCCATGATCTTAGTTTTCTAAATGTTGAGTTTAATTTTGTGACTATATAACTAATATTCATTTTAATACCATTGTGTCATGATTGGTAAACAGAAAATAATTGACTTCTATATCACTAAACAACCATTTAATGGAAAAACCTGTAATCACTTTTAAAAATCCATATGCACAGTAGAATTATCTTGTAAATTTTTGAAAAATACAAATGCCAAGGTATTGTTTTATTTTCTCAAAAGCTCCAGAGGTAATTCTAATGAACAGTCATGTTTAAAAGCAACTGGACTATATGATGACCTTTTACTTTTATCTAGTTTGTTTCATTTTTTTCTATTTTATATTCAATGCTCCCATTGCATTAAGTTTATGTTTTCCAATTTCTCCATCTTTTTTTTTGTTGTTCTTTCTCAAGGCTTTATCAAGTGTAGTAGAAAAGCTTTGATATATTTATGTGTGTGTGTATATATATATATATATATATATATATATATATATAGTAAGTATAATATATATATTTTAGAAAACTTATTTTTACTTAGCTAAAAAATATATGACATTTTGAGTCTACTTGTTTGACTTAATATAAGTGGAATACTAGATTTGTAATTTATAGTCACTCAAAACTTTGATATAGTTCCATTTATTTTGGCATCTAGTATTACTGCTAAAAGTCTAGAAAATTTATTATTTTAGTGATTTTTATTTTTTTTTATTATTTTTTTTTTTTTAATTTTAGTGATTTTTAAAAAAACATTTGAATGAGAAACTTCTAGGGCTTCCCTGATAGCTCAGTTGGTAAAGAATCTGCCTGCAATGCACAAGATCCCGGTTTGATTCCTGGGTCAGGAAGATCTGCTGGAGAAGGGATAGGCTACCCACTCCAGTATTCTTGGGCTTCCCTTGTCGCTCAACTGCTAAAGAATCCACCTGCAACGTGGAGACCTGGGTTCGATCCCTGGGTTGGGCAGGTCCCCTGAAGAAGGGAAAAAGGCCTACCCACTCCAGTATTCTGGCCTGGAGAGTTCCATGGACTCTATAGTCCACGGGACCACAAAGAGTCAGACATGACTGAACGACTTTCACTTTTACTTTCACAGTATTATTAACTAAAGTACAATTTTGTTCAAATTTCAGAAAATTTTATACTAGTGTCCATTCTGTTTTCATTTCTCTTCTGTTACAAATATCTTCTAATTTTCCTTGTTATGTCTCCTTAGAAACACCCATTATTTAAAAGTGGACATTTAATTTCCAAATACATGGGGTTTTCGAAGTATCTTTATATTAATTTCTCATTTTTATGTTAATCTCTCATTTAAATGTTTCTTTCTCTGCAATTGCTCTCTGTGGTTTTTTAGTCTTTTAACCTTCTTGAGGCTTTCAATAGCTCAACCAAAGATCTCTCTGGCTAAATCAAAGATTTCTGTGGCTAAACCAAAGATCTCACATTGCACTTGAAAATATGTGGGTTATTTTCAAGTATCTTTTGATATTGATTGCTAACATAATTCCACAGTAATAAGAGAACAGACTGTGTATGCTTCTTTTATGTCTCTGGATATGTTTCTGTGTCTCCTGGTTTATAGTCTATGGAAACTTGAATAAATTTGTACCCTTTTGTTGTGTGAAAATTGTATAAATCTTAATTATGTTGAATTGGTTCATAGTGCTTTTCAGGTCTACTATATCCTTCTACATTTCTGTCTATTCATTCTATTAATTTTTGAGGGTTTGATATTGAAACTCCAACTAAAAACCTTAATTTATCTACTTGAAATAATAATTGTTATAGGGGAACTACATGTAACTTTGTTCTGTATTTTCCAAGTCTCCTGTAAATGTGTCACCATACTTTCATAATTTAAAAAATTTTTTAAAAATTAATTAAAAAATAAAACCCCAATCTGATCACATTCATTTCTTGCACAAAATTTCTCAGTGGCTCCCAACTGCCTATAGCAGCATAGTCCAACAAAAATATAATGTGAGCTGAACACATAATTTTAAAGGTTCTAGAGTCTGAGTGGCGGAGAAGGCAATGGTACCCCACTCCAGTTCTCTTGCCTGGAAAATCCCATGGACGGAGGAACCTGGTAGGCTACAGTGCATGGGGTCGCTAAGAGTTTCACTCTTCAATTTCATGCATTGGAGAAGGAAATGGCACCCCACTCCAGTACTCTTACCTGGAGAATCCCAGGGACGGGGGAGCCTGGTGGGCTGCCGTCTATGGGGTCGCACAGAGTCGGACACGACTGAAGCGACTCAGCAGCAGCAGCAGAGTCCGAGTGGAGCGAGCGAGCTGAGTGGTTGTGTGGTTGCGTCCCGGAGATGGGTAGCGCTTGCAGCATGGCTGACCAACTGACTGAAGAGCAGATTGCAGAATTCAAAGAAGCTTTGTCACTATTTGACAAGGATGGTGATGGAACTATAACAACAAAGGAATTAGGAACTGTAATGAGGTCTCTTGGGCAGAATCCCACAGAAGCAGAGTTACGGGACATGATTAATGAAGTTGATGCTGATGGCAATGGCACAATTGACTTCCTGGAATTTCTGACAATGATGGCAAGAAAAATGAAAGACACAGACAGTGAAGAAGAAATTATAGAAGCATTCCGTGTGTTTGAGAAGGATGGTAGTGCAGCAGAGCTCCGCCATGTGATGACAAACCTTGGAGGGAAGTTAACAGATGAAGAAGTTGATGAAATGATCAGGGAAGCAGATATTGATGGAGATGGTCAAGTAAACTATGAAGAGTTTGTACAAATGATGACAGCAAAGTGAAGACATCGTACAAAATGTGTTAAATTTCTTGCACAAAATTGTTTATTTGCCTTTTCTTTGTTTGTAACTTATCTGTAAAAGGTTTCCCTCTACTGTCAAAAAAATATGCATGTATAGTAATTAGGACTTCATTCCTCCAAGTTTTCTTCCCTTATCTTACTGTCATTGTCCTGAAACCTTATTTTAGAAAGTTGATCAAGTAACATGTTGCATGTGGCTTACTCTGGATATATCTAAGCCCTTCTGCACATCTAAACTTAGATGGAGTTGGTCAAATGAGGGAACATCTGGGTTATGCCTTTTTTTTTTTTTGAGTAGTTTTCTTTAGGAATTTTCAGCATGTTGTTGTTGAAGTGTGGAGTTGTAACTCTGCGTGGACTACAGACAGTCAACAATATGTACTTAAAAGCTGCACTATTGCAAAACGGGTGTTTTATCCAGGTACCCGTACGCTATTTATTTGTACTGCTGGTCCTATGCCAGAAACACTTTCTTTTATTGTTAACTTGCTTTTTAAACTTTGTTTTAGCCACTTAAAGAAAATCTGCTTATGGCACAATTTGCCTCAAATCCATTCCAAGTTGTATATTTGTTTTCCAATTAAAAAATTACAATTAAAAAAACATTAAGGTTCTAGTTGCCACATTTTTAAAAACTGAAAAGGAACAAGTGAAATTTTAATAGTGTACTGTATTTAACCAACCCATCTAAAATATAATCATTTCAGCGTGTTACCTGTGTATCTTTCTATTTTATACTATTTCCATTTTTATTTACATAAATGAAATAAAACAAAAAATTCTGCCCTTCGGTTGCATTGAACACATTTCATGTACTCAAGAGCCATATGGTTCATGGCTATCCTACTGTACTACTACAAGGTTAGCTTCCTGCCTATGATATAAAGTCCTTCACATGCTGCCTCCTGCCTGCATTTCATCCTGCTTCCTCCCATCCACCCCTCCTGCCGCCAACTCAGATACTTTCTTCTCTGACCACATTGAAGCACTTCCCTCAAACAGTCCAAACTCCTTCCTACTTCACACCTTTACTCACACGCACTTAACTGTCTGCCTTAAAACCTGTCTCTCTCCTCTGCCAGGAAATGTCACATGTATTGTTGACTATTAAACACAAACTTTGTCTCCTCTGAAGAATTCTCAGACCCTCCAGGCTGAGTAAGTCATGCTCACTGGTGAGCCTCGATGGTGCTTTAATACCTCTATTTGAGCAAACCATATTTTCTGCATCACAGATTGCAACACATGATTTGACACATCAATTGACAACTAGGCAAGACTATTTGAAAAGCAGTTTTGTGATTATAGTACTTATTATGTTATGTTGAAATTGTGTTTGTACATGCCTGGGTGGTTAGCTCTTCAAGGACACAGATTGCTCCTGTTTACCTCTGCGTGCCCAGTTCTAGTTCAGTGCCTGCTGGCTGTTGGCCCCTTCACTTATTAAGCGAACAGATCTCTAACCCTGGATACAGCAAATACTCCTGGGAGAGGAAATATACAGACCAGTTTGTTATATATACTGCAGTTTTTCCCCTTAATTTTCACTGTATTTTGCTTAATCAAAGCACTCTTAGAACGTTTGTTCCTGTTCAAGTTATACACAATTGATGACAATGAAAATTGTTACCAATTATACAAGAGTTTGTATTTTGACAGAGTTCAAAAACTATTTAGATGAAATATGAGGACAGTGTGAGAGGCATCTTCCAACTAATGGCTGATCAGGGAAGTTTTCTGAAGTCTCTGAAAACACACCTCATATAGGTACTGCTGGATTCAAGATTAAGTCATTTAAAATACATATAAACCATGGTATAACTGCTTTTGAAGTTTGAAGGTTTCTTACTAAACAGTCTGAACATATACTCCAGTAATCACATTCCTTGCTATTTATCTAAGGTAATTTAAAACTTATGTCACACAAAAATCTGCACACAGATCTTTGTTGCAGTTTTACAGAGAATTGGCAAAACTTGAAGACAACCAGGATGCCCTTCAGTAGGTGAATGGATAAACTGTGGCACATACATACAATGGAATATTATTCAGCACTAACAAGAAATGAGCTATGAATCCACAAGAAGACATGGGGGGATATGAAAAGCATATTATTAATGAAAGAAGACAATCTGAAAAGGCTACATACTCTATGATCCCAAACACATAACATTCTGGAAAAGGCAGAACTATACAGACAGTTAAGAGCTCAGTGGTTGCCAGGGGTTGGGGGTTGGGAGCCGTGAATGGGCAGAACACATAGGCTATTTCAGGCAGGGAAATTATTCTGCATAGTACTACAGTGATGGATGCATGTCCTTATGCATTTGTCAAAGCCCATAGAGTATACACCAAGAGTGAACATGAATGTGAACTATGGATTTGGGGTTACAGGGATGAGTCAACTTAGGGTCTGTATTGTAACAAATGTGCCACTCTAAGGCAGGATGTTGATAGCGGAAGAGGTTATGCATGTATGAGGGCAAGGGATATGTGGGAACCCTTTGTACATTCTGCTCAGTTTTTCTGTGAACCTAAAACTGCTCTAAAAATTAAAGTCTGGGACTTCCCTAGTGGTCCAGTGGTTGGGACTCTGTGCTTCCAATGCAGGTAGCATGAGTTCAACCCCTGGCCCAGGAATGAGGATTCCACATGTCTTATGGCAAGGCCAAAATAATAATAATAAAAGTAAAAGAAAGAAAAAAAAATTAAGTGTGTTAAACAAACACTGTAAAATGAAGAAAATTCTGTACATGAGCTTCTCTGGTGCTTGAGGAAAAAGCAGCTTCTGCACTCCCCAAGGCTAAGCAGCCTCTCTGCATCTCTCATTGGGTAAGGTAGGTACTCAATTTCACTGACCACCCCTACCACATTGATTTACTTCCTCATCTCCCCTTTAGATTGCAAGCCCCTTAAGGACAGGGACTGTGTGTGATTGAGCATTGCATCCCCATTGCCTCGTAGCTACTAGATGTTTAGTGTATGTATGCTTATTCCCTGAATCAGAGTGTGGGCAGCTACAGAGCTGCCCTGAAACACACTTGACTGAAGCCACAGCTCTGGATGCCTCACAGCACAGCCCTCTGGGAAAGCGTCCTCTGAATTAGTAACACTCTGTCCTGAGAAGATGGGGCAACTGCTTCTGGTGGTATTATTTTGAGTTCTGCTTGAGATGCCACCTGAAACAGAGAGCTGCTATTTCTGAAAATATCTCAAAAAAAGAGAAAGTTAAAGCATCAGGTTGGCCTTCCTCTCTGGATGAGAAATACATTACACCAGCAAACGAAAAGCTGACTACGATCTGGCTGACCTAGTTTCAGGCCCAGCTCTTTCCCTCACTGACTGTGTGGAGGTGGGCACGTCTGTGAACCTGCTTCTTTGTAAACAGAATGAGCAAACACTTGGGTTGGATGAGCCAGAAGCTCTTTTTTAACTTTGTGATTTAGTACAGCCCAACAGCAAATGAAATGCTTTTAGCCTTCATGGCCTATGTCTTCCCTGAAGCCATTTACCAGCTATTCCTGCTATGTTTCCATTCCTCTCCTTGTTAAAAATTGTTTATAATGATTTTTACTTCTTGTATAGTGCTCATATTCTCAGTTTGCCCTCACCCCCACCTCACCCTAGATTAAAGGACACTTTACACCCTTTTCTGCAGACTGCAGCTTCTGTGGTTCACTTGCCTTTTGACTTTTGCCAGTGGAAGGCATTGGCTGAGATCAGGAGGGCAGGAGAAGGGAAAGGCCATGGCTCCTCTAAGTGAGCTGAGTCGTTTCAGTTGTGTCCGACTTTTGTGACCCTCTGAACTGTGGAGGCCCAGGCTCCTCTGTCCATGGAATTCTCCAGGCAAGAATACTGGAGTGGGTTGCCATGCCCTTCTCCAGGGGATCTTCCCAATCCAGGAATAGAATCCACATCTCTTTTTTTTTTTTTTTTTTTTTTTTTTAAATATTATTTTATTAGTTGGAGGCCAATCACTTTACAACATTTCAGTGGGTTTTGTCATACATTGGCATGAATCAGCCATATAGTTACACGTATTCCCCATCCCGATCCCCCCTCCCACCTCCCTCCCCACCCGACTCCTCAGGGTCCTCCCAGTGCACCAGGCCCGAGCACCTGACTCATGTATCCCACCTGGGCTGGTGGTCCGTTTCACCATAGATAGTATACATGCTGTTCTTTCAAAACATCCCACCCTCACGTTCTCCCCCAGAGTTCAAAAGTCTGTTCTGTACTTCTGTGTCTCTTTTTCTGTTTTGCATATAGGGTTATCGCCACCATCTATCTAAATTCCGTATATATGTGTTAGTATACTGTAATGTTCTTTATCTTTCTGGCTTACTTCACTCTGTATAATGGGCTCCAGTTTCATCCATCTCATTAGAACTGATTCAAATGAATTCTTTTTAACGGCTGAGTAATATTCCATGGTGTATATGTACCACAGCTTCCTTATCCATTCATCTGTTGATGGGCATCTGGGTTGCTTCCATGTCCTGGCTATTATAAACAGTGCTGCGATGAACATTGGGGTGCACGTGTCTCTTTCAGATCTGGATTCCTCAGTGTGTATGCCTAGAAGTGGTATTGCTGGGTCATATGGCAGTTCTATTTCCAGTTTTTTAAGAAATCTCCACACTGTTTTCCATAGTGGCTGTACTAGTTTGCATTCCCACCAACAGTGTAAGAGGGTTCCCTTTTCTCCACACCCTCTCCAGCATTTATTGCTTGTAGAATTTTGGATAGCAGCCATCCTGACTGGCGTGTAATGGTACCTCATTGTGGTTTTGATTTGCATTTCTCTGATGATGAGTGATGTTGAGCATCTTTTCATGTGTTTGTTAGCCATCTGTATGTCTTCTTTGGAGAAATGTCTGTTTAGTTCTTTGGCCCATTTTTTGATTGGGTCGTTTATTTTTCTGGAATTGAGCTTCAGGAGTTGCTTGTATATTTTTGAGATTAATCCTTTGTCTGTTTCCTCATTTGTTATTATTTTCTCCCAATCTGAGGGCTGTCTTTTCACCTTACTTATAGTTTCCTTTGTTGTGCAAAAGCTTTTAATTTTCATTAGGTCCCATTTGTTTATTTTTGCTTTTATTTCCAATATTCTGGGAGGTGGGTCATAGAAGATCTTGCTGTGATTTATGTCGGAGAGTGTTTTGCCTATGTTCTCCTCTAGGAGTTTTATAGTTTCTGGTCTTACATTTAGATCTTTAATCCATTTTGAGTTTATTTTTGTGTATGGTGTTAGAAAGTGTTCTAGTTTCATTCTTTTACAAGTGGTTGACCAGTTTTCCCAGCACCACTTGTTTAAGAGATTGTCTTTTTTCCATTGTATATCCTTGCCTCCTTTGTCAAAGATGAGGTGACCATAGGTTCGTGGATTTATCTCTGGGCTTTCTATTCTGTT
This sequence comes from Muntiacus reevesi, assembly GCF_963930625.1. Classification (NCBI taxonomy): domain Eukaryota; kingdom Metazoa; phylum Chordata; class Mammalia; order Artiodactyla; family Cervidae; genus Muntiacus; species Muntiacus reevesi. The sequence goes on along the minus strand of NC_089249.1, from coordinate 63,757,965 downwards.
CCATTGATCTATATTTCTGTCTTTGTGCCAGTACCATACTGTCTTGATGACTGTGGCTTTGTAGTAGAGTCTGAAGTCAGGCAGGTTGATTCCTCCAGTTCCATTCTTCTTTCTCAAGATTACTTTGGCTATTCGAGGTTTTTTGTATTTCCATACAAATTGTGAAATTATTTGTTCTAGTTCTGTGAAAAATACCGTTGGTAGCTTGATAGGGATTGCATTGAATCTATAGATTGCTTTGGGTAGAATAGCCATTTTGACAATCCACATCTCTTATCTTGCAGGTGGATTCATTACCACTGAGCCACTGGGGAAACGCAAAGACCAGGTATTTCTTCCCTATTTTTTCTCTGCTATATTAGTTTTCTAAGGATCTTAAAACAAATTACCACAAACTGCATGGCTTAAAACATTGGAAATGTATTCCCCTCTCACAGTTCTGGAGGCCAGGTGTCAGCAGGGTTGATTCTTTCTGAGGCTCTTGGGGAGAATGCCTTTCATGCATTTCTCCTCACTTCTGGTGGTTCCTGGAAATCCTTGGTGTTCATTTCTTGGCTTGTTGATGCATCACTCCACTCTCCACCTCCATTTTCCCAAGGTTCTTTCCTTCGTGTGTTTCTATGTTTCAAGTCTCCCTCTCTAATCTTTAACAGGACATAGGTCATTGGTGTCTACCTAAATCCAAAATGATCTTTCCTTGAGATATTTGAAAATATTTGCCAAGACCCTATTTCCAAACAGTCACATTTTTAGGTGCCAAGGATTGTTGCTGTTTAGTCCCTAAGTCATATTCGGCTTTTTTGTGACCCCGTGGACTGCAGCCCACCAGGCCCCTCTGCCCATGGGATTTCCCAGGCAAGAGTACTGGAGTGAGTTGCCATTTCCTCCTCCAGGGGATCTACCCAACCCAGGGATCGAACCTCTGTCTCCTGCATTGGCAGGCAAATTCTTTACCACTGAGCCACCAGGGAAAGCCCACCAGGGATTAGATTTGGGAATATCTTTGGGGGTGTCACAGTTTAACCCCTCCATTGGCCCTGACGCTGTCTCCCAGGTAAAAGCAGAGACATATGGAGGAGAGACGTCAGCTGTGCTCGGTCACACTGTCCCCTCTCTGTCCATCTCACCCTAGGAGTGGTAAGGACTTTCCATGATCTGCTAGACTCAGAGGCCCCACCTTAAGGGATCGAGTAATTGGATATCCTTCTAGTCCAAAAAAGACTGTGGGAATAAAATTTGTATACCTGGAAAATAACTGGCAAGAAGTAAAAGTGAACTTGGATAGAAATCTTAAGGATGCAAGTCAAGCAAGAAGGTAAAGGGTGAATTTTATGTTTTTCTCTAAAGAAGAACCATCTCATATTTGGTTCTTTTTTTCCAGGATTCTTTTTCAAAGTTCATTGTTATAGTGCAGTGTGAAAACAAGAAGTTATAATCAGTTTAAGATAAGGACTCACCTGAAATTAATGTCATCTCCAAAAGGACATTTAGGTCCAGTATATTGGAGTTACCACTAGGCCATTCAGGTAAGATCTAAATCAGATCTCTTATGATTTACAGTGGAAATGAGAAATAAATTCAAGGGATTAGATCTGACAGACAGAGTGCTCTGAAGAACTATGGACAGAGGCTTGTAACACTATACAAGAGGTGATGACCAAAAACATCTCAAAGAAAAAGAGATGCAAGAAGGCAAAATGTTATCTGAGGAGGCCTTACAAATAGCTGAGAAAAAAAGAGAAGTGAAAGGCAGAGGAGAAAGGGAAAGATATACCCAACTGAATGCAGGGTTCCAAAAATAGCATGGAGAGATAAAACCTTCTTAAACGAACAATGCAAAGAAATAGAGGAAAACAATAGAATGGGAAAGACTAGAGATCTCTTTAAGAAAATTGGAGATACAAGGGGAATATTTCATGCAAAGATGAGCACAATGAAGGACAGAAATGGCAAGGACCCATCAGAAGCACAGAGATTAAGAACAGGTAGGTGGCAAGAATACACAGAAGAACTATACAAAAAGGCCTTAATAACCCAGATAACCACAATGGTGTGGTCACTCACCTAGAGCCAGACATCCTGGAGTGTGAAGTCAAGTGGGCCTTAGAAAGCATTACTACGAACAGAGTTAGTGGAGGTGATGGAATTCCAACTCAGCTATTTCAAATCCTAAAAGATGGTGCTGTGAAAGTGCTGCGCTCAATATGCCAGCAAATTTGGAAAACTCAGTGCCCTCAGGACTGGAAAAGGTCAGTTTTCACTACAATCCCCAAGAAAGGCAATGCCAAAGAAGGCTCAAACTACTGTACAGTTGCATTCATTTCACATGTTAGCACGATTATGATTAAAATCCTTCAACCTAGGCGTCAGTAGTACATGAACAAAGAACTTCCAGATGTACATGCTGGATTTAGAAAACACAGAGAAACCAGTGATCAAATTGTCAACATCTGTTTGATCATAGACAAAGCAAGAGGATTCCAGAAAAACATCTGCTTCGTTGGTTACACCGAAGCCTTTGACTGTGGATCACAACAAACTGTGGAAAATTCTTAAAGAGATGGGAAAACCAGAGTGCCTTATCTGCCTCCTGAGAAAACCAGTGTGCAGGTCAGGAAGCAACAGTTAGAACTGGATATGGAACACCTGACTGGTTCAAAATTGGGAAAGTAATATACCAAGGCTGAATATTGTCACCCTGCTTATTCAACTTCTATGCAGAGTACAACATGGGAAATGACAGGCTGAATGAATCACAAGCCAAAATCAAGATTTCCATGAGAAATATCAACAGCCTAAGATATGCAGATGATACCACTCCAGTGGCAGAAAATGAAGAGGCACTAAAGAGCCTCTTGATAAAAGTAAAAGAGGAGAGTGAAAAAGCTGGCTTAAAACTCAACATTCAAAAAACAAAGATCATGGCATCTAGTCCCATCAACTTCATGGCTAATAGATGGGAAAAAAGTGGAAACAGTGGCAGATATTATGTTCTTAGGCTCCAAAATCACTGCAGATGGTTACTGCAGCAACAAAATTAAAGACACTTACTCCTTAGAAGAAAAGCTATGACAAACCTAGACAGTGTATTAAAAAGCAGAGACATCACTTTGCCAATAAAGGTCCAAATAAGTCAAAGCCATGATTTTTCCAGGAGTCATATATGGATGTGAGAGTTGGACTATAAGGAAGACTGAGCACTGAAGAATTGATGATTTTGAACTGTGATGGTAGAGAAGACTCTTGAGAGTTCCTTGGACAGCAGGGAGAACAAACCTGTCAATGCTAAAGGAAATCGATCCTGAATACTCATTGGAAGGACTGATGCTGAAGCTGAAGCTCCAATACTTTGCCACCTGAATGTGAAGAACTAACTCATTGGAAAAGACCCTGATGCTGGGAAAGATTGAGGGCAAGAGGAGAAGAGGATGACAGAGGATGAGATGGTTGGATGGCATCACTGATTCAACGGACATGAGTTTGAGCAAGCTCTGGGAGTTAGCGAAGGACAGGGAAGCCTGGCGTGTTGCAATCCATGGAGTCACAAAGAGTCAGACACAATCTAGCGACTGCATAGCAACAGCAATAGTGAAGTCATCTGGGATATTTTTAAAAAGTATTGCTTTCCTGCCTTCCCTTTGATCTACTAAGTTAGAATGCCTATAAACAGATTCTAAGTATTTTTACACTCAACTTTCAAGCCATAAGAAATTAATTTGGGAACATTTGTGGTCGAACAGTCTTGATTTGGGTTCCCCAAACAGGACTTTAAGCATAAGTTCTTTGTTGGAGAGGTGATCTTCAGGGAGAGGAAGGAAGCCAGTAAGAGTTCATTGTCAGGGCAGTTACCATTTCCTGCCCTTGGCAATCAGTCTTGATGGGAGCTTCTGGAAGATTTTATAGAAATGTCTCATCATCCCAACTGAGATCTGAGAATTCTATTTACCATTAAATTCCCTTCCCATCTTTGGTTCAGCTGCTTCCAGGGCATTAACTTCCCAGAGTATCCTGCTTGTCCCCCTTGCTGGGCTGAAGACAAGTCCTCAGCAGTTGTGGATACTTGCAGTAAGCAGCTCTGTCTTGTAAAGCTGAATATTAGGTGGATTAGAGGTGGGGCATTGAATAACATCTGCTAAAGAAATTAAAATCATTAAAGAAAAAGACAAAACAAAAAATATAGACTTCCTTTCTATTTATTTGTCAGACTAAGTCAGATTGTATGTATTCTCCAAAAGTCTTCCTTCTTCTCTCCTTGCCATGGCTGAATGATGAGCAGAGTGTAGCACTATTAAGTAACTTGCTTTCGTCCAATGGAAAGTTAAAATAAGTGATGGGAGCACAGACTTTAAATGACTTGTGTGGTTTGACTCGGTCTCTGTGTTCATGTCATCTACCTTTACACCTAGAAGTCCACTTTGGGGACTTGATTCTTTATAAATACAGAAGTATACAAATAAATTATGTAAAATGATAGTCTTATAGAATTGATTGTAAAGGTAAAAAAAAAAAAAAGGAAGGAACCTAAATAGAAGAAAGGGTAAATAAGTTATAGTATATTCTTTTTTTCTGATTTTTAAAAAATTTCTGTTTTTGCCCACACAGTTTGGCATACGGAATCTTAGTTCCCAACAAGGGGTCAAACGCATGCCCCCAGCAGTGGAAGCACAGAGTCTTAACCACTGAACCACCAGTGAAGTCCCCATGTTATTGTATATTTTCACTGTGAAATCTTATTCAGTATGTCTTTACATGGAAAGATGTGAGTGGTATATAAAAAAGGAAAAGGACATTGCAGGACTGTATACACTAAAAACCCTAAAAGTAAAACATATCTCTAGGCACTGCAATTGGGAGAAGCAGAGAAAAGGAAACTGCAGCTGATAGTTCTCTAAGTGTCATATGCAAAGCACATATAAGATGAAAAATGCAATGAGTGAAAGATAGAAAATAAAGGTGAGCACTCCTTTCTTTCTCTAGCACCAGCTCCCATCCCACTGATAACAGTTTCCTGTAACTCATTCCAGAAAAAATATTTTAATGTATATATTCACATGTATATATTCATCATATATATATATATATATATAATATATGTGAATACATATATTCACATATATATATATTATATATACATAATGTATATATTCATAATATCTGCATCTATTTATTGGTTCTTATAAAAATGTTACACATTGTGCTGCTGCTTGTTCTTTTGTTTTTGATAACACAGAACTACCTTGCTCTTTCCATGAAGGCATTCTTATTCCACCATATTTAATTTAGTTAACTTGTCCCCTTCTTTTGAATGTTAGATGTTTCTAGCCTTTTAGTATTGCAAAGCAATGTAGCAATAAACATTCTTGAACATACTTTTGCTAAATAATTGCAACTATATGTATTGGGTAAATTTCTGCCAGAAGGATTACTAGTGAAAGGGGATGGATATTTTTAATTTGACAGGTATTGTCAAATTATCCTCCAGAAAGGATGCACCAGTGTACATTTCCACTAATTATTTATGAGACTGCTCATTTTCCCCTCAGGCTTGCAGTACTAGGAGTCATCAAACATTTCTATTTTCCAATCAGATCAGTAAAAAAAAAATTATTTTGTTGTCATTGTAGTTTCTATTATTTGCATATATTTAATTATGAGTGAAGTTTAATATCTTGTCACTTGTTTAGTGGATGGTCGTGTGCGTTTTTCTATAAACATTAGTTTCTTTTGACCATTTTTCTCCTGGATTAGTCATTTTTTTTCAAACTGACACATATAAACTCTTTGATAATTGAGGAAGTTTAACTTTTTACCATTTGCTTTGTAAAAACATTTTTCCAGTTTGCCATTAGTCTTGGTTTATGGCATTTTCCTCCATACAGCTTTTTAGAATGATTATACGATCAAATACTTTAATTTTGTTTCTTAACAGCTTTGGACTATGTTCTTACTTAAAATGGCCTTACTTATCACAAATTATAAATTCTTCTAAAACTTTAATCTTTATGTTTAAAACATTGATGCAGCTAGAATTTTAGTGAAGTGAAAAATATTTACTTTAACTCTGTAAATATCTACAGTTTGAGTTTTCTAAAATGAGCATGTGTTTGGTTCAGTAATTTAAATTCCAGTAAAGGAAAAAAGCAAGAAGATAAAGCATAATAATCCAGAGGATAAGGCCTGAGACAGAAAGAGGGCTACTTTAATAGTTTTGGTCAGACACATTAATTTAATACATTGACCACCTGTTATTTGCCAGGCCCAATGCTGGTCCTGAAGATATAATAAGGGCCTAGACTGAAGGTCTGACAATGGGAACAGGAAGGAGTGGAAAGATTGATGGAAGTGTTTTAGCTCATAGAAGAATCACCATGGCAACGGGAGCCTGAATCATCACTATGGAGACACAGTGCTTGAAATTATGACTAGAGGGCTACTGTGACTCTGTTGGTGAGGATTTTGAAAAAGGCAAACAAGTATGTTACAACACTGTTTCTTGCTTAATTGAGGTTACTGCCTTGCTTTTTCCCAGTGCTCTGTTTCAGGGAGGCTAGACACAAAAGAGTTCAAAGACAACATAGGTTAAGACAAGCACAAGCTTTTTTGATCACTGCTACTCATGAATGCACCAGCCAGGGAAGAGCCTTTTATTCAAAGAATTTCCTATCCACCATGACATGTGTTACATATAAAGTGACCTGGCATCCTGGACTTCTGATCTCCAGGCTGCTTGGTTGTTGGAGAGTCTGCTCAGACATTTTCTCCTCTGCAGCAACGTAAAGACTTCTGTCCAGTAGTTAAAGCCAAAGAGAAACTTACACATGGTTGGGAATGAGGCTTAATTTTAAAATGATATTCAGCCATGGTTTGATCTATACCATTGAGCTATTGGATTACAGCCTATATGTGATAAAATTCACATCAGTGCAGGAGAGGTCAAGTTTACCATCATGCCCAAATAATAATGCCTTTTGCCTATCCTACCCGTCCCTTCTCACAGAACCTCCAGCCTCACTCTAAGGGACACTGGGACCTTGGGCAATCTTGGGGCCAGAGGGCTTCATATAGGTTCCAAGGCAGTCTGTGACACCACTGTATTTCTGCCACTCCCTGGCTGGATGCTATTCCTTGCTCTGCCTGTGGTCACTGCTCATGCAACCGCTGACCCCTTCCCAAAGTGCTCGGCCTAAAAGAGGTTTTTGCTCTCTTGCCAGTCCATTCTTAGACACTTCCCTGGTCCCCACAGCACAGTTCAAACCAGGTGTGCACTCTAGGTGTGAACTTTCTTTTTCTTTTAATTTCTTGAAATTGAAGTACAGTTGACATGCAATATTATATTAGTTTCAAGTGTACAACATAGTGATTTGACACATATATATTGCAAATTGAAAATCATGATTAGTTTAGTAACCATCTGTCACCATACAAAGTTTTTACAAAATTGTTGATGGTATTCCCTATGCTGTATATTACATTGCATGACATTTATTTTATAACTGGAAGTTTGTACCTCTTAATCTCCTTCCCCTATTTCTCCTGATCCCTCACCCCTCTAGCCTCTAGCAAACACCGGTTCAATCTCTACATCTATGAGTCTGTTTCTGCTGTTTTATTTTTTAGATTCCACATGTAAATGAAACCATACAGTATTTGTCTTTGTCTGACTTATTGTATTTAGCATAATACCCTCTAGGTCCATCTGTTACTGCAAATGGCAAGATTTCATTCTTTTTTATTGCTTGAGTCATATCCATTGTGTGTGTGTGTGTATACCACATCTTCTTTATTCATCTATCAACAACACTTAAGTTACTTCCATACCTTGGCTAATATAAATAGTGCTGCAATGAACATAGGGATGCATATGTCTGATATAGTTATTGCTATACCAGCTTTCCTGTATGGCCTCTCTTTTTCCATCCCTTCACTTTCAAACTATATATATGTTAGATCTGAAAAGAATCTCTTGAGATAGTATATATGTGTATATGTATATACATCTTATTTTTTATTCATCCAGCTATATTATGTCTTTTGATTGACGCACTCAGTCCATTTATATTTGAAATATTTGTAGCTATGTACTTACTGTCATTTGTTAATTGTTTTCTGATTGTTCCTGTTGTTCTCTGTTTCTTCTCGTCCTCTCTTCCCTTCTGACTTGATTTTCTTTAGTGTTATGTTTGTATTCCTTTCTCTTAATTTTTGGTGTGTCTATTACAGGATTTTGGTCTGTGGTTACCATGAGGTCCACATATAAACAACCTATGTTGTTATAGTAGTTTATTTTAAGCTGGCAATTGCTTAAGTTCAAGCACATTCTAAAAGTACCATATTTTTACTCCACCATCACACTTTATGCTCTGACATCACATTTTACATTTTCTGTGTGTATCACTTAGATATAAGTGATTTTGCTACTTTTGTCTTTTAATCATCATACTGGCTTTGTGGGCTTCCCAGGTGGCTCAGTGGTAAAGAACCTACAGGGGAATCTGCAGAAGGTGCAGGAAACGCATGTTTGATCCACGAGTTGGGAAAATCCCCCGGAGAAGGAAATGGCAGCCCGTTCCAGTGTTCTTGCTGGGAAAAATCCCATGGACAGAGGAGTCTGGTGGGGTTGCAGGGAGTTGGACATGACTGAACACGCGTGCACAAACACTCTAGCTTTGTAGGTGCTTGATCCACTATATGTTTGCTTTTACCTGTAATATATATTTTTTCCATAATTTCCTTGTTTCTAGCTTTGGCCTTTTCTTTCCATTTAAAGAAGTCCCTTTAATGATTTCTTGTAGAGCTGGTTTAGTAGTGATGAACTCCTTTAGCTTCTGATTGTCTGGGAAACTGTCTCTCATTCAATGCTGAATGATAACCTTACGGGGTAGGTTTCTTGATTCTAAGTTTTATTTTTCCCCTTTAGCATTTTGAATTCATTGTGCTAGTCTCTTCAAGTCTGTGAAGTTTCTGTTGAAAAAAAGCAGCTGACTGTCTAACGAGGGTTCTCTTATATGTAATTAGTTGTTTTTCTTGTGCTGCTTTTATTTATTTATTTTGGCCAACCCAGTGACTTGTAGGACCTCAGTTCTCTAATCAGAGACTGAACCTGGGCCATAGCAGTGAAAGTCCAGAATCCTAACCATTAGGTCACCAGGGAACTCACGTATGCTGCTTTTAAGATTCTTTAACTTCTGACATTTTGATTATAATGTGTCTTTGTGTGGAACTCTTTGGGTTCAGCTTGTTTAGAACTCTGTGCTTTGGGGATTTGGATATCTGTTTCCTTCACCAGATTAGTTTTTCAGGCATGTCCCTGCTCCTCTCTCTCCTCTGAGACCCCCACAGTATGAATGCTAGTACACTTGATGTTGTCCTATAGATCTCTTCAGTTCAGTTCAGTTCAGTTCAGTCACTCAGTCATGTCTGACTCTGTGACCCCATGAATCGCAGCACACCAAGCCTCCCTGTCCATCACCAACTCCCGGAGTTGATGCAAACTCATGTCCATCGAGTTGGTGATGCCATCCAGCCATCTCATCCTCTGTCGTCCCCTTCTCTTAAGTTACTCTCATTTAAAGAAACATTCTCTTAGTGCAGTTCTTACTGGGTGATTTCCACTGTCCAGTGTTCCACATCACTGATTCATTCTTCTGTGTCTTCTAACATACCATTAATTCTCTAGCATACTTTTTGTTTTAGCTATTGTATTTTTCAGTTCTAATTGGTTCTTTTTTATATTTTTCTGTCTCTTTGTTGACATTCTCACCAAGTTCATCCACTCTTTTCCCAAGTTCAGTGAGCATCTCTATGACCATAACTTTGAACTCTATCTGATGAATTGCTTATCTCTGTTTCATTTAGTTCTTTTTTTTCTGAGGCTTTGTCTGGTTCTTTTGTTTGGAAAGTATTCCTTGGTCTTCTCATTTTGCCTAACTCTCTGTGTTTGTTTCTGTTTTTTAGATATATCAGCTATATCTCCTGATCTTGAAAGAGTGGCCCTGAAAGATGATGCTGTGAAAGTGCTGCATTCAATATGTCAGCAAATTTGGAAAACTCAGGAGTCGCCACAGCACTGGAAAAGGTCAGTTTTCATTCCAATCCCAAAGAACGGCAATGCCAAAGAATGCTCAAACTACCGCAGAATTGCACTCATCTCACACACTAGTAAACTAACACTCAAAATTCTCTAAGCCAGGCTTCAGCAATACGTGAACTGTGAACTTCAGATGTTCAAGCTGATTTTAGAAAAGGCAGAGGAACCAGAGATCAAATGGCCAACATCTGCTAGATCACGGAAAAAGCAAGAGAGTTCCACAAAACCATCTATTTCTGCTTTATTTACCATGCCAAAGCCTTTGGCTGTGTGGATCACAATAAACTGTGGAAAATTCTGAAAGAGATGGGAATACCAGACCCCCTGACCCGCCTCTTGAGAAACCTGTATGCAGGTCAGGAAGCAACAGTTAGACCTGGACATGGAACCACAGACTGGTTCCAAATAGGAAAAGGAATACGTCAAGGCTGTATATTGTGACCCTACTTATTTAACTTATATGCAGAGTACATCATGAGAAATGCTGGGCTGGAGGAAGCACAAGCTGGAATCAAGATTGCTGGGAGAAATATCAATATCCTCAGATAAGCAGATGACACCACACTGATGGCAGAAAGTGAAGAAGAACTAAAGAGCCTCTTGATGAAAGTGAAAGAGGAGAGTGAAAAAGTTGGCTTAAAGCTCAACATTCAGAAAACTAAGATCATGGCATCCCGTCCCATCACTTCATGGCAAATAGATGGGAAAACAGTAGAAACAGTGGCTGACTTTATTTTGGGGGGCTCCAAAATCACTGCAGATGGTGATTGCAGCCATGAAATTAAAAGACACTTGCTCCTTGGAAGGAAAGTCATGACCAACCTAGATAGCATATGAAAAAACAGAGACATCACTTTGTCAACAGATCCAGTGGTCATGTCTGAATATGAGAGTTGGACTATAAAGAAAGCTGAGTGCCAAAGAATTGATGCTTTTGAACTGTGGTGTTGGAGAAGACTCTTGAGAGTCCCTTGGACTGCAAGGAGATCCAACCAGTCCATTGTAAAGGAGATCAGTCCTGGGTGTTCATTGGAAGGACTGATGTTGAAGCTGAAACTCCAATACTTTGGCCACCTGATGCGAAGAGTTGACTCATTGGAAAAGACCCTGATGCTGGGAGGGATTGGGGGCAGGAGGAGAAGGGGACGACAGATGATGAGATGGTGGATGGCATCACCAACTCAATGGACATGGTTTGGGTGGACTCTGGGAGTTGGTGATGGACAGGGAGGCCTGGCATGCTGCGATTCATGGGGTCACAAAGAGTCGGACATGACTGAGTGACTGAGCTGAACTGAACTGATGCTAGAAAGTGTCTGTGGGTGCTCAGTGGCACAACCCCCTGGTCGTAGGAGTCAAGTGCTCCAGAAATACCCCTCATGTGGGTGTCATATGCCCTCTTGTGGTTCGCTGTGATTGTTGTGGGTAGGTTGATGGGCAGGGCTGCTCACCGGGAGTGGGCACCTCTTTGGAGGAGTGCCTGTGATGGCCAAGGCAGTCCACCAGGTGGGGCTGAATGGGCTTTGGTGGGTGTGAAAAAACTCTAGGATAATCAAAAGTGGAAGTGTTATTTGCTCAGTCGTGTCTGACTCTTTGTGAACGCACGGATTGTAGCCCACCAGGCTCCTCTGTCTGTGGAACTCTCCAAGCAGCAATACTGGAGTGGGTAGCCATTCCTTCACCAGGGCATCCTCCTGACCCAGGGATCAAACCAGGTCTCCTCCATTGCAGGCAGATTCTTTATCTTCTGAGCCACCAGGGAAGCCCTTAGGATAACCAAAGCAAAACTTAAATCTGGATACCAGATGAGACTGCTTTTGGGGCCAAGGCCCAGGCTCAACCTCTTCCATGTGACAGAGGCCAGTTGCCTCTGTCAGATTTGTGATCTGTGAAGAAGAAGATTTAACTTCAGGACCAGGAACCAGGCTTGATCATGCAAGAGCTTTTTGTAGCAGAGTTTTATTAAAGTGAAAAAGGGACAGAGATTTTGATTTATTCTTTTGATTTCTTGTAAGAAATCAAATCATTCTTTTGATTTATTGTAACAGCATTCTGGAATGCTCTTAACGTGAGAGAGTCAATTCCTAGGAAGATTGACAAGAAGTCCGGGGTCCCTGAGGAGGAGAAATGGGTCTGGGGCTCTCAAGGAGGAGGAAAGGACAGACCCCTTTTTTCCCTCTACATTCCTTAGTCTTAGTCACATGAGGTGTTTTTTTTTGTTTTTTGTTTTTTTTTTACCTTTAAGCCTGCAGTGTGGAGACCCAGGTTCGATCCCTGGGTTGGGAAGATCCCCTGGAGAAGGAAATGGCTACCCACTCTAGTATTCTTGCCTGGAGAATCCCATGGATGGAGGAGCCTAGCAGGTTACAGTCCATGGGGTTGCAAAGGGTAGGACATGATTGAGCAACTTCACTTTCAAGCCTGGAACTAATGATTACACAACAAAAAACTCAGTTCAAACTCTGTACTAAGGATTATATAACAACAATGTATCCTGCCTGACGACAGTTTCTCCTTCTTGAAAACTTTCTGACTGATCCTGTTATTTTAGAATGTATATTATGGGAGTGGGTCTGGTAAGATCTTTCTACTGTTAGTTCTAATCCTGTCATCTCAAAATGTAAATTATGGGAGTGGGTCTAGTAAGTTCTTTACAACCTTGAGACATTCTTTTGATTTATTGTAATAACCAATTTAAAAAGTATATAACTCCATTGCTTAGACTAGCAAGGGAGCACTCTCCGCCCCTTTCTGATGTCTACGTCAGAACCTTTCTCTGTCCCTTTTTCACTTTAATAAAACTCTTCTACAGAAAAGCTCTTGCGTGATCAAGCCTGGTTCCTGGTCCCGAAGCTAAATCTTCTTCAGAGATCACAAATCTGACACTGCTCACCGTAAGCTGTCAAACATGTCTCTCTTCCTCTATGAAGTGATTTTGTAAAATTTATTTCTGATATGAGCTTAGCAAACATCTTGGGACTTGCTGCCTTTAATTCCGTCAGGTCAGTTTTCAGGTTTCCTAGGAGTGTTTGGGTGCCCAGCTCACGGCTTCTACCCTGGCTGGCGTGTCCTGCACTGTGAACCACTTGTTAACATTTGGGGAAAGTTATGAGGAATGACTGCACATTGGAATCACCTGGGATTTGAAAAACACTGGCATCTGTGTTCCATTTCACAGACATGCTAATTTAATCGATTTGGAGTATGCTTGGGCATGGAGTTGTTTTAAGTTTTCCCAAGTGATTCTAACACCAAAGTTGAGAAACTGCTCTTATTAAAGTTATAATGGGGCAATTAAACAGAAATTATTCTCTAATAGAGCAGTCAAGGTTCAGTAATCTTTGGCTATGACAGTTTTAAGAAATGGAGAGAGAGAAAGGATCTTTCATAGGCTCTTTTCATAGTGAAAGTGAAACTGAAGTCACTTAGTCATGTCCGACTCTGCGACACCATGGAAACAGTCAGACACAACTGAGCAACCTCACTTTCACTTTCACTGTGAAAAGAGCCTATGAAAGGTAGGCTCATGTCTTTCATAGGCTCCCCTGGAATTCCCCTAGCAACCAGCTGTAATTGATTCCTTTGTCTTGGTCTGATTGATTCCTAGGTATCCCCTAGGATACCATTGGAAACCACTGGAATAGTCTAGACATTAGAATACATTTGTGTGGTATATTAAGTGCTTGGTAAATGCTTATTAACCTTATTATCTGATCAGAAACTGGCTCTGCTGGGTTTTCAACACACTCAGTGTTCTCTTTCCATTGGCACATAGGAGCAGAAAAGGCTGGGAAAGATTGAAGGCAAGAGGAGAAGGGGGTGACGGAGGATGAGATGGTTGGATAGTGTCACTGACTGAATAGACATGAGTTTGAACAAACTCAGGGAGATAGTGAAGGTCAGGAAAGCCTGGTGTGCTGCAGTTCGTGGGGTCATAAAGAGTCGGATACGACTGAGCAACTGAGCAACTCTTGCTGACTGGGGAGTGTGCTGCCTCTATAAGGGCTCCTGCAAAACAAATGCTGAAGCTTGACTGTAGGTTTCTGTGTAAAGGGAAAATTCCTCTTCTGATTTTCTCTCAGTAGTGAAAGCAGGTACTAATGCAAGTCTTTTGTAAAAGCCAAGTAGTGTAAAGCAAACTTTCAAAAATGCGAGGGATACCTATATAAGGTACTGATAATAATGGGGTTATTGTAAAGATGAAATAAAGCATCAGAAAAATATTCTGCACACTATTTGGCAGATACTAAATTCTCAGTGAAGTTAACTTTATTATGGTTATTGTGGCAAAGGGGAGAAGTTCATGGATTTGGAGTCAGTCAGACTTGGGTTTCAGTCCTAACTCTGCCACTCTGTGTAACCAAGGGCAACCTAACTTTCCTGAACCTGTTTCCTCACCCCTGGCAGCAGTTCAAACCTCACTGGGTTACAGTTGGACTCAAGGAGGCAATGTATAACTCCAGCTGGCTTCTAGTAGACAGTCAGTCAAGGACCGCTATTATTATCATTATTGACTAGGAGCTGATGAGAAAGCAATTTCACAACAGACTTTTTGCTCACTCTCTTCTTCTGGGCTCATGCTCTCAGGGTTGGGTAACCTCTGCTGGACCCCTGTACTGCTCTGCCTGTTTTTTTTAAACCACTGCTGTAAGACCCCTTCGGTCCTCAAGTCTTGGATTGTTCCCAAATGTAGCAATTCAACAATTTATTCCTGTAGGTGACAACATTCCCCAGAATCTGGCAATAATTTTGAACCTATTGCTGTGAGGAAACTTATGGTGGCCCAATGCCACAGTCACTGTCCACCAGATAACCTGAGCCCCCCCAGAGGTCACTGAGCTCCAACATCCTTGGAGGGCATGAGAACTCCCACCTTTGAATGGTCAAGGGGTGTGAGTCCAAAGGCCAGGACTTCCCAGGGCCTCCTAGTCTCTAGAGGGAATGCACATAGGTTAGGTGACTGCCAGAGCCCCTCTGGTGGCCAGGTGCAGCATCCTGAGTTGAGACTCCAGGATGGGATGCCTGAGACCCACTGTGCTCGCTGTCAGCTGCAGCATCCCTGAGGAAGGATTGGGGCACATCACCCTCTGGTGGCGGCGGAGCAGACATCAGCCAGGCCAGGCAGTGCAGCGGGCTGTCTCTTCTCTGGCAGGCGGGCTGCTCTGCTACAGAGGCAGCTCCGTGTCGGGACCAGCTGTGAAACCGTGGCTTCTCAGAGACCGTCGCTGTGGTGGCACTGCCTGGCCTGCAGAAAGATTCCTCTATCCAAAGCCATGTGACAGTCCCCCTACACCTGTTTCCTCCCGGAGGTGGGATCTAAAATCAAGGAGCATGGACACCAGGACCTCGGCTTCTCTCCAGCTGCCCTTGGGAGCTGGGTGACAGCACGGGAGGCTCTTACAGCTGAGCCAGGGCCAGACATAGGGGACATTGTTTAAACTGTCAGGAAAACAGTAACAGTGTATCCTGTGTCTGCAGATACGCAAAGAAGGGCGGTGATGTTAAGCAAGAGGGTACCCATCTATCTAAAGGAGCCCATCCTGACCCCCAAAACCATTGAATTAAATTTGAAATTTAAAAAACCTGCCCTCTTCTCCACCAGAGCAGGTTCAGAGAGTTTCACAAGGAATTTTCTCAAACTTTCAAAGAACAAAGAAGCCTCACTCCCCTTTTTAAACATTATTTCAGGGACTAGAAACAGTAGGAAGACTCCCAGTTCATGTCATGATGCAATATTCATATCCAAAGACAGTACTCAAAAGTTTTATATTGATATTACTTATGACCATAGGTGCAAAAATCCTAAAGAAAATATTCTCAAATACAGCAGTATATTTTAAAAATGCCTCACAATCAAGGAGGGTTTATCCCAGAGATACAAGAGTGCTTTAGTATCAGATAAAAATCTGAGTTTAATTCACCACACCAAAAATTAAAAGAGAAACACAAAACAATTCCCTGAATAGATGCAGAAATGCATTTATACATTCAATGATAATCATGGTAAAGCTTTCAGCAAACTAGGAGTAGAGGGTATTTTTCTAAGTATACAGCAAATATCATACTTACTGGTGAAATGTGAGGAGTGCCATGAAAGCCAGGTGCAAGGCCAAGATGGCCACTAGTAGCACTGTTTGTTGTTGCTGTTGTTTAGTCGCTATCTCATGTGCAACCCTGTTGCAACCCCGTGGACTGTAGACCACCAGACTTCTTTGTCCATGGGATTTTCCCAGCAAAAATACTGGAGTGGGATGCCATTTTTTCTCCAGGGGATCTTCGCAACCCAGGGATTGAATCTGTGTCTCCTGCACTGGCAGGCCAATTCTTCACCACTGAACTACCAGGGAAGCTACCATTACTCTGTTAGAGGATCTGGCCTTGAGCTGTTCCATATGGCCATCAAGAGCTACAGGTGGTTTTTCAAATTTAAATTTAAGTGAGTCTCATTAGCCATATTTCAAGTGCTAAACAGCCATATGTGGCTACCATATTGGACAACCCAGCTATTGAACGTATCCATCATTATAGAAAGTTCTATTTGCTAGTGATAATCTAGCCAATATAACAAAACCAAGAAAATGAAATGAGAAGCCCAAGGATTAGAAAGAAAAAAATGTTTCCCCTATCTGAAGACAATGCGATTGTCTACACAGAACATCTAAGGAAACTATTAGAACCTGCACATAAACTATTAGATTTAACAAGAGTTTAGCAGTGTTACTTGGAGAAAGAAATGCCAACTCACTTCAGTATTCTTGCCTGGAAAATCCCATGGACGGAGGATTTCAAACATAATAAAGGAAAAAAGTAACAGGTACAAAAGGTATCTTTACAAGAGTATCAACAACTTTTAAAGAAATTAGGCATAAAGCTAACAAAAGATATGCAAGATAGAGCTCCTTGCTTTGGAGGAAGCCCTGGCTCCCAGCACCCTTTATTTTTCTCGGCTCCAAAATCGCTGCAGATGGTGACTGCAGCCATGAAATTAAAAGACACTTGCTCCTTGGAAGGAAAGTCATGACCAAGCTAGACAGCATATGAAAAAGCAGAGCCATTACTTTGCCAACAAAGGTCCATCTAATCAAGGCTATGGTTTTTCCAGTGGTCATGTATGGATGTGAGAGTTGGACTATAAAGCAAGCTGAGTGCCAAAGAATTGATGCTTTTGAGCTGTGGTGTCGGAGAAGACTTTTTTTCCCCCCACTTATTTTTATTAGTTGGAGGCTAATTACTTTACAATATTGTAGTGGTTTTTGCCATACATTGATTGACATGAGGGTCCCTTGGACTGCAAGGAGATCCAACCAGTGCATCCTAAAGGAGATCAGTCCTGGGTGTTCATTGGAAGGACTGATGTTGAAGCTGAAACTCCAATAATTTGGCCACCTGGTGAGAAGGACTGACTCATTGGAAAAGACCCTGATGCTGGGAGGAGGGCAGACCCTGAGGGCAGGAGGAGAAGGGGACGATAGAGGATGAGATGGTTGGATGGCATCACCGACTCAATGGACATGGATTTGGGTGGACTCTGGGAGTTGGTGATGGATAGGGAAGCCTGGCTTGCTGCAGCTCAATGGGGTCGCAAAGAGTCAGATATGACTGAGCGACTGAACTGAACTGAGAATAAAGAGGTTGTTGTTGTAGTTGCTAAGTCATGTCCAACTGTTTGCAACTCCAGGGACTGAAGCACGCCAGGCTTTCCTGTGCTTCACTATTTTCCTGAGTTTGCTCAAACTGATGTCCATGAAGTGATGGAAGCAGATGCCATGATCTTAGTTTTCTGAATGTTGAGTTTTAAACCAACTTTTTCACTCTCCTCTTTCACTTTCATCAAGAGGTCCTTTAGTTCTTCATTTTCTGCCATTTAATGAAAGAAAAGTGAAAGTGAAAGTCGCTCGGTTGCGTTCGACTCTTGGATTGTGTCCATGGAACTCTCCAGGCCAGAATACTGGAGTGGGTAGCCTTTCCCTTCTCCAGGGGATCTTCCCAACCCAGGGATTGAATCCAGGTCTCCCACATTGCAGGCTAATTCTTTACCAGCTGAGCCACAAGGAAAACCCAAGAACACTGGAGTGGGTAGCCTATTCTTTCCTCAGCAGATCTTCTGACCCAGGGGTGGAACCAGGGTCTCCTGCATTGCAGGCGGATTCTTTACCAACTGAACTATCAAGGAAGCCCCGCCATTTAATAGTTGTCTGCATATGGTATGCATTTTTTACTAGTATTACTATAATTAAAAAAAAAAACAACTTTATTGGAGTATGACTGTTTAGTTTCTGCTGTACAACACGAATCAGCTATCCGTGTGCATACAGACCCTCCCTCCTGGGCTTCCCTCCCACCCCCCACCCCAATCCCACCCCTTTGGTCATCACAGAGCACTGAGCTGAGCTCTCTGTGCAGTATGCAGCCTCGCAGTAGCTATCTGTTTTACACATGGTAGTGCTCACGTTATTGATACTCTCACAATTTATCCTCCTCTCCCCGTCCCGCACTGTGTCCACATGTCCATTCTCTACATCTGTGACTATCCTGCCCTGCAGATAGCTTCATCTGTACCATTTTCCTAGATTCCATATATATGCCTTGATACACATGTTTTTCTTTTAACTAAAAGATTGAAAATTTATTTAAGGTAAACTATCAAATTACAAATGGTTTTAGTATTCATTTCTATTAAGTACGTGTTTTGGTCAGATGTCTTTGGTTTGTTATATTGTCTAACACTACAGTTTGAATGGACATTTACCTGAATAACTATACCGACATTAATGCTAATAGGTGTGTGAAATGATGAGAGAGGATGGACTATTTAATTGAGCTAGATGTGTAGAGGTATGCATGTTTTTAAGTATCGATTCCAAGAGATGAGTCATTTTGTTAGTGGACAGGTAGATGGGATAACCACACAGCCAGGAACTGTTCTTGACAGATACATCCGAACATCTGTGCCCCTTCCTAGTTCTGCTGAAGGGGCCCTTTAATACTTGAAACTGACTGTAAAAAACGTAGGTAGCCAATCATAGGTCTCAAAACTAGCAGAGAGGAGATATAAAGGGACTGAAACATAGGGTTTGTTATAGAAAGTCAAATAACTAGAATGTGAAGTAGATAATAAGGGGTGATGAAGACAAGCCTGTGGGTGTGTGAGGCAGACAGGTAGGCTGATATCCAGGTCATAAGAAAATTTAATGCCAAGTTAGGGGGAGTGTCCAGTTCATCTTTGTATCCCCAGCACTCAAAAGAGTGCCAGATGCATGACAGAAACTCATTGTATACTTGCTGAAGGAATGAAGAAGCTTTAAGGAACCTCCGTGGAGAAATTACACAAGATTTAAAAGCCACTTAGGATTATTTCAAACTTGGGAGAGGCAATTTGACAATATGCACCAAGACTCTTTTAAATACTCCTATCATTTAACCCAGTAATTCTATTTATGGGACTCTGTTTTAAAGTAATAATCCTAAATGAGGGAAAGTTTTATGCATAAAGTTTATTACAATATTGTTTTTAAAAGAAAAAAATGGAAATAGTCTAACAATTGGGAAACAAGTTATTGTGTGCCTTTCTCCTGTAGGGTATTTAATATGCTGTCAATAAAACGACGATTATAAAGACGATGTGATATAAGAGGAAAATATATATATTATTATATTAAGTAAATATAATGAAAACCCTACCAAGACGCACAATTGAAGATAGGGTATGATTATAAATTACGGGAAGGGTGAAAGAGTTTGTCTGGGGGTGGTAACATTTTTTTCTTTTATCCTTCTGTGTATTTTCCCTACTTGTCCTCATTATTTCATTCACTTATCAAATATTTACTGAGAGCCCACTATGTATCAGGTACTGCCGTAGGAATTAGGGGAAACAGCAGTGAATGAAACAGAAATCCTGTCCTCACGAACTTACACGTTAGTTGGAGAAGACAGAAAATTAACAAGTCAATGAAATGAGTGGCAAAAAAATAAGGCAACGAAAGAGAATAAAATCAACATCATTTACTTTTAGACTTGGAGGGAGGAGATACTTATCCAGGTAAAAAGACCGAATTAGATATTTGAGCAGCGGTAAGACCGAGAGGCCCAGGCGGCGCCAGCCCGGCAGGCGACGCTGCAGCCGGGCGGCGGCGGGACGGTTGCGCGCGAGGGGCGGGGCTTGTGACGCGAGGGGCGGGGCTTGTGACGCGAGGGGCGGGGCTGGAGGGCCGCGGAAACGCCGGGCTCGGCTCAGCACTTTCTCTCCAGGCAGGCGCGCGGAGCTGAAAACCAAACAGGTCTTCCGCGCTCCCGGGGGCGGGGCAGACGGGAGGAGACCGCGTCGCCGGAGCCGAAGCCTTCGTGGAGTTGTTTTTTCGGTTGCCGGTCGCTGTGGCCGAGAGGTCTGAGGTCGGGCTGATACGTGGGGAGCAATGGCGACCTTTGTGAGCGAGCTGGAGGCGGCGAAGAAGAACTTGAGCGAGGCCCTGGGGGACAACGTGAAACAGTAAGAGCTCCCCAGACGCAGCCTCCGCGTCTCTGCGCGGGCGCTCCCCCGGCCTCTGGCTGCCCACCCACCGTGGAGTGAGTCCACGCGGCCGCTGGGCCTGTGCGCCTCTCGCGTCGTGGGCTGTGGGGCTGTGGGTTTTTCCGGCGGGGGCCGGCGGGCAGCCCCGACTCACCCGGCTGGAGGGGCCGCCCTCCCGGGTTTGCTCGGGACCCGGGCGGGCGCCTTCCCCCGAGGCTCTGTCCTGGGTGGGGCGAGCTAGGCGTACTCCACGCCTTCACGCCCAAGGGCCTGTTGGGCGGGTGCGGCCAGGGCGCGGAGTGCGGGACGCGCGTGGCCGAGCAACGGCCTAGCCCGAGCCGGCTCGTCTCTAGGTGGCCCGCTCCCGGAGGGCTTCGTGGAAGCGGAGGCTTATTGAGCTCAGGTGTTGTGCAGGAACTGTGGGTAAGACATGGAAAGCAATTTCGGAAGGCAGACAGACCTTCCGGTGAAATAGTCACTGAACACTGCTGCAGTTATAGTGAAGAAAGCAGTAGCGAACATTTATTGAACACCTCTTAAGCGCTCTAGATGTCCTATCTCATCTAATCCTCGCAACAGAGATGTGAGGTAGGTACAGTTATCGCTCCCGTTTCACAGATGAGAGGACAGAGATCTTAACTCTTCAAAAGACATGGCAGTATTGGAGCCCTCGTGTCTGATTTCTCGTTCTGAAACCTTACCGGGGGGTTGCAAAGGATCCCAGAAGCTCCCAGACAGACTTTCACCCAGGTTATAGCAGGGGACCGAGTATATAATCGGGTCAGAATCGCCGAAATGGCTGAGTGTAAAATCAGTAACTCGGACAAAGGCAGAGACACAGAAGACCCTCCGAAGTACAAGGACAAATTTGGAAATTTTCAACACAGTATGATTACATGTTTATTTTTCTAAAATATTAGAAGCAAATTTTAAACGTTTAAGATTATAATGCCTGTGTTATTGCTGCTAGATGATTTTTGTGATATTCTATACGTTTTGCAGTACTCAGGAGACACTCACTTTGAAACGTTTCTAGAGGTGCAAGGTGTTTGGGAGATACTTTCTTTTTCTCCACCCTCTCTCCTTCTCATCTTTTTATTTTTTTATTATAACTGAATTGAAGTTACTTAAGTTGGATGTCATACATGAGTTTTGGTTTTTCCTTCTTGTGAAATTTTGATGTTGCAGTCTACTTTGAGTCTTACCAAGATATACAATGTAAGACTTCTTGGAACACCGATGGACTAAATGGAATAATTAAAAACAAAATATAATTTTTAAAGATTATTTTAGTATTAGGAACAGTAATAAACTAGAAACACCGGAGTTAAAATTTAATAATCTGTTATTTTGAGCATAATTATTTAATTTTTTATAAACATTAATTGACTCCCAAAGATAAAATATTTTTACCTGACATTATAGTTTAATATGCATGTTGACTTTCTCCTTCCTTGCTTACTTAATTAAAAATTCTTAATTATTTTAATGAGTAAAATTGACAGCCTTTACCATCATTAATTACTGTAGCTTATTTTTGTAATACTGACTGCTAAAATTTACACTTTTTAAGCATGATAGACTTGTCACTCTTATATTTATGATGCTTACAAATATTTGAAAGTGAATGTTTTCATGCTACAGTAAACTTGGCTTGTGTGTATAATTGACTGATTAGATGCAGTGATACCCTCTGTGATCCCACCCTTCTCACACAGGTCACCAGAAATGTTGAAGTTAGTGTTTCCTATTTGGTCTTTAAAGGTCAGTGCTGGCTATCAGATGTTTTGTCAAATACAGATGCCAAAGCTAAATTTGGTGCATCTGTAGCTGAATCTCCATTAAGAATGTAATCAAAATATACCTTTGTGCAAGGAAGAGTTAGTGGTACAGTGTTGTTCTCTATTAATGTTTTCCATTGTCTTTTTTCCCCTCTGCTCCTTAAAAAGTGCTTCTTGGTTGAGCAGTCTGTCCTACAATATTTTCTCACATATCCTGCTTGCGTAGTTTTTTTGGTTTGTACAGCCTGACCATTTGAATGCGGTTCTTGTTCATGGATAAGATGCGTCAGGTATATAAGGACCTCAGGCGTGAGTTGTTTCCTAGTTGATGCTGTTGTCCTAATGTCCTGTATGCCAGGCTGTCTGCGCGTGTCAGCTTCTGGAAAGACATGAGCTTTGCTAGCTTACTCACTTTGTATAGTACTCAATAGAGTGTCGGGTTCAAATGAGTGCTTAGTTTTTGGGATGATTTAGCCATATGTTATTTAATTTTCCCCAGGTATCTGCAGTGCTTCCTAGTCTGATTCATTTATACTCATCACCCATTATCCTCACCTACATAGAGGCTGGCTTACTTTGTTTTTCTCATTTTTAAGGAAAACAATCAGTTGTCCATGGCTATACAACGAGTTATAACAGGGACCAGGATTGGGAAGTGAGTCTTCAACTTGATAGCCAGTGCTGGCTATTTGGGCTATAAAGTTTGAGAAGATAGATAGCATCAGGTTGGTAGAGTCTTGTCTTCAAGTATGAAGTATTTGAAACTATCCTTTCTTGAAAATAGGAACACAGGGTTTTTAAGCAATGAAGTTTTTCTCATGTTACTCTCCTCTTTTGTTGTATGGGATAGGAAAAGACTTTTGCTTTTCTGTGATACTTTATTTCACTTTTAAATTGTTCTTGTCTTTAAAAAGGCAGGGGAATCATGTAAGTGTTTGCTATTGGGAAGGTATTATTGATTAATGAATTTGACTCAGGTGAAATGTTGTGCCAGGTTCTAGAACTAAACTTGTTTTGCTGTTGAATGAAATGGGTCTTGGGAAACTTTAAGTCTCCATTAAAGTTAGGAATTTTCCACGGCGGGGTTGGGGTGGGGAGTACAGGAACTCAAACAATTACATATATATAGTTAGCCAAACTTAAGCTGATCTGTCTATAGGACAGCAGGAGAAACTGCCATGGGTATAATGATGGCAGTGAGAGCATTAAACTGTCTTGTTTAGGGCTCTGTTTTGTTGTTAGAAACTCAAATGAGCATTACAAAGTAGCTAATCGTGAATTGAAAGTTACTGTAAAACATGTACTAAGTAATTAATTAGTCCTGCTTCATGAATGAGGAGTAGCTTGCTTAAGCATTAAAACAAGGGGTGTGGATGTGAAAAATCAAGTATTTTACTCCTATTTTTAATAATGTTGTTAAGGTATAAAAGATTGGATCCTTTTTTTTCCTACCAGTTAACTAGTAATTTTTATGATTAGTGGTTGTTTTTCACTTTTAAAAAACCACTAAGTTTCTCTTATGCTTAGGTATTTTTCTTTGTGGCAAGTTATTTTAGAAGCCCGTTCAACCAGATGGAGTAAAATTTGAGTTCAGTTGAGGGAAAAGGTCACCCAAAGTCCGTATTAATGTACACTCCTCAATCTATAAAACACAACAGACTTTAAAATATAAAGCTTTCTCAAAATTGAGGTAAAATGACAGACAACTTTTCGTTAGTCTCAGGGGTACAATATTAATGCTTCAGGATTTGTGTATATATTTCAGTGTGGCACCACAAGAAGTCTAGTTCATGTCTCTCATCATACATAGTTAAAAAATTATTTATTTCTTGTGATGAGAACTTTTAATACATTATTGACTGGGGGATTTTGTAGAAACTAACACCCATGACCATCAATTTGTTATGTAAGTGAATATTGAAACACTCTGGTCAATAATATTCAGGTTAACAAAAGACTTATTGATACGTCTTTGGGCAGTAAGTTGTTCAGATCTACTCTCAACAGCTTTCAAATATGCAATATTTGACAACTTTAATAATATTTAAAATAATTTTAAGTGTATTTTTCTGGGGAGTAGGTCCTTTAGAAAGGCAGCTGCGAGGAAGGAAAGGTACAGCTGCGGTTTTTAGCTGGTTGACTTACAGGTCAGACTCTGTGACTCCCGCTCAGTCCCTTTTAGGGAGGACTTTCCTCTTCTGATGGTATTCTGACTCCTCAATAGCTTAAACAACTGATTTATTTTCTCACCATTCCAGAGTCTAGAGGTCTGACATCAGGGTGTGAGCAGGGTTGTTGTTTTCTGAGGCCTCTCCCATTGACTGTTGCCTGCTGTCTCTTGTCTGTATCCTAGTCCCTTCTTATAAGGACACCAGTCTCATTGGGTTAGGGCCTACCCTGATGCCTCCAGTTCAGTTCAGTTCAGTCGCTCGGTCATGTCTGACTCTTTGCGATCCCATGGACTGCAGCACTCCAGGCTTCCCTGTCCCATCACCAACTCCCAGAGCTTACTCAAACTCATGTCCATTGAGTCGGTGATGCCATCCAACCATCTCATCCTCTGTTGTCCCCTTCTCCTCCTGCCTTCAATCTTTCCCAGCATCACGGTCTTTTCCAATAAGTCAGTTCTTTGCATCAGGTGGCTAAAGTATTGGAGTTTCAGCTTCATCATCAGTCCTTCCAGTGAATATTCAGGACTGATCTCCTTTAGGATAGACTGGCTGGATCTCCTTGCTGTCCAAGGGACTCTCAAGAGTATTATTCTTCAACACCACAGTTCAAAAGCATTAATTCTTCAGCACTCAGCTTAGTTTATAGTCCAACTCTCACATCCATACATGACTACTGGAAAAACTATGGCCTTGACTAGATGGACCTTTGTTGACAAAGTAATGTCTCTTCTTTTTAATATGCTGTCTAGGTTGGTCATAGCTTTTCTACCAAGGAGCAAGCGTCTTTTAATTTCATGGCTGCAGGCACTATCTGCAGTGATTTCGGAGCCCCCCAAAATAAAATCTGTCACTGTTTCCAATGTTTCCCTGTCTGTTTGCCATGAATTGATGGGACTGGATGCCATGATCTTGGTTTTCTGAATGTTGAGCTTTAAGCCAAGTTTTTCAGTCTTCTCTTTCTCTTTCATCAAGAGGCTCTTTAGTTCTTCACTTTCTGCCATAAAGGTGGTGTCATCTGCATATCTGAGGTTATTGATATTTCTCCTGGTAATTTTGATTCCAGCTTCTGCTTCATCCTGTCCAGCATTTCTCATGATGTACTCTGCATATAAGTTAAATAAGCAGGTTACATAATTACCTCTTTGAAGGCCCTGTCACGTTCTGTGGTACTAGGGGTTAGGGATTCAACATATGAATTTGGGGGGAAACACAACTCAGTCCGTAACATTAAGGAATGCAAAATTTCCTTCTTTCCCTGGGAGTTGAGGGAGATAAGGTGAACTTGGGGAAGAAGCAAAACCTGAGGTTCTTAATATTGCTTCTGCCTCTGCAGATACTGGGCTAACTTAAAGTTGTGGTTCAAGCAGAAGATCAGCAAAGAAGAGTTTGACCTTGAAGCTCATAGACTTCTCACACAGGATAATGGTAAAATAATCTGGGGAGTTATTTTATGGTTCTGAAGTTTTCCCAGATCTGCAATAAATTAAGTTAAATTTTTTTTTTGGTTTTAGTAGTATGTAAGGTCATTTAAATAATGTGGATATTTAAAAGTAAATGTAAAGAATGGCAGAGTAGGGGATAGCCAAAGTCTTTAAAAACTAGACTAAAACAGTGGGTTCCTTATGTTGTAAATATTGTGTACTTGACTTGTGACAATCTTCCCTTTTTCAGTCCATTCTCACAACGATTTCCTCCTGGCTATTCTCACGCGTTGTCAGATTTTGGTGTCTACACCAGGTAAGGGAGTGGAAATAACCTCTAGGGATGTCAGTCAGGAAAGCCACAAACTGGGCTTATTACTAGGCTCTGGCTGCCTTTAACAGACGTGTTTGCAAATGAAATGTTCTTTGAACTGCTTAGAAGACACATTTTATTATAAAATGCTGATTCTTTTATAGGACCTTTTTAAAACAGGTAGTTTCACAGTCCTTACATTGACTTTTGGGCTTTACTGGGTTTCAATTACTTAAGTAAACCAGAGGTGAGGAGGCGAGTAGTTAGTCAGGAAGAAGAAGCTGAGGAGAGTGAAGAGAGGGCAATTTAGTGGTTAGAAGAGGTTTACCAGAGATGTATGGAGGATGAACCAGGCGGAGGAGAAACCACAGCATATGTTGAGAACTTGGATGTTCCTATTCTTAATTCAATGAGATATTAGCACCTGGAAGGTTAAGTGCTTCAGCCTGTGTTTGGCAAACTATTGTGGAGAACAAAGGTAGAGAATAGCAGCGAAGTAGGGAAGTGCATGGAAGCCAAGTCTATCACTTCAACCTAAGAAAATGAGTATAGACAGAATGATTTTTTGCCCCTAGTTTTTTGGAGGTTTAAGTGGTACAAGTCACCTCTTTGAATCTTATTTTAATCAGTTAGTCAAAACCAAATAAATATGTTAGAAATTTGCCTCATGGTAAAGCTTATCCTGGGCTCTTGTATTTTCAGGTACTGTTGGTTTTTGTTGTTTCTTTTAAAGGGCCTGTGGTGATTCTAATGGTCATTTATTAAAAGCCCATGTTTGTCTAGGGAAAGTGGAGTCACTCTGTCGTGTCTGACCCCTTGCGATCCCATGGACAGTAGTAGCCTACCCGGCTCCTCCGTCCATGGGATTTTCCAGGCAAGACTGCTAGAGTGGCTGCCATTTCCTTCTCCAGGGTTCCCCCCACTCGGGGATTGAACCCAAGTCTCCTGCATTGCAGACAGGCACTTTACCATCTGAGCCACCAGAGAAACACCTTTTATCTAGAAATGGCTAGTATTTTGTATCATCTCCCTCTGCTAAGCTCTGTTGTAAGATCAAGAATTCAGATAAGATATCTTAAAGGCCTGTTCTTCACACTCAAGAGAAGTTACCGTTGGTGGGAAGAGTGGTAAAGAGTGTTTGTTTATGGAGATTGGTGTTAGAGCAGGGAGGCTGCTCTCCACCCCTCACCTACCCCTTGCTGCACATTCTACACTGTGTCTGATGTTTAATTTAAATGGAAGTGGACTTTTGCCTCTTAGATCATAAAGATAATCCACTCTATTGTTTAAAATTTAATTTGATCAGAAAAGCGAACATTTTGTGAGGACCGATCTTACTTTTTAGGTAGATATATTCTGAAGTGCCAGACACCCAAAAGATTCAGTGGGACGACTGGAATTAAAAACTTTGGTTGATAGGAGTTAGGAGACTTGGGTTCAAGTTTAAGTTTTGTCACTAGCTTATATTAGGTGATGTATTTAATTATTGAATGTTGTTAGCTTCCATGAGACAGTAATATCTACCCCACATGGATATAAAAAAAGCAGGTGAAGGAACATGTAAAATTTCTCTTAAAAATAAATGCCAATAGAATATGAAGTGATACTAGTATAGGTGGCTGATTTTAATTAAAGCCTTTGATACTCTTGAATGTTTGTTGTTGGTTGTTTAAAAATAAATGAAGATACATTGGAATTTAAGAGATTATTTCTCCATCAAACATCCAAAATATCTTTCCTTAAAACAAAATATTTGTTGGAGATGATTTCTACTAAAAATATAATATAGAAGTATAATTTTTGTGTGTGTTAATAATTGTGGTCAAATTGCTTACTATTTCTCTAAGCCAGGCAAGAAAGATGGTTTTAATAATATTATTTGTTGACTACTAACAACTGTGTCCTAGACACTTTATGTGCATTGTCTTTTTTCTTAAAAGTATTCTTTGAGATATTTTTTTCAAGTGTATGTGTAACTTTGATTTTTTTGTTTGTTTAGCTTGGTCTTTCTTACCATGTTACAGGTTACTATCAAATGTCTGATAATTTGTATTTAAGAATGAAGCATAAAACTGCCTGGAGGTTGCCCTTTAGAGTGACAGGAGGCCTAACAGCTGTTAGAGTGGGGCTGTGCTCGAGGCTGCCAGCACCCATACCAGCTACCTTAGTAAAGCCAGGACATCTTGTTTTATTTTAACTAGAGAAGAGTTCTCCATTCCCCTGTCCTCTCGCCTGTCACATGCACCTCACTATGCACAGGAGTGAGCGGGTGGGTCTGGCTGTGTGGACTCGGAAGGGCCTGCATTGATTTACTGCTGTGCTTGGGTTGTCTTGAAATTCTTAACTTTTGATCAGGGTACCCATCTTTTTTGTGTTGTACTGAGCTCAGTCCTGGATGTGAGGGAAGGCATTTGTATAGATGACTTTTCAATATAGATACTCCATTAATCTTGTTTTTAGCTGTACTGTCCCTCCTGTTTTTCACTGGACTCACCTACAAATTCCGATTCTTTATGGATGTCTACTGGTCCGGTTAACTGAGTTCCACCTATTTGCCAGGCTTGCCTAGCTTAGGTCATAGCTCCCATGTGTCCACTTTGTAAGTTGGCTCCTTTTTAGCCTATCCTTGGAATTTGGTGAGATCTCATCTTGGTCTGCCACTCATTTTCCTTTTAATCTCTGTTGTGGATGTGCCATTTACTTTTTTCTACTGTTGTTTTTAGTAGGATCTTGAAAGAGAGAGGAGACACATACATGTGCTCAGTTTGCTATCTTGAACTAGAAAATTCTGTCCTCCTTTTATAATATTACTGCTACTATTAAGCAAACAAGCACGCCGTAGACAATTAAAAACGTGAAAAACAAATTTGTCTTCCTAAAAGAACAATTTTGGTTACAACTAGAAAAAAAAAAGTGATTTGAGAGAATTTGAAGTCTTGTTTAGAGAAGCAGAAAGAGATCTGAATTTAGGGATTTATTGTTTATTTCCATCATTTGAGCAACTCATACTTCTTTAACCCAAAGTGAAAACAGACTTAACAGTTATCAGTTGTCGTTCTTTTCTCTTATGATTGTTATTTTTCTGTCTCATAGAGGGTGCTGGATCTTTACCCTGGACAGGGGGTTCTGCAGCCAAACCTGGAAAACCAAAGGGAAAGAAAAAGCTTTCTTCTGTTCGTCAGAAATTTGATGTAGGTGGTTCTTCAGTAGATCTTGGTAATGACTGATTTAAGAACTGTTGTGATGGAACTGGCTTTAGTTTTTTAATGAATATTACAATTCTGGTAGGAAAGTTGAAAAAAGGTGAAGAGAAAAAGATGTTATTTGGGGAGGAAAAGATGTTATTGAATTTGAAATTGGGACTCAATCTTTGAAACCCTCTTTACCAAAGTGTCTGAATTTTTATACTTCTAGTTTGTTATTGCATAATTATTAATATGTTTTCATTAGTATATAATGATTTTTCACTGATTCAAGAACTATACCTGTGTTCTTTTCCCTCTAAAATATCTTTGGGAATGAATAATGTTACTCAGATTGAAGACTTCTGTTCCAAGGGTCCAGGAGGTCTAGAGGCCTCCAGCAGGATCTTGGTGATGCCCTGGTAAACCTTGAGCCTTCTGGGGATCCTCAGAGAAATCTTGAAGGCATTGGACTATGAAATTTGTAAACATTTTAGAACTGCTTTTTCAGGTTTATATCCAGGGAACAAAGTTTCCCAAAAGTATCCCTCTTATAGATTTGATTGGATACTTTACTGATTAACATCAGCAAGCATGTATTTACTTCTAATTTTTGCTCTATGTTTTATATCAATAATATTCGATCTGGAGGGCGTCAGCATCTCCAGAGAGGTGTACTTGCTTTAAAAAAGCATGTTTGATATAAAACAGTTTTATGCTTGAAAAATGGAAAAGCCAAGTTGCTTTTATAATATAGACTTCAAATAGGACAAGCCATATTTCTTACAAAATCTAGTGAGCTGGACTTAAGCTAAAGCTACAGGGACATATCTCCTACTGATGGTGGAGAATATAAATGTGCTGTCAGTATCTCCCAGGGCAAGGCTGGGCTTATATAAGTGGAAAAGATTGGGAAAGGCTATTTTTTTAAAAAGTAATGACGGTCTTAAAAAGATTCTGTGTTGAGAATTGTTAGTGGAATATAATGTAACTGAAGAGTTATACTACCCTACATTATCTTGGAATATTTGTTATTAGATCTTTACGTTGGTAACAGAAATTACCAATTTTCTGAAACGTTCACTGTCTATTTTTGCTTTTAGAATCTGCTTACTTACAAGTGTACTTAAAATGTTTTGACTTATTTGAAAGTAGTTTTATATCTTCTCTTTCTCCCCATTTGTTATTTTTTGCACAGAGCCATATATTCTGTGATTACTAAGGAATTAATTAAATAGAATAAACTACTATGCATACTACTACTATTCCCCTAAACTCATGTCTTCATTATTAATATGTAATGGTTGTGAATCTGTGATTGTTTGTGCATGAGTTGCTTTTTTTAAACTCTTATGGTTTAGTTTTGATGGCATTGGTTTGTAGGATCTCAGGTCCAATTCATTGGTTACTTTTGTTTGTGTCTTATTACTTGTCATGTAATGAATAATTGTGAAAAGTTTTCTTACCTATAGCATAGATTCCAGCCTCAAAATCCCCTCTCAGGAGCCCAGCAGTTTGTGGCAAAGGATCCCCAGGATGACGATGACTTGAAACTTTGTTCCCACACAATGATGCTTCCTACTCGGGGTCAGCTTGAAGGGAGAATGATAGTGACTGCTTACGAACACGGGCTGGACAATGTCACCGAGGAGGCTGTCTCAGCTGTGGTCTACGCGGTGGAGGTTGGTTTACTGGTGTCAAAAACACTCCTATAGATTGAATGTGGGGCTTGTGTGTGTTATTCAGAGTTAGTACTGCAAGAAAAGAACTAAAATGTAACTCTGATTTCAGAATTGCCTCGCTGAAATTGTTTCCTCTTGAGGAGAGAAACATCACAATCCAAACAGTTGCCTTCAGTTAACAGACTAAGCTTTTCAGAAATGTTACTGGTGGCATAACACTTTTGATGTTTAACTTGTCAACACGGGGAGAGTTTTTAAGCAAAAAATTGAGATTGAGAATCCTAAAGATTAAAATCACTTGATTTTGCTGTGGTACAGCATTTGAAGAGCATTACTAGGTCTGGTGTCTGAACCGTGGGATTCTGTCTCAGCACACTCTTCCGTTCATTAATTTTACTCATTCAGTTACTAGACAAAACTTCCACTGGGGTCTACACAGGTACTGACAGGTGACGTTGGGTCTTTCCTTTCAATTCTCTGGGCCTCTCTTTCCTCGCCTGTACCTCAGATTATAATAGCTGTCTCATGAAGTTTTAAGTTACAAAGGGTACCATGGTGTCCTGACATGAGATGGTCTTATTGGTATAGTTGGAATGCCGTGCCCCCTGGCTCTGCTGTCAATAATGGTAGTCTGGGACTAGTCTGTTCTCACAGACAGTCTCTAACCCTCTCTTAGGCCTCACAAAGGTGAAGAGATGTTAAATACCTAATATCTATTTATTTCCTGTATATATATCTGTCTCTTATGTGACTTTTGAGAGAGCCAGGGTTCTATTTATGCAAGGATTTTAGTAGACTGGGCACTATAACCAACATATTCCTGATCTTAAAACATTTTGTACCATTTTCAAACAAGCTTCAAGGTAGTTTGCTACTTTAAAAAATTACTTGTTTTTGTACTTATATTTAGAGCTATCTGAAAATCATTTTTGAGAGAGAGGAGCCAATTTAGAGGTACAAAGATTTTAATAAATTTCTGAAGAGCAAGCTCGTAGAACTGGATAAAAAGGTGCCTCTCCCTTCACTCCCTGCTAGACCCGCCCACTCTGGTGTGGCCTGTGGCTTTTTAGGGAGCATTCGTTTGGCTTCAGCACTTGCTTGCCTTTCTCACATCTCCATTCATTCAGTCCCAATAAACATTGTTTGGTCAATGGGAGTTTTATGGTTTGCTTTTAAGAGGAGTTCATGCTATTTTTCATTTTTTTTTCTTGTTTTTACAGAATCACCTTAAAGACATACTGACATCAGTTGTGTCAAGAAGGAAAGCTTACCGATTACGTGATGGTCATTTTAAATATGCCTTTGGTAGTAATGTGACTCCACAGCCATACCTGAAGAATAGTGTAGTAGCTTATAACAGCTTAATAGAAAGGTATATGAAGTTTCTTGTGATTTTTGCATCCATCCTTTCTAGTTGGTTACGCTGCTGCTGCTAAGTCGCTTCAGTCGTGTCCGATTCTGTGCAACCCCATAGACGGCAGCCCACCAGGGTCTGCCATCCCTGGGATTCTCCAGGCAAGAACACTGGAGTGTTTTGCCATTTCTTCCTCCAATGCATGAAAGTGAAAAGTGAAAGTGAAGTCGCTCAGTCGTGTCCGATTCTTAGCGACCCCATGGACTGCAGCCTACCAGGTTCCCCTGTCCATGGGATTCTCCAGGCAAGAGTACTGGAGTGGGGTGCTACTCTTATGTAATAGACCACCGTTAAATAATTGGTTGTTGAGTTTCTGTGAGTCTAGGGTATGTCTGAGAGCAGTACAGTTTTATTTTCTCAAGTTGCTTCCTTGCATAACTGGTGAATTCTTTTGGTACTCTATAGATCAAAAGTAAAGTTGTAGAGTTTGACTGCGGCGTGTGGTTTAATGTGAGCCCCACTATCTGGGGGCAGTGCATCTTGAAGACTCCTGGGGCAGCACCTCCTGGTGGTGGGAGTGGGCCAGCTGTCACTCAGAAATGTGGCCTGTGATTGTTAGGTCAAGGTTGGGTTTCCAGATGGTGGGAGGAGGTGTGGTGGGTGTTTCTCCAGGTCCTTATCTGGCATTTGTTGCTGGAGCTCAGGATGGTGGCCTGGGCTGGGTGTCATCGGTTGCTCTTGGCATCCTCTTGTGCAGATCTGGTCTTTCAGCTCCGATCTCTGGAACCTCTCTGCACTCTACTGTGGGCTCCCAGGACCTCTATGCTGTCCTGAAACATCCCTCTGAGATGACCTGGATTACCTTCCCTTTGTTGTCTCTTTTCAGGGAGAAGAGAGGTAGAAAAAAGTGTGATTGGGAAGGCTGGCTGGAGTGGTGATGGGGAAGAAATAGCTGGCAGGGAAGGCAGGTGGCGTGATCGTGGTGGGGTGTGAGGCGGGAGAGCGGGCAGGGAGCCGGGGCGGACGGTGCTGACGCCGCAGGGGGCCTGCACTGTGCTTGGTTCGTGGCTCTGCAGACCTCGACTCAACTCATGAGGCTCAGTTTGAAGAGCAGCAGCTTAGACAGGGTTCACTGTTTCAGACGGCCACAGGTGATGGTTTATGTTCTCAGCCTCATTCACGTGTACCTGTTGTGGATTATTTGTTCTCCTTTGCGAGTCATTCGCCTTGAGAGAAAAACAGCCCCTTGTGTCGGGTGAGTGCTGGAGCAGTGTCTGCGCCTGCCAGGCCTCCGGCCGCCCTCTCTCCCTGCCAGCCTGTCCCTGTAAGGCTCCTGCCTCATTCTTGGCCACCTGTTTCTCCATCAGGGCTGCCTTTGGCTGGTGCCGAAACCCACGCTCACAGCCCACTTGTGCTTTCCTCCGAGTTCCGTCCTCGCTGCTTGACCTGTGTGTCCTCCAGAGTGGCAGAGCTTATCTCCTACTGTATAATGATACGAAAATCATGCTTGTCTTCCCAGTCATATCTGGGTTTTCTTTGGGGAACTTGGCAAAATTTGGATGCGTTTTCTCTACCCCCCTGGTTTTGCCTGTTGCTTCTTTTGTGCTTTATCTTCTTTCCTTGCTTGTTATGTTTTGATCCTGTTGTCTCAGTTTCCTCTCCAGGTCAGTTTGCAATTTCATTTTCCTTTAATTAGGGTCTATTTTTTTTTCTACCTAGAAGCTCGTTAAGGGCAGGAAACAATTTTGACTCTGTATCCTGACTTAACAAATATTTTGACACTTGTGGAGGGAGGAGGGTAAGTGTAGTTGCACTGCATTTTATTTCAAGCCCCAGAGATGGGCTGCCTTTAAAAATGAAAATTGTAGGTTATTCATGTATACACTGGCTGAAAAATAATTGGATTTCTGATTCATTTTGAGATATATCTTATAAGAAGTTTTCTAGCAGACCGTCCCTGTTCTGGTTGTTCAGTGGTTTCCCTCTTTCTTACTGGGACTGTTTCTGACACATTCCGTTTTCAGCCCTCCAGCCTTCTCCGCTCCTTGTGCCGGTCAGAACCCAGCGTCTCACCCGCCCCCTGATGATGCTGAGCAGCAGGCGGCGCTCCTGCTGGCGTGTTCTGGGGACACACTGCCCGCGTCTCTGCCTCCAGTGAATATGTACGACCTTTTTGAAGCTTTGCAGGTAATAACTCTTGGCACCTTAAGGTTTACCTAGATTTATGGATAGGTTCAAAGTTTCTTCAAGTCTACAAAGGTAATATTCACTAGCTTTCCCATTTCTTGTTTTTCAGTTTTTATTGTTATTAAAGTTATTGTTTGTTATTAATACTAGCCTTATTTTCAAATCTTGCTCTCAGGAATCCTTCCTAACTTACCTCCCCCATTTCTCACCTTTCCGGTGAAAGGAGAAAAAAACTCCTTGTTCCCTTATTTCTCCTTCAGAGCCTTGTTATTTCCTTGTTTTTTTGGTTATGTTTTGGGTTTTATTAAGTTTTGGCTCAAAACTTAACAGGTTTGTGTCTTGTGTGTGAGTGTTTTGTTGATAGAAACCTTACTTTCATTGTCTGTGTACTGAAGTATAATTGGAGACATGCTGATGTTTTTATCCCAGGTACACAGGGAAGTCATTCCTACCCACACCGTATATGCTCTCAACATTGAAAGGATCATTATGAAACTCTGGCATCCAAATCACGAAGAGCTGCAGCAAGACAAAGTCCATCGCCAGCGCTTGGCAGCCAAGGAGGGGCTTTTGTTCTGCTGAATTAGGATTTGACGGTGTGGGACCCTCAGCAAACTCGTTGATTATTGAATTGAATGTTTTGGGGAGTCACATTTCAAGACTTAAGTGTATAGTGTACATATAATCTTTCCTATGGAAATGAGACAGTACATTTTGTGTTGCTACTGTGACGCCATTAATATAAATCTGATTTTGATAATGACCCATATCTCTCTTGTGTATGTGTGTGTGTTCCCAATTATGGGACTAGGCACTGAGAAAGTTCTGTGCCTGGAATAGCGATGTTTGGGCATCTGAGCCCTAGTATCCTATGGTCTTCATGTGAGGTAGGTGACATTCTAGAACAAAGAAGCTGTTATAACTTTGTCTCCACAATCAGGAGGATGTCTGTCTGTTCAGAGACATCATGTATTCTGTATCTGGCAAGTCTAAAATTTCTGCTTTTCTCCTGAAGAACTGTTTTTTCTTAAACTGCTTTTAACAAAGTTAAAAGTTGGTTATCTTTGTTAGTCATCAGTTTAGTATACTTTTTTTTGGTGACCAGTTTTAACAGATACGGTTGCCTATTACAATTTCATAGAAAATAAGACTTAGAAATACTATGCTGTTCGATAAGATAAAGTCTCTTCTTTAAAAACCAAATGAGAATAATCTCTTAGGATGTAATTAACTTTATAAAAATATCTTCTCATAATTCCTTTCTTTTAGAGTTGTTAGGCCCAAAGACTTTGATTGGTAGGTTCATCTGTTCTTGTAGACTTCTTTAAGAAGTTCAGGTAAACATATTGGATTTATACTTGGTTAATTCTCCTGTTCCTGTGAAATATCCTTCCAAATGGCAGTGTTAGTAATAACCAAGTTTGTTTCTTAAACGATATGTTGCTTTTTTTATTCAAGAGATGTTATAGGTAGATACACTAGAATATACAGATGGGTTTAAGTAGGTCTAAATAATATATGTGTAGATAAGTATGTGTGGTTCAATATCTGGATCTGTGCATTTGTTTTTGTATTTTAAATGCAACAAATAAATCTTTTGGGAGAAAACTTTATGTAAGTAAACATAACGAATACTGCCTTCAGAAATATGAAGAACCTTGCTTTATGAGATCTTAGCAGAAACTTTTCAAAAGAATGTATCAGAAAGATAAAAAACAGGTTCCAATTAAGGTGTGTCATCGCTTCCTTTTGGGATACATAGATTAAGACAAAAAAATAAATAGCTTAGTTTCAGTTCTTGGCACAACTCTGAAAAGTCATTTAGAGTTTTGGGTAACTCAAGAATTTTTAGGATTTCTAAGAACTTGAACTGATATCTAAGTGTGTATAGTGGATCCATATTATATCTTGAGCCTCAGTGCTAAGTGTGTATTACATTTCATGTGCTCCATAGATGGAGAGACACCTAGCCGTCTTGAACATGCCCTGCTGCTCATTACAAGGGCAGGTTCCCGCTGAAATCCGTGTAGCAGTGGACCTCCAAAGAGAATTCCTCACTCCTCTATAGGACCTGGCCTAAATCCCTACTCACCATTCTGGTGGGACCAGAGGACACCAGAGGACTCCCAAGTTTTGGGCCTACACTCTTAAGGTCTGCTTTCCATGCCAGTTTTCCTCAAGTATCATTTTATACAGTGGAGAGATGAGGCTAGGGGCACGGCAGGCAGGTAGAGTCATTGATACTTAGGAATTTTCAAGATAGACTCTGATTCAAATACCTCAGTTCCACCAAACACTGCCTCCAGCTCTAGCTCCATTTTGGGATCCTGAATGCAGTGCATCTTTTATAATTAGGTTCTTAAGAAATCATGAGTGCTTATTATCAGGCATCATTTAGAAAAATAACTGCTTCAGAGAGGAAAAAGGCAATTAGAAACCAGATAATTTCAGGCTTAGAATAAAGCTTATTTTTCCTTTAGAGATTTAAGTAATTCTTTCAGCTATAGGTGTTATCATTGTTCAAAACCAGATTTGGTAAGGCCCGCCTCTCTACCAGGCACAGATGCCAGTTTAGCATACATTCTTACCACCTTCATCACCCATTCCTGGGATCAGTCAGGCACACAGTTCCTCTAGCCCTTCTCCCATTGCCTGAAGGGATCAGCATGTTGCTGATCAGATTTCATGAAGTGACTTCTAAA
Organism: Muntiacus reevesi; assembly: GCF_963930625.1. Lineage (NCBI taxonomy): Eukaryota > Metazoa > Chordata > Mammalia > Artiodactyla > Cervidae > Muntiacus > Muntiacus reevesi. The sequence goes on along the minus strand of NC_089249.1, from coordinate 63,720,575 downwards.
TGATTGCTCACTTTCACCACGTAAAAATGCCTATGTTTCATCATGTCTTTGACTTAAACCAAAAATTTCTCCAGTTTGAATAATGGTTTGGGAGTCAGACTTAGATGCTGTGGCCAACAGATTGGTTCAGCATTCAATTCTCATGGCTTAATAAAGGAAAAATACGTAGATTATTCTTGAAGTGTAGACTAATATTTAATCACATCAACTGGCATGGTAATTACTAAAAGCACAATATGAAAAGGCATATGGATTCATCATACTTTCATTTTAAAAAATATTTATCAAAACAGGACCAAGTTTTCTATTCATCAACCTGCTAGCATGTTTCCATTCTTTTAAATTTAATATCCCTTTACGGATTTCCTTCATTGATTGGTAACATACCATTCCTGAGAGTAGTCACCAGACATGACTGAGGGAAAAAGCTATTTTTGCTAGGGCCCTTTCCCCCACCTTTAAAAGTCAGTTGGGAACCACACGTTTACCTTTAAAGACACCAACAGTAATTACATTGTCATCCCATGAACAGACTTTTTTATTCAAGGGTATATTTCTCCACCAAACTGAGTGAGAATAAAGTGTAAATGAGTTTGAAATGTGACTTTTTAAAATGCTAGCAGATAATAAAACACCAGAGTCTACTGTCTTTATTATCAAAGTTTATTGTTAGAGTCAGTTCCTATCTACTGGGGAGTACAACTATGTCTCAATATGTGCTATAGTAACTCTAGGGTAATAGCCATTCTGCAAAATAGTTGTACTGGGGCTCTGTTAGGCATAGATCATAAGTCAGTGGAAGAATGAGCCCAGAAAACCCTGACAGTAGAGCCATTACTCTAGGAAGTTCCAGTGCTATGCAACCTGTAAGGCGTCATCTACCAGCTGACGATGAGGCTCAAGGAGGTGTTGGTGGGATGAAACAGAAGTTGAACCCATTTTCTACTCTCTTCTGCAAGACAACTATGGCTCCAATGCAGGAACCAAAAACCAGGTCTTACAAAATCCTTTAAGCTCCCAAAACAAGTAAAACAGGAAATAAAGAGGAAAGGGCCAGGAACCAGGATAGTGGAGGATAAATTAAGTGGAATTGGAGGGAATGAAAACTTCTGGAATGAAAAGTAGCTGGATTTAGATGCCATTTGAGATGATAAAGAATACAGTGCAGGTAAAAGCAAATGAGGAAACAATTCAAACTTTGAAAAGTATTCAGACACCAAAAGTTAAAGTTCCCCTCTTGGAGGAAAACTGGTTTTAAAAAATGAGGAAAGTGGGTCACTAACAGGAATGAGTACCTGAGTAGAAATAGGTGTTTCAGGATGCCAAGAATATTATAATATATAAATGAGCTGGGTCTATAGGAAGGAAAAGTGGTTATGGTAGCCTGTTATCCAGATCTGACATTGGAATGATGTTTCTAGCAATGGCTTTGTCTATGAGGTTCTGGCATATTTTTTTTGTAGCATAGGTAGCTTTGATGGAATGTTTTCATAACACTCAATTTATGTGGGAATGCAAATTACTATAGTGTAAAATTTCAAAGACCTCCCACCTATTTCTGCGGGATAGAAGATTAGAAGTCCTGAAACAGCTGTGGCTAAAGGCCTAAGCCCTCTTACCACCCTTGTGATGAAAATATTAAAGGAATGAACCAAACAGTATCAGGTGAGTCAGTGAGCACTGTACTATGTAGACAGCAGATAATTTATGGTGACTTCTGCAGGCAGCCTGAGAAACAGAAAAGCTTATGTACTAAATGCTACCCTATCATTAAATATAATAATAACAAAAAACAGGGCCATTAAATGAGACCCTAGAAAAGTCTAGCTGCCAACCAGATTGGGAAGATAAATAGCATAGTTTATTTTAATCTGTGTCTTCCATACTAACCTAGTTTGTCTGTAGAAAAGCCATCTGCTGGCACTAGGCCAGTATGTCTGAATTTTGTCATTATTAGCATCTCATTTTTCCAAAAAAGGAAATGTGTAAGTAGCAGGTGTACATAAACGACCATTTCTACAAAGCCTTCTCTGCCGTCTTGACCTGTGTGGGGACAGGTTCTGCTGATGAAGCATTTTTAGAGGCAGAAGAAAAAACATTAACTTGAGGTTTTCTCCAAAGAAAGAATACCAGTGGAGTTGGGCCCATATGAGTTTCTTGTTGGTGTTGAACAAATGGTCTCTTCTCTAGGAAATACATTTGTTCACACCTATTTACAGGTTCTGTAAATGTAATTTCTAAAACAAGAAGTAGAAGCAGTTTCTTTTCTAATCACGTCTCTGATGCAGTGAAGGGTCCTCCACTTTTCGGACTCCTCATGGTGTGGGATGGGGTTGGGCTCTATCCCAGGGCCGGATGCTCAGGCTGCTGTCCAGACCTGGGTTATTTCAAGCACCACGGCTTTTTCCTGCTTCTCCCTGTGCATTCAGGCTGCGAGGAATCTTCTTGAATATTTTCCTCCCCAACTGTTCCAAACACAGTTCTATTTGCTAGAAAACAGAACGTAAGTGTGAGTTAACCTTTGGATTTTAGACACCGTATAACTTCATGAACATAATTATTCCATTAGTCACATTTCCAAACAGATGAGAAGAGGCCATTTTATGCCTGCATGTCTCCTCTCAAATGTCTTGTTCACTGATAATCCTGTCTACTTCTATAACTTACTCAGCTCAAAACCAGGGCAACTATGCAGAGAACTGTGGCTGTCAAGATGAGCCAGAACTCATGGTTCTGATGGGATGTAAATGCACAGCCTGTGTCCACAGCTGTGCCCCAGCCTTGTTTTCTTCCTTTTGACAGTTTTTGATCCAGTCCTATGTGTAGCATAAACCTTAGAAAATTAAAAATACACAAAAATGTCATCTGCTTAAAATCCTTCAAGCTAGGCTTCAGCAGTACATGAACCAAGATCTTCCAGATTTACAAGCTGGGTTTCAAAGAGGCAGAGGAACCAGAGATCAAATTGCTAACATCTAATGGATCATGGAGAAAGCAAAGGAGTGCCAGAAAAACATCTACTTCTGCTCCATTGAGTACGCTAAAGTTTTTGACTGTGTAGATCACAACAAACTGGAAAATTCTTAAAGAGAGATGGGAATACCAGACTACCTTACCTGTCTACTGAGAAACCTGCATGCAAGTCAAGAAGCAACAGTTAGAACCGGTCATGCAATACCTGACTGGTTTCAAATTGGGAAAGGAGTACATCAAGGCTGTATATTTAACTTATATGCAGAGTGCATCATGTGAAATGCCAGGCTGGATGAATCACAAGTTGGAATCAAGATTGCCAGGAGAAATATCAACAATCTCATATATGCAGATAAAACCACTAATAGCAGAAAGTGAAGAGAAACTAAAGAGGCTCTTGATGACAGTGAAAGAGGAGAGTGAAAAAGCTGGCTTGAAACTCAACATTAAAAAGAACTAGGATCATGGCATTTGGTCTCATCACTTCATGGCAGATAGAAAGGGAAAAAGTAGAAACAGTGGCCACTTTTCATGGGCTCCAAAATCAGTGCAGACAGTGACTGCAGCCATGAAATTAAAAGACTCTTGTTTCTTGGAAGGAAAGCTGTGACAAACTTAGCATATTGAAAAGCAGAGACATCACTTTGCCGACAAAGGTCTGTAGAGTCAAAACTGTGATTTTTCCATTAGTCATGTATGGATGTGAGATGATAATTGTGCTCAGTTGTGTCCTGACTTTTTGTGACCCCATGGACTGCAGCCCACCAGGCTCTTCTGTCCATGGAATTTTCCAGGCAAGAATACTGGAGTGGGTTGCCATTTTCCTCCTCCAGGGGATCTTCCTGACCAGGGATCGAATCCACATCTCTTATGTCTCCTATTGGCAGGCAGATTCTTTACCACTGCACCACCCAAGAAGCTGCAGTCCAAGGGACTCTCAAGAGTCTACTCCAGCACCACAATTCAAAGGTGGCTGAGCAGTGAAGAACTGATGCTTTTGAACTGTTGTGTTAGAGAAGACTCTTGAGAGTCACTTGGACTGCAAGGAGATCAAACCAGCCAATCCTAAAGGAAATCAACCCTGAATATTCATTGGAAGGACTGTTGCTGAAGCTGAAGCTCCAATACTTTGGCCACCTGATTGGCAAAGAACTGATTTGGCCACCACTTTGGTGAAGAACTGACTCACTGGAAAAGGCTGATGCTGGGAAAGATTGAAAGCAGAAGGAGAAGAGGGCAGCAGAGGATGAGATGGTTGTGTAGCATTAGCGACTCAACGGACATGAATCAGGGCAAACTCTGGGAGAAAGTGGAGGACGGGAACCTGGAGCGCTGCAGTCCATGGGGTCACGAAAAGTCAGACACAACTTAGCTACTGAACAACAACAATGGGGTGGGAGAGGAAGGTAAATGTAAAAATTCACTATAACTCAAAGTTTGATATTCAGTGGATGCAGTATAATGGTTAACAGGCTGAATTCATAAAGGGAGGCTGAATTCATAGTAAGATTAGAGAACGGGGCGGGGGGGGGGAGCAATTTTGGTGATTTTGATTGTAAGAACTTCTAATTGGCTCTGTAATTCTGGGGATCTCAGAATAACACTGGGGATTAATGTTAGGAGTACAATTTGATTTGGGCTTCTCTTGTGGCTCAGCTGGTAAAGAATCTGCCTGCAGTGCAGGAGACCTGGGTTCGATCCCTGGGTTGGAAAGATCCTTTGGAGAAGGGAAAGGCTACCCACTCCAGTATTCTGGCCCGGAGAATTCCACGGACTGTATAGTCCATGGGGTCACTGCAAAGAGTTGGACACGAGTGATTTTCACTTTCACTTGACTTGGGGGCAGGGAAGGAGATTTAAATCACTCTTCAACTTACGCAGCGTGAATTGGGGGTGTCTGACAGGAGATTTCTCTTAGCATTTCATTTAGAGAAAGAAGCAAGTAGGATGGAAATACCTAATTATACCTTACAGGAAAGAAAAAATTATCAAGATACATTTAGGTCCTTTGTAAAAGGAGTGTTCTCTTCATATTAAACACTCTCTAGAGGAACAAATGAACAAATTAGGGAAATAAGAACAAGAAAGGAAAATGAAATGTGTTTGTTCTCTGTACACTGCCCACGGTAGGAGGTCACGTTCCTCTCTCGGGTGTGGGGGGAGAATCACTCTACTTGTTTGGTAGTCCTCCACTCCCAACTTCCTATTAAAGCTGTGGCCCTTCTATACTTAACTCTGAAAATTCCAGGCCTTATTGTCCTCAGACTTCACTTACTGGAGTCCTAGATAAGCATTCTGGTTTCTTTTTTGGAACAGAGTTTCAGTTTAAAAATATCACCCTTCAGGTGTCTGTGAAATTATCGTAATTGTTTATTCCATGTGAATGTAGTCATGAGAATAAGATGATGCTTTAAAACAGACTTTTGATGTCCCAGGGTAAAGCAAACATAAGCTATTTCTTTCATTGCCCATTGGGCTACTGCAGACTACCCCAGGACGGAAACTTGAGACCCAGGAGACACGGTTCGAAGGTGCACACGTCCTTACATCCCAGCCCTGCAGGCTAGCCAAGGTGAGCACAGTTGCTTCAAGTGAATCAGGTACACACGTTGGCTCTATATATTTAGCATGATTCATATGGGGAAGAAAAATTTTGGTTTTGCAGACAAAACTTGTTGTTAATGGAGTCATGTCAAACTATGCTCCTTCAGGATTAAATCATTTCAGCATTATGGCACTCAGATTAAATGTTCAGGCAGCTCACTCGTTGTTCACTTCATGCATTATACAAAATACCCATGAAAAAAACCAGGCACCAAAGTTTCATATGAAGGAGGAAATGCTGCTGGCCTGCTACCTGCAGCATTGCACTGTGGGTTCGAAGAGCTCTCAGAAACAAAGAATGGCAAGAGGAAAGGGTGTTCGTGAAACCCCACACGGCCCGCGGGAAGGCACCCAGCGCCCCCTCCGGGCTGCTTACCTCGCTTTCCCTCAGTGCCTCTCCGCCACGCTCTCCGTGTCACACTCCTTGGGCGGGTCCCCTCCGCCCGGCAACTCGCTCTCGATCTCCCACAGCACGTCATCCTCATCCTCCAGGTTGCTGGAGATGTGGCACTTCTTGAACCCTTGGACGATGGACTCGCTAGAGATGCTATTCCACGCCACCATGACCCACTCCAGAAAAAGGCCCAGCGGCGGCTTCTTGGCGTTCCCCGTGGGGCTCAGCGCCAGGTTCCCCGCCAGGAGCCAGTTGGAATACTGGGCCCGGACACTGTCATTCAGCGGTTTGTAGACCACCACATCCAACACCTGCAGCTGCGAGGTCAAGCCTCCCGGGATGATGACCATGTCGGTGTTCATGCTCTCCATGGAGCTCTTCACCGAGTCGGTGGCGTGGCCCCGGAAGCCGTTCAGGATCAGCAGCCCTCGCTGCTTGGGCACGGCGCCCGTCCTCCGCCTCCACACCACCTCCAGCCAGTCCTGCATCAGGTCCTCCGTCATCCAGCCATACCGGTGGCAGCGGATTTCCATGCCACTTGGGAACTTCCCGGGGGGGATGTACGTGCCCCTCAGAATGATATATGGAGGTAACTTCCTCCCATCAGCCAAGACACCAAGCATGGCTGTGATTTTCAGTTTCTCCCTCCCTGGCGTCTTGACCAAGACAGGCTTTTCCCCCTGGTTGTCCACAGTCACCCTCGAGGGCACCTCTAAGCAAATAGGCGTCTCGTCTGCATTTCCCATCTGAGCCACCTGGTAGTCGTGCGCCCTGCGCAGAGCCAGGACGCTGCGCTGGTAGGTAACGAGCTTCTCGGTCAGGTCTTCGGGCAGCTGCTGGGGTACGGGGACCTTGTGCCGCAGAGACAAGTCATACCTCCGCATCATTCTCCGACACCAACCCAAGCTAGCCTTGAACCCCTTCTCTGGAATGTTCATCTCCTGGGCGATCTCCAGGGCTTTCAGCTGCATGGCCTCCCTGGTGATGGGGTCCCCTTTGGCCTGCATGTATCGCACGTACTCGGCCACGCGCTGGTCCACCAGGGCGAAGCGCCCGTTCTTGGGGCCGCGGAAGGCACGCCGCATGGCGTGGGCGTTCTGCAGCTGCGGCTTCACCTTGCGCCAGTCGCGGACGTTTTTCTCCAGCACCCCAAACTGCTTGGCCGCCTGGCAGTTGTTGGTGCTCTCGGCGTACTCCACCACCATTAGCTTGAAACCTGCGTCGTAACTGCGGCGCATGCCCCGGCTGAACTGGAACTTGCCGGCCAGGTCGTCGGCCGAGAGGTCGTACCCGGGGAAGCCCATGGCCATGTAGAAGGGGTACCCCTCGCCCCACTCGGGCAGCTCTGTGATGTCCCGGGGCAGACGGAGGCCAAAGCCATCCAGGTGCTGAGGCTGGGGAAACTGCGCGGCTGCGTTCATCGGGCCCGCCCAATCTGGCGGCTTCAGGTCGGATTCTTCCTTTTCTGGAAGACAAACAGAGAGGGGTGAAGACAGTGCCCATGAGTACAATGATTTGGGGGTCATTCCTTGATTTGTTTTTGGTGAAAATACCGAGACTACCTCAATCTGAAGCTCACTAGAAGCAGTCACTTTAATAACAGATACTTCCAAAGTCCTCACCTCTTTGCCAATTCCCGTAGATTACCACATCTAATTCTCACAGTAACTGTTTCTTTACTCTGTCTTTGCAGATGAGTGTAGAAAAATTAAGTAACGCGTCAAGGTGGCAAAGCCAGGAAGTGACAAGGGCTGGAAACAACACAGGCACCATGCCTGAGTAATGCACTAACTGTGAGGGTCACGCTGGGTGGGAAGCCAGATACAACCCATTCTACACACAGTATTACAGAATTTGTATCATCATGAACCGAATCATATCCCTTAAACCAAGAAAATCTATAGCAATATCACACTTAGCAAAGTTAAGCTTAGAAGGCAGAAGTATGGTTTTTGCAAAGCCATGTCAGAACTGCGTTTCACTGTATGTTTCTATTTAGAAAGTGGTCACAGAAATTGAGTATTACTCAGGGATATTACCATATCTCACCAAAACTAAGAACCCATCGATTGCAAGATGCACCATTATATGCCATTAAGGGAAAAAAAAAGCCACTAGTGAAATTAACATGCCATTAGTTTTAAGTGTTAGTCACTCAGTTGTGTCCAACTCTGCGATGCCATGAACTGCAGCCCAGGTTCCTCTGTCCACGGAATTCTCCAGGCAAGAATACTGGAGTGGGTTGCCATTCCCTTTTCCAGGGAATCTTCCTGATCCAGGGATTGAACCTGGGTCTTCGGTATTGCATGCAGATTCTTAATTGTCTGAGCCACCAGGAAAGACCCATCAGTTTTAAGAAGCATTCTCAATTGCAGAGATGTTAAAGTGATGAGGGAAATACAGCTTTAGAATCAATGAAATATGGCATTTTAAACTATTACTTATAGAGAGAAGGTAAATAAAATCACTCTGGCTGTTGGGAAGCTGTGTTTATCCAACTCCTGCTCTCTAGCTATGTTCCTCGGTACAACTCTGTGTGTTTCTTTAGACGTATTTGCTCAAATGTGTACCACAGCTGCTATTGCTTTTTCTATCCAAGATGAAGTAGACAGGAAGTCAAGTAAATAACTCTGGATGCGTGCTTTGTCACGCTGTTTTCTTTCGTTTTCAGAAGCGTGTGGTATGCTACCAAGGCACTCAAGATGTGCACTGGACCAATACAAACTTCAATTTCATTCACCTGCATATGAGGTTGCATGTTGAGATTTATAACCCGCAGGTGACAGATGAAGAAATGGACAATCAGAGAGGTGGATGAAGCTGCCTAAGGTCACACAGCATGGGAAACAAGGAGATTTTGAAACTCCAAAGCCCATAGTCTTTCTGCCTCAGAACCTTGCCTTACTCTTAAATACCCCACAGAATGTACCTTAATGTAAAACTTAAAATCCATCTTCATAATTCTACCATTGGATGCCTTCTGCATTGGGTTAATCATAGTACCTGCAAAGGTTCCTCCTTGGAGCTGCCATTCGTCAGAATTCTGAGATTCCTCCTCCCTTTCCAACCGAGTGATCATGTCAGGCTTAGGGAATGGGAATTCTGTTTACAGGAAATAAAACAGGTTAACAGCTGTGTTACTGTCTTGGAGAATTGCCAAAATAAGTACTTTGTAATACTTAAGCAAACCTCCCCTCCACTCTCACCCCACTACAGTCTTCTCAGTATGGAGATTTATGAAAGGCAGTAGAGAAGGATTCAGGGATACTTGAGGAAAAAATATGATGGGAAATAGGTCTGTCCAAGGGAATTTATGGATCTCTGCTAATGAGGGCCCGTACTAGCAATGACAAAAAGGAACTGCATTTAGCAGAGAAGTGGGTGTATGCAGCCACTGATCTAATGAGCATTCCAGTACCTGCATGAGCCAAGTGGGAAAATCCCTCCAAATGGTTAGATTCTAATAATATCAGTGCTGGGAGGGAAGCAACAAGGATTCTTTGGGGATATGTCCCCAAGCTTCTGAGGCTGACAGGATAACAGCGAGGCCTGCCTTCTCTCCTAGGAATGTATAAAATACAGGCCCAGATCCACGGTGACATTTCTTAGATTATGTCTTATTTTTTTCTTTTTTTGATGAGTATGCCTGGGTTGAATGAGGATGGTTCTGAGAGCTGGCATGAGCTGCTGAGTAGGAGGACACAATATTTATATCCTGCCTAAGTCAAAAACAGGAAATTAAATGGGCATAGGCACTGAGGGGACAGAGTCCAGGTTCAGAAGAGAGGTATGTTGGATACACCTGAGAAGAGAGACATGGAAACAATTCTCTGGGCTCAGAGCTTCTAAGAGACAAAGGAAAACAAAGTTTTACCCAGAGACAGGACAGTTTCATAATTCATCCTCATGACCTCCCGGTAGAGAGCCTTTTGTTGCTCCGTCAAAACTTCCCACTCCTCATCGGAAAAATATATGGCCACCTCATCGAATAGGGCCGGCACCTGCAACAGTGAACAGGCTTTTCTCAATGACTAGTCGGCAGATGCAGACACAGTTCACACACCATTATCTCGCAAGGGCCGGCCTGGGCCCGGAGACACATCAGTGCTCACATGGCTCCAAGAAGCGAAATCTGGATGTCAGCAAGGTCCTCTGTGCCCTGCTGAGTGCTTGCCACACTCTCATTCACAGACAAGGAGAGCAGAACCTTGAGATGAAAACTCCCCACCATGGATCACCAGGTCGAGACTGGATCCTCACACGAAGCAGGGAGAGCTGATCACAGCTCAGTCCCCACCCAGAGCCAGAGTCGACCACATGAAGGAACACCCTGAGACAGTTCCCCTGCCAACACAGCCCTGCTGTCTCCCTCAGTCACAGAGCCTCAGACCACGCGGGTGCTGGGGGCTGCCTGGGCACTAGTCTCCATTTCCAGAGCACTAGCCCCAGTGTATGCCTCAGAACCCAAAGCCTCTCAGCAAGGAGCCGTAAGAGAAGGGCCCTCATCAGGCCTTTTCCAATCCACAAGAGGATGAGGAGGAAGAGAGAAGGGCTAATCAGAGCTTCAATTTTCGTAATGAGATGCTAGAGCAAACTGGTTTGCTTTGATGCCTAGACCCACAGCAGAAAGCCCTAAAGACAGCTCCACTCCCCTCTCCCGTACCTCCCCGACACTACAGGCCAGTGGGAAGGGGTGCTCACGTGGCCGAGTGCAGCCAAGCCACCCAGACCAACCTCCTCTTGTTCAGCTCTTTCCTTTCTTTTTACTATGTGTCATCTTTCAGTCATTAAAAATCCTATTCCAAAGCTCATCATAGTGGTAAGGCATCACTGGGCTGCCGCATTCAGAGCTATTTCCCCTGGTGCAGTCTAGGGCCTGGGGGGATTATGATGATGTTTTGCATCAGCTTAGAAAAGTTCAGTGTCTGCACAGCCTGCAGCTTCTTCAGGTGTCTGGCCATCAGTCACTTAGACCGCCTGGCCTTTCCGCCTTATCCACAAAGCTCACCCACCACACCTCACAGCCCCTTCCACATAGGGAGAATTTCCTGAGAAAGGCCCTGTAACTGCTTCATTTATCCTCCCCCCTCCCACCCCCGCAACCCCATTTAATCCAGGAGGAAACTGGCTCAGAGCAGCCTTGTTTCTGGTCTAAAATCACATAGCCAATAAACAGTAGGGTTGAGGCTGGGACCTGGGATGTCTGACTTCACGGCTCCGGCCCTTACACAGGGCAGAATGGCCTCCCTGGCACCCAACTTGCATGGTCTCACTTCCACCCCCACACACTCAGTGGAACTTAGCTCCTGCAGTTCCTTGAACAAACCATTCCCCACCCCTCCAAAGACCAGGAGGTCTCCATACATGCTGCTTCAGAAGTCTTCCCCATTCTTGGCCTGGCTGACACCCACCCACCTTCCAAGATTCAGCCCAGATATCCTGTTCTCTGGGCAAGCTGGCCTCACCCTGGGTTGTGTCCCTTGTAAAGCCCTGGGCTCAAGGCTCTGGGGCACCTATCACACTGCAGGATCCTCTTGGTTTTCCTGTCTGCCTCTTTCACTAGAGTGTCAGTTCACTGAAGGCAGAACCTGGGCTTATTTTGTTTTCTTCCCCTAAGCCTAGGACACTTCCTGTAGAAAGTAATCCCTTGAAAGTGTGTTTTTGAGTCAAAGATTTAAGTGTATATACTCTCTGGACTTCGCTTCTCTTGTTCTACCTGGAATAATTTCAAATAATCATTACAATTTATCTGTCACAAAACTGAGCCTACTCTTTGGAGTAAGAATGGACAAAATGCCTAGAGTAAAATACCAGGAGGTATAACGGATTGGTCTCTGGGCTCTGCTCAGATTTCATCAATCTGGAAAGCCAGGCAGCTAGGAATTTTCCACCCCACCCCATCCCACTTCCCAGGTTTTTTAACAACTCTCCTTTGGCCTTTTCTCTCCCTAGGAAATTTCAGATCTAGGCTACACCTATTTATAGTCCCTTTCCCTCTGCTGATAAAACAGGACACAGGGCTGTCTGTGCCTGTCATTTCAGAAGGGCGATCCCTATCGACACTCACAGAAGGTAACAAGTGTCCAGTCTGGTAAAATACAGCAGACCTGGAGTGGTGTGAAGGCACCCGGAGGCTGGGGCTGGATTCGTCTCCTCCCATTTCCGACTGAGCCGCACAGGGTCCTCAGACGAGCCCCATGATGCTTCAGAGGCACACAGTGTCGTGTGGCTTAGCAATTCTCCTCACAGCAACCTTCTGTGAGAACTGAGCCAGCCTTCAGCCAGGCCCTGCTGTGCAGGCCTCCCCTCTCTCTACAGAGGCCTTTTATCTGGCCAAGCCCAGCAGAAGGTAAACAGGGCCAGCCCTGGGCCAAACTCAGAAGTCAGGCAGCCAGCGTCCAACCCCTAGACACCCACCCTTGCTTGGCCTCACAGGTAGGGGCCCTCGATCCCTGCCCTCCTCCCTTCCCAGAAGGTCAAGGATTCATCAGATAGGTGCTCTTCCTTTAGCCTGTGTGCGCTGCCTCGCTCGGCCCCAAGAGCCGGCCTTCTAGCATTTATCGAACCATCCGAGAGTACTTACATGCTGCCCAGGCATGCTGACGATGCTGTGTGACCACTCAGCAGACAGTGGGGCTCTTGGGGCAGAGGCCTGGGACCAGTGCACCAATACAGCGCCTGCTGTATGCCAGGCACTGTGTAGGGCACTCCTTCTTGTACTCCTATTGAATCCTTTAGATACACAAGGATATGGGGATGACTACCCCAGTTTTATGGGTGAGCAAACGGGTGATCTCGCCCAAGGTCACAGAGTTAGCAAGTCTGACTCTCATGGCCACGCTTTCTCAGCAGGTCACTTAGGCCCCTGCCTCGTGGCAATAGCAAACCCCAGGGTCCCTTAAGAAAGATGAACCAAGGACTTCTTCCTCAGAGCTACTAAGGAAAGAGCTCAGACTCCAGGGCACAGCATGTACTCCCAGGTGGCTGGCTTGAGCCTGGACCTGCCCTGCTTCTCTCAACCGTCTCCTCCATTCCCTGACACACGCTGCAGGCTCCAGCGGCAAGAGCTGTCGCTAAACTTCTTCCCCAGTGCCTGTGCTCCCGGCTTCCTAGATAGCAAGATCCTCCCTTCCCTTGGCTGGTTCCACCTCTGCCTAAGACTTGGTTCACAGTACATCTTCCCTTTTCTTTACCTGAAATTGTATTTCTACTCCAATTCTCCCATGCAATATTACCTTTATAGCATGGTTCTTAAGATTGAAAGATTTTATTGATCACCCTAACACAACCTGCAGCCAAAACACATATGTAAGAGACAGACTTGATTGCTTTCCTCTCCTAGTTTAATGCCCTGCAGGATTTTTTTCACTCAGCACTGCCGACACTTCTGGCCAGATCATTCTCTGTTTCAGGGGCTGTCCTGGGCATCGCAGAAGTACGGCAGCATCCAGGGCCTCTGCCCAGGAGATGCCAGTAGGCTCTCCCACTTCCCAAGTTCCACCACAAGTCATGATAACCAGAAATGCCTTCCCCTATATGTACCTGGGAGGGGGCAAAACTACCTACTACTCAAGACCAGGTCCTTGCCTGCTTTCTCCAGGAGCTCTCCGGCCTGTAGAAGAGACTGTCCAGACCTGACATCCACCACAGAATTCCAAATACTGTGCAATTAATCAGATTTACTTTCCTGTCTCCCTCATAAAACAAGTATTAATAATTCCACGAGACTAAGGATCTTGTCTTAGTAACACCCAGCACTGTGCTGAGTAGCTGCAGACGGATGGCAGATTGCTTGGATGCCACACATGCCAGTCCCCCTCCTCCAGCTCCACTGGTTGCTTCCTTTCCCAGCCAAGCATGGGCTTCACCTTGCTCCTCTCTGTGTTGTCCCAACACACTCTAATGTTTGCTTCTACTGCACCTGTTCTGCATGCTTCTCCATTCTGTCTAAATGTTCTTGGTTGGCCGGTATAGCCTCAAAGCACTGAGTTCTTGCTCAGGGCTAGATGGAATGACTCCTGCGCTCTAAAATCTCCCCAGCTGCAGGGATTAGAACTGAGGAGGACAGAAGCAGTCCAGCTTCAACAGCTAGACTGGTAAACCCACAGCCTGGAGTCGTATTGTTTTGTTTTTTTTTTCAAATGGAGTATAACATACATACAACAAAATCCACTACTTTTAAGGTTCCAGCTCAAGAGGCGTTTTTAAGAACAGCAGTCAGTATACATGTGTATCCCAGGGGTAAAGCAGATAACCCTGCTGCACCTTATGCAGTGGGAGGGGAGTAGGACGAGATAGTTTGCAAAGACCATGATTCTATGAATACATATCTCTCATTGGAAAAAAGCATACTATGTATACTGATGACATTCATAAACAGTGGAAAACTAAGCAGAGAAAAGGAATGTCATTTGGTGTTTATTTAAAATGTTTACCATGCATGCTGAGTTATCATGAAGTCCAGTAAGTACTGTAAATAATGTACACAACTGTAACTATAAATACATGTTGCATTTATACTTAAATTTTAATTCTATCACACTACAATGTTTGGATATGCTCCCTGCTCACTGCTGCCTACTATCCCAATCCCTCCACCCAGGGCCAGCTGGAAATGCAGTTCTCTCCTGTGTCAAGTACTGTAAGAGGTGTTCACACAGAACCAACTGGCCTCATCCCATAAAGCTCTCCTCACATCAGCTCAGTGCCCAAGACTTAAATGGTTTAAGTGGTTCCCTTCAATCAGCAGTAGGTGACAAAGACTTTGTCCTCACCCCAAAATGGTCAGGCTCCTCTGAGCCCTCTTCTCCACTAGGCCTCCACCCTGGACACATACACACCTGATATGGTCCGCAGCCTGCACAGCCCAGTTTCAGCAAGAATTCCACTAAGGCAGTTTAGAAAGAATCCCCTACTGTTGATGGCTCCTCTTAGTAATTTTTCATTCACTGAGCCCTATGCCCTGTTCCCTGGCTGTAAATCCCCACTTGTCTTTACTGTTGAACTCTCTCCTGTTCTCTTCGCTCTCCTATTGTGACAGTCTTGAAGCCTATCTCAGCAGTTCTGAATATTAATATATTCCTTAGTATATTCCTTATTATCTAAACAAGTGCCAGAATAACTTTTCTTTTACACATGGGTCAGCAGACATTAAGTTGATATCTACAAGGTGCCTGGCATTGAGCAGGATATAGGGAATCCATGGGTACAGGAGAGAGACAGAGCCGTGGCCCTGTGGACTTCCAGTCCTGATGGTGATACGTTATGTGCCTAAAGAGACTGTTGCCATAACCAGCTTCTCCATCCTTCGCTGTGCCTTTTAAAGCCACAGAACTGTTTTCTCAGGAATGCAAACACACCGGACTGGGCTAAGCTAGGCTATTTTTACTTCCTGTGGCTGCCTGAGGAACAGACTTATTACAAACCTGGCTCCTAGGCCTGCCCCTCACAGCTGTGTGAGACCCCACAACTTCTTACTTACCCATCCACCCTCTGAGCAGATTCGGACTTTTTGCATATCTGTGGGACCATCCTCCAGTTCCCGGCTCTGAATCTCTTCTTCTTCTTCCTCTTCTTTCAGGGTCAAATTGAGAGGGCAGGCTGTGGATGCCATCTCTGCAAGCAAGATTCAGTTCAGAAAAATCAGGTGCTAGTGTGAACTCTTCAAAGCCTGTGAAGGGGGCAGCTCAGGTTACACAAACCTTTTTAGCTCCAGGACAGTTCAGGGGAACAAGAGCAAGGGAAGAGCCAGGTCTGGGGAGGAAGGGCTTCAAGGAAAGCACCAGGAAGCTGGAAGGTGACATTTAGCTCTGCAAAGAAGAGGGTTGCAGGCAGTCAGCATACCTGGCCGTCTTCAAATATTTAAAAAAACTGGAAGAGAGACCAGACTGGTTCTGTAGAGACTTAAGGGCATAACAGGTTGGTGGGTAAACATTCCAGGAAGTTTTAAGAATGCATCAAAAGGCAGAACTTTCTCACAGCCAGTGCCACCCAAACATGGAATCAGCAGCAGGTGTGTTGGCTTCCTGTCAATGAAGGCATTTGAACTCATAGTGCACTCGCTCAACTGGGTTGTTCCTACAGGGCCAGTTCAGTGTCAGGAGGTTGGTTGGTCCAGAAGACCTGGATTTTCCAGAGTCAAAGGTTTTGTCCATCAGCCAGGTCAGAAAATAGAGTCATTCTGCCTTAAGTGACTTTCCAAGCCCAGGACCCTTAGTGAAGAGAAATGCTTGGATACCAAAGAAGATGCAGAAATCACCAGGGTCTGGGGCCCACCCCCACCGGTAAAACTCGTTGCCTCTGGACCGCAGATTCTCTCTTCTGCAAATTCTCTTTCGCCCAGCTCCTGGGCCAGTACAAAGGCTCCTGCCCTCTAGGGGCGCGGGCAACTCCTAGGTGTGGAGTGAGTGTGCATCTTGTGGGCCTCATCCTCCCAGGCTTCCAAAGAAAAGATCCTTCCGGAGTTCAAAGTCCGCTTCTTCGGTATTTTCAAAAAGGACGGGCAAACGCAGCAAGATACGTCTGGGGCGGGTGAAACAGGCTTCAGATCCCTGGAGCTGCGGCCAGAACTTGGCCAAGGCCTCCCCGGCCGGCTCCCGGGAGGTGGAGGCGCCGCCCCACCGCAAAGGTGCGGTTCAAGAGGTCCCCGCCGCCGCCGCCCACCCGCTCGGCGCCCCGCCCGCCGCCGCTGCCGCGCCCCCGGGGCGCGCTAGGGTTTCTCCAGCCATCTTGTCCCATTTCCCTTTCTCCGCGGCCCCGCGCCGGGAGCGCTCCGCCGCCTGCCTGCCCGCGCCCGGCCCGGTCCGCCTCCCCGCCTGGCCCGCTCCCGGCCCCAGCGCACCTGCCGAGCGGCCGGGGCCGGCGCCGCCTGCCTCCCCCGGCGGGCCCGCAACAAAGGCGGCGGCGGCGGTGGTAGCAGCTGCAGCGTCGGCGCCCCCGCCCCCGCCGCGGCCCAGCGGCCCGGGGCCCGAGGGAGGGGCCGCGCTGCCCCCGCCCCGCCCGCCCGTGCGCACTCACCGCCGGGCCGAGCGCCAGGGCGCGGGCCGGGGCCGCGGTGCAGACGCCGAGGGCTGCGTCCCGGCTGTCACAGCGCCATCCTTCCCGTCTCTCTGGCTTCCCGTGCGCGCGGCCCCTCGGGAGAGAGGGGAGAGGACACGTGGTGGGAGGAGGGAGGGTCCGGCCGGGAGCTGAGAGTGTTGGGAGGCGAGGGGAGGAGCGCGGCTGATGTCAGCGGGCCTCGGCGGCGCCGGGGGACGGCGTCCGCGCCAGCTCCCGACCCTCCTCCTGGCGTGGCTTCCGGCTGGCTGGTGAGCGCCCTGCGCTCCTCGAGGCTGAGCTCCTGACCCACTGGCAGGCTAGCCTCGCCTGCCCCCGAGCCTTGCACTCTGCCCTCTCTACTCCCCTGGTGCAGTTTCCAGTGCACCGTGTGTGATCTCGGCATAGAAGAGGCAGGAAGAGCCCGTATTTACATTTGAAGTGAATGTAGCCTGGGTGCACACGTTCGTGCGCTTATTTGCATGAACCACTGCTTTGCGCCTAGTTAAATGAGTACTCCGGGGACTCGGGGCGTGCTTCAAGGAATGTGTTATGAAGAATGACCAGCAAGGGCATGAGGGAGAGTGAGGGGGTGTTGGATTTTGGGGGAAGCCTGCATATGCACATTCTGGCAGGCATGTCAGAACTTATTGTTATGGTTTAGTCGCTGAGTAGTGACCTACTCTGTAGGACCCAATGGACTACAGCATCCCAGGCTTCCCTGTCCTTCACCATCTCCTAGAGTATGCTCAAACTCAGGTCCATTGAATTGTTGGTGCTATCCGAACATCTCATCCTCTGTCTTCTTCTCCTGTCTTCAATCTTTCCCAGCATCAGGGTCCGTTCCACGGAGTGGTCTATTCTCATCAGGTGGCCAAAGCATTGGAGCTTCAGCATCAGTACTTCCAATTGATTATTCAGGGTTGATTTCCTTTAGGATTGTCTGGTTTGATCACCCTGCTGTCCAAGGGACCCTCAAGACAACACCACAGTTTGAAAGCATATATTCTTTGGTGCTCAGCCTTCTTTATGGTCCTACTCTCACGTCCATACTTGACTCCGGGATAAACCATAGCTTTGACTATATGAATCTTTGTCAGCAAAGTGATGTCTCTGCTTTTCAATATGGTGTCTCGGTTGGTCAAAGCTTTTCTTCCAAGGAGCAAGTGTCTTAATTTCACGGCTGCAGCCACCGTCTGCAGCGATTTTGGAGCCCAGGAAATAAAATCTATCACTGTTTCCATTTTTACCCTGTCAATTTGCCCTGAAGTGATGGGACCGGATACCGTGATCTTAGTTTTGAATGTTGAGTTTTAAGCCAGACTTTTCATTCTCCTCTTTCATGTTAATCAAGAGGCTCTTTAGTTCTTTGCTTTCTGCCATTAGATTGTTGTCATCTGCATATCCAAGGTTATTGATATTTCTCCCAGCAGTCTTGATTCCAGCTTGAGCATCATCCAGCCCAGCATTTCTCATGATGTACTCTGCATGTAAGTTAAATAAGCAGGGTGACAGTATACAGTCTTGATGTACTCCTTTCCCAATTTGGAACCAGTCTGTTGTTTCATGTCCAGTTCTAACTGTTACTTCTTGACCTGCATACAGATTTCTCAGGAGGCAGGTCAGGTGGTCTGGTATTCCCATCTCTTTAAGAATTTTCCACAGATTGTTGTGATCCACACAGTCAAAGGCTTTAGCATAGTCAACGAAGAATAAATAGATGTTTTTCTGGAATTCCCTTGCTTTCTCTATGATCCAACACATATTGGCAATTTGCTCTCTGGTTCCCCTGCCGTTTCTAAATCCAGCTTGTACATCTGTAAGTTCTCAGTTCATGTACTGTTGAAGCCTAGCTTGAAGGATTTTCAGCATTACCTTGATAGCATGTGAAATGGATGTAATTGTGTGGTAGTTTAAACATTCTTTAACATTGCCCTTCTTTGGGATTGGACTGAAAACTGACCTTTTCCAGTCCTGTGGACAATGCTGAGTTTTCCAAATTTGCTGGCATATTGAGTGCAGTACTTTCACAGAATCATCTTTTAGGATTTGAAATGGCTCAGTTGGAGTTCCACCACCTCCATTAGCTTTGGTCATAGTAATGCTTCCCAAGACCCACTTGACTTCACACTCTAGGATGCCTGGCTTTAGGTGAGTGATCACACCATTGTGGTTACCTGAGTCATTAAGACGTTTTTTGTATAGTTCTTCTGTGTATTCTTGCCACCTATTCTTAATCTATTTGCTTCTGTTAGGTTCATACTCTTTCTGTCCTTTATTGTACCCATATTTGCATGAAATGTTCCCTTGATATCTCTAATTTTCTTGGAGAGATCTCTAGTCTTTCCCATTCTATTGTTTTCCCCTATTTTTTTTTTTTTTTTTTTTTTTGGTATTGATCACTGAGGAAGGCTTTCTTATCTCTCCTTGCTATTCTTTGGGACTCTGCATTCAGATGGGTATGTCTTTCCCTTTCTCCTTTGCCTTTTTCATCTCTTCTTTTCTCAGCTATTTGTAAGGCCTCCTCAGACAACCATTTTGCCTTTTGCATTTCTTTTCTTGGGGGATGTTTTTGGTCACCATTTCTTGTACAATGTTACTAACCTTCCTCCATAGTTCTTCAGGCACTCTATCAGATCTAATCCCTTCAATCTATGTATCACTTCTACTGTATAATCATAAGGGATTTGATTTAAGTCATACACGAATGGCCTTAAAAGCCTTCTGCCCCTATCTAGTCAGCTGTGTGCTGGAACTAAAGACAGCTGTTCCACACCCAGGGGGTTATTCTGAGCCCTTGATGGGACCACTGTGACCCACAAGATGGCAGAGTAGAAGGACATGCACTCATCTTTTCCTGTGAGAACTTCAAAATTATAACTCACTGCTGAACGACCATCCACAGCAGAATGTTGGGTCCCACCAAAAAATGATACCCCACATCCAAGGGCAAAGAAGAAGCCCCAGCAAGATGGTAGGAGGGGTGTAATTGCATTTAGAATCAAATCCCATACTCGCCAGAGATGCTTGGAGGGCTCAAACAGAATCTTGTGTGCCCAGGACCCAGAGACCCCACAGAGACTGACCAGACCTGCCTTTGAGTGTCTGAGTGTCTCTTGCAGAGGTGCGGGCCAGCAGTGGTGGGCCACAGGGGCAGGGGCTCTGGGTGCAGCAGACCTGGGTCACACGGCATGTGGCATAAGCCCTCTTGGAGGAGGTTGCAAGTAACCCCACCATAGAGTTGCTGAGCGGATGACCCACATAGTGCAGAACAGTTATACAGAATAAATTCTCACACTGTTAAGAAAGTTCTAGGACCCACAACAGGTTTCCCAACCTGGGGATCTGGCAAAGGGGCTGAGAACCCCCAAGCAATTTGACTTTGGAGGCCAGTGGGATTTGATTACAGAACTTACACAGGACTGGGGAAACAGACTCTTGGAGGGGACAAACCAAACCTTGTGTGCACCAGGACCCAGGAGAAAGGAGCAGTGACCCCGCAAGAGACTGGCCCAGACTTGCCCGTGAGTGTCCAGGAGTCTCTGGTGGAGGCGTGGGTAGACACTGGTCTGCCCCTGGTCAGGGGCACTGAATACAACAGTGCATGCACAAGACCTTTTGAAGGAGGTCCCCATGATCTTCATTGCCTCCACCATAGTTTGGTCTCGGGTCAAACAACAGGGAAGAAACACAGCCCAGTCCATCAACAGAAAATTGGATTATGGATTTCCTGAGCATGGCCCCGCCTATCAGAACAAGACCCAGATTTCCCCACAGTCAGTCTCTCCCATCAGAAAGCTTCCATAAGCCTCTTATCTGTATCCCTCAGAGGACAGACAGTCACAGAAAATGAATCAAACTGATCACATGGACCACAGTTTTGTCTAACTCAATAAAACTATGAGTCATGCTGTGTAGGGCTGCCCAAGACAGATGGGTCATGGTTCTGACAAAACGTGGTCCACTGGAGAAGGGAATGGCAAACCACTTCAGTATTTTTGACTTGAGAATCCCATGAACAGTATGAAAAGGCAAAAAGATAGGACACTGAAAGATGAACTCCCCAGGTCGGTAGGTGCCCAATATGGTACTGGAGTAGAGTAGAAAAATAACTCCAGAAAGAATGAAGAGACAGAGCCAAATTGAAAACGGCGCAGAGTTGTGGATGTGATGGGTGATGAAAATAGTCTGATGCTATAAAGAACAATGTTGCATAGGAACTTGGAATGTTAGGTCTATGAACCAAGGTAAATTGGAAGTAGTCAAACAGGAGATGGTAAGAGTGAACATCGACATTCTAGGTATCAGTGAACTAAAATGGAGGGAATAAGCAAATTTAATTCAGATGACCATTATATCTACTACTGTGGGCAAGAATCCCTTAGGAGAAATAGAGAAGCCCTCATAGTCAAAAAAAGAGTCTGAAATGCAGTATCTGGATGCAGTTTCAAAAATGACAGAATGATCTCTGTTCGTTTCCAAGGCAAACCATTCAATATCACACTAATCCAAGTCCATGCCCCAATGACTAACACTGAAGAAGCTGAAGCTAAATGGTTCTATGAAGACCTATAAGACCTCCAGGGACTAACATGCCAAAAAGATGTCCTTTTCATCATAGGGGACTGGAATGCAAAAGTAGGAAGTCAAGAGATAACTGGAGTAATAGGCAAATTTGGCCTTGGAGTACAGAATGAAGCAGGGAAAAGACCAAGAGAACGCAAAGGTCATAGCAAACACCCTCTTCCAACAACACAAGAGAAGACTCTACACATGGACATCACCAGATGGTCAACACCAAAATCAGGTTGATTATATTCTTTGCAGCCAAAGATGGAGAAGCTCTATACAATCAGCAAAAACAAAACTGGGAACTGACTGTGGCTCAGATCATGAATTCCTTATTGCCAAATTTAGATTTAAATTGAAGAAATAGGGAAAACTACTAGACCATTCGGGTATGACCTAAATCAAATCCCTTAAAATTATACAGTGGAAGTGAGAAATAGATTCAAGAAATTAGATCTGACAGAGTTCTGGAAGAACTATGAACAGAGGTTTGTGACATTGTAGAGGAGGCAGTAATCAAGACCATCCCCAAGAAAAAGAAATGCAAAAAGACAAAATGGTTGTATGAGAAGGAGGCCCTACAAATACCTGAGAAAAGGAGAGAAGCTAAAGGCAAAGGAGAAAAGGAAAGATATATCCATTTGAATGCAGAGTTCCAAAGAATAGCAAGGAGAGATAAGGAAGCCTTCCTCAGTGATCAGTGCAAAGAAATAGAGAAAAACAATAGAATGGAAAAGACTAGAGATCTCAAGGGCATATTTCATGCAAAGATGGGCACAATAAAGGACAGAGATGGTATGGACCTAACAGAAGCAGAAGATTCTAAGAAGTGGCAAGAATACACAGAAGAACTATACCAAAAAAGATCTTCATGACCCAGATAACCATGATGATGTGATCACTCACCTAGAGCCAGACATCCTGGAATGCAAAGTCAAGTGGGCCTTAGGAAACATCACTGCAAACAAAGCTAGTGGATGTGATGGAATTCCAGTTGAGCCATTTCATATCTTAAAAGATGATGCTGTGAAAGTACTGCAGTCAATGTGCCAGCAAATTTGGAAAACTCAGCAGTGTCCACAGGACTGCAAAAGGTCAAAAATTTTCATTCCAATCCCAAAGAAAGGCAATGCCAAAGAATGCTCAAACTACTGCACAATTGCACTTATCTCACATGCTAGCAAAGAAATGCTCAAAATTCTACAAGCCAGGTTTCAAGAGTGCATGAACCATGAGCTTCCAGGTGTTCAAGCTGGATTTAGAAAAGGCAGAGGAACCAGAGAGCAAATGGCCAACATCCCTTGGATCATTGAAAAAGCAAGAGAGTTCCAGAAAAACATCTACTTTGGCTTTATTGTGTATGCCAAAGCCTTTGACTGTGTGGATCACCACAAATTGTGGAAAATTGTTAAAGATATGGGAATACCAGACCACCTGGCCTTCCTCTTGAGAAACATGTATACAGGTCAAGAAGCAGCAGTTAGAACCAGACATGGAACAATGGACTGGTTCCAAATTGGGAAAGGAGTACATCAAGACTGTATACTGTCACCCTGCTTATTTAACTTATATGCAGAGTACATCAGGCAAAATGCTGGGTTGGGTGAAACACAAGCTGGAATCAGGATTGCTGGGAGAAGTATCAATAACTTCGGATATGCAGATGACACCACTCTATTGGCAGAAAGCAAAGAACTAAAGAGCCTCTTGATTAACGTGAAAGAGGAGAGTGAAAAGTCTGGCTTAAAACTCAGCATTCAAAAAACTAAGATCATGGCATCTGGTCCCATTATTTCATGGCAAATAGATGGGGAAACAATGGTAACAGTGTCAGACTTTATATTCTTGGGCTCCAAAATCAGTGCAGATGGTGACTGTAGCCATGAAATTAAAGGATGCTTCCTCCTTGGAAGAAATGCTATGACCAACCTAGACAGTATATCAAAAAGCAGAGACATTACTTTGCCAACAAAGGTCAAAGCTATGGTTTTTCCAGTAGTCATGTATGGATGTGAGAGTTGGACTATAAAGAAAGCTGAGTGTGGAGGAATTGATGTTTTTGAACTGTGGTGTTGGAGGAGACTCTTGAGAGCCCCTTGGACTGCAAGGAGATCAAACCAGTCAATCCTAAACGAAATCAGTCCTAAGTAAGGACTGATGCTGAAGCTGAAACTCCAATACTTTGGCCATCTGATGCAAAGAACTGACTTATTGGAAAAGACTCTGATGCTGAGAAAGATTGAAGGTAGGAGGAGAAGGGGACGACAGAGGATGAGATGGTTAGATGGTATCACCGACTCGATGGACATGAGTTTGAACAAACTCCGGGAGTTGCTGATTGACAGGGAGGCCTGGCGTGCTGCAGTCCATGGGGTTGCAAACTATCGGACATGACTGAGCAACAAATTGAACTGACTGAATGGCCTAGTGGTTTTTAGAGCTTAGTATGTAATATATTAATACATGTTGAAAGATCTTCCTGATTTTTGTAGTTGTTGCTGGTTAAATCCCAAATATGTAATGCTACCGATGAAGTAACGTTTTATAAGAATCTTCTCCAAAATGTTCAAAGAATTTGCATATAGCTCTGTGGATGATACAACAAAAGTGGGCAGTGAAGCCCTGAAGCCCATCTCATTCCAGAAAAAAAGATCTGAGGTTTGAGTTTTTGTTGGTATCTCAAAGAAGAAATTGTTCTGACACTGTTTAAAGTGAAATAGTAGGATTTTATTTGGGATTACTGACATAGTTGGCAATATTATTGCAATTGAGATGAGTTTTCTGGCTCAATACAGCAAAAACAAGTTGGGGGATCATCGCTTACACTGAGTGAGGGGGTCAGTGGATGGAATACTAAGAGGAGACATGAAGGGTAGAGGGATTCTCGCTGATGGCAGTCAATGGGTTGATTGATATATAAAATAAGGGATTCTCTCTAACCTGACTTAGCAGAATTCTTGCTACAACAGGGCTTGGCGGTCTTGGGACCAGAATAAGTGTGTGTATGTGTCCAAGGTAGAGAAGAGGGTTCAGAGGAGCTTGACTCAAATTTGGTGAAGGAGATGGTTTTGTCACTTTTCAGACTGTCCTTTAGACATGAGTTGCCGGCAGGGAAAGATTTCTCCAAGTTTTTGTCACCATTCCTGTATATACGTGTGACTTTGACTTCTGTCTGCCATGGAGAGGCTACAGTGGAACAGTGTATCAGTCAATATATGAAATATAGTATGACAGTTGTGTCTTTGAAGAGCAATTGTGGCAGACAACCCAAGACCAGAGAAGTCTAGTCAAAGGAGAACATTTGATTCACATATTGGAAAAGATATCAGGATTTTTTGTTTTTACAAAATATTCTTTTTGTATATAAATTTAACATATTTTAGGGTAAGAGTGACATTTTAGCTCACACTGACTGACATTCTGCCCTTAAGTTTTCTGAGAAAATGGCTGGTTCAAATGAAATGGTGAAGAGGGAATCAGGAAGGAGAAGAATACTAGGGACACTGTTGGTAACTCACCTTTTTACAAAAAAAGTATTAAGACAGAGTATGAGATAACCAAAGAGGAATATTATGCTAGGAGTTGAGTCTCTATGAGCGCCGCCGTTCTTGTGCAATTTTGACTAGGTTTTTCCTGGGAAAATGCCAACCAACAGTGACCCACCTGAATTCTTGACTTTGAACTCCCAGCCCCATGATCTCAATTACTGTCATGGGGCCTACCTTTGTAGAAGTCCACAACTGCTAACATGACTTAGTCCAGTTCAGTTCAGTCACTCAGCCATGTCCAACTCTTTGTGACCCCATGGACTGCAGCACGCCAGGCCTCCCTGTCCAACACCAACTCCCGGAGCTTCTTCAAACTCATGTCCATTGAGTTGGTGATGCCATCCTCTGTTGTCCCCATCTCTTCTTGCTTTCAATCTTTCCCAGCATCAGGGTCTTTTCAGATGAGTAAATTCTTCCCATCTGGTAGCCAAAGTACTGGAGTTTCAGCTTCAACATCAGTCCTTCCAATGAATATTCAGGACTGATCTCCTTTAGGATGGACTGGTTTGATCTCCTTGCAGTCCAAGGGACTCTCAAGAGTCTTCTCCAACACGACAGTTCAAAAGCATAAATTCTTCTGCACTCAACTTTCTTTATAGTCCAACTCTCACATCCATACATGACTACTGGAAAAATCAGCTTTGAACAGATGGACCTTTGTTGGCTGAGTAATGTCTCTGCTTTTTAATATGCTGTCTAGGTTGTTCATAACTTTTCTTCCAAGGATCAAGCATCTTTTAATTTCATGGCTACAGTCACCATCTGCATTGGTTTTGGAGCCCCCCAAAATAAAGTCTGTCACTGTTTTCACTCTTTCACTATCTATTTGCCATGAAGTGATGGGACCGGATGCCATGATCTTAGTATTTTGAATATTGAGCTTTAAGCCAACTTTTTCACTCTCCTCTTTCACTTTCATCAAGAGACTCTTTAGTTCTTCTTTACTTTCTGCCATAAGGGTGGTGTCATCTGCATATCTGAGGTCATTGATATTTCTCCCAGTAATCATGATTCCAGCTTGTGCTTATCCAGTCCAGCATTTTGCATGATGTATTCTGCATATAAGTTAAATAGGCAGAGTGACAATATACAGCCTTGACATACTTCTTTCTCGACTTGGAGCCAGTCTGTTGTTCCATATCTGGTTCTAACTGTTGCTTCCTGACCTGCATACCGATTTCTCAAGAGGTAGGTCAGGTGGTCTGGCATTCCCATCTCTTTAGCAATTTTCCACAGTTTGTGGTGATCCACACAGTAAGAGACTTTGACATAGTCAATAAAGCAGAAATAGATGTTTTTCTGGAACTCTCTTGCTTTTTCAATGATCCAAGGGATGTTGGCCATTTGCTCTCTGGTTCCTCTGCCTTTTCTAAATCCAGCTTGAATATCTGGAAGCTCATGGTTCATGTACTCTTGAAGCCTGGCTTGTAGAATTTTGAGCATTACTTTGCTAGCATGTGAGATGAGTAAAATTGTGCAGTAGTTTGAGCATTCTTTGGCATTGCCTTTCTTTGGAATTAGAATGAAAACTGAACTTTTCCAGTCCTGTGGCTGCTGCTGAGTTTTCCAAATTTGCTGACATATTTAGTGCAGTACTTTCACAGCATCATCTTTTAGGATTTGAAATAGTTCAACTGGAATTCCATCACCTCCACTAGCTTTGTTCATAATGTTGCTTCCTAAGGTCCACTTGACTTTAATTCCAGGTTGTAGGGCTCTAGGTGAGGGATCATCTGGGTCATGAAGATCTTTTTTGTATAGTTCTTCTGTGTATTCTTGCCACCTCTTCTTAATATCTTCTGCTTTTGTTAGGTCTGTACCATTTCTGTCCTTTATTGAGCCCATTTTGCATGAAATGGTCCCTTGGGATCTCTAATTTTCTTGAAGAGATCTCTAGTCTTTCCCATTCTATTGTTTTCCTCTATTTCTTTGCACTGATCACTGAGGAAGGCTTTCTTATCTGTCCTTTCTATTCTTTGGAACTCTGCATTTAAATGGGTATATCTTTCCTTTTCTCCTTTACTTTTCACTTCTCTTCTTTTCATAGCTATATGTAAGGCTTCCTCAGACAGATGTTTTGCTTTTTTGCATTTCTTTTTCTTGGGGATGGTCTTGATCCCTGTCTCCTGTACAATGTCAGGAACCTCTGTCCATAGTTCATCAGGCATCCTTTCTATGAGATCTAATCCCTTGAATCTATTTCTCACTTACACTGTATAATTGTAAGGGGTTTGATTTAGGCTATACCTGAATAGTCTAGTGGTTTTCCCTACTTTCTTCAATTTAAATCTGAATTTGGCAATAAGGAGTTTATGATCTGAGCCACAGTCAGCTCCTGGCCTTGTTTTTGCTGACTGTATAGAGCCTCTCCACCTTTGGTCACTAAGAATATAATCAATCTGATTTTGGTATTAACCATCTGGTGATGTCTACTTGTAAAGTCTTCTTTTGCATTGTTGAAAAAATGTGTTTGCTATGACCCTTGTGTTTTCTTGGCAAAACTCTATTAACCTTTGCCCTCCTTCATTCTGTACTCCAAGGCAAAATTTTCTTGCTACTCCAGGTGTGTCTTGACTTCTTACTTTTGCACTCTAGTCCCCTATAATGAAAAGGACATCTTTTTTTGGGTGTTAATTCTAGAAGGTCTTGTAGTTCTTCACAGAACTGTTAAACTTCAGCTTCTTCCCCATTACTGGTCGGGGCATAGACTTGTACTACTGTGATATTCAGTGGTTCATTTGGGAATGAATAGAGATCATTCTGTCATTTTTGAGACTGTACCCAAGTACTGCATTTCAGACTCTTTTGTTGACCCTGATGGCTACTCCATTTCTTCTATGGGATTCTTGCCCACAGTGGTAGATATAATGGTCATCTGAGTTAAATTCACCCATTCCAGTCCATTTTAGTTCACTGATTCCTAAAATGTCAATCACTCCTGTTTGACAACTTACAATTTGCCTTGATTCAAGGACCTAACATTCTAGGTTCCTATGCAATATTGCTCTTTACATCATCAACTTTTATTTCTATCATCAGTCACATCCACAACCGGGTTTTGTTTTTGCTTTGACTTATCATAGGAACAAAATGCTGGGGTTACACAATATACTGTAGACATTCATGTTGAAGTGGCTAAGTCACATCACTTATCTGCCTGGTTTCTTTATCTTCAGAAACAGGAGGTTAAGTTGGTTATTGTCCAAGTTTCCCCTTAACTCTTATCATTAAGTGGTTCCATTTTCCATGAGACTTTGCATTAGTCTGAATGGGGAGTGACTGAAGCTAGTCTTTGAGATGCTACATGACTTTGGTGCTTTGGTCGGATGTATTTCTGTTATTGGGTAATTAATACATATTCACAGAACACCTGTGGAATCAACATGACAGTTCTTTAACAATGTGATTGGTTTGACTTCATCCTTCCTTTTGTTGAATTTTTTCAGAACACAAACCATAGGGATTCCAAAGAGTCCAAGTTTCACAAAATACTTGTTGAATTGTAGTGTCTCCTAATGAATACACATTTCTGACCCCAGCACAGGCTCCATGGCCCTCAGACAGAATAGCTATTGGCCCCTATTTTGCCAGCCACAGGAGATTGTGGTAGATTGAATTAAGAGTCTTGATTGTTTGTGTCCCTGTGGTAGTACTCCCTGCTGTTATGTAGTACACTCAGCCAGATCTCAGTTGTGCGGAATGTACTTCAGTACCCCTTCACTTGGCATGGCCATGTGACATGCTTTAATCAATTGAATGTGGATGGAAGTGACTACATGTGCATCCCAAACATGGGTCATGAAAAGTCTCACATATTGTCACTTACACCTTTGGTAGCTGTTGTCCTCTGCCATGTCAAAATATGCCTTGTCAGTCACTGCCACTCCAGCCTCGGTTCCAGAATGAGACCTGTGCTCATAGCCATCCTGTGAACATGAGGAGGCATCACTGTTTTGTTTTAAAGTGTTTAGTCCTTAGGTGGCTGCTTAGGTAGCATTTTTGTAGTGATAGCTAATTGAGACAGTGACAACAGGCAATCTTGGACTTAGCACTCCCATCATTGGCCCTCATGGGGATGCTCAAAAGTAGAGGAAATGAGAATTACCATCACATGGTAGAAATCCTCAGTTGTGTGGACAAGGGAATCCAAGATTGGAAGCAGAGGAAGAGAGAACCAAATGGGGGGAAGAGTGTCACTGCTGGCTCTATCTTTTGCTTCCCTGGGATTCTGGCACTTTAGAGGAAGATCAAGATAGGTCATCTGCATTCATAATCCCAGTAAAGCCTCAAACAACATGTTCCTGGGAGATCTTGATAAGGTGGTAAGGGAAAACTTTCTTAGGACAGTTCTTAGAAGGTTTAGGTTCCTGGAGAGGCAGTTTTTTGTTAGAGCAACTCAGAGGGTGAAGGAACAGGTAAAGGATTTTCTAGAGAAAAAGGAAAGAGAATTGTAATATTGACTGTAGTGGAGTAGTCTCCCCTTGTTAGCAGGGGACATGATCCAAGACAGTGGATGCTTGAAGCCACAGATAGTACTATACCATTTTCTCTTCATGTCTTCTACTCACAAATTTAATACCTTTTCCATCTTAACTAAATACTATCATACACTGTGATTGTGGTTTTTACAGTTTGAGGTGCAACAGCAAAACTAACATGAGTTTATTTTCTCTTTTTCCCCATTTCATGGATAGAAAATTTGTTCTTACCACATGTTAGCAACCTCAGCATATGACTTTTTTTACTTACTGAGTTGAAAACTTTCATCTTTTCACTTAAAGGAAGCACTTTATGGTTTTTCTTTGGCATAACCAAATTGCCAGCATCACTACTCTTGTAGTTTGGAGCTGTTATCTATCAAGTAAAATAAGTATCACTTGAACCCAAGCACTGACATATTGATGCAGTCAATTTATAATAAAAATGGCTGCTAAGTGACTAACAGAGAGGACATGCTGAACAAAGGGGTGATTCATCTCCCAGGCAAGATGGCAGGGGAGGTGCGAGACTTCCTCGTGCCACTCAGAAGGATGCCCAGTTTAACATTTATGAGTCGTTTATTTCTGGAATTTCCCATTTAATGTTCTCAGACTATGGTAGACTATGGGTAATTAAGGCTATGGAAAGTGGAACTGTGGATAAGGGGAGAATACTGTACAGACCACAAACAGGCTCTCAAGTATATAAAGGCTCAAACGATAGAAATTTATCTTTCATTTATGTAACAGTCCTTTGTGGTACTCCTGGCCCACAGGTCACTCTCCTCCATGCTGCCATTTATGGAGCCAGGCTCCTTTCATCCTGCGGCTCTGCCACGCCTCCAGGCCTTGTGGTTTTCTTCATCCACCTGAGTGAGGAGAAGAGGGAAAGTGGAGCATGTACACCCTGTTCTTTTAAGTCCTAAAGTGACACACATCTCGTTTGCTTACATTCTATTAGTTAGGATTAATTGCAGTTGTATGAGGAGGGGCTGGCAAGTGTAGAATGTATCTAGGCAGTCACTTTCCAATGACAGTTCCACACCTAGCTAAGGGGAACCTGGATTTTTGTCTCTGCCACGGGGATGCTTTTTCTTTCAACACTTGAATTATTTCACTCCACTCTCTTCTTGCTTTTAAGATTTTCTTTTTGTTTTTCTGTAGTTTGAATAGGATATTTTTAGGTGTAGCTTTTTGATATTTTCCTGCTTGGTGTTCTCTGAGTTTCCTGGATCTATGGTTGGCTGTGAGTCATTGATTTAGGGAAATTCATTATTATTACTTAAAATATTTCTTTCATTCCTTTCTCTATTCTCCTCCTGGCATTTTTGTTATGTGTATGCTATACCTGTTGTAATCTTCTATAGTTATTTTTCTCCTGTTTTTTCTTTTGCTTTTCAGTTTGGGAAATTTCTACTGACATATCTTCATGTTCACTGATTCTTTCCTTGACTGTGCACAAACTACTGATGAACCTGTCAAAAGCATTCTTGACTTATATTGCACTGTTTTTTATTTTTAGAATTTCCTTTTGACACTTTCTCAGAGTTTCCATCTCTCTGCTGATATCATCTGTCTTTTCTTACATGTGGTATACTTTTCCCATTAAATCCCTTAGCATATTACTCATAGTTATTTTAAATTCCCAATTTGGTAATTCTAAAATCTCTGGCATATCTGAGTCTAGTTCTGATATTTATTCTGTCTCTCAAGCTGTGTTTTTTTGCTTTTTAGCCTACCTTGGCATTTTTGTTAAAACCCAGACATGAATCATTGGGTAAAAGAACTGAGGTAAATGGACCTTTACTTTGAGGTTTAATATTTATTGGGCTAGGATTAGGCTATACTTGCAGTTTGCTATAGCTGAGATGTTAGACCCTAAAATTTCCTGAGTGTCTTTGTTTTTGTCTCCTTTGCTATCTTTGGATTTCCCTAGCGACTTTTTCTTTAGGATCTGAGCCTTGAAGTTCTTTTAGCTGTAAATCTATGTTATTGTACCAAACAGGAGCCTCCTTGATATGGTGAAAACTATTGGGGGAGGATAAGCATTTCATAATCTATAATCATGTCTTCTTTGTTCCTGAGCTATGACCTTCACAAGTACTTCTCAGTTTTCTTCTCCTTCCTCCTTAACTGAGATAGGAAGAGGAGTTGGACTTGGGTTTTTCCCTTCTCCCAGTTCAGTTAGGCTCTGGTGAAACAGAGTTGGTTAAGCTCCGGTAAAATAGCTTGCCTTAAAAGCAGGCTTTTATTAAAGAGAACAAAGCACTCTTTTTAAATGGTTAATTTCCCTCTTCTCCTTCTGGATGTATGAAGCGATTTTTCTTCCATATTCACCCTGAGAACCTGGTGAGGCTTCTGGACATAAAACTCAAAAATGTGGGGGCCCCCCAGGCACATTTATCTCCTAAACTAACCCAGGCCCAGTCTCCAGTAATTAGTCAGCTGCCTTTTCTACAAGGCTCCAGCTGCAGCTTCTGCTCCTAGTAAACTACAATTCTCTGTATTTTCCTGTCTCTCCAGGGTTGCAGTTCCTGTGTTTTGGGGGTTGCAGTTTTTCCTGTGAACTCAGTTGCCTGATATATCTAACACTTGTTTATTTTCAGTTTGTTCAACTTATTTTCTTTCTGTAAGAATAGGAGTGATGACTTCCAAGCTCTTCACATGTCAGGCTGGCCAGGGGTTCTTTAAATAGGGAAGCTACTTATCTTTAAGTTGGAGATAAGGCTATGGCAAGAGTCTCCTACTTTACTTTATCCTCAGAGATGACACAGTGTAAGAGCTAACTTTCTTTACACCATCAGAGTTGAGCTCAGTACAGCTCATTCATGCTTCTTCTTCTTTTTTGACTGCACTATACAGCGTGTGGGACCTTAGTTCCCAACCGGGGGTTGAACCCGTGGCCCCTGCTTTGGGAGTGTGGAGTCTTAACCACTGTTCTTCTTAACTCTCAGTTTATATATTATGTCTACAACCTTCTCCCATTCTCTTCTGTAATATTTATTTATTGCTCTTAGTCTTAGTCTCTGAAGTGGCTCAAGCCAAATCTAAGATTTAAAAACTTCTGTTCCTTCAAAAATCTCCTAAAAGTTCCTTTTTTCTTCAATAGTCCTTCATAGGGCATGGTTTCAAGTTTTTGTCCTTGGTTATTATTTATGATTTATTGTAGTTCAGGATTTTCCTGAGACTACAGGTCTTAGTAGTACATGATCGTCATAGTAATTTTCCCACATATATTTCTATGTGCACTTATTTTTTCTTCTTTCTACAGACAGAAAAGGCTTTTTACTGGAAATGAAAAAGCAGACTAGTCCTTCAGCAGGAAACAGAGTCTTCCCTCGCAGTGAATGCCGGCCTAGTGTCTCGTGTGTCTTGTGTGAGGGATACTGAACGATACAATACCATCCTCAACAACATCGTTTGAGAAAATGTAGTCTCAAAATTCAAGTAATGTAATTGCCAGCTTTTGCTGCACAATGGGATGTTAGTGGATGTATGTGAGCAGAGACTTGACCTGTGCTGGCACAGTGGGGTTTGCCTCTGATGCACCAGAGTTTCTATGGAGAGTTTCCTCTGGGTGGCTGCTCCTCGAGCTTGGTCTCTGGACCTTACATGTGGAGCTGACCTTAACGCACAGCCTGGAACCAAGTCCAACCAATTCATTGCCTGAAGCAGACAAAGCTGCCATGGAAGCCCAGCCCAGCTCATCTGATACATAGTTGACTTAAAGATCAGTAAACATGAAAATACTTTTTATGTAATCACTGAGTTTTAGGAGATGGGACCAGGCTGGTCAGTTGAGCATAAGATACAAGCCCGCCTGTGCAAGCACGTGTCAATCATCTGCACATATTTTAACCACTAACATACTGTTGGTCAAAGCAAGTCTCATGGCCAGGCCTGAAGTCAAGGGCTAGAGAAATACTCTGTCCAACATGAGGCCATGGTAAGAGTGTTGTCTTATCTGCTCAGAGTGCCTTAACAAAGTGCTTAAACCACAGACATTTATTTCTCACAGTTCTGGAATTTGGGAAGTCCGAGGTCAAAGTGCTGGTAAGGTTTCATTCTGGGGCTTCTTCTCCTACTAGTAGGTGATCACCATCTCACTGTATGTTCCCATGAATTTTCTTCAGCACTGCATGTGGAAAGAGAGAGTGGAGAGGGAGGTGGGAGGGGGGATCGGGATGGGGAATACGTGTAACTCTATGGCTGATTCGTGTCAATGTATGACAAAACCCACTGAAATGTTGTGAAGTAATTGGCCTCCAACTAATAAAATAAAATTTAAAAAAAAAAAAAAGAGAGAGAGAGTGAGAATTCTTTCTCTCTTCCTCTTCCTATAAGGCTACCAGTCCTATTGGATTAGGGACCTAATCCTACAACCTTAATTACCTCCCAAAGACCCCATGTCCAAATACAGACATGTATTTGGCAAAGCTTCAAATATGAATTTTTAGGAGGCAAATCAGTCCATAGTAGGTGTCACCATATAATATTACCACAACGGATAAATAATTGGAACCATTAATTCAATCTGCAAAATTACTAATGATCTTTCCTTTTGTAAACTATATTCACACCCATTCCAAGATTGTTTCCCGCCCAAGTCTCATCTAATCACAGCATCAGCTCAAAGTCCAGATTTTCATGACTTTTCATCATGTCTGCTTAATCAGGACCTCTATAAACTAAGAAGGCAAGTTATCCTCCTCCCCAGCCCTTCACACCCTTGTAGAATGAGAGCCCAGGGACAGGAAAACCACAATGAACACTTTGATTTGAAAGGAAGAGGAGTGAGAGGTTGAGCAGTCATAACCATAACAACTCTGGAAGCCCACTACGTAAATGTTGTCCCTTGGGTAGGCCCTGGATCTGCTCCTGGCAGTGACTCCAAGTTTATGTTCTTCACCATTACGGCTCCAGCACTCTAGGAGGTCCTTCACTTTCCATCATTCTCCTTAGCCTCTTCCAAGGCCAGAGGGGAACATGCCCATCTTGGTGGCAGAGTAAACTTCTCAACCTGCTTCCTGCCTTTAAACTACAAAAGACTTTATCGTTATAGATGCTTATATAGATCCTTATATTGTTATTGTTCAGCTGCCCAGCTGTGTCTGACTCTTTGAGACCCCATGGACTGTGGCACGCCAGGCCT
This sequence comes from Muntiacus reevesi, assembly GCF_963930625.1. NCBI lineage: Eukaryota > Metazoa > Chordata > Mammalia > Artiodactyla > Cervidae > Muntiacus > Muntiacus reevesi. Next base: position 63,685,823 of record NC_089249.1, on the reverse strand, counting down.
CTCTGTCCCTCACCATCACCCAAGTTTGTCCAAGTTCATGTCCACTGCATTGGTGATGTCATCTAGCCATTTCATCCTCTGACACCCTCTTCTCCTCTGCCACCATCTCCTTTCCCAGCATCAGGGACTTTTCCAATGAGTCAGTTGTTCACGTTAGATGACCAAAATACTGGAGTTTCAATTTCAGCATCAGTCCTTCCAATGAGTATTCATGGTTGATTTCCCTTATGACTGACTGGTTTGATCTGCTTGCTGTCCAAGGGACACTCAGGAGTCTTCCCTAGAACCATAATTCAAAGTTATCAATTCCTCGGTGCTCTACCTTCTTTATGGACCAGCTCTCACAACCAAACATGACCACTGGAAAGACCATAGTCTTGACTACAGGGACCTTTGTTGGCAGAGTAATGTTTCTGCTTTTCAACACTTTCTCTATTGTTACAGCTTTCCTGCCAAGAAGCAAACGTCTTCTGATTTCATGGCTTGCAGTCACCATCTTCAGTGATCTTTCAGTCTAAGAAGAGGAAATCTGTCACTACTTCTACCTTTTCCCCCTCTATTTGCCACAAAGCAATAGGGCCAGATGCCATAATCTTAGTTTTTTTTTAATATTTAGTTTTAAGCCAGCTCTTTCACTCTCCTCCTTCATGCTCATCAAGAAGCTCTTTAGTTCCTCTTCACTTTCTGCCATTAGAGTAGTATCATCCACATATCTGAGGTTGTTGATGTTTCTCCCACCTATCTTGATTCCAGCTTGTAACTCATCCAGCCTGGCATTTCTCACGAGTGCTCAGCATAATGGTTAAATAGACAGGGTGAGAGCAGACAGCCCTGTTGTACTCCTTTCTTAACCTTGAACCAATCGGATTTTCCATACAGGATTCTAACTGTTGCTTCTTATATAGTAATCATTATTTATAGATCCTTATACACTGTGAACACCCTCAAGGTTTTCTTTATTTTTACAGTCTGGGTTTGTGAGGAACCTTGTGCCAGTACAGCTCTCCTAAAAACTTTGTGAGTTTTCTAAGTATTTGATTGCTATCTGCATTATGTGTCCAAAGACACATCTTCCATTCTTTGGGGGGAGATGGCTCTCTCTCTCTAGACACAGTTAAGGAAATTTAGGGTACTTCCAGCTTCTGGGCCAAGTTTTTTTAATATTTCAAGTGGTCCTCTTGTGCAGCTGGGAAGATCTGCTCTATGATATTTTTGTCCTTTTCAAGGTCTTAAAAAGAGCCGTACTTTTGATTTGGATTTTTTTCTTGAGGTTCTATTTGAATATCCACTCCTGTGATTTGATGAGAAATAGTTTCTTTTCCCTACTCTGCAATTTCTGTGACCTCTATATTCCTTCTAATCTCTGCTCAAAATCTGACCAGCTTTTTTCTCAGCTCATTTCAGAGCTGTCTTTGCTTTAGGGTTTTAAAATGTAGCTAGTAGCAGCTAGTTCACAGCCAAACAGTCCACCTTAAAACTATGTCCTCCTTTCATTAGTTACATTATCTGCTTTTCAAGTAGATAGTTTTATCAAATATTGAAAGTTTTATCAACTATGTTACCACTACACATGTCATCATCTTCCAGCTTATAACAGTTTCTGGGCCATTTGCTTCCCAGTCCCAAACATTTTTACATTTCTCTTGTAGCAGTAACCCACCTCTAGCTACAAGCTTCTTTATTAGTCAGGTTTTGCTGTATTATATATACTCCAAAACTCAGTGTCTTAGAAAAACAAGTATTTATTGGAACTTCCCTGGTTGTTCAGTGGTTAAAATTCCTCACGTCCACTTCAGGGGGTGCAGGTTATATCCCTGGCAGGGGAGCTAAGATCCCACATGTAGTATAACCAAAAAAACAAAGCAAAACACAAAAAAGCTCAGGCATTTCTTTTCATGCTCATGGGCCTGCCTGCCAACAGTTGTTTAGATGATCTTAGCTGGGCTGTAGGTGTGCTAAAGGTTGGCTGCATGTGTTTCCAGCTTGTTGGCTAGGCTCAGGTGTGCTCACTTGGGTTTGCCTTGGGTTCCAGATTGAAGGGGCTTCCCTGGTGGCTCATGGTAAAGAATTCACTCACCATTGCAGGAGATATGGGCTTGATCCCAGGGTTGGAAAGATCCCCTGCAGAAGGAAATCGCAACCCACTTCAGTATTCTTGCCTGGGAAATCCTATGGCCAGAGGAGACTGGCGGGCTACAATCCAAGGGGTCACAAAGAGTCAGACGCAAGTTAGCAACTAAGCAACAAGAAACAGATTGAAGGAGCAGCAGCTATTAGAAGGAAACTCTTCCCGTGGGGGATCACAGAAACTCAGGAGGGCAAGACCCACTGTAGGAAAGCACTGTTCAAGTCTTCACGTCTTTACTAATATCCTGTTGGCCAAAGCAAGTCACGTGGCCAAGCCCGGCGTCACGGGGCAGAGAAACATACACCCTGCTGACCTCGAGGCCGTAGCAAGGGTGTGGGCATAAAACACCACAGAAGTATAAGCAATTGGGACTGATAACATAGTAATTTAGCACAATTCGTCTTCCCTAGTGGCTCAGATGGTAAAGAGTCAGCCTGCAATGTAGGAGACCCAGTTTGATCCCTGGGTCGGGAAGATACCCTGGAGAAGGGAATGGCAACTCACTCCAGTATTCTTGCTGGAAAATCCCATGAACAGGAGGAGCCTGGTCAGCCCCAATCCATGGGGTCACAAAGAGTCGGACACGAGTGAGTAGCTAACACACTCAGCTACCTTCCATTTGCTTTTCTGCTGACTCCCTGTTATTAGGAACCTGAATGATATGGTGTAAAGATATAGAGGTGAGAAGAAGCATCCTCTAATTCTCTGCTTAGGCTCAGTCATTAATGAGCCTGTATTTTTGGGCTCTGACTTTCTTAGGTGTTTCTCCGCTTCCTACCCCTACACCCTTAAGGGAGACAATAAGAGGGGCCTGGAGCTGAGTATTGCCCTTCCCTTACATCAGTTGGGCTCTGGTAGTTTCTCAAGGAAAAAGATTTTCCTTGAGAGCAGGATTTTGTTTAAAAACAAAAAGAATGCTCTGGGCTTGTTTTCAAAAGCCTCTTTGTCCTCTCCCCTTGTCAGAAACATAAGGGAAATTTTCTCGAATCTAGTCTTAACTCTGAGGACCTGATGGGGGTTCTGAAGGTAAAGTTAATGAAAGTAAGTGTTCCACTAAGACTGGGCCCCTGCAATTTTTAACTTACGGCTGGTGCACACATAGCCTCTAGCAAAGGTTTGTACCTACACCGGCTCTAGCATGGGCTCCTGCTCCCAGGAAACTTTCTCTGGGTTCACCCACCTCTTTGATTTTCAGTGTGGCTACTTGCCTTGTGACTTCAGCTTTCTCACAGGTCTAAGAAACATTGCTGATTTTCAATTTGTTCAGCTTCTTTTCTTGGGAGGACAGGAACGACCACTTCCAAGCCCATTATATGTCAGAGAGAAACTGATTCTCTGATCAGGAAAAAAGAAGACTTTTACTCACAGGAAAGAATAAAAATCACTTGAAACTTTCATGACACGCATGTAACTGCTAACTATGGTTGTCTCTTAGGAGACGAGAGAATAACTTAGACATGTAACTCAGTAAAAGGAGTCAGGAACATCATAAATGGATGACATTTACTATTTCTCTCTTAGGTATCCAATCTGATGTAAAGAGTGAATTTAGAGATTTGGAGGAGTTGTTGTTATTGTTAAGTCATTCAGTCGTGTTCGACTCTTTGAGACTCCATGGATTGTAGCATGCCAGGCTTCCCTGTCCTTCACTATCTCCGAGTTTGCTCAAACCCATGTCCATTGAGTAGGTGATGCCATCCAACCATCTCATCCTTGGTCACCCTGTCTCGCTTGCCCTCAATCTTTCCCAGCATCATGGTCTTTTCCAATGAGTCGGCTCTTTGCTTGAGGATATTGGAATTTCAGCTTCAGCATCAGTCCTTCCAATGAATATTCAGGGTAAATTTCCTTTAGGATTGACTGGTTTGATCTCCTTACTGTCCAAGGGACTCTCAAGAGCCTTCTTCAACACCACAGTTTGAAAGCATCAATTCTTCAGCGTTCAGCCTTCTTTATGGTCCAACTCTCACGTCTGTACAAGACTACTGGAAAAACCATAGTTTTGACTAGATGGACCTTTGTTGGCCAAGTGATATCTCTGCTTTTTAATGTGTTGTCTAGGTTGGTCATAGCTTTTTTTCCAAGGAGCAAGGGTCTTTTAATTTTGTGGCTGCAGTCACCAATTGCAGCAATTTTGGAGCCCAAGAAAATAAAGTCTGTCACTTTTTCCACTTTTTCCCCATCTATTTGCCATGAAGTGATGGGACCAGATGCCTTGATCTTAGTGTTTTGAATGTTGAGTTTTAAGCCAACTTTGTCACTCTCCTCTTTCACCTTCATCAAGAGGTTCTTCATTTTCTGCCATTAGAGTGGTGTCACCAGCATATCTGAGGTTGTTGATATTTCACCCAGCAATCTTGATTCCAGCTTGTAAGTCTTCCAGTGTGGCATTTTCCATGATGTACTCTACATATAAGATAAATAAGCAGGGTGACAATATACAGCCTTGATGTACTCCTTTCCCAATTTTGAACCAGTCCATTGTTCCATGTCTGGTTCTAACTGTTGCTTCCTGACCTGCATACAAATTTCTCAGGAGGCAGGCCAGGTGGTCTGGTATTCCCATCTCTTTAAGAATTTTCCACAGATTGTTGTGATCCACACAGTCAAAGGCTTTAGCATAGTCAATGAAGAATAAATAGATGCTTTTCTGGAATTCCCTTGCTTTTTCATTGCCAGTGGATGTTGGCAATTTGATCTCTGGTACCTTGGCCAGAGGTACCTCTGGTACCTGGTGCCTTTTCTAAGTCCAGCTTGTACATCTGGAAGTTCTTGTTCATGTACTATTGAAGCCTAGCTTGAAGGATTTTGAACATTATCTTGCTAGTATGTGAAATGAGTGCAATTATGTGGTAGTTTGAACATTCTTTGTCATTGCCTTCCTTTGGGATTGGAATGAATACTGATCTTTTCCAATCCTGTGCCCACTGCTGAGCTTTCCAAATTTGCTGGCATATGGAATGCAGCACTTGAACAGCATCACCTTTTAGGATTTGAAATAGCTCAACTGGAATTCCATCACCTCCACTAGCTTTGTTTGCAGTAATGCTTCCTAAGGCCCACCTGACTTTACACTTCAGGATGTCTGGCTCTAGTTTGGTGACCACACCATCATGGTTATCTGGGTCATTAAGACCTTTTCTGTACAATTCTTCTGGGTATTCTTGCCACCTCTTCTGCTTCTATTAGGTCATTGACATCTTTGACCTTTATTGTGCTCATCTTTGCATGAAGTATTCCCTTGGTGTCTCCAATTGTCTTGAAGAGATCTCTTGTCTTTCCCATTCTATTTTTTTCCCTCTATTTCTTTGCCTTGTTTGCTTAAGAACACTTCTTATCTCTCCTTGCTCTTCTCTGGAACTCCGCATTCAGTTGGATGTAGCTTTCCTTTCTCCTTTGCCTTTCGTGTCTCTTCTTTCCTTGGCTATCTATAAGACCTCCTCAGAGAACCAGTTTGCCTTCTTGCATTTCTTTTTCTTGGGAATGTTTTTGGTCACCACTTCTTGTACAGTGTTACAAACCTCCATATTTCTTCAGGCACTCTATCTCAGATCTAATCCCTTAAATCTATTTGTCACCTCCAGTACATAATCATAAGGGATTTTATTTAGGTTGGATCAAATGGATGACTTAGTGGTTTTCCCTCCTTCCTTCAATTTAAGCCTGAATTTTGCAGTAAGGAGCTGATGATCTGAGCCAGAGTCAGTTCCAGGTTTTATTTTTGCTGACTGGAGGGGTAGATGAAAACTAATTTGTTGATCAGTTTTCTCTGAATATCATTGCTACTGGCCTAGCTTTTTCTAGGAGCTTGAAGGGAGATAATTTGCAAATGAGAGACAGAATTGCTGGTGTTTTATATCACCCACAGGAACACTCCATGTGCTTTGGGATCCACATGAGCAGTGTGGGAAGGGTGAGGATGGGGTTAGGAATTGACATTCAATGGCAATATTATAAAAATTAAGTGACCTGTACAGAAGGGCACCTGTGGGCAAAAAAGGCCAGACTTTTATTTTTAAATGGGAAAATTTTTTGATCTGCCTCAGCACATGCTTGGTGGTATCCTTAAAGTGCTTGACCTCAAGGATGATAAAGTAATTTTGACTTTGAAAATCTTTAAAGCAGGTGTTAACAATTGTCCTACAGAGAGTACAGAGAAACAGTAGTCCCATGAGTTATCTATTGGTCTTTTCTATCAGCATAAAAGCATGTTACAGTATTTCTCAATAAAAGAAACAAATAAACAAACCATTCTTTACCTCATATCTCCCTCCATACACCTGTTTTTACTCTTTTACCGCAAATCCCTTTGAGTTGTCTGCTCTCACTGTCTCCTTTGTCTCCACTCCCCTCTTAAACACCCTTCAACATTGTTTTCTCTCCTTCCCCAACATCCTTCTACTGTGGAACTTGTCAAGGCGATCAGTAGAGTCCACACTGCTATGATTAAGTTTCAGTCTTCTAATGAGCCTGTGTTCCTGACTCCGATTTTCACAAGTGCTTTTCAGCTTCTCCCTCCTTCCCCCTTGTTGACATAAATTATTCACAACCTTATTGAGAGTTGTGTTTTATTCTGAGGGACTTTTCAGGACTTCAGTCCCAGGAGGCGGCATCTCAAGTAACCCTGAGAGAACTGCTCTGAGGAGGTGAGTGGGGAACCAGGTTATACAGAAGCTCTGCAACAAAGCATAGGTAGTCTGAACGTCAAAAGATCATTGTTAAGGAAACCAGATACCCCAAGTTCAGGAGTTTAGCGCTTTCCTATGTATGGGAAGATGCAAGAATCTAGGCTCACTGAAATCGTTCCTTCGATATGCACCTCAGCTATCTGGGGCTCGTATCCTATATTTTCACATCCTGAGTTTCCTCAGGGCTCACTAGCTCATGTTAGAGGGCTGCAATCACTGATGAATAATATGGCAGAAAACATCCTATTTCTCAGCCTTAAGTGAGTCAGGAAGACAGGGCTGGAGTTGGTTATTTCCCTCTCCAATTCTCCATCTGCATCTTATTGAATTATGAGACATTATTATATTACTATCCCCAAAGAGTCGTGTGTCTCAGGATCACCCCCATGTGGTATTCTTCCACATAAACTCTGGACTGGCCATGGGCTTGTGTTGACCGATGAGACGTCAATAAGTCTGAAGCAAGCCTAATTTTGATAAGCGTTTGTGCTTTGATACTGTCACTCTTGGAGCCCAGTTGCCAAGGAAACAAATCTCTGCTATCCTGCTGGAGAGGTGATGTGCAGGGGAATCAAGATATGGCAGCCCAAACTGACCTCCAGCTCTGTGGCTGAAGCCACTGGGAAAGAGTCAACTCCCAGCCATCCTGTTGTCTTGAGGCAGAAAGGTTGATGTCCCCCCCCTTCCCCAACCCATGGTAAAGCAATTGGAGATTCATTCTATATGGACTAAAACTCCAAGACGAGAATAGCAGGACAACTGAGGGAGAAGAACGGACCTTGCCCAGACCACATATTTCTCATTCCCGAAGTCAGGAGACCTCTCTGACCACATGTGCACAGAAAGGCTCATTGGAGATCAAAGGGGGAGATGATGTCAAGGGATGCTCTACCCATACACCTGTTTGGTAAAATCCATCTTGGCTAAGAGATGCATTCACACACATGAAAGAATCATGACATATACTAAATATGGACTGTGATCTAGGCAAATCAAAAAGTTTGGCCAAAGGAAAACTGGAAGAAATGCTCCATATAAAAGCTTTAAACTGCCGTGAGGGCACAACTCAGGGACTCTCCCTCTGAGTCTGCCCGTGTGTCTATCCACACATACTGTACTCTTTTTCCTTTTAATAAATATTTGCTTCATTATTTCCCATCTTTTTAGAAATTAGCTTTTGCACATTCAAAAGAGTCACAGCCTTTGTCACTGACGACTGGTCTAGTGGCTAGGATCTGGTGTTTTCACTACTGTGACCTGATCTTAATCTCTGGCTGGGAATCAAAGCCCTACTCCAAGCCACGGCAGGCTGAGGCCACCCAAGATCAGTCTGACTGCAGCTGCTTAAGTGTCTCTAAGCAAGACCATTAGATGTGCTGCCTAGGAATGGTGTCAGCATCATGGTGGTGTAAGACAGTTCTCCTTTATGTCCTCCCTTTTAAACAATGAAATGGGCTTCCCCCGTGGCTCAGATGTATGACAAAACCCACTGAAAAATTAAAAAAAAAAAAAGAAAGAAAAAAAAAAAAGAATCTACCTGTGGTGGGGAGATACAGGTTTGATCCCTGGGTCAGGAAGATGCCCTGGAGAAGCGAATGGCAGAATACTGACTGCATTCCAGTATTCTTACCTGAGAATTCCATGGACAGAGGAGACTTGTGGGCTCTAGTCCATAGGGTAGTAAAGAGTCAGACACAACTGAGAGACTGTTTTACTTTCAAACAATGAAATATCCCACCCATGAACAAAAGGGCCTCTGTGGGTGTTGTGGGATCGAGTGCTATATTGCCAAGGAACCCGGGAGGAGTTGTGCCCACCTGTGCAGTCAATAATAGGCAGAGATACCTTGGTATGGGCTGTGGAACTGGGGAGCCAGCAAACCTACCCAGACCTCTCAGTACAGCCAGGAAAAACCCTGGAGAGTGCTGCCCTGGGTAGATAATTCATGCATGAGAGAGAACTGGAAAAGTACAGCTTTCCCAAGAAGAGATTCCAGCACACTATTCTATTAAAAAATGTTTGGTTGCTGTGAAGGTGAGGGTAAGAGAAACTTTTCCAGTCCTCCCACCCTTCACAAGGAAAGCCTGTGCGTGGGGGAGCGGGTAGGGAATGTGGGTGGGAGCTGGGGGTGGGGAAGCTTATCTAATTAGGAAGTGAATTCTCCCCGGGGAAAAGGATAGCTGTGAGTATGAGTGCCTGGCGGCCCCAGCTGTGCATGAAGTGGCTGGAGCATCCCATTTCTCTCCACCGACACCCGGAGTGCTGAGGTGGGAGCTCCATGGCTGAGGGGAGGGAGGAGACTGGGGAAAAGCAAAGAAGGGGCCTCATTCCTTCTGACTGCACTCAGCAGGAAGTCTGCCTAAGCCTCTGGGAGTCCTGAACCCAGGAATCAGTCTATCAGACCCACGGGGCCCCTCCACGGCCTCAAGTGCTAAACCCACTGCCCCAACTCTGCACCGATTACGGGTGTGCTGTGCTGCGCGTAATCGCTCAGTCGTGCCCGACTCTTTGCAACCCCATGGACTGGAGCCCGCCAGGCTCCTCTGTCCATGGGATTCTCCAGGCAAGAGTACTGGAGTGGTTGCCATGCCCTCCTGCAGGGGATCTTCCCAGTCCAGGGATCGAACCCGGGTCTGCCACACGGCAGGCGGATTCTTTACTGCCTGAGCCACCAGCGAAGCCCTTGCTGGTATGTACGTCCACACAAAGTATTTATAGAGAGCTCCAGATAGACTGGGGGCGTTCAGAAAACAGGCCACTGTCTGTGCGCAAGGAGAAACCACAGCGCCATCTTCTGGAAAATAGAAGGGAGGGTTCCACTAGCCAGCCTAGTGACTGCTAAGAACCAGAGAAAACAAAAAAGCTTAAGGATTCTGCCACAAGACGGAGCGAGAAGGATGGAGCAGGTGTACCAATACAAAGACAGATTAAATTCCAGATAATAACACTCAGGGAAAATCAGAAATAAAAGAGGAAACAATTAACAATACAGAGATACAAAACACCGTAATTACATGCCAACACACTGGATAGCCTAGAAGATAGGCATAAATTCCTAGAACGTACCAGGACTCAATCAGAAAGAAATAAGAATCTTAATAGACCAATAATGAATAAGGAGATTGAATACGTACTCAAAACCCTCCCAACACAGAAAATCCCAAGATAAGCTTGATTCACTGGTGAATTCTACCAAATATTTAAAGAAATATTACCAATCCTTCTCAAACTCTTCCAAAAAATTGAAAAGGAAGGAATACTTGAAACTTATTTTATGAGACCAGAATTATCCTGCTACCAAAGCCAGATGAGGACTCTATAAGAAATATATAGATCAATACCCCAGTGCAAAAATTCTCAACAAAATATTAGCAAGCTGAACTCAATAGCACATTAAAAGGGTTACACACCATGATCAAGTAGGATTTATCCCTGGATTCAAGGATGATTCAGCATAGGCAAATCAATAAATGGGATACACTATGTTAATAGAATGAAAGGTAATAATCTTATGATTATCTCAGCATTTGACAAAATACATGATTTCATGAATAAAACTTTCAAAAAATTAGGTATAGCGGGAACATATCTCAACATAACTAAAGCTATAAATAATAACCTCACAGCTCACAGTATACTCAATGGCAAAAAATTGAAAGCTTTCCCTCTAAGACCAGGAACAAGGTAAGGGTGCCCATTCCCATCCCTCTTATTCAACATAGTACAGGAAGTCTTAACTAGAGCACTTAGGCAAGGCAATGATTTTAAGAGTCATGCAAATAAGAAAGGAAGAAGTAAAACTGTCTTTGTTTACAGATGATGCGATTTATATGTAGAAAATCCTAAAGACTCAACCAAAAACTGTTGAAACTAATGAATGAATTCAGGAAAGTTGCAGGATATAAAATGAACATTTAGAAATCAGTTACATTTCTATACACTAGCAACAAAATATCTGAAAAAGAAATGAAGTAAACTATCTCATTCACAATTGCATCAGAAATAAAATACTTAGGAATAAATTTAATCAAAGAACTGAAAGATCTGTTCAATGAAAACTACATGGCCTCGTGAAAGAAACTGAAGAAGACACAAACAAATGGAAAGATATCCTGTGTTCATGGATCAGAAGAATTAATGTTTTTAAAATGTCCATACTACCTAAAATCATCTATAGATTCAATGTAATCTCTATCAAAATTCCAAAGTCAATTTCACAGTACTAGAAATCACAATCCTAAGCTTTGTATGGAACTAAAAAGAACTAGACCAGTCAAACAACTCATGAGAAAGAAGAACAAGGCCACAGGCATCACACTTCTTCATTTCAAAGTATACTACAAAGCTATAGTGATTAAAAAATATTGTCATTGCCTGAAAATAGGCACATGATCAATGGAAAATGATAGAGAGCCCAGAAATAAACCTTCATTTCCGTTCCGTTCAGTTCAGTTGCTCAGTCATGTCCGACTCTTTGCAACCCCATGAATTGCAGCACGCCAGGCCTCCCTGTCCATCACCAACTCTCGGAGTTTACTCAAACTCATGCCCATCAAGTCGGTGATGCCATCCAGCCATCTCATCCTCTGTCGTCCCCTTCTCCTCCTGCCCCCAATCCCTGCCAGCATCAGGGTCTTTTCCAATGAGTCAACTCTTCACATGAGGTGGCCAAAGTATTGGAGTTTCAGCTTCAACACCAGTCCTACCAATGAACACCCTGGCCTGATCTCCTTTACGATGGACTGGTTGGATCTCCTTGCAGTTCAAGGGACTCTCAAGAGTCTTCTCCAACACCACAGTTCAAAAGCATCAATTCTTTGGCACTCAGCTTTCTTTATAGCCCAACTCTCACATCCATACATGACCACTGGAAAAACCATAGCCTTGACTAGATGGACCTTTGTTGGCAAAGTAATGTCTCTGCTTTTAAATATGTTATCTAGGTTGGTCATAACTTTCCTTCCAAGGAGTAAGCGTCTTTTAATTACATGGCTGCAGTCACCATCTGCAGTGATTTTGGAGCCCCCCAAAATAAAATTTGACACTGTTTCCACTGTTTCCCCATCTATTTCCCATGAAGTGATGGGACAAGCTGCCATGATCTTAGTTTTCTGAATGCTGAGCTTTAAGCCAACTTTTTCACTCTTCTCTTTCACTTTCATCAAGAGGCTTTTTAGTTCCTCTTCACTTTCTGCCATAAGGGTGGTGTCATCTGCATATCTGAGGTTATTGATATTTCTCCCAGCAATCTTGATTCCAGCAGGTGCTTCTTCCAGCCCAGCATTTCTCATGATGTACTCTGCATATAAGTTAAATAAGTAGGGTGACAATATACAGCCTTGACATGCTCCTTTTCCTGTTTGGAACCAGTCTGTTGTTCCATGTCCAGGTCTAACTGTTGCTTCCTGACCTGCATACAGGTTTCTCAAGAGGCAGGTCAGATGGTCTGGTATTCCCATGTCTTTCAGAATTTTCCACAGTTTATTGTGATCCACATAGTCAAAGGCTTTGGCATAGTTAGTAAAGCAGAAATAGATGTTTTTATGATGTTTTCTCTTGCTTTTTTGATGATCCAGTGGGTGTTGGCAATTTGATCTCTGGTTCCTCTGCCTTTTCTAAAGCCAGCTTAAACATCTGGAAGTTCACGTATTGCTGAAGCCTGGCTTGGAGAATTTTGAGCATTACTTTACTAGTGTGTGAGATGAGTGCAATTGTGCGGTAGTCTGAGCATTCTTTGGGATTGCCTTTCTTTGGGATTGGAAGGAAAACTGACGTTTTCCAGTCCTGTGGCCACTGCTGAGTTTTCCAAATTTGCTGACACATTGAGTGCAGCACTTGAACAGCATCATCTTTTAGGATTTGAATTAGCTTAACTGGAATTCCATTACCTCCACTAGCTTTGTTTGTAGTGATGCTTTCTAAGGCCCACTTGACTTCGCATTCCAGGATGTCTGGCTCTAGGTGAGTGATCAAACCATCATGATTATCTGGGTCGTGAAGATCTGTTTTGTACAGTTCTTCTGTGTATTCTTGCCACCTCTTCTAAATATCTTCTGCTTCTGTTAGGTCCATACCATTTCTGTCCTTTATCGAACCCATCTTTGCATGAAATGTTCCCTTGGTATCTCTAATTTTCTTGAAGAGATCTCTAGTCTTTCCCATTCTGTTGTTTTCCTCTATTTCTTTGCATTGATTGCTGAGGAAGGCTTTCTTATCTCTCCCTGCTATTTTTTGGAACTCTGCATTCAAATGGGAATATCTTTCCTTTTCTCATTTGCTTTTCACTTCTCTTCTTTTCACAGCTATGTGTAAAGCCTCCTCAGACAACCATTTTGCTTTTTGCATTTCTTTTTCTTGGGGGTGGTCTTGATCCCTGTCTCCTGTACAATGTCACGAACCTCCATCCATAGTTCATCAGGCACTCTATCAGATCTAGTCCCTTAAATCTATTTCTCACTTCCACTGTATAGCCATAAGGGATTTGATTTAGGTCATACCTGAATGGTCTAGTGGTTTTCCCTACTTTCTTCAATTTTAGTCTGAATTTGGCAATAAGAAGTTCATGATCTGAGCCACAGTCAGCTCCTGGTCTTGTTTTCACTGACTGTATAGGGCTTCTCTGTCTTTAGCTGCAAAGAATATAATCAATCTGATTTTGGTGTTGACCATCTGGTGATGTCCATGTGTAGAGTCTTCTCTTGTGTTGTTGGAAGAGGGTGTTTGCTATGACCAGTGCATTCTCTTGGCAAAACTCTACTAGCCTTTGCCCTGCTTCATTCCGTACAAGTCCAAATTTGCCTGTTAGTCCAGGTAACAGTAACAGGTTAATTCACTTCCTACTTTTGCATTTCAGTCCCCTATAATGAAAAGGACATCTTTTTTAGGTGTTAGTTCTAAAAGGTCTTGTAGGTCTTCATAGAACTGTTCAACTTCAGCTTCTTCAGCGTTACTAGCTGGGGCATAGGCTTGGATCACCGTGATATTGAATGGTTTGCGTTGGAAATGAACAGAGATCATTCTGTCATTTTTGAGATTGCATCCAAGTACTGCATTTTGGACTCTTTTGTTGACTGTGATGACTACTCCATTTCTTCTAAGGAATTCCTGCCCACAGTAGTAGATATAATGGTCATCTGAGTTAAATCCACCCATTCCAGTTCATTTTAGTTCGCTGATTCCTAGAATGTTGATGTTCTCTCTTGCCATCTCCTGTTTGACCACTTCCAATTTGCCTTGATTCATGGACCTAACATTCTAGGTTCCTATGCAATATTGCTCTTTACAACATCGGACCTTGCTTCTATCACCAGTTACATCCACAACTGGGTATTGCTTTTGCTTTGGCTCCATCCCTTCATTCTTTCTGGAGTTATTTCTCCACTGATCTCCAGTAGCATATTGGGCACCTACCGACCTGGGGAGTTCCTCTTTCAGTATCCTATCATTTTGCATTTTCATACTGTTCATGGGGTTCTCAAGGCAAGAATACTGAAGTGGTTTGCCATTCCCTTCTCCAGTGGACCACATTCTGTCAGACCTTTCCACCATGACCCGTCCGTCATGGGTGGCCCCACACGGCATGGCTTAGTTTCATTGAGTTAGACAGGCCTGTGGTCCCTGTGATCAGATTGGCTAGCTGTCTGTGATTGTGGTTTCCGTCTGTGTGCCCTCTGATGCCCTCTCTCAGCGCCTACCGTCTTACTTACCTTGAACGTGGGGTATCCTTACCTTGAACGTGGGGTATCTCTTCACGGCTGCTCCAGCAAAGCCCAGCCGCTGCTCCTTACCTTGGACGAGGTGTAGCTCCTCCCTGGTAGCTCAGCTGGTAAAGAATCTGCCTGCAATGCAGGTGACCCTGGTTTGATTCCTGGGTGGGGAAGATCCGCTGAAGAAGGGATAGGCTACCCATTCCAGTATTCTTGAGGTTCCCTGCTGACTCAGCTGGTAAAGAATCCACTTGCAATGCTGGAGACCTGTGTTCGATCCCTGGGTTGGGAAGATCCCCTGGAGAAGGGAAAGGCTACCCACTGCATTATTCTGGCCTGGAGAGTTCCATGGACTCTGTAGTCCATGGGGTCACAAAGAATCAAACCCTCATATACATAATCAACTAATAGGAGACAAAGGAGCCAAGAATATTTAATGGAGAAAAGATAGTCTCTTCAATAAATGATATTGGAAACCCTGGATAACTACATTCAGAGCAATGAAATTGGATCCTGATCTTACACCACTCAAAAAAAAATTGACTCAAAATGAATTAAAGACAAACATAAAACCTGATACTATAAAACCCCTAGAGGAAAACATAAGGAAGAAACTCTTTGATGTTTGATTGTGTAATAATTTTGGGGATATGATACCAAAACCACAAGTGAAAAAATCAATAGGACTACATCACACTGAAAAAATGTCTGCACAGCAAAAGAAACAAAGAAAATGAAAATCAGCCTACAGAACAGGAGAATATGTTTGCAAATAATATATTGAATAAAGTGTTAATATCCATGATATATAAAGAATTCATACAATCCAATAACAACAACAAAACCCCAATCTGATTAAAAATAAGGGAGAAACAATAGACATTTTAGAATGTCTCTTCTATGTATGTATAGAAGAATATGTCTATTCTATTTGTATGTATAGAATACATACAAATAGCCAACAGGTAATTGAAAAGGTGCTCCGTATCACTAATCATCAGGGAAATGTACATCAAAACTACAAAGAGATATCACCTTACACTTATTAGTATGGCTAGCATCAAAAAGACAAAAAATAACAAATGCTAGTTGTATGTGGAGAAAAGGCAATTTTCAATATAATATATAAATTATATATATAAATAACACACATAATATTATACCTATTATAACATATAATATACAAAATAAATATATAATATATATTATTATGTTATACTATAATATATTATAATACATTACAATATAATTATAATATATTATAAATATAGATATAGATATAATTATAATTATGATATATATCATATGTATTATATATAATTTTATATTATATTATTTTATTTTGTATTATATTGTATATTTTACAATATATTATTATATTATTTTATATGATTTTATAGTATACATTATTATATATTATATAAAAATAATAGATACATATAGATATATAATAATAGATAATTGTAATAATAGAGATTTGTATGATATATAATTATATACTTCTATTATATATTATATTAATTAATATATAATACATATATGATATGATATATAATATTACATATTACAATTATATAATATATAATATTACTATATAATGTATAATAATAATTTATATATACATTTACATTTATATAAATTATACTATTTATATAAATTATAATATATATGTTATATATATTATATCATATTAAAATTATTTTATTATTTATTTTATTATATATTATATATGTATTTAAATTATGGTAGAGTATACATATATACATATATACTACATGTATATTAGTATATACTAATATATATAATATATTATAATTATATTATAATATATCATATATTATATATATTGTATTATATTATTATTTTATATTATTTTTATATTATATATTTTATATATTATGTGTAATATATATTTTATTATATATTATATGATGTTATATTATTATATATTATATTTATGTTATTATATATTATATTATATATCATTATATTATACAATTAATATATTGAGAATATAATATAATAGTAATATATAGATATATAATAGATAATTATATTATAATTATAATATATATATAATATATTTTGATATATAACATATTGTAATAATATATGTTATATAATAAATAATAAAATATATTATATTTATATATACAATATATATTACATATATTCATTACCTCTTCTGCATGCCCTTTGCCTGCCCTTTGTATCTCATTTAATCTTTGCAACAAATCCTGTGAAATTGGCAGGGCAGGTATTATTGCTGCTTTCCAGACGAGGAGAACGGAGGTTGAGGTAAATTAAGCCCTTTTCCCAGGATAACTTCAGCAGCGTGAGGCAGATGTGGCTAACACAGGCATCCTGTCTGAAGCTAGTCCCCACCGCGTACAGACGCCGCGTCTGCAAACTCCTACCTTTGCAGACACCGTTGTTTCCCCACATGCTGCTTCCCTGCTCCAAGCCCCAGTGGTCTCGGCGCTTTTCTCTCTGGAGTGTTTAAGTAGTCTCTTCCACCTCCTTCTCCCTACCCGACTCCTTAAATATTCTTTTGGAGGAAGATGTTTTGAAGCTGGAAGTAAGGGCAGCAGTGACTTGCGGCCACCTGCCTTGCAGTGAGTGAGAGCTGATGGCTCCCTCTGCTGTTCATTCTGGGTAGGGCCGACTCCGCACAAACACTGGATGTCCCAGTGAAGGGTCAGTTCAATTCAGTCGCTCAGTCATGTCCGACTCTTTGCGACCCCAGGAACAGCAGCACGCCAGGCCTCCCTGTCCATCACCAACTCCCGGAGTCCACACAAGGCCCCAAACTACCCCCAGAAAGAGATACTCTGGTAAAATTCCAATAATAAGCTAGGAACAAGGGCTGAAAGACTTAATATGCCCCACTTATTTGTAGAATCACTAGGAAAATATGTGAAGATCTTGGAAATTCAGGTCTGATTATTAGAAGAAATATGAATCTTTTTTGTACAATGTATATCATGCATATATATCATATCTATCTATATATCTATATATCTCATATTTTAAAGAACCTGGGCTTTGGAATCAGGTACATTTAGAGTCTAATCCTAACTCTAATACTGATCAGTTTTTTTGACCTTGGGGAAATTACCCCACACTTCTTGCCTCATTTTCTCCTTCTTTGAAAAGTAAATGAGCCAGTGTTGCCATCTTCTCCCATAATGACCATCCAATGGAAAAATAAAAAAAAGAAAATAGGGAAGAGACAAAGACTTGTGGGCATTAAAATTTCTTAATGATAGAGTACCTTAATGGAAAACTGGAGTCAATTTATAACATTTAAATTTCATTATTTTATATATCTATTCTGGAATTTTGCTTCTCTTATCTTTTTAGATACATATCAATTATGGAAATTAATGAGCTTGCCCTTAAACATAGTTGCCTACTCAATTCCATAGTTGCCTACTCAATTCCATATTCCAAGAGTAAAGGCAACTCTGCTACAGAAGAGGGAAATTCTCCATTCCTGGTGTACAGACTCAAACCAAACCAACTAAAGATCAAAAAGACTTTCTCTACCTCTTTTTCACTTGCTTCCCACATATGGCTTAAGGCAGAGCTGGGTGATTAGGGGAGGCTTCCTGGTACAGGTGGAGTTTGACATTGACTTGAGTGTTGAATTAAATAAGTAGAAACAAGGGAAGGAATTAATGAATATACCTCAACCTATTCTTCAGATCCTGGGGATTTTCAAAGATCAAAAGCCGGTGGTCCCAAAGGGGAAAATCGTGCAAAAGAGACCAAAAGGGTGTTTCAAGAGATGCCTAGAGAAAGAGGCTATTTGGTATGATAATTACATTTATAATTCATGGAGACTTCAGAACATTTACAATCTGTTGGAAACTTAAAGATACTTATTGTTAAGTAACAAAAATAGCTAAGCAATGATGTCACATGTCTGTGACCCATTATTATATCCATTAGAATGACTGGATTAGTAAAAGAAGCAGGTGAAAGTTGGGTAGGTTGTACTGGAGCTCAATGTCTTCCAGCATAGAGAACAGCTGATGGATAAATAATTGCAATCTACAATGGATGAGTTCAGCAGGTTCCTACAGGCTGGATTTCTTTCTTCAGAGAGGGAGATTTTAAAAAAGGCCAAAACTACAGAGTAGAAGCATGTCTTCCAAGGGTTCTGAGCATTTTGTGACAGCACTTTCTTGGGTCATGGTGTGCAAGACTTTCTGGGGTGAACTCTTAGAGGGATGCTACTTGCTAACACCCAGTGTTTATCCTGTGGGATATACACTCTGGGACTGTGTGTTCACCATGAGCAATAAGAGCAGCAGTGAGGCAGTGTCACAGCACACCTTGTTTATTGCACCTTGTAGGGAGATACTGAGGCTTTTTTTTTTTTTTACAAATTCAAGTTTTGTGGCAACCTTGTGTTGTTAGATGTTGGTTAACAATTTTTAGCAATAAAATATTATTTTATTATATTAAATATATTAAATATTATATTAGTATTAATATATTGAATTAAATATTATATTAAATATATTAATATTATATTAAATGTTAACTGAGGCATGAACTTTGTTGTTTTAGACATAATGCTATTGCACACTTAATAGACTACAGTATAGTAAAAATGTAACTTTAATATTCACTGAGAAACCAAAAAAATTATGTGAATTGCATTATTGTGGTGGTCTGGAACTTGACCTCAATGTCTTGGAAGTGTGCCTTAGGAGATAACAGTGGCAGACTGTTTTTCCCTTCTTTATTTTTTTCTTGAGACTCTTTTGACTCTTTCATGGGACTGCTTTCTTCTGTATAATAGAAATATAGGACTTCTCTGGCGGTCCAGTATCTAAGACTCTGCACTTTCACTGAAGGGGTCGTGGGTTCCATCCCTGGTTGGGGAACTAAGATTCCATGTATAGCCAAAAAAAAAAAAAATCTTAAGAGCATAGAAAATAAAAGTAGTAAATAATCAGGACAGGGTGAGTATGGAGTATTTATTAATTTTGCTTTTTAATATACTTAATTCAATTTCAAGTTTATATAGGTTTAACTTTTAATGCCTGTGTTTAACAACTGCTTACCAAAATTCCTAAATATTTAACAACTGCCTCTTGTGAGCTGGTATGAACCAGCTCCACACATCATTAGGGGACAGCCCAATCAGGTGCTGGGTACTTATGAGAAATGGATTTTGGAGTTGTCCGATGTGAATCGGTTTGCTAGGAAAGGAAAAAATACAACAGTTATTTAGTGATTTAAAATTTTTAAAATGTAAATTATGCAATTTAATTCCATCAAAATTGTTAGGTTAGTGATAATTTAAAGATATTTCTTAAAATCTATCATTGTCTTCATAGCTCCTTTCTCCCTGCCCTCCACTCCGACAAAGTTTTCTGGATAGGTTTTTTGAAAAACAACTTTATTGATATACACTTTATACATCCTAAAATTCACCCATTTTAAGTATACAAGGCAATGGATTTTCATAGCACCTTTGACTGACTATCCTCAGAAGCTTCCCTCATCTTTTTCTCTCCTCAGTGAGAAAACTAAGCAGAATGCCTTGTTTATTTCCTGTCTTAAAGGTTACAACTTTGAAATTTTGTCAAATGCTTTTTCTGTTGAGATAGTCATGTGATTTCCATCCTTCCTTTTGTTAATATGGTGTATCGTGTGATATCAATCAGTGTTGATTGATTTCGAGATACTGAAACTTACTTGCATCCCTAGAATAAATCCCACCTGATAGTGGTGTATGATCCTTTTTCTGTGTCATTGAATTTAGTTTGTGGAATTTTGTTGAGAATTTTGCATCTATATTCATCAGAAATATTGGCCTATAATTTTCATTTTTTCATGTCTTTGACTTGTTTTGGTGTCAGGGTAATGGTGACCTTGTAGAATGAATTTAGGTGTGTTCTCTCCTCAATTTTGTAGATAGTTTGAGAAGAATAGGTATTAGCTCTTCTTTATATGTTTGGTAGAATTCCCTGTGAAGCAGTCTGGTGCTGCACTTTTGTTTACTGGGTGATTTTTGATGACTAAATCAATCTCATTATTAATGATCAGTCTAGTCAAATTGTTTATTTCTTCCTGATTTAGTCTTGGCAGGTTGTATGTTTCTAGAAATTTGTCTGTTTCATCTAGGCTGTCCAATTCGTTGATGTATAACTGTAGTATTTTTTTATGATTTTTAAAATCTCTGCAGTATCAGTTGTAATTTCTTCTCTTTTATTTTTTGTGTTGGTTGTTTGAGTCCTCTCTCTTTTTTCCTTGATGAGCCTAGCAGAAGGCTTATTGATTTTATCTTTTCAAAAAAAAACAGCTCTTGTTTATCTTTCCTATTTTATGTCTCTGTTTTATTTATTTCCTCTCTGATCAAAGGCTACAACCTTGAAAGTTATTTTACTACATAATCTTATATATAACAGTAACTTTATTTTGGGAGCAAACAATTAAACAAATATTTTCAGCAAAGTGGATTCCTCCCACATTAGCCTCAAGCTGAAGGAAAAAAGCCTTTGATGGTATAATGCCAGACACCAGTCAGCAGTGAAGCTGTGTTGGTCTCAGTCTTCATGGAAGCCACACTCCTAACATAACAGCTAATATTTACTGGGTTTCAGGCCCACCCTGGACTACTATCCCTCAAAGACAACTCATGATAAGGAGGCTAAATAAAGCATGAGTATAGGACACAGAACTAAAATTCACTATGGACTTATTATATTAACACCTTCATATACATTAAAACAAAGACAATTGTTATTAAGTTCTTCATTTGTAGATGAGGCAGCTGAAGCTCAGAGAGGGTGAGTAACTTGTCTGCGGTCCTACGGCTGGTTAGTTGTTGCCTTGGCTTGCACTGACACTGCAGGATCCCATGTTGGTGTATCAGATACCCTGTAAGCCCGTGAGAGGCACCGTGGGCAGGGAAGCAAGACCCACTCACAGCAGGTTTTAGTTCAATAAGGACAAATTGATGTTCCTTCTATGATGAAAGAGGTCTGATGCAATCAACTCACCACCAAGTGGTTGAATGGTCTCTTCCAGTGTCAAAGCTCAGTGTTAGGCATATGGAACTTTCGCCAGTGGCAGGACCCTTAGGGAGAAGGACCCTATGATTGGGGGCCTCTTCATAGCACTTACTCCTGACACCATGGCCATCAGGGACTCATTGCACAAGTACACAGGTGACTGAGAAAAGCCCCTGGTCAAGGAAAGTAGACGTCTGCCAGGTTATTAAGGGACTCTTCTCTTTTGGGCATCAATGTGAGAAGCAGAGATTTACACACTTGTGCTTATGCCAGTAGACCCATCCACATGCTTCCCTGTGTCTCCAGCCTTTCAATTTTGCTTCACAGGATGGATTTGATCATTGTCACTACACAGGAGTCCAAGTATAACTCATCTCTCCCTCCCTCCATTCAAGGTAAATAAGCAAGCTCACTGCTCACAGTTGTGGCCACTGGGAACATCTCACGTCACTGCTGCCTTCCAGATCATTCACTTTCAGCTTTCACTGATAAGGAGGTCATCCATCTCTGTACCAGCCCTGAGATTTTCTTCCTCCATCAACTAATTGTATGCTCTCCTAACGCCAAAACAAATCAAAGGAGAGACGTTCATGAATCAGAAATAGACGACACTGGGATCATGACCACTTATTCATGCAACGTATTTGTGCTCGCCTCACCTGCTCAGGCCAGATTATCTCCATCAGTCGATGGCTTGCTTCTGCTCTCTGTTAATTTTATGACTCAGTGGATTTGGTAATTCCTGGCTGATTAAGGCAGTTTTTGTGGCTTATCTAGGACATACTGTTCTCTAGGCAGAAGGTAGTAACTCAAGAGATCAAATAGCCTTACCTGTGCATTTAGAATTCCTGGTTGTGTTATATGCACAGACTTGTATCCTATTGTCACCTAGCCAAGCATGACAGTGTGATGTGGAAATATAGTTTACTCATGAAGAGGTGGGGCAAGGAGGGTCTGTATAATGCTCTTACAGGAAAAGAAGCAGATAATTGGGAGTTTAAATATCATCTGCCACATTCTTGAAACCTTCTTTGACTGCTTCCGCCCATCACAATCCCTTGTTTAGTCTTGCTGTGATATCTATAGTCTATGCCATTCACAATTTTCTCCTTAGTTGTGTAGAGTTTTTGTTCTTCTTTGGTTTAGGCTTATTTTCCTTCCTGGTAAGCTTGAAAATAGTAAGCAGGAGATACATTTCCTTTAAATCTTTTAGTGCAGTGCTGAGAGCATCTTAGTTCCTCAATATAATTAACTAAGACATTTTTGCCCCATATGATAAAATCATTAGCCGCATCAGTTTTTGTCTGGTAGCTTGAGGGTCCTTGAAGATGCACACAGAAGACATTTTCCTATTATTATTTTACATGTATGAAAAGCTACTTTTTTAAAGGTGGTTCAGAAAACAGCAAGTTCAGAGAAGAAAAAGAAGGCTCAACAAATATTTGTTATGTGTACATATTAGCAGGTATAAATCCTGGAGTATTTTCTGATCATCACAGAAAAAAGATTGATTTGAACTCAATTTTCAAAAAGTTATTTGGTGACTTGGACATCAGGGGCATATTATCTTATTCCCTCATAACATTAATATGGAAAGTTAGTTTATATTTGATCACGAAGTATAACATTGTGATGTAGTTAGACATAATATATTCAGATTCTCTATTTGCCAAAGCAATCAAGTCAGTATTACCAGCAACTGTTAAGGAAAAAAGACAACTAGTTCATTCAGCCAAATATTTCCAGTCATCAGATCTGGGTTATTTTTTCTTCTGTAAAGTAGATTAATGCAAGAATCTAGTTTGTCCCTGTAGTTATTAGGCCTCAGATTATGTCATCCTGTAAACAAACTGTGACTAAATGGTAGTCTCTGGTTTGCTTCTGTTTTAGCCAAGACCTCCAAGGTCAGGAGATCCTGAGTCGCTCTGTACATCTGTCTAACCACAAGGAGTGCTTCATGGGGAATGAGAGGCCTCTCCGCGCGTCAAACAGGGCTTAGTGTTGTGCTCACCCCCTGATTCAGTGTTGTTCTAGATAAAACTGTAATTTCTAAGGCTCAGACTGACAAATGTCTAGCCTTATGTAATAAGTAATTTTACAGTCAGAAGGACATGGATTTGACTCCTACCTTCACTACCACTTGTTAGGTGCATGACTTCAAGTTGTAGTTTTCTATTTGCAAAATGTGGGCAATACCAATTTTACTACCAAGGGCTGCTGAAGGCCTAAGTGTGAATTGATATCTATAATTTTGCCCATATCCACATTCATATTCATATCTACTAATAATACTGGCTCACCATGATAGACATGCAAGAATGCACTTCCCTTCACTCCTCATATCAAACTCTTTTCTAGACAGGCTAGTCTTCTCACTGATCCCAAATATGTTTTTCTCATTCTCACCTTCAAATGGTGATGAAATCGGAGCAAATGGAAAAATGAATGTCTGTTTTTCCATCTTCACTTATCAAAATTCTGTTCTTCCTTTGTGATTCACTTAAAACACAGCTCTCTCTCTGTCACAGTTATCACATCTTAATATTTTATGGTCTTGTCTTATTCTTCATTTTGGAAATGATCTTTGACTGTTTGGATCAAAATAGACTGTGGAACATATTTAAAGAGATGGGAATACCAGGCCATCTTACCTGTCTTCTGAGAAACCTGTATGCAGATCAAGAAGCAACAGTTAGAACTTTACATAGAACAACTGACTGGTTCAAAATTGGGAAAAGCGTACATCAAGGCTGTATATTGTCACCCTGATTATTTAACTTCTATGCAGAGTACATTATGGGAAATGCCAGGCTGGATAAATCACAAGCTAGAATAAAGATTGCTGGGAGAAATATAAATAACCTCAGATATGCAGATAATATCACTCTAATTGCAGAAAGTGAAGAGGAACTAAAGAGCCTCTTGATGAGGATGAAAAGAGGAGAGTGAAAAAGCTGGCTTAAAACTCAACATTCAAAATCAAAGATCAAGGGATCTGGTCCCATCCCTTCATGGCAAATAGAAGGGGAAAAAGTGAAAGCACTGACAGGTTTTCTTTTCTTGGGCTCCAGAATCATTGCAGATGGTGACTGTAGCCATGAAATTAAGATTCTTGCTCCTTGGAAGAAAAGCTATGACAAATCTAGGCAGCATATTAGCAAGCAGAGACATCACTTTGCCAACAAAGGTCTGTATAGTCAAAGGTATGGTTTTTCCAGTGGTCATGTATGGATGTGAGAGTTGGACCATAAAGATGGCTGAGTGCCAAAGAATTGATGCTTTCAAATTGTGGTGCTGGAGAAGACTTTTGAGAGTCCCTTGGACTGCAAGGAGATCAAACCAGTCAATTCAAAGGAAATCAACCCTGAATATTCATTGGAAGGATGACTGATGCTGAAGCAGAAGCTCCAATACTTCAGCCACCTGATGCCAAGAGCCGACTCACTGGAAAAGACCCTGATGGTGGGAAAGATTGTAGGCCAAAGGAGAAGGGGGCAGCAGAGGATGAGATGGTTAGATAGTGCATGAATCTGAGCAAACTCTGGGAGACAGTGAAGGACAGGGAAGCCTGGTGTGCTGCAATTCATGGGGTTGGAAGCAGTTGGACATGACTTAGCAACTGAACAACAAGGAAAGGATCAATTCCTTAGGACCAGAGCGATGTCTGGATTTCAGGTGGTGTTGTCCAGTTGCCCAGAAATATACAGTTAGCAAAAACAAAACCTGGAGCTGACTGTGGCTCAGATCACCAGCTCTCATAGCAAAATTCGGGCTTAAACTAAAGAAAACTGGGAAAAACACTGGACCAGCCAGGTATGGCTCAAATCAAATTCTGTATGAATTTGCAGTAGAGGTAACAAATAGATTCAGGGGACTAGATCTAGTTAACAGTGTGCCTGAAGAACTATGGACAGAGGTTCAAAATATTGTACAGGAGACGGTGAACAAAACCATCCCAAAGAAAAAGAAAAGCAAGAAGGCCAAGTGGTTATCTGAGGAGGCTTTACAAATAGCAGACTTCAGGTGTATCCCCTAGTGATCTAGCATAGTGTTAGGCAAGGTGGAAACCTCAAAACACTTATGTCAGAAATTTGAACCGACAGAAGGGCTAATGGTTCTTCAAGGGTAACACATGGAAGGAGCATTCACCAGTGGTTTGAAATTTAGAAGATTGTGCCAAGAATTCAGTTTAGTTATTCTGAATTTGAATTATTCTTTAATCTGGGCTTTGGTGAATTTTTTCAAGGACCTTGAAGCATATATTCATTGAAATAAGTAATGTTGATAAACAGTTTGTAGAGAATAAAATATCTCTCAGAATTGCATAGAATAACAGATCAGCCAGAAAAAATTTTGTCTCTTCTATAAAATGTTTTGTTTAAAGATTTTAGCTTGAATATTTGTTGTCAGAAGACACCCAGCCAGCCTTTGACTATGCCTTTCTAGGATATTCCACCTTACTAAATTTTAATCCTAAATTTTCTATTCTTTCAGCCAGAATCTCCATTATGCCTGTGGATATAGATGCTTAAGAAGTGGTACAAACAATTTTTCTTATTTGCCAAAACGAAACACAAAGAAGTGTAGTCAGGTTTTGGATCACTTGATATTTTTATTTGTGTCATTGATTCTCATGTCCTTTCTCCCTCATCTCATCAGTTTGTCACCAATGAAACTTTGGTCATGATGATGAAATAATAGGGTATATTTCTTCAGGAACTTAGAGTCAGGAGTATTTAAACTGCTTCTGGATATTCATATATTCACTTGATGGATATTCATATATTCACTCAGTTTTACAGTTAACCGACCACAGGTATCTGTGCCTTCCAAATGGTGAGGGTAAATAAGAATGGTCTTATTTCTGGCCTTCAGAGAAAAGAGGCAGACAGTTGAGCACACGGCATTCTCTGGATATACATCCAAGTGAAAATGATAAAATAATGAGGCTATTAAGCTATACAGAAATCATTACAAACCTCTAAACCTAAAGAACAGCAATACAGTAGTTATAACATATATCTATGCTGTTCTTTGGGGCTTCCCAGGTGGCGCTAGTGTTAAAGAACCTGCCTGACAGTGCAAGAGACATAAGCGATGAGGGTTTGACCCCTGGGTCAGGAAGATCCCCTGCAGGAGGGCAGGGCAACCCACCGCAGTATTTTTGCCTGAAGAATCTCAAGGACAGAGGGGCTTCCTTGGCTGTAGTCCACAGAGTCGCAAAGAGTCAGGCAGGATTGAAGCAACTTAGTACCTCACACAAGCTGTTCTTTAACTTTCATTATTTCTCTTTCTCAAAATTTTCTCCTCAAAGTGTCTAAACTCCAAGACATCTAATGTCTGGATAAATACTAACTGGTTTTACATTGAACTAATTTTATTGTTTTCTGTCACTAGATTTTAAAACCTCTTGAAACTAATTTAAAAAACAATTATGATTCAAGGAAAATCAATCCTATTTATATATATGTAATTGTTTCAAAATAAGGGTTCTTTCACGTATTGCTGAAGCCTGACTTGGAGAATTTTGAGCATTACTTTACTGCATGTGAGATAAGTGCAATTGTGCTGGGAGGGATTGGGGGCAGGAGGAGAAGGAGATGACAGAGGATGAGATGGCTGGATGGTATCACCGATGGACATGGGTTTGAATAAACTCCGGGAGTTGGTGACGGACAGGGAAGCCTGGCGTGCTGCTATTCATGGGGTCGCAAAGAGTCGGACGCGACTGAGCGACCGAAATGTACTGAACTGAACTGTCGGATTCTTTCAATGTCAGGCTCTGGTCTAATAGTTAGAGACAGATATGGATCAATAGATATATATCCACAGATACATTATATTGTTGTTGTTCAGTCACTCAGTTGTGTCCTCCTCTTTGTGACTCCATGGACTGCAGCTTGCAAGGCTTTCCCTGTTCTTCCCTATCTCCCAAAGCTTGCTAAAATTCATGTTCATTGAATCGGTGAGGCCATCCAACCATCTTGTCCTCCGTCACCCTCTTGTCCTCCTGCCTTCAATCTTTCCCAGCATTAGGGTCTTTTCCAATGAGTCATCTCTTCACATCAGGTGGCCAAAATATTGGAGCTTTGGCTTCAGCATCAGTCCTTCCAATGAATGTTCAGGGTTGATTTTCTTTAGGATTGACTGGTTTGATCTTCTTGCAGTCCATGGGACTCTCAAGGGTCTTTCCAGCACCACAATTTGAAAGCATCAATGCTTTGGCACTCAGCCTTCATTATGGTCCAACTTTCACATCTGTACATGACTACTGGAAAACCATAGCTTTGACTATATGGACATTTGTTGGCAAAGTGATATCTCCGCTTGTTAATACACTGCCTAGGTTTGTCATAGCTTTTCAGTTGCAGTCACTAACTCGGTGATTTTGGAGCCCAACAAAGGAAAACCTTTCACTGCTTCCACTTTCCCCCTTCTGTTTGCCATGAAGGGATGGGACCAGATCCCATGATCTTAGGTTTTTGAATGCTGAATTTTAAGCCAGCTTTTTCACTCTCCTCTTTCACCCTCATCAAGAGGCTCTTTAGTTTCTGTTCGCTTTCTGCCATTAAAGTGGTATCATCTGCATATCTGAGGTTGTTGATATTTTTTCCCAGCAGTCTTGATTTAAGCTTGTGCTAGCCTGGTATTTTGCTTGCTGTACTATGCACAGAAGTTAAATAAACAGTGTAACAGTACATAGCCTATTGTATTCATTTCCCAGTTTTGAACCAGTCAGGTGTTACATGTAAGTTTTCTCAGGAGACAGATAAGGTGGTATGGTACTCCCGTCTCTTTAAGAGTTTCCCACAGTTTGTTGTGACCTACATAATTAAAGTCTTCACATAGTTAATAAAACAGAAGTAAATTTTTTTTTTCAGGAACTCCCTTGCTTTCTCCATGATCCAACAAATATTGGTAATTTGATCTCTGGTTTCTCTGCCTCTTCAAAACCCAGCTTTTACATCTGGAAGTTCTTTGTTCACATACTGCTGAAGCCTAGCCTGAAGGATTTCGAGCATAACCTTGCTAGCATGTGAAGTGAATGCAAATTGTATGGTAGTTTGAACATTCACCGGCATTGTCCTTCTTTGGGATTGGAATGAAAACTGATTTTTCCTGTCCTGTGGCCACTGCTAAGTTTTCCAAATTTCCTGGCATATTGAGTGCAGCACTTTAATAGTATCATCTTTCAGGATTTTAAATAGTTCAGCTGGAATTCCATCACCTCTACTAGCTTTGTTCATTGTAATGCACCCTGAGGCCCACTTGACTCCACACTCCAGGATGAGTGACTCCACCCTCTAGGTGAGTGATCAGACCACCGTGGTTATTCAGATCATTAAGACCTGATCAGACCACCGTGGTTATTCAGATCATTAAGACCTTTCTTGCGTAGTTCTCTGTGTATTCTTGCCTCCTCTTCTTAATCTCTTCTGCTTCTGTTAGGTCTTTACCATTTCTGTCCTTTATTATGTCCATCCTTGCATGAAATATCCCACTGATATCTCCAATTTATGAAGAGATCTCTAGTCTTTCCCATTCAATTGTTTTTCTCTATTTCTCTGTACTGCTCACTTAGGAAGGCCTTTGTGTCGCGCCACGCTCTTCTCTGGAACTCTGCTTTCAGAGTCTTTCCCTTTCTCCTTTGTGTTTGGCTTCTCTTCTTTCCTCAGCCATTTATTAAGTCTCCTCAGATAAGCACTCTGTCTTCTTCCGTCTCTTTCTCTTGGGCTGGTTTTGGTTACTGCCTCCTGTATAATGTTACAAACTTCTGTCCATAATTCTGCAGGCACTCTGTCTATCAGATACAACCCCTTAATCTATTCTTCACCTCCACTGTGTAATCATAAGGGATGTGATTTAGGTTCTACCTGAATGACCTAGTGGTTTTCCCGAATTTCTTCAATTTAAACTTTATTTTTTAATTAAACTAACAGGGCTTCTCTGGTGACTCAGACTGCAAAGAATCCCCCTGCAGTGCAGGAGACCTAGGTTTGACACCTGGGTCAGGAAGATTCCCTGGAGTAAGGAATGGTTACCCACTCCAGTATTTTTGCCTGGAGAATTCCTGGTGGGCTACAGTCCAAGGGGTCACAGAGAGTCAGTCACGACTGAATGATTAACAGTTTCAATAAGGAGCTCATGATCTGAGCCACCATCAGTTCGGGTCTCGTTTCTACTGACTGCATCAGTTCAGTCACTCAGTCGATTGATCGGATTGGTTAGTTTTCTGTGATTGTGGTTTTTGTTCTGTCTGCCCTCTGAAGGATAAGGATAAGAGGCTTGTAGAAGCTTCCTGATGGGAGAGGCTGACTGTGGGGAAGACTGGGTCTTGTTCTTATGGGCAGGGCCATATTTAGTTATCTTTAATCCAATTTTCTGTTGATGGGCAGGGCTGTGTTACCTCCCTGCTCTTTGACCGTGAAACCAAACTTTGGTGGAGGTGATGAAGATAATGGCACCTGACTATATAGAGCTTCCCTAACTTTGGCTGCAAAGAACATACTCACTCTGATTGCAGTATTGACCATCTAGTGATGTCCATGTGTAGAGTCCTGAAAAAGGTGTTTGCTATGACCAGTGTGTTTTCTTGACAAAACTCTGTCAGCCTTTGCCTGCTTCATGTTGTACTCCAAGGCCAAACTTGCCTGTTAATCTGGGAATCTCTTGACTTCCTACTTTTGCATTCCAGTCTCATATAATGAAAATGATGTCTTTTTGGTGTTAGTTCTTGACTGTGTTGTAGTTCTTCATAGAACCAGTCAGCTTCAGTTTCTTTGACTCTGTGGTTGGCACATAGACTTGGATTACTGTGATATTGAATGCTTTGCCTTGGAAAGATACCTGAGATTATTCTGCTGTTTTTGAGATTGCAGTACTACATTTTGGTGGAGATGGAAATGGCAACCCACTTCAATATTCTTGCCTTGAAAATCCCATGGACAGTGGAACCTGGTGGGCTATGGTTCATGGGATTACAAAAGAGTTGGACACAGCTTAAGAACTAAGCAACAACTGCATTTTAGACTCTTTTGTTGACTCTGAGGGCTATTCTATTTCTTCTAAGGGATTCCTGCTTGCAGTTGTAGATATAATGGTCATCTGAATTAAATTCGCCCACTCCCGTCCATTTTAGCTCACTGATTCCTAAGATGTCAATGTTCACTCTTGCCATCTCCTGTTTGACCATGTCCAATTTACCTTGATTCATGGACCTAACATTTCAGGTTCCTATGCAATATTGCTCTTTACAGCACTGGACTTTGCTTTCACCACCAGACACATCCACAACTGAGTGTCATTCCTGCTTTGGTCCAGTCTTGTTATTCTTACTGGAGCTGTTGGTCATTGCTCTCTGCTCTTTCCCAGTAGTGTATTGGATATCTTCCAACCTGGACAGTTCATCTTATGGTGTCATATCTTTTTGCTTTTTCATACTGTCCCTGGAGATCTCCAGAGAAGAATATTGGAGTGGGTTGCCATTTCCTTCTCCAGTGGACCATATTTTGTCAGAACTCTTCGCATGACCCATCTGTTTTTGCTGGCCCTGCACAGCAAGGTCATAGCTTCACTGAGTTTTGCAAGTCTCTTCACCATGACAAAGTTGTGATCTATGAAGGGGACCTTATATACAAACCTGTATTGTGTGCTTAGTCACTCAGTTGTGTCTGACTGACGCAATCCCATGGGCTGTAGCCCGCCAGGCTCCCCTGTCCATGGGGATTCTCCAGGCAAGAACACTAGAGTGGGTTGCCACGCCCTTCTCCAGGGGATCTTCCCAACCCAGAGATTGAACCCCGTCCTCCTGCACTGCAGGTGGATTCTTTACTGCTCAAGGCACCAGGGGCGTTTTTAT
This sequence comes from Muntiacus reevesi, assembly GCF_963930625.1. Taxonomy (NCBI): domain Eukaryota; kingdom Metazoa; phylum Chordata; class Mammalia; order Artiodactyla; family Cervidae; genus Muntiacus; species Muntiacus reevesi. The sequence continues at coordinate 63,654,408 of NC_089249.1, read as the reverse complement.
TTGTATCTCATTTATATTTATTGTGTTTTATATCTTTAGGTGTACATGTATATACTGTAAATATACATATATGTACACACATTAGCTTTCTTTGTTTTATAGTAAGCTGAACATACTATTAACATGTTCCCATTGTTCGGAGAAATTCATCACTTTGTAGGTTTGTCTGTCCAGAGTCTTTTTTTTTTTAATAACCCAAAGAGAAACATACTATCAGAATGGTTAAAAACTTGAGGTTTGTGGTCAGGCAACTCTGATTTTAAAGCTGACTCTGCTCCTTACTAAAAGCCTCAGTTTTCCTTGGAGATAGTAATACCTGTCTATTGAATTGCTGAGAAGACAATGAAATATTCATGTGAAGTGTCTAGCACAGGGCCTGGCATCTCAGTCATTATTAACATTGTTATTGTAACATATATGTTTCTTTTCTTTTAGGTGACTTGTTCTATTATTTTGTGATTTATTTTCCATTTGTCCTTTTTTCCTGGCTTTTTTTATCCTCACTTTTCTGACTTTTTTTTGCCACATAAACAAAATTTTAAAAATATAACATTTTATCTCTTCTATTACATTTTGGCTAAATAGCTTTGCATTATGCATTGGAGAAGGAAATGGCAACCCACTCCAGTGTCCTTGCCTGGAGAATCCCAGGGACGGCGGAGCCTGATGGGCTGCAGTCTATGGGGTCACACAGAGTTGGACACAATTGAACTGACTTAGGAGGATTGTTTTAATGATTATAGTTGAGGTTACAATATACATTCTTGGCTTGCTACAGTCTACCTTAAATTGGTCTATTTCACTTTCCAAACAATGCAAGTGTTTAAGCCATTTATTTCCCTCTCTCATTTTGCTACTGTTGTCATATATCTTACTTCTACCCGTGTTATAAATACCATAAGATAGCCATGTGTCTCTGAATCCCACAATGATGAAGATTATGGTTTGAAAATCATTGCTCCATATATCTCCATTCTAATAATAATAATTTGTCAAGTTGTTAAGATTATTAAAATAAAATTATTTCAATTGGTTTGGAAAATTAAGTCTAACTTTGCCTTCTTGAGAAGCTTGTAGATGTAATCATTCAAGTTTTAAATCTGTAAACTCCATCATTCCTGGTTTCAGGACCAAAACTCACCAAGGAGTGAGGTTTATTATTAGTCTCATTCAAATGCCAGCTGATGTGTTCTAGTCTTAATCTTGCTTATATAGACCTAAGAACTGATGCACTTTGTTGTGTGTCTTTGGAATCTATAAACTATAGAATTTGCATTTATTTACTCTTGTCTCTCTTCCCTCGAATTAACCTCTATCCTCAGGTGGTTCTAGCCATAAAGACCAGGTATCTGCCTCAGTTTACTGACTAGCACATTACTCATCTACTGTTAGGAATGAACACTGTGTTTGACTTCAACCTACCTAGTCAGAGACTTAATATCCTGCTTAAATTTTGTCAGATGGCATCTCTGGGGAAAATTACTTGTTAGTTCTATAACCCAACTAGTGGCTATGATTCTTTTTTTTTTTTATTTTAAAAAAATCTTTTGTGTTCTATATTTACTAGCAAACTAACTGCAAAGTACAAAAATAGCAAATAGTATTATATAGGGATTTTTTTTGGCTTTTATTTAACTTGCAAATAAATTGGATTCTTTTAAAAATAAACAGGTTGATACTTATGACATTTTTATGACAGTGCTCTCACCAGTCTGACTTTGAATCTCGTCTGACACTAAAATTCACTTCTTTGAAAAGATAATCCTCCAGTTGGGGCAATTTTTTTTGTACCCTTTGTCCTGGTCAGTTTTGACTTCTCTTCTTTATCTTCACTAGACCACATAGCTGAAGTTTCAGCACTTTTCAAACCAGAGCCTTAGAAGTGAAGACTAAACCGAACATCATGTGGATATGTGGAGTAGTTGTTCTTAAAGTCTAGTCGCCTTGACCCTTGCAGGTCCCCGAGACTCTATGAAAGTCTATGGGGAGAAACTTCATAATTACATCACATCTATCTTTTTCACTGTACTGACATTTGCACTGTTGGGACAACATCAATGATGAATAAAAGCAGTACCGCAGGAAAAAATCAAAGCAGTGGCACCAAACCGTACCTGCAGTCATTGCATTCTCCCTTGCCACATGTTTGCAGTTAAAAACGAGGCCAGTTTCACCTAACAACATCCCCGATGAATTATGAATTTTATTAAATCTCAGCCCTTGAGTGCTTGTAACATTCCATGTAATAGAATGGGAAATACTTAAAGCATTTCTGATGCATTAAAATATGATGATTGTCTCTGGGGAAGTAGAAGATCCAATTGCTTAAGTTGTGAGCTGAACAACTGACTTTTCCCATGAAGCATCATTTTTATTTGAAAGAATAACTGAGATTTAAACTATGGTTGTTTTTTTTTTAATTTTTTTAATTTTTTTATTTTTTTTTTAATTTTTCAGTGGGTTTTGTCATACATTGATGTGAATCAGCCATAGAGTTACACGAATTCCCCATCCCGGTCTCCCATCCCACCTCCCTCTCCACCCGATTCCTCTGGATCTTCCCAGCCCAATAGGCCCGAGCACTTGACTCATGCCTCCCACCTGGGCTGGTGGTCCGTTTCACCACAGATAATATACATGCTGTTCTTTCGAAATATCCCACCCTCCCCTTCTCCCACAGAGTTCAAAAGTCTGTTCTGTACTTCTGCGTCTCTTCTTCTGCCCTGCATATAGGGCCATTGTTACCATCTTTCTAAATTCTGTATATATGTGTTAGTATACTGTAATGTTCTTTATCTTTCTGGCTCACCTCACTCTGTATAATGGGCTCCAGTTTCATCCATCTCATTAGAACTGATTCAAATGAATTCTTTTTAACGGCTGAGTAATATTCCATGGTGTATATGTACCACAGCTTCCTTATCCATTCATCTGCTGATGGGCATCTAGGTTGCTTCCATGTCCTGGCTATTATAAACAGTGCTGCGATGAACATTGGGGTGCACGTGTCTCTTTCAGATCTGGATTCCTCAGTGTGTATGCCCAGAAGTGGTATTGCTGGGTCATATGGTAGTTCTATTTCCAGTTTTTTAAGAAATCTCCACACTGTTTTCCATAGTGGCTGTACTAGTTTGCATTCCCACCAACAGTGTAAGAGGGTTCCCTTTTCTCCACACCCTCTCCAGCATTTATTGCTTGTAGACTTTTGGATAGCAGCCATCCTGACTGGCGTGTAATGGTACCTCATTGTGGTTTTGATTTGCATTTCTCTGATAATGAGTGATGTGGAGCATCTTTTCATGTGTTTGTTAGCCATCTGTATGTCTTCTTTGGAGAAATGTCTGTTTAGTTCTTTGGCCCATTTTTTGATTGGGTCATTTATTTTTCTGGAATTGAGCTTCAGAAGTTGCTTGTATATTTTTTAGATTAATCCTTTGTCTGTTTCCTCATTTGCTATTATTTTCTCCCAATCTGAGGGCTGTCTTTTCACCTTACTTATAGCTTCCTTTGTTTGCAAAAGCTTTTAAGTTTCATTAGGTCCCATTTGTTTATTTTTGCTTTTGTTTCCAATATTCTGGGAGGTGGGTCATAGAACATCTTGCTGTGATTTATGTCAGAGAGTGTTTTGCCTATGTTCTCCTCTAGGAGTTTTATAGTTTCTGGTCTTACATTTAGATCTTTAATCCATTTTGAGTTTATTTTTGTGTATGGTGTTAGAAAGTGTTCTAGTTTCATTCTTTTACAAGTGGTTGACCAGTTTTCCCAGCACCACTTGTTAAAGAGATTGTCTTTTTTCCATTGTATATCCTTGCCTCCTTTGTCAAAGATAAGGTGTCCATAGGTTCGTGGATTTATCTCTGGGCTTTCTATTCTATTCCATTGATCTATATTTCTGTCTTTGTGCCAGTACCATACTGTCTTGATGACTGTGGCTTTGTAGTAGAGTCTGAAGTCAGGCAGGTTGATTCCTCCAGTTCCATTCTTCTTTCTCAAGATTACTTTGGCTATTCGAGGTTTTTTGTATTTCCATACAAATTGTGAAATTATTTGTTCTAGTTCTGTGAAAAATACCGTTGGTAGCTTGATAGGGATTGCATTGAATCTATAGATTGCTTTGGGTAGAATAGCCATTTTGACAATATTGATTCTTCCAATCCATGAACACGGTATGTTTCTCCATCTGTTTGTGTCCTCTTTGATTTCTTTCATCAATGTTTTATAGTTTTCTGTGTATAGGTCTTTTGTTTCTTTAGGTAGATATACTCCTAAGTATTTTATTCTTTTTGTTGCAATGGTGAATGGTATTGTTTCCTTAATTTCTCTTTCTGTTTTTTCATTGTTAGTATATAGGAATGCAAGGGATTTCTGTGTGTTAATTTTATATCCTGCAACTTTACTATATTCATTGATTAGCTCTAGTAATTTTCTGGAAGAGTCTTTAGGGTTTTCTATGTAGAGGATCATGTCATCTGCAAACAGCGAGAGTTTCACTTCTTCTTTTCCTATCTGGATTCCTTTTACGTCTTTTTCTGCTCTGATTGCTGTGGCCAAGACTTCCAACACTATGTTGAATAGTAGTGGTGAGAGTGGGCATCCTTGTCTTGTTCCTGATTTCAGAGGAAATGCTTTCAATTTTTCACCATTGAGGGTGATGCTTGCTGTGGGTTTGTCATATATAGCTTTTATTATGTTGAGGTATGTTCCTTCTATTCCTGCTTTCTGGAGAGTTTTAATCATAAATGAGTGTTGAATTTTGTCAAAGGCTTTCTCTGCATCTATTGAGATAATCCTATGGTTTTTATCTTCCAATTTGTTAATGTGGTGTATTACGTTGATCGATTTGCGAATATTAAAGAATCCTTGCATTCCTGGGATAAAGCCCACTTGGTCATGGTGTATGATTTTTTTAATATGTTGTTGGGTTCTGTTTGTTAGAATTTTGTTAAGGATTTTTGCATCTATGTTCATCAGTGATATTGGCCTGTAGTTTTCTTTTTTTGTGGCATCTTTGTCTGGTTTTGGAATTAGGGTGATGGTGGCCTCATAGAATGAGTTTGGAAGTTTACCTTCATCTGCAATTTTCTGGAAGAGTTTGAGTAAGATAGGTGTTAGCTCTTCTCTAAATTTTTGGTAGAATTCAGCTGTGAAGCCATCTGGTCCTGGGCTTTTGTTTGCTGGAAGATTTTTGATTACAGTTTCGATTTCCTTGCTTGTGATGGTTCTGTTAAGATCTTCTATTTCTTCCTGGTTCAGTTTTGGGAAGTTATACTTTTCTAAGAATTTGTCCATTTCATCCAAGTTGTCCATTTTATTGGCATAGAGCTGCTGGTAGTAGTCTCTTATGATCCTTTGGATTTCAGTGTTGTCTGTTGTGATCTCACCCTTTTCATTTCTTATTTTGTTAATTTGGTTCTTCTCTGTTTCTTAATGAGTCTTGATAATGGTTTGTCAATTTTGTTTATTTTTTCAAAAAACCAGCTTTTAGCTTTGTTGATTTTTGCTATGGTCTCTTTAGTTTCTTTTGCATTTATTTCTGCCCTAATTTTTAAGATTTCTTTCCTTCTGCTAACCCTGGGGTTCTTCATTTCTTCCTTCTCTAATTGCTTTAGGTGTAGAGTTAGGTTATTTATTTGGCTTTTTTCTTGTTTCTTGATGTAAGCCTGTAATGCTATGAACCTTCCCCTTAGCACTGCTTTTACAGTGTCCCATAGGTTTTGGGTTGTTGTGCTTTCATTTTCATTCGTTTCTATACATATTTTGATTTCTTTTTTGATTTCTTCTATGATTTGTTGGTTATTCAGAAGCGTGTTATTTAGCCTCCATATGTTTGAATTTTTAACAATTTTTTTTCCTGTAATTGAGATCTAATCTTACTGCACTGTGGTCAGAAAAGATGACTGGAATGATTTCAATTTTTTTGAATTTTACAAGACCAGATTTATGACCCAGGATGTGATCTATTCTGGAGAAGGTTCCGTGTGCGCTTGAGAAAAAGGTGAAGTTGATTGTTTTGGGGTGAAATGTCCTATAGATATCAACTAGGTCTAGCTGGTCCATTGTATCATTTAAGGTTTGTGTTTCCTTATTGATTTTCTGTTTAGTTGATCTATCCATAGTTGTGAGTGGGGTATTAAAGTCTCCCACTATTATTGTGTTACTATTAATTTCCTCTTTCATACTTGTTAGCGTTTGCCGTACATATTGCGGTGCTCCTATGTTGGGTGCATATATATTTATAATTGTTATATCTTCTTCTTGGATTGATCCTTTGATCATTATGTAGTGTCCTTCTTTGTCTCTTTTCACATCCTTTATTTGAAAGTCTATTTTATCTGATATGAGTATTGCGACTCCTGCTTTCTTTTGGTCTCTGTTTGCGTGAAATATTTTTTTCCAGCCCTTCACTTTTAGTCTGTATGTGTCTCTGGTTTTGAGGTGGGTCTCTTGTAGACAGCATATATAGGGGTCTTGTTTTTGTATCCATTCAGCCAATCTTTGTCTTTTGGTTGGGGCATTCAACCCATTTACATTTAAGGTAATTATTGATAGGTGTGGACCAGTTGCCATTTACTTTGTTGTTTTGGGTTCACATTTATTCAACCTTTCTGCATTTCCTGTCTAGAGAAGATCCTTTAGCATTTGTTGAAGAGCTGGTTTGGTGGTGCTGAATTCTCTCAACTTTTGCTTGTCTGTAAAGCTTTTGAATTCTCCTTCGTATCTGAATGAGATCCTTGCTGGGTACAGTAATCTAGGTTGTAGGTTATTCTCTTTCATTACTTTCAGTATGTCCTGCCATTCCCTTCTGGGCTGGAGGGTTTCTACTGATAGATCATCTGTTATCCTTATGGGAATCCCTTTGTGTGTTATTTGTTGCTTCTCCCTTGCTGCTTTTAGTATTTGTTCTTTGTGTTTTATCTTTGTTAATTTGATTAATATGTGTCTTGGGGTGTTTCGCCTTGGGTTCATCCTGTTTGGGACTCTCTGGGTTTCTTGGACTTGGGTGGCTATTTCCTTCCCCATTTTAGGGAAGTTTTCAGCTATTATCTCCTCGAGTATTTTCTCATGGCCTTTCTTTTTGTCTTCTTCTTCTGGGACTCCTATGATTTGAATATTGGGGCGTTTCACATTGTCCCAGAGGTCCCTGAGGTTGTCCTCATTTCTTTTGATTCTTTTTTCTTTTTTCCTCTCTGCTTCATTTATTTCCACCATTCTATCTTCTACCTCACTTATCCTATCTTCTGTCTCCGTTATTCTACTCTTGGTTCCCTCCAGAGTGTTTTTGATCTCATTCATTGCATTATTCATTTTTAATTGACTCTTTTTTATTTCTTCTAGGTCTTTATTAAACATTTCTTGCATCTTTTCAATCTTTGTCTCCAGGCTATTTATCTGTAACTCCATTTTGCTTTCAAGATTTTGGATCATTTTTATTATCATTATTCTAAATTCTTTTTCAGGTAGATTCCCTATCTCCTCCTCTTTTGTTTGACTTGGTGGACTTTTTTCATGTTCCTTTACCTGTTGGGTATTTCTTTGCCTTTTCATTTTGTTTAGATTGCTGTGTCTGGAGTGGGCTTTCTGTATTCTGGAGGTCTGTGGTTCCTTTTTATTGTGGAGGTTTTACCCAGTGGGTGGGGTTAGATGATTGGCTTGTCAAGGTTTCCTGGTTAGGGAAGCTTGCGTCAGTGTTCTGGTGCGTGAATCTTGATTTCTTCTCTTTGGAGAGCAATGGAGTGCCCAGTAATGAGATTTGAGATGGGTCTATGTGTTAGGTGTGACCTTGGGTAGTCTGTATGTTGACATTCAGGGCTATGTTCCTGCGTTGCTGGAGAATTTGCGTGGTATGTCTTGCTCTAAAATTTATTGGCTCTTGGGTGGTGGTTGGTTTCAGTGTAGGTTTGGAGGCTTTTGGACGGTCACTTATTACTTAAAGATCCATGTAGTCAGGAGTTTTCTGGTGTTCTCAGGTTTTGGGCTTAAGTCTCCTGCCTCTGGATTTCAGTTTTATTCTTCCTGTAGTCTCAGGACTTCTCCAACCATACAGCACTGATAATAAAACTTCTAGGTTAATGGTGAAAAGTTTCTCCTCCATTAGGGACACCCAGAGAGGTTCACAGAGTTACATGAGGAAGGGGAGAGGGAGGAGGGAGATAGAGATGAGCAGGAGGAGAAAAGGGGGGACTCAAGAGGAGAGAGACAGATCTACGAAGTTGTCTAATCCCAGAGTGTTCTCCGTAGCCCAGACACCCACAAAGATTCACAGAATTGGATTGGGAAGAGAAGGGGAAAGGAGGAAATAGAGGTGTTCTGAGGTAGAAAACAGAGAGTCAAGATTGGGAGAGAATAATCAACACACTCCTGAATAAAAATGGGAGCTGAATATTGGATTCTTAAATGTTCACAATTTATATCATATACTGAAAAACAAAAATTAAAAATCTAGAGTAGAGGTTAGACTCTTAAAAATACTATATTAAAAACAAAAACCAAAACATAAAAAAAAAATTTAGAAATATATATGAAGTTTGGTTTAAAAATAGGGCTTCTCTTCTTCTTCTTTTTTTTTTTTTCCCTGTAAGGTTATAGTGTATTGAAAATGAAAATTAAGGAGTAGTAAGAGGAGTACTAGATGACTTTAAAAGAAATGAGAAAAAGAAAAATAGAAAATAGAAGAGAAGAAGAAAAAAGAAAAGGAAAAAAAAGAAGCAAAAGAAAAAAAAAGAGAAAAAAAATTGTTTTACCTAATAAAAAAAATCGTAAAAATCTTATGAAAATGAAAGTTAAGGAGTAATGGGGGAGTAATAGGGAATTTTAAAGGAAAATAAAAGAGAAAAAAGAAAAAAATTTTTTTTTTTCTTACTTAAAAAAAAAAAAAAGAAAAAAGAAAAAAATATATCTAGGAATTTCTCTGGAGCTGTTTCGGTCAGTGTGGGTTCGGCTCAGTTTCAGATAGCTCCTCGTTCCAGCTTATACTTCTCGGTATCTATAGGTCCTTCTGGTGAAGTCTGTGTTTTCTTCAGGGATTTTAATCTGTTGCACCGGTCCCTTCTGAAGCGGTTCCCTTTGTTTATTTGGCTTCTGTTGCCGGTTTCTTCCGCGCCTAATTTCCGCCCTGACATAGGTGGGTGGAGGTGGATTCTTATTCAGGTAGCTAGTTCTGTCGCGCTCCGGGGTGGGGCTGGCGCTGCAGGGAGGGGCTGGCGCTATTTTCTCCGTCTGGGCTGCTCAGGCTCCCGGCGGTTCCAGCCCTCGGGTGATTCACAAAAGCGCGGAACACAAAGCTGCGCCCGCGGTTTGTCCCCACGCCGCCTGAGTGGCTCAGGCAGCCAGGCGCTTGTCAGGCGCTGTCTCCCCGGGTGCGGCGCGTCTTCTGTCCTGCGCGATCCCAGCCTCAGTTTCCGCCGCGCCAGTCGGGTGCGTGCGCCTTCTGCCCTCTGCGTCCCCAGCCCCAATCCCGCCCGCACTGGCCGGGTGCGTGTACCATGTCTAGCCACGACCCTCCCAGCGGATGTCGACCATCCAGAATCTCCGGAGGTCTTTGATTAGAAGGTGGAGGCCTGTTTGCAGTGCGGTAGGGGATGCGGTCCTTGGGGCCGAGACTGCCCCCTTCCCCTCCCCCCTGCCTCCTGCCTCTGGCGGGGCTGGGCCGGTCCCCAGCCTGCGAGCTCTTCTCAGGACTTTCTCGGTCCCTTTGTTCTGCGAACGGCCGGCAGTGTGTTCGGGCCAGTTAATTTTCTCTCTCTTTTGCTCTCCCACAGTTCAAGCTGGCAACTCACAAAAGCTCCCTCCGATTGTCCTCAGGGCACTCAGGCCCCAGACCCTACCCCAAGGAATGCCACCTACTCCTCTCCGTTCTGCCCCCACTTGCTGGTTGCGGATGCGGGCGTCTGGGGTACTTTTCTGCTGGGAGTTGCTTTTAGGCTCGTAATCTGTGGGTTTTATTTATTCTATCCCTCCCAGCCAGATTCAAACTCCGAGATTCAAACACTTCCCCCAGGCCCGCCAGTGTGAGGGTTTCCCGGTGTCTGGAAACGTCCTCTATTAAGACCCTTCCCGGGACGGATCTCCGTCCTTAGCTCTTTTGTCTCACTTTTTATCTTTTATATTTTGTCCTACCTCCTTTTGAAGACAATGGGCTGCTTTTCTGGGCGCCTGGTGACCTCAGCTAGTGATCGGAAGTTGTTTTGTGAAGTTTGCTCTGCGTTCAGTTATTCTTTTGATGAATTTCTAGGAGAGAAAGTGGTCTCCCCGTCCTACTCCTCCACCATCTTGGCTCCTCCCTCTAAACTATGGTTGTTTTGACTTGGGTATTTGGCAGACATTTTCTAAAAAAAAAAAAAAGGATGAAACAAGCCCATCTCTTAAAGAAAGCAACTGACAGCATTTGCTGTCAATAAAATTAGAGCATTCAAGCAAAGATACAAAAATTGGAAAATTTGTATTTGCAACTATAAGCTTAAGAGATTCCTAATACTTAAAGTCTTTCTGATGAGAAATGTGATTCTTTGATATTGTGTAATAATATAATGTTGACATTCGGAAAATCTGCACAATTCAGGAAACCAAAATTTTTGAAATAACCAATGTATGATGCTACAAGATCATGAATGATTAAAAGATGTGTCCAGAGTGCAAGATAGACCAAAAGATTTTAATGTAATAAGACTACGTACAGTTCGCTGAGGTAGTTTCGGATATTACACTGCAGATAACCTATAAGAAGCTACCACCTGTAGAATTTTGCTTTGATATCTAGGAGGAATAGCTTCAATTATCTGGAAAGCCTAGTAAAATATGCTTTCTTTTCCCAACTATATCTGAATTAAGGTGTATTTCCTTCATAAACTACAGTGAAAATAACATATTAGAACAGATTGAATACAGAAACAGATATTAGAATCCAGCTGCCTTCTGTCAAGACAGACATTGAACAACTTTGCAAAGTGAAAAATTAATGCCACTCTTTACACTAAAATTTCTTTCTTCTGAAAAAGATAGTTATTTTTCATTAAATATGTCTATGTTAACAGGTGTTGTGTTTACTATTGTCATTCTCAAATAAACAGGTAGATATTTCTTAAATACCTTAGTTTCAATTTCTAATGAGGTAAATATCAATAGGTGTAACACAGAAAGAACTCTTTTGGAGTATTCAGTGGTTTTAAGGACATAAACGGTGCTGAAAATCACTAACATTCTTAGAAGGAGAGTAGAAATACTGTCTTTTACTAGATAGCTAATGGTTCAGATTTTCACATTATTCTAGATTATATACACAACTTACATTTTCCTTATGTAAAAAATGGCTAAAGAATAATATGTTTTGTAAAAGTATTGCTCATTAGGGATATCCTGTTAAGAATATGTTTAACTATTAATAGCAAATAGCTACACAACAAGACAACTCCAGGATAGAAAAAAAAAGTTATCTCCTAAATTTCAAAAAGTCAAATAGACATAGAACACTCATTACCAGATTCCCAAGGGCAGAAACTTGGACTGAAATGATTATAAAGAACGAAATCTTACGATGGAATGTCTTTAGTATATAAACAAACCTAAAAGAAATCTCAGATTAATAAGAATACTTTCACTGATCATAACTGTTTCAGAAATTGAGAATGAATTAAATAGTTTCTCACTGTAAATATTCATCCTGTAGGGTATTACAATCAGTTTGAATTTGTCAAACTGTTCACAACTGAAGTGTAAAACTCTGGATTTCAAGTTATAGATTTATTAAAGTGAGTATCAGCTCTAAATGGAGCTTGAAGGGCCCCTTTCCCAGAGGTCCAGATGCCTTTGTCGTCATCCTTTCTGGTCATTAAGTAGTAAGTATAGATGTCAGGAAGCTTTTGTTCCTTCTTCAGTACTGTGAAACCATAAAATATTAACACATTTATGATACAACATTTAACGTCTATACTTTAGAAGACAAGACAGTCTTCATTATATGTGGATGACATTCAGCAAGGAAGTAGGATACAGGGTTAAGATATAGAAATATGTTACATTTTTTTACACTAACCGTGAAATATCAGAAAGGGAAAGTAAAAAAAAAAATACCTTTGAAACTTACATCCAAAAGAAAGGAACTACTTAGGAATAAACCTAACCAAGGAGTTGAAAGACTTGAGAACTATGAAACACTGATAAAGGAAACTGAATATGATTCAAAGAAATGGAAAGATATCCCATGCTCTTGAATCAATCAATTAATATCATTAAATGGCTATACTACCTAAAGCAATCTATAGATTTAATTTGATCTTTATCAAATTACCCATGAGTTTTCACAGAACTTGAATGGAACCACAAAAGATCCACAATTACCAAAGCAAACATGAGGAAAAAGAACAAGCCTGGAGGCACAATCCTCCCAGACTTCAGTCAATACTACAAAGCTGCAGTAATCCAAATACTGGCTTTGGGACAGAAACAGACACATAGATCAAAGGAACAGAATAGAGAGCCAAGAAATAAATCCACACAACTTTAGTCAATTAATCTTCAGTAAAGAAGGCAAGAATACAAAATAAGAAAGACAGTCTCTTTAGCAAGTAGTGTTGGAAAAATTGAACACCTGCATGGAAATCAATGAAGTTAGAACCCTCCCTCATGCCATACACAAAAACTCAAAATCAATTAAAGACTTCAATATGATACCATATTCCTAGAAGAGAACATAGGCAAAACATTTTCTGACATAAATTGCACAGATGATTCCATAAGTCAGTCTCCCAAGACAAGAGAAATAAAAGAAAAAATAAACAAATGAGGCCTAATCAAACTTATAAGCTTTTTCAAAGCAAAGGGAACCATAAATAAAATGAAAAGACAGCCCACAGAGTGGGAAAAAATATTTGCAAACAATACTACTGACAAGGGATTAATCTCCAAAATATATAAACAGCTCATAAACTCAATAATAAAAAAGCAAACAGCTTAATAAAAAAAACCTAAACAAAAAAGCAGGAGATATAAAGAGACATTTGTCCAAAGAAGACATACAGATGGTCAATAGGCACATGAAAAGATGCTCAGCATCAATAATTATTAAAGAATTGCAAATGGAAACTACAATGAGGTATCACCTCAGACCAGTCAGAACAGGCATCCTCAAAAAGTATACAAATAATATCGGGGAGAGTATGGAGAGAAGGGAGCCCTCCTACATTCTTAGTAACAATGTAAATTAGTGTAGCCTCTATGGAAAAGAGCATGGAGTTCCTTAAAAAACTGAAAATAGAACTACTATATGACCCAGCAATCCCACTCCTGGGCATATATTTGGAGAAATCTATAATTCAAAAAGACACATGCACCCCCAATGTTCACTGAAACATTGTTTACAATAGGCAAGACACGGAAGCTACCTAAATGTTCACTGACAGATGAATGGATAAAGAAAATGTGGTACATATTACACAATGGAATATTACTCAGCCATTAAAAGGATGAACTAACTCCATTTGCTGAAATATAGAAGGACCTAGAGACTGTCATATTGAGTGGAATAAATCAGAGAAAGACAAATATCATATGGTATAACTTATATGCAAAATCTTAAAAAAATGATACAAATGAACTTATTTACAAAATTGTTGCAGTTCAGTTGCTCAGTCATGTCTGACTCTTTGTGACACCATGAGTTGCAGCTTCCTTGTCCTTCAGTATCTCCCAGAGTTTGCTCAAATGCATGTTCATTGATGATGATGCTATCTAACCATCTCATCCCCTGCTCCCGCTTCTCCTTCAGCCTTCAATCTTTTCCAGCATCAGGAACTTTTCCAATGAGTCGACTTTTCGCATCAGATGGCGAAAGTATTGGAGTTGCAGCTTCAGTATCGGTCCTTCCAATGAATATTCAGGATTGATATTGTTTAGAATTGACTAGTTTGATCTTGGGGCCCAAGGGGCTCTCAAGAGTCTTCTCCAACCTCACAGTTAAAAAGCATCAGTTCTTCAATGCTCAGCCTTCTTTATGGTCCAACTCTCACATCCATACATGATTACTGGAAAAACCATAGCTTTGACTATATGGACCTTTGTCAGCAAAGTAATGTTTCTGCTTTTCAATATGCTGTCTAGGTTTGTCATCTCATTTCTTCCAAGGAGCAAGTGTTCTTTAAATTTTATGGCTGCAGTCACCATCTGCAGTGATTTTGGAGCCACCAAAATAAAGTCTCTCACTGTTTCCAATGTTTTGCCATGAAATGATGGGACCAGATGCCACGATCTTAGTTTTTTGAATGTTGAATTTTAGGCCAGCTTTTTCACTCTCCTCTTTCACTTCATCAAAAGGCTTGTTAGTTCCTCTTAACTTTCTGCATATGAGTGCTGTCATATGCATATCTGAAGTTATTCATATTTATCCTGGAAATCTTGATTTCAGCTTTTGCTTCATTCAGGCCAGCATTTTACATGGTGTAATCTGCATAGAAGTTAAATAAGCAGACAATATACAGCCTTAATGTACTCCTTTCCTAATTTTGAAACAGTCTGTTGTTCCATGTCTGGTTTTAACTGTTGCCTCTTGACCTACATACAGGTTTCTCAGGAGACAGGTAAGGTGGTATGGTTTTCCCATCTCTTTGGGAATTTTCCACAGTTTGTTGTGATCCACACAGTCAAAGATTTTAGTATAGTCAATGAAGGAGTAGTAGAAGTTTTTCTGGAATTCCCTTGCTTTCTCTATGATCTGACAAATGTTGGCAATTTTATCTCTGGTTCCTCCACCTTTTCTAAATCCAACTTGAACATCCGTAAGTTCTCGGTTTACATACTGTCGAAGTCTAGCTTGGAGAAATTTGAATATTACTTTGATAGCTTGTGACATGAGTGCAACTGTGTGGCAGTTTGAACATTCTTTGGGATTGGAATGTAAACTGACCTTTTCCAGTCCTGTGACCACTGCTGAGTTTTCCAAATTTGCTATCATATTTGTTATGCCCGATGTCCGAATCCCCGAGCGGGAAGAGAGAAGGCTTCCAAGGCAATGCAACTCGCAAAAAAGGGAAGTTTATTACTGACTCGAGCCAGGGCCTTCTGCCTCCGCCATCACAGTGGTGCAGGGTCAGAAAAGCCCTGAGCCCAAGCTGTTACAGAAATTTATAAGACATGCATAATCAATTAGTAGCTGGCTTAAGCGGATTGGTTACATGTTTACAAAGCAATTCTATTGGTACAGACTTTCGCGGGCTTTTTCAAACCTGGGCTTTCGCGGGCTTTTCAGCTTTCCCCTTTGTCTCTTACTGGGCGCATATTGATTGGCTGGCTTCAGGTTACCTGATGGGGGTGGGGAATCTTACCATTTCGGGGAAAGCTAAAACTTAGGTCCAGGCTGCCTGTCATGGAATTAACCCTGGCAGCCTCACATTCCCCCCTGTCTTCTTGTTCCTATAGAGGAATCTTTCTCTTCATCCTGGGCTACCATCTGATATTGCTGCCTTAATACCATAATCTGAATTGTATTGAGACGTTCTTTAATAAATGACATTAGCCGGTTTAAAATACAAGGGCCAAATGTAAGTGTTAATAATAGCACTATAAGTGGCCCCAGGAGGGTGGAAACTAAGGTGGTCAGCCAGGGGGAGTGTTGAAACCAAGACTCAAACCATCCCTGTTGGGCCTCTCGTTCCCTCTTACGTTGCGCCAGCCCTTCTCTCACTTTTGCCATAGATTCTCTTACCACTCCTGTATGGTCTGCATAGAAACAACATTCTTCTCCCAGAGCCGCGCAGACCCCACCCTGTTGGAGAAAAATTAAGTCTAATCCTCTCCTATTCTGCAAGACCACTTCAGACAATGAAGTCAGAGACTTTTCTAAGTGGCTGATTGATTTTTCTATGCGAGCTATATCTTCATCTATGGCGGCTCGTAGGGAGGAAAACCCTTGGCCTTGCAGAGACAGTGAAGCTATTCCTGTCCCTGCTCCTGCCAGCCCAAGACTGAACAAGGCTGCCATGGTAATCGCACTGATTGGCTCTCTCTTTTGTCTTAGCAATTCCCGGTCCCAATGTGAGTACATAACCTCTTCAGAGTGGTATAAGATTTTTGGCATTACAGCAACCAGGACACAGAATTCTTGATTCTGGTTAAAAACCTTCACATTTAAACATGGGGTTAGCCCAGTATGTGAACAAATCCACCAACCCCCAGCCTCTGGCACAATCCAATTTTTGCCATGTAAGCGTAGGTTACTGATAGTCCGGGCACAGAGGGGAGTTTTATCACGTGGCACTGTGCCCAAACAGAGTCCCTGTCCCCAAACTTCATTCATTGTGAGGCCAACCTTGCGTTCTTCCCATCGGCATTGGGGCGGGTTCTGGCCTGAAGACAAGTGGTAAGAGACATTGAGGCCTATAGCCTCATAAAAGGGTGGGTGAAGATTATAACAAAGCCAACAGGACTGGGTCACGTTAGGGTTGGTATGGTTTAAGACCGTAAAGGCTGCATTCACTAAGGCCCATAGGGGGTCTTGAATTGTTGAGCTAATGGTAACAGCCAGAGGGCCAGGGGTCTCTGTCAATTTGCCTCTAAGGCTCGGAGTAGAGGAGATGTTAAATGTTCCCGGCGAGCTTGGTCTGAAGGTAGTTGGCTTGGGGGTCGCCTTGTGCCCCTGTAACGTTTTGATCAGATTGGGACCTAAACTATGTACCTGCACTGGCTCAATAACCTGTTTAATGATCAAAAGCTCGCCTGGGTAGGGGCCGGGCCAATTTACATGAAGCTGAAAACCCCAAGTCAGTCCTGAGGTCCAGCGGTTTTCTTTTTTCGCCCGTTCCTGGTTAAATTGTACTCGTACCTGAGGGCCATAGTGTCTACGGTCCTTGAAGGTGAAGCTAACTAGATCTCTGTTTCCGACATCCCACCTCTGGGGTCCATCACAAGAGGTCACACAACTCCAGCTCCTGCAATAATAGCTTTCTATGCCACCACAGGTTTTCCAGTTATTTCTTACATAGCCCGGGCAAGCCCAGAACCCCAACCTATGGTTTTTTATCCCATCCCTATAATACTTATCATAGAGACCGTCCTGCTTTGCGAAGAGGCTTGAGAGGTCGAAGTTCAGGTCCGGCCACCAGGTGTTCGGAGGGTGGATTCCTGATGTCTCATTGAGCAGCTCATGAGTTTGCCCATCGTTGAGTTTCCAGGTGATCTTAGCAGGTTGATGGGGGTTATGACTGGTCGCTCCTGGGTCGATGAGAGCTGCCATCAGCAGGAGAATTAGGAGGCCTCCCGGCGGGCGAGTTTCAGTTTCAAAGGATTTGACGGGTGAGGACTCGCCTTCCATTCTGCTCGTGCTTTTTCCTGTTCTTCCGGCGTGGCTTGCCGCACGTGATTGCAGTGAACCCAGGGTCCAATTCCGCCGACCTTGACAGCAGTAGGAGTGGTAAGGAGAACAACATAAGGGCCTTTCCATCTAGGTTCTAATACTCTAGATTGGTGTCGTTTTACCCAAACCCAATCACCTGGGCCAATATTATGTGAGGGAAGAGCCCTCTTGTTTTGGCCCTCGTGTATCTCTCGAATCAATTTCCAAACATGGTTATGCACCTTACTTAATGCCATCAGAGTTTGCTGGAATTGTCCCAAAGTAGGGGGTGGCAGGCATTTTCCTTCGAAAATAGGATACACAGGAGGGGGTCTCCCATATAAAATCTCAAAAGGAGTAAGATTCAGCTTATAAGGGGTGTTACGCGCCCGAAAGAGTGCAAAGGGAAGGAGGGTCACCCAGTCCCCGCCAGTCTCTATTGCCAACTTTGTCAAAGTTTCTTTTAGGGTCCGATTCATTCTCTCAACCTGTCCTGAGCTCTGGGGATTATATTCGCAATGTAACTTCCATTTCGTCCCCAGAGCTTGGGCCAGCCCTTGTACAATCTGGCTCACAAAGGCAGGTCCGTTATCAGAGCCCATAGTCACCGGCAGCCCATACCTAGGCACTATCTCCTCTAAGATCTTCTTAGCAACCACTATTGCTGTCTCTCCCTTAGTGGGGAAAGCTTCTACCCACCCCGAGAAGGTATCTACCAGAACCAACAGATAGCGATACCCGTACTTGCCTGGCCTTACCTCAGTGAAATCTATCTCCCAGTGTTGCCCTGGCTCCTCCCCCCGGTACCTCATTCCCGAGTGCTGCTTCTTCTCTGCCCTCATCAGCTGGCACGCTTCGCAGGCTTGAATTATCTCTCGTACAGCTGCATTTTGTCGAGGGAACCTCAGGCAGGCCGTCTGGAGAAGTGTTAGGGTCTTTTTTTCTCCCAAGTGGGTAGTTGTGTGCAGGTGTTCACACAGGTGATGACCCAGGGTGGCAGGCAATATCAGGTTGTTGTTTTGGTCCCGGTACCATCCATCTTGGTCATCCTTCTGGAGGGTGGCATCCTTGTTGATCCAAGCGAGATCAGGGAGGGAATAGTCGGGGACTGGCGGCAGAGTCCCCATACCAGGAGGTGGAAGTCCCACAGCTAATATGGGGGCAGCGTAGTCCCGGCTAGCCGCTTCTCGAGCGGCCGCATCAGCGGCACGATTGCCCCGCGCCTTAAGGTCTTCTCCTTTCTGGTGACCGGGGACATGTACTATTGCTACTGCCCGGGGCAGTTGGACAGCCTCCAGGAGCCTGCGGATCTCGGGCAGATTTTTGACCTCTTTTCCCTCAGCTGTCCGAAATCCCCTTTCTTGGTATATGGGACCTTGAATATGGGCAGTGCTGAAAGCATATCGGCTGTCAGTATAAATGGTGACTCTCTTCCCTTTGGCTTGCTCTAGAGCCTGTATTAGGGCAATCAATTCTGCTTTTTGCGCAGAAGTGTTTGGGGGAAGTGTCTCAGCCCATATCGTCTGCCCTGAATCATCAACTATGGCGGCTCCCGCCTTCCTTTGCCCATCTTTTACATAGCTGCTCCCATCGGTGAACCATACTAGCTCACTGTTGCTTAAGGGAACATCAGTTAAGTCTTTTCGTGCCGCCAGGGCCTCAGCCAGTATCTCATTGCAGTCATGGAGAGGGCGGTCCTTCTCTGGGTTAGGTAGGAGCGTGGCCGGATTTAGGAAGCAAGGGGTCTGAAAACGCACCCGTGGGGCATCGAGCAGCAAGGCCTGGTAGTGTGTCAAGCGGGCATTGGAGATCCACTTACCCGGCGGCTGCTTTAAAACCCCTTCGATGGCGTGGGGGGTGTACACCGAGAGTTGCTGTCCATACGTCAACTTGTCAGCGTCGCGGACGAGGAGGGCTGTAGCTGCAATGATGCGAAGGCAAGGGGGCCACCCAGCGGCCACCGGGTCTAATCGCTTTGAAAGGTATGCTACCGGCCGCTTCCATGGTCCCCATCGTTGCGTCAAGACCCCCTTTCTTATTCCTTGCTTCTCATCTACAAACAGCTGGAATGGCTTATTTGGGTTAGGCAGGGCAAGGGCTGGGGCTTCTAGTAGGGCCTGTCTAAGCGTCTGGAAAGCCTTTTTCATTGGCTCAGTCCAAGTCCAGTTTGGGGTCTCTTTACTTCCCTCATACAAGGGCCGGGCCTTCTCAGTAAACCCCATAATCCACAGTCTGCAATATCCAACAGTCCCCAGAAACTCTCTCACCTGGCGGGGGGTTTTGGGCTCTGGTATCTGCAATATTGTTTCTTTCATGGCCTGAGTTAGCCACCTTTGTCCCTGCCGGATCTTATACCCCAAATAGGTGACCTCTTGCCGGGCTATTTGTGCCTTCTTTGCGCTAGCACGATACCCCAAGATGCCTAGGGTCTGTAAGAGGTCCCCGGTGGCACGGCTGCATGCCTCCTCTGTGGTTCCAGCCAACATGAGGTCATCTACATATTGTAGCAGAATGACCTCTGGGTGGCAAGCCCGATATTCGCAGAGGTCCTCACTCAGAGCCTCATTAAACAAGGTAGGGGAGTTCTTGAACCCCTGTGGGAGACGGGTCCAAGTTAATTGTACTACCGGTTGGCCCTCCCCCTCAGTCCACTCAAAGGCAAATATCTCCTGGCTCTGGGCCGCCAGGGGTAGGCTGAAAAAGGCATCCTTCAAGTCCAACACAGTATACCAAGTGTACTCAGGCAGTAAACTGCTCAGGAGGGTATATGGGTTAGGGACAGTGGGGTGTATGTCACTCACCCGCTTGTTGACTTCTCGCAGGTCTTGGACAGGTCTGTAATCTGTCCCCCCTGGCTTCTTCACCGGCAGTAAGGGGGTGTTCCAAGGGGATTGGCATCGCCTGAGAATTCCGGCATCCATGAGACGTCGAATGTGGGGAGTGATCCCCCGCTGAGCTTCCTGGCTCATGGGGTACTGTTTCACCCTCACAGGAACTGCCTCTGCCTTTAGCTCGATGACGACCGGATGTCTCTGTTTGGCTAGTCCCATCCCTGCTGTTTCTGCCCAGGCCAATGGGTATTTATGGACCCACGGTTGTACATCTAGTGCTATGGTCTCTGAGGGCTTAGGCACAAAAAGTCTGTATTCATCTCTTAAGGCTAGGGACAAGACATGTATCTGTTGTCCAAGTCCATCCGTGACTGACATTCCCCCAGGGTCAAAATGGATCTGAGCATTAACTTTAGTCAACAAGTCCCGTCCAAGTAGAGGGGCTGGGCATTCTGGTATCACCAAAAACGAATGGGACACCTGGTGGGTCCCCAGATTTACTTTCCGTTCTGTGGTCCAACAATATCTTTTTGTCCCCGTGGCTCCTTGCACTAAGCTGGTTTTTTTAGACATTGGTCCCAGTTTTTTATTTAAAACAGAGTGTTGGGCGCCAGTATCTACCATGAAGCCAACGGGTTTCCCCTCCACATGTATGGTTACCCAGGACTCGGGGAGGGGCACCGAGTCTTGACTCCCCTAGTCACTGTCTTCCCCCGCATATAGAACTCGAGTTCCAGGGGAAATTTTCTCTCTCTGGGTCATTCCTCTCTTTGAGTCCCTCTTAGGGCACTCGTTTTTCCAGTGCCCCTGTTCTTTGCAGTAGGCGCACTGATCCTTCTTTAGGGCCTGCCTTTTTGGTTTTTCTTTTTCTCCCATCCGGGGGTCTCGAGGTTCCCTCAATTCTGTTCCGGCCTTTATCCCAGCAAAAAGGATCTGGGCTAGCTCCCTCTGGTTCTTCCGGTTTTCCCTCGCCCTATGTTCCCTATCTTCTTTCCTGATCTTCTCAGCTAATTCCCTTTCCTCCCGTCGAATTCGTTCTTCCCTTTCTTCTGGGGTCTCCCTATTATTAAATACCTTTTCAGCTACTTTCAGTAAATCCTGTATTGTCTGTTCTCCCAATCCCTCTACCTTTTGTAATTTTTTCCTAATATCTGGGGCTGCCTGATTTACAAACGCTAACAGAACTGCAGCGCGTGATTCCTCAGCCTGGGGGTCCATAGGTGTATATTGCCTGAAAGCTTCCATCAGCCTCTCTAGGAAGGCTGCTGGGCTCTCAGTGGGCTCTTGCCTTACTAGATTTACCTTTGCCAGATTCGTCGGCTTTCTTGCTGCAGCCCGCAGGCCAGCCATTAGAGTCTGGCGGTACACTCGGAGATGCTCCCTACCCTCCACCCGCTCAAAATCCCAGTTAGGCCGCAACAGAGGAAACCCCTCGTCCACGAGATGAGGCTGGGCGGTTGGTCTCCCGTCGGCCCCCGGGACCCGTTTCCGTGCCTCTGCCAGGATTCGCTCCCGTTCTTCCGTGGTGAAGAGCACCTGCAACAGCTGTTGACAATCGTCCCAGGTGGGGTTATGAGTGAACAAAATGGAATCTAAGAGGTCAATGAGGCCTTGGGGTTTCTCTGAGAAAGGAGGGTTCTGGGTTTTCCAATTGTACAGGTCACTCGTGGAAAAGGGCCAGTACTGATAGGTTCGCTCTCCGTCCGGGTTAGCTGGTCCCACTCGGACGGGGAGCGCCTGAACAGTGGATGAAGGTAACTCTGGGTCCCCAGGGTCTTGCCCACCTCTATCTCCCCTAGTTTTTTCCCAGGTCCCCAGTGCCGGTCCCCCCTCATGGTCAGTTCCCGTTGGCCCTTTTAAACCTCTCGGTTCACCCGTGGGAGCTTCTCTCCTCGGAGGGGGTTGCGAGGAGGGCACATATGGCGGAGGCCTTATCTCCGTTTCTAGATCTATCAGGTTTGGATAAGATGATTCCTGAAGGACTGGTTTTGGGTCTTCTTTCTTTTTGGTTTCCTCCGGGGGGATCTCCATCACCAGGACCTGTGAATTGGAGGAACTAGGAAGTGTATAAACAAAAGGTTTTAACCATTTAGGTGGATTTTCCACTAAATCCTGCCAGACCATGACATAGGGGACCTGATTCGGATGGCCCCAGGGATCAGGAGCCATAATCTTCTCCTTCACAGCCTGTATGATGGACGGTTGAAAGGTGCCTTCCGGAGGCCATCCTACCCGAAAGGCGGGCCACTCTGCAGAACAAAAAGTTATTAATTTACTTTTCTTGACTAGCAAAGACAAGTTATGGGCCCTGGCCCTGACATCCGAAAAATGGTCAGTCATGAGAGAAAGTGGGGTAGATTCTCTCTGACCCATGGTTAAAATAAATGGTAAGGAAGAAAGAGAGAGAAAGTCACTGAGAACGACCACCAAAAATCCTACCGGGAGTGGTGGCGGCCAAGAGGTTGGGCTTATGGTATGCTTTTGGAACTGTTTATGTGCCTACGTCGTTGCACGGAAGTTTTCTTGCTGGGGGCGGGCACCCTAGGGGTTTCTAGCCCGTTCCGTGACCCCCTTATCCTCTCACGGGAGTCTTCAAGTGGCAGGCGCCCTAATGGCCTTTAAGTGCCTGACCCGTGCCCACAAGAAGAATTTTAGGCCACGTCCTCAGTTAGGGATGTTAAAGGAGAGTTTCACCCGGTCAGGCTCTAGTTACTGAGGCTCACTTATTGTAGGGCCTTCAGAGTCCGCCAGAGTGTAGCCCTGGCCAGGATTCATCAATTGCCCCACAACCGTTCGCCTGTTCACTGAAACTCCCGAAAAGAAAAGGAGTGGAGGGGAGATCGGAGAAGAAGAGAAGGAGAATAAGTCAGAAGAGAAAAGAACGATGCCCCAGAAGAGAACGAGAATAGAGACAATGCCGGCACACACAAAAACACTGAGAGCCGAAGACAAACACACGGACAAACAAACGTCGGCCGACGACACAGCGCTGGATTTTCGGGCCCCCTGAATTTTACCTTACCGAATGGCGTCCGCTGTTCACCAGACTCGGGGTCGGGAGAGGAACTTTCTTCCGCGCGAAGTCGGCTGCCTCCCAGCGCGTCCGCTGGCCTTGGCCTTACGCCGGCTGGTCCCCCCCCTTTCTAGAAAGCCTTCCCTGCAGAGTCGGCTGCCTCCCAGCGCGTCCGCTGGCCTTGGCCTTACGCCGGCTAGTCCCCCTTTACAGAAAGCCTTCCTTCTGTGCCAGATACGCACCCTCCTGTTCCCCAACAGGGCCCTGAATTTACTGTGGTCTTTCCTGAGCACCGGTGTTATTATTTATCCTTCTCCCTTTGTCCTGGAAGCGTTCTCTTCTCCCGGTCAAGGGATCCCGGACGAGCCCCCAAATGTTATGCCCGATGTCCGAATCCCCGAGCGGGAAGAGAGAAGGCTTCCAAGGCAATGCAACTCGCAAAAAAGGGAAGTTTATTACTGACTCGAGCCAGGGCCTTCTGCCTCCGCCATCACAGTGGTGCAGGGTCAGAAAAGCCCTGAGCCCAAGCTGTTACAGAAATTTATAAGACATGCATAATCAATTAGTAGCTGGCTTAAGCGGATTGGTTACATGTTTACAAAGCAATTCTATTGGTACAGACTTTCGCGGGCTTTTTCAAACCTGGGCTTTCGCGGGCTTTCTCAAACCTGGGCTTTCGCGGGCTTTTCAGCTTTCCCCTTTGTCTCTTACTGGGCGCATATTGATTGGCTGGCTTCAGGTTACCTGATGGGGGTGGGGAATCTTACCATTTCGGGGAAAGCTAAAACTTAGGTCCAGGCTGCCTGTCATGGAATTAACCCTGGCAGCCTCACAATATTGAGTGCAGCACTTTCAGAGCATCATCTTTTAGGATTTGAAATAGCTCAACTGGAATTCCATCACCTCCCCTAGTTTTGTTTGTAGTGATGCTTCCTAAGGCCAACTTGACTTCCCATTCCAGGATGTCTGGCTCTAGGTGAGTGATCACACCATCGTGGTTATCTGGGTCATGAAGATCTTTTTATATACTTCTTCTGTGTTTTCTTGCTTATCTTCTGCTTCTGTTAAGTCCACACAATTTCTGTCCTTTGTTATGCCCACTTTTGCATGAAATGTTCCCTTGGTATCTCTAACTTTCTTGAGGAAATCTCTAGTCTCCCTGTTCTCTTATTTTCCTCTATTTCTTTGCACTGATTACTTAGGAAGGCTTTCTTATCTCTCCTTGCTATTCTTTGGAACTCTGCATTCAAATGGGTATATCTTTCCTTTTCTCCTTTGCCTTTCACTTCTCTTCTTTTCTCAGCTATTTGTAAGGCCTCTTCAGACAGCTCTTTTGCCTTTTTGCATTTCTTCTTCTTGGGGATGGTCTTGATCAGTGCCTCCTCTACAATGTCACGAACCTCCATCCATAGTTCTTCAGGCACTCTGTCGATCAGATCTAATCCCTTGAGTCTATTTGGCACTTCCACTGTATTATTGTAAGGGATTTGATTTAGGTCATAACTGAATGGTGTAGAGGTTTTCTCTACTTTCTTCAATTTAAGTCTGAATTTGGCAATAAGGAGTTCATGATCTGAGCCACAGTCAGCTCCCGGTCTTGTTTTCACTAACTGTATAGAGCTTCTCCATCTTTGACTGCAAAGAATATAATCAATCTGATTTCAATATTGACCATCTGGTGATGTCCATGTGTAGAATCTTCTCTTGTGTTGTTGGAAGAGGGTGGTTTTTATGACCAGTATGTTCTCTTGGCAAAACTGTTAGCCTTTGCCCTGCTCATTTTGTAACCCAAGACAAAATTTTCTTGTTACTCTCAGTATCTCTTGACTTCCGACTTCACATTCCAAACTTATATGATGAAAAAGACTTTTTTTGGTATTAGTTCTAGAAGGTCTTGTAGGTCTTCATAGAACCATTCAACTTCAGCTTCTTTGGCATTAGTGGTTAAGACATAGACTTGGATTACCCTGATACTGAATGGTTAGTTTGGAGACAAACAGAGATCATTCTCTCGTTTTTGGGATTGCACCCAAGTACTGCATTTTGGACTCTTTTGTTGACTATGAGGGCTACTCCATTTCTTCTAAGGGATTTTTGCCCACAGCAGTAGATATAATGGTCATTTGAATTAAATTCTTCCATTCCAGTCCATTTTAGTTGACTGATTCTTAAAATGTCGATGTTCACTCTTGCCATCTCCTGTTTGACCACTTCCAATTTACCTTGATTCATGGACTTAACATTCCAGTTTCCTATGCAATATTGCTCTTTACAGCATCAGATCTTGCTTCCACCACCTGATGCATCCACAAGTGTGTATTGTTTACGCTTTGGCTCAGCCTCTTCCTTCTTTCTGGAGATATTTCTCTGCTCTTCTCCAGTAGCATTTTGGGCACCTACTGGCCTGGGGAGTTCATATTTAAGTGTCATATCTTTTTGCCTTTTCATACTATCCATGGGGTTCTCAAAGCAAGAATACTGAAGTGGTTTGATATTACCTCCTCCAGTGGACCACATTTAGTCAGAACGCTCCACCATGACCCAACTGTCTTGGTGACCTTACATGGCATGGAAGCTTTAGAGGAAGACAGGAATATAGTTGATGAGTACTCATACTTAACCTTTGAAAAAGTAAAAACTGGTTAAGAATTTATTTCTATCCTGTTATAAGAAAGCAGTGTTTTCAAGATTTTGTAGATAGGAAGCTTTCTTTTTTGTCTTTGTGAACTGCACAAAAAAATTACAAGACCTATGTTTCATTTACTGCAAACATTTTTGGAGAGATCTGTTCAGTTTTCAGTGACTTTCTTAACTGCCCCCTCTTAATTTATGGTAGGTGTGTGGCTCCCAGCAGTTGTTTTTGTATAAGATAGTAACTCTGCCCTTAGCCTTTGGTTTGATTTTGTTGGTGAGAATTTGACTCAGGTTGACCTAGTCCATTCACTGGAAACTTAGAACAAGAGTTGAGGAGCACATTCCTCTCATGGACCTGTTAACTCAAGCTGGGTAGCTGTGGACAGTCATGTTCTGCATTGCAGGTCGTGAGCAGAGAGGAGAGCAGTGCAGGAGTGGAGAAAGCAGAGAAGGAGTCAGTGGCCAGAGCAGAGACCTGGGAGAGAGCTTCCTGTCTGAGTTATGAGAAGTTTTCTAGTTTCTGGAGCTAGTTCTTCTTGAAGTCAGGCTGTGGGTCTGTCCTTGTGTTAGGTAGTTCTTCACATTTATCAAAATGTTCTCTTTTTTGCTTAATTTAACCATGTATTATAGAGGACCTGAAAAATGTGGCATTCATGAGTGACTTAACTGTACAATAAACCTTAAACTAGTTCTTATCCCAAAGGTTTCAGTATTAACCTGGTATGAACTATTATGGTTTTTCTGATGTTGGTGCGGCTACATCACTGTGTGCTGTGTGACAAGTTTTCTTTCTTTCTTTCTCTTTTTTAAACATTTTACTTTTCTCCTTTTAACACAGAAAGTTTGCTTAGCCTTCATTCATATGTTTATCACTTTTGTTGTTGTTCAGTCCTGCAGTCATGGACTACAGCATGACAGGCTTCCCTGTCCTTCACTATCTCCTGGAGCTTGCTCACACTCATGTCCATTGAGTTGGCGATGCCATCCAATGATCTCATCCTCTGTCATCCCCTTCTCCTCCTGCTTTCAATCTTTACCAGCAGCAGGGTCTTTTCCAATGAGTCAGCTCTTTGCATCAGGAGGCCAAAGTATTGGAGCTCCAGCTTCAGCATCAGTCCTTCCAATGGATATTCAAGACTTATTTCCTATCACTTACATATTACATTCTCTTTGGTTGTTCTGAGACAATTAAAAACCTGTTCCTTTTGACACCAATGCAGTCATGAACACAAACAAATTTGGTCACTGGTCACCCTAAATATGCTTATATTAATTTTTTAAAAGAGTAACTTGTAAATTCTTTTGGAGAAACAACATACATTCTTTTAGAAAAGCACTGACTAATGGACTGTGTGGCAAGAACATCTTTTAAAATGTCCTCAGGCAAGGACTGTCCTCAGCATTGCTTTTTAAAAAAAATTTTTTTATTAGTTGGAGGCTAATTCCTTCACAATATTTCAGTGGTTTTTGTCATACATTGACATGAATCAGCCATAGAGTTACACGTATTCCGCATCCTGATCCCCCCTCCCACCTCCCTCTCCACCCGACTCCTCTGGGTCCTCCCAGTGCACCAGGCCCAAGCATCTGTCCCATGCATCCCACCTGGGCTGGTGATCTGTTTCATCATAGATAATATACATGTCATTCTTTCAAAACATCCCACCCTCACCTTCTCCCACAGAGTTCAAAAGTCTGTTCTGTACTTCTGTGTCTCTTTTTCTGTTTTGCATATAGGGTTATCATTACCATCTTTCTAAATCCCATATATATGTGTTAGTATGCTGTAATGTTCTTTATCTTTCTGGCTTACTTCACTCTGTATAATGGGCTCCAGTTTCATCCATCTCATTAGAACTGATTCAAATGAATTCTTTTTAACGGCTGAGTAATATTCCATGGTGTATATGTACCACAGCTTCCTTATCCATTCGTCTGCTGATGGGCATCTAGGCTGCTTCCATGTCCTAGCTATCAGCATTGCTTTTTGTTCACAATAAAACCAGGTCACGACAACAAGCAAGGCCAGAGGTGTCAATGCTCTTGGCCTCTAGACCCTGGCTCCTAACTTGACTTCTGTGAGAGGTCCTCTTTGCACAAAGGCCCATTATTCTCTGCAGTCCTCCTATATGTCACCCCCCAACTTGAGGTGCGGAAGCCTGGTGTTGGATACTACAGCACCATTATCACTTGGCAGATCTCCAGAAGTTATCCATGGTGAGCTAGTCAAGTCCAGGCAGGAAGGCTCAGCCCAAGTACCACTGGATCAGTTTCCAGCTCCTGACTTTAGTTCATTCGTACAAAAGGTGAGGCCAATAATACTTATTAAGCATAAATAGGCATACTTTGGAATTTACGTAGTTTATTTACTTAAATAAAGTCCATGTAATCAGCTGTCACTAGTAAGGATTTTATTGGACATACCCACAGGGATATTTGCTTTACTAGTGTATTGCTTTAGTCATGCTATTGTGTTGGGTCATCCACTGGGACTCCCTTAGAGGTCTGCCTTTGCATTGAACTGAACAGAATGGAAAAGGCAGAAGTTCATAATCTGGAGAATGAGTTTGTACTGTTTCATCATCTCAGAAAGTTCTAAATCTGCCCTCTCTTCTTCCAGTTTTTGTCCATATGTTCTGCTGCTACTCATCTGTGCTAGATTTGCCTGAAAGATCAAATTAGATGACAGTAACAGGGTGTGTTTTCATAATCTTAATTTTCAAATACAGCTATAAATGACACCTTTTAGTCTTGTAAAACTGCCTCTTCAAAATCCTGCCAACCAGTTGAAGTGGTGTGCTCATTTTAGCAATGGGGACATGTTTCCAGAAAGACTGCTACAACAATGCTTCTACAACCTACCTGCTGTCTCCTTCTTTTTCTCTTTCCAACCCTCTTTCCAATTTGGAACAAATTCAGCAGTTTCACAATTCATGCACATCCCCATTCTGTGAAAAGAAGGAAAAAGCTTTTATCCAAATTAGTTGAATGTGACAATTCATATTCAAAATGTCTACAGAGATAGTTTCTCAGGTAATTTGAATCAAATATTTATACTATGGCTTATTTATTATTTATACTTTTGTTTTAAACTTTGAAAAGGTTTGTATGTTTAGTCGAACTTGGGGCTGTCATTCCTTGTCAAAAAGACTCTAGATAGCTATATTTTATGAAGTTTTACTTTTTTTTTATGGATGGGGAAAGAGCAAACAAAATTAGATTGCTAGAAAGCTAAGGTCAAAAATAACTAAGGGAATTTTGAAGGCTGCCCAGATGAGATGGCACAAAAAGCAACTATAGAGGTGGGCTGGGGGCTATGAATGATGGCCAAGGACTAAACAACGTAGTAAGGGCTGGTAAGCAGGGAATAAGTGGGGAAATGGGGGTGGAGCTGTTGGGGTGACAGCCTGGTGAGCAGGACCACTTAAAGAGGTGAATAGGAAGTCCCCTCTTCCTTAAGGCTCATATCACAGGTGCAGAGAGCCCCGGCTTCCTTGAAAAGCCCTGAGTTGTTAAGGGAGGAGGCAGTAACTAAACTCTCAGGATTCGTCTTGCAGTTCATACCCTCCCATTGTCCTAAGTGACAGAACTGATTGCATTCTGTGGAAATTCAGTACTTCTTGTGTCATGGGTCTAGATCACCTCCCCAAGTTTTCAAAGTTGGCATACAGAAAGGCAGTGCCGGATGTAGCAGAGTGGAGGGATAATGGAGTGAATCCATGTGGAAGGAGAAGTTAGAAGTTCCACAGCACTGGGAAGGTTCCAGGCGTATTTTGCTACAATAAAGGACTTGTCTGTTTAAGAAGGGGAGCCAGATAATGTTTCCTGCTCAGATGTTCTTTCTTGATTCCAGATGCCACGGAGAGGAGACCTTGAATTACTTGTGTACTGAACTGGCTTAAAGGCTCTCTGAGCAATGACGGATTATGAAGGTGATGGCAAAATTAGAGTAAAGGAGTGTCCTAGATGAAGCGCAGTAATTGGCTCAGAGCAAACTGGTCAGCATGAAAATGATCTTTGGATACACCATTAACGTGTTTTCCATCCTTTAGTCATTTTGCTTACTTAAAGTCTTCATTTTATATTTCATTTTCACTATTTTATAACTAGTAATAGTTTTCAGTCAATTATTTTTATAAATTCCAATATGTTGAAATAAACTAAATTCCAGCCATTGATGGGTTATTGAAATAAATTATGTAAGTTGACAACAAAGTAAGCTTGTTCCAATTTCTGCAGAAAAAATTATATTTATATACATCAAAAAGAATGAGAAAGACTAGATATTAAACTGCTCACAATAGTTGCCCCTCTCACTCATTCAGGTCTCTGCTGCGATGTTCTTCCTCAGAGAGTCCTTCCCAGACTCTATATAACAAAGCTTTAATTTTCTTCCTGGTTCTTTTTGTTCCTTGGCATTATGCTTGCTTATCAGTTTAGTACCTGTCTTTCCCTAGACTATGTAGCTCCAAACTACAAAGGGATTTTGTTTTTCTTGTTTTCTTTCTCCTGTTTTCTGTCCTAGTGCTTAGATAGTGCCTGGAACTCTGAAATGTTTGTTGTACTGATGATGGAAGATGAATGAATGAACTTACATAAATGGAAAATGCTGCTAGCATAGTGTTAGAACAATGGTGCTTCCTTTAGGTTCAGAGTAGGATCATGCTTCAACTGGCTTTGTTTACTAATTAAATAGGATGCTTAAGTCAGCCAAGGGAAGGATTTTCTGAGAATATAAGGACCTAGTCATGCTTTGAATTGTGTCCAGCTGGGGCACCAAGCTATGAGCCACCCACTGTGATACTCACTTGAACTCCAATCATTTGGGCAAAGTGAGACTTGTGATTCCTTGTCGTCGAGGTGTCACCGCGGGAGTGTGAAGCTGTCTTATGGTGCACAGTACAAGGAACCTGGTGCCCCGCACCTCCTCCAGCACTGTAGTCGTTTATTTATTAATTGGCTAGGATTTCCTTCAAGGCTTTGGAAACAGTGACAGCACAGCTGAGTGATTCAAATCACAGGATTTACTTTGCGTGTTCCTGTTTCTTAATCCTTACCCACTAAGGCCAGCCAACTGTATGTATCTGTTTCATTGTTTCAAACATGAAGGGATATTAATGCTTCCTGGAACCTGAAGAACATTATATGAAGTAATTAGTTCATGTTTCAAATTGTTTCACATTTATCAGTATCATTATTTTGAAATAGACTCCTTCAAAGAGTCAGAGAATGCTATATGTCAAAAATACAAAGCTTATAACTTGTCTTCTTGCTCATTTACTCCCCTCAGGAATGGGCCTGCCCTATGGAACTTACTTATTCAGAAGTGTTTGTTGAGCTTTCACTGGATACAGTGCCCTGTTGGGTATTATCTGAGAAGAGAAAGAAGGTAGAGACTTCTTCATGCCCTACAGGAGGATCCATTTATTTGAAAGGGTCTCTGGAGTAGACAGAAACATTCTTAACAATGCATATTTCTGATAATGTATTTGTTCGTGGCTTACTAATGGATCTGATAGATCACTAATCCTGAAAGGAAAGATTCTGGAGTTCATATCTAATACTGACTCTTCAAATCCCTTGGGTAATCCCCTCAGTCTATGGTGTCTGAGGTCTCTAGGGAACCAAAGACAGAAGAATATTCCTTAGCTGGTCCTTGCATTCACATGTCACTGCCATCATGCCCAAATGCCTTTACAACAGTAAAGGTGGTTGAAGATTTAATCAACATCCTTGTTTCCAATAAAACTTTTGTGGCTAGGATCAGTTCAACAATTTTTTTGTTTGTTTTTTAACTTCCATAAAACAACTTACCAAAATTAACATTGTTAATAGGCATTTTCAGTGTGGTAAAGAACTATAAGTGATTCCTAGTTTTAGCTTCATGTTACTATTAGCAGTAGTTAGATCCCTTTCATAGATCACAACCTTTTTGTGGCAAAGGGCTTTGCATAACTCAATGAGGCTATGAGCCATGCTGTGCAGGGCCACTCAAGATGGACGAGTCATAGTGGAGAATTCGGACAAACCGTGGTCCACTGGAGAAGGAAATGGCAACCCACCCCAGTATTCTTGCATGGAGAACCCCAAGGACAGTATGAAAAGACAAAAATATATGGCAGCAAAAGATGAGCTCCCCATATCAGAAGGTGTCCAATATGCTACTGGGGGAAGAACAAAGGGCAATTACCAATAGCTCCAGTAGGAATGAAGTGGCTGGGCCAAAGTGGAAACAACACTCAGATGTGAATGTATCTGGTGGTGAAAGTAAAGTCCAGTGCTACAAAGAACAGTATTGCGTAGGAGCAATATTGCATAGGAATGTTAGGTCCATGAATCAAGGTAATTGGATATGGTCAAGCAGGAGATGGCAAGATTGAACATTAACATCTTAGGAATCAGTGAACTAAAATAGACAGGAATGGGAGAATTTAATTCAGATGACCATTATATCTACTATTATGGGCAAGAATCCCTTAAAAGAAATGGAGTAGCTCTCTTAGTCAACAAAAGAGTCTGAAATGCAGTATTTGGGGGCAATCTCAAAAACAACAGAATAATCTTGATTTGCTTTCATGGCAAACCTTCAATATTATAGTGATGCACGACTATGTCCCAACTACTAATGCCAAAGAAGTTGTAGTGGGCTGGTTCTATGAAGAGCTACAACACCTTCCAGAACTAAACAGAAAAAAAAAAATGTCCTTTTCATCAGAGGGGACTGGATGCAAAAGTAGGAAGTTAAGAGATACCTGGAAGAACAGGCAAGTTTGGCCTTGAAGTAAAAAATTAAGTAGAGGAAAGGCTAAAAAGCAGGGCAAAAGAATTTCATCAAGAGAATATTCTGGTCATAGCCAACATCCCTTTCCAAAAACACAAGAGACAAGTCTACACATGGATATCACCAGATGGTCAATATCAAAATCAGATTGATTATATTCTTTGCAGCCAAAGATGGAGAAGCTCTATAAAGTCAGTGAAAACAAGACCTGGAGTTGATTGTGGCTCAGAGCCTGAGTTCCTTATTGAAAAATTCAGGCTTAAATGGAAGAAAATAGGAAAAACCACTGGGCCATTCAGGTATGACCTAAATCAAATCCCTTATGATTAGGCAGTGGATGTGATAAATATATTCAAGGGATTATATCTGGTAGACAGAGTGTCTGAAGGACTGTGGAGGAAAGTTTATAGCATTGTACATGAGGCAATGACCAAAACACGCCCCCTCCCCCCAAAAAAAATGCAAGAAGGCAAAATGGTTGTCTGAGGAGGCTTTACAAATAGCTGAGGAAAGTAAAGAAGCAAAAGACAAGGGAGAAAGGGAAAAATATACTCAGCTGAATGCAGAGTTCCAGAGAATAGCAAGGGGAAAATGATAAGGCCTTCTTAGGTGAACCATGCAAAGAAATAGAGGAAAACAATTAGAATGGGAAAAGCTAGAGGTTTCTCTAAGAAAATTGCAGATATCAGGGACATATTTCATTTAAAGATGGGCACAATAAAGGACAGAAAAGGCAAGGACTTAACAGAAGCAGAAGATATGAGGAAGAGTTGACAAGAATACACAGGACAACTATACAAGAAAGATCTTAATGTCCCAGATAACCACGATGGTGTGGTCACTCATCTAGAGCCAGACATCCTGGAGTGTGAAGTTGAGTGAGCCTTAGGGAACATTACTACAAACAAAGCTGGAGGAGGTGATGGAGTTCCAGCTGAGCTATTTACAACTCCAACAGATGATGCTGTGGAAGTGCTGCACTCAATAATTCAGCAAATTTGGAAAACTCAGCAGTGGCCACAGGACTGGAGAAGGTCAATTACCATTCCAATAGCAAAGAAGAGCTATGCCAAAAAACATTCATTTCACAACGCTCATCTCACATGCTACCAAGGTTATGCTCAAATCCTTCTAGTTGGACTTCAGTGGTAGGTGAACTGAGTATTTCCAGGTGTACAAGTCAGGTTTTGATGGAGCAGAGGAACTGGAGATCAAATTGCCAATATTTGTTGGATCATGGAGAAAGCAAGGGAATTCCAGAAAAACATCTACTTCTGCTTCACTTACTCTAAAGCATTTGACTGTGTGGATCATAAATGGTGGAAAATTCTTAAAGAGATGGGAATACCAGACCACCTTACCTGTCTTCAGAGAAACCTGTGTGCAGGTCAAGAAGCAACAGTTAGAACTGGACATCTACCTGGTTCAGTATTGGGAAATGAGAATGACAAGGCTGTATGTTGTCACCCTGCTTATTTAACTTCTGTGGGGAGTACATCATGCAAAATGAATGCAGGACTGAATGAATCACAAACTAGAATCAGGATTGCCAGGAGAAATATCAACAAACTGAGATATGAAGATGATACAGAAAGTGAAGAGGAACTGAAGGACCTCTTGGTGATGGTGAAGGATGAGAGTGAAAAAGCTGACTTGAATCTCACCATTCAAAAAACTAAATTCGTGGCATCTAGTCCCATCACTTCATGGCAAATAGAAAGGGAAAAAATGGAAACAGTGACAGATTTTATTTGCTTGGGCTACCAAACCATTGCAGATGGTTACTGAAGCCCTGAAATAGAAAGGTGCTTGCTCCTTGGAAGGGAAGCTTTGACAGACCTAGACAGCATATTCAAAAGCAGAGACATCATTTTACTGACAAAGTGCATATAATCAAAGATATCGTTTTTCCAGTAGTTATGTATGGATGTGAGAGCTGGACCATAAATGAAGGTTGAGCACTGAAGAACTGATTTGTCATGCTGTAGAAGATTTTGAAAGTCTCTTTGATTGCAAGGACTTCAAACCAGTCAATCCTAAAGGAAATGAACCTGGAAGAAATGAACATTGACATCCTAAAGGAAATCCAAAAGGAAATGAACATTGAAAAGACTGTTTCTGAAGCTGAAGCTCCAGTACTTTGGCCACCTGATGTGAAGAGCCACCTCATCAGAAAAGCCCCTGATGCTGGGAAAGACTGACTGCAAAAGGAGAAGCGGACAACAAAGGAAGAGATGGTTAGAATCACTGACTCAATGGAGCTGAATTAGAGCAAACTTCAAGAGATAGTGAAGGACAGGGAAGCATGCTGCAGTCCTGGGGTGGTAAAGAGATGACATGACTTAGTGATGAACAACAACAACAAGAAAAGAATTATAACTATTGGGAAGCTCTTGGATTCAGGAAAATATGCTTGTTATTTCTCTAGATAGTAGAAGTATGAAGAGTTAAAGGAGGTTGAAAGTATTTTCTTTTAGGATTTTCCGGGCTTGGCTTGGATAAACTTTAAGGCACATGACATGAGTTTCTCATGTCCATGCTGTCTCAAAAGCCCTGTGTGTATCAAAGATCAATACCTAACTTGCATTTCTGAGCTTCTAAGGAGGGTAGGAATGCAGCAGAAAATTATAGTAATCACAATGATATCTGACACATTTGATTGCTAAAATATACAACTTGTGCTTTATTCATTTTACCATCATGACTCATATGTGGGGTAGAAACTATTATTCACCATTTCACAGATGAGGACACGGGGATTTAGTTGGGTGAGACAATTTGCCCTGAATTGTACTGTAGTAGGAATTAGAACTGAGGTTTTAACTTGAGTCAGTTCGACTTTGGAACCTCAGGCTTTCAGTCACTATGTGTGTGTCTAGACACCTCTAGCTGGTTGTACTTTTGGGAATTAAATGTACAATAAGAGTTTAGAATGATGCCATTAAAACTTTATTTAGTGGAGGTGTGAGAGATGCTGCAGTTGAATGCTATTTATAATATATCATAATCTGTATGTTTTTTTGCTATATCTTTAAATATTAATGTCAATTTTTTAGATTTAAAAAAATAAAAAAAGCATACACATAATGGGATATTATTCAGCCATAAAAAGAAGAAAGTAATTCCATTTACAACAGTATGAATGGATCTCAAGTACATTATTCAGAGTGAAAGTAGTAGAGAGAAAGACAAATGCTATATGATCTCACTCATGTGTGGAATTTAAAAAGAGGTGAGGGGTGAAAGGAATAGGTGGAAATGATCAAAAGGTAGAAATCTCAGTTATAAAATATATCCTAGGGGTGTAATGTACATGAGTGACTTTAGTTAATAATACTGTATTGTATATTGAAAGGTGCTAAGAAAGTAGATTTTAAAAGTGCTCATCACAAGGAAAAAACATGCAAAAAACCCCTGAAATTAAAAAATTAAAAAAATCCACATCTTTATAGAGTTCATAACCAAATCCTTTATAAAATATTCCAAAGGGGAGCATTTTTCATTCTATCATTGTCAGGTTAAACTTTGCATTTAATTTATTCTCTGCTCATCTGTTGATCATGAATGTGAGAGAGAATTTTTAGACTGTTGTATTATAGCAAACAAACAGTATGATATCAAGGGGATTCTCATTATCCCAAATCCAATTCCATGTTTTTTGTTTTGCAAAACCTGTAAGAAAGGAATTGTGCCAAATAATTTTACTTCTTATCATACTTGTCTCAGAATCTTAGATGTATTTTTTAAAATAATTTTAAGAGTTTGAAATTAACTTCTCACATTACCTGCAATGTCTGATCCTCTTCCTCCTTTCTGTACACATTTCTGTGCACATTTCTCAGGTCCTATTACTTAAAGTTTTAAAATTACCTATTGTTTCTCATGACCTATTTCTATTTTAGTGTTTACTATAGCTGTAGTATGTTTCTAGAATCTCTTAGGTCTCAGAATATGAATAAAAAGTTAATAAAAATAAGTTATTATGTTGGGAGCTACAAGTTAGTTCCATCCTAAGATTGTCATTCTACAATTCAGACTGTTAGAGAACAGTATACTGGATACAAAGTCTGGGATAACAACAGAAATACAATACAGAAATTTACATTAGGAAATCTAACATATTTACAAATGGAGGATTTAAGTAAGAAGTTCATGAAAAATAGAGGATACATTCTGAAAAATATTTTACAACTCTGAGTCACTTAAAAGAGACTACAAAAAGCTACAGCTTTGACACCA
The DNA here is from genome assembly GCF_963930625.1 of Muntiacus reevesi. Taxonomy (NCBI): domain Eukaryota; kingdom Metazoa; phylum Chordata; class Mammalia; order Artiodactyla; family Cervidae; genus Muntiacus; species Muntiacus reevesi. The sequence goes on along the minus strand of NC_089249.1, from coordinate 63,617,593 downwards.
TTCCTTATTCTTACATGTCATTGTAACATTACATAGTATGCTGTGACCTACTGATTTTAATGTTACTGTTATCCCTTTTGTCCAAAAAGTCTCCTCTTTTCCATGTATACTCAATTGTATGTATTCATTAAGACTCAGTTTGATTAATTGAGAAAAATGTAATGAAACTCAGATTTTATTTCCCCTTTCATCTTTCTCAACTACTTCAATTCTCTCTGACCTTCTTTTCTATACCTGTAGTTGGTAATACACAATTTAAGACATAACCCTGTAATTTGCTAGTTTTCTGTTACTGAACATTATTTCACCTGCTTTACAGTCCTCCTCCAACTGGGTAGTGAGTTTGTGAGATAGTATATGACCATCTCTTTGAGTCCCCATCATAGCACTGAAGGACATCACAGGGACTTATGAAGGAAGAAATGGGCTCAATACTCTTAGGGTCAAGCCATTTGCATCTCAGCCTTGTCTTGATGTGGGGATTCCCAATTTATCTCCCAAGAGGGGAGCATTTTTTGAGTGTTAAGATTTTTCCTGCCTCTGCATCCTCATGGGAGGATGGGAGGAAAAATGGCTTTTCTGACAGGTGAAATAGCAGACTATTGGATGACCTGAAGCATATGTGGAGCCCTGCTTGTCTTTTGTTCTTCAAGGGTGGGAAGCTGATTGTGATCCTCCATGTGTCTGGCTAGAGATGAGCTCTCTGAAGAACCCACTGTCCTAGGTACTTTCCAAAACCTAGACTTGAGGGAGAAGAAATAGGGTTATGATTCTGATTATAAGTTAATTGAACATTTCTAATCCAGCTTGAATAGGAAGACCTTGTACTTTGGACGGTGAAGGCAATGCTACATATATATGATTTTATTTATTTACTTATGGTGAAGTCTCTTGTTGCATGGGCTTCTCGCTAGTTGTGGTGAGTGGGAGTTACTCTTTGCTGTGGTGCATGGGTTTTTCACTGCGGTGGGCAGGTTTATCATTGTGGTAGCTTCTCGTTGTGGAGCACAGGCTCTAGGGCATGCGGGCTTTAGTAGCTGCAGCACACAAGCTCAGTAGTTGCTCTCCTGTGCTCTAGAGCACAGGCTCAATAATTAGGATCTTCACAGATCAGGGAGAGAACCCAGTTCTCCTGCATTGTCAGGCGGATTCTTTACCACTGAGCCACCATGGAAACCCTGGCAATGCTATATTTTAATATACATTTTTTTCTTATATATCTTTTTCTGACTTGCTTAGTAAATAAAGAAGGAATATATACATACATTGTTCAGTTCAGTTCAGTTCAGTTCAGTCGGTCAGTCGTGTACAACTCTTTGCGACCCCATGAATCGCAGCACGCCAGGCCTCCCTGTCCATCACCAACTCCCGGAGTGTACTCAAACTCATGCCCATCGAGTTGGTGATGCCATCCAGCCATCTCATCCTCTGTCATCCCTTTCTCCTCCTGCCCCAATCCCTCCCAGCAACAGGGTCTTTTCCAATGAGTCAGCTCTTCTCATGAGATGGCCAAAGTACTGGAGTTTCAGCTTCAGCATCAGTCCTTCCAATGAACACCCAGGATTGATCTCCTTTAGGATGGACTGGTTGGATCTCCTTGCAGTCCAAGTAACTCTCAAGAGTCTTCTCCAACACCACAGTTCAAAAGCATCAATTTTTCAGCGCTCAGCTTTCTTCACAGTCCAACTCTCACATCCATACATGACCACTGGAAAAATCATAGCCTTGACCAGATGGACCTTTGTTGGCAAAGTAATGTCTCTGCTTTTTAATATGCTATCTAGGTTGGTCATAATTTTCCTTCCAAGGGGTAAGCGTCTTTTAATTTCATGACTGCAGTCACCATCTGCAGTGATTTTGGAGCCCCCCAAAATAAAGTCTGACACTCTTTCCACTGTCTCCCCATCTATTTCCCATGAGGTGATGGGACCAGATGCCATGATCTTAGTTTTCTGAATGTTGAGCTTTAAGCCAACTTTTCTACTCTCCTCTTTCACTTTCACCCAGAAGCTCTTTAGTTCTTCTTCATTTTCTGCCATAAGGGTGGTGTCATCTGCATTTCTGAGATTATTGATATTTCTTCCGGCAATCTTGATTCCAGCTTGTGCTTCTTCCAGCCCAGCATTTCTCATGATGTACTCTGCATATAAGTCAAATAAGCAGGGTGACAATATACAGCTTTGATGTATTCCTTTTCCTATTTGGAACCAGGCTGTTGTTCCATGTCCAGTTCTAACTGTTGCTTCCTGACCTGCATACAGGTTTCTCAAGAGGCAGGTCAGGTGGTCTGGTATTCCCATCTCCTTCAGAATTTTCCACAGCTTACTGTGATCCACATATTCAAAGGCCGTACATCGTTAGCACCTTCCAATTCATAGCAGCTATATATAGGTTTTCTTCAAGGGAGTTTTCTTCTTTAATATAAAGATTCTATGCTTATTTCAAAATGGAGTTCATAAGTCATTAATTTTGGAATAAAATAAAACTTGTACTATCTTAAATTTCATATTCACTTAATATCTAAAACATACTTTCTCATATGCAACTATTATAGTTTATGAACTATTAAGAACAGGCCTAATGCTACTTTCCTTTTTTTTCCCCATTTATTTTTATTAGTTGGAGGCTAATTAAGAAACAAAGGGAGAGGGGGGGAGGAGCCAAGATGGCGGAGGAGTAGGACGGAGAGACCACTTTCTCTCCTAGAAATTCATCAAAAAAATAACTGAACGCAGAGCAAACTTCACAAAACAACTTCTGATCGCTAGCTGAGGTCATCAGGCGCCCAGAAAAGCAGCCCATTGTCTTCGAAAGGAGGTAGGACAAAATATAAAAGATAAAAAGCGAAACAAAAGAGCTAAGGACGGAGATCCGTCCCGGGGAAGGGACTTAATAGAGGACGTTCCCAGACACCGGGAAACCCTCGCTCTGGCGGGCCTGGGGGAAGTGTTGGAATCTCAAGAGTTTGAATCTGACTGGGAGGGATACAATAAATAAAACCCACAGATTAAGAGCCTAAAAGCAACTCCCAGCAGAAAAGTACCCCAGACGCCCGCATCCGCCACCAGCAAGTGGGGACGGAACGGAGAGGAGCGGGCGGCATTACTTGGGGCAGGGTCCGGGCCTGAGCGCCCTGAGGACAATCAGAGGGAGCTTTTGTGAGTTGCCAACTTGAACTGTGGGAGAGCAAAAGAGACAGAAAATTAACCGGCCCGAACACACTGCCGGCCGTTCGCAGAACAAAGGGACCGAGATTCTGGGCGGCCGAAGCCCGCCGGGAGGGTCGTGGCGAGACGGAGGGCGCGGGCGCCCGACCGGCGCGGGCGGGAGCTGCGGCTGGGGACGCGGAGGGCGGAGGGCGCACACGCCCGACTGGCTCCGGCGGAATCTGAGACTGGGACCGCGCAGGGCAGAAGACGCGCCGCACCCGGGGAGAGAGCGCCCGTCAAGCGCCTGGCTGCCTGGGCCGCTAGGGCGGCGTGGGGACGGAGCGCGGGCCCGGCTTTGTGTGCCGCGCTTTTGTGAATCGCCCGAGGGCTGGAGCCGCGCGCAGCGTGGCGCGCGCTTCAGACGGAGCAGCCCGGAGCCTGAGCAGCGCAGACCGAGAAAAGAGCGCAAGCCTCTCCCGGGAGCGCCGGTCCCTCCCCGCACAGCCCCTCGCCGCAGCGCGACGGAACTAGCTACCTGAATAAGAATCCACCTCCGCCCCCTGTGTCAGGGCGGAAATTAGGCACGGAAGAGAGACCGGCAACAGAACCCAAATAAACAAAGGGACCGGTGTAACAGATTAAAATCCCTGAAGAAACCACGGACTGACTACACCGGAAGGGCCTGTAGATATCGAGAAGTGTAAGCTGGAACGAGGAGCTATCTGAAGCTGAGCCGAACCCACACTGACCGCAACAGCTCCAGGGAAACTCCTAGATATATTTTTTCTTTTTCTTTTTTTTTTTTTTTTTCTTCTTTTTTTTTTTTAAGTAAGGAAAAAAAAAAAATTTTTTTTTTCTTTTCTTTCTTTTTTCTTGGTTCTCTTTTATTTTCCTTTAAAAATTCCTTATTACTCCCCCATTACTCCTTAACTTTCATTTTCATAGATTTTTACGATTTTTTTTAATTAGGCAAAACAATTTTTTTTCTCTTTCTTTTTTCTTTTTTTTTTTTTTTTCTTCTTTTTTTCTTTTCTTTTTTCTTCTCTTCTATTTTCTTTTTCTTTTTCTCTTATTTCTTTTAAAGCCCTCTAGCACTCCTTTTACTACGCCTTAATTTTCATTTTCAATCCACTATAACCTTACAGAAGAAGGAGAAAGGGAAGAAAAAAAAAAAAAAAAGAAGAGAAGCCCTATTTCTATACCAAACTTCATATATATTTCTAAAATTTCTTTTGTGTGTTTTGGTTTTTGTTTTTAATATAGTATTTTTAAGAGTCTAACCTCTACTCTAGATTTTTAATTTTTGTTTTTCAGTATATGATATAAATTGTGAACATTTAAGAATCCAATATTCAGCTCCCATTTTTATTCACGAGTGTGTTGATTATTCTCTCCCAATCTTGACTCTGTTTTCTACCTCTGAACACCTCTATTTCCTCCTTTCCCCTTCTCTTCCCAATCCAATTCTGTGAATCTTTGTGGGTGTCTGGGCTACGGAGAACACTCTGGGATCAGACAACTTCGTAGATCTGTCTCTCTCCTCTTGAGTCCCCCTCTTTCTCCTCCTGCCCATCTCTATCTCCCTCCTCCCTCTCCTCTTCTCCATGTAACTCGGTGAACCTCTCTGGGTATCCCTAACGGGGGAGAAACTTTCCACCATTAACCTAGAAGTTTTATTATCAGTGCTGTATAGTTGGAGAAGTCCTGAGACTATAGGAAGAATAAAACTGAAATCCAGAAGCAGGAGACTTAAGCCCAAAACCTGAGAACACCAGAAAACTCCTGACTACATGAATCTTTAAGTAATAAGTGACCCTACAAAAGCCTCCATACCTGCAACGAAACCAACCACCACCCAAGAGCCAATAAGTTTTAGAGCACGACATACCACGCAAATTCTCCAGCAACGCAGGAACATTGCCCTGAACGTCAACATACAGACTGCCCAAGGTCACACCTAACACATAGACCCATCTCAAAACTCATTACTGGGCACTCCATTGCTATCCAAAGAGAAGAAATCAAGATCCGCACACCAGAACACTGACGCAAGCTTCGCTAATCAGGAAACCTTGACAAGCCAATCGTCTAACCCCACCCACTGGGTAAAACCTCCACAATAAAAAGGAACCACAGACCTCCAGAATACAGAAAGCCCACTCCAGACACAGCAATCTAAACAAGATGAAAAGGCAGAGAAATACCCAACAGGTAAAGGAACATGAAAAGGGCCCACCAAGTCAAACAAAAGAGGAGGAGATAGGGAATCTACCTGAAAAAGAATTTAGAATAATGATAATAAAAATGATCCAAAATCTTGAAAGCAAAATGGAGGTACAGATAAATAGCCTGGAGACAAAGATTGAAAAGATGCAAGAAATGTTTAATAAAGATCTAGAAGAAATAAAAAAGAGTCAATTGAAAATGAATAATGCAATGAATGAGATCAAAAACACTCTGGAGGGAACCAAGAGTAGAATAACGGAGACAGAAGATAGGATAAGTGAGGTAGAAGATAAAATGGTGGAAATAAATGAAGCAGAGAGGAAAAAAGAAAAAAGGATCAAAAGAAATGAGGACAACCTCAGGGACCTCTGGGACAATGTGAAACGCCCCAACATTCGAATCATAGGAGTTCCAGAAGAAGAAGACAAAAAGAAAGGCCATGAGAAAATACTCGAGGAGATAATAGCTGAAAACTTCCCTAAAATGGGGAAGGAAATAGCCACCCAAGTCCAAGAAACCCAGAGAGTCCCAAACAGGATAAACCCAAGGCGAAACACCCCAAGACACATATTAATCAAATTAACAAAGATCAAACACAAAGAACAAATACTAAAAGCAGCAAGGGAGAAACAACAAATAACACACAAAGGGATTCCTATAAGGATAACAGCTGATCTATCAATAGAAACCCTCCAGGCCAGAAGGGAATGGCAGGACATACTGAAAGTAATGAAAGAGAATAACCTACAACCTAGATTACTGTACCCAGCAAGGATCTCATTCAGATATGAAGGAGAATTCAAAAGCTTTACAGACAAGCAAAAGCTAAGAGAATTCAGCACCACCAAACCAGCTCTTCAACAAATGCTAAAGGATCTTCTCTAGACAGGAAATGCAGAAAGGTTGTATAAACGTGAACCCAAAACACCAAAGTAAATGACAACGGGACCACACCTATCAATAATTACCTTAAATGTAAATGGGTTGAATGCCCCAACCAAAAGACAAAGATTGGCTGAATGGATACAAAAACAAGACCCCTATATATGCTGTCTACAAGAGACCCACCTCAAAACAAGGGACACATACAGACTCAAAGTGAAGGGCTGGAAAAAAATATTTCACGCAAACGGAGACCAAAAGAAAGCAGGAGTCGCAATACTCATATCAGATAAAATAGACTTTCAAATAAAGGATGTGAAAAGAGACAAAGAAGGTCACTACATAATGATCAAAGGATCAATCCAAGAAGAAGATATAACAATTATAAATATATATGCACCCAACATAGGAGCACCGCAATATGTACGGGAAACACTAACGAGTATGAAAGAGGAAATTAATAGTAACACAATAATAGTGGGAGACTTTAATACCCCACTCACAACCATGGATAGATCAACTAAACAGAAAATCAACAAGGAAACACAAACCTTAAATGATACAATGGACCAGCTAGACCTAATTGATATCTATAGGACATTTCACCCCAAAACAATCAACTTCACCTTTTTCTCAAGTGCACACGGAACCTTCTCCAGAATAGATCACATCCTGGGCCATAAATCTGGTCTTGGAAAATTCAAAAAAATTGAAATCATTCCAGTCATCTTTTCTGACCACAGTGCAGTAAGATTAGATCTCAATTACAGGAAAAAAATTGTTAAAAATTCCAACATATGGAGGCTAAATAACACGCTTCTGAATAACCAACAAATCATAGAAGAAATCAAAAAAGAAATCAAAGTATGTATAGAAATAAATGAAAATGAAAACACAACAACCCAAAACCTATGGGACACTGTAAAAGCAGTGCTAAGGGGAAGGTTCATAGCATTACAGGCACACATCAAGAAACAAGAAAAAAGCCAAATAAATAACCTAACTCTACACCTAAAACAATTAGAGAAGGAAGAAATGAAGAACCCCAGGGTTAGCAGAAGGAAAGAAATCTTAAAAATTAGGGCAGAAATAAATGCAAAAGAAACTAAAGAGACCATAGCAAAAATCAACAAAGCTAAAAGCTGGTTTTTTGAAAAAATAAACAAAATTGACAAACCATTAGCAAGACTCATTAAGAAACAAAGAGAGAAGAACCAAATTAACAAAATAAGAAATGAAAAGGGTGAGATCACAACAGACAACACTGAAATACAAAGGATCATAAGAGACTACTACCAGCAGCTCTATGCCAATAAAATGGACAACTTGGATGAAATGGACAAATTCTTAGAAAAGTATAACTTTCCAAAACTGAACCAGGAAGAAATAGAAGATCTTAACAGAGCCATCACAAGCAAGGAAATCGAAACTGTAATCAGAAATCTTCCAGCAAACAAAAGCCCAGGACCAGATGGCTTCACAGCTGAATTCTACCAAAAATTTAGAGAAGAGCTAACACCTATCTTACTCAAACTCTTCCAGAAAATTGCAGAAGAAGGTAAACTTCCAAACTCATTCTATGAGGCCACCATCACCCTAATTCCAAAACCAGACAAAGATGCCACAAAAAAAGAAAACTACAGGCCAATATCACTGATGAACATAGATGCAAAAATCCTTAACAAAATTCTAGCAAACAGAATCCAACAACATATTAAAAAAATCATACACCATGATCAAGTGGGCTTTATCCCAGGAATGCAAGGATTCTTTAATATCCGCAAATCGATCAACGTAATACACCACATTAACAAATTGAAAGATAAAAAACATATGATTATCTCAATAGATGCAGAGAAAGCCTTTGACAAAATTCAACACTCATTTATGATTAAAACTCTCCAGAAAGCAGGAATAGAAGGAACATACCTCAACATAATAAAAGCTATATATGACAAACCCACAGCAAGCATCACCCTCAATGGTGAAAAATTGAAAGCATTTCCTCTGAAATCAGGAACAAGACAAGGATGCCCACTCTCACCACTACTATTCAACATAGTGTTGGAAGTTTTGGCCACAGCAATCAGAGCAGAAAAAGACATAAAAGGAATCCAGATAGGAAAAGAAGAAGTGAAACTCTCGCTGTTTGCAGATGACATGATCCTCTACATAGAAAACCCTAAAGACTCTACCAGAAAATTACTAGAGCTAATTAATGAATATAGTAAAGTTGCAGGATATAAAATTAACACACAGAAATCCCTTGCATTCCTATACACTAACAATGAAAAAACAGAAAGAGAAATTAAGGAAACAATACCATTCACCATTGCAACAAAAAGAATAAAATACTTAGGAGTATATCTACCTAAAGAAACAAAAGACCTATACATAGAAAACTATAAAACACTGATGAAAGAAATCAAAGAGGACACAAACAGTTGGAGAAACATACCGTGTTCATGGATTGGAAGAATCAATATTGTCAAAATGGCTATTCTACCCAAAGCAATCTATAGATTCAATGCAATCCCTATCAAGCTACCAACGGTATTTTTCACAGAACTAGAACAAATAATTTCACAATTTGTATGGAAATACAAAAAACCTCGAATAGCCAAAGTAATCTTGAGAAAGAAGAATGGAACTGGAGGAATCAACCTGCCTGACTTCAGACTCTACTACAAAGCCACAGTCATCAAGACAGTATGGTACTGGCACAAAGACAGAAATATAGATCAATGGAACAGAATAGAAAGCCCAGAGATAAATCCACGAACCTATGGACAGCTTATCTTTGACAAAGGAGGCAAGGATATACAATGGAAAAAAGACAATCTCTTTAACAAGTGGTGCTGGGAAAACTGGTTAACCACTTGTAAAAGAATGAAACTAGAACACTTCCTAACACCATACACAAAAATAAACTCAAAATGGATTAAAGATCTAAATGTAAGACCAGAAACTATAAAACTCCTAGAGGAGAACATAGGCAAAACACTCTCCGACATAAATCACAGCAAGATCTTCTATGACCCACCTCCCAGAATATTGGAAATAAAAGCAAAAATAAACAAATGGGACCTAATGAAAATTAAAAGCTTTTGCACAACAAAGGAAACTATAAGTAAGGTGAAAAGACAGCCCTCAGATTGGGAGAAAATAATAACAAATGAGGAAACAGACAAAGGATTAATCTCAAAAATATACAAGCAACTCCTGAAGCTCAATTCCAGAAAAATAAACGACCCAGTCAAAAAATGGGCCAAAGAACTAAACAGACATTTCTCCAAAGAAGACATACAGATGGCTAACAAACACATGAAAAGATGCTCAACATCACTCATCATCAGAGAAATGCAAATCAAAACCACAATGAGGTACCATTACACGCCAGTCAGGATGGCTGCTATCCAAAAGTCTACAAGCAATAAATGCTGGAGAGGGTGTGGAGAAAAGGGAACCCTCTTACACTGTTGGTGGGAATGCAAACTAGTACAGCCACTATGGAAAACAGTGTGGAGATTTCTTAAAAAACTGGAAATAGAACTGCCATATGACCCAGCAATACCACTTCTGGGCATACACACTGAGGAATCCAGATCTGAAAGAGACACGTGCACCCCAATGTTCATCGCAGCACTGTTTATAATAGCCAGGACATGGAAGCAACCTAGATGCCCATCAGCAGATGAATGGATAAGGAAGCTGTGGTACATATACACCATGGAATATTACTCAGCCGTTAAAAAGAATTCATTTGAATCAGTTCTAATGAGATGGATGAAACTGGAGCCCCTTATACAGAGTGAAGTAAGTCAGAAAGATAAAGAACATTACAATATACTAACACATATATACGGAATTTAGATAGATGGTGGCGATAACCCTATATGCAAAACAGAAAAAGAGACACAGAAATACAGAACAGACTTTTGAACTCTGGGGGAGAACGTGAGGGTGGGATGTTTTGAAAGAACAGCATGTATATTATCTATGGTGAAACGGACCACCAGCCCAGGTGGGATACAAGAGTCAGGTGCTCGGGCCTGGTGCACTGGGAGGACCCTGAGGAGTCGGGTGGGGAGGGAGGTGGGAGGGGGGATCGGGATGGGGAATACATGTAACTATATGGCTGATTCATGTCAATGTATGACAAAACCCACTGAAATGTTGTAAAGTGATTGGCCTCCAACTAATAAAATAATATTTAAAAAAAAAAAAATAAAAAAAAAAAATAAATAATAATAATAAAAAAAAAAAAAAAAAAGAAACAAAGGGAGAAAACCAAATTAGCAAAATTACTTTTCATTATTAAATCATAAAATATGCAAACCAAAGGAAAAAAGGGCTTCTCTGGTGGCTCAGATGGTAAAGAATCTGCCTGCAGTGTAGGAGACCTGTGTTCGATCTCTGGCTTGGGAAGATCCCCTGGAGGAGGGAATGGCTACCGACCCCAGTATTCTTGCCTGGAGTATTTCATGGACAGAGGAACATGGTGGGCTGCAGTCCACGGGGTCACAAAGAGTCAGACAGGACTAAACAACTAACACTGACACTTTCAACCCAAATGTCATTACCCATTGTACAAAATTTTGGACTTCATCTTTCTAAATTATATATAAACACACACATATGCATATACATATTATATAACTTAAGTATATCATTTATAGAAGGTAATCTGCTTTATTATCTAATAATTTTTGAATATGTATATATGGAGACTTTCAGGAAATATTTATTAAATGAAGTAATGAATTTTAATGACTACAGACTTTTCTATTATTTAATTTATTATTGTGCATTTTAGATTTTTCCATATTTCTATGATTATTAAGAAAGAAAAATTTTCTTACTTTTCATAAGCTTTCACTAGCCACAGAAGTTCTACCACTTCATTCCTTTTTCAATCAGTTGGATCTTCATCAGTTATTCCCATTATTCTTGGGCAATGAACATTCAATCATCTCTGCAGGTGCAGTGCCTGACACATGACACCTTCTCAGTAAATAGTATCCAGTAAGTTGTTGGACTATAAAGAAAGCTGAGCACCAAAGAACTGATGCTTTTGAACTGTGGTGTTGGAGAAGACTCTTGAGAGTCCCTTGGACTGTAAGGAGATCCAACCAGTCAGTCCTAAAGGAAATCAGTCCTGAATATTCATTGGAAGGACTGATGCTAAAGCTGAAACTCCAATACTTTGGCCACCGGATGTGAAGAACCAACTCATTGGAAAAGACCCTGATGCTGGGAAAGATTGAAGGTGGGAGGAGAAGGGCATGACAAAAGATGAGATGGTCAGATGGCATCACTGATGCGATGGATATGAATTTGAGTAGGTTCCGGGAGTTGGTGATGGACAGGAAAGCCTGGTGTGCTGCAGTCCATGGGGTTGTAAAGAGTCAGACATGGCTGAGTGACTGAACTGAACTGAAGTAGTTGGAAAATTTCACTTTGCACATAAAATACAATTAAAATCTAACAATTTGAAAGGGAGACATGAGAATGCAGTATCTATTAAGTTCTCTGTCCTTAATTTCATGTGTGTGTATTAAATTTTAACTCAACAAAAGCGTATTAAAAACTCAATAAGTGAAGCAGCTGTCAGACATATCATGAGGAATAAGGTTTAATTCTAATATCAAGGAATTAAGTGTGGACTAGAGAAGCTAAGACAAGTAAAAAAATAGTTATGTTACATGGAAAACATAAGTGCTAATAATTGATGTATTTCCTGAACTCAAAATTGACATTTATTCAAACCATATGCCAATCTAAGACAGACTATTTAAAATAAAGAAATACTAGAAATTCCTGGATAGATTATTGCCATTGACAAAGTGGTTCAAACCAATGCAATGGGAGGTTAGGAAGTAGGAGGCAGGAGAAGGTAAAAAAAAAAAAAATCAGTAAGCTCAATTTGCTAAATACAATTTACTGATGTTTCAAAGGGAGGATTTTCCAACTTCCTCACAATCTTTGAAGATGGGTGTCTTCCTCTTCCTGGACTCATGTATCATGCAGCTATGCTGTTGACATTTCTGTCCTGAATCCCTCAGGTTGTGTTGCTTGTGAACCAAGTGACTGTGTTATAGGAGCCACTGTCTTCCTTCTTTGCTGGAAGAGTCTCTGTGTTCTCCAAGGTGTCTTCTCAACATCCTAGATAAGGAGCAGGGATTGATATTTTCAAGAAGCATTTTTACAAATGAATATATAGGTAAGGTTGAGAACAATTTCCCTAGAACTGGAGAAGGACTTAAAGATGCTACACATGTCCTTGTTTACCCAAGACAATCTTCACTTTGCCTTTTTTCTTGGTATTATGTATGACTAACAAAACTCACTCTTAAAACTGACTCGTCAATAATATGGACACTCTACTGAAGGTTCATCTTTGTTGCTCAGTCACTGAGTTGTGTTCAACTCTTTGTGAACCCATGGATTGCAGCATGACAGGCTTCCCTGTCCTTCACCATCTCCCAAAGTTTGCTCAAACTCAAGCCCACCGGTGATGTCGTTCAACCATCTCAGTCTCTGCCATTTCCTCTTCCTTCTGCCTTCAATCTCTCCCAGCATCAGGGTGTTTTCCAATTAGTTTGCTCTTCACATCAGGTGGACAAAATATTAGAGCTTCAACTTCCTGCATCCATTCTTCCAATGAATATTCAGGGTTGATTTCCTTTAGGATTGATTGGTTTGATCTCTCTGCAGTCCAAGGAACTCTCAAAATCTTCTCCAGCACCACACTTTGAAAGCATCAATTCTTTGGTGTTCAGCCTTCTTTATCGTCCAAGTTTCACATCCTTATGTGAAAAACTATAGCTTTGGCTATACGGACCTTTATTGGCAAAGTGATGTCTAGCATTATCAAAATTTCCTATGGAGTCAAGCTGATAGGGAAACTAATATAGTTTGGAAAAATACCATGGGAGATTCTGGTAAACCTCCAGTTGAGAAACTCCACCTTAATAGAAAATTACCATTTCAAAGACATTATAGGATATTCTTATAAGAACTGTACATCTTATTAAAAAGAAATCTGACAAATAAATTATTAAAAATGTACTTTTTTGTTTCTTTCCTATGTAAATTTAATAACTTGAGTTTAGCTAGAGAAACTAGACCAACCTTAGGTCCTCAGGACATTATTAGATACATCCTGATTTCAGTCAGGGAGCCACCAAGTCAGAGTCAGTGGCTAGTCAGAGTCAGAATTGTTGCTAGACACTGTGGAGAGACAGTAGATGGGACTCACCTGGGGAAAGATAGATACCATCTCCTAAGAGCTAGCACAGTATTGTGCTTCTCCTTTGCACTTCTTTCCTAATCTAATCTGACTCAACTTGAAAATTGAGAATATTCTATACATAAACCTAAGTACCTGGGCAGCTCATGGTAAGCTGGTTATTTTTGTATTAGTTCATGGGAAAAAATTAAGTAGAAATCCAAAGCCAAGTGGGGCACAGTCTTAAAATTTTCCAGTGGGGATAATTTACCAGGAATATTTGAAGGTTTTTCTTTCACGCTGCTGGTCCTGCAGATGGAACAAACTCCTTTTATCTTCTCCATGCATTTGGATGTTCTCTTCTAAATGAGTGGCCTCATTAATGGATTGTTCTGGTGTATGAAAACACTTCTGCCAAATTCTCATTAATCACAGTGGAGTCTATAGCATAGAAGAAATGAGTTTAAGCAGATAAATCCTCATCAGTTTTCAATTTTATGTAGACTGAAGTTACAAAAGATGACAAGATCGCAGAAAACACTGACAGAAATATAAGGTCTACTCTATGTAGGCATGATCAGAAGTATTATTGAAACTTTGAGATCAGCAGAGAGTTTTCAGCTAAAATGATGTCCATGTCTCAATCATAAGAGCCTGTGAATATATTTACTTAAAAGGCAAAAAGGACTTTGTAGGTGAGATTGAGTTAAGGATGTGGATATGGGAAGAGTAGCCTGGATTATCCAGATGGGCTCAATCTGATCACATGGGTCCTTATAAGAAGGATTACAGTCAGAGAGAGATGTGAGAATAGAAGAAAAGATTTTAGAGGAAAGAAATGTTTTGCTGCTGGCCGTGGTAGAAGGGGTCATGAATCAAGGCATGTAAGAGGTCTCCAGAAAGTGACAGTGACAAGGAACAGATTCTCCTCTAGAATCTCCAGAAGGAATACTGCCCTCTGATACCTTGACTTTATCCAAGTGAAACTGACTTTGAACTTCTGATTTCCCAAACTGTAAGATAATAAATTCATATCATTTTAAGGTACTAAGGTTATGGTAACTTATTACAGCAGTAATGGAAACAGAGCCATTAACAGAATGAGAGACTTCGGGGTCGGGGCAGGGGGGACTATTGCTGCTGTTCAAGTAATTCATTTTCTATTATTTCCACTAGTAGTACAATGAGTCATTGTTTTTAGCCCATTCTCATTAAACACAAAACACAACAATACACAGCATGGTTTTCTATCTTTTCTATTTTTGCTTTTTCATAATTTCATACTAACTCCCTAATTCTGCTTGGCTTAGAGAAGTAAGGATCAAGAAAGCAGTTCTTATACGAGATGGTACTTTAGCCAAGTTTTGAGGGATGAATAGAGCTTATGAGGTAGTCAAAAGGAAAAGAGTTTTCCAAACAGCCTCTCCAAAGATGTGGAGTCAAGATGAACATGATGTATTCAGGGAATTCTTTTAGTGGAAATAAATTGCGATCAGTCTTAGAAATGAGAGTATGAGGTGCTTGTGGAGCTGTCCAGAAGGCAGGTATAAACATGAAATTGTAGCTCAAGAGAGAAGGCTGCACTAGAAAATAAAGATTTGGAAGTTGCAGGTGAAGATTAAAACTGAGTGATATCCCCTGTGAAGGGGGTGTAGTGCAACAAGAGGAAGGGGTCAACATGAGAACTTTGGAATGTCAATCTTTAGGAGACGAATGCACATGAGAAAAAGGTTCACTCATTCAGGAGGACGCATCGGGTACACCCAGTTCTTGTAGGACTTATCCTATTAAAAATCAATTCTTTAATTAGTGTATGGAGAGAGGAACATGGAAACTTACATCACCATATGTAAAATAGAGAGCCAACAGGAATTTGCTGTATGTCTCAGGAAACTCAAACAAGGGCTCTGTATCAACCTAGAGGATGGGATGGGGAGGGAGATAAGAAGGAGGCTCAAGAGGGAGGGGATATATGTGTACCTATGGCTGATTCCTGTTAAGGTTTAACAGAAAACAACAAAATTCTGTAAAACAATTATCCCTCAATTTAAAAATAAATAAAATTTAAAAAGTACTAAAACATAAATAAATAAGTCATGGGAATATAACACAGAGAATTGTGCTTGTAGTTAATAATATTGTATGACATATCAGAAAATTGCTAAGAGAATAGATTTTAAAGGTCTTTAATTTTCACAAGAAAAAAGAAGAAAATTTCTGTAACTGTGTGGTGATAGATGTTAACTAGACTTATTGCGGTGAACATGTCACAATGTATATATATATTAAATCATTATGTTGTACACCTGAAAGTAATATAATGTCATATGTCAATTATGCCTCAATTTAAAAATAAAATAAAACTTAAAAAGGAAATAAAATGGATGTGCAAACTAAAAGAGAAAAATGAAATATAAAATTCAAGACTGGTTAAAAAAAATCCTCAGTGCTTCTGGTTTAGACTCATTGCTTGTTTAATGCAATGAAAAATCTTGAATTAAAAGTCAATGAAGGTAATAAACATGCTCAAGTTGAAAAAAATTAATTCATTAATTAGGATTCATCTGAAAACAGCTTGTTCCTGAAGCACATGTACTATTACAAAATAAATTAGCACCCATGAATCAAGATTCATCTGACTACACCATGTCCTTGAAACATGCTATTTATAAAAGTAGTCAACATTCATAAGTTGCTTTTTTATAACTTATCTTTAAACATGTGTGTTGTTGAGTGAGGATTGCATAAACAAATTTTTTGTACAGTAAAGTAGGAAGCAATTAAAAAGTAACTAAGCTACTATGAAACAATTCTAAATTTTAAAAAAAGTACTCAGTAATTTGTGTGAAATTTTCAGAACTGCTTAGAAGACTGTGGGAGAACAGACAAATTAAAATCCTGCCAAGAGTACCAAATCATACCAGTGCAATGTGGTGGGGGTACTGTGTGATAAAATGTACATACAGAGACAGGGTGCAGATGGAAATGTTCAAGATTCCACCTTTAGCTAGGTCTCTATCTTTTTCCTGCAAAGTTGTTCATTTGTTTATTCAAAAGGTAGATTAATACTAAAAAAGTCCCCACTCTGGATCCTCCTACTATATGCACAAGCCAGATAATAAGTTAAAAACTCCTTGTAATTTGCTCTATTAAACTGAGCTATCTATTTTTAATTCTGGAGGAAAAATATTACACATATTACTTTAACATGACCTTTACTGACCAGTGGGATGATTATAAAGTCCAGTAGAGAGGAAAGTAGCTAAGAAAGGATAAAGGAAAACCCACAAAACTAGAGTTAAGGCTTTGTGTTTATTTATTTTTATTATTTGTTTATTTATATTTTTGTCTGCTTTGGGGCTTAGTTGCAGCCCATGGGATCTTTCTTTGTAGTTATTTAAATATTTATAGTTTTGTCTGCTTTGGGGCTTAGTTGCAGCCCATGGGATCTTTCCTTGTGGTTATTTAATTATTTATAGTTTTGTCTGGTTTGGGGCTTAGTTGCAGCCCATGGGATCTTTCCTTGTGGTTATTTAATTATTTATAGCTTTGTCTGTTTTGGGGCTTAGTTGAAGCCCATGGGATCTTTCCTTGTGGCACCCCGGCTCTGTTGTGACATATAGTTTTCTCCCTGGTTGTGATGTTTGGGCTCCAGAGTGCACAGACTCAAAAGTTGCAGTGTGTGGGCTTACTTGCCTCAGGGCATGTGGGATTTTAGCTCCCCAACCAGGGGTAGAAATCTCATTCCCTGCATTGGACATTGGATTTTTAACCACTGGACTACCAGGGAAGTCCCAAGGTGTTTTATTTTTAAAATTAAGGCACAGAATTTAGTCATATAAGTTAAAAAAAATCAACTACCTTATTATATTTTTTCTTTCTTCCTAACATCTTTCTCTTAAAAAAAAAAAAAAAAAAAACACGTTTAAATTTTGTATTGGAGTACAGCCGATTAACAGTGTAGTCATAGTTTCAGGTGAGCAGCATAGAGACTCAGACATCCAGGCTGCCACATGACATTGAGCAGAGTTCCATGTGTTATATGACAGGTCCTTTTTGGTTCATATTTTAAACACAGCAGTGTGTACATGTTCATTCCATACTCCCTGTCTTTTCTCCCCCATCCTTCCTCCAGCAAGCATAAGCTCCTTCTCAAAGTCTGTGAGTCTGTTTTGTAAGTAAGTTCATTTGTATCACTTCTTTTTAGATTTCACATATAAGGGATGTCATATGATATTTCTCCTTCTCTGTCTGACTTACTCACTCAGTATGACACTCTCTAGGTCCATCCATGTTGCTGCAAATGGCATTATTTCATTCTTTTAAATGGATGAGTAATATTCTGTTACGTATATGTACCACATCTTTACCCATTCCTCTGTTAATGGACATTTAGGTTGCTTCCATATCTTGGCTATTGTAAACAGTGCTGCAATGAACATTGGGGTGCATGTATCCTTTTAGATCATGTTTTTCTCTGGATACATGATGAGGAGTGGGATTGCAAGGTCATATGGTAACTCTGTTGTTGCTTCTGCTGTACAACAAATTGAATTAGCTATATATATATACCTTGACTTTTTCAGATTTCCTTCCCATTTAGTTAGTTACTTAAGCCACTCAGTTGTGTCTGACTCTATGCGACCCTGTGGACTGTAGCCCACCAGGCTCCTCCGTCCATGGGATTCTCCAGGCAAGAATACTGGGGTGGGTTGCCATTTCCTTCTCCAGGAAATCTTCCCGACCCAGGGATCGAACCCTGGTCTCCCGCATTGCGGGCAGACACTTTAACCTCTGAGCCGCCAGGGAGACTCAAACCACAAATCACTGAATAGAGTTCCCTGTGTTATACAGTGTCTATGGCCATACTACCCTGAGCGTGCCTGATCTTGGCTGTTCTTGGAAGCTAATGCAGGGTCAGGTCTGGTTAGTACTTGCATGGGAGACACTGTGAGAAAACCGGGTGTGGTATTTTGGGGCTTCCCTAATTGCTCAGTTGGTAAAGAATCTGCCTGCAATGCAGGAGATCCTGGTTCAATTCCTGGGTCGGGAAGATCTGCTGGAGAAGGGATAGCCTATCCAATCCAATAATCTTGGGCTTCCCTTGTGTCTCAGCTGGTAAAGAATCACCTGCAATGAGGGAGACCTGGGTTTGACCCATGGGTTGGGAAGATTCCCCTGGAGATGGGAAAGGTGATCCACCCCAGTATTCTGGCCTGGAGAATTCCACGGACCATATAGCCCATGGGGTTGCAAAGAGTCAGACAGGACTGAGCAACTTTCACTATGATACAGTAGGTGCTATACAGTAGGTTTTCACCAGTTACTTATCTGATACATATTCCTGCATATATGTCAATCCCAGTCTCCCAGTTCATCCCATGCCCCATTTCCCCCTTGGTGTCCATATATTTGTTCTCTATACCTGTGTCTCTCTTTCTGCTTTGTAAACAGGTTCCTGGGCTTCCCCAAAGGCTCAGCAGTGAAGAATTCACCTGCAGTGCAACAGCCATAAGAGACATGGGTTCAATCCCTGGGTCAAGAAGATCTCCTGGAGGAGGGCATGGCAACTCACTCTAGTATTCTTGCCTGGAGAATGCTATGGACAGAGGAGCCTGGCAGACCACAGTGCATAGGCTCGTAAAGAGTCAGACACAACTAAAGTTACTTGGCACATATGCATTCAAATAGGTTCATATGTACCATCTTTCTAGATTCCATATATTTGTGTTTATATACAATATGTATTCTTTTTCTGACTTATTCACTCTAGGTCCATTCACATCTCTGCAAATGGCACAATTTTGTTCCTTTTTATGGCCAAGTAATATTCCATTGTAAAGATGTATTACCACATCTTTATCCATTCATCTCTTAGTGGACATATAGGCTGCTTCCACATCCTGGCTATTGTAAATAGTGCTGCAATGAACATTGAGGTGCATGCATGTTTTGGAATTATGGTTTTCTCTAAGTATATGCCCTGGAGTGGAATTGCTTAGTGAAATGGTAGTTCTCGTTTTAGTTTTTTAAGGAACCTCCATACTGTTCTCCATAGTGATTGTATCAATTTATATTCACACCAACTGTATAAGAAGGTTACCCTTTCTCCACACCATCTCCAGCACATCTTATTTGTAGATTTTTTGATGATGGCCATTTGGACAGGTGTGAGAGGATTGTTGTTACTGTTCAGTCACTAAGAATTGTGTCCATTTCTTTGTGACCCCTATGGACTGCAGCACATTAGACTCCTCTGTCCAGTATCTCCCAAAGTTTGCTCAGATCCACATCCATTGAGTCACTGATGCTATCTAACCATCTCATACTCTGTGATTCCCTTTTCCTTTTGCCTTCAATCTTTCCCAGCATCGTGCCCTTTTCCAATGAGTCACTCTTTGCAGCAGGTGGTCAAAGTATTGAAGCTTCAGCTTCAGTATCAGTCCTTCCAATGAATATTCAGGGTTGATTTCCTTTAGGATTGATTGGTTTGATCTCCTTGCAGACCAAGGGACTCTCAAGAGCCTTCTCCACTACCACAATTTGAAAGCATTAATTCCTTGGTGCTCATCCCTCTTTATGGTCCAACTTTAATATCTGTATATGATTACTGGAAAAACCATAGCTTTGACTATATGGACCTTTGTCATCAAAGTGATGCCTCTTGTGCTGTGTACTATAATCAGTCGCTTCAGTCATGTCCAACTCTTTGTGACCCTATGGACTGCAGCCTGCCAGGCTCCTTTGTCTACAGGATTCTCCAGGCAAGAATACTGGAGTGGGTTGCCATTCCCCTCTCCAGGGTATCTTCCTGATCCAGGGATCAAAACTGCATCTCCTGTGACTTATGCATTGCAGGCAGGGCCATCTGGGAAGTTTATTTTTGATTTGCATTTCTCATTAGTGATGTTGAGCATCTTTTCATGTGCATCATGGCTATCTGTATGTTTTCTTGAGAAAAGGTCTATTTATGTGTTCTATCCATTTTTTAAATTGAGTTACTTATTATTTTGATATTGAGTGGTGTCAGTGGTTTGTATATTTTGTATATTTAATACATTGTCAATTGCTTCACTTGCAAATATTTTTTCCATTCTGAGGCTTGTCTTTTTGTCTTGTTTATGGTTTCCTGTGCTGTGCAAAATCTTTTAAGTTTAATTAAATCCCATGTATTTATTTTTGTTTTTATTTTCATTATTCTAGGTGGTGGGTCAAAACAGTTCTTACTGCAATTTATGTCAAAGAGTGTTCTGCCTACATTTTCCTCTAAGAGTTTTATAGTGTCCAGTCTTACCTTTAGTTTTTTTATGTGTTATGAGTTTATTCTTGGTATGGTGTTATGGAGTGTTCTAATTTCCTATTTTACACATAGCTGTCCAGTGTTTCCAGTACCACTTATTAAAGAGCCTGTCATTTCTCCTTGTGTATTCTTCCCTCCTTTGTCATAGATTAGGTGACCCTAAGTGAATGGATTTAGATTTGGGTTTTCTATCCTTTTCTATTGACTTATATTTCTGGTTTTGTGCCAGTAACATACTGGCTTAATTACTGTAGCTTTATAGTATTGTCTGAAATCAGGAAGCCTGATTCCTCTAGCTCCACTTTTCTTTCCCAAAATTGCTATTCAGGGTCTTTTATATTTCCATGCAAATTGTAAAATTTTTTGCTCTAGTTCTGTGAAAAATGCCATTGATAATTTGATAGAGATTTTATTGATTTAATACAATCTTTGAATCTACAGATTGCTTTGGGTAGTATAGTCATTTTCACAATATTGATTCTTCCAATCCAAGAACATGGTATATTTCTCCATCTATTGTGTCATCTTTGATTTCGTTCATCAGTATCTTATATTTTTCTGAGCACAGGTATTATGCCTTCCTTAGGTAGTTTATTATTTTTGATGCAATGGTAAATGGGATTGTTTCCTTAATTTCTCTTTCTGATCCTTTGTTGTTAGTGTATAGGAATATGAGAGATTTCTCTGAATTAATTTTGTATCCTGCCACTTTACCAAATTCATTGATTAGCTCTAACAGTTTTCTGGTGGAATCTTAGGATTTTCTGTGTATAGTATCATGTCATCTGCAAATGGTGACAGTTTTACTTATTTTCCAATTTGCATTCCTTTTATTTGTTTATTTTTCTTCTCATTGCCATGGCTATAACTTCCAAAATTATATTGAATTACTTGTGAGAGTGGACACACTTGCCTTATTCCTGATCTTAGAGGAAATTCTTTCTGTTTTTAATCATTGAGAATACTGTGTGCTGTAGATTTTTCATAAATTGGCCTTTATGACACTGAGGTAGGTTTCCTCTAGGGGCTTCCCTGGTGGCTCAGATAGTAAAGAATCCGCCTGCAATGAGGGAGACCAGAGTTCAGTCCCTGGGTTGGGAAGATCCCTTGGAGAAGGGAATGGCAACTGGAAAGGGAAACTGGGTCTCCTGCCTCACCTCGAGAGGCGTCTGTATTGCCCTGAAAAACCTCGAGGGGAAACCCGAGGTGTCCCACGCAACCAGACAGGAGTCCTGATGTCGCTGAAGAAACATGAGTTTTGAAGGACCAAACCCAACATAACTTGAGAATATTCCCCAGGTTCCCGACGCAACTTGAGACTTCCCCCTCACCGACAGATGAGGCCCGATTCCTCTGCATTGCGTGCAGAGCAACTTCAATTTCACATAAAACACGAAAGGAGCCTTGACTTCCTTGATGGAACTCCAGAGAGTCCCCAAGAACACTGTCACAAGTCTAAAGTGACCCTGAGATCACCGCAGCAACATGAAAGAGGTCCGTGTACCACAAGTCAACTCGAGATGAGAGCTGATTCCCTGGCTTCGACACAAGAGGAACACTAACTTTCCACAAGCACGTCAAGAGGAGGCTTCTCTCAGCTATAGGTATGTGAGAGGGACCCTGAGGTTGCTGCCTCAAGTGGAATGGACACCGAGATGCCCTGACTCGAAATAAGGCCGGAATTCCCTGCAGTGACTTGAATGCAGGCTCGTCTTTCATCTCCCAAGATGAAGGGATGTCTGAAATCCCTGTGGAAACCCTAGAGAAAGCCCTAGTTCCCCACCCCATCTCGACAGGAGGCCTCACATCCCTTTGACATCTCGAGAGGCACGAGGAGTTCAATGCTTCAAAAGGAGACGATGCCTGACTCTTCTTGAAAATTGATAGGAATCCCAATATCACTGCAGCAACTGGAAAGGGAACCTGGGTCTCATGCCTCAGCTCGAGAGGCATCACTATTGCCCTGCCAAGCCTCGAGGAGAATCCCGAGGTGTCCCTTGCAACTAGATAGGAGTCCTGACTTCGCTGAACAAACACGAGTTTTGAAGGGCCATCCCTGTCGTAACTTGAGAATATATCCCAGGTTCCCGCCGCAATTCGGGAAAAACCATGAGACTCACCCCTCACAGCCAGATGATCCTCGATTCCCCTGCATTGTGTGAAGAGCAATTCCGTGTTTCACATCAAACATGAAAGGAGCCTTGACTTCCTTGATGGAACTACAGAGAGTCCCCAAGAACACTGTCACAAGTCTAGAGGGACCCTGAGGTCACCGCAGCAACATGAAAGAGCTTCATGCACCATAAATCAACTCAAGATGAGAACTGATTCCCTGGCTTCGACTCAAGAGGAATACTAACTTTCCACAGGCACCTCAAGAGGAGTCTTCTCTCAGCTATAGGTTTGTGAGAGGGACCCTAGTTTGCTGCCTCAATTGGAATGGAAACCGTGATGCCCTGACTCAGAATAAGGCTGGATTTCCCTGCAGTAATTTGAATGCAGGCCTATCTTTCATCACCCAAGAAGAAGGGATGTCTGAATCCCCTGTGAAGACCCTAGAGAAAGCCATAGTTCCCAACCTCATCTCGACAGAAGGCCTGATATCCCTTTGACAACTCAAGAGGCATGCAGAGTTCATGCTTCAAAAGGAGACAATGCCTGACTCCTCTTGAAAATTGATAGGAATCCCAATATCGATGTGGCAACTGGAAAGGGGCTCTGGGTCTCCCACCTCACCTTGACAGGTGTCCCTATTGCCCTGCCAAGCCTCGAGGAGAATCCCGAGGTGTCCCTCACAACAAGACAGGAGTCCTGACGTCACTGAACCAACACGAGTTTTGAAGGGCCATCCGCCGTAACTCGAGTACATAACCCAGTTTCCCACCACAACTCGAGAAATAACATGAGACTTTGCCCATGCCACTAGATGTGGGCCGATTTCCCTGCACTGCGTGCAGAGCAAGTCCGTGTTCCCCATTAAATAGGAAAGGAGCCTTGACTTCCTTGATGGAACTCCAGAGAGTACCCAAGAGTCTAGAGGGACCCTGAGGTCCCCGCAGCAACACGAAAGCCCTCCGTGTACTTCAAATCAACTCAAGATGAGGCCTGATTCCCCTGCATTGGCTCCAGTGCCATCTCGCATTCCACATCAAACACGACAAGTGGCTTGACTTACTTTAGGCAACTCCAGAGATTTCCCAAGAATAACGTCTCAAGTCTAGAGGAGCACCAAATTCAGCACAGCAACTCGAGAAAAGCTCCTTGTACCCCAAATCATCACGAGATGACAGCTGATTCCCTGGCTTCGACTCAAGAGGAATGCCAACATTCCACAAGCACCACATGAGGAGGCTTCTCTCAGCTATAGGTAGGTGAAAGGGACCCTGAGTTTGCGGCCTAAAGTGGAATAGACACCGACATGCCCTGATTCGAAATAAGGCCGGATCTCCCTGCAGTGACTTCAATTCCAGCTCGTCTTTCATCTCCCAAGATGAAGGGATGTCTGAATCCCCTGTGGAGACCCTAGAGAAAGCCCTAGTTCCCTGCCTCATCTCAACAGTAGGCCTCACATTCCTTTGACAACTCGAGAGGAATGCGGAGTTCAATGCCTCAAAAGGACACGATGCCTGACTCGTCTTGAAAATTGATAGGAATCCAAATATCCCTGTGGCAACTGGAAAGGGACCTGGGTCTCCCAACTCACCTCGAGAGGCGTCCCTATTGCCCTGCCAAACCTCGAGGAGAATCCCGAATTGTCCCTCTCAACTAGACAGGAGTTCTGACGTCGTTGAACAAATAGGAGTTTGGAAGGGCCATCCACATCGTAATTCAAGAATATACCCCAGGTTCCTGCTGCAACTCGAGAAAAACCATGAGCCTTCACCCTCGCTGCGAGATTAGGCCCGGTTCCCATGCATTGCTTGCAGAGCGATTCTTGTTCCCCATCAAACACAAAAGGAGCCTTGACTTCCTTGATGGAACTCCAGAATGTCCCCAAGAACGCTGTCACAAGTTTAGAGGGGGCCTGAGTTCCCTGCAGCAACACGAAAGAGCTCCGTGTACCCCAAATCAACTCGAGATGATGCCCGATTCCCCTGAATTGGCTCCAAAGCCATCCCGCATTCCCCATCAAACACGACAAGTGGCTTGACTTCCATTAGGCAACCCCAGAGATTCCCAGAGAACACTGTCCCAAGTCTCCAGGACCTCCAAGTCCAGCACAGAACTCGACAAAAGCTCCGTGCACCCTCAGTCATCTCGAGATGAGACCTGATTCCCTGGCTTCCACTCAAGAGGAATGCCAACTTTCCACAAGCACCTCAAGAGGAGGCTTCTCTCAGCTATAGGTGTGTGAGAGAGGCCCTGAGTTTGCTGCCTCAAGTGGAATGGACACCGAGATGCCTTGACTCGAAATAAGGCCAGATTTCCCGGCAGTGACTTGAATGCATTTGTGTCTTTCATCTCACAAGATGAAGGGTTGACTGAATCCCCTGTGGAGACCCTAGAGAACGCCCTAGTTCTTGGCCTCATCAGGACAGGACGCCTCACATCCCTTTGACAACTCGAGAGGAACGCAGAGTTCAATGCTTCAAAAGGAGACGATGCTTGAGTCCTCTTGAAAACTGACAGGAATCCGAGTATCCCTGTAGCAACTCGAAAGGGACACTGGGTCTCCCGCCTCATCTTGAGAGGCATTCCTATTGCCCTGTCAAGCCTCGAGGAGAATCCCGAGGTGTCCCTCGCAACTAGACAGGAGTCCTGACGTTGCTGAACAAACACGAGTTTTAAGGGCCATTCCCGTCGTAACTCGAGAATATACCCCAGGCTCCCGCCGCAAGTCGAGAAAAACCATGAGGCTTCCCCTCTCTGCGAGATGAGGCCCGATTCACCTGCATTGCGTGCAGAGCAATTCCGTGTTCCACATCAAACATGAAAGGAGCTGACTTCCTTGATGGAACTCCGGATAGTCCCCAAGAACACTGTCACAAGTCAATAGGGACCCTGAGGTCAACACAGCAACATGAAAGAGCTCCGTGTATACCAAATCAATTCGAGGTGAGACCCGATTCCCTGCATTGGCTCTGGAGCCATTCTGCGTTCCCCATCAAACACGACAAGTGGCTTGAATTGCTTTAGGCAACTCCAGAGATTCCCCAAGAATACCATTCCAAGTCTAGAGGAACACGAAGTTCAGCACAGCAATCGAGGAAGCTTCCGTGTACCCCAAATCATCTTGAGATGAGAGATGATTCCCTGGCTTTGACTCAAGAGGAATGCCAACTTTCCACAAGCACCTCAAGATGAGACTTCTCTCAGCTATAGCTATGTGAGAGGGACCCTGAGTTTGCTGCCTCAAGTGGAATGGACACCGAGATGCCCTGACTCGAAATAAGGCCGGATTTTGCTGCAGTGACTCTCATGCAGGCTCGTCTTTCATCTCCCAAGATGAAGGGATATCTGAATCCCCTGTGCAGACCCTAGAGAAAGCCCTAGTTCCCCGCCTCATCTCGACAGGAGGCCTCACATCCCTTTGACAACTCGACAAGAACGGGGAGTTCAACGCTTTAAAAGGAGACGATGCCTGATTCCTCTTGACAATTGGTAGGAATCCCAATACCCCTGTGGCAACTGGAAAGGGAACCTGGGTCTCCCGCCTCACCTCGAGAGGCGTCCCTATTGCCCTGCCAAGCCTCGAGGAGAATCCTGACGTGCCCCTCGCAACTAGACAGGGGTCCTGACGTCGCTGAACCAATACGAGTTTGGAAGGGGCATCCCCGCTGTAACTCGAGAACATACCCCAGGTTCCCATCGCAAATCGAGAAAAACCATGTGACTTCCCCCTGGCCATGAATGAGGCCCGAATCCCTGCATTGCATGCAGAGCAAGTCCGTGTTTTCCAACAAACATTAAAGGAGACTTGACTTTCTTGATGGAGCTCCAGAGAGTCCCCAAGAACACTGTCACAAGTTTAGAGCGAGCCTGAGGTCCCTGCAGCAACACAAAAGGGCTCCGTGAACCCCAAATCAATTGGAGATGAGGCCCGATTCCCCAGCATTGGCTCCAGAGTTATCCCACGTTCCTCATCAAACAACACATGTAGCTTGACTTCTAAATTTAGGCAAGTCCAGAGATTCCCCGAGAACACTGTCTCAAGTCTAGAGGAACAGCAAGTTCAGCACAGCAACTTGAGAAAAGCTCTGTTTACCTCAAATTATCTCGAGATGAGAGCTGATTCCATGGCTTTGACACAAGAGGAATGCCAACTTTCCACAAGCAACTCAAGAGGAGGCTTCTCTCAGCTAGATATATGTGAGAGGGACCCTGAATTTGCTGCCTCAAGTGGAATGGACACCAACATCCCCTGACTCGAAATAAGGCCGGATCTCCCTGCAGTGACTTAAATTCAGGCTCGTCTTTCATCTCCCAAGATGAAGGAATGTCTGAATCCCCTGTGGACACCCTAGAGAAAGCCCTAGTTCCCCACCTCATCTCGACAGTAGGCCTCACATCCCTTTGGCAACTCGAGAAGAACGCGAAGTTCAATGCCTCAAAAGGACATGATGCCTGACTCGTGAAAATTGATAGGAATCCCACAATCTCTCTGACAACTGGAAAGGGACCCTGGGTCTCCCGACTCACCTCGACAGGCGTCCCTATTGCCCTGCCAAGCCTCGAGGAGAATCCCGAGCTGTCCCTCTCAACTAGACAGGAGTCCTGACGTCGCTGAACAAACACGAGTTTTGAAGGTCCATCCCCATCGTAACTCGAGAACATACCCCAGGTTCCTGCCGCAACTCGAGTAAAACCATGAGCCTTCGCCCTCGCCGCGAGATGAGGCCCGATTCCCCTGCACTGCGTGCAGAGCAATTCTTGTTCCCCATCAAACACAAAAGGATTCTTGATTTCCTTGATGGACCTCCAGCGAGTCCCCAAGACCACTGTCACAAGTCTTAGAGGCACCCTGAGGTCACCGCAGAAACACGAAAGAGCTCCATGGAACCCAAATCAACTCGAGATGAGGCCCGATTCCCCTGCATTGGCTCCAGAGCCATCCCACGTTCCCCATCAAACATCACAAGTGACTTGACTTCCTTCAGGCAACTCCAGAGATTCCCCGAGAATACCGTCTCAAGTCTAGAGGAACACCAAGTACAGCACAAAACTCAAGAAAAGCTACGTGCACCCCAAATCATCTCGAGATGAGAGCTGATTCCCTGGCTTGAACTTAAGAGGAATGCCAGCTTTCCACAAGCCCCACAAGAGGAGGCTTCTCTCAGCTACAGTTATGTGAGAGGGACCCTGAATTTGCTGCATCAAGTGGAAAGGTCACCGAGATGCTGTGACACGAACTAAGGCCGGATTTCCCTGTAGTGACTTGAATGCAGGCTCGTCTTTCAACTCACAAGATGAAGGGATGTCTGAATATCCTGTGGAAACCCTAGAGAAAGCCCTAGTTCCCCGCCTCATCTAGACAGGAGGCCTTACATCCCTTTGAAAACTCGAAGGGAATGCGGAGCTCAATGCTTCAAAAGGAGACGATGCCTGACACCTCTTGAAAATTGATAGGAATAACAATATCACTGTGGCAACTGCAAAGGGAAACTGCATCACCCCCTCCCCTTGAGAGGCATCCCTGTTGCCCTGCTAAGCCTCAAGGATAATTCCGAGGTGTCCCTCGCATCTAGACAGGAGTCTTGTCACCGCTCAACCAACACGGGTTTTGAAGGGCCATCCTCGCCGTAACTCGAGAACATACCCTCGGCTCCCGAAGCAACTCGACAAAAACCATGAGACTTCCCACTGGCCGCAAGGTGAGGCCCAATTCCCCTGCATTGAGTGCAGAGCAAGTCCGTGTTCCCCATCAAACCAGAAAGATGCCATGACTTCCTAGATGAATCTCCACACAGTCCCCAAGTACACTGTCACAGGACTAGAGGGACCCTGAGGTCACCGCAGCAACACGAAAGAGCTCGTGTAACTCAAGTCAACTCGAGATGAGGCCCGATCCCCCTGCATTGTCTCCAGAGCTATCTCTTATTCACCATCAAACAGGACAAGTGACTTGACTTCCTTTAGGCAACTCCAGAGATTCAACGAGAGCACCTTCCCATATCTAGAGGAACACCAAATTCAGCAGAGCACCTCGAGAAACGCTCCGTGTACACCAAATCATCTCGAGATGAGAGCTGATTCCCTAGATTCTACTCAAGAGGAATGCCAAATTTCCACAAGAACCTCAAGAGGAGGCTTCTCTCAGCTATAGGTATGTGAGAGGGACCCTGAGTTTGCTGCCTCAACTGGAATGGACACCGAGATGCCCTGACACAAAATAATGCCAGATTTCCCTGCAGTGACTTGAATGCAGGCTCGTCTTTCATCTCACAAGATGAAGGGTTGTCTGAATCCCCAGTGAAGACCCTAGAGAAAGCCCTAGTTCCCCGCCTCATCTCGACAGGAGGCCTCATATCCTTTTGAAACCTCTAGAGGCATGCGGAGTTAAATGCTTCAAAAGGAGAAGATGACTTCTTCCTCTTGAAAATTGATAGGAATCCCAATAGTACTGTGGCAACTGCAAAGGGAAACTGGGTCTCCCGCTCATGGTGGCCAGGATGAGAACCCTCCCCAGACACTGTACCTTGTGTCACATGGACACAGTCACCAGGGTTACCCCAACTTCCAGACCCTGTACCTGGGGTCACACATGCACAGTCTCCAAGGTGAACCCCTCTCAGACACTCACCCTGGAGTCACATATCCACAGTCTCCAGAATGACTCATCCAAAATCCTGTACCTGAGGTTACATGTCTACAGTCTCCAGGGTTTCCTCACCCTCAAGAGCCTGTACCTGGGGTCACACATCCAGTCTCCAGGATGACTCCCTCTCGGACTCTGTACCTGGGGTCACATGTCCACAGTCTCCTGTGGGATATCACTTCCCAGACACTGAACCTGTGATCACAGGTCCACAGGCTCCAGTGTTACCCCTTCCCAGACTCTGGAATCCGGATTACATGTCCTCAGTTTCCAGTGTGACCCCACCTCTCATCATCTGTACCTGGGGTGAGTTGTCCACAGTTTCCAAGATGATCCCTCTCCGCCAGACCCTGTACTTGTTGTCACACGTCCACAATCTCCAGGATGACCGCCCTCCCCTACCCTGTAGCTGGATTCACATGTCCCAGTCTCCAGGGTGAACTGCATTTCACACACCGCACCTGGGTTTACACGTCCACATTCTCTAGGGTGATACCCCTTGAAGACCCTTATTGTTAAAAGTCTGCTATCTCCAGAGTGACCCCTCCATACACTATACCTGAGGTCACATGTCCAGAGTCTCCTGGGTCATTCCCATCCCAGACCTTGTACCTGGGATTAGATATCAAAGTGTCCAGGGTAATCCCATTCAGACCCTGTACCTATGGTCACATGTCTAGCCTCCAGAATGATGTCCCTCCCAAACAGTGCACCTGGGGCCACATGTCCACAGTCTCCAAGGTGACCCCATCCCCTAACCCTGCACATTTGTCACTCATCCACAGTCTCCAGAGTGACCTCACCCCAGACCCTGCACCTGGGGTCACTCGTCCAGTTTCCAAGGTGACTCCACCTGAAATATCCTGTGTCTGGAGTCACATGTGCACATCTCCAAGATGACCCCACTTCCCAGACCCAGTACCTGGGGTCACGCTTCCACAATCTCCAGGGTGACAACAACACACTGGACCATGCACCTGGGGTCACATGTCCACAGTCTGCAGGGTGACACTATCCCAAATCCTATATCTAGGATCACATATCTACAGTCCCCTGGGTGATCCCTCCCAGACACTGTACCTGGAGTCACACATCCACAGTCTCCACGGTGACCCCTTCCCAAGCCTTGCAACTGGGCTCACAATTCCAGTCTCCAGGGTGACTTCCTTCTGACCATTCCCCTGGGGTCACATATCCACATTCTCCAGGGTGACCAACCCAGTCCCTGTTCATGGGGTCACATATCAACAGTCTCCAGGGTGACACTCCTCCCCTGAATGCACATTTCAAGGGGAGAAAAAAGCAGCACACCAAAAATATGCCCATTTGACAAAAGGGTTATTTTGGAGTGATTAATTAAAAACAAACAAACAAACAAACAGCCGCCCCAGGAGGATCTTTGAAAACCAAGTCAAAATGCCATTTTATGAAGTAGATTTACATTTATTAAGGATATCTCCATCTTTAAGGATGTGTCCCTGTCTGGACCAGGAAATAGAGGATGACTAAATATCAAGAATGGACTAAGTATCAAGACTGACTTGATTTCACTAAATGACTTGACTAAATATCAAGAAGGTCTATGGAATGGACCTGGAAGTTAATCTGCATACCACCATGCCTTTGTTTACTGTGCTCCACCTAATAATCTCCCTTAAATAGCTTCTTCCATTCCCTAACCTCCTTCTTTCATCCTTAGCTGATGATAGCATTTAAGGTAAAGTATTGGACCATTTCAGAAAGTGACTGTTTTCCCAGGTACCTTTCAACTATATAGGAGGTATGCATGGCATATATTAAACTTCTGATTGTTTTTCTCCAATCCATCTCCCTTTCATTATGAACATCTCAGTGAAGAACATTGAGGCTAGGGGGAAAATTATCTTTCCTCTCATCTAATGCAATAAAATAGCATTCAGAGATATAGAGGAGTGAACCACAGACCAATTTAAAAAAAAAATAAAGAAAAGCATGAATCTAACACTTACATTACTAAGTGAAGGAATCCAGCCTCAAGTGCTACACACTGTATGATCTTATAAGACATTCTAGCAAAGGTAAAACAGACATGATAAACAGTTGATGGAATATATGGCTGAAATATTTCACATGGTAATTTAGTGAGGAATACCTGCCACTATGCATTTGTCTAAGCACATAGATTTTTACTTTCAGAACACAAGTAATTTATTACCTATTCACATTTATTTATTTATGGTATGGAGTGCCAAAGACTGGAATGAAGAATTTAACAAAGAATCTAACAGATTGGGAAATACATGAAAAGCTTCAGACTTCCCTAGGGGCCCAGTGGTTAAGACTCCACGTTGTCAGTACAGGAAAGGTGGGTTCAATTCCTGGTCAGGGACCTAAAACCCCACATGCCGCGGCACAGCCAAAAGATTTGAAAGGAAGAAGAAAATTTTTAAAAAGCCACTCTCACTGTTAGGACAAAATTATCTGACCTAAGTTCACTGTGTAAATGAATGGAATCTGCAGGCCAAAGGCAAAATGCACCATACATAAACAATGGGCTCTGTAAGTTCTTTCCACGGGGTTTTGTAGCTAACAGGACTGAAACTACCATATCAGTCATTGAAGGAGCAAGCCCTGAATTTGATAAGTGATGAGTAGTGGAAGCCAGGTTTCTTACCATTGGAGTGGGAAGTTACAGGCAGACAAAAGGAGAAGGTTATAATACCTGTGTCATAAGAGATCAGGTTGGAGACATCATTATAAACTATCTTTAGCCTAATACAGAAACATACAACTCCATGTGAAAATCTTCATAACTATGTGTATGCATAGTCTGGATACATGCATGTGTATTTCCATGCATTGTCTGCTGAGATTATTAAGTTCCCACATAAAAGTTTTTATTAATATGCTCTAATAAAAAGGGACAAGAACTTTTTAAATATGTGTCTGATACTAGGACTGAGACAGTAAATATGTAAAGCAGCATAATCTTAAAATGTGAGAAAGAAGGACCAAAAAGCCCCATAAAAGCTGAAATTATGTAAAATAAAATTATGTAAAATAAAATAAAAGCTAAAATTATGTATGGAAAAAGCTCTCAATAGCCAAAGCTAGAATGAACTAAGCAGTCTAATTGGCTGGATTATAGCCAAAAGAAAGTGAAAGTGAAGTTGTTCAGTCGTGTCTGACTCTTTGCAACCCCATGGACTGTAAGCTAGGAGGCGCCTCCATTCATGAAATTTTCCAGTCAAGAGTACTGGAGTGGGTTGCCATTTCCTTCTCCAGTGGATCTTCCCCACCCAGGGATTGAACCCAGGTCTCCTGCATTGCAAGCATATGCTTTTACAGACTGAGCCACCAGGGAAGCTCCCAAAAGTTTAAAATAATTTTCAGGTGTCCAAACTGGTAAAAAATAAAAATTAGGTTTTATGAGTAATGTTGAATAAAAATCTCACACAGAAAGATTCTGAATAATGGATACAGACTCAGCTGTCCATCAAGTATATGAAGCTAACTCCCCTCTCCTCAAATGTGGGTCCTGCATTATGACTTCCTCCTTAATAAGGCACTCAGGATGGACGTGAGGAAAATCAACAATAAAGACAAATGACAAATGTTGGCGAAAATGTACAAAATTGAAATTCAAAACTTTACTTGTGGAGAGGTAAAATGATGCAATCAATGTGTGCAAAACAAGCATTTTCTCGAAAACATAAAAATGTAATTATATCACTCAGCAGTGGCCACAGGACTGGAAAAGGTCAGTTTTCACTCCAATCCCAAAGAAAGGCAAAGCTAAAGAATGTTCCAACTACCACACAATTGCACTCATCTCACACATTAACAAAGCAATGATCAAATTTCTCCAAGCAGGGCTTCAACAGTAAGTGAACCATGAATTTCTAAATGTTCAAGCTGGATTTAGAAAAGGCAGAGGGACCAGAGATCAAATTGCCAACACCCGTTGGATCATTGAAAGAGCAAGAGAGAAAAACATC
The DNA here is from genome assembly GCF_963930625.1 of Muntiacus reevesi. Lineage (NCBI taxonomy): Eukaryota > Metazoa > Chordata > Mammalia > Artiodactyla > Cervidae > Muntiacus > Muntiacus reevesi. Next base: position 63,584,073 of record NC_089249.1, on the reverse strand, counting down.
CAGAGAAATATTTACTTCTGCTTTGTTAACAATGCCAAAGCCTTTGACCGTGCAGATCACCACAAACTGTGGAAAATTCTGAAATATATGGGAGTACCAGACCACCTTACCTGCCTCCTGAGAAATCTGTATGCAGGTGAAGAAGCAACAATTAGAACTAGACATGGAACAATGGACTGGTTCCAAATCAGGAAAGGAGTACAGCACCCTGCTTATTTAACTCATATGCACAGCATATCATGTGAAATCCAGGGACTGGATGAGGCACAAGCTGGGATCAAAATTGCCAGGAGAAATATCAATAATTTCAGACACACAGATGACACCACTCTTATGGCAGAAAGCAAAGAAGAACTAAAGAGTCTCTTGATGAAAGTGAAAGAGGAGAGTGAAAAAGTTGGCTTAAAACTCAGTATTCAGAAAACTAACGTCATGGCATCCGGCCCCATCACTTCATGGCAAATAGATGGGAAAACAATGGAAATGGTGACAGACTTTATTGGGGGGGGGGGGGCTCCAAAATCACTGAAGATGGTGACTGCAGCCATGAAATTAAAAGACACCTGCTCCTTGGAATAAAAGCTATGACCAACCTAGATAGCATATTAAAAAGCAGAGACATTATCAACAAAGGTCCATGTACTCAAAGCTATGGTTGTTCCAATAGTCATGTATAGATGTTACAGCCGGACTACAAAGAAAACTGAGCACCGAAGAAGTGATGCTTTGGAACTGTGATGTTGGAGAAGACTCTTGAGCATCACTTGGACTGCAAGGAGATCCAACAAGTCAGTCCTAAGGGAAATCAGCCCTGAATATTCATTGGAAGGACTGATGCTTAAGCTGAAACTGCAATATTTTGGCCACCTAATGTGAAGAACTGACTCATTGGAAAAGACCCTGATGCTGGGAAAGATTGAAGGCAGGAGCAGAAGGGGATAACAGAGGATGAGATGGTTGATGGCATCACCACCTCGATGGACATGAGTTTGAGCAAGCTCTGGGAGTTGGTGATGGATAGGGAAGCCTGGTGTGCTGCAGTCCACGGGGTCACAAAGAGTCGGACATGACTGAGTGACTGAACTGAAATATCATATGTTTTGGTAACTCCATTCCTAGATATACATCCAAAGAATTTAAAGGAGGTGTTCAAATATATACGTGTACACCAATATTTATAGCAGCAGTGTTCTTGATAGCCCAAGTTAAAAACAATGAAAATGTCCACCAACAAGTGAATGGAAGAGCAAATAGGGCAGTTCCATCCATGAGATGCATTACTCTGCCATATAAAGGAATATAGTAAAATAATGCCACAGCTTCAGAAAATAGTAGGGGGCTTTTCAAAAACTTTTTTAAACACAGAGTTAACATAGAATCCATCAATTCTGGTGCAGGTTATAGACTCAAAATATTTAAAACCAAATACTGGAACAGATATTCAAAACCCATATTCATAGCAGCATTATTCATAGTAACCAAAAGGTGGAAGCAGCACAAGTGTTCAACAGGTGACTGGATAAGGACGATGTAGTATATAGACAGTGGGATCTGATTCACCTTTAAAAACAAGATAACTCATACATGCTATAATGTAGATGAAACTTCAAGTCATTAGGTGAAGTGAAACAAGCCTGACACAAAAAGAAAAATGTTCTATGATTCCACTGGTAAGAGATATCCATATAAGACAAATTCCCAGTAGAATAAGATGGCCAGGGATTGGGGGTTATGAGTATTTAATGGTTACAGTGTCACTTCAGGAAAAGGGAAAGATTCTGGAGATGAATGGTGGGGAAATTTTTACAATGTGAGTGCAGTTAATGCTATAGAAGTTCATACTTAAAATGACTCAAATAATAAATGTTGTTATATGTTTGTAAGCACAGTGAAAAAGATGACACATGGCACAACATGGAAAAGCACTAAAAACATTCTCAGTGAAAGAAACCACACTGAAAAGCCACCCAGATCATAGTCATCTTGTCACTTTAAATCCATGAAGGTTTTTTTGTTTTTTTGTTTTTTTTTTTTAATATTATTTTATTAGTTGGAGGCCAATCACTTTACAACATTTCAGTGGGTTTTGTCATACATTGACATGAATCAGCCATATAGTTACACGTATTCCCCATCCCGATCCCCCCTCCCACCTCCCTCTCCACCCGACTCCTCAGGGTCCTCCCAGTGCACCAGGCCCGAGCACCTGACTCATGTATCCCACCTGGGCTGGTGGTCCGTTTCACCATAGATAATATACATGCTGTTCTTTCAAAACATCCCACCCTCACGTTCTCCCCCAGAGTTCAAAAGTCTGTTCTGTACTTCTGTGTCTCTTTTTCTGTTTTGCATATAGGGTTATCGCCACCATCTATTTAAATTCCGTATATATGTGTTATACTGTAATGTTCTTTATCTTTCTGGCTTACTTCACTCTGTATAATGGGCTCCAGTTTCATCCATCTCATTAGAACTGATTCAAATGAATTCTTTTTAACGGCTGAGTAATATTCCATGGTGTATATGTACCACAGCTTCCTTATCCATTCATCTGCTGATGGGCATCTGGGTTGCTTCCATGTCCTGGCTATTATAAACAGTGCTGCAATGAACATTGGGGTGCACGTGTCTCTTTCAGATCTGGATTCCTCAGTGTGTATGCCCAGAAGTGGTATTGCTGGGTCATATGGCAGTTCTATTTCCAGTTTTTTAAGAAATCTCCACACTGTTTTCCATAGTGGCTGTACTAGTTTGCATTCCCACCAACAGTGTAAGAGGGTTCCCTTTTCTCCACACCCTCTCCAGCATTTATTGCTTGTAGACTTTTGGATAGCAGCCATCCTGACTGGCGTGTAATGGTACCTCATTGTGGTTTTGATTTGCATTTCTCTGATGATGAGTGATGTTGAGCATCTTTTCATGTGTTTGTTAGCCATCTGTATGTCTTCTTTTTTTTTTTTTTTTTTTTTTTTTTTTTTAATATTATTTTATTAGTTGGAGGCCAATCACTTTACAACATTTCAGTGGGTTTTGTCATACATTGACATGAATCAGCCATATAGTTACACGTATTCCCCATCCCGATCCCCCCTCCCACCTCCCTCTCCACCCGACTCCTCAGGGTCCTCCCAGTGCACCAGGCCCGAGCACCTGACTCATGTATCCCACCTGGGCTGGTGGTCCGTTTCACCATAGATAGTATACAAGCTGTTCTTTCAAAACATCCCACCCTCACGTTCTCCCCCAGAGTTCAAAAGTCTGTTCTGTACTTCTGTGTCTCTTTTTCTGTTTTGCATATAGGGTTATCGCCACCATCTATCTAAATTCCGTATATATGTGTTAGTATACTGTAATGTTCTTTATCTTTCTGACTTACTTCACTCTGTATAATGGGCTCCAGTTTCATCCATCTCATTAGAACTGATTCAAATGAATTCTTTTTAACGGCTGAGTAATATTCCATGGTGTATATGTACCACAGCTTCCTTATCCATTCATCTGTTGATGGGCATCTGGGTTGCTTCCATGTCCTGGCTATTATAAACAGTGCTGCGATGAACATTGGGGTGCACGTGTCTCTTTCAGATCTGGATTCCTCAGTGTGTATGCCTAGAAGTGGTATTGCTGGGTCATATGGCAGTTCTATTTCCAGTTTTTTAAGAAATCTCCACACTGTTTTCCATAGTGGCTGTACTAGTTTGCATTCCCACCAACAGTGTAAGAGGGTTCCCTTTTCTCCACACCCTCTCCAGCATTTATTGCTTGTAGACTTTTGGATAGCAGCCATCCTGACTGGCGTGTAATGGTACCTCATTGTGGTTTTGATTTGCATTTCTCTGATGATGAGTGATGTTGAGCATCTTTTCATGTGTTTGTTAGCCATCTGTATGTCTTCTTTGGAGAAATGTCTGTTTAGTTCTTTGGCCCATTTTTTGATTGGGTCGTTTATTTTTCTGGAATTGAGCTTCAGGAGTTGCTTGTATATTTTTGAGATTAATCCTTTGTCTGTTTCCTCATTTGTTATTATTTTCTCCCAATCTGAGGGCTGTCTTTTCACCTTACTTATAGTTTCCTTTGTTGTGCAAAAGCTTTTAATTTTCATTAGGTCCCATTTGTTTATTTTTGCTTTTATTTCCAATATTCTGGGAGGTGGGTCATAGAACATCTTGCTGTGATTTATGTCGGAGAGTGTTTTGCCTATGTTCTCCTCTAGGAGTTTTATAGTTTCTGGTCTTACATTTAGATCTTTAATCCATTTTGAGTTTATTTTTGTGTATGGTGTTAGAAAGTGTTCTAGTTTCATTCTTTTACAAGTGGTTGACCAGTTTTCCCAGCACCACTTGTTAAAGAGATTGTCTTTTTTCCATTGTATATCCTTGCCTCCTTTGTCAAAGATGAGGTGTCCATAGGTTCGTGGATTTATCTCTGGGCTTTCTATTCTATTCCATTGATCTATATTTCTGTCTTTGTGCCAGTACCATACTGTCTTGATGACTGTGGCTTTGTAGTAGAGTCTGAAGTCAGGCAGGTTGATTCCTCCAGTTCCATTCTTCTTTCTCAAGATTACTTTGGCTATTCGAGGTTTTTTGTATTTCCATACAAATTGTGAAATTATTTGTTCTAGTTCTGTGAAAAATACCGTTGGTAACTTGATAGGGATTGCATTGAATCTATAGATTGCTTTGGGTAGAATAGCCATTTTGATAATATTGATTCTTCCAATCCATGAGCACGGTATGTTTCTCCATCTGTTTGTGTCCTCTTTGATTTCTTTCATCAGTGTTTTATAGTTTTCTATGTATAGGTCTTTTGTTTCTTTAGGTAGATATACTCCTAAGTATTTTATTCTTTTTGTTGCAATGGTGAATGGTATTGTTTCCTTAATTTCTCTTTCTGTTTTTTCATTGTTAGTGTATAGGAATGCAAGGGATTTCTGTGTGTTAATTTTATATCCTGCAACTTTACTATATTCATTGATTAGCTCTAGTAGTTTTCTGGAAGAGTCTTTAGGGTTTTCTATGTAGAGGATCATGTCATCTGCAAACAGCGAGAGTTTCACTTCTTCTTTTCCTATCTGGATTCCTTTTATGTCTTTTTCTGCTCTGATTGCTGTGGCCAAAACTTCCAACACTATGTTGAATAGTAGTGGTGAGAGTGGGCATCCTTGTCTTGTTCCTGATTTCAGAGGAAATGCTTTCAATTTTTCACCATTGAGGGTGATGCTTGCTGTGGGTTTGTCATATATAGCTTTTATTATGTTGAGGTATGTTCCCATGAAGGTTTTTAACATGAGGGAAAGCCCCAGTGATGGTTCCAGAAAAAGAAAACTGCATTAGAATGAAGAAAGACAGTTGCACAAAGCTTGGGCAGCTGATGAAAGTTGAACTGGTCCTATGGATAGGATTGTAATGTGGAAACCATAATTATCCCTCATTTTGGAGTTGTGGGCTGGTTCCCCGGGAAAGTGACCATGTTTTGGGTAAAACACATTGCGGTATTTGGTGTGAATGTAGAAAACTTTGTACCACTATTTAAAGTAGCACGTTTGAAATTTTACTAGAAAGTAAGTTACTTTTCAATACAGCCATGTAAGTCACATGCCAGAAAATCAGAGATGACATCAAACATTGCAATAGAGGCCAAGACTTAACCTAACCAAATTCAGCTAAAGTAGTTTGATGCTAATTGCCTTGTACTAGTCTACATGGTATTAAAAGGCACCATAGGAAGAGTATATTAGTAGACACCATGCCCTGGGTGCTGTGGATGACCAGATGGAACTGAAACTATGAGACGTCTTAATTCTAGTTTTCTGCATAACACTACACCAAAGCAACTGTCAGAACTAAAAAGCGAATTCACGGACTTGCCTGGCAGTCCAGTGGTTAAGACAGCACTTCCACTGCAGGGGGTACAGGTTTGATCCTTGGTCAGGGAACTAAGATCCAACATGTTGAGCTGTGGAGCCAAAAAAAAAAAAAAGAAAGAAAGTCAGCAGAACTGCAAGATCATTTGTGATTCTCTACACTAATAACGAACTATCAGAAAGAGAAATTAAGAAAATAATTCCTTTTACAATTGCATCCCCTCCCCCACATAATTAGAAATCTAACCAAGGACTTGAAAGACCTGAAAGCTAAAAACTACAAGACAATGATCAAAGAAACTGAATGGACACAAGTAAAAAGATATCCCATGCTTATGGGTGAAAATACCATTAAAATATCCATTCTAAACAAAGCAACGTACACATTCATGCAATCACTGCCAACATTTCAATGACATTTTTCACAGAAACAAAAACTATCTTCACATCTGTGTGGAGCCACAAAGGAACCAGAAGAGCCAAAGGGATCCTGAGAAAGCAGAACAGGCTGGTGGCATGTCTATTCCTGACTTCAATCTAGAGTATGGACCTAAAGTCACCAGAACACATGTGGAATTGGCACAGAAATAGTCAAGAGAGCTCAGAAGTAAACCTACAGGTGCATGGTAATTAATTTACAAGAAAGGAACTAAGAACATATACACGGGAAAGGACAGTCCCCCCCCCCCCCCAATAAACCGTGCTGGGAAAAATGGAAACCACACACTAAGGAACAATATAGGACACCATCTTATACTACAGACAAATACTGACTAAAATCCCACAACTTTCCACACAAGCCCTAACAGTCTTGGGTCCTCTTAAGACAGATTTTCAGCAACAGCCACACACAGAAGCTTCTTCCCCATTTTCCTCACTTTTTCTTTCAGCAGCACATCGTTGCAGGAATCTTGAGGAAACCAGACTCCCGTCAGACTCAACTGAACCCCACAACGTCCCAAAGCTGAAGCACCAATGGGTTCTGAGGAGATCAGAGTCCTGTCAGCCTCAACTGAACCCCACAATGCCCCAAAATTGAAGTCCTAGTGGATCCTGAGGAGACTAGATTCCATCAGCCAAAACTAAACCCCATAATGCCCCAAAGCCAAAATACAATGGATCCTGTGATGACCCATCTCCTGTCAGCCTGAACTGAACCCCACAATGTCACAAAGCTGAACCCCCATAAGGTCCTGAGGAGATCAAATTCTATCAGCCTGAATTGAACCCCACAATTCCCCAAAACTGAAACCACATGGGTCTTGTGGTGACCCATCTCCTGTCAGCCTGAACTGAACTCCACAATGTTCCAAAGCTGAACCCCCAGCAGGTCCTGAGGAGACCAGATTCCATCAACCTGAACTAAACCCCACAATGCCCCCAAACTGAAGCCCTAGTGGGTCCTGAGGAGACCAGAGTGCTGTCAGTGGCCACCAACAGCCAGGTGCTCCAGCAGAGTGGGGAGTTCCTCCTGGGGTGAGGGGAGTGTCAGGGAGGCGGGCTCTTCATTATCACAAACAGGCATGTAGGTTTGCAGGGGCCAGGGCAAGGGCAAGGGAGACCAGCTCCAGCTCCGAGTATTCTAAGTCCCCACTTTCTGAGATTGCGTGACCTACATGTTCCAGACTTTGCAAGGAGCAAGCTGAGTTACAGAGGCAGAAGGAGCAGGAGGTGGTGTAAAATTTTAACGTTTCCTCTTCAGGTTCAGAAAGACGAAGTCCTCCCAGATTCCCAGGTCCATGAGCCCCAGTGACTGTGAGCTCTGCCTCCTGGGTGTATGACCAACCCCCACACTAAGTCCCCTCTATACTCATGGCCCTGGCCCAAGCCTAACCCCCCCCCCCAGGCCCTGATGAAGCTCCCCACCCCCATTGTGCATCTCACATCCCACCCCAACGTGGTCTTTTTGAAGCCTAAACAAGACCATACTCTCCTCCTTGTGATTCCCCTCACCTGATGAAGCCAGGCCTTCATCCGTTCCAGGTGACTCCAAGGGCCTCATTCTCTCCAGACTCCATGTGTGTGGCTGCTCTCTGTGCCCGTCTTTATGGGCCTGTGGTGATCTCCTAAAATGAGGGTTATTTGATTCAGAGAGAATGGGGTAAATGGTGTCCACCAAAGATGTGTCCCCCCAGAACAGGGCCATATCTGGGAAAAGAGTCTTTGTAGATGTAGCTAAGGATAGCAAGGTAAGGTCGTCTAGGGTTAGGGTGACCTTCAATCCAACTGACAGACTCCTTCAAAGAGGCGAAAGAGGACACAAAGGGGAAGCCTCTTAAAGGCAGAGGCAGAGATGGGAGGGAGGGGGCCACAAGCCCAGGGACCCCTGGAGCCCCTGAAGTTGGAAAAGGCAGGAATGATCCTATCCTGGAGCCTCTGGAGGGACCTCAGCCCTGTGCCACCTTGATTTCCGATGTCTGGTCTCCAGGACTGGGGGAGGATGAACTCCTGTTGTTTTAAACCACCCAGCTTGTGATCATGTTAGAGAAGCCACAGAACAGCCACACAGACCCTGCTCTGTAGGATCCTAGAAATGTGGGTCTCATTAAAGCAGATGAAGGGTGGATTACAGAACCCTTAAAATCAGCACTGGATCCCATATCCTGGGAGGCACCTGCTCATAAGAACCATGTATCCTGGGAGGGGCGAGTGAATAAGTATTCTGTCTGTGCAGTCATCACAGATTAGCTTAGTGACTCTCACGTGGGCAGTGCTGGAATTGGATGAGAACAAGGACATGTTGGGGGATGTTCCCTGAAACACCCCCAGGCCCATCCAGAGTGAAGAGTTCAGTAGGTGGGTACTGGTTGCTGTGCTGGAGTGGGAGGCTTCATGGGTGCCTCTTGTTTCTTCACCTGACACCACAGAGGCCTCTGCAGGACACAGAGGACAGCCTGCCCAGGGACGGTGGGAGCTCCTGGTGACCAGGTACAGGACATGGGAGGGAAGGACCGGGCTGAGGGGGCCTTTCTGCTCTGAGCTGGGAGTGGACAAGCAAGTGGTGAGTGTGATCCAGGAAAGTGGCCCTGGTGATGGGAGGCTTGTTGAAGCCATCTGAGCATGAGTTGGAAAAGAATGTCCAGACATAGAGCATTTCAGACGGGAGCGAGTTTGTATTAAGAACAAAGAGCAGAGATAAAGTGGGCACTGTGAGCTCAGGGGGCCAACCACCTGACAGACTAGGGAAAGTTGACTGATTTCCTGGGTTAAGAGCCAATTTTTACAGTTTCAAGACAAAGAAAATTCCTGCTGGAAGGTTGATATTAGGTGATTGGGTGGGGTACCATAGGATGTTTACTGGAGTGGGCATCTTTGCCTGGTAGGGAGTCAGGAAGCTCATTAGCGATGATCAGGTGCTTTTGGCAACAGTTGCAAAGGGGGCCCAGTCTGATTCACAGGTGACCTTGGTTCTGGGCCCCACTTCTATGGCCTTGGTGTGAGGCCTCCCAGCTGTGGCCTTGGGGAAGGAGTCACCTCAACAACACTGACCCTGCTTCAGAGTAAAAGTTCCATCAAGTTTTCTCTGCAGGAGAGATCTAGTGATCCCAGATCTGTTTGGAAAAGTCTTGAACACTGCAGGGACACATACTGAGTGTGAACCTGGATATTGAACCTTGTTGGCAAAACTCACCTTTTCTCTCTGTTGGCATTAAAAGGGTGTGGGCTGACAGCTGCCTGATAATCCATTCAATTGACAATTTCCTATTTACGACATAAATGGGTTTCGTCAAATTATTTCTATTTCTATGCAAACAGGCAGCTTGCAACTCCTTGTGGCAGGATCATTTCCAATAGATTGTCAGCTAATCAAGGTAACAATATTATGACACTCAACACTTTTAGATATAATTTCCGAAGACTTTTTCCTGAGGGACAGACCCAATATGAGCTAGGAATGTGTTCAAAAGGCTCGGAAAGTGCAGGAAAATACACTGGCTATGACTGGAAATTAGGGTCTCTGTGCAAACCTGGAGTTCTGACATCTTACAATCTAGACAGTTCCTGATAGACAGATGCATGAAAAACACTCTACTTTTGTGTTTTCCTTTCATCAAAGGAACATAGATTTCCTAGCATTCTGTATGCTGAGAGTAACTCACTGCTCTAAAATGCTTGCTTGGATTTCATTTTTCAGTAAGAACTTCCCCTGACTGCGTTACAGTCACGACGGTCCCACACTCACAGGGAAAAAGCAAACTAACATCCAAACGTTTGTTCCATCAGGTTTTCTCTGTAGGAGAGATCCAGTGATCCTAGGTCTGTCTGGAAAATGCTTGGATACTGCATGGACACAGTAAACTGAGTGTGAAGCTGGATCCTGGACCTTGTTGGCTAAATCAGCATTTTCTTTCAGGTGGTCCTAAAATGGTGCAGAGTAGCAACTGCCTGAAGATCCATCCAGTTGCTGTTTTCTTACTTGTGATAGCAATATCTTTGGTCAGACCTCTTGGATTTCTGCAGCAAACATGGGCCTTTCAATTCCTTGCCACTGGATCATTTTCAATGGCAGGTAAACTCATTAGGTAACCAGACTAGATGGCACTCAGCACTCTCAGACACACTCCTACAGCCTGTTTCTTCATAGACAGTCCCAGGATGACCTAGGAATGGGTTCGCTAGTATCAGAAATGCGAGGAAACATACTGACTGTGACTCTGAAAATTAGGTACTCTGTGCAAATCTGGAGTTTTAACATTTTAGAATCTAGACAGTTTCTGATAGATGTCTGAAATACACTCTTTTTTATTTTTTTGCCTTTCATTCATCAAAGAAACATAGATTTCACAGCATTATGTTTGCTGAGACTGATAGACCGCTTGGAAATTCTTGCCTGGAGGTCATTTTGAAGTAACAATTTCCCCTCCCCTGTGTTACCATGGGAAATGCCCCCACACTGACAGAGAAAAGTAAACAAATGTCAAAACATCTGTTCCGTGAAGTCCCCTGTAGCAGGGATCCAGTGATCCTAAGTCTGTCTGGAAAATTCTTGGATAGTGCTTGGACACATGCTCAGTGTGAACCTGGATTCTGGACCTTGTTGGCAAATTAGAATTTTCTCTGTGTTGGCCACAGTAGGCTGGGGCTTAGCAACTCCTTGAAAATCAGTACAATTGCTCTTTTCCCACCAACGACAGCAATAGCTTTGGTCAAAACACTGGAATTTCTGAAGCAAGCAGGCAGCGTGCAACTCCTTGTGGCAAGATCATTTCCACTGGAATGCCAATTAAACTACTTAAAAACAGTATGGCACTCAGCTGTGTCAGACACACTCCTCCAGACTCTTTCCTCATGGGGAGTCCCAGTAAGATAGAGTACTGTGCTCATGAACCATGGAAAGTTCAGGGAAACTTACTGGCTGTGTCTCTGGAATTTAGGGCATCTGTGGAAGCGTGGTCTTCTCACATCTTAGAATCCAGACAGCAGTCATGGAAAGAGAGATGCCTGAAGAGCACCCTATTCATTGCCGCTCATTCCATGAGTGAACACAGGTGTCCCAGCATTCTGTTTGCTGAGAGTAACCCGCTAAGTGGAAACCCTTGCCTGGAAGTCATTTTTAAGTAAAAATTTCCCCTCACGTGTGTTACAGTATGGAAGGCTCCCACACTCACAGGGAAAAGCAAGCAAACATCAAAATGTCTCTTCCATCAATTTTTCTCTGTCAGAAGGATCCAATGGTCCCAGGTCTCTCTGGAAATTTCTTGGATACTGCAAGGGAAACATACTGACTGTGAACCTGAATATTTGACCTTCTTGGCAAAATTAGCATTGTCTCTCTTTTGGCACTAACAGGATGTGCGCTGGCAGCTGCCTGATAATCCATCCAATTGATATTTTCCTACTTCTGACATCAATAGGTTTGGTCAAATCTTTCAGATTTCTGACACAAGCAGGTGGCTTGCAACCCCATTGGGCTGGATCATTTCCATTAAAATGTCAAATAATCTAGGTAACAACAGTATGGCTCTCAGCACTCTTAGACAGTTTCACAGCCTGTTTCCTCTGAATCAGACCCAATAGGAGCCAGGAATGTGTTCATAAGGCTCTGAAAGTGCAATGAAACATACTGGCTATGACTTTGGAAATTAGGGCCTGTGTGCAAACCTGGAGTTCTCACATCTTAGACTTTAAGATAGTTCCTGATAGATAGATGCCTGAAAAACACCCTCTTTTATGTCTTTCGTGCATTGAAGTAGCATAGTTATTCCAGGTTTCTGTGTGATGAGAGTAACACACTGGTTGAAAATCCTTGCTTGAAGGAGATTTTTCAGTAACAATTTCCCATGACTGTGTTACTGTAGGGAAGACTCCCAAACTCACAGGAAAAAGAAAACAAACAACCAAATGTCTGTTCTATCAAGTTTTCTCTTTAGGAGAGATCCAATGATCCTCTGTCTGTCTGGAAAATTCTCGGATACTACAGGGACACATACTGAGTGTGAATCTGCATCCTTGAATTTGTTGGCAAAATTAGCAATTTTTGTCGGTTGGATCTAAAAGAGTGCAGCCTTAGCAACTGCCTGAAAATCCATCCAATTGCTCTCTTCTTAATAATGACAGTGATAACATTGGTCAAACCTTTGAGATTTCTAAAACAAGCAGGCGGCTCGCTACTCCTATCTGCTGGCCCATTTCCAGTGGAATGTCACCTCATCTAGTTAAGCACTGTATGGCACCCAGCCCTCTCAGACATACTCCTGCATCCTGTTTCCTTATGGGCAGTCCCAATTTGAATAAGGAATGTGTTTAAAGCCTTGGAAGGTGCAGGGAAACACAGTGCCCTAACTCTGGAAGTTAGGACCCTGGGAAACACTTGAAGTCTCATGCCTTGGGTTCTAGACAGTTCCTGATAGATAGAGGCCTAAAAATACACTCTGTATGGATGCCTTTCCTTCCTCGAAGGAACATAGCTTTCCCAACATTCTGTGTGCTGAGAGTCACACGGTGCTTGAAAACACTTGCTTGTAGATCATTGGTCAGTAGAAAATTCCCCTGAAGGTGCAATGGTAGGGAAGTCTCCCACACTCACGGGGAAAGGCAAACCAACATCCAAACGTGTACTCCATCACATTTTGTCTTTAGGTGCGATCAAATGAGCCTAGGTCTGTCTGGAAAATTCGTGGGTATTGTGGGGACACATCATGAGTGTGAACTTGTATATATGAACTTGGTGGCAAAATTCTCATTTTTATCTCCTACACTCATTTTGGGACCACATTGGTTCTAAAATGGTGCAGCGTAGCAAATCCTTGAAAATCCATCCAATTGCTGTTTTCTTACTTTTGACAGGGATAAGGTTTGTCCACCCTTTGGAATTTTTGAAGCAAGCAGGTTGCTCACCACTCCAGCCACTAGCCGATTTCCATTGTATTGGCACCTCATGCAAGTAAGCACAGTATGCTGCCCAACACACTCGGATACACTTGTGCAGCCTGTTTCTTCAGGAGCAGTCCCAGTATATACTTGGAAAGTGTTTACAAGGCTTGAAAAGTTCATGGGAACACTCTGCCCTGACTCTGGGTGTTAGGATCCCTAGGAAAGACTGAAGGTCTCACAACTTAGAATGTAGACAGTTCCTGATAGATAGAGGGCTGAAAGCACTCTCTGTTGATGCATTTCTTTTCTAGAAGGAAAATAACTTTCCAAACATTTTGTGTGCAGAGAGACACACACGGCTTGAATATGCTGGCATGGAGGTCATTTTTCAGTAGCACTTTCCCCTGATGATGTGACCATGGGGATGCCGCACTCCCCATTCATAGAGAAAGACAAATTAGCATCCTAATGTCTGTTCCATCACATTTTCTCAGTAGGATCGATCCACTGAGACTAGTTCTCTCTGGAAACTTTATGGATACTGCATGGAGACATCCTGAGTCTGGACATGGATACCGGATTTTGGGGGCAAAAACAACATTTTTTCTCTTGATTTGGGAAAATGCTACGGCCTTGCAACTGCTTGGAAATCCATCCAATTGCTGTTTTCTTCCTTCTGACAATGATAGCTTTGGTCTATCCTTTGGGATTTCTGAATCAAGCAGGCGACTCACCACTCCTAGCCTCTGGCGCATTCCCAGGGGAATGTCATCTCATCTAGGTAAGCACAGTATTGGTACCATACAATCTCAGACACTCTCCTACAGTCTGTTTCCTCATGGGCAGTCCCTATATGAGCTAGGATGTCTTTGGGAGGCTTGGAAAGTACAGGAAAAACAGTGCCTTGACTCTGGTAGTTAGGTCCCCTGGACAAGCCCGGAGGTCAATGTTAGATTCTAGACAGTTCCTAATAGATATAGGCCTAATAACACACTCTCTGTTGATGCCTTTTCTTCCTTGAAGAAACATACTTTTCCCTGCATTCTCTGTGCTGAGAGTCACACACTGCTTGAAAACGCTCTTTGGAGGTCATTTTTCAGTAGAAACTTCCTCTGACAGTGTAACCTTAGGGAAGGCCCCCACACTCACTGGAAAAGGCAAACCAACATCCAAGCTTCTGTTGCATCACATTTTGTCTCTAGGAGTGATCCAGCGAACCTAGGTCTGTCTTAAAAATCATGTATACTGCAGGACCACATCCTAAGTGTGAACCTGGATATCGGAACTGGTGGCACAATTCACATTTTTCTTTCGGTTTGTCCTAAAACTGTGTGGCCTGGCCCCTGCTTGAAAATCCATCTAATTGCTGTTTTCTTACTTTGAAGAGCAATAACTTTGGTTCACCCTTTGGAATTTCTGAAGCAAGCAAGCAGATCACCACTCCTAGTCACGGGCCTATTTCCAGTGGAATGTCACCTTATCTAAGTAAGCATATAATGGCCCCTCTGTATACTCAGACACACTCCCACAGTTTGTGTCCTCATGGACAGTCCCGGTGTGACCTAGGAATATGTTTACAAAGCATTTAAAGGGCAGGGAATACACTGCCCTGACTCTGGAAGTTCGGTTCTCTGGGAAGGCTGGAGGGCTCTCTTGTTAGAATCAAGAGAGTTCTTCATAGATAGAAGCCTGAAAACACACTCTCTGTTGATACCCTTCCTTCCTCGAAGAAACAGTACTTTCCCAATATTCTGTGAACTGAGAGTCACACATTGTTTGAAACCGTTTGCTTGCGGGTCATTTTTCAGTAGCAATTTCTTGTGATGTTGTGACAGTAAGGATGTCCCCCACACTCACAGGGTAAGGCAATCCAAGATCCAAACATCTGTTCCATCACATTTTCTCTATAGGAGCAGCCAGTGAGCCTAGGTCTTTGTGAAATATGGGTAGATACAGCAGAGGCACCTCCTGAGTCTGACAGTGGATACCGGACCTTGATGGCTAAATTTGCAAATGCTACAAAATCCATACAATTGCTTTTTTTTTTTTTTTTTTACTTCTGACAGTGATCGCTTTTGACCCACCTTTGGGATTTCAGAAGCAAGAAGGCAGCTCGCAAGTGCTGCTGATGGCCTATTTGCAATGGAATGTCACCTCACCTGGGCAACAACAGTATGGCACCCAGCAGTCTGAACACATTCCTGCAACCTGTTTCCTCATGGGCAGTTCTGGGATGATGTAGGAAGGTGGTTAAAAGCCTGGGCTAGTGCAGGGAAACACACTGCCCTGACTCTGCAAGTTAGGTCCTCAGGGTAAGACTGGAGGTCTCACATCTTAGAATCTAGACAATTCTTGATAGATGAAGGACTGAAAATTCATTCTCTGCTGATGCCTTTCTTTCCTTGAAGGAACATTGTTTTCCCAACATTCTGCTTCCTGAGAGTCACACACTTGCTTGGAGGTCATTTATCACTAAGAATTTCCCCGGAAGTTGTGACTGGAGGGAAAGCCCCACAAACACAGTAAAAGGGAACCACATTCATATGTCTGTTCCATCACGTTTGCTCTGTAGGTGAGATATAGTGAGCCTAGTCCTATCTGGAAAATTCTTGGGTACTGCAGGGACACATCCTGAATGTGAATCTTGATAGCAGATCTTGGTGGCAAAATTTGCATTATTCTTTCCATTGGGCTTAAAACGTTGTGGCCTAACAACTGCTTGAAAGTTCATTTAATACCTGTTTTCTTACTTCTGACAATGATAGCTTTGTTCCACCTTTCTGGATTTCTGAAGCAACAGGCGGTTCATAACTCCTAGTCCCTGGCCCATTTCCAGTGGAATGTCAGTTCATTTGGTAAGGACAGAATGACACACAGCACACACGGACATTCTTCCATAGCCTGTTTCATCATGGGCATTCCTGAGTGATCTTGGAATGTGCTTACAAGGCTCAGAATTTGCAGGGAAACTCTGCCCAGACTCTGGAAGATGGGTCCTCTGGACAAGCCTGGAGATCTCACATCATAGAATATAGACAGATCCTGATAGATAGAGGCCTGAAAACACACTCTCTATTGATGCCTTTCCTTCCTCGAATGAACATAGCTTTCCCAGCATTCTGTGTGCTGAGAGTCACATACTGCTTCAAAATGCTTGCCTGGAAGTCATTTTTCAGTAGCAATTTCCCTTGATGGTTTGACCATAGGGAAGTCCACCACACTCACAGGAAAAGGCAAAACATCATCCAAACGTCTGTTCCATCATGTTTCTCTGTAGGAGAGATGCTAGGGTTAGAGTTAGGGTTAGGGTTAAGGTTAGCCTAGGTCTGTCTTGAAAATTCTTCAGTGCTGTGGGGACACATCCTGTGTTTGAACCTGGGTAATGGACCTTGGTGGGAAAATTCGCATTTTCCTCTAGGTTGACCCTAAAATTTTGGGAAAGCAATGGCCCTTTGAGCAAGGAAAGGAATCAACAGAGAGTGTGTTTCCAGGCCTCTATCTATTAGGAGCTGTCTAGATTGTAAGACGTGAGACTTATAGTCTTGCCCAGATGACCTAACATCCCGAGTCAGGGCATATGTTTTCATACAATCTCTGAGCCTTGTAAATACATTCCTAGGTCATACCAGGACTGCCAATGAGGAAACAGGCTGTCAGAGTGCGTCTGAGAGAGCTGGGTGCCATGTGGTGCTACCTACATTATGTGACATTTCACAGGAAAGGGACCACCAGATAGAAGTGGCAAGCAGACTGCTTGCTTCAGAAATTACGTGGGTGGACCAAATCTGTCACTGTCAGAAATAAGAAAACAAGTACTGGATGGATATTCAAGCAGTTGCTATGCCAAACCGTTTTAGTGCCAACTGACAGAAAAAGGTGAATTTTGTCCTGTATTCAGGTTCACACTCAGGATGTGACCCCACAGGATCCAAACTTTTCCAGATAGACCTGGGTTCAGTGGACCTCTCTAACAGAGAAAACGTGATGGAACAGGCATTTGGATGCTTGCTTGCTTGTCTTGTGATTTTGGGCGCTTCCCTTCTGTGACAATCTCAGGGGAAATTGTGACTGAAAAATGAACTCCAAGCAAACGTTTTCAAGCAGTGTGTGACTCTCATCACACAGTACATTGGGAAAGCTATGTTCCTTCAGTGAAGGAAAGGCATCAACAGAGAGTGTGTTTTTATAGCAGGAACTGTTCAGCTTCTAAGATGTGAGAGCTCAGGCCTGATTAAAGGACCTAAGTTCCAGAGTCAGGACAGTGTGTCTTGCTGCACTTTCTGAGGTTTCTAAATGCATTCCTAGGTCATACCAGGTCTGTTCCTAAGGAAGGATGCTGAGGGAGTGTATCAGAGTGTGCTGGGTGAAATACTGTGGTCACATAGATGAGGTGTCATTCCACTGGAAATGGGCCTGCAGCTAAGAGTTGCAAGTCATTCACGTGCTTCAGAAATCCCAAAGGGTGAACCAAAGCTAGCATTGTCAGAAGTAAGAAAACAGCATTCAGATGGAATTTCAGGCAGTTGCTCAGCTGCACTGTTTTAGGGCCAAGTGAGAGAAAAATGCATATTTTAACACCAAAGTCTGGTATCCAGATTCAAACTTAGGTGTTTCCCCGCAGTGTCCACGAATATTCTAGATAGACTTACATTGAATGGATGGCCCCTACCAAGAAAACATGATTGAACAGATGTTTGGAAGTGCTTTTGAATTTACCTGTGAGTGTGGCGCCTTCCCTACAGTCACACCTCCAGGGGAAATTGCTAATGAAAAATGACCTACAACAAGCGTTTTCAAGCAGTGTGTGACACTCAGCACACAGAATGCTGAGAAAGCTATATTCCTTTGAGGAAGGAAAGGCATCTCGAGAGAATATGTTATCAGGCCTCTACCTGTCATGAACTGTCTAGATTCAAACATGTGAGTCCTCCAAGTTTCCCAGAGGACCTAAATACCAGAGTCAGGGCAGTGTGTTTCCCACCACTTTCTGAGATTTGTAAACACATTCCTAGGTCATACCAGATCTGACCATGAAAAGTCAGGCTGCAAGAGTGTGTCTCAGAGTGCTGGGTGACATATTGTGCTAACCTAGATGAGATGACATCTCCCTGGAAAGGGGCCAGTGGCTTGGAGTGGAGAGCCTCCTGCTTGATTCATAAATCCCAAAGGGTGCACCAACACTATCACTGTCAGAATTAAGAAAACAGCAATTAGACGTATTTTCAGGCAGTAATTATTCTAGCCGTTTTAGGGCCAACTGAGAAAAAAATGCAAATTTTGCTGCCAAGGTCCCGTGTCCAGGTTCAAACATAGGATGTGTAGGAACAGTATCCATGAGTATTCTAGACAGGTTGAATGGATCACTCCTATCAAGAAAACGTGATTGAGCAGACGTCTGGATGATACTTTGCTTTTCCTGTGAGTGTGGCAGTCTCCCCTAAGGTCACAACATCAGGAGAAGTTGCTACTGAAAAATTACTTTCAACAAGTGTTTTCAAGCAGTGTGTGACTCTGAGCACTCAAAAAGATGGGAAAATTATATTCCATCCAGGAAGGTAAGCCATCAACAGAGAGTGTTTTATCAGGCCTCTGTGTATCACGAACTGTATAGACTCAAAGATGGGAGACTTCCAGGTTTGCCCTGAGGACCCAAATTCCAGAGTCAGAGCATTGTATTTCCCTACACTTTCTGGGATTGTACCCAAGTACCATATTTTGGACTCTATTGTTGACCATGATGGCTACTCCATTTCTTTTAAGGGGTTCCTGCCCACAGTAGTAGATATAATGATCATCTGAGTTAAATTCACCCATTTTTGTCCATTGTAATTTGCTGATTCCTAGAATGTTGACATTCACTCTTGCCATATCCTGTTTGACCACTTCCAATTTGCCTTGATTCATGGACCTAACATTCCAGGTTCCTATGCGATATTGCTCTTTACTGCATCGGACCTTGCTTCTCTCACCAGTCACATCCACAACTGGGTATTGTTTTTGCTTTGGCTCCATCCCTTCATTCTTTCTGGAGTTATTTCTCCACTGAGCTCCAGTAGGATATTGGGCACCTACCAACCTGGGGAGTTCCTCTTTCAGTATCCTATCATTTTGCTTTTTCATACTGTTCATGGGGTCCTCAAGGCAAGAATACTGAAGTGTTTTGCCATTCCCTTCTCCAGTGGACCACATTCTGTCAGACCTCTCCACCATGACCCGTCCATCTTGGGTGGCTCCACATGGCATGGCTTAGTTTCATTGAGTTACACAAGGTTATAGTCCATGTGATCAGATTGGCTAGTTTTCTGTGATTATGATTTCAGTGTCTGCCCTTTGATGCCCTCTCACAACACCTACCATCTTACTTGAGTTTCTCTTACCTTGGACGTGGGGTATCTCTTTACAGCTGCTCCAGCAAAGCACAGCCCCTCCTCCTTACCTTGGACAATGGGTATCTCCTCAGGCCGCCCCTCCTGACCTTGAATGTGGAGTAGCTCCTCTCGGTCCTCCTGCACCTGTGCAGCTGCTGCTCTTTGGACGTGGGATTGCTCCTCTTAGCCACAGCCCCTGACCTTGGCATGGGGTGGCTCATCTCAGCCACCTCCCCTGACCTCAGGCATGAGGTAGCTCCTCTCGGCCGCTGCCCCTGGTCTCGGACATGGGGTGGCTCCTCTCAGCCACTGCCTCTGACCTTGGGCGAGAGGTAGCTCCTCATGGCCATGCTGCTGCATGGTCCTTCACAGCCTGCACCATTTGAATGCAGAGTTCCAAAGAATAGCAAGGAGAGATAAGAAAGCCTTACTCTGATCAGTGCAAATAAAAAGAGAAAAACAACAGAATGGGAAAGACTAGAGATCTCTTCAAGAAAATTAGAGATACCAAGGGAACATTCCATGCAAAGATTGGGTTCAATAAAGGACAGAAATGCTATGGCTCTAACAGAAGCAGAAGTTATTAAGAAGAGGTGGCAAGAATACACAGAAGGACTGTACAAAAAAGATCTTCATGGTCCAGATAATTACAATGGCGTGATCAGTCACCTAGAGCCAGACATCCTGGAATGTGAGGTCAAGTGGGCCTTAGAAAGTATCACTACGAACAAAGCTAGTGGAGGTGATGGAATTCCAGTTCAGCTATTTCACAGGTGATGCTGTGAAAGTGTTGTACTCAATAGGTCAGCAAATTTGGAAAACTCAGCAGTGGCCACAGGACTGGAAAACGTCAGTTTTCATTCCAATTAGAAAGAAAGGCAATAGCAAAAAATGCTCAAACTGCTGCACAATTGCACTCATCTCACACACTAGTAAAGTAATGCTCAAAATTCTCCAAGCCAGGCTTCAGCAATACATGAACTGTGAACTTCCAGATGTTCAAGCTGGTTTTAGAAAAGGCAAAGGAACCAGAGATCAAACTGCCATCATCTGCTGGATCATTGAAAAACCAAGAGAGTCCCAGAAAAACATCTATTTCTGCTTTATTGACTATTCCAAAGCCTTTGACTGTGTGTATCACCATAAACTGTGGAAAATTCTGAAAGAGATGGGACTACCAGACCACCTGACCTGCCTCTTGAGAAACCTGTATGTAGGTCAGGAAGCAACAGTTAGAACTGGACATGGAACAACAGATTGGTTCCAAATTGGAAAAGGAGTATGTTAAGGCTGTATATTGTCACCCTGCTTATTTAACTTATATGCCGAGTACATCATGAGAAACACTGGGTTGGAAGAAGGACAAGCTGGAATCAAGACTGCCAGGAGAAACATCAATAACCTCAGATATGCAGATGACACCACCCTTATGGAAGAAAGTGAAGAAGAACTAAAAAGCCTCTTGATGAAAGTGAAAGAGGAGAGTGAAAAAGTTGGCTTAGACCTCAACATTCAGAAAACTAAGATCATAGCATCTGATCCCATCACTTCATGAAAAATAGATGGGGAAACAGTAGAAACAGTGTCAAATTTTATTTTGGGGGTCTCCAAAATCACTGCAGATGGTGATTGCAGTCATGAAATTAGAAGATGCTTACTTCTTGGAAGGAAAGTTATGACCAACCCAGATAGCATATTAAAAAGCAGAGACATTTCTTTGCCAACAAAGGTCCATCTGGTCAAGGCTATGGTTTTTCCAGTGGTCATGTATGGATGTAAGTGTTGGACTGTGAAGAAAGCTAAGCACTGAAGAATTGATGCTTTTGAACTGTGGTGTTGGAGAAGACTCTTAAGAGTCCCTTCGACTTCAAGGACGTCCATCCAGTCCATCCTAAAGGAGATCAGTCCTGGGTGTTCATTGGAAAGACTGATGCTGAAGCTGAAACTCCAGTACTTTGCCATCTGATGTGAAGAGTTGACTCATTGGAAAAGACCCTGATGCTGGGAGGGCTTGGGGGCAGGAGGAGAAGGGGATGCCAGAGGATTAGATGGCTGGATGGCATCACCAACTCGATGGTCATGAGTTTGAGTAAACTCTGGGAGCTGGTGTTGGACAGGGAGGCCTGGCGTGCTTCGATTCATGGGGTCCCAAAGAGTCGGATACAACTGAGCGTCTGAACGGAACTGAACACTTTCTGAGCATTGTAAACACATTCCTAGGTCATACCAGAAGTGCCCTTAAGAAAAAACAGGCTGCAGGAGGGTTTCTGAGATTGCTGGGTGCCATGCTGCACTTACCAATATGATGTAGCATTCCACTGTAAATGGGCCAGCGGCTACGAGTTGCTAGCTGCTTACTTGCTTCAGAAATCCCAAAGAGTGTACCAAGCGATCACTGCCAGAAGTAAGAAACCAGAAGCTAAATGCATTTCCAGGTAGTTGTTATGCTGTACTGTTTCTGGCCAACTGAGAGAAATGTGTATTTTGCCACCAAGGTCCACTGTCCATGTTCACACCCAGGATGTGTCCACTTAGGATCTAAGAATTTTCCAGGCAGACCTAGGCACACTGAATCTCCACTACAGAGAAAACATGATGGAACTGATCTTTGGATGTTGCTTTTCCTTTTCCTGTGAGTTTGGTGGGCTTCCTTATGGTCACACTATCAGGAGCATTTGCTAATGAAAAATGACTTCCAACAAGTGTTTTCAAGCAGTATGTGACTCTATGGACATGGAATGCTGGAAACCTATGTTCCTTTGAGGAAGGAAATGTATTTATAGACAGTGGGTTTTCAAGACTCTCTATTAGGAACTGTCTAGCTTCAAAGATATGAATTCTCCATATTTGCCCAGAGGACCTCACTTCCAGAGTCAGGGCAATGTGTTTTCCTGCACTTTTTGAGCTTTGTAAACACATTTCTTGGTCATACCAGGACTGCCCATGAGGAAACAGGCTCTCTATATCAGGAACTGTCTAGATACTAAGATGTGAGACCTCTAGGTTGGTACAGAGAACCTAAATTTCAGAGCAAGGGCAGTGTGTTTTTGAGCATTTTCTGAACTTTGTAAACACGTTTCTCAGTAATGCCAGGACTGCTGATGAGAAAGCAGGCTTCCGGTGTGTGTCTGAGAGTGCTGAGTACCATACTGTGCTTACCTAGATGAGGTAACTTTCCATGGCAAATCAGCATGTGGCTAGGAGTTGTGAGCCACCAGCTTGCTTCAGAAATCCTGAATGGTGGACCAAAGGTTGCACTGTCAGAAGTAAGAAAAAAGTAATTGGATGGATTTTCAAGCAATTGCTAGCCACACCTCTTTATGGCACCCAGAGAGAAAAATACAAATTGTGCACCCTAGGTCCGGTATTCAGGTTCACACATGGGATGTGTCCCCTCGTGATTCAAGAAATTTCCAGACAGACCTTTGTTCCCTAGAGTTCTTCTACAGAGAAAACTGGCTGGAACAGCCATTTGGAGGTTGCTTTGCCTTTCCCTGTGAGTGTGGGACCCCTACCTATGGTCACAGCCTCAAGGAGATATTGTCACTGAAAATAGACTTCCAAGCAAGCACTTTTCAAGCAGAGTGTGACTCTCAGGTCGCAGAATGTGAAGAAAGCTATCTTCCTTTGAGGAAGGAAAGACATCCACAGAGAGTGTGTTTTCAAACCTCTATTTTGCAGGAAATTTTGAGCTTCTAAAACATGAGACGAGCAGGTCTGCTGAGAGGACCTAAATTCCTGAGTCAGGAATTCCTGTGTCTCCCTGTAATTTCCGAGTCTGGCAAACACATTCCTAGGTTATAACGGTACTGACCATGAGAAAGCTGGCAGCAGGAGCGTGTCTGAAAGGACTGAGTGCCTTACTGTGGTCAACTGTGTGAGGTGACATTCCAGTGACAGGCTCAAAGCTACAAGGTGTGAGTCACCCGCTTGCTTCAGAAACCCCAAAAGGTAGAGTAAAGCTAGGTCTGTCAGAGGTAAGAAAATAGCAATTGGACGGATTTTCAAGCTGTTGCTAGGCTGAACCACTTTAGGGCCCCCTGAGAGAAAACTGCGAATTGTGCCCTGTAGGTCAGGTATCCAGGTTCAAACACAGGGTGTGTCCCAGCAGGATCCAAGAATTTTCCACAGAACTAGGCTCACTAGACCTCTCCTGCTGGGAAAATGGGATGGAACAGACATTGGAAGTTGGTTTGCCCCTGCCTATTGTCACAGAGTCAAGGAGAAAGTTCCCCTGAAAGATGACCTCCAAGCAAGCACTTTTCAAGCAGTGTGTGACTCTCAGTTCACAGAATGCAGGGAAAGATATCTTCCTTCAAGGAAAGAAAGGCATCAAAAGAGAGTGTATTCTCAACCCTCTATCTTGCAGGAACTGTTTAGCTTCCCAGATGGGAGGCCTCCAGTACTGCTCAGAGGAACTAAATTCCAGAGTCAAGGCCATGTTTCTCCCTGCACTTTCTAAGCCTTGCAAAGCCATTCCTAGGTTATACCGGTACTGCACATGAGGAAGCAGGCTGCGAGAGTGTGTCCAAGAGGGCTAGGTCCCTCACTATACTCACTTCTGCGAGGTGGCATTCCACTGTAAAAAGGCCCACAGCTGGGAGTTGCAATTCACCCACTTGCTTCAGAAATCAAAAAGGATGGAGCAAATCTAGCTCTCTCAGAATCAAGAAAAGAGCAATTGGATGGATTTTCAAGCTGTTGCTAGGCCACACTGCTTTAAGGCCCACAGAGAGAAACACGGATTGTGCTCCCTCATTCTGGTATCCTGGTTCACAAACAGGGTGTGTCCCCAAAGGATCCAAGAATTTTCCAGACAGACTTACGCTCACTAGAGCTCTCCTACAGAGAAAACGGGATGGAACAGACATTTAGATATTGCTTTGCCTTTCCCAGTGAGTGTGGGACCCCTCTGTTTGGCTACAGCCCCAAGTGGAAATTACCATTGAAAACTCATGTCTAAGCGAGCACTTTTCAAGCACTGTGTGACTCTCAGTTCGCAGGATACTGGGAAACCTATATTTCTTCAAGGAAGGAAAGGCATCCACAGAGAGTGTGTTTTCAAACCTCTCTCTTGCAGGAACTCTTTAGCTCCTAAGACATGAACCCTCCAGTTCTGCTCAGAGGACCTAAATTCGAGAGTCTGTGCCGTGTGTCTTGGTGCATTTTCCCACCTTTCAAACACATGTCTAGGTGATACTGGTACTGCCCATGAGGAAGCAGACTGTGGGAATATGTCTCAGAGTGCTGGGTCCCTTACCGTGGTCACCTCTGTGAGGTGACATTCCACTGTAAATAGGCCCAAAGATAGGAGTTGTGAGCCTCCCGTGTGCTTCAGAAACCCCAGGGGTGGAACAAAGTTAGCTCTGTCAAAAGTAAGAAAATGGCAATTGGACGGATTTTCAAGATGTGGATAGGTCACACCACTTTAGGGCCACCTGAGAAAAATATGCAAATTTGAACCTGGGTGTCCAGATTAACACACAGGGTGTTTCCCCACATGATCCAAGAATTTTTCAGACAGACCTAGGTTCACTGGAGCTCTCCTGCAGAGGAAACATACATCCAGAGTCTCCAGTGTGAACCCTCCAAAATCTATACCTGATGTCACAAATCCACAGCCTCCAGGATGACCTCACCCTCAAGACCCTGTACCTGGGGTCACAAGTCCACTATTTCCATGTCGAGTCCACCTCTAAGAACTTGAACTTGTAGTCACATGTCCAGAGTCTTCAGGGTGACCCCACCTCCCAGAATCTACCGGTGTGAAGCATTCACAGTTTTAAGGACGGACCCAATTCCCAGAACCTGTACCTGGGGTCACACTTCCATAGTCTAAGGGTTACCTCACCTCCCACACACTGAACCTGGTTTCCCATGTCCCTGTTAGCCAGGGTTACCCTCTCCATGACCCTGTATTGGGAATCACATGTCCACAGTCTGCTGTGTGTCGTCACTTCCCAGACCCTTCACCTGGAGTCACAATCACAGTTTCCAGGTTACTCCCTTGCAGACCCTGCACCTGGAGTCACTTATCCACAGTCTCCAGGGTGACTCATCCAAAACCCCTCACTGGGGTTCACATGACCACAGTCTCCAGGGTGACCCAAGCACCCAGATCCTGCACCCAGGGTCACATATCCACAGGGTCCAGGGTGTACCACTTGCAGACCCTGCACCTGAGGTCACATATCTACAGCCTCCAGTGTGATCCCCATCCCCAGACCTGGTTTGGGTGAGAAATATCCATAGTCTCCAGAGTCACACCTTGGGTCACATAGCCATAGTCAACAGGGTGAACTCACCTTCCAGAGCCTGTACATGGTGTCAAATGTGCACATTCTCCAGGGTTACCACCCTTCCAACATGCTGTACCTGGGTCAAAAACCCACAATCTCAAGGATGACCCCCTCTCAGGCCCTGTTCCTGGGGTCACATGTCCAGAATCTCCAGAGTGATCTACCTCCAAGATGAAGCACCTGATGTCACATGTCAACAGTCTGCAAGGTGACCCCGTCCTCAGAATCTGCACCTGTGGTTACATTTCTCCAGTCTCCAGGATGACCCCCAATCTCAGTATTTGTATTATGTGTCACATGTACATAGTCACCAGGGTAACCACTGCAGGCCCTTTTTCTGACATAACATTTCCACAGAGTCCTGCAGAACTCCCTTCCCAGACTCTGAATCTGGGATCCTACCTCCAGGGTCTCGAGGGTGATGCCCTTCCCTGTCCCTTCACCTGGCGTCAAACATCCACAGTCTCCATGGTAACATCCACACCAAAGTCTGATATTGGGGACACAGATTCATAGTCTTCTGGGGCGCAAACCCTCCCAGATCATGCACCTGGTCTCACACGTCCTCAGTCTCCAGGTTGACACCCCTCCCAGACACTGCAGCTGGAGTTACACGTCCACAGTCTCCAGGGTGAACCCACCTCACTGACGATTGTACCTCCGGTCACATGGCCTCAGTCTCCAGAGTGACCCCATATCTCAGACACTGTACTTGGGGTTATATGTCAACGGTGGCCAGGATGACACCTCTCCCCAGACCCTGTACCTGAGGTCGCATTGGCACAGTTTCCAGGGCGATGCTAAATTCCCAACCCTGTACCTGGGGTCACAGGTCACAGTCACCAGGCTTTCCTCACCCTCAAGAGCCTTTACATGGGGTCACACATCCACACTCTCCGGGATGACTCCCTCCCAGACCCTTCACCTGGCATCCTATGTCCACAGTCTCCTGTGTGATATCACTTCCCAGACTCTATAGCTGTGGTCACAGATCCACAGTCTCCATGGTGATCCCCTTCCCAGGCCCTGTAATTTGGATCCCATGTCCTCAGTCTCCAGTGTGACACCACATCTCATACCCTGTACTTTGGTGACTTGTCCACAGTTTCCAGGATGACCCAAACAGTGCATGTGGAGTCACATGTCCACATTCTGCAAAGTGACCCCATTCCCTAACCCTGCACATTAGTCACACAGCCACAGTCTCCAGAATGACCTCACTCCAGACCCTGCACATAGGGTCACACCTCCACCTTCTCCATATTGACCCCCTCCTCGAACTTCTATCAGGCTTCACACATGCACCATCCCCACAGTGACCACCATCAGATCATGTACCTGTGGTCAGGGTCCACAGTCTACAGGGTGAGACCCTTTCGTACCCTAAACCTTGGTTCACCTAGCCAGTCTCCAGGGTCATCCCTGCCAAACATGCAGCTGGAGTCACATGTCCATACTCTCCATGGTGACATCCCCCTGGCCCTGTGCTGCTGCTGCTACTGCTGCTAAGTCATGCCAGTCGTGTCCAACACTGCCACCAAATAGATGGCAGCACACCAGGCTCCCCCATCCCTAGGATTCTCCAGGCAAGAACACTGGGTGGGTTGCCATTTCCTTCTCCAAAGCATGAGAGTGAAAAGTGAAAGTGAAGTCACTCAGTCGTGTCTGACTCTTAGCGACCCCATGGACTGCAGCCTACCAGGCTCCTCCATCCATGGGATTTTCCAGGCAAGAGTACTGGAGTGGGTTGCCCACTCCAGTACCTAGTGTCATATATGCACCCAGACCCTCTACGTAGTGTCATAGATTCACAGTTTCCCGGGTTACCCCACTTCCCATATCATGCACCTGGGATCACACGCTCACAGTCTGCAAGGTGACCCTGATCCCATTCCTGTACCTTGTGTCACAGGTCCACAGCCACCAGGATGGCCCCACCCTCAAGATCCCATACCTGGGGTCACACTCCTGTCTCCAGTGTGATCCCACCTCCCAGAAACTTTACCTGGGGATAAACGTCCACAGTTTTCAGGATGGTCCCAACTCCCTGAAACTGTACCTGGAGTCACTCTTCCATAGACATTGAGCCTGCTCCATGCCCCTGGTCCGCAGGGTTACACCCTCCAAGACCCTGTAATGTGGTTTACATGTCCACAGTCTCCTGTGTGTCATCACTTCCCAGAACCTTCACCTGCAGGCACACAAACAGAGGTTCCAGGTTGACTCCCTCAGAGACCCTGCACTTGGAGCCACATATCCACAGTCTCACAGGTGACTCATCCAAATCACTGTACCAGGGCTCACATAACCACAGTCTTCCAGATGCTGGACTATTGACCCAGCACCCAGCGTCACATGTCCACAGATTCTAGCATGACCCCACATTCCAGACACTGTACCTTGGGACAAATACCCACAGTCTCTAGGGTGAACACCCTCCTAGACACTGTACATGGTATCACATGGGCACATTCACCAACTCCCAAACCCTGTACCTAGGGTCACACGTAGATAGTCTCAGGGTGATCCCACTCGCCAGAACTTGCACCTGGGTTCATATGTCCACAGCGCCCAGGGTAACACCACATGTCAAACAATTGTACTGAGTTCCAATACCCACTGGTTCTAGGGTGACACCAATTCCAAACCCATGAACCTAGGGTCACACATCCATGGTCCCCTGGGTAGCAATGCCTCCCAGATCATGCACCAGGTCTCACACCTCCGCAGTCTCCAGGGTGACTACACCTCACAGAATATTGTAATTCTGGTCACATTGCCCCAGTCTCCAGGATAACCCCGTATCTCTAACCCTGTACCTGGGGTTACATGTACATGGTGGCCAGGAAGACACGCCTCCCCAGACTCTGTACACGGGATCACATTGGCACAGTCGCCAGGGTGACCCCACCTCCCCCATCCTGTACCTGCGGTCACATGTCCAGAGTCTCCTGGGTTTACCCACATTCAAGGCTAGTAACTGGGATCACATGTCTACAGTCTCGAGGCTTTCCCCACCCACAAGTGCCTGTACCCGGGGTCACACATCAACTGACTCCAGGGTGACTCCCTCCCAGACTGTTCACCTGGCATCCCATGTCCCCAGACTTTTGTGTGATGTCATTTCCCAGACTCTGCACATGTGCTAACAGATTCACAGGCTCCGTGGTGACCCCCTTCCTGGTCTCTGTAACTTGGGTCACATGTTCTCAGTATCCGGTGTGACCCCACCTCTCATAGCCTATACCTTTGGTGACTTCGCCACAGATTCCATGGTAACCCTCCCCTGACAGACCCTGTGCTTATTTACACACATCCACAATCTCCAGGATGTTCGCCCTCCCATACCCTGCACCTGGAGTCACATGTCAACAGTTTCCAGCGTGAACCCCACTTCACCCACTGCACCTGGGCTCACATATCCACATCGTGCAGGGTGACACCCCTTCCAGACCATTTCCTTGACATTAAATGCCTGCAGTCCCCAGAGTGACCCCGTACCTCCCAGACACTGTACCTGAGGTCACATATACAGAGTTTCCTGGGTCACCCCCACCCCAGACCGTGTACCTGTGTTCAGATATCCTAGTGTCTTGGGGGACCCAGTTCAGACCTTGCATCTAGGGTCAAATGTCCTGTATCCAGGATGACTTGACTCCCCAATCAGTGCATCTGGGGTCATATGTCCACAATCTTCAGTGACCCCATCCCCTAACCCTGCGCCTTACTCACACATCCACAGTCTCCAGAGTGACCACATACCAATACCTACACCTAAGGTCACATGTCCATTGTCTCACTGGTGACCTCTTCCCTGAACTTGTTCCAGATTTCACACGATCACCATTGCCACAGTAACCACCAACAGATCCTGAACCTGTGGTCACAGTTCAACAGTCTGCCTGATGAGACCCATTTTGTACCCTGAACCTTGTGAACCTGCACCTGGGATCACAAGTCCATATTCTCCATGGTGTCATCCCCCAGACCCTGTACCTAGTGTCATATATACAGTCTCCTGGGCTTCCCCACTTCCCATACCATGCACCTGGGATCACACATCCACAGGATCCAGGGTGACAACCCTCCTAAACCTGTACCAGGTGTCACAAGTCGACAGACTCCAGGATGACCCTACCGTTAATATCCTGTACCTAGGGTCACAAGTCCACTGTTTCTATGGTGAGCCCCCCTCCCAGACTCTGCACTTGGGGTCACTTGTCGAGAGTCTCCAGGGTGACCCCACCTCCCAGAAACTGTACCTAGGGTGAAACATCCACAGTCACTCAGGTTGGCCCGAACTCCCAGAACCTGTACCTGGGGTCCCACTTCCATAGTCTCAGGGTTACCACACGCCCAGACATTTAAGATGGTGTCCCATGATCTTGGATGCCAGGGTTACCCCCTCCAAGACCCTGTAATGGAGTCACATGTTCATAGTCTCCAGAGTGTCATCACTTCCCAGACCCTCCACCTGGAGTCACACAAACACAGGTTCCAAGGTGACTGCCTCGCAGGCCTTGCACCTGGAGTCACATATTCACAATCTCACCTTGGGGGATCCCATTCAGACCCTGGATCTAGGGTGACGTATCCAGTCTCCAAGATGATTTGCCTCCCAAATGGTGCATCTGGGGTCACATGACCACAATCTCCAAAGTGAACGTATCCCCTAACCCTGAACCTAAGTCACACGGCAAATAGTTTCCAGAGTGACCTCAACCCAGACCCTGAAACGAGGGTCACATGTACACAGTCTTGGAGGGTGACCCCCTCCGTAAACTTGTACTAGGTTTCATACGTCCACCATCGCCACAGTGACTACCACCAGATCCTGTACCTGTGGTCATAGATCCACAGTCTGCAGGGTGAAACCCTCTTCCTACCCTGAACTTTGGGTCACACAACCACAGTCTCCAGGGTGACCCCACCCAAACCTGCACCTGGGGTCACATGTCCACACTTTCCATGGTGACATACCTGAGACCCTATACCTACTGTCATATATCCACAATCTCCTGGGTTACTGCACTTCCCATACCATACACCTGTGACCACATGTCCACAGTCTCGAGGGTGGCCCCCTGTATAACCTGTACCTGGTGTCACAAGTATACAGCCTTCATGTGACCCCACCCTCAAGATTCTGTACCTGGGGTCACAAGTCCACATTTTCCATGGTGAGTCTACCTCCCAGACCCTGCATTTGGGGTCACATGTCCAGAGTTTTCAGGGTGGCCCCACCTCCCAGAAACCATACCTCGGGTGAAATATCCACCATTTTCAGGATGGCACCAACTACCAGAACCTGTACCTGGGGTCACACTTCCATACTCTCAGGGTATCCCCACCTCCCAGACATATAACCTTGCATCCCATGACCCTGGCCACAAGGGTTACCCCCTCCAAGACCCTGTAATAGGGGTCACATGTCCACAGCCTCCTGTTTGTCAAAACTTTGTAGACCTCACCTGGAGTCACACAAACACAGGTTCCATGGTGACTCCCTCGCAGACCCTGCACCTGGAATCACATATTCACAGGTTCCAGGGTGACCCCCTCGGAAATCCTGTACCTGAGATCACATATCTACAGTCTCCAGGGTGAATCCCATCCCCATACACTGTCTGAGCGGAATCATCCATGAGACCCCAATGTCAAGAACTTATCCCTTGTGCTCGAAGTCTACATTCTCCAGGGTGACATTATCTCCCACACCCTGCACCTTGGGTAACATATTCACAGTCTCCAAGGTGACCTTACCTCCCAGACCCTTTGCCTGGGGTCACATGTGCAAATTATCCAGGATTCCCGCCACTCCAACACCCTGCACCTGGGTCAAAAGCCCACAGTCTCAAGGGTGACCCCCTATCTGACCATGTTCCTGGGGTACAAGGCCAGAATCTCCAGGATGATCTTGAAAGTTATTGCTGAACCACGCAAAGACACTGGAATTCTTGGCCTCCAGAGGAGAAGAATTCAATTCAGGGCCAGAGACGAGGCTTGATTGCTTAGAGCTTTTGTGTAATAAAGTTGTATTAAAGTATAAAGGAGATAGAGAAAGCTTCTGACATAGGCATCAGAAGGGGGCAGAAAGAGTAGCCCCTTGCAAGTGTTAGGAATCGAATTATATGGCTCAGATGGTAAAGCATCTGTCTGCAATGCTGGAGACCCAGGTTAGATCCACGGGTCAGGAAGATCTGGAGAAGTAAGTGGCAACCCACTCCAGTACATTTGCCTGGAAAATCCCATGGACAGAGGAGCCTGGTAGGCTACAGTCCATGGGGCCACAAAGAGTTGGACACGACTGAGCAACTTTACTTTACTTTTAATTAGTTATTCAGATCAGTCCAGTCCCGTTCAGTCTCTCAGTCGTGTCTGACTCTTTGGGACGCCATGAATCGCAGCACGCCAAGCCTCCCTGTCAGTCACCAACTCCCGGAGTTTACTCGAACTCATGTACATGGAGTCGGTGATGCCATTCAGCCATCTCATCCTCTGTCATCCCCTTCTCCTCCTGCCCCCAATCCCTCACAGCATCAGGGTCTTTTCCAATGAGTCAGCTCTTCGCACAAGGTGGCCAAATTATTGGAGTTTCAGCTTCAACATCAGTCCTTCCAATGAACATCCAGGACTGATCTCCTTTAGGATGTACTGGTTGGATGTCCTTGCAGTCCAAGGGACTCTCAAGAGTCTTCTTCAACACCACAGTTCAAAAGCATAAACTCTTCGGTGCTCAACTTTCTTTACAGTCCAATTCTCACATCCATACATGACCACTGGAAAAACCATAACCTTGACCAGATGGACCTTTGTTGGCAAAGTAGTGTCTCTGCTTTTTAATATGCTATCTAGGTTGGTCATAACTTTCCTTCCAAGGAGTAATTTTCTTTTCATTTCATGGCTGCAATCACCATCTGCAGTGATTTTGGAGCCCAAAAAGATAAAGTCTGACACTGCTTCCACTGTTTCCCCATCAATTTCCCATGGAGTGATGGGACCTGATGCCATGATCTTAGTTTTCTGAATGTTGAGCTTTAAGCCAACTTTTTCACTCTCCTCTTTCACTTTCATCAAGAGGCTTTTTAGTTCTTCTTCACTTTCTGCCATAAGGGTGGTGTCATCTGCTTGTCTGAGATTATTGATATTTCTCCTGGCAATCTTAATTCCAGCTGGTGCTTCTTCCAGCCCAGCATTTATCATGATGTACTTGGCATATAAGTTAAATGAGCAGGGTGACAACGTACAGTCTTGACGTACGCCTTTTCCTATTTGGAACCAGTCTGTTGTTCCATGTCCAGTTCTAACTGTTGCTTCCTGAACTGCATACAGGTTTCTCAAGAGGCAGGTCAGGTGGTCTGGTAGTCCCATCTCCTTCAGAATTTTCCACAGTTAATTGTGATCCACACAGTCAAAGGCTTTGGCTTAGTCAATAAAGCAGAAATAGATGTTTTTTCTGGAACTCTCTTGCTTTTTTGATGATCCCGCAGATATTGGCAATTTGATCTCTGGTTCCTCTGCCTTTTCTAAAGCCAGCTTGAACATCTGGAAGTTCACAGTTCACGTATTGCTGAAGCCTGGCTTGGAGAATTTTGAGCATTTCTTTACTAGCGTGTGAGATGAGCATAATTGTGTGGTATTTTGAGCATTCTTTGGGATTACCTTTCTTTCTAATTGGAATGAAAACTGACCTTTTCCAGTCCTGTAGCCACTGCTGAGTTTTCCAAATTTGCTGGCATTATGAGTGCAGCACTTTCACAGCATCATCTTTCAGTATTTGAAATACTTCAACTGGAATTCCATCACCTCCACTAGCTTTGTTTGTAGCGATGCTTTCTAATTCCCACTTGACTTGACACTCCAGGATGTCTGGCTCTAGGTGAGTGATCACACCATTGTGATTATCTGGGTCATGAAGATCTTTTTGTACAGTTCTTCTGTGTATTCTTGCCACCTCTTCTTAATAGCTTCTGCTTCTGCTAGGTCCATAGCCTTTCTATCCTTTATCAAACCCATTTTTGCATGAAATGTTCGCTTGATATCTCTAATTTTCTTGAAGAGATCTCTAGTCTTTCCCATTCTGTTCTTTTCCTCTATTTCTTTGCATTGATCTCTGAGGATGGCTTTCTTATCTCTCCTTGCTATTCTTTGGAACTCTGCATTCAAATGGGAATATGTTTCCTTTTCTCCTTTGCTTTTTGCTTCTCTTCTTTTCACAGCTATTTGTAAGGCCTCCTCAGACAACCATTTTGACTTTTTGCATTTCTATTCCATAGGGATAGTCTTGATCCCTGTCCCCTGTACAATGTCACAAACCTCCATCCATAGTTCATCAGGCACTCTGTCTATCGGATCGAGTCCCTTAAATCTATTTCTCACTTCCA
This sequence comes from Muntiacus reevesi, assembly GCF_963930625.1. NCBI lineage: Eukaryota > Metazoa > Chordata > Mammalia > Artiodactyla > Cervidae > Muntiacus > Muntiacus reevesi. The sequence goes on along the minus strand of NC_089249.1, from coordinate 63,549,842 downwards.
CTGTATATTCATAAGGGATTTGATTTAGGTAATACTTGAATGGTCTAGTGTTTTCCCCCCTTTCTTCAATTTAAGTTAGTATTTGGCAATAAGGAGTTCATGATCTGAGCCACAGTCCATTCCCAGTCTTGTTTTTGCTGACTCTATAGAGCTTTTCCCTTTTGGTTGCAAAGAATATAATCAATTTGATTTTAGTGTTGACCATCTGGTGGTATCCATGTGTAGACTCTTCTCTTGTATTGTTGGAAGAGGGCATTTGCTATGACCAGTGTGTTCTCTTGGCAAAACTCTATTAGCCTTTGTCCTGCTTCATTCTGTACTCCAAGGCCAAATTTGCTTTTGACTTACTCCAGGTGTTTCTTGACTTCTTACTTTTGCATCCCAGTCCCCTATAATGAAAAGGACGTCTTTTTTGGATGTTAGTTCTAAAAGGTCTTGTAGGTCTGCATAGAACTGTTCAACTTCAGCTTCTGCAGCATTACTGGTTGGGGTATAGGCTTGGATTACCGTGATATTGATTGGTTTGCCTTGGAAACGAACAGAGATCATTCAGTCATTTTTGAGATTGCATCCAAGTACTGCATTTCAGACTCTTTTCTTGGCCATGATGGCTATCCATTTCTTCTAAGCGATTCTGGCCCACATTAGTAGATATAACGGTCATCTGAATTAAATTCACCCATTCTAGTCCATTTTAGTTCACTGGTTCCTAGAATGTCAACATTCACTCTTGCCACCTCCTGTTTGACCACTTCCAATTTGCCTTGATTCATGGACCTAACATTCCAGATTCCTATGCAATATTGCTCTTTACAGCATTGGACATTGCTTCTATCACCAGTCACATCCACAACTGAGTATTGTTTTTGCTTTGACTCTATCCTTTCATTATTTCTGGAGTTATTTCTGCACTGAACTCCAGTAGCATATTCGCACCTACTGACCTGGGGAGTTCCTCTTTCAGTATCCTATCATTTTGCCTTTTCATACTGTTCATGGGATTCTCGAGGCAAGAATATTGAAGTGGTTTGCCATTCCCTTCTCCAGTGGACCACATTCTGTCAGACCTCTCCACCATGACCCTTCCGTCTTGGGTGGCCCCACACAGCATGGCTTATTTTCCTTGAGTTAGACAAGACTGTGGTTCATGTGATCAGATTGGCTAGTTTCCTGTGATTATGGTTTCAGTGTGTCTGCCCTTTGATGCTCTCTTGCAACACGTCCAAGGTAATTAGTTATTACAGTGAATCAAAAGAATGTCTGGAGGCTGTAAAGACCTTGCTAGACCTACTCCCATAACTCACACCTAAGATAACAGGATTCGCCCAAAGGTTTTTTCCAGAGACTGTCCTCAAGCAAGATACATTATTGCTCTATAATCCTCAGGAATGTAGAGGGACAAAAAAGGTTTGTCATTTCTTCCTCCTTGAGAATTCCAGACCCCTCTCTCCTTGGGGACCCCTGGATTTCTTATCAATCTACCGAGGAATTGACTTTCTCATTTCCCCCTTTTGTTCAAGGAGGATGATGTTGCTAAGGGAAAGGGACATTTTTTTCATTTCATAAATACTTCCTGCTGTCTAGGGGCATGGTCCCTAAGTTGTTAAGGGTTATTCTCCTAACCCTAATAATGAGGGTCTCTGATCCAGGGGCCCCAAGTCATAGTTGGAGAAGGCTGTGGCACTCATAGGAGCTTGGACAACCATTTGTAACTTAAAAGCTTTTAGACGATTAGAAAACCCCATCATACAGTTACAGATGTACTGCAAAATAGTCATTAAACCAAGTTAAAATCAAAATGAAAAGTCACATTATGCCCATAGTTACATCAGTCCATCTTAGTGTTCTTTAGATGTCATTAGTTTAAGAAGAGGCATCGAATGTTATTGTTGTTGAAGGTATTTGCAGACTTGGAGAAAGTCCTTTCCTTGAAGTGGAGATATCCACCATGGGAAGCCTTCCACTGATGAAGAGGGGAGTTCTCCACAGACCCAGAAGTTAGAATGATTGTGAAATGCTGCGTAGGAGTGAGCCCAAGCATTGTCTTGAGGTTCAAACGGCAGACTCAGGATTTTTGGAGTCAGCATAAGTAGACTTACATAGATTATCATGCCCATCTGAAAAGTACAAAGCCAGAGCATAGAAAGTAAAGACAAAAGTGAAGTCACTTAGTTCTGGTAAGGGTGCCACTTCTTAACTCGAGTGTGCTGTACCCACAAATCAATTCCTGGCACTTTGACAGCTGTGGGAGAAGAAAGAATAACCTGGTAAGGGCCTTCCCAGAGGGGCTCAAGGGATGGGCCCCCAGACCCCAATGTTTTTATGAAGACCTCGGTTCCTGGCTCAAATAGAGGCTTGCTTGACTCAAGTTGGGTCAGGAGTCAACTCCCAGAGTTCTGTTAATGCCTGTTGAAAAGCTGAGAGCTGAGTTACATAATTAGTAAAGTCCAAGACTTCAGGGTCTATAACAATGTCTATGCATAAGAAAGGATTTCCAAAAATACATTCAAAAGGAAACAGTCCCTCCTCATTAAAGCTATGAGTAGGACTTTAAACCAATTGTCCTGTGTCTCGAGTTAATTTATGCAGATGTCTTTTGATAATGTCATTAGCTTTTTCAAACTTCCCTGAGGATTGGGGTTTACAGGAACACTGTAAGTGATATTTTATTCCTAGAGCTTTAGACACCCCCTGAGCTACAACACTTTCAAAGGCAGAACCATTGTCACTCTGAAAGCTCTGTGGCAACCCAACATGGGGATAATTTCATGGATTAAAATCTTTATAACCTCCATATCTGCATAACCTCTCGATGTGAGATGAGGCCCGAATCCACTGCATTGCATGCAGAGCAATTCCGTGTTCCACATCAAACACGAAAGGAGCCTTGACTTACTTGATTGAACTCCAGAGAGTGCCCCAAAACACTGTCACAAGTCTAGAGGGACCCTGAGGTCACTCCACAACAAGAAAGAGCTCCGTGTACCTCAGATCAACTCAAGATGAGAGCTGCTTCGCTGGCTTTGACACAAGAGGAATGCCAACTTTCCACAAGCCCCTCAAGAGGAGGCTTCTCTCACCCATAGGTATGTGAGGAGGACCCTGAGTTTGCTGCCCCAAGTGGAATGGACACCGAGATGCCCTGACTCAAAATGAGGCCAGATTTCGCTGCAGTGACTTGAATGCAGGCTCGTCTTTCATCTCACAAGATGAAGGAATGTCTGAATCCCCTGTGGAGATCCTAGAGAAAGCCCTAGTTCCACGCCTCATCTCATCAGGAGGCCTCACACCCCTTTGAAAACTCGAGAGGAACGAGATGTTTAATGCTACAAAAGGAGACGATGACTGACTCCTCTTGAAAATTGATAGGAATCCCCAAATCCCTGTGGCAACTGGAAAGGGACCCTGGGTCTCCCGCCTCCCCTTGAGAGGCATCCCTATTGCTCTGCCACGCCTCAAGGAGAATCCTGAGTTGTCTCTTGCTACTAGACAGGAGTCTTGACGTCGCTGAACAAACACGAGTTTTGAAGGGCCACCCCCGTTGTAACTCGTGAATATACCTCAGGTTTCCACTGAAAATTGAGAAAAAACATGAGACATCTCACTCGCCACGAGATGAGGCCAGATTCCCCTACATTGCATGCAGAGCAATTCCACGTTCCCCATCAAACACGAAAGGAGCGTTGGCTTCCTTGATGGAACTCCATAGAGTCCCCAAGAACACTCTCACAAGTCTAGAGGGACCCTGAGGTCATCGCAGCAACATGAAAAAGCTCCGTGTACCCCAAATCAACTCGAGATGAGAGCTGATTCCCTGGTTTCGACTCAAGAGGAATGCCAACTTTCCACAAGCACCTCAAGAGGAGGCTTCTCTCAGCTATAAGTATGTGAGAGGGACCCTGAGTTTGCTGCCTCAAGTGGAACCGACACCTAGATGCCCTGACTCGAAATAAGGCCAGATTTCCCTGCAGTGACTTGAATGCAGGCTCGTCTTTCATCTCACACTATGAAGGGATGTTTGAATCCCCTGTGGAGACCCTAAGGAGAGCCCTAGATCCTCGCATCACCTCGACAGGAAGCCTCACATCCCTTTGACAACTCGAGAGAAAGATGGAGTTCAGTGCTTCTAAAGGAGATGATGCCTGTCTCATCTTGAAAATTAATATTAATCCCAATATCCTTGTGGCAACTGAAACGGGACACTCGGCCTCCAGCTTCACATCGAGAGGCGTCCCTTTTGCCCTGCCAAACCTCAAGGAAATCCCGAGGTGTCCCTCGCAACTAGACAGGAGTCTTGACATCGCTGAAGAAACACAAGTTTTGAAGGGCTCTCCCCGTCGTAACTCGAGAATATACCATAGGTTCCCACCGCAACTTGAGAAAAAACATGAGACTTCCCCCTCGCCGTGGGATGAGACCCGATTCCCCTGCTTTGCCTGCAGAGCAATTCCGTGTTCCCCATCAAACATTAAAGGAGCCTTGACTTCCTTGATGGAACTCCAGAGAGTCCCGAAGAACACTGTCACAAGTCTAGAGGGACCCTGAGATCACCGCAGCAACACGAAAGAGCTGCGTGTACCCTAAATCAACTTGCGATTAGGCCCGATTCCCCTACATTGGCTCCAGAGCCATCTCGCATTCCACATCAAACACAAATGGCTTGACTTCCTTTAGGCAACTCCAGGGAATCCCCAAGAAGACCATCCCAAGTCCAGAGGAACACCAAGGACAGCATAGCAACATGAGAAAAACTCCATATACCCCAAATCATCTCGAGATCAGAATGGATTCCCTGTCTTCAACTCAAGAGGAATGCCAACTTTCCACAAGCACCTCAAGAGGAGGCTTCTCTCAGCTTTAGGTATGTGAGAGGGACCCTGAGTTTGCTGCCTCTAGTGGAATGGACACTGAGATGCCATGACTCGAAATAAGGCCGGATTTCCCTGCAGTGACTTAAATGTAGGCTCGTCTTTCATCTCCCAAAATGAAGGAATGTCTGAAAACCCTGTGGAGACCATAGAGAAAGCCCTAGTTCCCCGCTTCATCACGACAGGAGGCCTCACATCCTTTTGAAACCTCGAGAGGCATGCGGAGTTCAATTCTTTAAAAGGAGATGATGCCTGACTCCTCTTGAAAATTGATATTAATCCCAATATCCCTGTGGCACCAGGAAAGGGACCCTGGGTCTCCCGCCTCTTTTTGAGAGGGGTCCCTATTGCCCTGCCAAGCCTCGAAGAGAATCCCGAGGTGTCCCTCGCAACTAGACAGGAGTCTTGACGTCGCTGAACAAACACAAGTTTTGAAGGGCCATCCCCGTCGTAATTCGAGAATATACCCTAGGTTCCCGCCGCAACTCTAGAAACACCATGAGACTTCCCCCTCTCCACCAGATGATGCCCAATTCCACTGCATTTTGTGCAGAGCAATTCCGGGTTCCACATAAAACACGAAAGGAGACTTGACTTCCTCGATGGAACACCATAGAGTCCCCAAGAACACAGTCAAAAGTCTAGAGAGACCCTGAGGTCACCGCAGCAACACAAAAGAGCTCCGTGTACCCCAAATCAACTCGAGATGAGGCCCGATTCCCTTGCATTGGCCCCTGAGCAATCCCGCGTTCCCCATCAAGCACAAGTGGCTTCACTTCCTATAGGCAACTCCGGAGATTCCCCGAGAACACCGTCCCAAGTCTTGAGGAACACCAAGTTTAGCACAGCAACTCGAGAAAAGCTCCATGTAGCCCAAATCATCTCGAGATCATAGTGGATTCCCTGGCATTGACGCAAGGGGAATGCCAATGTTCCACAAGCATCTCAAGAGGAGTCTTCTCTCAGCTGTAGGTATGTGAGAGGAACCCTGAGTTTGCTGCCTCAAGTGGGATGGACACTGAGATGCCCTGATGCGAAAGAAGGCCGGATTTCCCTGCAATGACTTGAATGCAGGCTCGTCTTTCATCTCCCAAGATGAAGGGATGCCTGAATCCCCTTTGGAGACCCTAGAGAAAGCCCTAGTTCCCCGCCTCATCTCGACAGGAGTCCTCACATCCCTTTGACAACTAGAGAGGAGCGCGGTGTTCAAGGTGTCAAAAGGAGACGACGCCTGACTCAACTTGAAAATTGATAGGAATCCCAATATCCCTGTGGCAACTGGGAAGGCAGCCTGGGTCTCCCGTCTCACCTTGAGAGGCGTCCCTATTGCCCTCCCAAGCGTCGTGGAGAAACCCGAGGTATTGCTGGCAACTAGACAGGAGTCCTGAAGTCGCTGAACCAACATGAGTTTTGAGGGCCATCCCCGCCGTGACATGAGAACATACCCCAGATTCCCACTGCAACTCAAGAAAAACCATGAGACTTCCCCATCGCCGCGAGATGAAGCCCGATTGCAATGCTGCATGCAGAGTAAGTCCATGTTCCTCATCAAACACGAAAGGAGCCTTGACTTCCTTGATGGACCTCCAGAAAGTTCCCAAGAACACTGTCACAAGTCTAGCGGGACCCTGAGTTCCCCGCAGCAACACGAAAGAGCTCCATGTACCCTAAATCAACTCAAGATGAGACCCTATTCCACTGCATTGCATGCAGACCACATCCGTGTTCCCCATCAAACACGAAAGGAGCCTTGACTTCCTAGATGAAATTCCACATAGTCCTGAAGAAGACTGTCACAAGTCTAGAGATGCAACACGAGATGCAACACGAAAGCACTCCATGTACTCCAAATCAACTCCAGATGAGGCCCGATTCCCCTGCAATGTCTCCAGAGCCATCCCACGTTACCCATAATACACGACCAGGGACTTACTTCCTTTAGGCAACTCCAGAGTTTCCCTGAGAATACCGTCTCAAGTCTAAAGGAACACCAAGTTCAACATGCCGTGTTTTTTCATGGTAGATATTTTGCTTTTTTGGCTAAGATGTTGCCAAGTGGAAGGCATTTTTATAGAAATAACAGCAAGCCACAAAGAGAAAATCTTGAACATAGAAATGAAGACAGAAAGGAAACTTCTAGGAGAGAATAGACAAGGCAGTAGCTTCAATATCAGTTCTATTCTCCCTGACAGCCTTTTATCTCTTCCCTCTTAGGAAAAGGGCTGTATTCACCAGGGATTTGGTCACATTCTCCTTTCCACATGCAGAATACAAAGGAGGTCTGGCACTCTATTTTTATCGTGACTCATATTTTTTTGCAGGAAGAAGATTCCTCACACCCAGTGGAAACACCCTTCTGTCAGATAGAGAAGGCTTTCTGCCTCCAGGGTTCTGCCAAACTGTCCACAAGAGTAGTCAGTCGGTCATTTCCTCCCAAGCATGGCTTTCAATAAACTAACAAAACAAAACAAAAACAGAAAATCACAAAAAGCAACAAACTGACGCTGGTGTCTCCTAGATGATATCAGTGTTACCATGGGAGTGCTGCAGGTATGGATGTCAGAAGCTGGAAGAAATTATTTGAGGAGCTTTAATATCTATGGTTTTTCCAGTGGTCATGTATGAATGTGAGAGTTGGACTGTGAAGAAAGCTGAGTGCCGAAAAATTGATGCTTTTGAACTGTGGTGTTGGAGAAGACTCTTGAGAGTCCCTTGGACTGCAAGGAGATCCAACCAGTCCATCATAAAGGAGATCAGGCCTGGGTGTTCTTTGGAAGGACTGATGCTGAAGTTGAAACTCCAATACTTTGGCCACCTGATGTGAAGAGTTGACTCATTGGAAAAGACCCTGATGCTGGGAGGGATTGGGGGCAGGAGGAAAAGGGGACAACAGAGGATGAGATGGCTGGATGGCATCACCAACTCAATGGACATGAGTTTGAGTAAACTCCGGGAACTGGTGATGGACAGGGAGGCCTGGCATGCTGTGATTCATGGGGTTGCAAAGAGTTGGACACGACTGAGTGACTGAACTGAACTGAACTGAACTTCTAGGACACACTTGTTCTGTGCTCTGGTCTCCACCCAGTGAACCTTGGATATTGGGGTTGGTTGATTGTAGTAATGTCTGAATTTTTTCCCACCACCTGTATCCAGGCCTTTCATAATGCCCCCCTGCACTGACTTTTGGCACAGTCACGTGTCTTGATTTGGCCAAGGGAGCAGCCTGAAAAGTGCCTGTATATTGGGGCTGGTCCTCTTGCTGGTCTTGCAACCACTGCTGCTGCCACCTAATGATCAAGCACAAGTTTGCTTCCTGGAGGAGATACAACATGATCAGAGATAAGCCATCCTACTCGAGCCATCATAGACTAGCCAGTTGCCAGTCAACTCTACAGCTGATCACAGATGTATGAGTGCCCAGCTGATATTAGCAGAGTCTGGTCCCAAGCTGCAAGAACCACTCAGGCACAAGAGGCCTACACTGCAACGTCTCAAATTGTAAGCCAAAGTAATGTCTTTTTTTCCCTTTTTTCTTTTTGTTGTTGTTGTAGACCACCTGGTTTTGAACTGTTTTGTTATGTAGCAAAAGTTAACTGACACAGATAATTCCCTAAGTGTTCTTCTAGAGCCCAGTGTCACTGATGGGATCACATGGCTGGGATTTTAGGGACATTTTCTACTGCGCCAAGTGTAATGTGGGTGAACTGAGCTAGCAGGTGGGCTGTTACCAGTCATGCTCTGTGCTGTTCGGGAGCACAGGCTTTGGAGTCAAATTGGCATTGATTCGAATCATGGCATTATGTCAGTGTGGAAGTAACAGCTATAAAATCTCAATGGTATAAAAACATCAAAATCTCAGTGGCTTCACACCAGAAAGGTGTATTTCTCTCCTATGTCACTGCTTATCTATATATTTATATATTTGGTGCCCTATACATATGCAATGGTATTTCCCTGGTGGCTCAGATGGCAAAGAATCTGCCTGCAATGCAGGAGATCAGGTTTGATCCCTGGGTCAGGAAGATCCCCTGGAGAAGGAAGTGGCAACCCACTCCAGTATTCATGCCTAGAGAACTCCATGGACAGAGGAGCCTGGTGGGCTACAGTCCATGGGATTGCAAAGAGTTGGACACATTTGAACAACTAACACTCTTCACTCACATCTGTGATGATCTGCAGAGCTGGCTGGCTGCCAGGTCTAAGAAGGCTCAGTCGGGATGGTATCTTTTCCTCCAGCTGGCTAACTTGTGCATGATCACACTTATATATATTCATGTAGAGATTCAGGGACCAAGGCTCCTTCCACCTAGTGTGTTCTCTGGGTCCTCCACTGGATCTTCTGCAACCAGCCAGGAGGCAAGAAAAGAAAAAGAACATGGATAATCTGGTGGGTTTAAGGGCCAGGGCTGTAAATGTCAGAAGTTAACTCATTCCATTGCTAGAACTAGTCACATGGTTCCACCTAGATGTAAAGGGACTGGGAACATGATCCAGTAGAGCGCCAAGGAAAGAGAAGGTACATATTGGTGAGATACAGAAATCTGTCTCATTTAGCAATTCATTAACTAGGTAATTAGGCAAGTTACTTGATTTCTTTGATAGTTAAATAGTCCTGTGTGGATTGTACAATCATGTAGAAGTGACCTCATGCCAATCTGTCTTTTCATTCTGGTCTGTGTCCATTCATACTAGGAATTGAGGCTGTTTAATGCCATATTGTTATGCTCTTTTTGAGAATCAGGCCCTATCTGGCATACCAAGGAGAAGGATATGAATGGTTTTCCCTGGGTGCAGGAAATGAGTGGGTACATTTTTTGCAATGAAATTTTTTAAATTATAAAACCATCTGTGAGTTGGTCTTTTTTTTATTATTGTCATATGCCAGTAAATAATAATAAAATATTCCTTCCTAAAAGAAAAACTGTTATCTAACTGTGGAAAATTCTGAAAGAGTTGGGAATACCAGACCACCTGACCTGCCTCTTGAGAAATCTGTATGCAGATCAGGAAGCAACAGTTAGAACTGGACATGGAACAACAGACTGGTTCCAAATAGGAAAAGGAGTACATCAAGGCTGTATATTGTCACCCTGCTTATTTAACTTATATACAGAGTACATCATGAGAAACGCTGGGCTGGAGGAAGCACAAGCTGGAATCAAGATTGCTGGGAGAAATATCAATAACCTCAGATATGCAGATGACACCACCCTTATGGCAGAAAGTGAAGAGGAACTAAAGAGCCTCTTGATGAAAGTGAAAGAGAAGAGTGAAAAAGTTGGCTTAAAGCTCAACATTCAGAAAGCTAAGATCATGGCATCTGGTCCCATTACTTCATGACAAATAGATGGGGAAATAGTGGAAACAGTGGCAGACTTAATTTTTTGGGGTTCCAAAATCACTGCAGATGGTTACTGTAGCCATGAAATTAAAAGACGCTTACTCCTTGGGAGGAAAGTTATGACCGACCTACACAGCATACTAAAAAATAGAGACGACACTTTACCAACAAAGGTCCATCTAGTCAAAGCTATGGTTTTCCCAGTAGTCATGAATGGATGTGAGAGTTTGGACTATAAAGAAAGCTGAGCATGGAAGAATTGATGCTTTTGAATTGTGGTGTTGGAGAAGACTCTTAAGAGTCCCTTGGACTGCAAGGAGATCCAACCAGTCCATCCTAAAGGAGATCAGTCCTGAATATTCATTGGAAGGACTGATGCTGAAGCTGAAACTCCAATACTTTGGCCACCTAATGTGAAGAACTGATTCATTTGAAAAGACCTTGATGCTGGGAAAGATTGAAGGCAGGAGGAGAGGGGGATGACAGAGGATAAACTGGTTGGATGGCATCACCAACTCAATGGAGATGAGTTTGAGGAAACTCTGGGAGTTGGTGATGGACAGCCTGGTGTGCTGAAGTCCATAGGGTCGCAAAGAGTTGGACATGACTGAGCGACTGAACTGAACTGAAGACCTAAACAGTTACTGCAATACTATTGAGATTTAATTGTATTATGTAGCTAGAATGGGCCCTTAACACACAAGGGCCCAACTGCACACTTGAGGAGTACATTACAGAGGTATTTGGATTTCAGTTTCATTTGAGCGTGTTTTCAAATAATCACCCTGGTCACTCTGTTTCAGTGTTTTATTTATTTATTTATTTAAATTGAGTAACTCACTTTAATTGGGGAATAGCTACTTTACAATATTGTGATGGTTTTTGCCATGCATCAACATGAATCAGCCACAGATATTCATGTTTCCCCCTCCCCCATCCTGAATGCCCTTCCCACCTTCCTCGCCACCCTCTCTCTCTGGTTGTCCCAGAGCAGGCTTTTGATTCCCTGCTTCATGCACTGAATTTGCACTGGTCATCTATTTTAGATATGGTAATGTACATGTTTCACTGCTATTCTTTCAAATCATCAGTGGGAGAAGGCAGGGTGGGATGTTTCATGTTCTAAACTTTTGAACACAAATAGAAAGCATGTGGTCACTTAGAATGTTAGAACTAAAGGAACTCAGCTTCTGTTCCATCATCTTCACAAGCATTGCTTACGTTTGCTTTAAAGTTTAAATGCAAGAATATCTAGTACCACAGGTGTTGGAGACACAAAGTGATCCCAAAGGGAGCTTTTGTTGTTTTTCAGTTGCTAAGTCATGTCCAACTCTTTGTGGCCCCATGGACAGCAGTATGTCAGGTTTCCTGTCTTTCACTATCTCCAGGAGTTTGCTCAAACTCATGCCCATTGAGTCGATGATGCCATCCAACCATCTCATCCTCTGTCACCCTCTTCTCCTCCTGCCCTCAGTCTTTCCCAGCATCAGGGTCTTTTCCAGTGAGTTGGCTCTGCACATCAGGTGCCTGAAATTTTGGAGCTTCAGCTTCAACATCAGTCCTTCCAATGAGTATTCAGGGTTGATTTCTTTTCGGATTGACTGGGTTGGTCTCCTTGCAGTTCAAGGAACTGTCAATTCTTTCCCATTTATGCGAAACCATTATGAACTTATTGGAAGCTCGCCAAATTCACTTCCATAGAGAATATAGTATCTACTTAAAGGATAAAGTGTTTTAGTCAGCATGGGCTGCTCTAAAACATACCACATGCTGGCTGGCTTAAACAACAGACATTTGTTTTTCACAGTTCTGGAGGCTGGTAAGTCCAGGGTGAAGATGCTGGCCAGTTTGGTTCTTGGTAAGGGCTCTCTTCTTGGATTGCAAATGGCTGTCTTGTTGCTGTGTCCTCACATGTTAGAGAAAGGAAACTCTGATGTCTACTCCTCTTCTTAAAAGGGCACTAGTCCCACCATGGGGGCTCTACCTTTATGAAATCATCTAAATTTAATCACATCCCCAAAGCCCTACCTCCTGATGCTATACCTTAGGGGTAGGGCTTCAAGAAATAAATTTGAGGTGGGACACAAGCATTCAGTCCAAGACAATCAGTAATGAAATTGTACCACTTTGAAGATAATTTGAGGGAGAAGTCAGAAAATGATATGCTCTGTGTTCAAACTGTGCTAACTTAGCCACTGGCTGCTCCACAGAGACTCGGTCTTTGATATCTGCTCCTTGCTAGCACTCAGCCCTCCACTGTTTCCTGGATCCTCCCACATGCATTAGGATCTTCATTAGAAGCATGATGACTGGATAGGTCTGCAGAATTCCAGGTCTCAGATCTAGACATTGTGGCCTAGACCACACGGTTTACTGGCTGGTGTGGCAAAGCCATGTTGAATCCAAGGGTGTAAGCATAGAAGCAGATCATCATCTCCTGAATCCTTATCCTTTCTCTCACCTGTAGTTTGCTGCCCTAGTCTTTTTGCTTGTTTGTTTTGTTTTTAAGTTAACGAAATACCAGCTGCCTATCAGATAGGTCTGTTCAATTTTCCTCTTATCCAAATGATTAAATCCAAATCTGTACAGATCTGTTCTTCCCATTCATAACTCTTTTTCCAAGTGTCCCACATTCTTCCTTTAGTTGTTGTTGTCACCATTATTCTCCCAGCTTCTGTAATCTTGGACATGTTCTCTTTTGCTCTTTCAACAAAATTTCAAGATCTGTAATCAAGTTCTTTCCATTTACCCTGGTTTCAATCCAGATCAAATTTCATCTAAGATTGTGCTTCACTAACCCTGCCACTAACCCTGTTTCCTACAGCCATATGAACCTTTCCAAATACCATTTCCATCATGTCACTGTTCCCCCAAGAGTTTGCAATAGTTTCCTAATGTATCGAAATAGTTTGCTAATGTATCGAAATTATCTCCCCTGAGGCCTGAGGATGCTGGAGCAAATGATATAGGAAAGTTTTTTTCAACTAAACATTCCAGTTTTCAATTAAAGATGTTTTTCCATAAGCCGACATCTTTCTTTTATACATAAGAAGGATGTGTTAACTGATGTAGGGGCTTAGTAAATATTTCTTGAATAGAGAAAAGAACTTTATGGTTAGTATGTGAAACTGTAACTCCCCTAAATATGGTACTTTGTCCATATTCATTTATGGATACTGTTTTATTTATCTATAGCTGCATTAATAAGCTATTGAAAACCTTGGTGGCTTAAAACAATGATTTTATTACCTTTCATATTTCTGTGGGATGCCTGGGGTCATCAGGGCAGTTCTTCTGCTGATCACTCTTGAGTTCTGTCATGCAGTTGTAGTTAGATGGAGGCTTGGCTGAGATGCCAGGATAGCTGCTCCTGTTTCCCACTTTAAGTGGCCTCCTCTGTCCCCGTGTGGCCTCTCTACGTTTTCTGTCAATGTGATCTTTCCAGAAGGAAAGCCAGACTTCTTATGTGAAGACTCAAGGTTTCCAAAACTAAAAAGTGGAAGCTGCCAGGTCTATAAAGCTTAGGCTCTAGCTGGTATAGTGTCAGTTCTGCCATATTCTGTTATTTAAATCAAGTCCCAGGAAAGCCCAGCTTCAATGACGGAGGGGTCTACACATGGTGTAAATTCAAAGAGATGTGGTTCATTGGGAGCCATCTTTGGAGACCAGGGTACCATCCTCTGGCTCTTACTGATTCATGGCCTTTTACATGAAAAATGTGCTTACCTCTGCAAATCTCATCCTAAATATGATATCAGTTTAAATTCCAGGATATTGTCAACAAAATCAGGTGCTGGTATGGATGTGACTGCTCAAAGTCATCTTCTCATATGCGCTTTCTCAGGTGCAGAGACCAGTGAAGAAGAGCAGATTATCCACCCACCCCCAACCAATCTCTTTCATGTAGTGGTGAAAGAGACAGAAAAACTTCAGCAGACTCCCATGTTCAAAAAGAGGAGAAAAGGGAGACATGAGCATTTCCTGATTTATAGCAATTCTAAAATTCAACCTGGTGCATATCCCAATTTCTCTAACTCAAGGCAGAGGATAGTCCTTGATTAAGGTAAGTTTTGCTTTTTAGGAATGGTTTCCCTCTGCTCTTGGTTTTACCCTCTGGGTTCTGGCTCTGAGTCATTCTTCCATTTTCATTAAAATGGCCTATGTTTGTAGCTGTATAACTCTAAACCTGTTTCCTATCTCTTTGGAAGTTAAGGGCCCAACGTGAAGGCAAACTGGGGTGGCTAGTCTATGAACAAGCCCCAGTGAATCACACCTCCTGTTCATATTCTTCTGTGGTTCCCCTACTCGTTGAATCTGGGCTGGCCCACTGATCTGTTTTAACCAATGGACAATGGCAGTTTTCTGATTTTGTACTTTGGGGATGCCTGAGCCACCACCGTGTAAGAGGTCTGGTTTCCCTGCTGCAAAGACCACATGTAGAGTCTACATAGAGAGGAAGAAACTTGAGACTATGCAGAGGGAGAGAGACCATGTCAACCCAGTATCCTGGTTGAGCCTCCAGATGAACCCATGCTAAACTTTTACCTGACTGCAAGCACATAAGAGAATCCAAGTGAAACCACCAGAAGAACTTCCCATTGAGCCTAGTCAACCTTTGGAACTGTGAAAGGTAAAGTCATTTTAAGCCATTAAATTGGGGTGGTTTGTTATGCAGCAGTAGAAAACCACACATAATCCATTCACTGAAAGTTACTGAACTGCCCATCTGTGCCTGAAGCTGCATTAGGTGACGTGAATGTAAGACAAAATAAAGCATTGATTCTGAGCTCTACCTCATTTTTGTTAATGAAAGATTTTTGTAAAAGGAAATGTTTCAATTTTTTTTAAAAATTTTAAGGGTGAAAGATTTCTGTTTAAAATATACCAGCAGTGAATTCTTTTATAAAAAGAAATAATCACTCTGAGATTTTTCAAATTTTTAATTTTTCACATTAAAGTTTTTAAATAGTGAAGCATACCAGAGTTTTTAATAACAGAATTTGATTCAGCAAATATTATCTGATCCTTTGCTACATGTTTCCTCAGTATATTTTAAAAAGCTGTGTGAAATTCAAGTGCTGTTTTCCACCTGATATCTACTAGCTTGCATGGGACTTGTTAAGTTATTTGGGGGATCCTAGTTTTGTCTATTAGCATGTATTCTTGTTAGTATCGTGCATCCCATGGTTGTTTCCTTATTGCTTCAGCAAGAATTATATTAGGTTGTTCAGTTTCTAAATGACCTAATTAGAAGCAGTTTTTCCATTTTTTTTCCTTTAGAATTCTCTTAGTCTACAGTTGGACTCCCTCTCTATTACTCTCTTTTCCTCCCTAAGTTTTACTCAACATTCTGCTAATGAGTTCACATTCCACTCTTGTCCCTCCGTGGATTGTTGCCCATGCGTTTGGAGACTTCCTTGCCTTAATTAATGGGGGAAAAAATCTCTTCTTGGTCTTTCCTTGCTAGATATTGCTGGCTCTGAGTTTCTAGTTCTTACCTCTGATGTGTCTTTGTTTTTCACATAAAGAGAGATCATAAAGCAGAGAGAAGCCCTGAAGACCATATAATTTTATGGATGATCAAACTTTGGCCAGAGAGCCAAGTGACTTATTCAAAGAACTACAGTTAGTGGCACAATCAGGGCCAGAATACATATCTCCAAACTAAGAAGTTCTGGTTTCACCATAGTAATGAATTCACTCTCAGACCACATCAAACTAATGCAGGTAGGCTAACTGATGCTTGATCAACCCGTTCTATTTACAATTAATTAATAAATTTTCATTATATCTCAATTAGATTCTCAGTCTTGGACTACAACTGGGGGAAAATAAGAGAAAAAAGAGAAGTAGAGTGAGTTCATAAGCTGTGAGGTGTACAGCAGCAGTTCATAATATTTATTATTGCTTAGGGTTTTGATGAATGCTGTTGAGCCTCTCATTACTTTATTCAAGAAATATTTACTGAGTATCTACTCTGTGCATATCTGTGTGTATGTGTGAACACATACACAAATAAACATAATTTCCTTAGATCTTCTTTTAGGGAGCCACTGTGTGAATGGTGTCAGTATCCTCATAAATATCTTATAATACATATAAGTTTCATACCCATAGCAATATACCAAAAATTAGTTGCTTTTTTAGGGAAATGCATACTGTGATTCCTTATAGATAGTTTACCTTCATAATTATTCCCATGTCTTCAATTCTTAGAATCATCTAATTCTTGTATTTCATAGTGGAGAACCTGAGACTCAAACACCTTCAAAGGCCATGTAGTTATGGTAAATGAGTGAAGTAGGTGGAGACCTGGAGACAGAGGTGGTGTTGAGACTACAAGTCGTGTTTGAAGGGGCAGCTGCCACTCCATATCAGGTGATTTTTGTCATGTGGGATATCAAGGGCTAGTACTTCTAGAACTTGTGTATTTCTAAGAGAGGCTGGAAATCTTTCTTTATATGAAATCTCCTGATTTTTATAATGTTGATGACTAATCAAAAACATTTAAAACCTCTGCATTGGCCAAATGGAACATGTGTACCTAATTAAAATCCTGGACATATAGTTTGCCCTAGCACCCTTTGTGTGCCTTCTCCATTTGCAGAGACAAATTGCAAGATCCAAGCTTCCAAGCCACAGGACTCTCTCGTTTCTAAGGATTCTGGAAGTGAGGGCTCAAGGGAAATAGTCCTAACTCATTGACCTCTGGAGTGGTCAAACAACCCACCCACCGATTTGCTTGGTCAGTTCCCACTTAATGCCACTGAGAGAATAAAAATCCCTTTCTAGAGAAAATGCAGGGAAAAGTGTTGTTCCTTTTGCAGAAATCAAAATAAGGGCTATCTTGCTTTTATTCAAACTATAGTAATTATTCTAGAAATTAAGATGTAGTATTGGTATGCATGCTACCCAATGGGTGTGTTTGATGTTTGGCTCTACATGGATCATGCGAACACAAATCTGTACATGGCAACTTGAATCCTATTTCTCCACACTCAATAATTAGTGTCTGATATTAGCTCCAACTTCTCAGTTCAAGGTCCTCACTAGTCTCCTAAACTTCAAATCTAATTGCCTGTCTTATTTCATTTTCTCATTTGTCAAATATTTATAGACTGCCTCCTAGGTGTCAGATATGTTTTAAACACTAAAGATATATGATAGTTAATCACATAGACATGGTCTATTCAGCCACAAAGCTTACTCTCTGTGAAGCCTAGGGAGACAATAGTCATGTAAACAAATGAATAAATAACACAGTTTCAAGCAGTGATAATTGTTATGAAGAAAGTAAAATGGGTAAATGGGATAGGAGTGATTGAGAAAAAGCTGTACTGCACAGTCATTTGGATTGAGACCTGAATGGTGAGAAGGTGACAGCAATGCAAAGATATGGGGGAAGAGGGTTGCAATCAAGGGAAACATCTGGTGCAAAAGCCTGTCACAGGACTGGACTTGAAGCATTTAAGGATCAGAAAGTCAACCTGTGGCTGGAAAGTCTAAGCTGACTTCTTTCCAGTATTTGCCCATTTATAATCCTGGTTTTGACAGAACTTGCCTAGTTCTATTTATCAGCTACCTTTGCTGGTTCTCTCCAAGGTCCTGATGAAAGATTGTGTCCTTCTTTGGAGAGTTTATCCACTACTAAAACCTTATATATTACCTCAGTGTTGTCTTCACCTGAGTATATGTACTAACTTATGAATTCAGGTAAATTTTCTATGCATGGAAATGGCAAGAAAACTTGCCATATTTACAGATTTCTTCTCTCTGGAACCCAGGAACCATATGAAGTAGTCAAGAAAGATAATGTCCTGAACTAAAGCAGTGGGTGGGATAGAATCATCAGTACCTGATAGCCCACTAGACATGTCTGTGTGGATGTGGATCTATGTAATGCGAGTGAGGGGGCACACTAAGGGAGAATGACTCCAAAGTGTCAGACTTTAGTCAATGGTAGACGACAAGTGCTACTCACTGAGATTCAGAAAACAGGAGGAGAAGTAGGCTTTATTTGGATGAAGGTGGGTAGGTGAATACAGGTAATGGAAGGTAAGAAAGAGTGGAGAGTTAAGAAGGAATAATTCCTGAATCTGAACAGCAGGTAGTCTCTTTCTGCCATCTTAGACTGGAACTTCAAATAAATATTGCCAAGTAAGAATGATTACAATGGGAAAACAGATCTGTAATATAATTGAATGCCATTAGTTTTCTACATTCTGATAAAATAATTTTACAAGGAGTACATCAAAGCTGTATATTGTCACCTGCTTATTTAGCTTATATGCAGAGTACATCATGCGAAATGCTGGGCTGGATGAAGCACAAGCTGGAATCAGGATTGCTGGAAGAAATATCAATAACCTAAAATATGCAGATGGCACCACCCTTATGGCAAAAAGTGAAGAGAAACTAAAGAGCCTCCTGATGAAAGTGAAAGAGAAGAATAAAAAAGCAGGCTTAAAACTCAACATTAAGAAAACTAAGATCATGGCATCCAGTCCCATTACTTCATAGTAAGTAGATGGGGAAACAATGGAAACAGTGAGAGACTTTATTTTTGAGGGCTCCAAAATCACTGCAGATGGTGACTGCAGCCATGAAATTAAAAGACGCTTACTCCATGGGAGGGAAGTTATGACCAACCTAGACAGTATATTAAAAAGCAGAGACTTACTTTGCCAACAAAAGTCCATTTAGTCAAAGCTATGGCTTTTCCAGTACTCATGTATGGATGGGAGAGTTGGATCATAATGAAAGCTGAGTACCAAAGAACTGATGCTTTTGAACTGTGGTGTTGGAGAAGACCCTTGAGAGTCCCTTGGACTGTAAGGAGATCCAACCAGTCCATCCTGAAGGAAATCAGTCCTGAATATTCATTGGAAGGAGTGATGTTGAAGCTGAAACTCCAATTCTTTGGTCACCTGATGCAAAGAACTGACTTATTTGAAAAGACCCTGCTGCTGGGAAAAATTGAAGGCAACAGGAGAAGGGGATGACAGAGAATGAGATGGTTGGATGGCATCACCGACTCGATGGGCTTGAGTTTGAGCAAGCTCTGGGAGTTGGTGATGGACTGGGAGGCTTGGCATGCTGCAGTCCATGGTGCTGCAAAGAGCTGGACATGACTGAATGACTGAACTAACTGACTGAATTTTACAAGCTGATCTAGAAACTCACCCATTAATAATGGAATTGCTTCCATTAAATCAGAATGCTACAAACCATGTAAGTTAAAAGCTGAGGCAATTCCCTAGGAAATTCAGGCTAGAGCTGTTTGATGTCAATCCAGTGTTACCTTCATCCAACTAAGTATATTTGATTAACATAATCCTAAATATATTCCTTGGTTTTAGAGAACTGGAGCAAAGTGGCCGACATGGCATCATTATATCCTGGCTAATATTCACTAATCACTAAACAAAGCTTATTGGGTACTAACAATGTGCCAGACATTATGCTGGGTGCTGGGGATGCAACGATGAGTAAGACATAGCTCTTGCACAAAATTACAAACAAACCATACCTAGGCTGACCTTCACACAGAGACTCTTTTTTGTAACTGATGGATACTGTCTTTTAAGTGGTATGTTATGAATCAAGGCTATATGGGCCAATTTGTACTTACTCTTTTATTCTTAAAGCTAATTGCAAATTCTCATCTCAGCACAGAGCCCTATGATGCCAAGAGACTCATTGTAGTTCACTGGGGAGAGGAAAGGATCCTAGTAGTGGTCAAGATCTGCTGCGTTTATTATTT
This sequence comes from Muntiacus reevesi, assembly GCF_963930625.1. NCBI lineage: Eukaryota > Metazoa > Chordata > Mammalia > Artiodactyla > Cervidae > Muntiacus > Muntiacus reevesi. Next base: position 63,529,867 of record NC_089249.1, on the reverse strand, counting down.
TAAGTTTGTTCCACTTGGAAATAGTTTTCCTAGTTATTATTTATGAGTCCTCTCGCCTGGTCTTCCGATAAAGCTGCTTGCGGGCATACATTCTGGCATTTTGATGGAATGGGTTTATATCCTTTACCCTGGACACCAGGTGCTGCTGGCTAAAAACAGCAGAGGACTGAATCTCTTCTCTTAAGGGTCCTGGCAGCTCTGTGGCAAATTCGGCCACTGAGCTATCTAGGCTCTATTATTTCCATTCTAATGGGCTTTCCTCCCTAATGGTGTGTGTATGTGTGTGTATGAGAGAGAAGTGGCAGCAGGGGGGAGAGAGAGAATATGTTTCATTGTCCCTATTCTCAAATGGAGTTGACGTTCTCAGTTGTCTCACAGCATTTTCTGGAAATAAAACAGGACAAAAATGTGACTGTACCTAGAAAAAATGAATTGTGATATTTAAAAATATCACTAATTGTGTAGTAGTTTGAGCATTCTTTGGCATTGCCTTTCTTTGGGATTGGAATGAAAATTGACCTTTTCCAGTCCTGTGGCCACTTTTGAATTTTCCAAATTTGCTGGCATATTGAGTGCAGCACTTTCACAGCATCATCTTTCAGGATTTGAAATAGCATATGAGAGATGGGATAATCTACTGGTTAAAACCCCCACTTTTTTTATTTGGCTTTTGCTGGTGTGATTTCAGGTGAATTACTAAATCTCTTCGAGCCACAATTTCTTTGTCTGTGAAAAGATATTAACTTAATCTGCTTCATATGTTGCTGTGAAGGTTGCATAACTTATTTAGGTAAAGCACTTAGCCTGGTGTCTGGCAAATGGAAAATGTTAACTTAATCAAGTATTTATTCTCCTTATCCCTTCCCTGCCCAAGTGGACCTTATAGCTCTTTACAAATGCAGTGATACAGAAATGACCACCTTCATCCTCCCATGACCCACTGAAATAAAAAACAGTTGCAAAATGGAGAGACCTCATGTGCCCAAGAAAACAAGCTGTTGAAGGGCCAGGATTTTAATTCTGATGCTTTGGTCAGTTGGCTGGATGACCTTGGACAGACTCTTTGTTTACAGTTATATTAACATTTCTGCAATATTTGGATGGAGAAGCTAAGGACCTGACTCCCTGCACACCACCCCCCCCCTCCCCAGGTAATAGAAATGCTCATGTCTCCCCTATGCCCTTTAAAATCAACCAATCAATCAATATCCATCCAAATATTTCAATAAAATACTTTCTCTTTTTGGTCCTAGTCAACCTTCTTAAAAGATTATCTGCATTAATTTTTCTCCACCTTTCCACCTGCATTTGTTTCTTAGCAAGGCATGGCAATCTGCCCTTGGCCTCCTAACCATCATTACACCAGCTCTGGTTAGCTGTGGTACATATACACCATGGAATATTACTCAGCCGTTAAAAAGAATTCATTTGAATCAGTTCTAATGAGATGGATGAAACTGGAGCCCATTATACAGAGTGAAGTAAGCCAGAAAGATAAAGAACATTACAGTATACTAACACATATATACGGAATTTAGATAGATGGTAGCGATAACCCTATATGCAAAACAGAAAAAGAGACACAGAAGTACAGAACAGACTTTTGAACTCTGGGGGAGAACGTGAGGGTGGGATGTTTTGAAAGAACAGCATGTATATTATCTATGGTGAAACAGACCACCAGCCCAGGTGGGATGCATGAGTCAAGTGCTCGGGCCTGGTGCACTGGGAGGACCCTGAGGAGTCGGGTGGAGAGGGAGGTGGGAGGAGGGATCGGGATGGGGAATACGTGTAACTATATGGCTGATTCATGTCAGTGTATGACAAAACCCACTGAAATGTTGTGAAGTGATTGGCCTCCAACTAATAAAATAATATTTAAAAAAAAAAAAAACTACCTCTTCATTAACAAAAACAAATGGTTATCTTTCGATCTTCATCTTGCTTAACTTTTTGACCACAAAAAGAAGAAAGCAAATGACCTTAAAGGTGTGGGAACTACATTTTGAAGTTTGAGTCCAGACAAACTGAGTCTCAATGCTGAAATCGCAATTGCCATTTAAAGGGCCTTTGTTCTGCTGAAAACATCCCATATTCAGAATCAAAATGTGAATTATTCAAGTAATCAGGGAAACTAGGTCTACTAAAGTACCTTACCGTGACATCAGACACCAAAAGTGAAATCTGATGACAGGGAAATGATTAGAGCAATCTGTTGCTTTGTTCTGATGTGAAATGATGATGGTAAAGTAGGCACCTGCTGCTATTTGTACCTGATGGGTCCTAATACATTTCAGACCACTGTCTAGTCATTCTGCCATGTTCAATCACAATGTATTTGTCTGGTGTCATATCATTAAGACCTTCTTCTTTGTTAAGGAGCCTCTACAAAGATCCAAGCAAAATGTTAAAGATGATTATTTGCCTTACAGCAGACATTTTCAGTGGTTAATTTCAGGCACACAGGTATGTGGGTGTGGGCAATATTTTTGGTTAGGAAAAACTTTTCCAAGCCCTCTGGACCACCACCCCCTTCCTTTTTTTTCACCTCCCCTTGGAGTTGACTGCATTTTAATGGGGCATTTGGTGAAGCTGCTACCCTGAGTTGAGTCAGATTGTTGCAGAGAAAGTTTATCATTCTCAGGATTGCTGTCAGGATGATTAAATAGGGCTGTTGTGCAATAGGTCCCAACCCACAGCAGCAATGAAGGGGAGTAAACACTGGACTGGGAACCGGGAACTGGTCTAGTCTGGTTCGGTGACTCTGGGCAAGTCTCTTCCACTCTCTTAGCCTGGGTAGTGTCACCTGTAAAAGGTGGGCTGACCTAGATAACTGACTCTAAAGTCAATTTAAAAAATTTCTCTCTCAACTCTATAGTTCTCTGAATTTCTTTAAACCAGTTTTACCTTGGTTGATTTTATCACTACTTTGCAAAGTGACTACTTCTTGTCTCTCACCTCTTCACTTACTTTTTGGCTAGTTCACTCAGAGATAACCACAGGAAATATGCATCTCACAAGCAAATAATTTTCTCCTTTGGAGACATCTATGCTGTGTTCACTGTGGAGCAATTACATGGTAAATCTGGGATGTGTCCAGAATATTCACTCTTATAAAACAAGGCTCTTCAGCCTGAATGTTGGTTGCTCACTGATACTTGTATGAAATGCCAGTTGGGTGGCAAGGTTTGAAACCAGACAACTCTACTAGATAACCAGGCTCTGTATGAAATAGGTTATAGTCATCTCATGCTTCCACTGTGATAATTACTCTAAAGATTTTCAAATCCTAAGACTGATGAAACTTTTTACATTTTTTTTCTTGTTCCTGTTCCCCAGACTCAAGCTGATAGACAGCCAGAGCCTGGAAGCAATAAAGACTCATTATTTAAACATTATTATGTCAATAATAATCATACCCTCTTTCTTGGGGCTCAAGCACTAATATAAAAACTTTTTTTCTTTTAAAGACTCACAACCGGAAATACTGTGAAATTTCAGAATGTTAAGGATAAAAAGAATATCCTAAAAATGTCCCAATAGTGTTAACATAAAATATAGGACAGCTAGTTAACACTGGAATTCAAATAGACAATAAGTAATTTTTTAGAATAAGTATGTTTCTAGAATTTCCTTGTTTATCTGAAATGCAAACTTAGTTGTATATCCTACATTTTTACTTGCTAGATGTGTCAGTGCTATTTTTCAGAGTAAAACCAGATCACCCAAACATCCCGTCAATTAGTAGTGGATGGTAATAGGTAATTTGACTGTTGTTTTCAAAATTCGGAGACATTAAAATTTTCAACCTATAGTCCCAACCTACCTAAGATATCAATGAAGGGATACATGAAAACTTTATAAGACATTCGAGGGTCTAGAAAAAGTGACCTCTCAGAAAGTTATCCAGTATGCATTCCAATAAAGCTGGCAAGTAAACCGAAGAAGACAGAGTACATAAAATATGACAATATATGAAATATATTAATATATATGACATATAAGAAATATATGGAAGTATATGAAAAATATGAAAGTATATGAAAAATATGAAATATATGAATAATATGAAAGTTTATGAAAATTATGAAAGTATATGAAAAATATGAAAGTATATGAAAAATATGAAATGTATGAAAAATATGAAATATATGAATAATATGAAAGTATATGAAAAATATGAAAGTATATGAAATATATGAAAGTATATGAAATATATGAAAAATATGAAATATATGAAAAATATGAACGTATATGAAAAATATGAAAGTATATGAAAAATATGAAATATATGAAAAATATGAAAGTATATGAAAAATATGAAAGTATATGAAATATATGAATAATATGAAAAATATGAAGTATATGAAATGTATGAAAAATATGAAATATATGAATAATATGAAAATATATGAAAAAATGAAAAATATGAAAGTATATGAAAAATATGAATAATATGAAAGTATATGAAAAATATGAAATATATGAAAATACAAAAGTGTATGAAAATATGAAAGTGTATGAAAATATATGAAAATATGAAATATATGAAGAATATGATAATATATGAAATATATGGGAAAAAACAGAAAATAAAGAGAAGCTTTCCTGCCTTCATGGAGCTTACATTCAGGTGAAGAAATGAAAAGCAACTATGCTATAAAGTGATATGTGTTGGTGTAATCAATAAAGTAGAGGAGGAAACTGGAAGTGTTGTAGACTGCTGGAACTTTAGGAATGGTGTTTGGAACATCCTCACTGAGGATGTCTCCTCAGTCTAATGAGGGGACATGACTGTCTCCTCAGTCATTGTCTGTGATGGAATGGATTTGGGGAATCAGTCAAACTGTCCACTGTACCCGCAGAACGTACAGTCCAGGTAAAACAGGAGACAGGTGGCTCTGGGGGAGAGGTCTCCTGGGACAAAAGGAGACGTTGTAGAATATCTGTTGTCATGGAAAATTTAAAAATAGGTGAGATGCATGAGACGAGTGCTCAGGCCTGGTGCACTGGGAGGACCCAGAGGAGTCGGGTGGAGAGGGAGGTGGGAGGGGGGATCGGGATGGGGAATACGTGTAACTCTATGGCTGATTCGTGTCAATGTATGACAAATTCCACTGAAATGTTGTGAAGTAATTGGCCTCCAACTAATAAAATAAAATTTAAAAAAAATAAAAAAAAATACTGTGAGAATTAGAAGAAACAAAAACAAGTATAAGGAGAAAGTTAACTTCACAGAATACCACTTGACTCCTCCGTGAATAATGCTTACAAAGTCACAATGATGTAAAACGCTCTTATTAGTTTACAAATTTTAAAAAATACTGGTAGAGAAAGCATGGAAGATGTAATTTTAATTATAGAACCAAATGTAAATGTTATCACCTGGAATGCTCTACGATTGGAATGCCAGAAAAGGAAGACAGCAGAGCTAAAGATGAGTATAAGAGCACCAGTGTTCTCTTTAAACCCAAGGGGATGTTAAGAGACTGACTATATTTGGTGTATGTTTACTGCCTAAAATTTCAAAGATAGCCAAACAATAGAGAAACAAATATGTGTTATAATTACACAGGGAAATTGGGGAAGATAGATGTGAGGTGATATAAGTGAGCTGAATCTTATAGCAGCAACTTGAATATCTAAAATGGACAAATTCAGACATTGTATATAAACTCACATTTACTGTAGAATCATAGAAGAAATACAGAATTTTGATGTAGCTAAAGAATAAACAAGTTATAGAGTTAGTGGACTGATTTTGGGGAATTAAGACAGGGTGGGAGTGAAGAACAGAGTATTATTTTCATTATTAGTCCTTTCAGACAAATTTGACTTTTGAACTATGTGTGTGCATTACACTGAATTTTAAAATATCTGGTTTCCACTCTGCAAAAATTTCTTTCTGTACTCCTGAAAGTGATATGCTTTCACTATGGAAAATTTAGAAACTATATAAAACTTCTCCAGGATTTATAGGTAACTATTAAAATATTGGCCCATTTTCTTCTAGTCTTTTGAGATCAATTACATTTACACACATTTGTGATTATGTGGAGTAAGGATACAACTTGATGTATTCAAATTTGTGAATCTAAACTGATTAACTTAGATTCCATAAATAATTTGTAACATTTAAAATCTCCCTTATGATTTCAAATGAAACCAAAATAAACATGATATTAAAATCTTTCTGCAAAGAGACCTTTGGCATTAAACAATAGCAGTAAAATTAGCCTATTTACCAATGTGACTAGACCCCAACAATCTAAGGGTAAGTTCATTCTGATGTTAATCAGGCAGTAAGAGCTATGACTTGCCAGACAAAATTAAATGACAGATTTGTTTCATAACTGGATAGTTACATCAGTTCTGTTCAGTTCACTCAGTCGTGTCCGACTCTTTGCAACCCCATGGACCACAGCATGCCAGGCCTCCCTGTCCATCATCAACTCTTGGAGTCTACCCAAACCCATGTCCATTGAGTCGGTGATGCCATCCAACCATCTCATTCTCTGTCATCCCCCTCACCTCCTGCCCTCAATCTTTCCCAGCATCAGGGTCTTTTCAAATGAGTCAACTCTTTGCATCAGATAGCCAAAGTATTGGAGTTTCAGCTTCAGCATCAGTCCTTCCAATGAATACTCAATAAACACTTCAATGAACACTTCAATGAACACTTCAAATGTTCTCCTTTATGATGGACTGGTTAGATCTCCTTGCAGTCCAAGGGACTCTCAAGAGTCTTCTCCAACACCACAGTTCAAAAGCATCAATTCTTTGCATTCAACTTTCTTTATAGTCCAACTCTGACATCCATACATGACTAGTGGAAAAACAATAGCCTTGACTAGATGGACCTTTGTTGGTAAAGTGTTGTCTCTGCTTTTTAATATGCTCTCTAGGTTGGTCATAACTTTGCTTCCAAGAAGTAAGTGTCTTTTAACTTCATGGCTGCAGTCACCATCTGCAGTGATTTTGGTGCCCCCACCAAAAAAGTCAGCCACTGTTTCCACTGCTTACCCATCTATTTCCCATGAAGTGATGGGACCGGATGCCATGATCTTAGTTTTCTGAATGTTGAATTTTAAGCCAAATTTTTCACTCTCCTCTTTCACTTTCATCAGGAGGTTCTTTAGTTTCTCTTTGCTTTCTACCATAAGGGTGGTGTCTCATCTGTGTATCTGAGGTTATTGATATTTCTCCCCGGCAGTCTTGATTCCAGTTTGTGCTTCTTCTAGCCCAGCGTTTCTCATGATGTACTCTGTATATAAGTTAAATAAGCAGGGTGACAATATACAGTCTCGACGTACTCCTTTTCCTATTTGGAACCAGTCTGTTGTTCCATGCCCACTTCGAACTGTTGCTTCCTGACCTGCCTACAGATTTCTCAAGAGGCAGTTCAGGTGGTCTAGTATTCTCATCTCTTTCAGAATTTCCCACAGTTTATTGTGATCCACACAGTCAAAGCCTTTGGCATAGTCAATAAAGCAGAAATAGATGCTTTTCTGGAACTCTTTTGCTTTTTCAATGATCCAGCAGATGTTGGCAATCTGATCTTTGATTCCTCTGCCTTTTCTAAAACCAGCTTGAACATCTGGAAGTTCACAGTTCACATATTGCTGTAGCCTGGCTTGGAGAATTTTGAGCATTACGTTATTAGCGTGTGAGATGAGTGCAATTGTGCAGTAGTTTGAGCATTCTTTGGCATTGCCTTTCTTTGGAATTAGAATGAAATTTGACCTTTTCCAGTCCTGTGGCCACTGCTGAGTTTTCCAGATTTGCTAGCATATTGAGTGCAGCACTTTCACAGCATCATCTTTTAGGATTTGAAATAGCTCAACTGGAGTTCCATCACCTCTGCTAGCTTTGTTTGTAGTGATGCTTCCTAAGGCCCACTTGACTCCATGTTCCAGGATGTCTGGCTCTAGGTGAACGATCACACCATTGTGATTATTTGGGCCATGAAGATCTTTTTTGTACAGTTCTTCTGTGTATTCTTGCCACCTCTTCTTAATGTCTTCTGCTTCTGTTAGATCCATACCATTTCTGTCCTTTATTGAGCTCATCTATGCATGAAATGTTCCCTTTGTATGTCTAATTTTCTTGAAGAGATCTCTAGTCTTTCCCATTCTATTGTTTTCCTCTATTTCTTTGCACTGATCACTGAGGAAGGCTTTCTTTCTTTTTTTTCCATTTATTTTTATTAGTTGGAGGCTAATTACTTTACAATATTGTAGTGGGTTTTGCCATATATTGACGTGAATCAGCCATGGATTTACATGTATTCCCCATCCCGATCCCCCCTCCCACCTCCCTCCCCACCCCATCCCTCTGGGTCTTCCCAGTGCACCAGACCCAAGCACTTGTCTCATGCATCCAGCCTGGGCTGGTGATCTGTTTCACCCTGGATAATATACATATTTCGATGCTGTTCTCTCAAAACATCCCACCCCCGCCTTCTCCCACAGAGTCCAAAAGTCTGTTCTGTACATCTCTGTCTCCTTTTCTGTTTTGCATATAGGGTTATCATTACCATCTTTCTAAATTCCATATATATGCATTAGTATGCTGTATTGGTCTTTATCTTTCTGGCTTACTTCACTTTGTATAATGGGCTCCTGTTTCATCTATCTCATTAGAACTGATTCAAATGAACTCTTTTTAATGGCTGAGTAATATTCCATGGTGTATATGTACCACAGCTTCCTTATCCATTTGTCTGCTGATGGGCATCTAGGTTGCTTCCATGTCCTGACTATTATAAACAGTGCTGTGATGAACATTGGGGTACACGTGTCCCTTTCAGATCTGGTTTTGAGGATGGCTTTCTTATCTGTCCTTGCTATTATTTGGAAATCTGCATTCAAATGGGTATATCTTTCCTTTTCTCCTTTGCTTTTCACTTCTCTTCTTTTCACAGCTATTTGTAAGGCCTCCTCAGACAACCATTTTCCCTTTTTGCATTTCTTTTTCTGGGGGATGATCTTAATCCCTGTCTCCTGTCTAATGTCATGAACCTCCGTCCATAGTTCATCAGGCACTCTGTCTATCAGATCTAGTCCCTTAAATCTATTTCTCACTTCCACTGTATAGTCATAAGGGATTTGATTTAGGTCATAGCTGAATGGTCTAGTGTTTTTCACCACTCTCTTCAATTTAAGTCTGAATTTGGCAATAAGGAGTTCATGATCTGAGCCACAGTCAGCTCCCAATCTTGTTTTTGCTGACTGTATAAAACTTCTCCATCTTTGGCTGCAAAGAATATAATCAATCTGATTTCAGTGTTGGTCATCTGGTGATGTCCATGTGTAGAGCCTTCTCTTGTGTTCTTGGAAGAGGGTGTTTGCTATGACCAGTGCGTTCTCTTGGCAGAAATCTATTAGCCTTTGCCCTGCTTCATTATGTACTCCAAGGCCTAATTTGCCTGTTACTCTGGGTGTTTTATTTTCTTCCTACTTTTGCATTCAAGTCCCCTATAATGAAAAGGACATCTTGTTTGGGTGTTAGTTCTAAACGATCTTGTAGGTCTTCATAGAACCATTCACCTTCAGCTTCTTCAGCATTACTAGTCAGGACGTAGACTTGGATTACCGTGATATTGAATGGTTTGCCTTGGAAATGAACAGAGATCATTCTGTCTTTTTTGAGATTGCATCCAAGTACTGCTCTTTTGCTGACTATGATGGCTACTCCATTTCTTCTAAGGGATTCTTGCCCACAATAGCAGATATAATGGTCATTTGAGTTAAATTCACCCATTCCAGTCCATTTTAGTTCACTGATTCCTAAAATGTCAATGTTCACTCTTGCCATCTCCTGTTTGACCTCTTCCAATTCATGGACCTAACATTCCAGGTTCCTATGCAATACTGCTCTTTACAGCATTGGATCTTGCTTCTATCACCAGTCACATCCACAACTGGGTGTTATTTTTGCTTTGGCTCCATCCCTTCATTCTTTCTGGAGTTATTTCTCCACTGATCTGCAGTAGCATACTGGACACCTACCGACCTGGGCAGCTCATCTTTCAGTGTCCTATCTTTTTGCCTTTTCATATTGTTCATGGGATTCTCAAGGCAAGAATACTGAAGTGGTTTGTTATTCCCTTCTCCAGTGAACCACATTTTGTCAGAATTCTCCACCATGACCCGTCTGTCTTGGGTGGCATGGCTTAGTTTCATTGAATCAGACAACTTTGTGGTCCATGTGATTAGATTGGTTAGTCTTCTGTGATTGTGGTTTCAGTCTGTCTGCCCTCTGATCCCCTCTCTTAGCGCCTACCATCTTCCTGGGGTTTCTCTTACCTTGGACATGGGGTGTCTCCTCTCGGCCGCTCGCCACTCCAGCACCATCGCCACTTGCTGCTCATAGATACCTTATATAATAAGGCATGGTATTCAGATCCTGCCTTCCTCACTGGCCTTGTCTTCCATTCCAGTCTTTGCTCAGTGCCCAAGCTCCTGGGATCTAGCTCTCCATCATAGAATGTACCAAGCTTCTCTCCCTGCTTTGTGCTTGCTGCATGCATTCCCTGATGCATGCACTTGGGATGCTCTTTGCAAGCTATTTAGCCTGAACAAGTATTACAAGTCCATTAGGTCTCAGCCTAGATCCTCTCTCCCCTGTGATGCTTACCTAATTCCTTCATGGATATCGTACAGCCTCTTCCCTTGGGCAACCACCAAACTTTCTCCATATGCTATGAATAGTGCATATGAAGTATGAGTTACAGAGCTAAAAGAATGTGTTATGGGGTCAGACTGCCTGAGCTTGGTTCTCAGCTCCATATCTAACTGGAAAAGTCACTAAAATAATGGGAGCCTCAGTTTGTTGTTTTTGTTAAGTTGCTAAGTCATATCTGACTCTTTGTGACCCCATGGACTGGAGCATGTGAGGCTCTTCTGTCCTACACTATGTACTGGAGTTTGCTCAAAGTCATATCGTGATACCTTACCATCTCATCCTCTGCTGCCTCCTTCTCCTTTTGCCTTCAATTTTCCCCAGCATTGAAGTCTTTTCCAGTGAGGTGGCTCTTTGCAAAAGCTGGCCAAAGAATTGGAGTTATACCTTTAGCATCAGTCCTTCCAATGAATATTCAGGGTTGATTTCCTTTAGGATTTATTGGTTGGATCTCCTTGCAGTCCAAGGGACTCTCAAGAGTCTTCTCCAACACCAGAGTTCAAAAGCATCAGTTCTTTGATGCTTAGTGTTTTTAATGGACCAACTCTCACATCCATATCTGACTACTGGAAAAACTATAGCTTTGACTAGATGGACCTTTGCCAGCAAAGTGATGTCTCTTTTTAATACTTGTCTAAGTTTGTCATAGCTTTTCTTCCAAGTGGCAAGAATCTTTTAATTGCATGGCTGCAGTCACCATCCACAGTGATTTTGGAGCCCAAGAATTTAAAGTCTGTCACTGCTTCTACTTTTTCCCTTCTCAGGGCTCAGTTTACTCATCTGTAAAATGGTATTATTAATAATATCTACCTCATTGGCTGTGGGAAAGATTACAAACTACAGAGAAGGCACTTGGCACAGTGCCTGGACTATGGTAAGTGCTCAGAAACATCTGGCGTTATTTGTTGCTACTGTTGTAATGATTGACTTGCATGGCTAGCCACTGAATTAAGGGACTATAACTTTTCATCTTTACATACTCTGCACCACCGTAGAACTTGGCATCGTGTCCTTGAAAGTTTATTGACTAAATGAATGGATAAATGAATGCTTTAGAGAGTAAATTCAGTTACCTTTTTATAATTATCATTTTTCAGGATAGTAGTTCCAAGAATGGGCCTCAAAGTCATGCAAAAAGCCAATAAGTATTATTAATTCAAGGAGCCAATATTTTTCTTATTAAAATAAAGAGTCACTTCCTGAATACATTAATTGTATTATCAGCCCTGAGAAAGATTAATCTAAAAGCTATGAGGTCTCTCAGCAATGCAGGACCTTGTCTGTTTCCTATAAAATTTCTCACCATCATAGAGATGACAGTACTTCTGATCTACAGAGATTGAGGACTAATGGGATAATGCATTTCATGAAGGATTCCTAACCACAATATGAGTGGGAGCAACATTAAAGCACGTTTTTATTATCTTGTGAAATATTATCTTGTGAATTCATGTTTTCTATTTGATTGCTTTTCTCCCCCTCGAGAGAATTGTGGTTCCACTCAAGCCCAGGCACATGCAATGCCTTTGGAGTTGTGTGGTGCTGACTCGTGTCCTCGGGGACTGTAAGTAGTAAGGGTGATGCTGTTCTGTGCATCACCCTGGAACCAAGACTCCGCCATCAGAATGAGACGATGCGAGCAACTGAACCGAACTGAACTGAAAGGTTGTTACAAGATATTGACTGTAGTTCCCTGGCTATACAATAAACCTTTGCTGCTTGTTGCATATTTATTTTTTTAAAATAGAAATCTAAGTCAAACAAGTGGAATCAAAATAAATTTCATAAATTTTTTAGTTGGTCAAAGATTCATAAGTTTTCTAAAATGCACACATTATGCATATTATTTATACATATGTATACAAAAGCTTTTCTACTATACTTGAGAAAGGCTTGAGAAATAACATCAAAAAAAAAAAAAGATGGAGAAATTGGAAAACATAAAATAAATGTAATGGGAGCACTGAATATGAAATAAAAAAAGTGAAACAAACTAGTTAAAAGTAAAGGATCATCATATAGCTCACTTGTTTTTAAACACTACTGCTCATTAGAAATTTATCTGGAGCTCTGGAGAAAAAGAAAGCAGTACCTGGGCATTTACATTTTTCAATATATTTCAAGATAATTCTGATGTGCATCTGGATTTTAAAAAGTGATTGTAGCCTTTTCTATTAAATCATAGTTTTGGTGATATAGAGTTCTATTATTCTTCTGTTGACCAATCGTGATACAATGGTATTAAGGGAATAATAGTTACATAATCACAATAGTAAAAGATGCTTATTGATTTTTACAGAAAATAGCCAGACAAAAAACAAAAGATAATTACAATTGCAAGCCATAATTGGAACATTATTAATGTGGCAATATAAAATAATTACATGCAGTTTGAGGGGTCAAGCAGTGTTAAGTGGCAGAGCATACATGCACATGTTTTCATCCACCCAGCCAGTCTATGTCTTTCCTTTGGTGAACTTAATCCATTTACATTTAAGGTAATTATTGGTATGTGTGGTTCTATTACCATTTTCTTAATTGTTTTTGGTTTATTTTCTGTAGTTCTTTTCATTCTCTTGTGTTTCCTGCTTAGAGAAGTTCCTTTAGCATTTGTTGTAAAGCTGGTTTGGTGGTGCTGAATTCTCTTAACTTTTCCTTGTCTAGAGAGCTTTTGATTTCTCCATAAAATCTGAATGATAGTCTTGCTGGGCAGAGTATTCTTGGTTGTATGTTTTTCCCTTTCATCACTTTAAATACATGGTGCCATTCCCTTCTGGCTTGTAGAGTTTCTGTTGAGAAATGATTCTGATAGCCTGATGGGAGTTTCCTGGTAAGTTATTTATTTTTCTCTTGTTGTTTTTAATAGTTTATCTTTGTCTTTAATTTTTGTCAGTTTGATTACTATGTGTCTTGGTGTGTTCCTCCTTGAATTTATCTTGCCTGGGACTTTCTGTGCTTCCTGGACTTGGTTGGCTATTTCCTTTCCCATGTTAGGGAAGTTTTCAGTTATCTCTTCAAATATTTTCTAAGGTCCTTTTTCCTCTCTCTTTTCCTTCTGGGACCCCTAAAATGCAAATGTTAGTGCTTTTAATACTGTCCCAGAGATCTCTCAGGGTGACTTCATTTCTTTTCATTCTTTTTTCTATATACTGTTCTGTGGCAGTGATTTCCACCATTCTGTTCTCCAGGTCATTTATCTATTCTTCTGCCTCAATTATTCTGCTGTTGATTCCTTCTAGTGTATTGTTCACCTATGTTTGTTTGTTCCTTAGTTCTTCTAGGTCGTTGCTAAACATTTCTTGCATTTTCTTCATTGTATTTCCAAGATCCTGGATTATTTTCACTCTCATTATTCTGAATTCTTTTTCTGGAAGTTTGTTATCTCCACTTCATTTCATTGTTTTCCTCGGGTTTTATCTTGTCTCTTCATCTGGGACACAACTTTCGGCTTTTTCAACCTGATTAACTTTCTGTCATATGGTTTTTGTTTTAGCACTTTGCCATTGTGCTTCTTCTTGCTTTCTCTGTCTGCCCTCTGATGGAGAAGGCTAAGAGGCTTGTGTAAGTTTCCGGGTAGGCGGGACTGGTGGGCAGGACCTTGCTCAGTAAAACTTTAATCCAATTTTCTGCTGGTGTGTGGGGTTGAATTTCCTCCTGGTTTGGGTTCATTGTATGGTATGAGGAGACCCATCCCTGGGGTTTACAGGCTCTCTGGTAGGGTTAATGGTGAATCCCAAGAGGATTTATGCCAAGGGGGACCTTCCTGGCCTGCTGTTGCCAGTGCCCTGTCCCTGTGGTGAGCCCCTGCCAACCAATGCCTCCACAGGAGGCCCCCAACACTAGCAGGTGGTAATGGTTCAGTATCCTGTGAGGTCACTACTCCTTTCCTCTGGGTCTTGGTGCACAAAGGTTTTGTTTGTGCCTCCAAGACTGGAGTCTCTGTTTCCCCTAGTCCTGTGGAAATCCTATAATCAAATTCAGCCGGCTTTCAAAGTCAGATTCCCTGGGGATTCCCACCCTTTGTTGGATCCCCAGCCTGGGAAGCCTGATGTGGGTTCAGAACTTTCACAACAGTATGAGAATTTCTTTGGTATTATTGTTGTCAAGTTTGTGGGTCACCCACCCAGCAGGTAAGGGATTTGATTTTACCGTGGTTGTGCCCCTCTTACTGTCTCACTGCAGTTTCTTTGTTTTTGGACGTGGGGTCTCTCTCTCTCTCTCTCTCTCTTTTTTTTGTTGGGTTCCAGCATCCTCCTGTTAATGGTTGTTCAATAGTTGCAATTTTGGTGTTCTCACAGGAGGAGATGAGCGTATGTCCTTCTACTTTGCCATCTTGAATTGGAAGTCCTCTCTATTATCATTTTTTTTTAATTGGAGGAAAATTTCCCTATGATGCTGTGCTGATTTCTGCTTCACAACAACATGAATCAGTCATAATTTTATATATATATATATATATATTTATATATATATATATATATATATATATATATATATATATATATATATACACACACACACACCCCTTTCCTCTTGAGTCTCCCTCCCCTCTCCCGTCCCACCCCTTTAGGTTGTCACAGAGCACCAAGCTGGGTTCCCTGTGTTACACAGCAGCTTCCTACTAGTTTTCTATTATACACATGACTGTGTATATAGGTTAATGCTGCTTTATCAGTTTGTCCTACCCTCTCCTTTCCCCACTGTGTGCACAAGTTCATTCTTTATATTTGCATCTCCATACCTTCCATGTAAATAGGTTCATCAGTATATTTTTCTCGATTCCATATACATGAGTTAATATATGATATTTATTTTTCTCTTTTCTCATCAGTCAGAAAAATAAGTGAAGTTATACTTCACTCTGTATAACAGGTTCTAGGTTCATCCATCTCACTACAACTGACTAAAATTCATTCCTTTTTATGGCTGAGTAGTATTCTATTGTATAAATGTGCTATATATTCTTTATCCATTCACTTGTCAATGAATATCTAGCTTGCTTCCACATCCTTGCTATTGTAAATAGTGCTGCAATGAACATTAGTGTATATATGTCTTTTAGATTTGTGGTTTTCTCAGAGTATGCCCAGTAGTGGGATTGCTGGGTCATATGGTAATTTTAGGGGCTTCCCAGCTGGCACTAGTGGTAAAGAACCTGCCTGTCAATGCAGGAGACTTAAGAAACATAGGTCCAGTCCCTGGGTCAGGGAGATCCCCTGGAGGAGGGCACAGCAACCTACTCCGGTATTCTTGCCTGGAGAATCCCATGGACAGAGGAACCTGGTGGGATGCAGTCCATAGGATCACAAAAAGTGGGACATGACTGAAGCAACTTGGCATACATGCAAGCAAGGTAGTTTATTCCTAGTTTTTTAAGGAATCTCCACACTGTTATCCATAGTAGCTGTACCAATTTAAATTCCCACCAAAAAGGCAGTAGAATTCCCTTGGAAAGTTTTATTACTGTCATTTTAAATATAGGAAAACTGAGGAATTGAGAAATTGAGTAATTGTCCCAGGTTCACACAGCAGTCCATATTGAAACCTCAGAAACCTGGTTCTGGAGCCGTTGCTCTTAACCACTAAGCTCTCCTGCCTCTTGTTGCCTCTAAGTTAGTCACTTAGCCATGTCCGACACTTTGTGACCCAGTGGACTGTAGCCCACCAGGCCCACCCATGGAATTCTCCAGGCAAAAATATGGGAGTGGGTTGCCATTTCCTTCTCCACCGGATCTTCCTGACCCAGGGATCGAACCTAGGTCTCCCACATTCTGGGCGAACACTTTATCAACTGAGTCACCAGGGAAGATTATTGCCTTGTTGCCTCTAGGCCAACCAAAGTAAACAAGCAAAGTTCCTGACATAATGGAACTTACATTCTGGTTGATAGGGAGATAGATACTAAATAATAAACAAGAGCATCGAAACATGTATATTATCAAGGGTGAAACAGATCACCAGCCCAGGGTGAATGCATGAGACAAGTGCTCGGGGCTGGTGCATTGGGAAGACCCAGAGGAGCGGGTGGAGAGGGAGGTGGGAGGGGGGATCGGGATGGGGAATACATGTAAATCCATGACTGATTCGTATCAACGTATGGCAAAATCCACTACAATATTGTAAAGTAATTAGCCTCCAACTAATAAAAATAAATGGGGGGAAAAAGAGTAACAAGTAAAATGTACAATTAAAAAGTAAGAATAATAGAAAACAATGAAGTAGGGGAGTGTTCTTTTCTTCAATTATCTTACTTTTAATCTAATACTATCTCATTTTCAGTTCAGTTCAGTTCAGTCACTCAGTCGTGTTAGACTCTTTGTGACCCCATGTATTGCAGCAGGCCAGGCTTCCTTGTCCATCACCAACTCCCCGAGTTTACTCAAACTCTTGTCCATTGAGTTGGTGATGCCATCCAACCATCTCATCATCTGTTGTCCCCTTCTCCTCCTGCCTTCAATCTTTCCCAGTCTTTTCAAATGAATCATTTCTTCACATCAGATGGCCAAAGTATTGGACTTTCAGCTTCATCATCAGTCCTTCCAATGAATATTCAGGACTGATTTCCTTTAAGATGGACTGGTTTGATATCCTTGCAGTCCAAGGAACTCTTAAGAGTCTTCTCCAACACTGCAGTTCAAAAGCATCAATTCTTCGGTGTTCAGCTTTCTTTATAGTCCACTCTCACATCCAAACATGACTACTGGAAAAACCATAGCTTTGACTAGATGGACCTTTGTTTGCAAAGTAATGTCTCTGCTTTTTAATATGTTGTCTAGGTGGGTCATAGCTTTTCTTTCAAGGAGTAAGCATCTTTTAATTTCATGGCTTCAGTCACCATCTGCAGTGATTTTTGAGCCCCTGAAAATAAAGTCTCTGACTATTTCCACTGTTTCCCCATCTATTTGCCATGAAGTGATGGGACCAGATGCCATGATCTTAGTTTTCTGAATGTTGAGTTTTAAGCCAACTTTTTCCACTCTCCTCTTTCACTTTCATCAAGAGGCTCTTTAATTCTTTTGCTTTCTGCCATAAGGTTGGTGTCATCTGCATATCTGAGTTTATTGATATTTCTCCCAGAAATCTTGATTCCAGCTTGGGCTTCATCCAGTCCAGCATTTCTCATGATGGACTCTACAGATAAGTTAAATAAGCAGGGTGACAATATACAACCTTGACGTACTCCTTTACCAATTTGGAACCAGTCAGTTGTTCCATGTTCGGTTCTAACTGTTGCTTCTTGACCTGCATACAGATATCTCAGGAGGCAGGTCAGGTGGTCTGGTATTCCCATCTCTTTAAGAATTTTTCACAGTTTGTTGTGATCCACACAGTCAAAGTCAAAGTAGTCAATGAAAGAGAAGTAGATGTTTTTCAGGAACTCTCTCTCTTTTTTGATGATCCAATGGATGTTGGCAATTTGATCTCTGGGTCCTCGGCCTTTTCTAAAAGCAGCTTGAACATCTGGAAGTTCATGGTTCACGTACTGTTGAAGCCTGACGTGAAAAATTTTGGGCATTACTTTGCTAGCATGTGAGATGAGTGCAATTGTGCAGTAGTTTGAGCATTCTTTGGCACTGCCTTTCTTTGGGATTGGAATGAAAACTGATCTTTTCCAGTCCTGTGGCCACTGCTGAGTTTTCCAGATTTGCTGGCATATTGAGTGCAGAACTCTTCACAGCATCATCTTTGAGGACTTGAAATAGCTCAGCTGGAATTCCATCACATCCACCAGCTTCTTTCATAATGATGCTTCCTAAGGCCCACTTGACTTCACATTCCAGGATGTCTGGCTCTAGGTGAGTGATCACATCATTGTGATTTTCTGGGTCGTGAAGATCTTTCTGGTATAGTTCTTCCATGTATTCTTGCCACCTCTTCTTAATATCTTCTGCTTCAGTTCAGTTCAGTTCAGTTCAGTCACTCAGCCATGTCTGACTCTTTGCAACCCCATGAATCACAGCACGCCAGGCCTCCCTGTCCATCACCAACTCCCAGAGTTTACTCAAACTCATGTCCATTGAGTTGGTGATGCCATCCAGCCATCTCATCCTCTGTCGTCCCCTTCTCCTCCTGCCCCCAATCCCTCCCAGCATCAGGATCTTTTCCAATGAGTCAACTCTTCGAATCAGGTGGCCAAAGTATTGGAGTTTCAGCTTCAGCATCAGTCCTTCCGATGAACACCAAGGACTGATCTCCTTCACGATGGACTGGTTGGGTCTCCTTGCAGTCCAAGGGACTCTCAAGAGTCTTCTCCAACACCACAGTTCAAAAGCATCAATTTTTCGGCACTCAGCTTTCTTCACAGTCCAACTCTCACATCCATACATGACCACTGGAAAAACCATAGCCTTGACCAGATGAACCTTTTTTGACAAAGTAATGTCTCTGCTTTTTAATATCTATCTAAGTTGGTCATAGTTTTCCTTCCAAGGAGTAAGCGTCTTTTAATTTCATGGCTCCAATCACCATCTGCAGTGATTTTCGAGCTCCCAAAAATAAAGTCTGACACTGTTTCTACTGTTTCCCCATCTATTTTCCATGAAGTGATGGGACCAGATGCCATGATCTTAGTTTTCTGAATGTTGAGCGTTAAGCCAACTTTTTCACTCTCCCCTTTCACTTTCATCAAGAGGCTTTTTAGTTCCTCTTCACTTTCTGCCATAAGGGTGGTGTCATCTGCATATCTGTTTCTGTTAGGTCCACACCATTTCTGTCCTTTATTGTGTCCATCTTTGCATGAAATATTCCCTTGATATCTCTAATTTTCTTGAAGAGATCTCTAGTCTTTCCCCTTCTATTATTTTCCTCTATTTCTTCGCATTTATCACTGAGGAAGGCTGTCTTATCTCTCCTTGCTATTCTTTGGAACTCTGCATTCAGATGGGTGTATCTTTCCTTTTCTCCTTTGCCTTTCGCTTCTCTTCTTTTCAAGGCAAGTATATTGAAGTGGTTTGCTATTCCCTTCTCCAGTGGACCACATTTTGTCAGAACTCTCCACAATGACCCATCCATCTTGGGTGGCCCTCCACAGCATGGTTCATAGTTTCGTTGAGTTAGACATGGCTGTGGTCCATGTGATCAGATAGGTTAGTTTTCTGTGATTGTGATTTTCAGTCTGTCTGGCCTCTGATGGAGAAGGATAAGAGACTTATGGAAGCTTCCTGATGGGAGAGACTGACTGAGGGGGAAACTGGGTCTTATTCTGTTGGGCAGGGCCATGCTCAATAAATCTTTAATCCAATTTTTGTTGATATGTGGGGTTGTATTCCCTCCATGTTATTTGACCTGGGGCCAGACTATGGTGGAGCTAATGAAGATAATGGCGACCTCCTTCAAAAGGTCCCGTGCATGCACTGCTACACTCAGTGTCCCCAGCCCTGCAGCAGGCCACACTGATGCATGCCTCTGCCAAAGACTCCTAGACCCTCATGGACAAGTCTGGGTCAGTCTCTTGTGGGGTCACTGCTCCTTTCTCCTGGGTCCTGGTGCATACAAGATTCTGTTTGTGCCCTCCCAGAGTCTGTTTTCCCAGCCCTGTATAAGTTCTGGCAGTTCTGTGGTGGGGCTAATGGCAATCTCCTCCAAGAGGATTTATGCCACACCCAGGTCTGCTGCACCCAGAGCCCCTGCCCCTGCAGCAGCCCACTGCTGACCTGTGCCTCCTCAGGAGGCGCTGAAACTCAGCTCTGTCTCAGTCTCTGTAGGGTCTCTGGGCCCTTGAGCCCTCTAAGCATCTCTGGTGGGTATGGGGTTTGATTCTAAATGCAATTTCACCCTTCCTACCATCTTGCTGGGCTTCACCTTTGCCCTTGGGTGTGGGGTATCTCCTCATTATTTCACAGATGGGGAAATTGAGCATCAAAGTGGTTAAAACCATATCTAAGGATGAATTCGTGCCAAGTCACTTCAGTTGTGTCCTACTCTTTGCGACATTATAGACCAGAGCCTGGATACCAGGTCCTTAATTCAAGCTTGAGTTTCCTGTGCAAACTCAGCTCAGCTGTAATCTGCCCTGTGTCCATGCTCCTTTATTCCTCTGTCCTCCAAAGCCACATGAGGGGATAAATCAGTGTTGAGTTCACAGTGATCATGAATGCTGGCGGTGCCAGGGGCCCTGAGAAGCCTGCATGGATGAATGCAACATCTGCAATGTGGAATCAGCCACACGGTTCTTCTCCACGTTGGTCGCCAAGGGCACTTTGTCTGTGAAAACAGACTTGTGGCTAATATATGTCACAAATGGAAAGGCCGGGGATGGACAGAGTTTTACTGGATTCCATTAACAATTATAACAAGTTCAGAGAATAGGCATTGTAGGGACTTGTTGGAACTGTTCTTTCAAGTACCCCACACTGCCCCACTGGAAATACTGTTTTTAATGTCAACTTAGTTTGACCTTTAGTTTTGGTGGCATTTACTAATTCTATGAAAACCACCATTTCTCACTTCCCTGATGCTTAATAGAAAATCAAACTATTAGTTAGACATAGCCTAGTTTATGCAAAGGGGACAATCTCTCTCAAATGTTTCCCCCACAACCTGAAAAAAGATATAGAACAACCTCTATTATTTTGGTTAATTTAAATTTCTAACACCAGGGGAATTGAAAATGGTATTCTAACCATAGTTGAAAGCATCAGTTTGTTGTCTCTGGGAAGTCAAGAGAAGCCAGATCTCTCAAAGTGGGCCTGATTCTTGGGTTGGAGAAAAGCATACTTGTTCCAAAGCTTTCAGGGTCCCTAATCATTCAGTGATAGATAACTACTGCATGTATTAGTTTTTCATTGCTGTCATAACAAGTTATCACAACCTTAGCAGCTTAAAATAGCACCCATTTATTATCTCACAGCTCAAGGAAGCTCAGCTGGGTTCTCTACTCAAGGGCTCACAGTGCCAAAATCAAGGTGGTATTGGCTGGGCTCTTGTGGAACACTCTGAGGGGGATCTGCTTCCAGGCCTACTCAGATCATTGGCAGAATTTAGTTTCTCAGTGTTCTTCCTGAGACGGAAGATTACTCTCACTTCTAGAGACCACCTGTATGCCCTGACTCATGGGTGTCTGTCCCCACATGCTCACCACAGCATCGCTCACAATGGTCAACATACAGAAAGAGCCTGGGTGTCTGTCAGCAGACAAGTGGATAAACAGGTAGGGGATATATATACACACACACATATATATATATACACAAACATACACACACACACACACATATACACATAGACATACACAATAGAATATTACTCAGTCATGTAAAAAAATCTTGCCATTTGCAACAATATGGATGGATCTAGACGGTGTTATACTCAGTGAAACAAGTCACACAATAAGGAAATATGGGGTGATCTCATTTACATGTTGTTGTTGTTTAGTTACTAAGTCATGTCCAATTCTTTGCAACCCTTTGCCAGGCTCCTCTGTCCATGGGATTTCCCAGGAAAGAATACTGAATTGGGTTGCCATTCCCTTCTCCAGGGGATCTTCGCCACCCAGGGGTCAAAACCATATCTCCTGCATTACAGGCAGATTCTTTACTGCTGAGCCACCAAGGAAGCCCGACTTACATGCAGCTTTTCAAAAAGTTGAATACGTAGTGACAGAGAGTAGAAGAATGGCTACCAGAGCCCAGGGGGAGGATGGGAGTAATGGGGAGGTACTGGTCAAAGAATACGAACTTCAAGGTATAAGATGAATAAGTTCTGGGCAACTAATGCATAGCATGGTAATTATAGTTAACAGCACCGAATTAAATACTTGAAGTTGTTAAGAGAGTATAACTTCAATGTTCCTATCACATAAGGCAGTAGTAAGTATATGCCAATATGGAGGTATTAGCTACTGCTACACTTACATCTTCCACTTTTGAAGCATTGAACTATGCGTTCCGCTCATGCTGTCAAAGGGAGGTGAGGCCTCCTGTCGAGATGAGGCGGGGAACTAGGGTATTCTCTAGGGTCTCCACAGGAGATTCAGACATCCCTTCATCTTGTGAGATGAAAGACGACCCTGCACTCAAGTCACTGCAGGGAAATCCAGCCTTATTTCGGGTCAGGGCATCTCGGCGTCCATTCCACTTGAGGCAGCAAACTCAGGGTTCCTCTCACGTACCTATAGCTGACAGAAGCCTCCTCTTTAGGTGTTTCTTAAAGCTTGCATTCCTCTTGAGTCAAACCCAGGGAATCAGCTCTCATCTCGAGATGATTTGAGGTACACGGAGCTGTTTTCTAGTTGCTGTCCTGAAAGTGGTGTTCCTCTATACTTAGGACGGTGTTCTCAGGGAATCTCTGGAGTTGCCTAAAGAAAGTCAAGCCACTTGTCGTGTTTTGGGGAATGCTGGATGGCTCTGGAGCCAATGTAGGGGAATCGGCCTCATCTCGAGTTGATTTGGGGTACACCGAGCACTTTCGTGTTGCTGCGGTGACCTCAGGGTCCCTCTAGACTTCTATCAGTGTTCTTGGGGACTCTCTGGAGTTCCATCAAGGAAGTCAAGGCTCCTTTCATGTTTGATTGGGAACACAGAATTGCTCTGCACGCAATGAAGGGGAATCTGATCTCATCTCTCATCGGGCGGGGAGTCTCATGGTTTTTCTCGAGTTGCGGAGGGAACCTGGGTTACATTCACGAGTGAAGACGGGGATGGACCCTCCAAACTCGTGTTTTGTTCAGTGATGTCAGGACGCCTGTCTAGTTGCGAGGGACAACTCAGGATTCTCTTTGAGGCTTGGCAGGGCAATAGGGACGCCTCTTGAGGTGAGGCAGGAGACCCAGTGTCCTTTCAAGTTGCCACACGGATACTGGGATTCCAGTCAATATTCAAGAGGAGTCAGTCA
Source organism: Muntiacus reevesi (assembly GCF_963930625.1). Classification (NCBI taxonomy): domain Eukaryota; kingdom Metazoa; phylum Chordata; class Mammalia; order Artiodactyla; family Cervidae; genus Muntiacus; species Muntiacus reevesi. Next base: position 63,506,353 of record NC_089249.1, on the reverse strand, counting down.
TCGTCTACTTTTGAAGCATTGAACTCTGCATTCCACTCTTGTTGTCAAAGGGATGTGAGGCCTCCTTTTGAGATGAGGCTGGGAACTAGGGCTTTCTCTAGGGTCTCCACTGGGGATTCAGACATCCCTTCTTCTTGTGAGATGAAAGACGAGCCTGCATACAAGTCACTGCAGGGAATTCTCAGCCCCACTGAATCAGGGCATCTCGGTGTCCATTCCACTTGAGGCAACAAATTAAGGGTCCCTCTCACATACCTGAAGCTGAGAAAAGCCTCTGCTTGAGTTGCTTGTGGAAAGTTGGTATTCTTCCTGATTCAAAGACAGGGAATCAGCTCTCATCTCGGAATGATTTGGGGTACACGGAGATTTTCTCGAGTTGCTGTGCTGAACTTGGTGTTCCTCTAGAATTGTGACGGTGTTCTCAGGAAGTCGCTGGAGTAGCCTAAAAGAAGTCAATCCACTTGTCCTGTTTGATGGGGAATGCAAGATTGCTCTGGAGCCAATGCAGGGGAATCGGGCCTCATCTCGAGTTGATTTGCAGTACATGGGGATCTTTCGTGTTGCTGTGTTGACCTCAGGGTCCCTCTAGACTTGTGACAGAGTTCTTCAGGACTATGAGGAGTTTCATCTAGGAAGTCAAGGCTCCTTTCATGTTTGATGGCGAACATGAACTTGTTCTGCACGCAGTGCAGGATAATCAGGCCTCATCCCGCAGCGAGGGGGAATTCTCATGGTTTTCTCCAGTTCTGGCGGAAACCTGGGGTATGTTCTCGAGTTACGGCGGGGATGGCCCTTCAAAACTCGTGTTGGTTCAGCGACGTCAGGACTCCTGTCTAGTTGCGAGGGACATATCGGGATTCTCCTTGAAGCTGGGCAGGAAAATAGGGATGCCTCTCGAGGTGAGGGGGGCAAACCAAGGTCCTTTCCCATTGCCACAGGAATTTTGGGATTTCTATCAATTTTCAATAGAAGCCAGCCATCCTCTCCTTTTGAATCATTTAACTCCATGTGCCTCTCGAGGTTTCAAAAGGATGTGAGGCCTCCTGTCGAGATGACCCGGGGAACTGGGCTTTCTCTAGGGTCTCCACAGGGCATTCAGACTTCCCTTCATCTTGGGAGATGAAAGACGAGCCTGCATTCAAGTCACTGCAGGGAATTCCGGCCTTATTTTGAGTCAGGGTATCTCGGAGTCCATTCCATTTGAGGCAGCAAACTCAGGGTCCCTCTCACATACATATAGCTGAGAGAAGCCTCCTCGTATGGTGCTTGTGGAAAGTTGGCATTCCTCTTGAGGCAAAGCCAGGTAATCAGCTCTCATCTCGAGATGATTTGGGGTACACGGAGCTTTTCTCGAGTTGCTGTGCTGAACTTGAGCTCCTCTAGACTTGTGACGGTATCCTCGTGGAATCTCTGGAGTTGCCTAAAGGAAGTCAATCCACTTGTCGTGTTTGATGGGGAATGCGGGATGGCTCTGGAGACAATGCAGGGGAATCGGGCCTCACCTCGAGTTAATTTGGAGTACAGGGCGTGCATTCGTGCTGCTACGGGGACCTCAGGGTCCCTGTATACTTGTGAGAGTGTTCTTGGGGACTCTCTGGAGTTCCTTCAAGGAAGTCAAGGCTCCTTTCGTGTTTGATGGGGAACACAGACTTGCTCTGCACTCAATGCAGGGGAATCTGGTCTCATCTCTCACCGAGCGGGAAGTCTCATTTTTTTCCTGGAGTTGCGGCGGGAACCTGGGTGATGTTCTCCAGTTACGGCGGGGATGGCCCTTTAAAACTCGTCTTTGTTCAGCCATGTCAGGACTCCTGTCTAGTTGCAAGGGACACCTTGGGATTCTCCTCGAGGCTTGGCAGGACATTAGGGACGCCTCTCGAATTGAGGTGGGAGGCCAAGTTTCCCTTTGCAGTTGTCAGAGCGATACTGTGACTCCTGTCAGTTTTCAAGAGGAGTCAGGTTTTGTCTCCTTTTGGAGCATTGACCACCGCATGTCTCTCATGTTTCAAAGGGATCTTAGGCCCCTTGTCGAATGAGGTGGGGAACTAGGGCATTCTCTAGGGTCTCCACAGGGGATTCAGACATCCCTTCGTCTTGTGAGATGAAAGACGAGCCTGCATTCAAGTCACTGCAGGGAAATCCGGCCTTATTTCGAGTCAGGGCATCTCGGTGTCCATTCCACTTGAGGCAGCAAACTCAGGGTCCTCCTCACATAACTATAGCTGACAGAAGCCTCCTCTTTAGGTGTTGTTTAAAGCTTGCATGCCTCTTGAGTCAAAGCCAGGGAATCAACTCTCATCTCGAGATGATTTGAGGTACACGGAGCTGTTTTCTAGTTGCTGCGCTTGAACGTGGTGTTCCTCTAAGGACGGTGTTCTCAGGGAATCTCTGGAGTTGCCTAAAGGAAGTCAAGCCATTTGTCGTGTTTGATGCGGAATGCCAGATGGCTCTGGAGCCAATGTAGGGGAATCGGCCTCATCTCGAGTTGATTTGGGGTACACTGAGCTCTTTCGTGTTGCTGCGATGACCTCAGGGTCCCTGTAGACTTGTATCAGCGTTCTTGGGGACTCTCTGGAGTTCCATCAAGGAAGTCAAGGCTCCTTTCATGTTTGATTGGGAACACGGAATTGCTCTGCACGCAATGAAGGGGAAACTGTTCTCATCTCTAATCGAGTGGGGAGTCTCATGGTTTTTCTTGAGTTGCAGAGAGATCCTGGGTTATATTCTCGAGGGACGATGGGGATGGCCCCTCCAAACTCGTGTTTGTTCAGCGACGTCAGGACTCCTGTCTAGTTACGAGGGACACCTTGGGATTCTCCTCAAAGATTGGCTGGAAAATAGGGATGCATCTTGAGGTGAGGGAGGAGACCAAGTTTCCCTTTGGAGTTGTCAGAGCTATACTGTGACTCCTGTCAGTTTTCAAGAGGAGTCAGGCTTCGTCTCCTTTTGAAGCATTGAACTCCGCATGCCTGTCATGTTGTCAAAGGGATGTGAGGCCTCCTGTCGAGATGAGTCGGGGAACTAGAGTATTCTCTAAAGTTTCCACAGGGGGTTCAGACATCCCTTTATCTGGTGAGATGAAAGACGAGACTGCATTCAAGTCATTGCAGGGAAATCCGGCCTTCTTACGAGTCAGGCCATCTCTGGGTCCATTCCACTTGAGGCAGCAAACTCAGTGTCCCTCTCACATACTTATAGCTGAGAGAATCCTCCTCTTGAGGGGCTTGTGGAAAGTTGACATTCCTCTTGATTCGAAGCTGGGGAGTTAGCTCCCATCTCGAGATGATTTGGGGCAAACGGAGCTTTTCACAAGTTGCTCTGCTGAACATGGTGTTCCTCTATACTTAGGATGGTGTTCTCGGGGAATCTCTGGAGTTGCCTAAAGGAAGTAAAGCCACTTGTCATGTTTGATGGGGAACAAAGGATGGCTCTGGAACCAATGTAGGGGAATCTGGCCTCATCTTGAGTTGATTTGGGGTACACCGAGCTCTTTCGTGTTGTTGCGGTGACTTCAGCATCCCTCTAGACTTGTATCAGAGTTCTTAGGGACTCTTTGGAGTTCCATCAAGGAAGTCAAGTCTCCTTTCACGTTTGATGGGGAACACGGAATTGCTCTGCATGCAATGCAGGGGAATCTTTTCTCATCTCTCATCGAGAGCATGACAGGCACGCGAAGTCTCATGGTTTTTCTCGAGTTGCAGAGGGAACCTAGGTTATATTCTCAACTGACGATGGGAATGGCCCCTCAAAACTCGTGTTTGTTCAGCGGCGTCAGGACTCCTGTCTAGTTGTGAGTGACAACTCGGGATTCTCATGGAGGCTTGACAGGGCAATAGGGACGCCTCTCAATGTGAAGTGGGAGACTCAGTGTCCTTTCATTTTGCCACAGGGATACTGGGATGTCTGTTAATTTTCAAGAGGAATCAGTCATCATCTACTTTTGAAGCACTGAACTCCGCATTTCACTCTTGTTGTCAAAGGGATGTGAGGCCTCCTGTCGAGATGAGGCAGGGAACTAGGGCTTTCTCTAGGGTCTTCACAGGGGATTCAGACATCCCTTCATCTTGTGAGGTTAAAGACGAGCCTGCATTCAAGTCACTGCAGGGATTTCAGGCCTTATTTCAAGTCAGGGCATCTCCGGTCCATTCCAATTGAGGCAGCAAACTGAGGGTCCCTCTCACATACATATATCTGAGAGAAGCCTCCTCATGAGGTTCTTTTGGAAAGTTGGCATTGCTCTTGAGTCAAAGTCAGGGAATCAGCTCTCATCTCAAGATGATTTGGGGTACACGGAGCTTTTCTCGAGTTGCTGTGCTGAACTTGGTGTTCCTCTAGACTTGTGACGGTATTCTCGAGGAATCTCCGGAACTGTCTAAAGGAAGTCAAGCCACTTGTCATGTTTGATGGGGAAGGCGGGATGGCTTTGGAGACAATCCAGGGGAATCAGGCGTCATCTCGAGTTGGTTTGGAGTACACGGAGCGCTTTCATGTTGCTGCGGGGACGTCAGGGTCCCTCTATACTTGTGAGAGTGTTCTTGGGGACTCTCTGGAGTTCCATCAAGGAAGTCAAGGGTCCTTTCATGTTTAATGGGTAACATGGACTTGCTCTGCATTCAATGCAGGGAAATCTGGTCTCATCTCTCATCGAGCAAGGAGTCTCATGGTTTTTCTCGAGTTGCGGAGGAAACCTGGGTTATATACTCGAGTGAAGATGGGGATGGCCATCAAAATTCCTGTTTGTTCAGTGACATCAGGATGCCTGGGTAGTTGCGAGGGTCACATCGGGATTCTCCTCCAGCCTTGGCTGGGAAATAGGAACTCCTCTCGAGGTGAGGCGGGAGACCCAGGGTCCTTTCAAGTTGCTACAGGTATACTGGGATTCCTGACAATTTTCAAGAGGAATCAGTCTTCATCTATTTTTGAAGCATTGAACTCCGTGTTCCTCTCGAGTTGTCAAAGGGACGTGAGGCCTCCTTTTGAGATGAGGCAGGGAACTAGGGCTTTTTCTAGGGTCTCCACAGGGGATTCAGACATCCCTTCACTTTTTGAGATGATAGACAAGCCTGCATTGATGTCACTGCAGGGAAATCCAGCCTTATTTCGATTCACGGCATCTCGGTGACCATTCCACTTGATGCAGCAAACTCAGGGTCCCACTTACATACCTATAGCTGAGAGAAGACTCCTCTTGAGGGGCTTGTGGAAAGTTGGCCTTCCTCTTGAATCAAAGCCAGGGAATCAGCTCTTATCTCATGATGATTTGGGCACACGGAGCTTTTCTCGAGTTGCTATTTTGAACTTGGTGTTCCTTTAGACTTGAGACGTGATTTTCGGGGACACTCTGGAGTTGCCTAAAGGAAATAAGCCCCGTGTAGTGTATGATGTGTAATGCCGGATGGCTCTGGAGACAATGCAGGGGAATCGGACCTCATCTCAAGTTGATTTGGAGTACACGGAGCCCTTTCATATTGCTGTGTGGATCTCAGGGTCCCTCTAGACTTGTGACAGTGTTCCTGGGTACTCTCTGGAGTTCCATCAAGGAAGTCAAGGGTCCTTTCTTGTTTGATGGGGAACACGGACTTGCTCTGAACGCAGCGCAGGGGAATCGGGCCTCATCTTGAGTTGATTTCAAGTACACGGTGTGCTTTCTTGTTGCAGCGGGGACCTCAGGGTCCTCTAGGCTTGTGACAGTGTTCCTGGGGACACTCTGGAGTTCCATCAAGGAAGTCAAGTCTCCTTTCTTGTTTGATGGGGAACACGGACTTGCTCTGAATGCAGTGCAGGGGAATTGGGCCTCATCTCGAGTTGATTTGGAGTACACGGAGCCCTTTCATGTTGATGCGGGGACCTCAGGGTCCCTCTAGACTTGTGACAGGGTTCTTGGGGTCTCCTGGAGTTGCATTGAGGAAGTCAAGTCTCCTTTCCTGTTTAATGGGGAACATGGGATTACTCTGCATGCATTGCTGGGGAATTGGGCCTCATCTCACAGCGAGGGGAAAGTCCCATTGTTTCTCTGGAGTTGCGGCGGGAACCTGGGTTATGTTCCCAAGTTACAGCGGGGATGGCCCTTTAAAATTCGTGTCTGTTCAGCGACGTCAGGATTCCTGTCTAGTTGCGAGGGACAACTCGGGATTCTCTTCGAGGCTTGGCAGGGCAATAGGGACGCCTCTCGAGGTGAGGAAGGAGACCCAGTGTCCTTTCAGGTTGCCACAGGGATACTGGGATTTCTGCCGATTTTCAAGAGGTTCAGTCATCGTCTACTTTTGAAGCATTGAACTCCACGTTCCACTCTTGTTGTCAAAGGGATATGAGGCCTCCTGTCGAGATGAGGCAGGGAACTAGGGCTTTCTCTAGGGTCTTCACAGGGAATTCAGACTTCCCTTTATCTTTTGAGATGAAAGACGAGCCGGCATTCAAGTCACTGCAGGGAAATCCGGCCTTATTTCAAGTCAGGGCATCTTGGTGTCCATTCCACTTGAGGCAGCAATCTCAGGGTCCCTCTCACATACCTAGAGCTGAGAAAATCCTCCGTTTGAGCTGCTTGTGGAAAGTTGGCATTCCTCTTGTTTTGAAGCCAGCTAATCAGGTCTCATCTCAACATGATTTGGGGTACACTGAGCTTTTCTCAAGTTGCTGTGCTGAACTTGGTGCCCCTCTAGAGTTGGTATGGTGTTCTCAGGAATCTCTGGAGCTGCTTAAAAGAAGTCAAGCCACTTGTCCTGTTTGATGAGGAATGTAGAATTGCTCTGGAGTCAATGCAGGAGAATCGAGCCTCATCTCGATTTGGTTTGTGGTATACGGGGCTCTTTCATGTTGATGCATTGACCTTAGGGTCCCTCAAGATTTGTGAGAGAATTCTTGTGGACTATGTGGAGTTTCATCTAGGAAGTCAAGGCTCCTTTCGTGTTTGACGGGGAACTCACACGTCTTTTGCATGCAATGCAGGGAAATCGGGCCTCATGTCTTGGCGAGGGGAAAGTCTAATGGTTTTCCCGAGTTGTGGCGGGAACCTGGGTTATGTTCTCGAGTTACGGTGGGGATGGACCTTCAAAACTCAGGTTGGTTCAGCGACATCAGGACTCCTGTCTAGTTGCGAGGGACACCTTGGGATTCTCCTCGAGGCTTGGCAGGATAATAGGGATGCCACTCGAGGTGAGGGGGAAGACCCAGGGTCCATTCCAGTTGCCACAGGAATTTTGGGATTCCTATCAATTTTCAAGAAGAGGCAGCCATCCTCTCCTTTTGAAGCATTTATCTCCGCCTGCCTCTAGAGGTTTCAAAAGGGTGAGAGGCCTCATGTCAAGATGAACCGGGGAACTAGGGCTTTCTCTAGGGTCTCCACAGGGGATTTGACATCCTTTCATCATTTGAGATGAAAGACAAACCTGCATTCATGTCACTGCAGGGAGATCTGGCCTTATTTCGAGTCACAGCATCTTGGTGACTATTCCACTTGATGCAGCAAACTCAGGGTCCCTCTCACATACCTATAGCTGAGAGAAGCCTCCTCTTGAGGGGCTTGTGGAAAGTTGGCATTCCTCTTGTGTCGAACCCAGGGATTCAGCTCTCATCTCGAGATGATTTCTGGCACAGGGAGCTTTTCTCGTGTTGTTCTGTTGAACTTGGTGTTCCTTTAGACTTGAGACGGTATTCTCAGGGAAACTTTGGAGTTGCCTAAAGGAAGTAAGCCCTTTGTCGTTTATGATGGGTAACGTGGGATGGCTCTGGAGACAATGCAGGAGAATCGGGCCTCATCTCAAGTTGATTTGGAGTACACTGAACCCTTTCATGTTGATGCGGGGACCTCAGGGTCCCTCTAGACTTGTGACAGTGTTCTTGGGGTCTCTCTGGGGTTCCATCAAGGAAGTCAGGGAACCTTTCTTGTATGATGGGGAACACGAGCTTGCTCTGAACACAGTGCAGGGGAATCGGGCCTCCCCTTGAGGCGAGTGAAAAGTCTCATTTTTTTTTTTTCTGGAGTTGCCACGGGAACCTGGGTTATGTTCTCGAGTTATGGCGGGGATTGCCCTTCAAAACTCGTGTTTATTCTTTGACGTCAGGACTCCTGTCTAGTTGCGACAGACACCTTGGGATTCTCCTCGAGGCTTGGCAGGACAATAGGGACGCCTTTCGAGGTGAGACGGGACACCAAGTTTCCCCTCGCATTTGCCAGAGTGATACTGTGACTCTTGTCAGTTTTCAAGAGGAGTCAGGCTTCATCTCCTTTAGTAGCATTGAACTCCGCATGACTCTCCTGTTGTCAAAGAGATGTGCGGCATCCTGTCGAGATGAGGCGGGGAACTAGGGATTTCTCTAGGGTCTCCACAGGGGATTCAGACATCCCTTCATCTTTTGGGATGAAAGACAAGCCAGCATTCAAGTCATTGCAGGGAATTCCTGCCTTATTTCGAGTCAGGGCATCTCGGTGTCCATTCAACTTGAGGCAGCAAACTCAGGGTCCCTCTCACATACCTAGACCTGAGAGAAGCCTCCTTTTGTGGTGCTTGTGGAAAGTTGGCATTCCTCTTGATTCAAAGTCAGGGAATCAGCTCTCATCTCGAAATGATTTGGGGTATACAGAGCTTTTACCGAGTTGCTGTGCTGAACTTGGTGTTTTTCTAGACATGAGATGGTGTTCTCATGGAATCTCTGGAGTTGGCTAAAAGAAGTCAAGCAACTTGTCCTGTTTGATGAGAAATGCAAGATTGCTCTGGAGCCAAAGCAGGGGAATCGGGCCTCATCTCGAGTTGATTTGTGGTACACGGGGCTCTTTCGTGTTGCTGCATTGACCTCAAGGTCCCTCTAGACTTGTGACTGAGTTCCTGTGGACTATGTTCCTGCATTCCTAAAGTCCTGCAGTGACTTGAATGCAGGCTCATCTTTCATCTCACCAGATGAAGGGATGTCTGAATCCCCTGTGTACACCCTAGAGAAAGCCCTAGTTCCCCGCCTCATCTCGACAGGAGGCCTCACATCCCTTTGACAACACGAGTGTAACGCGGAGTTCAATGCTTCAAAAGTAGACGATGACTGACTCCTCTTGAAAATTGACAGGAATCCCAGTATCCTTATGGCAACTTGAAAGGACACTGGGTCTCCCTCCTCACCTCGAGAGGCGTCCCTATTGCCCTGCCAAGCCTCGAAGAGAATCCCGAGTTGCCCCTTCCAACTAGACAGGCGTCCTGATGTCACTGAACAAACACGAGTTTTGAGGGGTCATCCCCGTCGTCACTCGAGAATATAACCCAGGTTCCCTCCACAACTCGAGAAAAACCATGAGATTTCCCGCTCGATGAGAGATGAGATCAGATTCCCTTGCATTGCGTGCAGAGCAATTCTGTATTCCCATCAAACATGAAAGGATCAATGACTTCCTTGATGGAACTCCAGTGAGTTCCTAAGAACACTAATAGAAGTCTAGAGGGACCCTGAGGTCACCGCAGCAAATGAAAGTGCTCGGTGTACCTCAAATCCACTCGAGATGAGGCCAGATTCCCCTACATTGGCTCAAGAGTCACGCGGGCATTCCCCATCAAACAAGACAAGTGGCTTGACTTCCTTTAGGCAATTCCAGAGATTCCCCGAGAACACCGTCTTAAGTATAGAGGAACACCGCGTTTAGCATAGCAACTAGAAAACAGCTGCGTGTACCTCAAATCATTTCGAGATGAGAACTGATTCCCTGGCTTTGACTCAAGAGAAATGCAAGCTTTAAACTACACCTAAAGAGGAGGCTTTTGTCAGCTGTAAGTACGTGAGAGGGACCCTGAGTTTGCTGCCTCAAGTGGAATGGACACCGAGAAGCCCTGATTCGAAATAAGGCTGGAATTTCCTGCAGTGACTTGAATGCAGCTTCGCCTTTAATCTCACAAGAGCAAGGGATGTCTTAATCCCCTGTGGAGACCCTAGAGAATACACTAGTTCCCCCCCTCATATCGACAAGGGGCCTCACATCCCTTTGACAACACGAGAGACACGGGGAGTTCAATGCTTCAAAACGAGACGAAGCCTGACTCCTCTTGAAAACTGACAGGAGTCACAGTATTGCTCTGGCAACTGCAAAGGGAAACTTGGTCTCCCGCCTCTCCTCAAGAGGCGTCCCTATTGTCCTGGCAAGCCTCAAGGAGAATGCCAAAGTGTCCCTGGCAACTAGACAGGAGTCCTGATGTCGCAGAACCAACTGAGTTTTTAAGGGCCTTCCGTGCCGGAACTGGAGAACATAACCCAGGTTCCCGCCACAACTCGAAAAAACCATGAGAAATCCCCCTCGCCGCGAGATGAGGCCCAATTCCCCTGCATTGCATGCAGAGCACGTCCGTGTTCCCCATCAAACACGAAAGGAGTCATGACTTCCTAGATGAAACTCCACATAGTCCCCAAGAACTCTGTCACAAATCTAGAGGGACCCTGAGGTGAACACAGCAACATGAAAGAACCCCATGCACTGCAAATCTATTCGAGATGAGGCCCAATTCCCTTGCATTGGCTCCATAGCAATCCTGCATTCCTCATCAAACAGGACAAGTGGTTTGACTTCTTTTAGGCAACTCCAGAGATTCCCTGAGAACACCATCCCAAGTCTAGAGGAACACCAAGTTCAGCACAGCAACTCGAGAAAAACTCCATTTACCCCAAATCATCTCATGATGAGAGCTGATTCCCTGGCTTTGACATAAGAGGAATGCCAACTTTCCACAAGCAGCTCAAGCGGAGGCTTTTCTCAGCTCTAGGTACGTGAGAGGGACCCTGAGTATGCTGCCTCAAGTGGAATGGACACCGAGATGCCCTGACTCGAAATAAGGCCGGAATTCCCTGCAGTGACTTGAATGCAGGCTCGTCTTTCATCTTCCAAGATGAAGCGATGTCTGAATCCCCTGTGAAGACCCTAGAGAAAGTCCTACTTCCCCGCCTCGTCTCGACAGGAGGCCTCACATCCCTTTGAGAACACGAGTGGAACGCGGAGTTCAATGCTTCAAAAGTAGACGATGACTGACTCTTATTGAAAATGAACATGAATTCCAGTATCCCTGTGGCTACCTGACAGGACACTGGGTCTCCCGCCTCACCTCGAGAGACGTCCCTTTTGCCCTGCCAAGCCTCAAAGAGAATCCCAAGTTGTCCCTCACAACTAGAAAGGCGTCCTGACGTCGCTGAACAAACACGAGTTTTGAGGGTCCGTCCCTGTCGTCACTCGAGAATATAACCCAGATTCCCACAGCAACTCGAGAAAAATAATGAGACTTCCCGCTCAATGAGAGATGAGATCAGATTCCCCTGCACTGCGTGCAGAGCAATTCCGTGTTAACCATCAAACAGGAAAGGAGACTTGACTTCATTGATGGTACTCCAGAGAGACCCCAAGAACACTTTCACATGTCTAGAAGGACCCTGAGTTTCCCGCAACAACATGAAAGGTCTCTGTGTACTCCAAATAAACTTGAGATGAGGCCCGATTCCCTTGCACTGAGTTCAAAGCAAGTCCTTGTTCCCCATCAAACATGAAAGGAGCCTTTACTTCCTTGATGAAACTCTAGGGAGTCCCCAAGAACACTGTCACAAGTCTAGAGGGAACCTGAAGTACCCGCAGCAAAAAGAAAGCACACCGTGTACTTGAAATCAGCTTGAAATGAGGCTCGATTCCCCTGCACTGCGTGCAGAGCAACTCCGTGTTCTCCATCAAACAGGAAAGGAGCCTTGACTTCTTTGATGGAACTCCAGAGAGTCCCCAGGAACACTGTCACAAGTCTAGACGGACCCTGAGGTCTCCGCAGCAACATGAAAGCGCACTGTGTACTTCAAATCAACTCGAGGTGAGGCTTGATTTCCCTGCATTGTCTCCAGAGCAATCACTTGTTCCCCATCAAACATGACAAGTGGCTTTACTTCCTTTAGGCAACTCCAGAGATTCCCCGAGAACACCGTCCTAAGTATAGAAGAACACCATGTTCAGCACAGCAACTAGAAAACAGCTCCGTGCACCTCAAATCATCTCGAGATGAGAGCTGATTCCCTTGCTTTGACTCAAGTGGAATGCCAGCTTTAAATAACACCTAAAGAGGAGGCTTCTGTCAGCTATAGGTACGTGAGAAGGACCCTGAGTTTGCTGCCTCAAGTGGAGTGGACACCGAGATGGCCTGACTCGAAACAGGGATGGAATTCCCTGCAGTGACTTGAATGCAGGCTCGTCTTTCATCTCTCAAGTTGAAGGGATGTCTTAAACCCCTGTGGAGACCCTAGAGAACACCCTAGTTCACTGCGTCATCTTGACAGGAGGCCTCACATCCCTTTGACAACACAAGAGGCACGTGGAGTTCAATGCTTCAAAAGGAGATGAAGCCTGACTCCTCTTGAAAATGGACAGGAGTCACAGTATCGCTCTGGCAACTGCACAGGGAAACTTGGTGTCTGGCCTCACCTCGAGAGGCATCCCTATTGTCCTGCCAAGCCTCGAGGAGAACCCTAAGGTGTCCCACGCAACTAGACAGCAGTCCACACATCACTGAAAAAAACCGAGTTTTCAAGGGCCATCCCCGCCGCATCTCGAGAACATAACCCAGGTTCCCACCAAAACTCGAGAAAACAATGAGAATTCCCCCTCGCAGCAAGATGAGGCCCAATTCCCCTGCAATGCAAGGAGGGTAAGTCTGTGTTCCCCATCAAACAGGAAAGGAGATTTGACTTCCTTAATGGAACTCCAGAGAGACCCGAAGAACACTGTCACAAGTCTAGAGGGACCCTGAGGTCCCCACATTAACATGAATGCACACCGTGTACTTGAAATCAACTCGAGATGAAGACAGATTCTCCAGCACTGCGTGCAGAGCAAGTCCGTGGTCCTCATTAAACACGAAAGGAGCCTTGAATTCCTTGATGGCACTCCAGAGAGTCCCCAGGAACTCTGTCACAAGTCCAGAGGGACCCTGAAGTCACCACAGCAACACGAAAGAGCTCGGTGTACCCCAAATCAACTCGAGATGAGGCCAGATTCCCCTTCATTGGCTCCAGAGCCATCCGGCATTCCCCATAAAACACGACAAGTGGCTTGACTTCCTTTAGGCAACTCCAGAGATTCCCCGAGAACACCGTCCTAAGTATAGAGGAACACCACGTTCAGCACAGCAACTAGAAAACAGTTCCGTGTACCTCAAATCATCTCGAGATGAGAGCTGAGTCCCTGGCTTTGACTCAAGAGGAATGCCAGCTTTAAACAACACCTAAAGACGAGGCTTCTCTCAGCTATAGGTGCGTGAGAGGGACCCTGAGTTTGCTGTCTCAAGTGGAATGGACACCGAGATGCCCTGACTCAAAATAAGGCAGGAATTCCCTGCAGTGATTTGAATGCTGTCTAATCTTTCATCTCACAAGATGAAAGGATGTCTGAATCCCCTGTGGAGACCCTAGAGAATACCCTAGTTCCCCGCGTGATCCCGACAGCAGGCTTCACATCCCTTTGACCACAAGAGAGGCACGTGGAGTGCAATGCTTCAAAAGGAGACGAAGCCTGACTCCTCTTGAAAACTGACAGGAGTCACAATATCACTCTGGCAACAGCAAAGGGAAACTTGGTCTCCCGCCTCAACTTGAGAGGCGTCCCTATTGTTCTTCCAAGCCTCGAGGGGAATACCAAGGCATCCCTCGCAACTAGACAGGCGTCCACACATCGCTGAACAAACACGAGTTTTGAAGGTCCATCCCCTCTGTAACTCGAGAACAAACTCAGGTTCCCGCCGCAAATCCAGGAAAAAAATGAGACTTTACCTCGCCGCGAGATGAGGCCAAATTCCCCTGCAATGCATGCAGGGTACATCTGTGTTCACCATCAGACAGGATAGGAGACTTGTCTTCCTTGATGGAACTCCAGAGAGACCCCAAGAACACTGTCCAAAGTCTAGAAGGACCCTGAGATCCCTGCAACAACATGAAAGTGCTCCGTGGACTCCAAATCAACTCGAGATGAGGCCCGATTCCCCTGCGCTGCATTCAGAGCAAGTCTGTGTTCCCCATCAAACATGACAGGAGCCGTGACTTCCTTGATGGAACTGCAGAGAGTTCCCAAGAACACTGATAGAAGTCTAGAGGGACCCTGAGGTCCCTGCAGCCACAAGAAAGTGCACCGTGTACTTGAAATCAACTCAGGATGAAGCCTGATTCCCCTGCACTGTGTGCAGAGCAAGTCTGTCTTCCCCATCAAACATGAAAGGAGCCTTGACTTCCTTAATGGAACTCCAGAGGGTCCCCAGGAACACTGTCACAAGTCTAGAGGGACCCTGAAGTCCCCGCAGCAACAGGAAAGTGCTCCGTGTACCTCGAATCAACTCGAGATGAGGCCCGATTCCCCTGCATTGTCTCCAGAACCATCACTCGTTCCTCATCAAACACAACAATTGGCTTGCCTTCTTTGCAGCAACTCCAGATATTACCCGAGAATACCGTCTCAAGTCTAGAGGAACACCAAGTTTAGCACAGCAACTCGAGAAAAGCTCCATGTACCCCAAATCATCTCGAGATGAGAGCTAAATCACTTGCTTCGACTCAAGAGGAATGTGAACTTTCCACAAGCAGCTCAAGCGGAGGCTTTTCTCAGCTCTAGGTATGTGAGAGGGAACCTGAGTTCGCTGCCTCAAGTGGAATGGACACCGAGACACCCTGACACGAACTAAGGCCGGAATACCCTGCAGTGACTTGAATGCAGGCTCGACTTTCATCTCAAAAGATGAAGGGATGTCTGATACCCCTGTGAAGACCCTAGAGGAAGCCCTAATTGCTCGCCTCATCTCGAAAGGAGGCCTCAAATTCCTTTGACACCAAGAGTGGAATGTGGAGTTCAATGCTTTAAAAGTAGATAATGATTGACTCCTCTTGAAAATTGACAGAAATCCCAGTATCCCTGTGGCAACTTGAAAGGAGACTGGGTCTCCTGCCTCACCTGGATAGGCGTACCAATTGCCCTGCCAAGCCTCGGGGGAATCCCGAGGTATCCCTCGCAACTAGACAGGAGTCCTGACGTCGCTGAATAAACACGTGTTTGGAAGGGCCATTGCCGTCGTAACTCGAGATCATAACCCAGGTTCTTGCCGCAACTCGAGAAAAACCATGAGACTTCCCCCTCGCTGCGAGATGAGGCCCAATTCGCCTGCATGGTATACAGAGCAACTCCGTGTTCCACATCAAACACGAAAGGAGCCTTGATTTTTTTGATGGCACTCCAGAGAAAACCCAAGAACACAGTCTCAAGTCTAGAGGGATCCTGAGGTCACTGAGCAACAGGAAAGAGCTCCATGTACCCCAAATCAACTCGAGATGAGAGTTTAGTCCCTGTCTTCGACTCAAGAGGAATACCACCTTTCCACAAGCACCACAAGAGGAGTCTTCTCTCAGCTATAAGTATGTGAAATGATCCTTGACTTTGCAGCCTCAAGTGGATTGGACACCGAGATGCCCTGACTCAAAATAAGGCCAGATATCCCTGCAGTGACTTGAATGCAGGCTCGTCTTGCATCTCCCAAGATGAAGGGATGTCTGAATCCCCTGTGGAAACTATAGAGAAAGACCTAGTTCCCAGCATAAATGCGACCGGAAGGCTCATAACCTTCGAAAACTCGAGAGGTACGCAGAGATCAATGATTCAAAAGGAGACGATGCGTTACTCCTCTTGAAAACTTATAGCAATCCTCGTATCCCTGTGGCACGTGGAAAGGGACACTAGGTCTCCCTCCTCAGAAGGAGAGGCATCCCAATTGCCCTGCCAAGCCTTGAAAAGAATCCCGAGGTGTCCCCTGCAAGTAGACAGGAGTCCTGACTTTGCTGAACAAACACGGTTTTGGAAGGGCCATCCCCGTCTTAACTCGAAAATCTACCCAAGGTTCCAGCCACAACACGACAAAAAACATGAGACTTACCCTCGCCACGAGATGAGGCCCAATTCCCCTGCACTGCGTGCAGCACAATTCCGTGTTCCACATCAAACACGAAAGGAGCCTTGATTTCCTTGATGGCACTCCAGAGAAATCCAGGAACACTACCTCAAGTCTAGAGGGATCCTGACGTCAATGCAGCAACACGAAAGTGCTCCATATATCCCAAATCTTCTTGAGATGAGAGCTGATTTTCTGGATTCAAATCAAGAGGAATGCCAACTTTCCAGAAGCACCACAAGAGGAGACATCTCTTAGATATACACATGTGAGAGGGACCCTGAATTTGCAGCCACAAATGGAATCAACCACGAGATGCCCTTACTCGAAATCATTCCAGAACTCCCTGCAGTGACTTGAATGCAAGCTGGATTTCATCTCACAAAATGAAGGGATGTCTGAATCCCCAGGGGAGACACTATAGATAGCCCTAACTCCCTGCCCCATCTCGAAAGAGGCCTCACATCACTTTGACAACAGGAGAGGAACACGGAGCTAATTGATTCAAGAGGAGACGATGCCTGATTCCTCTTGAAAATTGATTGGAATACCCGTATCCCAGTGGCAGCAGTAAAGGGACACTGGGTCTGCCACCTCACTTCAAGAGGTTTTCCTATTTCCCTTCAAACCTTGAGGAGAATTCCGAGGTGTCCCTCGAGCTAGGCAGCAGTCCTGACAGTGCTGAACAAACACGTGTTCTGAAGGGCCATCCCCGTCCTAACTCGAGAATATACCCCAGGTTCCCACCGCAAATCAAGAAAAACCATGAGACTTCCCCATCACCGCTAGATGAGGCCCGATTCCACTGCACTGTGTGCAGAGAAATTCCGTATTCCACATCAAACAGGAAAGGATCCTTCATTTCCTTGATGGCAAACCATAGAAACCCCAAGAACACTGTCTCAAGTCTCGAGTGATAATGAGGTCACTGAAGCAAAATGAAATACCTCCATGTGCCCCAAATCAACCCAAGATGAGAGCTAAGTCCCTGGCTTCAGTGCAAGAGGCATACCAAATTTCCACTAGCACCTCAAGGGGAGGCTTCTCTCAGCTAGAGGTATGTGAGAAGGACCCTGAATTTGAGGCCTCAAGTGGAATATATACAGAGATGCCCTGACTCGATATTAGGCCAGATATCCCTGTAGTGACTTGAATGCAGGCTCGTCTTGCATCTCCCAAGACGAAGGGATGTCTGAATCCCCTGTGGAGACCATAGAGAAAGACGTAGTTCCAAGCCTAATTGCGACCAGAGGCGTCACATCCTTTGAAAACTAGAGAGGTACGCGGAGATCAATGCTTCAAAAGGAGACGATGCCTGACTCCTCTTGAAAATTCAGAGGAATTCCTGTATTCCTGTGGCAGGTGGAAAGGGACACTGGGTCTCCCAAGTCACCTGGAGAGGCGTTCCAGTTGCCCTGCCAAGCCTCGAGGAGAACCCCGAGGTTTCCCTCGTAACTAGACAGGATTCCTGACGTCGTTGAACAAACACGTGTTTGGAAGGGCCGTCCCTGTCGTAACTCGAGAATATACCCCAGGTTCCCGCCGCAAATCGAGAAAAAGAATGAGAATTCCCCCTCGCCGGGAGATGAGGCCCGATTCACCTGCACTGCGTGCAGAGCAATTTCGTGCTCCACATCAAACACAGAGGAGACTTGATTTAGTTGATTGCACTCCAGAGAAACCCCAGAAACACTGTCTTAAGTCTATAGGGATCCTGAGCTCACTGCAGTCACATGAAAGAGCTCCATGTACCCCAAATCATCTCGAGATGAGAACTGATTTCCTTGCTTCAAATCAAGAGGAATGCCAACTTTAAACAAGCACCACAAGAGGATGCTTCTCCTAGCTATACGTATGTGAGAGGGACCCTGAATTTCGGGCCTCAAATGGAACCGACTCCGAGATGCCCTGACTCGAAATCAGGCCAGAATGCCCTGCAGTGACTTGAATGCAAGCTGGATTTCATCTCAAAAGATGAAGGAATGTCTTAAACCCCTGGGAGACACTAGAGAAAGCCCTAGCTCCCTGCCCCATCTCGACAGGAGGCCTCACATCTTCTTGACATCTCGAGAGGAAAACCGATTTCAAAGATTCAAAAGGAATTGATGCCTGACTCCACTTGAAAATTAACAGGAATTCCAGTATCTCAGTGGAAACAGGAACGGTAACCTGGTTTTGTCACCTTACTTTGAGATGTGTTCCTATTGCACTTTCAAGCCTTGTGGAGCATCCCGAGTTGTCACTCGCAGCTAGTCAGGAGTCCTGACGTCACTGATCAAACACGTGTTTGGAAGGGCCATCCCCGTCTTAACTCGAGAATATACCCCACGTTCCCACCGCAACTCGAGAAAAACCATGAGACTTCCCCCTCACCGCGAGATGAGGCCCGATTCCCCTGCACTTCATGCAGACAAATTCCGTGTTCCACATAAACCGGATAGGAGCCTTGATTTCCTTGATGGCATTCCAGAGCATCCCCAAGAACTCTGTCTCAAGTCTAGAGGGATCCTGAGGTCACTGCAGCAACAAGATAGAGCTCCATGTACCCCAAATCATCTCGAGATGAGAGCTGATTTCCTGGCTTCAAATCAAGTGGAATGCCAACTTTCCACAAGCACCACAAGAGGAGGCTTCTCTCATCTATACGTATGTGAGAGGGACGTTGAATTTGCGGCCTCAAATGGATTCGACCCCGAGATGCCCTGACTCGAAATCAGGCCGGAATTCTGGCAGTGACTTGAATGCAAGTTGGATTTCATCTCACAAGATGAAGGGATGTCTGAATCCCCTAGGGAGACACTAGAGAAAGCCCTAGTTCCCTGCCCCATCTCGAAAGTGGTCTCACATCACTTTGACAACTCGAGAGGAACACGGATTTCAGTGATTCAAAAGGAGTTGATGCCTGACCCCTCTTGAAAATTGACAGGAGTCCCAGTATCGCTGTGGCATATGGGAAGGTATACTGGGTATCCTGCCTCACCTGAAGAGGCGTCCCAATTGCACTGCCAAGCCTCGAGGAGAATCCCAAGGTGTCCCACGCAACTAGATAGGAGTCTTGACGTCGCTGAACAAACACGTGTTTGAAAGGGCCATCCCCGTCGTAACTCAAGAATATACCTCATGATTCTGCCCCAGCTTGAGAAAAACATTGAGACTTCCCCCTAGCCGCGAGATGAGGTCCGATTTCCCTGCACTGCGTGCAGGGCAATTCCGTGTTTCACATCAAACCCGAAAGGAGCCTTGATTTCCACAGTGGCACTCCAGAGAAACCCCAGGAATGCTGTCTCAAGTCTAGAGGGATTCTGAGGTCACTGCAGCAACACAAAAGAGCTCCATGTACCCCAAATCATCTTGAGATGAGAGCTGATTCCTGGCTTCAAATCAAGAGGAATGCCAACTTTCCATAAGCACAGCAAGAGGAGGTGTCTCTCAGCTATACATATGTGAGAGGGACCCTGAATTTGCCGCCTCAAATGGAATTGACCCCGAGATGTCCTAACTCGAAATCAGGACGGAATTCCATGCAGTTACTTGAATGCAAGCTGGATGTCATCTCACAAGATGAAGGGATGTTTGAATGCCGTGGGGAGACTCTAGAGAAAGCCCAAGCTCCCTGCCCCATCTCGACAGGAGGCCTCACATCACTTTGACAACTCGAGAGGAACACGGAGTTCAATGTTTCAAAAGGAGAAGATGCCTGACTCCTCTTGAAAATTGACAGGAATTCCAGGATCCCAGTGGCAACAGGAAAGTGACACTGGGTCTGCCGCCTTACCTCGTGGGGTGTTCCTATTGCCGTTTCAAGCCTCGAGGAGAATCCCGAGGGGTCCCTCGCAGCTAGGGAGGAGTCCTGACGTCGCTGTACAAACACGTGTTCTCAAGGGCCGTCCCTGTCGTAACTCGAGAATATACCCCAGGTTTCCACCACAACTCGAGAAAAACCATGAGACTTCCCACTCGCCACGAGATGAGGCCCGATTACACTGCACAGCGTGCAGAGTCATTCCGTGTTCCACATCAAACACGAGAGGAGCCTTGATTTCCATGATGGCACTCCAGAGAATCCCCAAGAACACTGTCTCAAGTCTAGAGGGATCCTGAGGTCACTGGAGCAACATGAAAGAGCTCCATGTACCCCAAATCAACTCGAGATGAGACCTTAGTCCATGGCTTAGACTCAAGAGGAATGCCAAGTTTCCACAAGCACCTTAAGTGGAGGTTTCTCTAAGCTATATGTATGTGAGGAGGACCCTGAGTTTGCGGCCTCAAGTGGGATGGACACGGAGAGGCCCTGACTCGAAATAAGGCCAGATATCCCTGCAGTGACTTGAATGCAGGCTCGTCTTCCATCTCACAAGATGAAAGGATGTCTGAATCCCATGTGGAGACCATAGAGAAAGACCTAGCTCCACGCCTCATTGTGACCGGATGCCTCACATCCTTTGAAAACTCGAGAGGTACGTGGAGATCAATGCTTCAATAGTAGACGATACGTGACTCCTCTTGAAAATTGAGAGGAATCCCAGTATTCTGGTGGCACGTGGAAAGGCACCCTGGGTCTCCCGCCTCACCTGGAGAGGCGCCCGAATTACTCTGCCAAGCATTGAGGAGAATCCCGAGGTGTCCTTCGCAACTAGACAGGAGTCCTGACGTCGCTGAACAAACACGTGTTTGGAAGCGTCATCCCCGTAGTAACTCGAGAATATAATGCAGGTTCCCGCCACAACTCGAGAAAAACCATGAGCCTTCCCCCTCGCCGAGAGATGAGGCCTGATTCTCGTGCACTGCGTGCAAAGCATTTCCGAGTTCCACATCAAACCCGAAAGGAGCCTTGATTTCCTTGATGGCACTCCAGAGAAAACCCAAGAACTCTGTCTCAAGTCTAGAGGGATCCTGAGGTCACTGCAGCAACACAAATGAGCTCCATGGACCCCAAATCATCTCGAGATGACAGCTGATTTCCTGGGTTCAAATCAAGAGGAATGCCAACTTTCGACAAGCGCCACAAGAGGAGGCTTCTCTCAGTTATACGTATGTGAAAGGGACATTGAATATGCGGCCTCAAATACAATCGACCCCAAGATGCCCTGACTCGAAATCAGGCCGGAATTCCCTGCAGTGACTTGAATGTAAGCTGGATTTCATCTCACAAGATGAATGGATGTCTGAATCCCCTGGGGAGACACTAGAGTAAGCCCTAGCTCCCTGCCCCATCTCGACAGGAGGCCTCACATCATTTCGACAACTCGAGAGGAACACGGAGTTCAGTGATTCAAAAGGAGACGACGCCTAACTCCTCTTGAAAATTGAAAGGAATCCCCGTATCCCAGTGGCAACAGAAAGGGATCCTGGGTCTGCCGCCTCGCCTCGAGAGGTGTTCCTATTGCCCTTTCAAGTCTCCAGGAGAATCCCGAGGTGTCCTTCACAGCTAGGCAGGAGTCCTGACGTCGCTGAACAAACACGTGTTTAGAAGGGGCATACCCGTCGTAACTCGAGAATATACCCCAGGTTCCCGCCTCAACTAGAGAAAAACCTTGAGACTTCCCCCTCACCGCGAGATGAGGCCCGATTCCCCTGCACTGCATGCAGAGTCATTCCATGTTCCACATCAAACACGAGAGGAGCCTCGATTTCCTTGATGGCACTCCAGAGAATCCCCAAGAACACTATCTCAAGTCTAGAGGGATCCTGAGTTCACCGTAGCAACAGGGAAGAACTCCATGTACCCCAAAACAACTTGAGATGAGAGCTTAGTCCCTGGCTTCGACTCAAGATGAATACCAACTTTCCACAAGCACCTCAAAAGGAGGCTTCTCTCAGCTATAGGTATGTGAGTAGGACACTGAGTTTGTGGCCTCAGGTGGAATGGACACCGAGATGCCCTGACTCGAAATAAGGCCAGATATCCCTGCAGTAACTTGAATGCAGGCTCGTCTTACATCTCCCAAGACGAAAGGATGTCTGAATCCCCTGTGGAGACCACAGAGAAAGACCTAGTTGCATGCCCAATCGCGACCGGAGGCCTCACATCTTTTGAAACCTCGAAAGGTACGTGGAGATCAATGCATCAAAAGGAGACAATGCCTGACTCCTATGAAAAGTGAGAGGAATCCCAGTATCCCTGTGGCTCGTGGAATGGGACCCTGGGTCTCATGCCTCACGTGAAGAGGCGCCTCAATTGCCCTGCCAAGCCTCGAAGTGAATCCCAAGGTGTCCCTCGCAAGTAGACAGGAATCTTGACGTCGCTGAACAGACACGTGATTGAAAGGGCCATCCCCTTCGGAACTCGAGAATATACCTCATGATTCTGCCACAACTTGAGAAAAACATTGAGACTTTCCCCTCGCCGCGAGATGAAGCCCAATTCCCCTGCACTGCGTGCAGGGCAATTCCGTGTTCCACATCAAACCGAAAGGAGCCTTGATTTCCTTGATGGCACTCCAGAGAAACCCCAAGAACACTGTCTCAAGTCTAGAGGAATCCTGAGGTCACTGCAGCAACATGAAAGAGCTCCATGTACCCCAAATCAACTCGAGATGAGAGCTTAGTCTCTGGCTTCGAAACAAGAGGAATACCAACTTTCCATAAGCACCTAAAGAGGAGGTTTCTCTCAGCTATAGGTATGTGAGGAAGACACTGAATTTGCGGCCTCAAGTGGAATGGACATGGAGATGCCCTGACTCGAAATCAGGCCAGATATCCCTGCAGTGACTTGAATGCAGGCTCATCCTGCATCACCCAAGATGAAAGGATGTCGTAATTCCTTGTGGAGACCATAGAGAAAGACCTAGTTCCAGGCCTAATCGCTACCGGAGGCCTCACATTTTTTGTAAACTCGAGAGGTACATGGAGATCAATGCTTCAAAAGGAGATTATGCCTGACTCCTCTTGCCAATTGACAGGAATCCCAATATCACTGTGGCATATCGGAAGGGAACCTGGGTATCACGCCTCACCTGGAGAGGGGTTCCAATTGCCCTTTCAAGCCTCAAGGAGAATTCCGAGATGTCCCTTGCAGCTACACAGGAGTCCTGACGTTTCTGAAAAACACGTGTTTGGAAGGGCCATCTCCGTCCTAACTCGAGAATATACCCAAGTTCCCACCACAACTCGAGAAAAACCATGAGACTTCCCCCTCACCGCGAGATGAGACCCGATTCCCCTGCACTGTGTGTAAAGCAATTCCGTGCTCCCCATCAAACCTGAAAGGAGCCTTGATTTCCTTGATGACACTCCAGAGAATCCCCAAGAACTCTGTCTCAAGTCTAGAAATATCCTGAGGTCAATGCAGCAACAAGAAAGAGCTCCATATGCGCCTAATCATCTAGAGATTAGAGCTGATTTCCTGGCTTCAAATCAAGAGGAATGCCAACTTTCCACAAGCACCACAAGAGGAGGCTTCTCTCAGCTATACGTATATGAGAGGGACGTTGAATTTGCGGCCTCAAATATAATAGACCCCGAGATGCCCTGACTCAAAATCAGGCCGGAATTCCTGCAGTGACTTGAGTGTAAGCTGGATGTCATCTCACAAGATGAAGTGATGTTTGAATGCCCTGGGGAGACTCTAGAGAAAGCCCTAGCTCCCTGCCCCATCTCGCGAGAAGGCCTCACAATTCTTTGACAACTCGAGAGGAACTTGGAGATCAATGATTCAAAAGGAGATGATTCTGGTTACTCTTGAACATTTAGAGGAATCCCAGTATCTCAGTTGCAACAGGAAAGGGACCCTGAGTGTGCAGTCTCACCTCGAGAGGTGTTCCGCTTGCCTGTTCAAGCCTCGAAGAGAATCCTGAGGTGTCCCTCGCAGCTAGGCAGGAGTCCTGACGTCGCTGAACAAACACGTGTTCTCAAGGGCCATCCCCCTCATAACTCGAGATTATACCCCACGTTCCATCCGCAACTGGAGAAAAACCATGAGACTTCCCCCTCGCCACGAGATGAGGCCCGATTACCCTGCAGTGCGTGCAGAGCAATTCCGTGATCCACATCAAACCCGAAAGGAACCTTGAGTTCCTTGATGGCACTCCAGAGAATCCCCAAGAATGCTGTCTCAAGTCTAGAGGGATCCTGAGGTCACTGTAGCAACACGAAATGGCTCCATGTACTCCAAATCAACTCCAGATGAGAGCATAGTCCCTGCGTTCGACTCAAGAGGAATACCAACTTTCCAGAAGCACCGTAAGAGGAGGCTTCTCTCAACTATATGTAGGTGAGGAGGACCCTGATGTTATCACATCAAGTGGAATGGACACCAAGATGCCCTGGCTCGAAACCAGGCCAGATATTCCTGCAGGGACTTGAATGCAGGCACGTCTCGATCTCCCAGCACGAAAGTGTGTCTGATCGCCTGTGGAGACCATAGAGAAAGACCTAGTTCCACGCCCAGTCGTGACCGGGGCCTCACATCTTTGAAAATTCGAGAGATACGTGATCAATGCTTCAAAAGGAGACGTTGCTTGACTCCTCGTGAAAATTGAGTGGAATCCAGTATCTCTGTGTCACATGGATAGGGTCACTGGGTCTTCCGCCTCATATGGAGAGGCGTCCCAATTGCCCTGCCAAGCCAAGAGGAGAATCCCGAGGGGTTCCTCGCAAATAGACAGGAGTCCAGACGTCACTGGACAAACACGGGTTTGGAAGGGCCATCCCCGTCGTAACTCGAGAATATACCCCAGGTCCCGCCTCACCTCGAGAAAAACCATGAGACTTACCCCTTGCCGCGAGATGAGGCCTGATTCCCCTGCACTGCGTGCAGAGCAATTCCGTGTTACATATCAAACTCGAAAGGAGCCTTGATTTCCTTGATGGCACTCCAGAGAATCCCCAAGAACACTGTCTGAAGTCTAGAGGGATCCTGAGGTCACTGCAGGAACCAGAAAGAGCTCCGTGTACCCCAAATCATCTCGAGGTGAGAGCTGATTTCCTGGCTTCAAATCAAGAGGAATGCCAATTTTCCACAAGCACCACAAGAGGAGGCTTCTCTCAGCTTTAGGTATGTGAGAGGGACGTTGAATTAGCGGCCTCAAATGGAATTGACCCCGAGATGCTCTGACTCAAAATCAGGCCAGAATTCCGGCAGTCACTTGAATTTAGGCTGGATTTCATCTCACAAGATGAAGGGATGTCTGAATCCCTTGGGGAGACACTAGAGAAAGCCCTAGCTCCCTGTCCCATCTGAACTGGAGGCCTCACATCACTTTGGCAAATCGAGAGGAACACGGAGTTCAATGATTCAAAAGGATACGATGCCTGACTCCTCTTGAAAATTTACAGGAATCCCAGTATCGCAGTGGCAACAGAAAAGGGACGCTGGGTCTGCCGCCTCACCTCCAGAGGTGTTCCTATTGCCCTTTCAAGCCTCGAGGAGAATCCAGAGGTGTCCCTCACAGCTAGGCAGGAGTCCTGACGTCGCTGAACAAGCACATGTTCTCAAGAGCCATCCACTTCGTAACTTGAGAATATAAACAAGATTTCTGCCACAAGTCAAGTAAAACCATGAGACTTCCCCCTTGCAGCGTTATGAGGCCTGATTTCCCTGCCCTGCATACAGAGTCATTCCCTGTTCCATATCAAACCTGAAAGGAGCCTTGATTTCCTTGATGGCACTCCAGAGAGACCCCAAGAACACTATCTCAAGTCCAGAGGGATCCTGAGGTCACTGTAGCAACTCGGAAGAACTCCATGTACCCAGATCATATTGAGATGGGAGCTGATTTCCTGGCTTCAAATCAAAAGGATGCCAACTTTCCACGTATACCACAAGAGGAGGCTTTTCTCAGCTATATGTATGTGACAGGGACATTGAATTTGCGGCCTCAGATGGAATCGACCCCGAGATGCCCTGACTCGAAATTGGGGGGAATTCCCTGCATTGACTTGAATGCAAGCTGGATTTCATCTCACAAGGTGAAGGGATGTCTGAAGCCCCTGGGGAGACACTAGAGAGAGCCCTAGATCCCTGCCACATCTCGACAGGAGGATTCACATCACTTGACAACTCGAGACGAACACATAGTTCTATGATTCAAAAGGAGACGATGCCTGACTCTTCTTGAATATTGACAGAAATCACAGTATCCCTGTGGCAACAGGAAAGGGACACCGGGTCTGCCGCCTCACCTCGAGAGGTGTTCCTATTGCCATTTCAAGCCTCCAGGAGAATCCCGAAGTGTCCCTCTTAGCTAGGCTGGAGTCTTGACATCGCTGAAGAAACACGTGTTCTCAAGGGCCATCCCCGTTGTAACTCGAGAATATACCCCAGGTTCCCGCTGCAACTCGAGAAAAACCATGAGACTTCCCCCTCGCCGTGAGATGAGGCTCTATTCCCATGCACTGCATGCAAAGAAATTCCGTGTTCCACATCAAACAAGAAGGGAGCCTTGATTTCCTTGAAGGCACTCCAGAGAATCCCCAAGAACACTGTCTCAAGTATAGAGGGATCCTGAGGTCACTGTAGAAACACGAAAGAGCTCCATGAACCCCAAATCAACTCGAGATAAGTGCTTAGTCCCAGTCGTCGAATCAAGAGGAATACCAACTTTCCACAAGCACCTCAAGAGGAGGATTCTCTCAGCTATATGATTATGAGGAGGACCCTGAGTTTACGGCCTCAAGTGGCATGGACACTGAGATGCCCTGAATCGAAATCAGGCCGGAATTCCCTGCAGTGGCTTGAATGCAGGCTCGTCTTGCATCTCCCAAGACGAAATGCTGTCTGAATCTCCTGTGGAGACCACAGAGAATGACCTAGTTCCACGCTTAATCGCGACTGGAGGCCTCACATCCTTTGAAAACTCGAGAGGTACGCAGAGATCAATGCTTCAAAGGAGACAACGCCTGACTCCTCTTTAAAATTGACAGGAATTCCAGTATTCCAGTGGCAACATGAAAGGGACACTGGGTCTGCCGCCTCACCTCGAGAGGTGTTCCGATTGCTCCTTCAAGCCTCCAGGAGAATCCCGAGGTGTCCCTCGCAGCTAGGAAGGAGTCCTGATGTCACTGAACAAAGACATGTTTTCAAGGGCCATCTCCGTTGTAAATCGAGAGTATACCCCAGGTTCCCGCCGCAACTCGAGAAAAAACATGAGACTTACCACTCGCTGCGAGATAAGGCCCGATTCCACTACACTGCGTTCATAATAATTCCGTGTTCCACATCAAACCTGAAAGGAGCCTTGATTTCCTTGATGGCACTCCAGAGAAACCCCAATAACACTGTCTCTAGTCGAGAGGGGTCCCGAGGTCACTGCCGCAACACGAAAGATCTCCATGTACCCCAAATCGTCTCGAGATGAGAGCTGATTTCTTGGCTTCAAATCAAGAGGAATGCCAGCTTTCCACAAGTGCCACAAGAGGAGGTTTCTCTCAGCTATACGTATGTGTGAGGGACGTTGAATTTGCGGCCTCAAATGGAATCGACCCCGAGATGCCCTGGCTCGATATCAGGCCAGATATCCCTGCAGTGACTTGAACGCAGGCTCGTCTTCCATCTCCCAGTTCGAAAGTGTGTCTGAATCGCCTGTGGAGACGATAGAGAAAGACCTAGTTTCACTCCCAATCACGACCAGAGGCCTCACATCTTTGAAAACTCGAGAGGTACATGGAGATCAATGCTTCAAAAGGAGACGTTGCTTCATTTCTCGTGAAAATTGAGTGGAATATCAGTATCCCTGTGGCACGTAGATAGGGTGCCTGGGTCTCCTGCCTCACCTGGAGAGGCGTCTCAATTGCCCTGCCAAGCTTCGAAGAGAATCCCTAGGTGTCCCTCGCAACTAGACAGGAGTCCTGACGTCGCTGAAAAAACACGGGTTTGGAAGGGCCATCCCCGTCGTAACTCGACAATATACCCCAGTTTCCCGCCTCACCTCGAGAAAAATCATGAGACTTACCCCTTGCCGCGAGATGAGGCCTGATTCCCCTGCACTGCGTGCAGAGCAATTCCGTGTTCCACATCAAATTCGAAAGGAGCCTTGATTTCCTTGATGGCACTCCAGAGAATCCCCAAGAACACTGTCTGAAGTCTAGAGGGATCCTGAGGTCACTGCAGCAACACGAAAGAGCTCCATGTACCCCAAATCATCTCGAGATGAGAGCTGATTTCCTGGCTTCAATTCAATAGCAGTGCCAACTTTCCACAAGCACCACAAGAGGAGGCTTCTCTCAGCTATATGTATGTGAGAGGGATGTTGAATTTTCGGCCTCAAACGGAATCGACCCCGAGATGCCCTGACTCGAAATCATGCCGGAATTCCCTGCAGTCACTTCAATTCAGGCTGGATTTCATCTCACAAGATGAAGGGATGTCTGAATCCCCTGAGGAGAGACTAGAGAAAGCCCGAGCTCCCTGCCCCATCTCGACAGGAGGCCTCACATCACTTTGGCAACTCGAGAGGAACACGGAGTTCAATGATTCAAAAGGATACGATGCCTGACTCCTCTTGAAAATTTACATGAATCCCAGTTTCAGAGTGGCAACAGGACAGGGACGCTGGGTCTGCCGCCTCACCTCGAGAGGTGTTCCTACTGCCCTTTCAGGCTTGAAGAGAATTCAGAGGTGTCCCTCGCAGCTAGGCAGGAGTCCTGAGATCGCTGAACATGCACGTGTTCTCAGGAGCCATCCCCGTCATAACTTGAGAATATAAACAAGATTTCTGCCACACGTCGAGTAAAATGATGAGACTTCCCCATCGCCACGAGATGAGCCCCGATTGCACTGCACTGCGTGCAGAACAATTCCGTGTTCCACATCAAAATTGAAAGCAGTCTTGATATACTTGATGGCACTCCAGAGAATCCCCAAGAACACTGTCTCAAGTCTAGAGGGATCCTTAGGTCACTGGAGCAACCAGAAAGAGCTCCATGTACCACAAACTATCTCGAGATGAGAGCTGATTTCCTGGCTTCAAGTCATGAGGAATGCCAACTTTCCACAAGCACCACGAGAGGAGGCTTCTCTCAGCTATACGTATGTGAGAAGGACGTTGAATTTGCGGCCTCAAATGGAATCGACCCCGAGATGTCCTGACTCGAAATTAGGCTGGAATTCTCTAGAGTGACTTGAATGCAAGCTGGACTTCATCTCACAAGATGAAGGGATATCTTAATTCCCTGTGGAGACAGTAGAGGAAGACCTAGCTCCCTGCCCTGTCTTGACAAGAGGCCTCACATCACTTTGACAACTCGAGAGGAACACGGAATTCAATGATTCAAAAGGAAACGATGCTTGACTCCTCTTTAAAATTGACAGGAATCCCAGTATCACAGTGGCAACAGGAAAAGGGACACTGTGACTGCTGCCTCACCTAGGGAGGTGTTCCTACTGCCCTTTTAAACCTCGAGGAGAATCCCGAGGTATCGCTCGCAACTAGGCAGAAGTCCTGACGTTGCTGAACAAAGACGTCTTCTCAAGTGCCATCCCCGTCGTAACTCGAGAATATACCCCAGGTTCTCACAGCTACTCGAGAAGAACCATGAGACTTCTCCCTCGCCGCGAGATGAGGCCCGATTACCCTGCACTGCGTGCAGAGCAATTCCGTGCTCCACATCAAACCCTGAAAGGAGCCTTGATTTCCTTGATGGCACTCCAGAGAATCCCCAAGAACACTGTCTCAAGTCTAGAGAGATCCTGAAGTCACTGTCGCAACACGAAAGAGCTCCATATACCCCATATCAACTCGAAATGAGAGCTTATTCCCTGGATTCGACACAAGAGTATTACCAACTTTCCACAATCACCTAAAGAGGAGACTTCTCTCAGCTATAGGTTGGTGAGAAGGTCCCTGAGTTTGCGGCCTAAAGTGGAATGGACACCGAGAGGCCCTGACTCGAAATCAGGCAGGAATTCCCTGCAGTGACATTAATGCAGGCTTGTCTTGCATATCCAAATATAAAAGGATATCTGAATCCCCTGCGGAGACCATAGAGAAAGACCTAGTTCCATGCCTAATTACGGCCGGAGACCTCACATACTTTGAAAACTCGAGAGGTACGTGGATATCAATGCTTCAAAACTAGACAATGCCTGCTTCCTCTTGAAATTTGAGTGGAATCCCAGTATTCCTGTGGCACGTGAAATGGGACCCTGGGTCTCCCACCTCACCTGGAGAGTGTCCCAATTGCCCTGCCAAGCCTTGAGGAGAATCCCGAGGTGTCCCACGCACCTAGACAGGAGTCCTGATGTCCCTTAACAAACACGTGTTTGGAGGGGCCATCCCCATCATAACGCGGGAAATATATGCCATGTTCCCGCCGCAACTCGAGAAAAACCATGAGACTTCCCCCTCACTGCGAGATGAGGCCCGATTCCCCTGCAATGCATGCAGAGCAATTCCGTGTTCCACATCAAGCCCGAAAGGAGCCTTGATATACTTGATGGCACTCCAGAGAAACCCCAAGAACACTGTCTCAAGTCTAGAGGGATCCTGAGGTCACTGCAGCAACACGAAAGAGTTCCATGTACCCCAAATCATCTCGAGATGAGAGCTGATTTCCTGGTTTCAAATCAAGAGGAATGCCAACTTTCCACAAGCATCACAAGAGGAGGCTTCTCTTAGCTATATGTATGTGAGAGGGACGTTGAATTTGCGGCCTCAAATGGAATCGAGCCTGAGATGACCAGACTAGAAATTAGGCCAGATATCCCTGCAGTGACTTGAATGCAAGGTGGATTTAATCTCACAAGAGGAAGCGATGTCTGAATCCCCTATGGAGACACTACAGAAAGCCCTAGCTCCCTGCCCCATCTTGACTGGAGGCCTCACATCACTTTGACAACTCGAGGGGTACACCGAGTTGAATGATTCAAAAGGATTCGATGCCTGACTCCTCTTGGAAATTGAGAGGAATCCCAGTATCCCAATGCAACAGGAAAGGGACCCTGGGTCTGCCGCCTCACCTCGAGAGGTGTTCCTATTGCCCTTTCAAGTCTCCAGGAGAATCCTGAAGTGTCCCTCACAGCTAGGCAGGAGTCCTGACATCGCTGAACAAACACGTGTTCTCAAGGTCCATCCCCATCGTAACTCGAGAATATCCTCCAGGTTCCCGCTGCAACTCGAGAAAATCCATTAGACTTCCCCCTCGCCGCGAGATGAGGCCCGATTCCCTGCACTGCGTGCAGAGCAATTCCGAGTTCCACATCTAACCCGAAAGGAGCCTTGATTTCCTAGATGGCACTCCAGAGAATCCCCAAGAACTCTGTCTCAAGTCTAGATGGATCCTGCGGTCACTGGAGCAACATGAAAGAGCTCCATGTACCCCAAATCAACTTGAGATGAGAGCTTAGTTCCTGGCATCAACTCAAGAGGAATACGAACTTTTCACAAGGACCTCAAGAGGCAGCTTCTCTCAGCTATAGCTATGTGAGTAGGACCCTGAGTTTGCAGCCTCAAGTAGAATGGAGACCGAGTTGCCCTAACTCGTAACAAGGCCAGATATCCCTGCAGTGACTTTAATAGATGCTCGTCTTGCATCTCCCAAGATGAAAGGATGTCTGAATCCCTTATGGAAACCATAGAGAAAGACCTAGTTCCACGCCTCATCGCGACCGGAGGCCTCATATCCTTTGATAATTCGAGAGGTATGCGGAGATCAATGTTTCAAAAGGAGGCGATTCCTGACTACTCTTGACTACTCTTTAAAATTGAGAAGAATCTCAGGATCCCTGTGGCACGTGGAAAGGGACCCTGGGTCTCCCACCTCACCTGGAGAGGCGTCCCAATGGCTCTGCCACGCCTCTAGGAGAATCCCGAGGTGTCCCTTGCCGTTACGCAGGAGTCCTGACGTTGCTGAACAAACACGTGTTCTCAAGGGCCATCCCCATTGTAACTCGAGAATATACCCCATGTTCCCGCCGCAACTCGAGAAAAACCTTGATACTTCCCGCTCGCCGCGAGATGAGGCCCGATTCCCCTGCACTGCGTGGTGAGCAATTCCGTGTTCCACATCAAACCTGAAAGGAGCCTTGATTTCCTTGATGGCACTCCAGAGAATCCCCAAGAACACTGTCTCAAGTTTAGAGGGATCCTGAGGTCACTGTAGCAAAATCAAAAGCGCTCCATGTAACCCAAATCAACTCGAGATGTGAGCTTAGTCCCTGGCTTCGACTCAAGAGGATTACCAACTTTCCACAAGCACCTCAAGT
Source organism: Muntiacus reevesi (assembly GCF_963930625.1). Classification (NCBI taxonomy): domain Eukaryota; kingdom Metazoa; phylum Chordata; class Mammalia; order Artiodactyla; family Cervidae; genus Muntiacus; species Muntiacus reevesi. The sequence continues at coordinate 63,474,301 of NC_089249.1, read as the reverse complement.
GGAGGCTTCTCTCAGCTATATGTATCTGAGGAAGACCCGAAGTTTGCGGCCTGAAGTGAAATGGACACTGAGATGCCCTGACGCAAAATGAGGCCAGATATCCCTGCAATGACTTGAATGCAGGCTTGTCTTTCATCTCCCAAGATGAAAGGATGTCTGAATCCGTTGTGGAAACCATAGCGAAAGACCTAATTCCACGGCTAATCGTGACCGGAGGGCTCACATCCTTTGAAAACTCGAGATGTAGGCGGATATCAATGCTTCAAAAGGAGACGATGCCTGACTCCTCTTGAAAATTGAGAGGAATCCCAGTTTCTCTGTGGCACGTGGAAAGGAACACTGCGTCTCACGCCTCACCTGTAGAGGCGTCCCAATAGCCCTACCAAGCTTCGAGGAGAATCCCGAGGTGTCCTTCGCAACTAGAGAGGAGTACTGACGTGGCTGAACAAATACGTGTTCTCAAGGGCCATCCCCGGCATAACTTGAAAATATACCCCAGGTTCCGCCGAAACTAGAGAAAAACCATGAGACTTCACCCTCGCCGCGAGATGAGACCCGATTCCCCTACACTGCGTGCAGAACAATTCCGTGTTCCACATCAAAATTGAAAGCAGTCTTGATATACTTGATGGCACTCCAGAGAATCCCCAAGAACACTGTCTCAAGTCTAGAGGGATCCTGAGGTCACTGGAGCAACCAGAAAGAGCTCCATGTACCCCAAACTATCTCGAGATGAGAGCTGATTTCCTAGCTTCAAATCAAGAGGAATGCCAACTTTCCACAAGCACCACAAGAGGAGGCTTCTCTCAGCTATACGTATGGGAGAGGGATGTTGAATTTGCGGCCTCAAATGGAATCGACCCCGAGATGCCCTGACTCGGTAACAGGCCGGAATTCCCTGCAGTGACTTGAATGCCAGCTAGATTTCATCTCACAAGAGGAAGGGATGTCTGAATCCCCTGGGAAGACACTAGAGAAAGCACTAGCTCCCTGCCTCATCTCGACAGGAGGCCTCACATCATTTTGACACCTCGAGAAGAACACGGAGTTCAATGATACCAAAGGAGACGATGCCTGACTCCTGTTGAAAATTGACCGGAATCCCAGTATCACATTGGCAACAGGAAAGGGATGCTGGCTCTGCCGCCTCACCTGGAGAGGTGTTCCTATTGCCCTTTCAAGCCTCGAGGAGAATCCCAAGGTGTTCCTCGAAGGTCAGCAGGAGTCCTGACGTCGCTGAACAAACACGTGTTCTCAAGGGTCATCACCTTCGTAACTCGAGAATATATCCTAGGATCCCGCCGCAACTCAAGAAAAACCATGAGACTTCCCCCTCGCCGCGAGATGAGGCCCGATTCACCTGTACTGCGTGCAGAGCAATTTCGTGTTCCACATCAAAGCTGAAAGGAGCCTTGATTTCCTTGATGGCAATCCATAGAAACCACATGAACACTGTCTCAAGTCTAGAGGGATCCTGAGGTCACTGTAGCAACACGAAAGACCTCCATGTACCCGAATTCAACTTGAGATGAGACCTTAGTCCATGGACTCGAGCCAAGAGGACTACCAAATTTTGACAAGCACCTCAAGAGGATGCTTCTCTCAGCTATACGTATGTGAGTAGGACCCTGAGTTTGCTGCCTCAAGTGGAATGGACACCGAGATGCCCTGACTCAAAATAAGGCCAGATATCCCTACACTGACATGAATGCAGGCACGTCTTCCATCTCCCAAAACGAAAGGATGTCTGAATCCCCTGTGGAAACCATAGAGAAATACTTAGTTCTAAGCCTAATCGCGATCAGAGGCCTCACATCCTTTGAAAACTCGATAGGTACCCGGAGATCAATGCTTCCAAAGGAGACGAGGCCTGACGACTCTTGAAAATTGAGAGGAATCCCAGTATAACTGTGGCACATGGAAAGTGACCCTGGGTCTCCCGCCTCACCTGGAGAGGCGTTCCAATTGCCCCTCCAAACCTCCAGGAGATTCCCGAGGTGTCCCTCGGAGCTAGGCAGGAGTCCTGACGTCGCTGAACAAATACGTGTTCTCAAGGGCCATCCCCGCCGTAACTCGAGAATAATCATGGGACTTCCCCCTCGCTGCGAGATGAGGCCGGAATTCCCTGCACTGCCTGCAGAACAATTCCGTGTTCCACATCAAACACGAAAGGAACATTGATTTCCTTGATGGCACTCCAAAGAATCCACAAGAACACTGTTTCAAGGCTAGAGCGATTGTGAGGTCACTGTAGCAACACAAAAGTGCTCCATGTACCCCAAATCAACTCGAGATGAGAGGTGATTTCCTGGCTTCAAATCAAGAGGTATGCCAACTTTCTACAAGCACCACAAGAGGAGGCTTCTCTCAGCTGTATGTATGTGAGAGGGACGTTGAATTTGTGGCCACAAATGGAATTGAACCTGAGATGCCCTGACTCGAAATCAGGCCGGATCCCCTGCAGTAACTTGAATTCAAGCTGGATTTCATCTCACAAAAGGAAGCGATGTCTGAACCCCCTGGTGAGACACTGGAGAAATCCATAGCTCCTGCCCCATCTCGACAGGAGGCCTCACATCACTTTGACAACTCGAGAGGAACACGGAGTTCAATTAGTCCAAAGGAGACGATGCCAGACTCCTGTTGAAAAATGACAAGAATCCCAGTATCACAGTGGCAACAGGAAAGGGAGACTGGGTCTGCCGCCTCACCTCGAGAGGTGTTCCTATTGCCCTTTCAAGCCTCCAGAAGAATCCTGAGGTGTCCTTCGCAGCTAGGCAGGAGTCTTGACGTCTCTGAACAAACACATGTTCTGAAGGATCATCCCCAACGTAACTCGAGAATATACACCAGGTTCCCGCCGCAACTCGAGAAAAACCATGAGACTTCCCCCTTGCCGCGAGATGAGGCCCGATTCCCCTGCACTGCATGCAGAGCAATTTCTTCTTCCACATCAAACTTTAAAGGAGAATTGATATCCTTGATGGCACTCCAGAGAATCCTCAAGAATACTGTCTCAGGTCTTGAGGGATCCTGAGGTCACTGTAGCAACATGAAAGAGCTCCATGTACCCCAAATCACCTTGAGATGAGAGCTTAATCCCTGGCTTCGACTCAAGAGGAATACCAACTTTCCACAAGCACCAAGGAGGAGACTTCTGTCAGCTATAGTTATGTGAGGAGGACCCTGAATTTGCGGCCTCAATTGGAATGGACATTGAGATGACCTGACTCGAAATAATGCCAGATATCCCTGTAGTGATTTGAATGCAGGCTCGTCTTGCATCTCCCAAGAGGAAAGGATGTCTGAATCCCCTGTGGAGAACATAGAGAAAGACCAAGTTCCATGCATAATCGCGACCGAAGGCCTCAGATCTTTTGAAAACTCGAGAGGTTCACAGAGATCAATGTTTCAAAAGGAGATGAGGACTGACTCCTCTTGAAAATTGAGATGAATCCCAGTATCCCTGTGGTACGTGGAAAGGAATCCTGGGTCTCCCACCTCACCTGGAGAGGCGTCCCGATTGCCCTGCCAACCCTCGAGGAGGATACCAAAGTGTCCCTCGCAACTAGACAGGAGTCCTGACGTCGCTGAACAAACACATGTTTGGAAGGGCCATCCAGGTCGTAACTCGAGAATATACACCAGGTTCCCGCTCAAACTCGAGAAAAAACATGAGACTTCCCCCTCGCCACGAGACGAGGCTTGATTCCCCTGCACTGCGTGCAGAGAAATTCCCTGTTCCACATCAAACCTGAAAGGAGACTTGAATTCCTTGATGGCACTCCAGTGAATCCCCAAAAACACTGTCTGAAGTCTAGAGGGAACCTGAGGTCACTGCAGCAACACGAAAGTGCTCCATGTACCCCAAATCATCTCGAGATGAGAGCTGATTTCCTAGTTTCAAATCAAGAGGAATCTCAACTTTGCACAAGCACCACAAGAGGAGACTTCTCTTAGCTATACGTATGGGAGAGGGAAGTTGAATTTGCGGCCTCAAATGGAATCGACCCCGAGATGCCCTGATTCGAAATCAGGACGGAAATCCCTGCAGTGACCATTATGCAAGCTGGATTTCCTCTCACAAGTTGAAGGGATGTCTGAATCCCCGGGGGAGACATTATGGAAAGCCCTAGCTCACTGACCCATCTCGACAGGAGGCCTCACATCATTTTGACAACTCGAGAGAAACACGGAGTTCAATGATTCCAAAGGAGACGATGCCTGACTCCTCTTGAAATTGACAGGTATCCCAGAATCCCAGTGGGAACAGGAAAGGGACGCAGGGTTTGCCGCCTCACATCGAGAGGTGTTCCTATTGCCCTTTCAAACCTCGAGGAGAAGCCCGAGGTGTCACTCGCAGTTAGGAAGGGGTCGTGACTTTGCTGAACAAACACCTGTTCTCGAGGGCTATCCCCGTCGTAACTCGGGAACATACCCCAGATTTCCGCCGCAACTCGACAAAAACCATGAGACTTTCCCCTCACCGTGAGATGAGACCTGATTCCCCTGCACTGCGTGCAGAGCAATTCCGTGCTCCCCATCAAACACGAAAGGAGCCTTGATTTCCTTGATGTCACTCCAGAGAATCCCCAAGAACACTGTTTCAAGTCTAGAGGGATCCTGAGGTCACTGTAGCAACACAAAAGAGCTTCATGTACACCAAATCAACTGGAGTTGAGAGCTTAGTCCCTGGCTTCGACTCAAGAGGAATACCATCTTTCCACAATCATCTCAGGAGAAGGCTTCTCTCAGCTATAGGTATGTGAGGAGGTTCCTGAGTTTGTGCCTCAAGTAGAATGGACACGGAGATGCCCTGACTCAAAATAAGGCCAGATATCCCTGCAGTGACTTGCATGCAGGCTCGTCTTGAATCTCCCAAGATGAAAGGATAACTGAATCACCTGTGGAGACCATAGAGAAAGAAATAGTTCCACGCCTATTCGTGAACTGAGGCCTCACATCCTTGGAAAACTCGAGAGGAACGCGGAGATCAATGCTTCAAAAGGAGACAAGGCCTGAATCCTCTTGAAAATTGGAGGAATCCCAGCATCCCTGTGGCATGTGGAAAGGGAACCTGGGTTTCCTGCCTCACATGGAGAGGCATCCCAATTGCCATGCCCAGCCTCGAGGAGTTTCCCGAGTTGTCCCTCACAACTAGACAGGAGTTGTGACTTCTCTGAACAAACACGTGTTTGGAAGGGCCAGCCCCGTCGTAACTCGAGAATATAACCCACATTCCCGCGGCAACTGGAGAAAAACCACGAGACTTCCGCCTCGCCAGGAGATGAGGACCGATCCCATGCACTGATTGCAGAGCAATTCCGTGTTCCACATCAAACCCGAAAGGAGCCTTGATTTCCTTGATGGCACTCCAGAGAATCCCCAAAAACACTGTCTCAAGTCTAGAGGGATCCTGACATCACTGCAGCAACACGAAAGAACTCCATGTACCCCAAATCATCTCGAGCAGAGAGCTGATTTCCTGGCTTCAAATCAAGAGGAATGCCAACATTGCACAGTACCATAAGAGGAGGCTTCTCTCAGCTGTACGTCTGTGAGAGGGACGATGAATTTGCGGCCTCAAATGAAATTGATCCCGAGATGCCCTGATTCGAAATCAGGCCGGAACTCCTGCAGTGACTAGAGTGCAAGCTGGATTTCATCTCACAAGATGAAGGGATGTCTGAAGCCCCAGGGGAGACACTAGAGAAAGCCCTAGCTCACTGCCCCTTCTCGACAAGCGGCCTCACATCCATTGGACAACTCGAGAGGAACACTGAGTTCAACGGTTCCAAAGGAGAATATGCTTGACTCCTCTGGAAAATGGACAGGAAACCGAGGATCTCAGTGGCAACAGGAATGGGAACCTGGGTCTGCCGCCTCAGCTCGAGAGGTTTTCCTATGGCCCTTTCAAGCTGCGAGGAAAATCCCGAGGTGCCCCTCGCAAGTAGACAGGAGTCCTGACTTCGCTGAACAAACCCGTGTATGGAAGGGCCATCCCTGTTGTCACTCAAGAATATACCCCAGGTTCCCGCTGCCACTGGAGTAAAACCATGAGACTTCCCCCTCGCCGCAAGATGAGGCCCGATTCCCCTGTACTGCATGCAGAGCAACTCCGTGCTCCACATCAAACCCGAAAGGAATCTTGATTTCCTTGATGGCAATCCAGAGAAACCCCAGGAACTCTGTCTCAAGTCTAGAGGGATCCTGAGGTCACTGCAGCAACCAGAAAGAGCTCCGTGTACCTCAAATCATCTCGAGGTGAGAGATGATTTCCTGGCTTCAAATCAAGAGGAATGCAAACTTTCCACAAGCACCACAAGAGGAGGCTTCTCTCAGCTGTCTGATTGTGAGAGGGACTTTGAATTTGCGGCCTCCAATGGAATCGACCCCGAGATGCCCTGACACGAGATGAGGCCGGAATTACTGCAGTGACTTGAGTGCAAGCTGTATTTCAACTGTCAAGTTGAAGGCATGTGTGAAGCCCCTGGGGAGACACTAGAGAAAGCCCGAGCTCCCTGCCCCTTTTCGAAGGTCGGCCTCACATCCATTTGACAACTCGAGAGGAACGCAGAGTTCAATGATTCCAAAGGAGACGATGCCTGACTCCTCTGGAAAATGGACAGGAATCCCAGGATCCAAGGGACAACAGGAAAAGGAACCGTGGTCTGCCGCCTCTACTCGAGAGGTGTTCCTATGGCCCTTTCAAGCCATAAGGAGACTCCCGAGTTGTCGCTCGCAAGTAGACAGGAGTCCTGACGTGGCTGAACAAACCCGTGTTTGGAAGGGCCATCCCCGCCGTAACTCGAGAATATACCCAAGGTTCCCACCGCAACTCGAGATAAACCATGAGACTTCCCCCTCGCTGCGACATGACGCACGATTCCCCTGCACTGAGAGCAGAGCAATTCCATGCTCCACATCAAACCCGAAAGTAACATTGATTTCCTTGATGGCAATCCAGAGAAAACCCAGGAACACTGTCTCAAGTCTAGAGGGATCCTGAGGTCACTGCAGCAACCAGAAAGAGCTCCTTGTACCCCCAATCATCTCGTGGTGAGAGCTGATTTCCTGGCTTCAAATCAAGAGGAATGCCAACTTTCCACAAGCACCACAAGAGGAGGCTTCTCTCAGCTGTCTGATTGTGAGAGGGATGTTGAATTTGCGGCCTCCATTGGAATCGACCCCGAGATGCCCTGACACGAAATGAGGCCGGAATTACAGCAGTGACTTGAGTGCAAGCTCGATTTCATCTCACAAGCTGAAGGGATGTATGAAGCGCCTGGAGAGACACTAGAGAAAGCCCGAGCTCCCTGCCCATTCTTGAAAGGCGGCCTCACATCAATTGGATAACTCTAGAGGAACACGAAGTTCAATGATTCCAAAGGAGATGATGCCTGACTCCTCTGGAAAATAGATGGGAATCCCAGGATCGCAGGGGCAACAAGAAAGGAAATTGGGTCTGCAACCTCAACTCGAGGGGTGTTCATATGGCCCTTTCAAGCCACGAGGAGAATCCCGAGGTGTCCCTCGCAACTAGACAGGAGTCTTGACATCACTGAACATACCCGTGTTTGGAAGGGCCTTCCTCAACGTAACTCGAGAATATACCCCAGGTTCCGCTGCAACTCGAGAAAACCATGAGACTTCCCCCTCGCCGCGAGATGAGGCCCGATTCCCCTGTACTGTGTGCAGAGCAATTCCGTGCTCCACCTGAAATCTGAACAGAGCCTTGATTTCCTTGATGGCACTCCAGAGAAACTCAAGGAACACTCTCTCAAGTCTAGAGGGATTCTGAGGTCACTGCAGGAACCAGAAAGAGCTCCGTGTACCCCCAATCATCTCGAGGTGAGAGCGAATTACCTGGCATCAAATCAAGAGGAATGCCAACTGTCCACAAGCACCACAAGAGGAGGCTTCTCGCAGCTGTACGTCTGGGAGAGGGACGTTGAATTTATGGCCTCCACTGGAAGCGACCCTGAGATGCCCTGACTCGAAATCAGGATGGAATTCTTGCAGTGACTTGAGTGCAAGTTAGATTTCATCTCACAAGATAAAGGGATGTCTGAAGCCCCTGGGGAGACACTAGAGAAAGCCCTAGCTACCTGCCTTTTCTAGAGAGGTGGCCTCCCATCCATTGGACAGCTCGAGAGGAACACGGAGTTCAATGATTCCAAAGGAGACGATGCCTGACTCCTCTGGAAAATGGACAGGAATCCCAGGATCCCAGTGGAAACAGGAAAGGGACAATGGGTCTGCCGTCTCACCTCGAGAGGTTTTCCTATGGCCCTTTCAAGCCGCGAGGAGTCTCCCGAGGGGTCCCTCGCAACGAGACAGGAGTCCTGACGTGGCTGAACACACCCGTGTTTGGAAGGGCCATCCCCGTCGTAACGCGAGAATATACCCCAGGTTCCCGCCGCAACTCGAGGAAAACCATGAGACTCCCCCCTCGCCGCGAGATGAGGCCGCGAATACCCTGCACAGCATGCAGAGCAATTGCGTGCTCCCCATCAAACCCGAAAGGAGCCTTGATTTCCTTGATGGCACTCCAGAGAAACCCCGGGAACACTGTCTCAAGTCTAGAGGGATCCTAAAGTCACTTCACCAACCAGAAACAGCTCCGTGTATTCCGAATCATCTCGAGCTGAGAGCTGATTTCCTGGCTTCAAATCAAGAGGAATGCCAACTGTTCACAAATACCACAAGAGGTGGCTTCTGGCAGCTGTACGTCTGGTTGAGGGACGTTGATTTGCGGCCTCCAGTGGAATCGACCCCGAGATGCCCTGACTCGAAATCAGGCCGGAATTCCTGCAGTGACTTGAGTGCAAGCTGGATTTCATCTCACCAGATGAAGGGATGACTGAAGCGCCTGGGGAGACACTAGAGAATGCCCTAGCACCTTGCCCTTTCTCGACAGGCGGCCTGACATCCATTGGACAGCTCGAGAAGAACACGGAGTTCAATGATTCCAAAGGAGACGATGCCTGACTCCTCTGGAAAATGGACAGGAATCCCAGGATCCCAGTGGCAACAGGAAAGGGAACCTGGGTCTGCGGCCTCACCTCGAAATGTGTTCCTATGGCCCTTTCAAGCCGCGAGGAGACTCCCGAGGGGACCCACGCAACTAGACAGGAGTCCTGACGTCGCTGAACACACCCGTGTTTGGAAGGGCCATCCCCGCCGTAACTCGAGAATATACCCCAGGTTCCCGCCTCAACTCGAGAAAAACCATGAGACTCCCCGCTCGCCGCGAGATGAAGCCCGATTCCCCTGCACTGCGTGCAGAACAATTCTGTGCTCCCCATCAAACCCGAAAGGAGCCTTGATTTCCTTGATGGCACTCACGAGAAACTCAAGGAACACTCTCGCAAGTCTAGAGGGATCCTACTGTCACGGCAGGAACCAGAAAGAGCTCGGTGTACTCCCAATCATCTCGAGGTAAGAGCGAATTTCCTGGCTTCAAATCAAGAGGAATGCCAACTGTCCACAAGCACCACAAGAGAAGGCTTCTCGCAACTGTACATCTGGGAGAGGAACGTTGAATTTATGGCCTCCACTGGAATCGACCCCGAGATGCCCTGACTCTAAATCAGGCCGGAATACTTGCAGTGACTTGAGTGCAAGCTGGATTTCATCTCACAAGATAAAGGGATGTCTGAAGCCCCTGGGAGAAACTAGAGAAAGCCCTAGTTCCCTGCCATTTCTAGAGAGGCGGCCTCCCATCGATTGGAGAGCTCGAGTGTAACACGGTGTTTAATGACTCCAAAGAAGATGATGCCTGACTCCTCTGGAAAATGGACAGGAATCCCAGTGGCAACAGGAAAGGGACAGGAGTCTGCCGCCTCACCTCGAGAGGTTTTCCTATGGGCCTTTCAAGCCGCGAGGAGACTCCGGTGGGGTACCTCACAACAAGACAGGAGTCCTGACGTCGCTGAACACACCCGTGTTTGGAAGGTCCATCCCCGTCGTAATTCAAGAATATACCCCAGGTTCCCGCCGCAACTCGAGAAAAACACTGAGACTCCCCCTTCGCCGCGAGATGAGGCCCGATTCCACTGCACAGCATGCAGAGCAATAGCGTGCTCCCCATCTAACCCAAAAGGAGGCTTGATTTCCTTGATGGCACTCCAGAGAAACCCCAGGAACACTGTCTCAAGTCTAGAGGGATCCTAAAGTCACTTCACCAACCAGAAACAGCTCCCTGGATTCCAAATCATCTCGAGCTGAGAGCTGATTTCCTGGCTTCAAATCAAGAGGAATGCCAACAGTCCACAAGCACCACAAGAGGAGGTTTCTCGCAGCTGTACGTATGGTTGAGGGAGGTTGAATTTGCGGCCTCCAGTGGAATCGAACCCGAGATACCCTGAATTCAAATCACGCCGGAATTCCTGCGGTGACTTGAGTGCAAGCTGGATTTCATCTCACAAGAAAAAGGGATGTCTGAAGCCCCTGGGGAGACACTAGAGAACGCCCTAGCTCACTGCCCCTTCTAGACAGGCAGCCTCTCATCAATTGGACACCTCGAGAGGAACACGGAGTTCAATGATTCCAAAGGAGAGGATGCCTGAATCCCCTGGAAAATGGACAGGAATCCCAGGATCCCAGTGGCAACAGGAAAGGGAACCTAGTTCTCTGGCCTCAACTCAAGATCTGTTCCTATGGCCCTTTCAAGCCGCGATGAGAATCCCGAGGGGTCCATCGCAACTAGACAGGAGTCCTGACGTCGCTGAACACACCCGTGTTTGGAAGGGCCGTCCCTGTCGTAACTCGAGAATATACCCCAGGTTCCCGCCGCAACTCGAGAAAAACCACGAGACGCCCCCCTCGCCGCGAGATGAAGCCCAATTCTCCAGCACTGCGTGCAGAGCAATTCCGTACTCCCCATCAAACCCGAAAGGAGCCTTGATTTCCTTGATGGCACTCCAGAGAAACTCAAGGAACACTCTCTCAAGTCTAGAGGGATCCTGAGGTCACTGCAAGAACCAGAAAGAGCTCCGTGTACCCCCAATCATCTCGAGGTGAGAGCGAATTACCTGGCTTGAAATCAAGAGGAACGCCAACTGTCCACAAGAACCGCAAGAGGAGGTTTCTCGCAGCTGTGTGTCTGGGAGAGGGACGTTGAATTTATGGCCTCCACTGCAATCGACCCCGAGATGCCCTGACTCTAAATCAGGCCGGAATTATTGCAGTGACTTGAGTGCAAGCTGGATTTCATCTCACAAGATAAAGGGATGTCTGAAGCCCCTGGGGAGACATTAGAGCAAGCCCTAGCTCCCTGCCTTTTCTAGAGAGGTGGCCTCCCATCAACTGGACAGCTCGAGAGGAACACGGAGTTCAATGATTCCAAATGAGACGAAGCCTGACTCCTCTGGAAAATGGACAGGAATCCCAGGATACCAGTGGCAACAGGAAAGGGACAATGGGTCTGCCACCTCCCCTCGAGAGGTTTTCCTATGGCCCTTTCAAGCCGCGAGGAGACTCCCGAGGGGTCCCTCGCAACTAGACAGGAGTCCTGACGTCGCTAAACACACCCGTGTTTGGAACGGCGATCCCCGTCGTAACTCGAGAATATACCCCAGGTTCCCGCCGCAACTAGAGAAAAACCACGAGACTCCCCCCTCGCCACGAGATGAAGCCCGATTCCCCTGCAATGGTGCAGAGCAATTCGCTGCTCCCCGTCAAACCCGAAAGGAGCCTTGATTTCCTTGATGGCACTCCAGAGAAACTCAAGGAACACTCTTTCAAGTCTAGAGGGATCCTGAGGTCACTGCAGGAACAAGAAAGTGCTCCGTGTACCCCCAAACATCTCGAGGTGAGATGAATCTCCTGGCTTCCCATCAAGAGGAATGCGAACTATCCACAAGCACCAAAAGAGGAGGCCTCTAGCAGCTGTACGTCAGGGAGAGGGACGTTGAATTTATGGCCTCCACTGGAATCAACCCCGAGATGCCCTGACTCGAAATCAGGCTGAAATTCTTGCAGTGACTTGAGTGCAAGCTGGATTTCATCTCACAAGATAAAGGGATGTCTGAAGCCCCTGGGGAGACACTAGAGAAAGCCCTAGCTCCCTGCCTTTTCTAGAGAGGCGGCCTCCCATCCATTGGACAGCTCGAGAGGAACACGCAGTTCAAAGATTCCAAAGGAGACCATGCCTGACTCCTCTGGAAAATGGACAGGAATCCCAGGATCCCAGTGGCAACAGGAAAGGGACAATGGGTCTGCCCCCTAACCTCGAGAAGTTTTCCTATGGCCCTTTCAAGCCGGGAGGAGACTCCCGAGGGGTCCCTCGCAACTAGACAGGAGTCCAGACGTCGCTGAACAAACCCGTGTTTGGAAGGGCCATCCCCGCCGTAACTCGAGAATATACCCCAGGTTCACGCCGCAATTCGAGAAAAACCATGAGACTCACCCCTCGCTGCGAGATGAGGCCCGATTCCCCTGCACAGCATGCAGAGCAATTGCGTGCTCCCCATCAAACCGGAAAGGAGCCTTGATTTCCCTGATGGCACTCCAGAGAAACCCCAGGAACACTGTCTCAAGCCTAGAGGGATCCTAAAGTCACTTCACCAACCAGAAACAACTCCGTGTATTCCGAATCATCTCGAGCTGAGAGCTGATTTCCTGGCTTCAAATCAAGAGGAATGCCAACTGTCCACAAGCACCACAAGAGGAGGTTTCTCGCAGCTGTACGTATGGTTAAGGGAGGTTGAATTTGCGGCCTCCAGTGGAATCGACCCCGAGATGCCCTAACTCGAAATCAGGCCGAAATTCCTACAGTGACTTGAGTGTAAGCTGGATTTCATCTGATAAGATGAAGGGATGTCTGAAGCCCCTGGGGAGGCACTAGAGAATGCCCTAGCATCCTGCCCTATCTGGACAGGCGGCCTCCCATCCATTTGACAGCTCGAGAGTAACACGGAGTTCAATGATTCCAAAGGAGACGATGCCTGACTCCTCTGGAAAATGGACAGGAAACCCAGGATCCCAGTGGCAACAGGAAAGGGAACCTGGGTCTGCGGCCTCACCTCGAGAGGTGTTCCTATGGCCCTTTCAAGCAGCGAGGAGACTCCCGAGTGGTCCCTCGCAACAAGACAGGAGTCCTGACGTCGCTGAACACACCCGTGTTTGGAAGGGCCATCCCCGCCATAACTCGAGAATATACCCCAGGTTCCCGCCGCAACTCGAGAGAAACCATGAGACTCCCCCCTCGCCGTGAGATGAAGCCCGATTCCCCTTCACTGCGTGCAGAGCAATTCTGTGCTCCCTGTCAAACCCGAAAGGAGCCTTGATTTCCTTGATGGCACTCCAGAGAACTCAAGGAAAAGTCTCTCAAGTCTAGAGGGATCCTGAGGTCACTGCAGGAAGCAGAAAGAGCTCCATGTACCCCCAATCATCTCGAGGTGAGAGCGAATTTCCTGGCTTCAAATCAAGAGGAATGCCAACTGTCCACAAGCACCACAAGAGGAGGCTTCTCGCAGCTCTACGTCTGGGAGAGGGACGTTGAATTTATGGCCTCCACTGGGATCGACCCAGAGATGCACTGACTCTAAATCAGGCCAGAATTCTAGCAGTGACTTGAGTGCAAGCTGGATTTCATCTCACAAGATAAAGGGATATCTGAAGCCCCTGGGAAGACACTAGAGAAATCCCTAGCTCCCTGCCTTATCTGGAGAGGCGGCCTCCCATCAATTGGACAGCTCGAGTGGAACAAGGAGTTCAATAATTCCAAAGAGACGATGACTGACTACTCTGGAAAACGGACAGGAATCCCAGGATCCCAGTGGCAACAAGAAATGGACAATGGGTCTGTCACCACACCTCGAGAGGTTTTCCTATGGCCCTTTCAAGCTGCGAGGAGACTCCCGAGGAATCCCTCCCAAATAGACAGGAGTCCTGACGTCGCTGAAGACACCCGTGTTTGGAAGGGCCATCCCCACCGTAACTCGAGAATATACCCCAGGTTCCCGCCGCAACTCGAGAAAAACCATGAGACTCACCCCTCGCCACGAGATGAGGCCCGATTCCCCTGCACAGCATGCAGAGCAATTGCGTGCTCCCCATCAAACCCGAAAGGAGCCTTGATTTCCTTGATGGCACTCCAGAGAAACCCCAGGAACACTGTCTCAAGCCTAGAGGGATCCAAAAGTCACTTCACCAACCAGAAACAACTCCGTGTATTCCGAATCATCTCGAGCTGAGAGCTGATTTCCTGGCTTCAAATCAAGAGGAATGCCAACTGTCCACAAGCACCACAAGAGGAGGTTTCTCGCAGCTGTTCGTATGGTTGAGGGAGGTTGAATTTGCGGCCTCCAGTGGAATCGACCACGAGATGCCCTGACTCGAAATCACGCCGGAATTCCTACAGTGAGTTGACTGCAAGCTGAATTTCATCTCACAAGATGAAGGGATGTCTGAAGTCCCTGGGGAGGCACTAGAGAATGCCCTAGCATCCTGCCCTTTCTCGACAGGCGGCCTCCCATCCATTGGACAGCTCGAGAGGAACATGAAGTTCAATGATTCCAAAGGAGACGATGCCTGACTCCTCTGGAAAATGGACAGGAAACCCAAGATCCCAGTGGCAACAGGAAAGGGAACCTGGGTCTGCGGCCTCACCTCGAAATGTGTTCCTATGGCCCTTTCAAGCCGCGAGGAGACTCCCGAGTGGTCCCTCACAACAAGACAGGAGTCCTGATGTCGCGGAACACACCCGTGTTTGGAAGGGCCATCCCCGCCATAACTCGAGAATATACCCCAGGTTCCCGCCGCAACTCGAGAAAAACCAGGAGACTCCCCCCTCGCCGCGAGATGAAGCCCGATTCCCCTGCACTGCGTGCAGAGGAATTCCGTGCTCCCCGTCAAACCCGAAAGGAGCCTTGATTTCCTTGATGGCACTCCAGAGAAACTCAAGGAACACTCTCTCAAGTCTAGAGGGATGCTAAGGTCACTGCAAGAAGAAGAAAGAGCTCCGTGGTCCACCAATCATCTCGAGGTGAGAGCGAAATTCCTTGCTTCAAATTAAGAAGTATGCCAACTGTCCACAAGCACCAAAAGAGGAGGCTTCTCGCAACTGTACGTCTGGGAGAGGGACGTTGAATTTATGGCTCCACTGGAATCGACCCCGAGATGCCCTGACTCTAAATCAGGCCGGAATTATTGCAGTGACTTGAGTACAAGCTGGATTTCCTCTCACAAGATAAAGGGATATCTGAAGCCCCTGGGGAGACACTAGAGAAATCCCTAGCTCCCTGCCTTTTGTAGAGAGGCGGCCTCCCATCAATTGGACAGCTCGAGAGGAACACGGAGTTCAATGATTCCAAAGGAGACGATGCCTGACTCCTCTGGAAAATGGACAGGAATCCCAGGATCCCAGTGGCAAAGGAAAGGGACAAGGGGTCTGCGGCCTCACCTCGAGAGGTGTTCCTATGGCCGTTTCAAGCCGGGAGGAGACTCCCGAGGGGTCCCTCGCAACTAGTCAGGAGTCCTGACGTCGCTGAACACACCCGTGTTTGGAAGGGCCATCCCCGCCGTAACTCGAGAATATACCCCAGGTTCCCGCCGCAACACGAGAAAAACCATGAGACTCCCCCCTCGCCGCGAGATGAAGCCCAATTCCCCTGTACTGCGTGCAGAGCAATTCCGTACTCCCCATCAAACAAGAAAAGAGCCTTGATTTCCTTGATGGCACTCCAGAGAAACTCAAGCAACACTCTCGCAAGTCTAGAGGGATCCTGAGGTCACTGCTGGAACCAGATGGAGCTCCGAGTACCCCCAATCATCTCGAGGTGAGAACGAATTTCCTGGCTTCAAATCAAGAGGAATGCCAACTGTCCACAAGCACCACAAGAGGAGGCTTCTCGCAGCTGTACGTCTGGGAGAGGGACGTTGAATTTATGGCCTCCACTGGAATCGACTCCGAGATGCCCTGACACTAAATCAGGCCGGAATTCTTGCAGTGACTTGAGTGCAAGCTGGATTTCATCTCAAAAGATAAAGGGCTGTCTGAAGCCCCTGGGGAGACACTAGAGAAAGCCCTAGATTCCTGCCTTTTCTAGAGAGGCGGCCTTCCATCAATTGGACAGCTCGAGAGGAACACGGAGTTCAATGATTCCAAAGGAGACGATGCCTGACTCCTCTGGAAAATGGACAGGAATCCCAGGAGCCCAGTGGCAACAGGAAAGGGACAATGGGTCTGCCGCCTCACCTCGAGAGGTTTTCCTATGGCCCTTTCAAGCCACGAAGAGACTCCCAAGGGGTCCCTCGCAACTAAACAGGAGTCCTGACGTCGCTGAACAGACCCGTGTTTGGAAGGGCCATCCCCGTCCTAACTCGAGAATATACCCAAGGTTCCCGCCGCAACTCGAAAAAACACATGACACTCCCCCTCGCCGTGAGATGAGGACCGATTCCCCTGCACAGCATGCAGAGCAATTGCGTGCTCCCCATCAAACCCGAAAGGAGCCTTGATTTCCTTGATGGCACTATAGAGAATCCCCAGGAACACTGTCTCAAGTCTAGAGGGATCCTAAGGTCACTTCACCAACAAGAAACAGCTCCGTGCATTCCGAATCATCTCGAGCTGAGAGCTACTTTCCTGGCTTCAAATCAAGAGGAATGCCAACTGTCCACAAGGACCACAAGAGGAGGGTTCTCGGAGCTGTACGTCTGCTTCAGGGAGGTTGAATTTGCGGCCTCCAGTGGAATCGACCTCAAGATGCCCTGACTCGAAATCAGGCCGGAATTCCTACAGTGACTTGAGTGCAAGCTGGATTTAACCTCACAAGATTAAGGGATCTCTGAAGCCCCTGGGGAGACACTAGAGAATGCCCTAGCACCCTGCCATTTCTCGACAGGCAGCCTCCCATCCATTGAACAGCTCGAGAGGAACACTGAGTTCAATGATTCCAAAGGAGACGATGCCTAACTCCTCTCGAAAATGGACAGGAATCCCAGGTTCCAAGTGGCAACAGCAAAGGGACAATAGGTCTGCCGGTCACCTCGAGAGATTTCCTATGGCCCTTTCAAGCGTCGAGGAGGCTCCCGAGGCGTCCCTCGCAACTAGACAGGACTCCTGATGTCGCTGAACACACCCGTGTTTGGAAGGGCCATCCCCGTCGTAACTCGAAAATATACCCCAGGTTCCCGTTACAACTCCAAAAAAACCATGAGACTCCCCCCTCACAGGGAGATGAGGCCCGATTCCCCTGCACAGCATGCAGAGCAATTGCCTGTTCCCCATCAAACCCGAAAGGAGCCTTGATTTCCTTGATGGCCCTCCAGAGAAACCCCAGGAACACTCTCTCATGTCTAGAGGGACCCTAAAGTCACTTCCCCAACCAGAAACAGCTCCCTGTATGCCGAATCATCGCGAGCTGAGAGCTAATTTCCTGGCTTCAAATCAAGAGGAATGCCAACTGTCTACAAGCACCACAAGAGGAGGCTTCTCACAGCTGTACGTCTGGTTGAGGGAGGTTGAATTTGCGGCCCCCAGTGGAATAGACCCCGAGATGCACTGACTAAAAATCAGGCCGGAATTCTTGCAGTGATTTGAGTGCAAGCTGGATTTCATCTCACAAGATGAAGGGATGTCTGAAGCCGCTGGGAAGACACTAGAGAATGCCCTAGCACCCTGCCCTTTCTCGACAGGCGGCCTCCCATCCATTGGACACCACGAGAGGAATACGGAGTTCAATGATTCCAAAGGAGACGATGCCTGACTCCTCTGGAAAATGGACAGGAATCCCAGGATACCAGTGGCAACAGGAAAGGGAACCTGGGTCTGCGGCCTCACCTCGAGAGGTGTTCCTATGGCCCTTTCAAGCCGCGAGGAGACTCCCGAGGGGTCCCTCGCAACTAGACAGGAGTCCTGACGTCACTGAACCCACCCGTGTCTGGAAGGGCTATCCCCGCCGTAACTCGAGAATATACCCCAGGTTCCTGCCCCAACTCGAGAAAAACCAGGAGACTCCCCCTCGCCGCGAGATGAAACCTGATTCCCCTGCACTGCGTGCAGAGCAATTCCGTGCTCCCCGTCAAACCCGAAAGGAGCCTTGATTTCCTTGATGGCACTCCAGAGAAACTCAAGGAGCACTCTCTCAAGTCTAGAGGGGTCCTGAGGTCACTGCAGGAACCAGAAAGAGCTCCGTGTACCCCCAATCATCTCGAGTTGAGAGCGAATTTCCTGGCTTCAAATCAAGAGGAATGCCAACTGTCCACAAGCACCACAAGAGGAGGCGTCTCTCAGCTGTACGTCTGGGAGAGGGACCTGGAATTTATGGCCTCCACTGGAATCGACCCAGAGATGCACTGACTCTAAATCAGGCCGGAATTCTTGCAGTGACTTGAGTACAAGCTGGATTTCATCTCACAAGATAAAGGGATGTCTGAAGCCCCTGAGGAGGCACTAGAGAAAGCCCTAGCTCCCTGCCTTTTCTAGAGAGGCGGTCTCCCATCAGTTGGACAGCTCGAGAGGAACACGGAGTTCAATGATTCCAAATGAAACGATGCCTGACTCCTCTGGAAAATGGACAGGAATCCCAGGATCCCAGTGGCAACAGGAAAGGGAACCTAGGCCTAACGCCTCACCTCGAGAGGTGTGCCTATCGCCCTTTCAAGTCGCGAGGCGACTCCCGAGGGGTCCCTCGCAACTAGACAGGAGTCCTGACGTCGCTGAACACACCCGTGTTTGGAAGGGCCATCCCCGCCGTAACTCGAGAATATACCCCAGTTTCCCGCCGCAACACGAGAAAAACCATTAGACTCCCCCCTCGCCGGGAGATGAAGCCCAATTCCCCTGCACTGCGTGCAGAGGAATTCGATGCTCCCCGTCAAACCCGAAAGGAGCCTTGATTTCCTTGATGGCACTCCGGACAATCTCAAGGAACACTCTCTCAAGTCTAGAGGGATCCTGAGGGCACTGCAGGCACCAGAAAGAGCTCCGTGTACCCCCAATCATCTCGAGGTGAGAGCGAATTTCCTGGCTTCAAATCAAGAGGAAAGCCAACTGTCCACAAGTACCACAAGAGGAGGCTTCTCTCAGCTGTACGTCTAGCAGAGGGATGTTGAATATATGTCTTCCACTGGAATTGACCCCGAGATGCCCTGACTCGAAATCAGGCCGGAATTCTTGCAGTGACTTGAGTGCAAGCTGGATTTCATCTCACAAGATACAGGGATGTCTGAAGGCCCTGGGGAGACACTAGAGAAAGCCCTAGATTCCTGCCTTTTCTAGAGAGTCGACCTCCCATCCATTGGACAGCTCGAGAGGAACACGGAGTTCAATGATTCCAAAGGAGACGATGCCTGACTCCTCTGGAAAATGGACAGGAATCCCAGGATCCCAGTGGCAACAGGAAAGGGACAATGGGTCTGCCGCCTCACCTCGAGAAGTTTTCCTATGGCCGTTTCAAGCCGCGAGGAGACTCCCGAGGGGTCCCTCGCAACTAGGCAGGAGTCCTGACGTCGCTGAACACACCCGTGTTTGGAAGGGCCATCCCCACCGTAACTCGAGAATATACCCCTGGTTCCCGCTTCAACTCGAGCAAAACCATGAGACTCCCCCCTCACCACGAGATGAGGCCCGATTCCCCTGCACAGCATGCAGAGCAATTGGGTGCTCCCCATCAAACCCGAAAGGAGCCTTGATTTCCTTGATGGCACTCCAGAGAAACCCCAGGAACACTGACTCAAGCCTAGAGGGATCCAAAAGTCACTTCACCAACCAGAAACAACTCCGTGTATTCCGAATCATCTCGAGCTGAGAGCTGATTTCCTGGCTTCAAATCAAGAGGAATGCCAACTGTCCACAAGCATCACAAGAGGAGGTTTCTCGCAGCTGTACGTATGGTTGAGGGAGGTTGAATTTGCGGCCTCCAGTGGAATCGACCCTGAGATGCCCTGACTCGAAATCAGGCCGGAATTCCTACAGTGACTTGAGTGCAAACTGGATTTCATCTCACAAGATGAACGGATGTCTCAAGGCCCTGGGGAGGCACTAGACAATGCCCTAGCATGCTGCCCTTTCTCGACAGGGGGCCGCCAATCCAATGGACAGCTCCAGAGGAATACGGAGTTCAATGATTCCAAAGGAGACGATGCCTGACTCCTCTGGACAATGGACAGGAATCCCAGGATCCCAGTGGCAACAGGAAAGGGAACCTGGGTCTGCGGCCTCACCTCGAAATGTGTTCCTATGGCCCTTTCAAGCCGCGAGGAGACGCCCGAGTGGTCCCTCGCAACAAGACAGGAGTCCTGATGTCGGTGAACACACCCGTGTTTTGAAGGGCCATCCCCGCCGTAACTCGAGAATATACCCCAGGTTACCGCCACAACTCGAGAAAAACCATGAGACTCCCCCCTCGCCGCGAGATGAAGCCCAATTCCCCTGCACTGCGTGCAGAGGAATTCGATGCTCCCCGTCAAACCCGAAAGGAGCCTTGATTTCCTTGACGGCACTCCGGACAATCTCAAGGAACACTCTCTCAAGTCTAGAGTAATCCTGAGGTCACTGCAAGAACAAGAAAGAGCTCCGTGGTCCCCCAATCATCTCGAGGTGAGAGCGAAATTCCTGGCTTCAAATCAAGAAGAATGCCAACTGTCCACAAGAACGAATAGAGGAGGGTACTCGCAGCTGTCCGTCTGGGAGAGGGACGTTGAATTTATGGCTCCACTGGAATCGACCCCGAGATGCCCTGACTCGAAATCAGGCCGGAATTCTGGCAGTGACTTGAGTGCAAGCTGGATTTCATCTCACAAGATAAACGGATGTCTGAAGCCCCTGTGGAGACACGAGAGAAATCCCTAGCTCCCTGCCTTTTGTAGAGAGGCGGCCTCCCATCAATTGGACAGATCCGGAGGAACACAGAGTTCAATGATTCCAAAGGAGACGATGCCTGACTCCTCTGGAAAATGGACAGGAATCCCAGGTTCCCAGTGGCAAAGGAAAGGGACAAGGGGTCTGCGGCCTCACCTCGAGAGGTGTTTCTATGGCCCTTTCAAGCCGCGAGGAGACTCCCGAAGGGTCCCTCGCAACTAGACAGGAGTCCTGACGTCGCTGAACACACCCGTGTTTGGAAGGGCTATCCCCACTGTAACTCGAGAATATACCCAGATTCCCGCCGCAGATCGAGAAAAACCAGGAGACTCCCCCCTCGCCGCGAGATGAAGCCCGATTCCCCTGCACTGCGTGCAGAGCAATTCCGTACTCCCCTTCAAACATGAAAGGAGCCTTGATTTCCTTGATGGCACTCCAGAGAAACTCAAGGAACACTCTCTCAAGTCTAGAGGGATCCTGAGGTCACTGCAGGAATCAGATGGAGCTCCGGGTACCCCCAATCATCTCGAGGTGAGAGCGAATTTCCTGGCTTCAAATCAAGAGGAATGCCAACTATCCACAAGCACCACAAGAGGAGGCTTCTCGCAGCTGTATGGCTGGGAGAGGGACGTCGAATTTACGGCCTCCACTGGAATCGACCCCGAGATGCCCTGACACTAAATCAGGCGGAATGCTTGCAGTGACTTGAGTGCAAGCTGGATTTCATCTCACAAGATAAAGGGCTGTCTGAAGCCCCTGGGAAGACACTAGAGAAAGCCCTAGATTCCTGGCTTTTCTAGAGAGGCGGCCTTCCATCAATTGAACAGCTCGAGAGGAACACGGAGTTCAATGATTCCAAAGGAGACGATGCCTGACTCCTCTGGAAAATGGACAGGAATCCCAGGATCCCAGTGGCAACAGGAAAGGGGCAATGGGTCTGCCGCCTCACCTCGAGAGGTTTTCCTATGGCCCTTTCAAGCCGGGAGGAGACTCTCAAGGGATCCCTCGCAATTAAAGAGGAATCCTGACGTCGCTGAACACACCCGTGTTTCGAAGGGCCATCCCCAACCTAACTCGAGAATATACTCCAGGTTCCCGCCGCAACTCGAGAAAAACCATGAGACTCCCCCTCACCGTGAGATGACGCCCGATTCCCCTGCACAGCATGCAGAGCAATTGCGTGATCCCCATCAAACCCGAAAGGAGCCTTGATTTCCTTGATGGCACTCCAGAGAATCCCCAGGAACACTGACTCAAGTCTAGAGGAATCCTAAGGTCACTTCACCAACCAGAAACAGCTCCGCGGATTCCGATTCATCTCGAGCTGAGAGCTGCTTTCCTGGCTTCAAATCAAGAGGAATGCCAACTGTCCACAAGCACCACAAGAGGAGGCTTCTCGAAGCTGTACGTCTGCTTCAGGGAGGTTGAATTTGCGGCCTCGAGTGGAATCGACCCCGAGATGCCCTGACTCGAAATCAGGCCGGAATTCTACAGTGACTTCAGTCCAAGCTGGATTTCATCTCACAAGATGAAGCGATGTCTGAAGCCCCTGGGGAGGCACTAGAGAATGCCCTAGACCCTGCCATTTCTCGACAGGCAGCCTCCCATCCATTGAACCGCTCGAGAGGAACACGGAGTTCAATGATTCCAAAGGAGATGAAGCCTGACTCCTCTGGAAAATGGACAGGAATCCCAGGATTCCAGTGGCAACTGGAAAGGGAACCTGGGTCTGCGGCCTCACCTCGAGAGGTGTTCCCTTGGCCCTTTCAAGCCGCGAAGAGACTCCCGAGGGGTCCCTCGAAACTAGTCAGGGGTCCTGACGTCGCTGAACACACCCGTGTTTGGAAGGGCCATCCCCGCCGTAACTCGAGAATATACCCCAAGGTCCCGCCGCAACTCGAGAAAAAACATGAGACTCCCCCCTCGCCACGAGATGAAGCACGATTCCCCTGCACTGCGTGCAGGGGAATTCCGTGCTCCCCGTCAAACCAGAAAGGAGCCTTGATTTCCTTGACGGCACTCCAGAGAACCTCTAGGAACACTCTCTCAAGTCTAGAGGGATCCTGAGGTCACTGCAGGAACAAGAAAGAGCTCTGTGGTCCCCCAATCATCTCGAGGTGAGAGCGAAATTCCTGGCTTCAAATCAACAGGAATGCAAACTGTCGACAAGCACCACAAGAGCAGGCTTCTCGCAGCTGTACAACTGGAGAGAGACGTTGAAATTATGGCCTCACTGGAATCGACCCCGAGATGCCCTAACTCGAAATCAGGCCGGAATTCTGGCAGTGACTTCAGTGCAAGCTGGATTTCATCTCACAAGATAAAGGGATGTCTGAAGCCCCTGGGGAGACACTAGAGAAAGCCCTAGCTCCCTGCCTATTCTAGAGAGGCGGTCTCCCATCCATTGGACAGCTCGAGAGGAACACGGAGTTCAATGATTCCAAAGGAGACGATGCCTGACTCCTCTGCAAAATGGACAGGAATCCCAGGATCCAAGTGGCAACAGGAAAGGGACAATGGGTCTGCCTCCTCACCTCGTGAGGATTTCCTATGGCCCTTTCAAGCCGCGAGGAGACTCCCGAGGGGTCCCTCGCAACTAGACAGGAATCCTGACGTCGCTGAACACACCCGTGTTTGGAAGGGCCATCCCCGTCGTAACTCGAGAATATAACCCAGGTTCCCGTTACAACTCGAGAAAAACCATGAGACTACCCCCTCGCAGCGAAATGAGGCCCGATTCCCCTGCACAGCATGCAGAGCAATTGCGTGCTCCCCATCAGCACGAAAGGAGCCTTGATTTCCTTGATGGCCCTCCAGAGAAACCCCAGGAAAACTGTCTCAAGTTTAGAGGGACCCTAAAGTCACTTCCCCAACCAGAAACAGCTCCCTGTATGCCGAATCATCGCGAGCTGATAGCTAATTTCCTGGCTTTAAATCAAGAGGAATGCCAACTGTCTACAAGCACCACAAGAGGAGGCTTCTCACAACTGTACATCTGGTTGAGGGAGGTTGAATTTGCGGCCCCCAGTGGAATAGACCCCGAGATGTCCTGACTCGAAATGAGGCCGGAATTCCTGCAGTGATTTGAGTGCAAGCTGGATTTCATCTCACAAGATGAAGGGATGTCTGAAGCCCCTGGGGAGACACTAGAGAATGCCCTAGCACCCTGCCCTTTCTCGACAGGCGGCCTCCCATCCATTGGACAGCTCGAGAGGAACAGGGAGTTCAATGATTCCAAAGGAGACGATGCCTGACTCCTCCGGAAAATGGACAGGAATCCCAGGATCCCAGTGGCAACAGGAAAGGGAACCTAGGTCTGCGGCCTCACCTCGAGAGGTGTTCCTATGGCCCTTTCAAGCCGCGAGGAGACTCCTGAGGGGTCCCTGCAACTAAACAGGAGTCCTGACGTGGCTGAACACACCCGTGTTTGGATGGGCCCTCCCCACCGTAATTAGAGAATATACCCCAGGTTCCCGCCGCAACTCTAGAAAAACAATGGGACTCCTCCTCGCCCCGAGATGAAGCCCGATTCCCCTGCACTGCGTGCAGAGCAATTCCGTGCTCCCCGTCAAACCCGAAAGGAGCCTTGATTTCCTTGATGGCACTCCAGAGAATTTCAAGGAAAACTCTCTCAAGTCTAGAGGGATCCTGAGGTCACTGCAGGAACCAGAAACAGCTCCGTGTACCTCCAGTCATCTCAAGGTGAGAGAGAATTTCCTGGTTTCAAATTAAGAGGAATGCCAACTGTCCACAAGCACCACAAGAGGAGGCTTCTCGCAGCTGTACGTCTAGGAGAGGGAATTTGAATTTATGGCCTCCACTGGAATGGACCCCGAGATGCCCTTACTCTAAATCAGGCCGGAATTCCTGCAGTGACTTGAGTGCAAGCTGGATTTCATTTCACAAGATGAAGGGATGTCTGAAGCCCCTGGGGAGACACTAGAGAATGCCTTAGCACCCTGCCCTTTATCGACAGGCGGCCTCCCATCCATTGGACAGCTCGAGAGGAACACAGAGTTCATTGATTCCAAAGGAGACATTGCCTGACTCCTCTGGAAAATGGACAGGAATCCCATGATCCCAGTGGCAACAGGAAAGGGACAATGGGTCTGCCGCCTCACATCGAGAGATTTTCCTATGGCCCTTTCAAACAGCGAGGAGACTCCCGAGGGGTCCCTCGCAACTAGACAGGAGTCCTGACGTGGCTGAACACACCCGTGTTTGGAAGGGCCATCCCCGTCGTAACTCGAGAATATACCCCAGGATCCCGCCGCAACTCGAGAAAAACAATGAGACTCCCCCCTCGCCACTAGATGAGGCCCGATTCCCCTGCAGAGCATGCAGAGCAATTGCGTGCTCCCCATCAAACCCGAAAGGAGCCTTGATTTCCTTGATGGCACTCCAGAGAAACCCCAGGAGCACTGTCTCAAGTCTAGAGGGATCATAAAGTCACTTCACCAACCAAAAACAGCTCCGTATATTCCGAATCATCTCGAGCTGAGAGCTGATTTCCTGGCTTCAAATCAAGAGGAATGCCAACTGTCCACAAGCACCACAAGAGGAGGCTTCTCGCAGCTGTAGGTCTGGGAGAGGGACGTTGAATTTATGGCCTCCACTGAAATCGACCGCGAGATGCCCTGACTCTAAATCAGGCCGGAATTCTTGCAGTGACTTGAGTGCAAGCTGGATTTCATCTCACAAGATAAAGGGATGTCTGAAGCCCCTGGGGAGACACTAAAGAAAGCCCTAGTTCCCTGCCTTTTCTCGAGAGGCGGCCTCCCTTCAAATGGACAGCTCAAGAGGAACACGGAGCTCATTGATTCCAAAGGAGAGGATGCCTGACTCCTCTGGAAAACGGACAGGAATCCCAGGATCCCAGTGGCAACAGGAAAGGGACAATGGGTCTGCCGCCTCACCTCGAGAGGTTTTCCTATGGCGCTTTCAATCCGCGAAGAACTCCCGAGGGGTCCCTCGCAGCTAGACAGGAGTTCTGACGTCGCTGAACACACCCGTGTTTGGAAGGGCCATCCCCGTCGTAACTCGAGAATATACCCCAGGTTCCCGCCGCAACTCGAGAAAAACCATGAGATTCCCCTCTCGCTGCGAGATGAGGCCCGATTCCCCTGCACAGCATGCAGAGCAATTGTGTGCTCCCCATCAAACTCGAAAGGAGCCTTGATTTCCTTGATGGCACTCCAGAAAAACCCCAGCAACACTGTCTCAAATCTAGAGGGATCCTAAAGTCACTTCACCAACCAGAAACAGCTCGGGGTATTCCGAATCATCTCGAGCTGAGAACTGATCTCCTGGCTTCAAATAAAGAGGAATGCCAACTGTCCAAAAGCACCACAAGAGGAGGCTTCTCGCAGCTGTTCGACTGGTTGAGGGAGGTTGAATTTGCGGCCTCCAGTGGAATCGCCCCCAAGATTCCCTGACTCGAAATCAGGCCGGAATTCCTGCAGTGACTTGAGTGCAAGCTTGATTTCATCTCACAAGATGAAGGGATGTCTGAAGCCCCAGGGGAGACACTAGAGAATGCCCTAGCACCCTGCGCTTTTTCGACAGGCGGCCTCCCATCCATTGGACAGCTCGAGAGGAACACGGAGTTCAATGATTCCAAAGGAGACGATGCCTGACTCCTCTGGAAATTGGACAGGAATCCGAGGATCCAAGTACAACAGGAAAGGGAAACTGGGTCTGCGGCCTCACCTCGAGAGGTGTTCCTATGGCCCTTTCAAGCCGCGAGGAGACTCCCGAGGGTTCCCTCGCAACTAGACAGGAGTCCTGACTTCGCTGAACACACCCGTGTTTGGAAGGGCCATTCCCGCCGTAACTCGAGAATATACCCCAGGTTCCCGTCGCAATCGGAGAAAAACCATGAGACTCCCCCCTCGCCGCGAGATGAAGCCCGATTCCCCTGCACTGCGTGCTGAGCATTCCGTGCTCCCCGTCAAACCCGATAGAAGCCTTGATTTCCTTGATGGCACTCCAGAGAAACTCAAGGAACACTCTCTCAAGGCTAGAGGGATCCTGACGTCACTGCGGGAACCAAAAAGAGCTCCGTGGTCCCCCAATCATCTCGAGGTGAGAGCGAATTTCCTCGCTTCAAATCAAGAGGAATACCAACTGACCACAAGCACCACAAGAGGAAGCTTCTCACAGCTGTACGTCTGAAAGAGGGACGTTGAATTTATGGCCTCCACTGGAATCGAACCCGGGATGCCCTGACTATAAATCAGACCGGAATTCTTGCAGTGACTTGAGTACAAGCTGGATTACATCTCACAAGATGAAGGGATGTCTGAAGCCCCTCGGGAGACACTAGAGAAAGCCCTAGCTCCCTGCCTTTTCTACAGAGGCGGCCTCTCATCAATTGGACACCTCGAGAGGAACACGGAGTTCAATGATTCCAAAGGAGACGATGCCTGACTCCTCTGGAAAATGGACAGGAATCCCAGGATACCAGTGGCAACAGGAAAGGGACAATGGGTCTGCCGCATTAACTCGAGAGGTGTTCCTATGGCCCTTTCAAGCCGCGAGGAGACTCCCGAGGGGTCCCTCGCAACTAGACAGGAGTCCTGACGTGGCTGAACACACCCGTGTTTGCAAGGGCCATCCCCGTCGTAACTCGAGAATATAGCACTGGTTCCCGCCGCGACTCGAGAAAAATCATGAGACTCTGCACTGCACTGCATGCAGAGAAATTGGGTGCTCCCCATGAAACCCGAAAGGAGCCTTGTTTTCCTTGATTGCACTCCAGAGAAACCGGAGGAACACGCTCTCAAGTCTAGAGGACTCCTAAAGTCACTTCACCAACCAGAAACAGCTCCGTGTATTCCGAATCATCTCGAGCTGAGAGGTGATTTCCTGGCTTCAAATCAAGAGGAATGCCAACTGCCATCCAGCACCACAAGAGGCGGGTTCTCGCAGCTGTAGAGAACGATGGCTGAATCCTCTGGAAAATGGACAGGAATCCCAGAATCCCAGTGGCAACAGGAAAGGTACAATGGGTCTTCCGCCTCACCTCGAGAGGTGTTCCAATGGCCCTTTCAAGCCGCGAGGGAACTTCCGAGGGGTCCCTCGCAACTAGACAGGAGTCCTGACGTCGCTGAACACACCCGTGTTTGGAAGGGCCATCCCTGTCGTAACTCGAGAATATACCCCAGGTTCCCGCCACAATCCGAGAAAAACAATGAGACTCCCCCCTCGCCGCGAGATGAAGCCCGATTCCCCTGCACTGCGTGCTGAGCAATTCCGTTGCTCCCCGTCAAACCGGATAGGAGCCTTGATTTCCTTGATGGCACTCCAGAGAAACT
Organism: Muntiacus reevesi; assembly: GCF_963930625.1. Taxonomy (NCBI): domain Eukaryota; kingdom Metazoa; phylum Chordata; class Mammalia; order Artiodactyla; family Cervidae; genus Muntiacus; species Muntiacus reevesi. The sequence continues at coordinate 63,446,173 of NC_089249.1, read as the reverse complement.
CAACGAACACTCTCTCAAGTCTAGAGGGATCCTGAGGTCACTGCAGGAACGAGAAAGAGCTCCGAGTACCCCCAATCATCTCGAGGTGAGAGCGAATTTCCTGGCTTCAAATCAAGAGGAATGCCAACTGTCCACAAGCACCACAAGAGGAGGCTTCTCGCAGCTGTACGTCTGGGACATGGACGCTGAATTTATGGCCTCCACTGGAATCGTCCCCTAGATGCCCTGACTCTAAATCAGGCCGGAAATCTTGCAGTGACTTGAGTGCAAGCTGGATTTCATCTCACAAGATGAAGGGATGTCTGAAGCTCCTGGGGAGACACTAGAAAATGCCCTAGATCCCTGCCTTTTCTAGATAGGCGGCCTCCCAACAATTGGACAGCTCGAGAGGAACACGGAGTTCAATGATTCCAAAGGAGACGTTGCCTGACTCCTCTGGAAAATGGACAGGAATCCCAAGATCCCAGTGGCAACAGGAAAGGGACAATTGGTATGCCGCCTCACCTGGAAAGGTTTACCTATGGCCCTTTCAAGCCGCGAGGAGACACCCGCGGAGTCCCTCGCAACTAGACAGGAGTCCTACGTCGCTGAACACACCCGTGTTTGGAAGGGCCATCTCCGTCGTAACTCGAGAATATACCCCAGGTTCCCGCCGCAACTCGAGAAAAACCATGCAACTCCCCCTCTCCCCGAGATGAGGCCCGATTCCCCTGCACAGCATGGAGAGCAATTCCGTGCTCCCCATCAAACACGAAAGGAGCCTTGATTCCCTTGATGCCACTCCAGAGAAACCCGAGGAACACTCTCTCAAGTCTAGAGGGATCCTAAAGTCAATTCACCATCCACAAACAGCTCCGTGTATTCCGAATCATCTCGATCTGAGAGCTGATTTCCTGGATTCAATCAAGAGGAATGCCATCTGTCCACAAGCACCACAAGACGAGGCTTCTCGCAGCTGTACGTCTGGGAGAGGGACGCTGAATTAGCGGCCTCCACTGGAATCGACCCCGAGATGCCCTGACTCTAAATAAAGCCGGAATTCTTGCAGTGACTTGAGTGCAATTTGGATTTCATCTCACAAGATAAAGGGATGTCTGAAGTCCCTGGGGAGACACTAGAGAAAGCCCTAGATCCCTGCCTTTTCTAGAGAGGCGGCGTCCCATCAATTGGACAGCTCGAGAGGGACACAGAGTTCAATGATTCCATAGGAGATGATGCCTGACCATTCTGGAAAATGGACAGGAATCCCAGGATCCCAGTGGCAACAGGAAAGGGACAATGGATCTGCCGCCTCACCTTGAGAGGTTTTCCTATGGCCCTTTCAAGCCGCGAGGAGACTCCCGAGGGGTCCCTCGCAACTAGACAGGAGTCCTGACGTCGCTCAACACACCCGTGTTTGGAAGGGCCATCCCCGTCATAACTCGAGAATATACTCCAGGTTCCCGCCGCAACTCGAGAAAAATCATGAGACTCCCCACTCGCCGCGAGATGAGGCCCGATTCCCCTGCACAGCATGCGCAGCAATTGCGTGCTCCCCATCAAATCGGAAAGGAGCCTTGATTTCCTTGATGGCACTCCAGAGAATCCCCAGGAATCCTGTCTCACGTCTAGAGGAATCCTAAAGTCACTTCACCAACCAGAAACAGCTCCGTGTATTCCGAATCATCTCGAGGTGAGAGCGAATATCCTGGGTTCAAATCAAGAGGAAAGCCAACTCTCCACAAGCAACCCAAGAGGAGGCTTCTCGCAGTATATATCTGGGAGAGGGACGTTGAATTTATGGCCCCCACTGGAATCAACCCCGAGATGCCCTGACTCTAAATCAGGCCGGAATTCTTGCAGTGACTTGAGTGCAAGCTGGATTTCATCTCACAAGATAAAGGGATACCTGAAGCCCCTGGGGAGACACTAGAGAAAGCCCTAGCCCCCTGCCTTTTCTAGAGAGGCGGCCTCCCATCAATTGGACAGCTCAAGAGGAACACGGAGCTCATTGATTCCAAAGGAGACGTTGCCTGACTCCTCTGGAAAATGGACAGGTATCCCAGATCCCAGTGGCAACAGGAAAGGGATAATGGGTCTGCCGCCTCAACTCGAGAGGTGTTCCTATGGCCCTTTCAAGCCGTGAGGAGACTCCCGAGGGGTCCCTCGCAACTAGACAGGAGTCCTGACGTCACTGAACAAACCCGTGATTGGAAGGGCCATCCCCGTCGTAACTCGAAAATATACCCCAGGTCCCCACCGCAACGCGAGAAAACCATGAGACTCCCCCCTCGCCGCGAGATGAGGCCCGATTCCCCTGCACAGTATGAAGAACAATTGCGTGCTCCCCATCAAACCCGAAAGGAGCCTTGATTCCCTTGATGGCACTCCAGAGAACACCCAGGAACACTATCTCAAGGCTAGAGGAATCCTAAAGTCACTTCACAAACCAGAAACAGCTCCGTGTATTCCGAATAATCTCGAGCTGAGAGCTGATTTCCTGGCTTCAAATCAAGAGGAATGCCAAGTGTCCACAAGCACGACAAGAGGAGGCTGCTCGCACCTGTATGTCTGGTTGAGGGAGGTTGAATTTGCGGCCTCCAGTGGAATCGACCCCGAGATGCCCTGACTCAAAATCAGGCCGGAATTCCTGCAGTGACTTGAGTGCAACCTGGATTTCATCTCACAAGATGAAGGGATGTCTGAAGTCCCTGGAGAGACACTAGAGAATGCCTTTACAGCCTGCCCATTTGAGACAGGCGGCCTCCCATCCATTGGACAGCTCGAGAGGAACACGGAGTTCAATGATTCCAAAGGAGACGATGCCTGACTCCTCTGGAAAATGGACAGGAATCCCAGGATCCCAGTGCCAAGAGGAAAGGGAACCTGGGTCTGCAGCCTCACCTCGAGAGGTGTTCCTATGGTCCTTTAAAGCCAAGTGGAGACTCCCGACGGGTTCCTCGGAACTAGACAGGAGTCCTGACATCGCTGAACACACCCGTGTTTGGAAAGGCCATCCCCGCCGTAACTCGACAGTATACCCCAGATTCCCGCCGCAACTCGAGAAAAACCATGAGACTCACCCCTCACCGCGAGATGAAGCCCGATTCCACTGCACTGCGTGCAGCGCAATCCGTGCTTCCCGTCAAACCCGAAAGGAGCCTTGATTTCCTTGATGGCACTCCAGAGAAACTCAAGGAACTCTCTCTCAAGTCTAGAGGGATCCAGAGGTCACTGCAGGAACCAGAAAGAACTCCGAGTACCCCCAATTATCTTGAGGTGAGGGCGAATTTCCTGGCTTCAAATCAAGAGGAATGCCAACTGTCCACAAGCACTGCAAGAGGAGGCTTCTCGCAGCTGTACGTATGGGAGATGGACGCTGAATTTATGGCCTCCACTGGAATCGTCCTCTAGATGACCTGACTCTAAATCAAGCCGGAAATCTTGCAGTGACTTGAGTGCAAGCTGGATTTCATCTCACAAGATGAAGGGATGTCTGAAGCGCCTGGGGAGACACTAGAAAATGCCCTAGATCCCTGCCTTTTCTAGACAGGCGGCCTCCCAACAATTGGACAGCTCGAGAGGAACACGGAGTTCAATGATTCCAAAGGAGACGTTGCCTGACTCCTCTGGAAAATGGACAGGAATCCCATGATCCCAGTGGCAACAGGTAAGGGACAATTGGTATGCCGCCTCACCTGGAAAGGTTTACCTATGGCCCTTTCAAGCCGCGAGGAGACTCCCGCGGAGTCCCTCGCAACTAGACAGGAGTCCTATGTCGCTGAACACACCCGTGTTTGGAAGGGCCATCGCCGTCGTAACTCGAGAATATACCCCAGGTTCCCGCCGCAACTCGAGAAAAACCATGCAACTTCCCCCTCGCCCCGAGATGAGGCCCGATTCCCCTGCACAGCATGGAGAGCAATTTCGTGCTCCCCATCAAACCGAAAGGAGCCTTGATTCCCTTGATGGCACTCCAGAAAAACCCGAGGAACACTCTTTCAAATATAGAGGGACCCTAAAGTCAATTCACCATCCAGAAACAGCTCCTTGTATTCCGAATCATCTCGATCTGAGAGCTGATTTCCTGGATTCAAATCAAGAGGAATGCAATCTGTCCACAAGCACCACAAGAGGAGGCTACTCGCAGCTGTACGTCTGGGAGAGGGACGCTGAATTAGCGGCCTCCACTGGAATCGACCCCGAGATGCCCTGACTCTAAATAAAGTCGGAATTCTTTCAGTGACTTGAGTGCAAGCTGGATTTCATCTCACAAGATAAAGGGATGTCTGAAGTCCCTGGGGAGACACTAGAGAAAGCCCTAGATCCCTGCCTTTTCTAGCGAGGCGGCGTCCCATCAATTGGACAGCTCGAGAGGGACACAGAGTTCAACGATTCCATAGGAGACGAAGCCTGACTACTCTGGAAAATGGACAGGAATCCCAGGATCCCAGTGGCAAAGGAAAGGGACAATGGGTCTGCCGCCTCACCTCGAGAGGTTTTCCTATGGCCCTTTCATGCCGCGAGGAGACTCCCGAGGGGTCCCTCGCAACTAGACAGGAGTCCTGACGTCGCTGAACACACCCGTGTTTGGAAGGGCCATCCCCGTCATAGCTCGAGAATATACTCCAGGTTCCCGCCGCAACTCGAGAAAAATCATGAGACTCCCCACTCGCCGCGAGATGAGGCCCGATTCCCCTGCACAGCATGCGCAGCAATTGCGTGCTCCCCATCAAATCGGAAAGGAGCCTTGATTTCCTTGATGGCACTCCAGAGATTCCCCAGGAATCCTGTCTCACGTCTAGAGGGATCCTAAAGTCACTTCACCAACCAGAAACAGCTCCGTGTATTCCGAATCATCTCGAGGTGAGAGCGAATATCCTGGGTTCAAATCAAGAGGAAAGCCAACGCTCCACAAGAAACACAAGAGGAGGCTTCTCGCAGTATACGTCTGGGAGAGGGACGTTGAATTTATGGCCCCCACTGGAATAGACCCCGAGATGCCCTGACTCTAAATCAGGCAGGAATTCCTGCAGTGACTTGAGTGAAAGCTGGATTTCATCTCACAAGATGAAGGGATGACTGAAGCCCCTATGGAGACACGAGAGAAAGGCCTAGCTCCCTGCCCTTTCTCGACAGGAGGCCTCTCATCCATTGGAAAGCTCGAGAGGAACACGGAGCTCAATGATTCCACAGGAGACGATGCCTGACTCCTCTGGAAAATGGACAGGAATACGAGGATCCCAGTGGCAACAGGAAAGTGACAATTGGTCTGCCGCCTCACCTCGAGAGGTTTTCCTATGGACCTTTCAACCGCGAGGAGACTCCCGAGGCGTCCCTCGCAACTGGACAGGAGTCCTGACGTCGATGAACACACCCGTGTTTGGAAGGGCCGTCCCCGTCGTAACTTGAGAATATACCCCAGGTTCCCGCCGCAACTCGCGAAAAACCAAGATACTCCCCCCTCGCCGCAAGATGATGCTCGATTCCCCTGCACTGCGTGCAGAGCAATCCCGTGCTCCCCATCAAACCCGAAATATGCCTTGATTTCCTTGATGGCAACCCAGAGAAACTCCAGGAACTCTGTCTCAAGTCTAGATGGATACTGAGATCACTGCAAGAACCAGAAAGAGCTCCGTGTACCCCCAATCATCTCGAGCTGAGAGATGATTTCCTGGCTTCAAAACAAGAGGAATGCCAAGTGTCCACAAACTCCACAAGAGGAGGCATCTCGCAGCCGTACGTCTGGGAGAGGGACGTTTAATATGCAGTCTCCACTGGAATCGACACCGAGATGCTCTTACTAAAAATCAGACCGGAATTTTTGCGGTGACCTGAGTGCAAGCTGGATTTCATCTCACAAGATGAAGGGATGTCTGAAGCCCCTGGGGAGACACGAGAGAAAGCCCTAGCTTGCTGCCCATTCTCAACAGGCGGCCTCCCATCCATTGGATAGCTCGAAAGGAACACGGAGTTCAATGATTCCAAAGGAGATGATGTCTGACTCCACTGGAAAATGGACAGGAATTCCAGGATCCCAGTGGCAACAGGAAAGGCAAATTGGGTCTGCCACCTCACCTCGAGAGGATTTCCTATGGCTCTTTCAATCCGCGAGGATACTACCAAGGGATCCCTCGAAACTAGACAGGAGTCCTGACGTCACTGAACACACACCCGCGTTTGGAAGGGCCATCCCCGTCGTAACTCGATAATATAACCCAGGTGCCCGCCGCAACTCGAGAAAAACCATGAGACTGCCCCCTCGCCGCGAGATGAAGCCCGATTCCCCTGCACAGCATGCAGACCAATTGCGTGCTCCCCATCAAACCCGAAAGGAGCCTTGATATACTTGACGGCACTTCAGAGAAACCCCAGGAACACTGTCTCAAGTCTAGAGGGATCCTAAAGTAACTTCACCAACCAGAAACAGCTCCGTGTATTCCAAATCATCTCGAGGTGAGAGCTGATTTCCTGGCTTCAAATCAAGAGGAAAGCCAAGTATCTACAAGCACCACAAGAGGAGGCTTCTCGCAGCTGTACGTCTGGTTGAGGGAGGTTGAATTTGCGGTCTCCAGTGGAATCGACCCCGAGATGCCCTGACTCGAAATCAGGCCAGAATTCCTGCAGTGACTTGAGTGAAAGGTGGATTTCATCTCACAAGATGAAGGGGTGTCTGAAGACCCTGGGGAGACACTAGAGAAAGCCCTAGCTGCCTGACCTTTCTCGACAGGCGGCATACCATCCATTGGACAGCTCAAGAAGAACACGGAGTTCAATGATTCCAAAGGAGATGATGCCTGACTCCTGTGGAAAATGGACAGGAATACCAGGATCCCAGTGGCAACAGGAACGTGACCCTGGGTCTGCCGCCTCACCTCGAGAGGTGTTCCAATGGCCCTTTCAAGTCACGAGGAGACTCCCGAGGAGTCCCTCGCAACTATACAGGAGTCCTCACGTCGCTGAACACACCCGTGTTTGGAAGGGCCATCCCCGTCGTAACTCGAGAATATACCCCAGGTTCCCACCACAACTCGAAAAAAACCATGAGACTCCCCCGTTGCCACGAGATGAACCCCGATTCCCCTGCACTGCGTGCATAGCAATTCCATGCTCCCCATCAAACCCGAAAGGAGCCTTGATTTCCTTGATGGAACTCCAGAGAAACTCCAGGAAACCTGTCTCAAGTCTAGAGGGATCCGGACGTCACTGCAGGAGCCAGAAAGAGCTCCATGTACCCCCAATCATCTCGAGCTGAGAGCTGATTTCCTGGCTTCAAATCAAGAGGAATGCCAACTGTCCACAAGCACCACAAGAGGAGGCTTCTCTCAACTGTACGTCGAGGAGAGGGATATTGATTTTGCGGTCTCTAGTGGAATAGACCCAGAGATTCCCTGACCCGAAATCAGGCCGGAATTCCTGCAGTGACCTCAGAGCAACCTGGATTTCATCTTCAAGATGAAGGGATGTCTGAAGCCCCTGGGGAGACACGAGAGAAAGGCCTAGCTTGCTGCCCCTTCTCCACAGGCGTCCTTACATACATTGGACAGTTCGAGAGGAACACGGTGTTCAGAGATTCCAAATCACATGGAAATGACGTGGGAATCACGTGTCATTCACGTGGGAATCACGTGGGAATCACGTGTGAATCACGTGAGAATCACTTGGGAATCACGTGGGAATCACGTATCATACACGAAGTAATCACGTGGGAATTACGTGGGAATCACGTGAGAATCACGTGTCAATCACGTGGGAATCACGTGGGAGTCACGTGTCAATCACGTGGGAGTCACGTGGGAATCACGTGGGAGTCACGTGGGAATCACGTGTCAATCACGTGGGAATCACGTGGGAATCACGTGTCAATCACGTGGGAATCAAGTGGGAATCACGTGTCAATCACGTGGGAATCACGTGGGAATCACGTGTCAATCACGTGGGACTCTCGTGGGAATCACGTGTCAATCACGTGGGAGTCACGTGTCCATCACGTGGAAATCACCTGGGAATCACGTGGGAAACATGTTGGAATCACGTGGGAATCACGTGGGAATCACCTGGGAATCACGTGGGAATCACGTGTCAATCACGTGGGAATCATGTGTCAATCACGAGGGAATCACGTGGGAATCACGTGTCAATCAAGTGGCAATCACGAGGGAATCTCGTGGGAATCCCGTGTCAATCACGTGGGAGTCACGTGCGAAACACGTGGGAATCACATGTCAATCACGTGGGAATCACGTGGGATTCATGTGGGAATCACGTGTCAATCAAGTGGGAATCACGTGTCAATCACGTGGAGCTCACATGGGAATCACGTGGGAATCACGTGTCAATCACGTGGGAATCACGAGGGAATCACGTGTCAATCACGTGGGAATCACGTGCGAATCACATGGGAATCATGTGTCAATCACGTGGGAATCACGTGTCAATGACATGGGAATCACGTGGGAATCACGTGGGAATCACGTGTCAATCTCGTGGGAATCACGTGTCAATCACGTGGGAATCACGTGGGAATCATGTGTCAATTACGCGTCAGTCACGTGGGAAACACGTGGAAATCACGTGGGAATCACGTGTAAATCACGTGGGAATCACGTGCGAATCACGTGGGAATCACGTCTCAATCACGTGGGAATCAGGAGGGAATCACGTGGAAATCACGTGGGAATCAGTTGTCAATCACGTGGGAATCACGTGGGAATCACGTGGGAATCACGTGGGAAACATGGGGGAATCACGTGGGAATCATGTGTCAATCACGTGGGAATCAGGAGGAAATCACGTGGGAATCACCTAGGAATCACGTGTCAATCACGTGGGAATCACGTGGGAATTACGTGTCAATCACGTGGAAATCACCTGGGAATCACATGTCATTCATGTGGGAATCACGTGGGAATCACGTGGGAATCACGTCTCAATCACGATTGAATCACGTGGGAATCACGTGGGATTCACGTGGGAATCACGTGGGAATCAAGTGGGAATCACGTGTCAATCACGTGGGAATCACGTGAGAATCACATGTCAATCACGTGGGACTCACGTGGGAATCACGTGTCAATCTCAGGAGTCCTGACGTCACTGAACACACCAGTGTTTGGAAGGGCCATCCCCGCCGTAACTCGAGAATATACCCCAGGTTCCTGCCGCAACTCGAGAAAAACCATGAGACTCTCCCCTCGCAGCGAGATGAAGCCCCATACCCCTGCACTGCGTGCAGAGCAATTCCGTGCTCCCCGTCAAACCAGAAAGGAGCCTTGATTTCCTTGATGGCACTCCAGAGAAACCCCAGGAAAACTGTCTCAAGTCTAGAGGGATCCTAAAGTCACTTCACCAACCAGAAACAGCTCCGTGTATTCCGAATCATCTCGAGCTGAGAGCTGATTTCCTGGCTTCAAATCAAGAGGAATGCCAACTGTCCACAAGCACCACAAGAGGAGGTTTCTCGCAGCTGTACGTCTAGTTGAGGGACGTTGAATTTGCGGCCTCCAGTGGAATCAACCCCGAGATGCCCTGACACGAAATCAGGCCGGAATTCCTGCAGTGACTTGAGTGCAAGCTGGATTTCATCTCACAAGATGAAGGGATGTCTGAAGCCCCTGGGGAGACACTAGAGAATGTCCTAACACCCTGCTCTTTCTCGACAGGCGGCCTCCCATCCATTGGACAGCTCGAGAGGAACACGGAGTTCAATGATTCCAAAGGAGACGATGCCTGACTCCTCTGGAAAATGGACAGGAATCCCAGGATCCCAGTGGCAACAGGAAAGGGACAATGGGTCTGCCGCCTCACCACGAGAGGTTTTCCTATGGCCCTTTCAAGCCGGGAGGAGACTCCCGAGGGGTCCCTCGCAACTAGACAGGAGTTCTGACGTCGCTGAACACACCCGTGTTTGGAAGGGCCATCCCCGTCGTAACTCGAGAATATACCCCAGGTTCCCGCCGCAACTCGAGAAAACCCATGAGACTCCCCCCTCCCTAACCCTAACCCTAACCCTAAACCTAACCCTAATCCCTAACCCTAACCCTAACCCTAACGCTAATCCTAAACCCTAACCCTAACCCTAAACCCTAAACCCTAACCCTAACCCGAACCCTAACCCTAAACCCGAACCCTAACCCTAACCCTAAACCCTAACCCTAACCCTAAACCCTAACTCCTAACCCTAACCCAACCCTAACCCGAACCCTAACCCGAAGCCTAACCCGAACCCTAACCTGGACCCGAACCCTAACCTGGCTCCAGCTGCTACTTCTGGGCCCCTCCTTACCGTGTGCCCCACAGCCCCCGTCACCGAGTCAGACCATTGGGTGCCGTCAGGGTGTGGGGACGAGAGCACAGTCCAAGCCCAGGGGGCCGCGCCAACCACAGCAGTGCTGCGGCTGGAGGTGTGCCCTCCACCTGCCGCCCCAGGCAGAGACTACCGTCCCCTTACAGACTGTCACCAAGTCAGTCCATGGACTCTGCTCGGGCCCTAGCTTGGTCAAGGCTCTCTGCCTCAACAAGGAAGGGTTCCTTTTTCCATTCGGGTTCAAGTAGGTGATTATGAAACCAAAGCTGAGGCCAACACGGCACAGACTTTGTTCAGAGGCCAAAATGGAGAAGTGGAAACAGAGCTCACAGCTCAACTTCTCACCCACCTGGAGAGACTGCTTTGATTATAAACAGTGAAGACAAAGGAAGGGGGAGTGAGGCTAATCCTGGGGAGGCAGGCCCGTTTAGGGGGAGGGCAGGGTTTTTCCGAGTTAGTGAGGTGCCATCTCCTTTTTACCTTTTTTTGGTTCTTCCTGTTGGGTCATGGCCAACGGTTGGTGTGTCACTTAATATAATAATCAAGTTAGCAGACAGCAGTGATGTGAAGTGAGATCTTAATTCCCTGCCCAAGAATGGAGCCAGGGAAGCCTGGATGAGAACCAGGAATCCTAGCCACCAGACCAGCAAGGGTGATTTTTTCCCAGATCTCTGCCCCCAGTGAAGAGTGTATAAAATTCATTATTAGAGACATAGCAACAAGTGGGCGAGCACATCGAGAAGTGGTTTGTTAAGATAGAAGCAAGGCAGAGAAAGGGCGAGGGTGTCCCCCACCACCCCCAGTGAGGGGCAGCGCAGTAAAGAGGTGGTTAAGTCGTTTATACAGGGCAGCTCTTCTGGGTATTTGTCATCCTTCAACCCAATTATCTGGTTTCTTTTCCCACACCTGACCTACCCTGGGACCCTCCCCTGGGTGCACACTCACCCCTCAGCCAAGATGGATCTCGAAGTGAAGGCTTCTGGGAGGAGCAAGACTCGTATGGCCTGACATTCTCTCTTCAGTTCTGAGCCACAAGAAGCCTTGGTCTGCGTGTGCAGTGCCTCCCGTGTCCCAGAAGAGTGGGGGGCAGAGCTCCCTGAATCCTGTACTTACACAAGCTTTCACCCTCTCTCTGTCTTGGTCCTTGCCGTGACTATTACCTTAAGGTGTCTACAAAGAGACAAACATTGGCTATTTACTCTCTGTTGTGACTTCCATTTCAAAGGGCAAACAGGAGGCTGACTGTAAATACCTAGACTGAAACCCATCTATCTCTTCTCTCAGAAATGCTAACAGTTGTAAGCATCCAGCCTGAAGCCCTCTTCTTCATGTCCCACGAAATGCAAACAGGAGGCCAGTTATAAATGTCTAACCTGATAATACACTAAAATCAACATACAATGAGACTCAGGATCTGCTGGACGTCAGATTCATCTAGGTCCTAGTGAGATAGAAAAGTATCAGGTAGTCAGTATAGAGTCAAAAGAAAAAAAGCCTCAGTTTCTTCTTCTAAAAACCTAACTCCAATCTCCACTTATTGTTCACATAAGCATTTCACTCCAGTGATCTATAACCACACAGTCTGTTCCACTTTCTTGACTTTCAAAGAGAGTGTCTTCATGCCCCCTTGACCTGAAGGCCATGAAACACCCAAACCCATGACAGGACAATCAGAAACTGATCAAGGTGAAAAACACCAGGTGGTCCATTAACTTTAGAACATACACCTGGTCCTTAGACAATGGTCTGAAGTCATGAGAAAAGGTCAGGGGATGGAGACTCAATATCATAACAAAATTCAACAACTGGGAGATCAAAAACAGCCATAAATATTGACAGGCTGACATGATTTTTAAACTGATTGGCCAGGGCCTGCATACATCAGGACCCTAGTTCAGTTCAGTTCAGTTCAGCCACTCTGTCATGTCTGACTCTTTGCGACCCCATGGACTGCAGCATGCCAGGCTTCCCTGTCTATCACCAACTCCTAGAGCTTGCTCAAACTCAGGTCCACTGAGTTGGCGATGCCATCCAACCTCTGTCGTCCCTTTCTCCTCCTGCCTTCAATCTTACCCAGAATCAGGGTCTTTTCCAGTGAATAATTTCTTCACATCAGATGGCCAAAGTATTGGAGCTTCAGCTTCAGCATCAGTCCTTCCAGTGAACACCCAGGACTGATCTCCTTTAGGATGAACTGGTTGGATCTCCTTGATGTCCAAGGGACTCTCAAGAGTCTTCTCCAACACCTGAGTTCAAAAGCATCAGTTCTTCGGTGCTCAGCTTTCTTTATGGTCCACCTCTCACATCCATACATGACTACTGGAAAAACCAGAGCCTTGACTAGACAGACCTTTGTGGGCAAAGTAATGTCTCTGCTTTTTAAAACGCTGTCTAGGTTTGTCATAGCTTTTCTTTTAAGGAGCAAGCGTCTTTTAATTTCATGGCTGCAGTTACCATCTGCAGCAATTTTGGAGCCCAAGAAAATAAAGTCTGTCACTGTTTCCATTGTTTCCCCATCCATTTGCCACGAAGTGATGGGACCAGATGCCATGATCTTATTTTTCTGAATGTTGAGTTTTAAGCCAACTTTTTCACTCTCCTCTTTCAGTTTCATCAAGAGGTTCTTTAGTTCCTCTTCACTTTCTGCTATAAGGGTGGTGTCATTTGCATATCTGAGGTTATTGATATTTATCTCAGAAATCTTGATTCCAGCTTGTGCTTCATCCAGCCCGGTATTTCGCATGATGTACTCTGCATATAAGTTAAATAAGCAGGTGACAACATACAGCCTTGACGTACTCCTTTCTCAATTTTGAACCAGTCCGTTGTTCCATGTCCGGTTCCAGCTGTTGCTTCTTGACCTGCATACAGATTTCTCAGGAGGCAGGTCAGGTGGTCTGGTATTCCCATCTCTTGAAGAATTGTCCACAGTTTGTTGTGATCCACACAGTCAAAGGCTTTGGCATAGTCAATAAAGCAGAAGTATATGTTTTCTGAAATTCTCTTGCTTTTTCTATGATCCAATGGATGTTGGCAATTTGATCTCTGATTCCTCTGCCTTCTCTAAATCCAGGTTGAACATCTGGAAGTTCTCGGTTCATGGACTGTTGAAGCCATGAGCATTACTTTTAAACATTACTTTGCTGGCATTACTTTACTTAGAGAAAGGCAAACTGGTCGAATGAGATACCAGTCTGAATGGCCATCTCAACAATCTCCAACCAGAAATGCTGGAGCCGGTATAGAGAGGAGGGAAACTTCTGCACTGTTCTTGGAATTTAAATTGTTACATCCACTAAGGAGAACAATCTTGAGGTTCTTTTACAAAACTAAAAGAAGTACCTTAGGACCAAGCAATCCCATGCCTGGGTATAGAACCAGAGAAAACCAAAACTTTAAAAGACACTGGTACCCATGTTATTACAGCATAGTAGTTACAAGGACAGATGAATGAATGAAGAAGATGAGGTACATAAACACAATGTAATATTACTCAGCAAAAAAAAAAAAAGGAGGAAATGTAGAGATGATCACACTAAGTGAAGTAGGAGAGACAGACAAGTATCATGTGATATTACTTCTAGATTGAATCTAAAAATGGATACAAATGAACTTCTCTACCAAAGAGAAACAGCCTCACAGACTTAGAAAAGAAACTAGGGGTTCCCAAAAAAGAAAGGTGTGGGGCAGGGGAAAATGAGCTGATTCAGACTAACATATGCATGTTACTATTTATAAAATAAGCCACAAGGACCCACTGTGTAATGCAATCCTACACAACACCCTATAATAACCTATATAAGAAAAGAACCCAAACAAGAAAATACATACATCTCTGCATAAGGGGATCAAGTTTCTATAGATCAGAAAGGAGGAAAAAAAAAAAAACCAACCACCCACAGCATTGTTCTATATCTATATAGAAAACTTCATCTTAAAAAAATTCAAACTTTTTTAAGGTAGAAAAAGAAAACACACAAGAAATGCTAACTCTATTCCTTTAGGCCATGGTGACCTGGGCTGGTATCACATCCCTGGAGCCAGAGCAGGCTTTGGTACCAAGGCTAGAGTGGAGCTGAGGGAGCTGGGAGGATGAGGCAGGCAATGTGTCCTCACGATGGACCTGGAGTGCTTCTTACTTTGAGACTGAGTCCCCAGTCTCTGGATCCAGGCGGGCCCTCTGGCAGAGAAACCAAGCCTACTGCATCCAAAGAACGGTGGAGCCTCTGGGCTGGAAGAGCTTTGAAAAGTTCCCTGGGATCCACGTGTCCTCTGGGCTGGGGATCCCCCCGCCAGCCCCCTTCCTTACGGTCGCCCCACCTACGGTGATGGCACCCTCCACAGAGTGGTGTTCCAGGAACTGGGATGTGCTTTGGGGAATAAAGAGGAAGGGGAAGAAAGAATGAGATGAGACACAGCCTTGAGCGTGTCGTCCGTCGCGCTGCCCTCCACAATCTGGCCACAGGATCTTCTTTAAGGCTCTGCCTGCAAGAGGAGCCAAAGTTGGGCATGAAGAAATGCTGCCTCCTAGTGGCCACTCTTTGTAACAACTTTAAAATCTCAATGAAAGTGAAAAAACTGGCTTAAAACTCAACATTCAGAAAATGAAGATCATGGCATCCGGTCCCATCACTTCATGGTAAATAGATGGGGAAACGATGGAAACAGTGACAGACTTAATTTTCTTGGGCTCCAAAATCACTGCGAACGGTGACCGCAGCCATGAAATTGAGACACTTGCTCTTTGGAAGAAAAGCTGTGACCAACCTAGACAGTATACTAAAAAGCAGAGACACTACTTTGCCCACAAAGGTCTGTCTAATCAAAGCTATGGTTTTTCCAGTAGTCATGTATGGATGTGAGAGTTGGACCATAAAGAAAGCTAAGCGCCAAAGAACTCATACTTTTGAACTCTGGTGTTGGAGAAGACTCTTGAGAGTCTCTTGGACAGCAAGGAAATCAACTCTGAATATTCATTGGAAGGGCTGAAGCTGAAGCTGAAACTCCAATACTTTGGCCACCTGATGCAAAGAACTGACTCATTGGAAAAGACCCTGATACTGGGAAAGATTGAGGGCAGGAGAAGAAGGGGACGACAGAGGGTGAGATGATGGACATGAGGTTGAGCAAGCTCTGGGAGTTGGTGATGGACAGGGAAGCCTGGCGTGCTGCAGTCCATGGAGTCACAAAGAGTTGGACATGACTGAGCGACTGAACAACAAGCCACGCAGTCAATGGTATTTTGTTACAGCAGCCTCAACAGTATCTGACACCCAAAAGAATTGAAAACTGCTCATATAAGCACCAATGAGTATATATGCACATGTATAAGCATGTTCATAGCAGCATTATATACAATAGCTAAAAGATGGACACCACAAATATCCATCAACGGATGAATGGACAAAAAGCCTTTGTTATATAATACAGTGGAACACTATTACACCATAAAAAGGAGTGAAAGAATAAGACAGATACAAAAGGTCACATCATGTTTTATTCCATTTATATAAAATATCCAGAATAGATAAAATCCATAGAGACAGAATGTAGACAGTATTTGCAAGGGGCTGAGGGGAGGGAGTATTGGAAACTACGTACTGAGGAAGGTGTTTTAATTCAGAGTGATGGAAATGTTTTAGAATTAGAAGTGATGGTTGGGCTCCAAAATCACTGCAGATGGTGATTGCAGCCACGAAATTAAAAGACACTTACTCCTTGGAAGGAAAGTAATGACCAACCTAGACAGCATATTAAAAAGCAGAGACATTACTTTGCCAACAAATGTCTGTTTAGTCAAGGCTATGGTTTTTCCAGTGGTCATGTATGGATGTGAGAGTTGGTCTGTGAAGAAAGCTGAGCACCGAAAAATTGATGCTTTTGAACTGTGGTGTTGGAGAAGACTCTTGAGAGTAACTTGGACTGCAAGGAGATCCGGCCAGTCCATCCTAAAGGAGATCAGTCCTGGGTGTTCATTGGAAGAACTGATGCTGAAACTGAAACTCCAATACTTTGGCCACCTCATGCAAAGAGCTGACTCATTGGAAAAGACCCTGATGCTGGGAGGGATTGGGGGCAGGAGGAGAAGGGGACGACAGAGGATGAGATGGCTGGGTGGCATCACTGACTCGATGACCTCGAGTTTGAATAAACTCTGGGAGTTGGTGATGGACAGGGAGGCCTGGTGTGCTGCGATTCATGGGGTCGCAGAGTCAGACACGACTGAGCAGCTGAACTGAACTGATGGCGGCCCAACAATGTAACTGTTCTAAATGGCACTGCCTTGTGTACTTTAACATGATAACTTTCTTATGTAAGTTTCACTTCAGTAACATATTAAAGAGGATTCAAGGGTGGTGTTCCTGTGTGTCATAATGAAATGACCTTTAAGAGGCAGGTGGATCTGAGCAATGTGGGGCTATTGACACCCCACCTGAACACTTTTCCCCTACCTGCTTTGAGTGTTGAACTCATAGCTGCCTTTTCCCCAGAGACCTGCCCTTGCTAAAACAGGAGCCACTTTGAGCTTGACACCACACGTCATCCCTTCTACCTGTTCCTCTTCACACACTGTGCTAACTGACACAAAAATCCCCCCAGTCTCAAAGTGGGACCAACCCTGCGGGACAGTCTGCCCTCAGAGTTCCCTCAGAAAGACGAAGGCTGAAGCTGGTCCCTAGCAGAGACAGAGAATTGACCCCAATAATTCATCTAACCAAGATTTGTTGTCTTCTCAGGCTTTGCTTCTATGAGAACTGACTCAAAATGGTTATGTAAGCCCAATACTCATGGTGAATCTTATGGTATTTCAATCATATCTCAACGAAGCCATTATTTTCTAAACACATTATTCATTTATAATAAAGGTTTTTTGTTGTTGTTCTTCTTGTTTTTAAAAGCCCATCTCACCAGGGTAACACATTCCTGAATTCAGGTTACATTTCTTAAGTTGAAATTGTAAGCATCAATAATTTAAAGAGTAAAAATGTTTGTTCTTGATTCCCAAACAAATATCCATTCTTTTAAAACCCTAAATTCCACTGAAATGATCTCTGTGTCAATAAACACAGTGAACCTGGTCACCCCTGCTTGACAAACACGGCCGTCTCCCCCCATCAATGCGGCTGTTGGTCCACTCATTCCTTTGTGACATTTTGCTTAAAAAAAAGAATCCATACCCACAAAGCAGGCACATTGACTCAATGTTTCTGTAATTCAATCTTTATTGTAAAAAAAAAATTTTAATGCAAACGATGTACAAGATGATCATAAAAGCATTCTAGTGAGCAACACGTCCTGGAGATAAATGGAAAAGGCAGCACAACAGTTCTCAGCAGCCCTCGCCACCCAAGGAGGTTCAGTGCCCACACTAGTCCTCAGAAAAATTAAGAAAAGCCTCCAATGTTGAAATGTGGATTTTAAAAGAAGCTTCCAAGTCAATTTCTTATCATGCATGCCTTGTGATGTGCCTGTATTGACCCTTGATGCTCACAATGATGTTTGTGTTACTGTGTGGCCAGACCGGTCACCTGCTTTCACTTGACGTTAACAGCAAACTTGGGCCTGTGATCTTAGCCTCACTGTTCATCAAAGTACTGGCCATATCCAGAAGAGCTCTAGAAAAACTTATGGAACAAACAGCTCTCTGCTCAAAATCATTCTTAAAATGACTTGTTTAGCTGGGAGTCTAAAGAGGAGAAAAGTCAGGAATTAGAAATCATCCTCTTGGTGGAAATGCAATGAATAGGCCCTGACATCAGCTCTTGAGGAGGAGGCAGGGGGAGACACCTAAATATCCTTGATGAGACACACAGAGAATATTCCGATTCTCTTCACTGTCCCATATGACCTGGAGGGTCCATCCCTCATTTGGCTTCAGGGTCTGGTATGAGCCTTACACCTGTTAGTGGCATGTATTGAAGGATCAGGTTTCCCGGGCCATCGAAGTCGGGGTTGGAGGGTGCAAATGGGACAGCTGGGTTTGTAGGTGTAGCAGGGGACGGCCTGGGAGAGTGCCTCCACTGAGGGTTGAAGGGCTGCCAAGGGAGGTGGGTCGTGGAGAGGCCTCCTGTGGTCAGGAGGGAGATGGGCTCTGGATGCGGCCAGGCTGCTCTTTGTCCGGTATCTCCTCCTCCTCCTCCTGCTTCAGGTCAATGTTCTGTGAACAAGGCGGCAGATGAGGCCTGGCCTTGCATGTGCCCAGCTGAGGCTCTGACACCTCTAGGGGCCGTGCCCACGAGAATGTGCTGCCTGCCAAGTCGGGTCTACTGGGTTAGCCCTGCACCCCTATGGAGAGAAGCCATTTTCTCAATGCCACCTACCAGATGCCACCTCGATGCCAGACCTACCTCAAGCTCCTGCAAAACCTCATCCATGAAGTCCCGGGAGTTCTGTTTGTAAGATACAGCTAATCGAATTGCATCATTGAAGAGCTGGGGTGGTGGGAAGGAAAACAAGGCTATGGGCACCAGTGGCTGGGACTCTGCCTGCCCTGCACCACTGGCCCATCATCATCACGTGTCCACACAATACTCCACCCTAAAATCATCACCTTTTCCCCCGTCCCCTGATTCCACGCTGGTCAATATGCCTTTTCTTCACCAAGCCCAAACCATCACCTCCCCTACCATCAACACTCACAATGACCCCTTCCTGTTCACCAGGGCCCCCAGCAATGCTGTCCTCACCAACAGCCCTGCAGCCAGCCCTTTTCTTCACCACTTCCCCGAAAACGTCAGGCCTTCCCCACCTCACTAGACCATCTCTGCAGTCTCCTATTACCTTCACAACGTTGGTACCATCAGCAGCTGAGACAAAGTACAGAGGCAAGGAGAACTTCCTGGCAAAATTGAAACTTTTCTGGGTCATCTTCATGTCTGCTGTAGAGAGAAGGTAGGACATTGGCCTGTCTACCAGGGAAAAAGGAGAGTTTTGAAGGGTAGGTCACTGGAGGTCCCTATTCCAGGAAGTGGGACAAGCAGGGACAATCAGCAGACACGTCATAGAAACAGCTCATTCAACTGGGATCTGTGTCTCAAGGAGGCAGGTTGGCTCACGTGGATATTACTGGAAGGGGAGTGATGGCAAGCAGCCAAGGGATCTATTTTGGGAGGAACAGATCACTGATGGTTTGATGGCCCAGGAAAGGAGGACGACACGTGTGATGGTGGGTTCCCCCATGATTTGCTGGCACCCAGATGTAGGGGTGGCCTCACCATCGATTTTATTGGCCACCACAACGCACGGAATCTCTGGCCTGAACTCCCGAAGCTCTGTATACCAGGTGCTGAGGTTCTTGTACGTGATTTTCCTCTGCACGTCAAATACCTGAATCAGCAGAGGAAAGAAGACCGCCCAAGTGCATCGACGTCTCTTCACACACCCCCACCCCCAAGGTGACACACATACAAGCAAGCACACACAGGCTTGGGAGCTCAGCCCACGAACCACTCTGAGCTGCGGCCCCTCTAACCACAAGCCTCACCCACACTTCTGAGCATCCCTCCAGAACCTTCAGCTTGTCACCTGGTTTACCTGTTTTAACCAGAGTATCATTTTACTTACTGTACCATTGATAAATCTGTGAACATTGAAAGTTTTTTGGTTTTTTCTTAGTCTAATTATTGCCTATCCATTTTTTAAAAACTCCTTTATAATAATCTTAAATGTTTGTAGAATACCCTTTCAGTTGTTTTACCCTTAATTATAAACTTTTAATTTTATATTTTAAACTTTTAAAAAGTATCTTTTATTATTTTGCAGCTTATCATTTTATGAACTGCTCATAATTTACACTGCTTACCTATTAAAATATCTGCAAGGAGCATGAACACTGACTAGCTCTAAGGACTAGCAGGCCAGAAGCCCTAAGATGCTTCAAGTGGCCACTACAAGCATCCTTCTAGCTCCTCAGAGGAACTCCCCAGAGGTCAGCTGCTTGCCGCTAAGCCATCTCCCAGAACAGACTCGCAGGTCCAAACTGCCCCAGCACAACAGTGGGTTGAGAGGGATGGCCATGTACCCTGCTGCAACGGCAAGTCTTACTTCAAGACAACGCAGCCCTTTGTGGGAGCAGCCGTGGCCAGGACAGGGGCTCCCCCTGCACAGCCGCGGGCTCCAGTCAGCAGCTGACCCGCCTGAGGCAGCAGCAGGTCTACTGAGAGGCTCTTGTGTGGTATTCCCCAGGCCCAACTTCAATAAATGACCATGTTTTATTGAATTCCCAAAAGAGACTTCTTCTAAAATATGCTTGTAGTGAAACCTTTGGAATCTGCTTCACTCCTGCCATGATCACCATCAGACCTTTTACCCAGGTCTAGTTTCCTGAGCTTCCTTTCCTTGTTTTGAGCTGAGGAGGAGCTGGTTAGGCTGAGCAGCACAGCCTTCGCTGTTTCAAAGTGGCGGGCAGACCACCTCCCTCCGGGGCGATCAGGTCCCCACGTGGCCAAGGCCCCTACAGCAGGCTGGGGCTGGTGAGAGGCACGGGCAGACACAGGTACGCGGGCAGGCTGACAGACGCGCGTACAGGCTAGAGGCCATGCCCGCGGGCGCCAGCCCGCCCCGTCTGCCTCACCCTCACCCTTGCATTTCATTTCGTCCATGTACAGTTTGTTGCTGTTTAGTCACGAGATCATGTCTGACTCCTTTGTGATCCCATGGACTGTAGCCCAACAGGCACCTCTGTCTATGAGATTTCCCAAGCAAAAAGACTGGATCAGGTTGCCATTTCCTTCTCCAGGGAACCTTTCCGACCCAGGGCTCAAACCTGAACCTCTTACACTACCACTGGGCCGCCAGGGAAGCCCCCTGTATAGGTACTAGCAGTAAATTCTGGAAGGTTTGATGAGACTTGGTACCTTAAGCACAAGGGCAGGACAGGAGCACCTGAAAAAGGAGTCTGTGGCTCCACTAGGGAGGGGCAGTGTTTGGCTCTGAGACAGCTGACGGGCCCTGAACCTGCTCCTCCTGAAGGAATGGCAGCGCCACAAACCCCCTTCACCCTCACCCCAGATGAGACGCTGGCCCGGGCAGGCTCTCATGCAGAACCTCTGCAGTCTGAAGCCTGCCCTGATACTTCCCCCTGCACCCAGCCCTGGTCACGAGGGCTCAGGCCCCCATCCCTTCACCCCTCAGGCCAGACCTGTGCAGAGCCTCTGCCTCCCAGCTGGTTTCATACCATGATGCAGGCGTGGGCCTTGTGGTAGTAGGAGGCGTGCATGCTCTGGAACCGCTCCTGGCCTGCTGTATCCCAAAAGTCTGCAACATGAACACAGCTCTGACTGCCCGACGGGGGTGGAGAGACAGAGAGCCCGGACACTGAGCATCTCTGCAGCGCCGGGGAGGACGGCCGAGGGAGACGGGGGCCAGGAGGAAGGAGAACGCAGACAGGAGACCCCACAAGGGAGAGGTTCAGCGCCCAGCCTCCCCCACCCAATAAGATGCAGGACCCTCCGAGGTCAAAACCAGACCCAATTCCCATGAGTGCTGGGCACAGAGACAGATGCGTGGCCTGGCCAAGCGAAAGGCCGTAACCCCACTTAAAGCCAAACCTTTGTGGAAGACAACACTTGGACAACAGCTGTTGTTTTCCTGACTGAAGAGAACCGGAAGAGAGCCCTGCATGCTTCTTTCCACCTACCCTTGCTGCTCGGCTGTGGGTTGCACCTACCACCCTCATCTGAGCCTGACTCTCTCCCCAGGCCTTCTCCTCCCGCTCGAGCGCCGCTGCGGCTCGGCGCTGTGCTGCTCACCCACAAGGACGGTCTTGCCATCCACCACGGCCGTGTGCTTGTACAGGGTCAGGGCGTATGTGGACAGCTGCTGGGGCTGACTGCATTTGGGTTAAGGAAAACAATGAATAAAAAGAAGCTAAGAAAGGTGCTAGGGGGTGTTGCTGGTATGACGGAATGAAGCCTCTCTCTCCTTCTTCAGGAAGTTATTCAGATTTTAAATTGAATGAGTGTTGCAGACAGAGGACCAACCTCAACCTCAAACATCACAGGCACAATCTCCACGAAAAGTGAGGGGCAGGAGAGGCTGGGATTATGTCCTGGCCACCTGAGTACAAGGGAAAACGTGGAATGGACTTTTACAGAGCAGCTGTCCGAAGCAGCATCGCGTAGTTGGCAAATACCACTGTGGTTGCCCCAGCTCTTTCTGGATGGGGCTCTTGCAGACATAGAGCAAACCCAGCCACAAGAAGCAACATAACAGTTCCAGGGAAAACAAGCCTCCTTCTTAAGACAGCTAGCTGACAAACTGTTTATGAACTGCAGTTTGTCTGTGTATGAAACCCTAACAAAAAGCATGGGGAATACGACTTTCTGAAGTTGCAAGTTGTCAGAGTTGGGACAACACAGGTGGGTGAGTGCAAAAAACTGAGGAGACGGTGAAGAAAGATAGACTCTGCCATGGGAGGCTGAGGCCCAGGGCTCTGCTGACCCATAGTTCTCAATGGACTCACCTGGGAAGATTTTTACAAATCATCCCAGTTGTCTCATTCCAAACCTGCATAGCAACGACAATTCAGGAAAGGAGGGTGGGGCTGGCAGATCCTTCTTCAGAAAGTTGATGCACACCAGAGAATTTTTAAATTGTAGAGAGTTCAAGCTCTGAGGTTAGGGATGTTAAGTGACTTAGCCACTGCCAGAGCTACTAAGGAGGAGGTGAGGTGTCAGTCCAGGCATCGGACGAGGTACGGTTAGCCATTCCACTGCCTTCCTAATATAAGGCAAATCCAGATGTGAGTAACCTTCAGAATATACTGCAACATGCCATGTGGGTCAGCTGGTAAGAAACCAGCATGAATGAACCGTCTGCACGCGCTCAGCTGCCTCTCCCTGGACCCCTAGAGCAAAGCAGGGGCAGGGGAGCTGAGTTGGCATGAGAAAGGGCCACAAGGAGCATTTCAAACTTGAAGGATACAATCCATCCATGAGGAACCTCTCCATGAGTCTGCAGGGAGAACATGCAAGGTGGTCAGCCGCATCCCTCAGCACTCCTGCCTACTCCCCGCCCTGCTGAGCCACCCAGGGGTGGGACGCTCGGGAGCCAGCTGTGGCTAGTCCTCTAGTTCCTTCCTCAGCTACAAGCTTCCTTTCAAAGACAATGCCCAGGGACCACCCATCCACTCTCTTCATGACTCGGGGTAAGTTCTTGACACCCTTTGGCTGTAACACTGACCAGCACCCACAGGTGCTTTTCCTGTGAGCAGGGACACCAGTTTACTCCTTTTAGGGAATAAACTGTGGAAGTCTACTACAGGAACTACCACCCAGCAATAAAAAGGAACAAATTACTGATCTACCCAACAGTTTAAATGAATCATAAGGGTATTAGCTGAGTGAAAAAGGTCACAAGTTACATAACTCCTTTTACACAGTGTTGCCAAGATGACACCACTACAGACATGGAGTATGTTAGCGGAGGCAGGGCTGGGCTGGTGGACGATGAAGTGGGACAGGCGTGGCTACAAACGCGCAGCAGGACCTCGGCCCCCACTGTGCTGGGGTAGCTGTGCATCTCGACTCCAGTAATGCTACACAGATCTACACGTGATGAAGTGACACAGAATTATACACAGGCATTGAACAAATGCTGATTTCCTGCACTTGATCTTGTACTCTGGTTATTTAAGAGAGAACCAATGGGGACAGGAGGTGAGGGATACACAGGCCCTCTCTGTATTCTCTTTGCAACATCCTGTACATCTGTTATTTCAAAATGAAAAGTTAAAGAAAAAACAAACAAACAAACAAAAAAATCCCCTCACAGACTGGGAGAAGCCATGTGCAATGCCAATCACTGACAAATAATCAGTATACAGAAATCATGAACAGCTCTGATACATAAAAGAACAGACATACAACCTGGTTTTAAGAATATGAACAGGCAATTCAGATGCACAGCTAACAAACATGAAAAGATGTTCAATCTTATAATGATTTTATGCAAATTAAATAAAATGAAGTAGCACACTCATCCGTTAGAGTAACAAAATTGAAAAAGTCACGATAGTCACAAAGTTAGGGACTTTGTGAAGAAACAGAAATTCCTATACTGTGCTGTAGGAGTGAGAATCTAACATACTACTTCAGAGAGAGAACGGGTAACTCAAAATTTGAACTAATGCTAAAACTGGGCAGTTTCACCCCAGCTCTAATAGAATTTGTGCCCAAGATGATAGGCATAAAATATTCACTGCAGTACTGTATCTAATTTCATAAAAATGATAATTTTCATAACTGTTCTTCAACAGGACAGATAGTTTAGTACAAAAAAGTAAAAAAAAAAATTACTGAGTGCTTGCCATATGCTGGATGCTAGGCTAGGCACCAGGATATAACACTGAACAAAACAGATGAAAATTCCTGTCTTTGTGACGCTTATATTCTAGTGCGGAAGACAGACAGACAATAAACACACTCTTAAAACATGTATAGCCACATGTATGGTCAAAGGATTTAGAACAAGAGCATTACTGCAATTCAGTGGGGCAAAGGATTGTTTTTGAAGAAGGAAATGGCAACCCACTCCAGTATTCCTGTCTGGATGACTGCATGGACAGAGGAGCCTGGTGAGCTACAGTCCATGGCGGTGCAGAGTCGGACATGACTGAGCAACTGAGGACTGAGCAGCCGAGCAACGCGAAGGACTGCTTTGTCAAGGCACGGTGTGGAGACAGCGGAATACCTGTGTACGGAAAGAATGGACCTTGAGGGCATTACACAAAGTGGTGGGGTAGGAAGTTCAAGGGGTCACTCCCTCAACTGGTAACTGGGGAAAATGATCAGAATCAACCATTTCAGAGCTCTGGAACCTGACTGGACTCAACAACCAGGAGAGTGCTAGATGAAAGGAGAGTGTTGGCATTGTGCAGCGGAACAACACACACAAACCAGCAGCAGCGACACAGACCACAGGCCCACCGAGGCCATACAGTGAGCGGCGCTCCCCGTGTCTGGCTGGCAGTGGAGACACCGTCCTCAGAAGGTTTGTCTTGCAAGTTGTGATCAGCTGGTAGATCCCCAAGGAGCCAGATCTGAGCTCTCTCAGGCTTCAGAGGCTTCCCCCACAACTACTGGAAATTTAACAGGATAGGACTATCCCTTTTTTTCTTTCCCATTTTGGAGCCAAATATTTAAAGAAATTTTTATCAGGTCACTGTCTGACCACAGATAATGGAATAGAAAGATCAATGACCACACACAAGAAGGAATAAACACTTTGTAAAAAGTATGGAAAAGTTACAAGTAGACACTCCAGCCCTAAACAGGCAGAAATCAGCCATACCCAAGGAATGGGAATATCTGAGTTCCAAAGTCACCACTGCAGAAGGAAATGGCAACCCACTCCAATATTCTTGCCTGGAGAATCCCATAGAGAGAAGAGCCTGGAGGGCTACAGTCCACGGGATTTGCAAAGAGTTGGACACGACTGACTGACTGACACACACAAAGTCACCGCAGTAAAATACTCAGAACGTCTAACTCTAAACCAGAAAATCGCAAAGCACACAAAGAAAACAGGAAGGTACAGCCTACTCACATGATAAAAAAGAACTCGACAGAAGTAATGCCTGAAGAAATCCAGATACTTGATTAGTCAAAGATGTTAGATCAATTATCTTAAATGTGCTCAAAAAGCTAAGGGAAACCAAGGAAAAAGAACTAAAGGAAATTAGAAAGCAACACATAAACAGAATGAGAGCATTAATAAAGAGACAGGAAATATGAAAAGAAACAGATATTCTGGAGCTGAAAAGTACAATAATTTAGGTGAAAAACTCACTAGAGGGTTTCAACACCACTTGAGGAGGCAAAAAACAGTTTATCTTCAGCAAACTTGAAATTAAGGCAACCGAAATCATCCAGTCTAGGAAGCAGAAAGAAAAGCAAGTGAAAATAACCAGTGCCTAAGGATCCACGAGACAGCATTAATCATCCTGACACAGGCATCATAGATAGAAGACAGGAGGGGGCAGAGAGGTTATTTGAAGTAATAAAGGCTAAAAACTTCCCAAACCTGATGCAGGACATGAATATACACACCTGGGAAGCTGAACAAACCCCAGGCAGGATAAACTCACACTGTTCCACATTACAGGCAAATTGTAGGAACTGAAAAACAAAATCCTCAATAAAATAAACAGCCGATTTCTCACCAGATGACACTGAGATCAGAAGGCAGTGGAAATATATTTGAAGCTGAGTGGAAAAAAACTGTCAACAAAGAATTCTATGCACAGCAAACTATCCTTCCAGAATGAAGGCAAAATTGGGACAACTTCCAGATAAACATAAGCTGATGTGGCTCATAAGCAGATCTGTCCTAGAAGAAACAGTGCAATGAGTCCTCCAGGTTGAAATGAAAGGGCTAAACAGTAATTTGAAGCCATATAAAGAAGTAAAGGTCTTCAGTAAAGGTAGTTACATAGGAAAATATAAAACCAGTACTCTCATACTTTCAGTTTACAACTCCTCTTTTTTCTCCTATGTGATTCAAAAGACATAAAATTATAGCTATAAATCTATGTTAATGAACAATTAATGTATAAAGATGCAATATGTGACAAAATAATATAAAGGGAAGGGACAGAGTGTTTGTATACTATCATAATTAAATTGACATTCAAATACACTGCTATAAATTTTAGATATTAATTGTAATCTTCAAGGTAACTATTAATAAAAAATTTAAAAAATTATACATGAAAGGAAGAGACTCAAAACAGTATACTACCAAAAATCAACTTGAAAAAAAATGTAATGGAGCAACTGAGAAATAAAACAGGAGACATATAAAACAAATAGTTAAACGGCAGAAGTAAATCCTTCTTTATCAGTAGTCACTTTAATTACTGCTGCTGTAACTGGGAATGGATAGAACTCTCCAATTAAACGTGAGAGACTGGCGGAGCACATTTAAAAGGTGTGTGCCGAGCATGTGCTGGCTCTAAGACGCTTACTTTAGATACAAGATCAAAAAGGGGCTGAAAAACAAAGGATGATAAAAGATATTCCATGCAAACAGTATTCAAGAGAGAACTAGGACGGCTATACTATAGCCAGAGAAAACAAACTTTTAAGTGACAAATGTTACAAGAGATGAAGGACATTATATATCAATGAAAAGTTCAATCTGTCAAGAAAATAGAAAAGTTAAAACATATATGTAAAAACAAAAGAGTTGTTCCAAAATATACGAAGTTGTTCGAAAATATATGAAGTCAACATTGACACAACTAAAGGAAAAAATAAACAGTTGCACAGTAATACATGAAGACTTCAACATCCCACTTTCAGTAATGAATAGAACAATGAAACAGAGGACTTGAACTACACTGTAAACCAAATAGACCTAACAAACATATACAGAATACTCTATCTAACAACAGTAGAATACATATTCTTCTCAAGTGAACTCAGCTTAGGCTACAAAAAAGTCATTAAAATTTAAAAGACTGAGATTATACAAAGTATCTTCACAAATAAAATGGAATGCAACTAGAATAACAGAAGGAAAACCAAAAAATTCACAAAACAGTGCAAATTAAATAAACAACGTAACTGTACATTTTCAGGTAGTAGATATGAAAGACCAAACTAAACTCAAAGGTAGCAGAAGGAAAGAAACAATACAGATTAGAGTGGAGATTCGCAGAATATGGAATAGAAAGACAACAGAGAGTTCATCAGTGTAACCAGAAATTAGTTCTTTGAAGAGATCAACAACGTCAACAAACCTTTAGCTAGACTAAGAAAAGAGAGAGGACACAAATGATCAAAATCAGAGCTGAAAGCTGGGAGAGTAACATCAGTCTTATAGAAACAAAACAATTACCAGTGAACACCATGAACTACTGCACTCCAATGAGCTGGATAACCTAGAGGAAGTGCACAAGGTCCTAGAAACACATGAACTACCAGATTCAAAATGAAATAGAAAATCTGGGTAGACCTATACCAAGTAAGGAGATTACATCAGCATTGAAACACTCCCTGTAACTAAAGGTCCGGGACTGAATTACTTCCCTAGTGAATTCTACCAACCATTTCATAAACAAACACCAGTTCTTCTCAAACCTTTCCCAAAAACTGAGGGGGGAACACTTTATAATTTTTTCTATTATTTCTACCACAGGCCAGTGGTACCCTGATTCCAAGACCAGATGACACTATCAGAAAAGAAAACTACAGGCCAATTATTCCTCATGTAAAAATCCCCCCAAAATCCACTAGCAGACTTCCCTGGTGGTTCAGTGGTTCAGAATCCACCTGCCAATGCAGAGAACACAGGTTTGATCCCTGGTCCGAGAAGATTCCACATGCTGTGGGACAACTAAGCCCGTGCACCACAATGAGCCTGCATTCTAGACCCCATGCTATGTAACAAGAGAAGCCGCCGCAAGCAGAAGCCCGTATACCTCAACTAGAGAGCAGCCCCTGCTCACTGCACTAGAGAAAGCCCATGCACAGCAACCGAGACCCAGAAGAGCGCAAAAAAAAAAAAACCCACTAGCAAACCAAATCATATTCAAGGGACTATACATCATCACCAAGGGAGATTTATTCTCAGAATATAAAGGTGGTACAACTTAAGAAAATTAATCAAACATATATAAATAGAATGAAGGAAAAATTCGACATATTCATCTCAATAAATGCAAACAAAGCAACTGACAAAAACCAAACACCATATCATGACAAAAACACTCTATAAGAAGAAAAGGCAATCACCTCTATGATAAAGGCCACATATGAAAATCCCAATGCTGTAAAGAACAATATCGCCTAAGAACCTGGAATGTCAGGTCCATGAATCAAGGTAAATTGGAAGTGGTCAAACAGGAGATGGCAAGAGTGAACAATGACATTAGGAATCAGTGGATTAAAATGGACTGGAATGGGCGAATTTAATTCAGATGACCATTATATCTACTACTGTGTGCAAAATCCCTGAGAAGAAATGGCATAGCCCTCATAGTCAACAAAAGAGTCCAAAATGCAGCACTTGACTGCAATCTCAAAACCGACAGAAAGATCTCTGTTCGTTTCCAAGGCAAACCATTATCACAGTAATCCAAGTCTATGCCCCAACCACTAATGCCGAAAAAGCTGAAGTTGAATGGCTCTGTGAAGACCTACAAGTCCTTCTAGAACTAACACCAAAAAAAGAAGTCCTTTTCATCATAGGGAATTGGAATGCAAAAGTAGGAAGTCAAGAGACACCTGCAGTAACAGGCAAGTTTGACCTTGGAGTATAAAATGAAGCAGGGCAAAGGCTAACAGAGTTTTGCCAAGAAAACGCACTGGTCATAGCAAACACCCTCTTCCAAAAACACAAGAGAAGACTCTACACATGGACATCACCAGATGGTCAATATCGAAATCAGATTGATTATATTCTTTGCAGCCAAATATGGAGCTCTATACAGTAGCTGACTGTGGCTCAGATCATGACCTCCTTATTGTCAAATTTAGACTCAAATTGAAGAAAGTAAGGAAAACCACTAGACCATTCAGGTATGACCTAAATGAAATCCCTTACAATTATACAGCATAAGTGACAAATAGATTCAAGGGATTAGATCTGACAGACAGAGTGCCTGAAGAACTATGGACAGGGGTTAGTGACATTGTACAGAAGACAGTGATCAAGACCATCCCCAAAGAAAAGAAATGCAAAAAGGCAAATGGTTGTCTGACAAAGCCTTACAAATAGCTGAGAAAAGAAGAGAAACTAAAGGCCAAGGGAGAAAAGGAAAGATATGCCCATTTGAATAGAGAGTTCCAAAGAACAGCAAGGAGAAATAAGAAAGCCTTCCTCAGTGATCAATGCAAAGAAATAGAGGAAACCAAGACAATGGGAAAAACTAGAGATCGCTTCAGGAAAATTAGAGATACCAAGGGAACACTTCATGCAAAGATGGAACAATAAAGTACAGAATTGGTATGGACCTAACAGAAGATATTAAGAAGGGGTGGCAAGAACACACAGAAAAACTACACAAAAAAGATCTTCATGACCCAGATAACCATGATGGTGTGATCACTCACCTAGAGCCAGACATCCTGGAATGTAAAGTCAAGTGGGCCTTAGGAAGCATCACTACGAACAAAGCTAGTGGAGGTGATGGAATTCCTGTTGAGGTATTTCAAATCCTAAAAGATGATGCCATGAAAGTGATGCGCTCGATATGCCAACAAATTTGGAAAACTCAGCAGTGACCACAGGACTGGAAAAGGTCAGTTCTCATTTCAATCCCAAAGAAAGGCAATGCCAAAGAATGTTCACACTACTGAACAATTGCATTCATCTCATATGCTAGCAAAGTAATGGTCAAAATTCTCCAAGCCAGCCTTCAAAAGTATGTGAACCATGAACTTCCAGATGTTCAAGTTGGATTTAGAAAAGGCAGAGGAACCAGAGAGCAAATTGCCAGCATCCGTTGGGTCACTGAAAAAGCAAGAGAGTTCCAGAAAAATATCTACTTCTGCTTTATTGACTATGCCAAAGCTGTTGACTGTGTGGATCACAACAAACTGTGGAAAATTCTTAAGAGATAAGAATACCAGACCACCTCACCTGTCTCCTGAGAAATCTGTATGCAGGTCAAATAGCAACAGTTAGAACCAGACATGGAACAATGGACTGGTTCCAAATTGAAAAAGGAGTACGTCAAGGCTGTATATTGTCACCGTGATTATCTAACTTCTATGCAGAGTACATCATGCGAAATGCTGGGCTGGATGAAGCACAAGCTGGAACCAAGACTGCTTGAAGAAATATCAAATAACCTCAGATCCACAGATGACACACCCTTATGGCAGAAAGCGAAGAACTAAAGAGCCTCTTGATGAAAATGAAAGAAAAGAGTGAAAATGTTGGCTTAAAGCTCAACATTCAAAAAACTAAGATCATGGCATTTGGTCCTATCACTTCATGGCAAATAGATGGGGAAACAAAGAGAGACTTTATTTTCTTAGGCTCCAAAACCACTGCAGATGGTGACTGCAGCCATGACATTAAAAGATGCTTGCTCCTTGGAAGAAAGGCTATGACAAACCTAGACAGCATGTTAAAAACCAGAGAAACATTACTTTGCTGACAAAGGTCCATCTGGTCAAAGCTAGTTGGACCATAAAGAAAGCTGAACGCCGAAGAACTGGTGCTTTTGAACTATGGTGTTGGAGAAGACTCTTGAGAGTCCCTTGGACTGCAAGAAGATCAAACCAGTCCATCCTAAAGGAAATCAGTCCTGAATATTCATTAGAAGGACGGATGCTGAAGTTGAAACTCCAATACTTTGGCCACCTGATGCAAAGAACTGACTCACTGGAAAAGACCCTGATGCTGGGAAAGACTGAAGGCAGGAGGAGAAAGGGACAACAAAGGATGAGAAGGTTGGATGGCATCACCGACTCAATGGCCATGAGTCTGAGCAAGCTCCAGGAGTTAGCGATGGACAGGAAAGCCTGGCATGCTGCAGTCCGTGGGAGTCGCAAAAAGTCGGACATGACTGAGTGATTGAACTGAACTGAACTGATGAAAACCCCAGAGTTAGCACCATACTCAGTTGTGAAAGACTAAAAGCTTCCCCTCAAGGTGAGAAATAAGAGGATGTCTGCTTTTGCCACTTCTATTCAACACAGCACTGAGAGTTCCAGCCAGAGCCCTGTGATGAGAAAATCATTAGTTTGAGTTCCTTCCTAGGCATTTTACAGTGACAGCCCTGCTCCCACCTAAAGTCTGGGCACTGAGACGAAGGCTTAAGTTTAGGACTCCTGCTACAAGTTCCTGCTTTGCTTTTCCCAGGGCATCTTTTAAA
The DNA here is from genome assembly GCF_963930625.1 of Muntiacus reevesi. Classification (NCBI taxonomy): domain Eukaryota; kingdom Metazoa; phylum Chordata; class Mammalia; order Artiodactyla; family Cervidae; genus Muntiacus; species Muntiacus reevesi. Next base: position 63,414,059 of record NC_089249.1, on the reverse strand, counting down.
ATAAACAGAGTTGAGGTTGAGAAAAGTTAAGTTACCCCTGTGCCAACCAGCAAAGCCCCTAGGGAATTATTCACAGCTCCCTGATTCCAAGGATATGTTGATAAAAGTGGAGACGAAGGTGGAGCTGGGGCTCCTGGGATGTAACACTAAACAAGGTGTCTGGTCAGGGACGGAAGTAGACGCGTGCCCCACAGCCCCGGAAACTGGCAGACAGGCTCACACCCTGTGGGGACAGGTGGCTGCGCTGCAGAGCCTCCCTCAGCGTCTCAGGGGAGTCCCACCTGTGCACAGAGGCACTGCAGTTATGATCGAGCCAATCTTTATGCGGATTACAGTCAGGCATACTATCCACTCTTCTCAGTGAGTTCTTTCAAGAAAGTTTCCTCACCACCTTTCTTCAACGTGCTGCTGGTTGTGCTAGTCACTTTTCACACCTTCCTTTCCCCGTTCCCACTGTCTGCACCTTGAAATCTCAGCCCACACACCACACACAGGAAAACCCCAGCTTTCACCTCACCAGAACCGCTCCAGCAGTCTCTGCCAGGACTCACAGGTAAAGCTGACCTCTCTCAGTCCTAACTCAGCCCTCTCTGACCCTCCTCCCCAGACACACACAGCTGCTGATGGGAGGCTCCCTTGTTCCCCCACACCTGGGCTCCCTCACCACACCCACAGAAGCCATGCTCCTCTGTGCCTCTGGAGGGTTTTTCTAAGACCCCGGATCTGTTCTGGGCCTGGCTTTGCTCCCCTAATTCTGCAACATACTTGGACTTGCCCACAGCGCTGTCTCCCAGGCAGATGATTTTCACATTGTCATCAGCATCGTATTTCTCCTGGTCCAGCTCACAGGGTTTGGCTTTGTCCCTAGCCATTGGCTCCTGGCTATAGAAACGGCATCAGCTCAGGAGAGGGGGATCTTGTCACTGGAAAGATCAAGAAGAGGCTGTTGGTAAAGAGATGAGAAGTCCCTTCAACCAAATTCCCTTCCTCTTCTTGGACAGGGGAGACTGACCTGATGAGAGAGGAGCCCCAGGAAACACTGATATTCTATTCTATTCACTACTAACCTGGCTAGGACTTGCTGAACCATAGCGTTGTAATCCTGTCCCCAACAAGATCTTCTTAGAGTGGTTTACCCTGCGTCACCTCTCTACTACAGCTATGCTCAGGACCACAACTTCCACTCCCATCTGGACAGACTATTCTAAAACCATGTTGAAGTTTTACAAGTTTTATGTACAAACATTTACTCACTTGTAAAGCAGGGGCAAAAATCAGTGTTTATACCACATAATCAATTTGAGACATTGGGTGGGCCTGAATTCTCACCGCTGAATGATAGACCACACAACCAAAGATGTCTCTTCCCCATCCTCTACCTCATGCTTCTCACCTCCACCTCATTTTCCATCCTACTGAAATCAGTAGCTGTTTTTTCCTTTCCCAAACCTAGCATTCCCAGGCCCTCTTCTCTAGGGTAATTTCAACCTCTACTAGTTTCAAGGATCTCCTAAATGCTGATGATGCCAAATCTGCATCTCCACAGAGACCGCGCGCCCCATTGCCTACCAGGTTTTGACTAGCAAACTACTGCACACATGCAAAAATGACCTGTGAAACCTAAGCCCCGCCCACTCCAAACTCACTCTTCACATCCCTTGTCTGTACAAGACATCACCAGACCAATGCCAGCATCGAAGTATAACATAATCTTTAGATCTATTCCACTATCCTCACGCCATCACGCTCAAATACATTAATAACTTCACAAACATTACTGAGAATGTGCCACAGTCCACACTCTGAGCTCAACGATGCAACAATGCAGCAGCAGCGCCCGCACTTACTGAGCCTTAAATATGGGCAGATCTTGCACCGGGACACAAGACACGAAGGAAAACTCTGCTGTGGCAAGGGCTACGACAGAGAGGCACACAAGGGTGGAAAATACCAACAGGACCCCTGAGTTTCCCTGACCGCAATGCTATTGCTTCTGCTCAGGAAGGGCATCAGCCTTATTCACCGAGGCACCCTCAGCCTCAAGAGCAGTGACCGGGAAGTGGCAGATGCTTGATAAGCATAGTAAGGGGCTGCCCCTTCCACCTCCACCCTGCAGCTGGAGCCAAATCTATTCTCCAAGACCTTCAATGCTTGTCGATAGTCTCGCGACCCACTGGATAAGGTCTCTTTCACTCAAGTAGTTTTCGAGCACCTCAACCTCTTGGCCAGAATGGGCTGCCTTCGCCTCCCTCCTCCCACCGTTGCCAGAACCACTGTCCCGTTCTTTCCCCCCACCGTGCCCTCCGTCCAGCTGAGGGCCCGAGGACGGCCTTGAAGGGGCGCTTCCCAAAGGCGAGGCCGCCACTCGCGCGGCTTCGTCACCTCGGCTGTTCCCGAGCGAGGACTGGAGACTAGCGGCGCCGCAGGTCGGTCCGCCCACGGCCAGCCGCCCTCAGGGTCCCCAGCCGCCCTCGGAACCCGCCAGTCCCGGATTCCCTCCAGTGTCGGACCCCGACAGTCAGCCCAAGGCCCACCGCCCCTCCGTCGGCGTCCAGCTCTGCCGGCGTCCCCGCAGCTGCTACGCAACCGCTCAAGGACCTCAGGAGGGCTGCCCGGCCGAAGGCCTGAAGGACCCCGGGAGGCTGGCTCGTGCGATGCCGGGCCGGGGTACCGCCGGTGAACGAGCATCCGGATCAGGCCGGCCTGGGGTTTCCAACTGCCAGAGTCTGCGTGGGCTTCGCCTGGGGACTGAGCCAGGAGTCTGGAGTCTAGGGAAGTGGGCCTGAGGCGCGGGGCAGGGCCTGAGGCGCGGGGCGGGGCCTGCGGCGCGGGGCGGGACCTGCGGCGCGGGGCGGGGCCTGAGGCGCGGGGCGGGGCCTGCGGCGCGGGGCGGGGGCCGGCGGCGAGGGGCGGGGCCGGCGGCGAGGGGCGGGGCCTGGGTCGTGGGGCGGGGCCTGGGGCGCGGCGCGGCGCGGGGGCCAGTCGTTGGCCCCTGGTAGGCGGCTGAGGTTGACAACCGGAGTCTCCTGCATTGCAGGAGGACTGTTTACCACCTGAGTTATCAGGGAAGCACTGAACAACCCTAGAATCTCTATATCCGTATAGAGATGACATCTCATATACATAGAGGACTGATTACACAATGGATAATGCAAGAGACAATCTTATAAAATGGGCAAAATAAATGATACAGATCAAAATAATGATTAGTATAGCTAGTTGTCATCCGGTCGAAATAAACCATCAAGTCCACAGGAGAGCCAACTGGAGAATCCAAATTCTGGAGGGATCAGGTAGTTAGAAAAACGTTTCATCTTTGTTTTCGAAAATATACTGTAGCGATTTGTTGATACCTACTTAAGTATGTATCAGCCTATACATACTCATGTGCAGGGGTCTAGCCTATTTCAAGTCCAATCATTCCAAGCATAACCCTCCAATTTGCTGCAATTCTATCTAGTCATTTGTCTCAGTTTTATAGCAAAAGGACAGAAGCCCTAGTGCATTCATATAGACCAGTCAAAGATGCTAGGATGGCTCAGTCTAATGGGTTAAAAGTACCTATTTTGTCCAAATTTCACAAAATTGTATGCCAGTGTCCATTATTTGTTTTCATATCTTATTCAAGATTCCGTATTATGTTTAGTTGCACTGAGTAGCCTCAGCTGCATGCAACAAGTTCTGATAAATGCTTTTTTCATTTTTATTCTGTTACAAATATTTTCTAATTTTCCTTGTTATGGCATCTTAGATACACCCATCATTTAACAGTGGACATTTAATTTCCAAATACATGGGGTCATTTTGGTATTTATTTCTCATTTAACTTCTTTCTTCTCTACAGTCACTCTCTGTGTTTTTTCAGTCTTTTAACTTTATTGAGACTTTCAATGGCTGAGTCAAAGATCTCCCTTGGTAAATGTCACCTTGCACTTGAAAATATGTGGGTTGTTTTCAAATATTTTTTGACATTAATTGCACCATGATAGTAGAACAGACTTTATATGATTTCAATACCTTTAGACCATGAAATTTTTGTGCCCGACTTTATGTCCCTGTACGTTCCAGTGTCTCCTGGCTTATAGTCTTTGGGAACTTGAATAGAGTTTGTATCCTGCTGTTGTATGCATGCATGCTAAGTCGCTTCAGTCATGTCCAACTCTTTGCAACCCTATGGACTGTAGTCCGGCAGGCTCCTCTGCCCGTGGGATTCTCCAGGCAAGAATATCGGAGTGGGTTGCCATGCCCTCCTCCAAGGGATCTTCCTGACCCAGGGATCAAACTCCTGCATTGGTAGATGGACTCTTTACCACTAGCACCACCTGGGAAGCCTGAAAATTTATTTGTCTGGGTGCATCAGGTCTTAGATACAACATGTGGGATCTTTAGTTGCAGCATGCGAACTTTTAATTGCGGCATGTGGGATCTAGTTCCCTGACCAAGGATTGAACCCAGGCACCCTGCATTGAAAGCAAGGAGTCTTACCACTGGACCTACAAATCTTAATTATGTTGAATTGGCTCACAGTGCTTTTCAGGTCTATTGTATCCTTCTACTTTTCTGTCCATGCATTCTGTTAAATTTTGAGAGTTTGATATTGAAACTCCAACTAATTATCTACTTAAAAAATAATTTTAATATACTGTGGAATTGTGTGTAACTTTGTTCTGTATTTTCCAAGTCTCCTGTAAATGTGTTTCATAATTTAAAACGTTTAAAAACTACATTTACCAAAAAAAAAGCAATTGAAAAGTGTGCAGAAGAACTCAATAGACATTTTTCCAAGGACAAAACGCACATTTAAAAACTGCCATCAGGCATGTAAAAAGATGTTCAACATCACTAATGCGGGAAATGCAAATCACAACCAGAGTGAGAAATCACCTCACACAAATCAGAACGACTATCATCAAAAAGAACACAAATAACAAATGTTGGTGAGAATGTGGCGAAAAAGGAACTCTTATACACGTAGGTGGGAATGTAAAATTGATGCAGCCACTGTGGAAGACAGTATAGATCTAAAAAACCAAAAATAAACCATATGACCTAATGTTTTTTCTTTTATGAGCCTTCTCGGTGTGGCAGCACAGTCTATGCAAGGACATACATTCTTGGTTTTACCGTGAGAATGGTAGGTCTCATCTCAAATTAGTGACTTGCCTTTACAACTATACTTATATTTATTTTATTTCCATATAAGGCACTTTAAAAATGACCTTTCTAGTGGTATATTTTAGAAAATTTTGAAAGAGATTTTAATATAATACACTAAAATTTTTTATTTTTAAAGATAAAGTCTTTTTCATAATAGCTCATGCTGAATTTAACTTGACAGTTGAAGCATGATGTGGTAACTACATTATACTGTTTAATTCACAGATTTAGGAAGATGTTTGATTTAAAAAATATAACTTAGGTGAAAATAAAATTAAATATAACCAGCTGAGATTGCATAGTTATGAGCAGTAAAATACTAGGAAACAGTGACTGAAAATATAAAATTATCTCTCACTGGTGGTCATTCATTATTTTGCTTTCAGAAGCCTAGAAGAAATTGTCTTCATTTTTTCAGATCTAGTCTGGTAAATCTAGGCATTTCTTAGCTTACTCAGTGTAACCTTGAATTGCTGAAATAAGTGAATCTAAAGAGCCAAAGGAAATAAGTAAGTAAATAAATAAAGAGCCAAAGGTTTTTTCCTGTCTGAGACAGTCAAAGATGAACATATTGAGGATTTCCCCATAGAAGTCTACCTTGATAGACTATCAGGTATGCCTGAAATCAGTTTCCATGGGCATTTTATATTCTTGTAATATGAGTTCCAACCTATGCTCACCACTGTCTAATGGACATCTCCACTTCCAGCACTGGTCCAATACTGACAAATGTCAGTGGATACGTAAGAATGCTGCTTGTTCAGGAAGGTTAACTGTGGAGATGCCTAGCCACTTGGGGCTGCAACCAAAGTCCCACTCTACTTAACCATGACAGAAATACGGCAGGCACCTCAGAACACCGCCTGCTCAGTGCTGAGGCCCTGTCCCACATTCCAGACTAACCCGGGGACACATTATGTTGAGCTTGGCCACAAAACCAAGCCAGCAGTGCCAGTAACAAGCCGGTCTTGTACTTTTCTGCCCCTGCTTTTCTCCATTCCTGCATTCTTTTGGATTTAGCTGATTTTTTTTTTTTGTACTATAATTTTTTTCACTTTTTAAATGTTAAAATGTACATAACAAAATTAACCATTTTAACTCATTTCTAAGTGTGCAATTCAGTGACATTAAGAACATTCATATGTAACTTTCACCACTGTCAATTCCAGAATTTTTTGTGATCCCAAATAGAAACCCTAACCATTAAGCAATTGTTCCCCATTCTGCCCTCCCCTAAGCACTGGTAATGCTAGAAAAGTAATGCTCAAAATCCTTCAAGCTAGGCTTCAGCAGTATGCGAACAGGGAACTCCCAGATGTACAGGCTGGATTTAGAAAAGGCAGACGAATCAGAGATCAAATTGCCAATTTGATCAACTGGACCATAAAGAAAGCCAGAGTATATCAGAAAAACATCTGCTTCTGCTTCACTGACTACACTAAAGCCTTTGACTGTGTAGATCACAACAAACTGTGGAAAATTCTTAAAGAGATGAGAATACCAGACCATCTTACCTGCCTCCTAAGAAAGCTGTGTGCAGGTCAAGAAGCAACAGTTAGAACTGGACATGAAACAATACATTGGTTCCAAATTGGGAAAGCAGTATGTCAAGGCTGTATATCATCACCCTGCCTATTTAACTTCTAGGCAGAGTACATCATGCGAAATGTCAGGCTGGATGAAGCACAAACTGGAATCAAGATTGCCAGGAGAAATATCAATAACCTCAGATATGCAGATGACATTACTTTATGGCAGAAAGCAAAGAGGAATTAAAGAGCCTCTTGATGAAGGTGAAAGTGGACAGTGAAAAAGCTGACTTAAACCTCAGCATTCAAAAAGCAAAGATCATGGCATCTGATCCCACCACTTCAAGGCAAACAGATGGGGAAAAAATGGAAACAGTGAAAGACTTTATTTTCTTGGGCTCCAAAATCACAGCAGATGGTGACTGCAGCCATGAAAATAAAAGACTCTTGCTGCTGGGAAGAAAAGCTATGACAAACGTAGACAGTGTATTAAAAAGCAGAGACATTGCTTTGCCTACAAAGGTCCATGCAGTCAAAGCTATGGTTTCTCCAATAAGTTCAGTTCAGTCACTTAGTCGTGTCCAACTCTTTGCGACAACATGGACTGCAGCACGCCAGGCCTCCCTGTCCATCACCTACTCCCAGAGTTTACTCAAACTCATGTCCCTCGAGACAGTGATGCCATCCCACCATCTCCTCCTCTGTCATCCCCTCCTCCTCCTGCCTTCAATCTTTCCCAGCATCAGGGTCTTTTCCAAAGAGTCAGTTCTTCGCATCAGGTGGCCAAAGTATTGAAGTTTCAGCTTCAGCATCAGTCCTTCAGTAAATATTCAGGACTGATTTCCTTTAGGAAATCTCCTTGATGTCCAAGGGACTCTCAAGAGTCTTCTCCAACACCACAGTTCAAAAACATCAATTCTTCAGCCCTCAGCTTTCTTTATAGTCCAACTCTCACATCGATACATGACTACTGAAAACAACTATAGCCTTGACTAGACAGACCTTTGTTGTCAAAGTAATGTCTCTGATTTTTAATATGCTGTCTAGGTTGGCCATAACTTTTCTTCCAAAGAGCAAGCATCTTTTAATTTCATGGCTGCAGTCACCATCTGCAGTGATTTTGGAGCCCAGAAAAATAAAGTCTGTCACTGTTTCCACTGTTTCCCCATCTATTTGCCATGAAGTGATGGGACCAGATGCCATGGTCTTAGTTTACTGAATGTTGAGCTTTAAGCCAACTTTTTCACTCTCCTCTTTCACTTTCATCAAGAGGCTCTTTAGTTCTTTGCTTTCTGCCATAAGGGTGGTGTCATCAGCATGTCTGAGGCTATTGATATTTCTCCCGGCAATCTTGATTCCAGCTTGTGCTTCATCCAGTCCAGCATTTCTCATGATGTACTCTGCATATAAGTTAAATAAGCAGGGTGAAAATATACAGCCTTGACATACTCCTTTTCCTATTTGGAACCAGTCTGTTGTTCCATGTCCAGTTCTAACTGTTGCTTCTTGACCTGCATACAGGTTTCTCAGGAGACAGGTCAGGTATTCCCATCTCTTTCAGAATTTTCCATAGTTTGTTGTGATCCACAGTCAGAGGCTTTGGTATAGTCAATAAAGCAGAAGTCGATGTTTTTCTGGAACTCTTTTGCTTTTTTGATGATCCAACAGATGTTGGCAATTTGCTCTCTCATTCCTCTGCCTTTTCTAAATCCAGCTCAAACATCTGGAAGTTCACAGTTCATGTATTGCTGAACCCTGGCTTGGAGAATTTTGAGCATTACTTTACTAGCAGTGAGATGAGTGCAATTGTGTAGTAGTTTGAACATTCTTTGGCATTGTCTTTCTTTGGGATTAGAATGAAAACTGACCTTTTCCAGTCCTGTGGTCACTGCTGAGTTTTCCAAATTTGCTGGTATATTGAGTGCAGCATTTTCATGGCATCATCTTTCAGGATTTGAAATAGCTCAACAGGAATTACATCACCTCCACTAGCTTTGTTGGTAGTGATGCTTCCTAAGGCCCACTTGACTTTGCACTCCAGAATGTCTGGCTCTAGGTGAGTGATCACACCATTGTGATTATCTGGGTCGTGAAGATCTTTTTTGCATAGTTCTTCTGTGTATTCTTGCCACCTCTTCTTAATATCTTTTGCTTCTGTTGGATCCATACCATTTGTGTCCTTTATTGAGCCCAGCTTTCCATGAAATATTCCCTTGTATCTCTAATTTTATTGAAGAGATCTCAAGAAAATGACCTTACAGTAAAACAATCAACACAGAGGATGAACAAATACCTTGAGAGATGCTGAAAAACTTTTTCTTTGACTGTTGGAGTCGAGTAACTAGCAGTTGCAGCAGTCAGAGACTTCCTAAACCCACTGCTGCAGTCTTGCTTGCTAAAGATGTTCCTGTGTACCTTTTTTCAAAATAACTTCCTACACCTCTTATATACCTTATGCAGTCCAGGAGCTCAAAGCAGTTGGAGGTGTGATGATTACTGCCTTTCACAACTGCAAGAAAGACAATAGACAAAGGGTATTGGGAAACTGGTGTTTAGATCACATCTAGTGATAATGTGTGAGTGCTCACTGTGTCCGACTCTTTGGACCCCATGGATTGTAGCCTGCCAGGCTCCTTCATCCGTGGATTTCTCCAGGCAAGAATACTGGAGTGGGTTGCCTTCTCCACCTCGTGATAAAAAAAGTCCAAAATGCATAGGGGATTGTTTGGAGCCCTGGAATGGTTCTTGGAATGATAACTTAGTGGATGCCAGCTTACTAGAGAGAGACCCTCTACAAGACATTTAGAAGAGACAAATGGGAGATCTGAAAAACAATGATTTTCACAGGGAATCAAACTCAAAGACCACCTTGAAATTTTCACATATATCATTTCATCCGTCAGACATGACTATTTGCAGTTGACTTTGCAAGTGTTTGGTTTAAAGTCTTCAGTTCCATGACCAGGACAAAAGATCCTGATTCTAAATTTTCTACCACTTAATGCCCAAACAGGAAGAAGGAGGATCTGTGCTGGAAATTTCTCTGAGACTGGCAGAGAAAGAAAATGCTCAGATATGCTATCCACAGCTTCTGATGCAGACCAGCTGGCATAGGCAGAACTTCGGGAGGATGGTCAATGGAAAGTTTTCACAGGAAATGAGTTAGCAACTTTCTTTGGGGGAGGGGTGAATATTTGGTTGCTGGAGGAAAAAAATCAATCAAGAATTTCTGATGTGAATAATTATATATTAGCCACCACAGTCTCCCCCAAAATTTTGAATTCAATTGCACTTTTTAAAAATTTTATTTAGAAAAAACATTACCAGATTTTAAATGGATTAGAAGTAGGATAAATGAGCTAGAAAATGAGAAAGAAATCATTTTTTAACTTTAAGAGTCTTCTGGTTTTCTGTGTGGAACTTCAGTTTTCAATAAAAATGGAGTGAGTACAGCTGTTGTTGTTGCTGAGATGTTACATTAACTGGAAACCATAGCCATAACATTGAGCCAGTAACCCATTAAGTTTTGTGAAAGATAGTCATGTTTCCAAAACTTCATATTTCTTGTGTTATGCTCTGACTACCAACAAAAGTATATTTGAAAGTCTTCACAATATTGATTCTCCAAAAGAATATCTACTATATTGCATACATGGGACATTATTTCTTAATACAACAGCAGCCAGCCTAGTAAGAAATCTGTGCCTGGGAATAAAAATAACCAAATGATTACATTTGTTACCAAACTCAGGTTCGGCCATTCAATGTTCAAAAGGCAATAATTAAGAAGCCAGTGTCAGCAGACAAGAAAGTTGTTTTAATTAGAAAAACCAGCAATTGCAGAGTGGACTCATGTCCCAAGACCAAATCCAAAGATTCTACTTGGCCATGACAGCCTTTAAAGGGAAAGGATACTCTTTCCTGAAGGGGAAATAATCTCAGTGATTCATTGAGGCAGGAGGTTGGGCTCCACAGTACTGTGTGCAGGCTGACTGACTCTCCCTTCAGCTCTTGTCTTGCCCACCTGATCTACCTGCAGGGTTGCTCACAGAGTTTCTGGAGGTAGAGTTAGTCATTCCTTAACTACTTAATTCTTTATTCTTACTTCTCTTTATCTAGGAAAAGAATAAACAGGTTAATTAAGTGCTTTGCAGGTTAGAGGGGAACAGAAATGGACAAAAGAACTGCTTTCACATTTGCTTTTCAAATGTCTTCAGACAAGGAGGAGAAAACCAAACGTTTCTGTGCAGAGAGGCGCACATCACCCAAGCAGAGTGACGGTGCCTTACTGAAGAAGTATTGGAGGAACTCATTGAGGCGCCTCAGTTAGCTACTCGAGTGATCAACGGAAAGGGACGGTTTCACTCGAGCCAATTTCAGGGTTACAACCCAGGAGGCTCTTTCAGAGAGCTCCGAACGCTCTTCTGCCTACTAGAGGCCAAAGGACGGTTATACACATTTTTGAGACTAAGGGTTATATATCAGATGACGTGTTCATAGTTTACACAATCCAGATCTGCCTGTGAAAGGCAGGAGTGGGTCATCATTACTCTTTACAAGATTAAGAAAGAAGGTTCTCACCTAAGGAGGCCTGGTTAATGCAGATGCACAGCACACACTAAAGGGGAAGAAGATGCCCAGGTTGGGAGAAATTTTAACTTTTTTTCTTGTCTGACAACAAAATGTGAATTTTATTTCATCACTCTGATTAAAGATCTATTGAACCCAGTGAGAATAAACCAGCCTGGCACCCCTTTTAGGTATGAACCAGTTAGTCGCTGTTTTCACTGGCACAGGGGCCAGAGCAACAGAGACGCCTGGACCTCGGGTCAGCATTCCGTCTCTCTCTCATCTGGCTGAGTGTCTTTTTTCATGTTATTTTATTCTGTTTTGGTCAACTAACTAAACAAACTGTGTAAATTTGAAATGAAATGATCTGGAGGGAAATTATTTAAACTTTTCATAATCTTGAACAAGAGTCACTACATTTGAAGTATCATAATAACATGTTGTTCTTCCTTTAATAAAAACATAACAATACAAAAGTGAGTTTACTAATTAAAGTATGATTAAGCTTAATTTCAGTCCTGTAATTGTGTATAGCACACTTTAAAAGAGGTATGTATTATGTATTTAATTGCAGAGTTAGTTAAGGAAATTAATCCAATTGGCAATTGATGCTTTTGAACTGTGGTTTTGGAGAAGACTTTTGAGAGTCACTTGGACTGCAAGGAGATCAAACCAGTCCATCCTAAAGGAAATCAGTCCTGAATATATCATTGGAAGGACTTGATGCTAAAGCTTAAGCACCAAAACTTTGGCCACCTGATGCGAAGAACTTACTCATTGCAAAAAATCCTGATACTGGGAAAGATTGAAGGTAGGAGGAGAAGGGGACGACAGAGGATGAGATGGCAGGATGGCACCACTGACTCGTTGGACATGACTTAGAGCAACCTCCGGGAGTTGGGAGTGACAGAGAGGGAAGCCTGGCATGCTGCAGTCCATGGGGTCACAAAGAATCGGACAGGCCTGAGCGACTGAACTGACTGGCTGGCAAGAAGATAGCACTGTTCCCAGATCACTGTGGAAAGGTGTCAATGTTACATCATAGGCATTTATTTACAAATGAGGATATCTACAGAAGGGCGTTTAGCGTTTCTCTGTGTTGCTTCAGCACCGTAGAGCGCCAATGCAAGGCTGTGTGCTGTCCCCTGCTTGTCTGCCTTACATGCGGAGCGCACCGTGCGAAATACAGGCCGGATGGAGCACACGCTGGAATCAAGACTGCCAGGAGGAATAGCAATAACCCCAGATATGCAGAGGACACCACCCTTATGGCAGAAAGTGAAGAGGAACTGAGCAGCCTCCTGATGAAAGTGAAAGGGGAGAGTAAAAAACCTGGCTTAAAACTCAACATTCAAAAAGCTAAGATCATGGCATCCTGCTCCATCCCTTCATGGCAAATAGATGGGGAAACAATGGAAACAGTGACAGACTTTATTTTCTTGGGCTCCAAAATCACTACAGATGGTGACTGCAGCCATGAAATTAAAAGATGCTTCTTGAAAGAAAAGTTATGACCAACCTAGACCACATATTAAAAAACAGAGACATTACTTTGCCAACAAAGGTCTATCTAGTCAAAGCTATGGTTTTTCCAGTAGTCATGTATGGATGTGAGAGTTGGATCATAAAGAAAGCTGAGTGCCGAAGAATTGATGCGTTTGAACTGTGGTGTTGGAGAAGACTCTTGAGAGTCCCTTGGACAGCAAGGAGATCCAACCAGTCAATCATAAAATCCTGAATATTCATTGGAAGAACTGATGCTGAAACTGAAACTCCAATACTTTGGCCACCTGATGCGAAGAACTGACTCACTGGAAGAGACCCTGATGCTGGGAAAGATTGAAGGCAGGAGGAGAAGGGGATGACAGAGAATGAGATGGTTGGATGGCGTCACGGACTCAATGGCAGTGAGTTTGAGCAAGCGCCGGGAGTTGGCGATGGACAGGGAAGCCTGGCATGCTGCAGTCCATGGGGTCACAAAGAGTCGGACATTACTGAGCGACTGAATTGACTGACTGAAGAGAATTTATTTCCTAAAATAATAATTTTAAAAATATAAAGTTTGACCTGGTTAGACTACTCCTTAAATCATGGTTTGGTTTGTTGCAGTTATCAGTTAATATTTGGTAGTATGTCTATAACCCAAATATAATTTTCAAATTATTATCTTGTCACTATTGTTAGTTTTTTCCTCATGGTTGTATCTTGTATGAATCAGAAAATAGGCAGCTAGCCAAACATAAAACATAACTTGTCTGAGTTTGTTTTCAAAGGCTTTGCGCTGAAGAAGAAATATGTAGAATTTTTTGTTTTGTTTGCTTTTAAGAATGTAGACTGTCATTGAGGAAATGGCCTCCATTTTATAAAGTGGTATAATCCTCTATGGCTTCCCAGGCGGCTCAGTGGTAGAGAATCCACCTGCCATTGCAGGACATGCAGGAGACACGGGTTTGATCCCTGGGTCGGGAAGATTCTCCTGGAGATGGAAATGGCAACCTACTCCAGTATTCTTGTCTGAAAAATTCCATGGACAGAGGAGCCTGGTGGGCCACAGTCCATGGGGTTGCACAGAGTCTGACACAGCCAAGCGACTGAGCATCACCACCATAATACTCCCTATGTGAAAACTGTGTCTGTTGGGCTTGAATGTCTGTGTTTCAGTGCCTGAAGAGCAAAGGGGACTGAAATGACATAACAGCCCATTCATCATCACTAAGCCATGTCTAGATGGTCATTATTAATGAGAATAGTTTTGAGTGCTTTAATATAATGCAAGATTTAAGTCATCTTAATGTGAAAGTTATTTAAGCTTGGACTTTTACCTCAAAAATTTAAAAATCCAACATTAAAATGAACAGAATCTTACAAATTCCCAAAATATACAGACTGAGGAATCATCTGATTCAGCCAAGCTCTGGAGTCTGTCTGAGCACAATTTTATTATCACTTCATGGCAAATAGATGGGGAAACAATGGAAACAGTGACAGACTTTATTTTCTTGGGCTCCAAAATCACTACAGATGGTGACTGCAGCCATGAAATTAAAAGACGCTTGCTCCTTGGAAGGAAAGTTATGACCAACCTAGACCACATATTAAAAAGCAGAGACATTACCTTGCTGACAAAAGTCCATCTAGTCAAAGCTATAGTTTTTCCAGTAGTCGTGTATGGATGTGAGAGTTGAACCATAAAAGAAAGCTGAGAGCCAAATAACTGATGCTTTTGAACTGTGGTGTTGGAGAAGACTCTTGAGAGTCCCTTGGACAGCAAGGAGATCCAACCAGTCAATCATAAAGTCCTGAATATTCATTGGAAGAACTGATGCTGAAACTGAAACTCCAATACTTTGGCCACCTGATGCGAAGAACTGACTCATTGGAAAAGATCCTGCTGCTGGGAAAGATTGAAGGCAGGAAGAGAAGGAGACGACAGAGGATGCGATGGTTGGATGGCATCACTGACTCAATGAACACGAGTTTGAGCAGGCTCTGGGAGTTGGTGACGGACAGCCTGGCGTGCTGCAGTCCATGGGGTCGCAAAGAGTCAGACACAACTGAGCGACTGAACTAAACTTAACTGACATATTGCTCAACACTTGGCTCACAGGACAAATTCAGTACCCAGGCCAGCCAGGAGAGACAAGCTATAGCTAGCAAGTCCCAACCTTGTTTTGTTTATATTTTTCTCTAGGAATAACACCACGCGAATGAATATGTTCTCCTTGATTGTGCATATCAGAACTCAACTTTCTGGAATTTGGGGGAAAGGAATAATGAATGGGGCAAGATCAAAGCATATGTTGGAAAGTAACAGTGAAAACAAACAACAGAAAGGTCAGTGAGACCGTACAGGATATGCTTCCTGAGAAGGGTAAACCTACCAGCCACCCAAATGCAGGGGACAGACAGACTGTGGGCAAGTTGTTGACTTGTGCTTATTTGTCATTATAAGAGCAGATAGTGTGTTAATTGCCCCTTATTAGCAACCATTAAAGAGAGACCTGGTTTTAAGGGTGTTGTTTTCTGTGGCTCAGTCACATGGTCGTGTTCGACCCTTGGCAGCCCCACGGACGGCAGCACGCCAGGCTTCCCTGTCCTTCACCATCTCCCAGAGTTCCCACTGAGTCAGTAATGCCATCCAGCCATCTCATTCTCTGTTGTCCCCTTCTTGTCCTGCCCTCAATCTTTCCCAGGGTCTTTTTTAGTGAGTCAGCTCTTTGCATAATATGGCCAAATTATTGGACCTTCAGCATCAGCAACAGTTCTCCCAATGAATATTCAGGTTGATTTCCTTTGGGAGGTCAGAAATTACCAATTCAGTCCCTACTAGCATGTTGTCTCTCAGGGTCCTATAGGAACTCAGAAGGAGATTTAGGAGAAATAAAAAGGAATGAAATACAGATTGTAAAATAAGATCTCTGAGAAAAAAGATCAAAAAGTTAAGACCATTTTGTTCTGGAGAGGAAAAAGCTGTAGATGTGGTTTAATGTCTTGTTATTGAGACTTCTATTAAAGGACTCAAAGTAAGAAATAGTAATATAAGGTGTGCTCTATCTCCAGTGAGGACAGAAAATGAGGGAATCAGGATCTATTTTACAGGGGGGAGGGGCAGGGAAAGCATGAAAATTTGAGATTTCGCTTAAGTGAGAATTGTTATGAAGTCTTCTATTTGAAGTCTTTTTTATTTTAAAGACAATAAAAAAAAAAATAAGAACTTTCCAGGTTGTCCATTGGTTAGGAATCCGCCTTCCAATGCAGAGGACACAGGTTCAATCCCTGGCTGGGAAAGTGAGATCCCACAGGCCACAGGGCAACTAAACCTGCCTGCTGCAACTACTGAGCCCACACGCCACAACTAAGAACTGACAGAGCCAAAAACAAATGAGTAACTTTCTTAAAAAGCAAATAAAACATTTAAAACCTAAGAAACATACTGAATAACTTTTGAAGTTTCCTTTCAACACTTGCTTTTTTCAAAACTCTTGTGGGAACAAAGATGATGTTATAAAGAGCACTGAATGTATTAATAAGCTTTTAGCTCCATATCTAGAAGAATTAACCCACAAAATAGGTTTTGTATATTTTGTGTAGTAGATGCATGAGTGTAATGAATTAAGACCTGCTTGGATGTTATTTTTAATTTAACCTGGCAAATTGAGACTTCAACACCATTGTGTTCACCTTGAAAAATGTGTAGCATTAAAAGGACACCTGAGGATTTAGTTTTAAATATAAAGTGCTATTTGGATGTAGTAACATCAGCAGACAGAGGTTCCAAGAGGTTTGATATTTTGGAATATCTTTCTTTATAAGAAATGGACCTCTCATTTCTTAAGCAGATTGCTTCTGAAATTAGTGTTGTACTATGAACTGCTCCTATCATTATTTCTTTCAGTTTTCCACTGATGTTTGTGATGCTTGAAATATCCTAATTCTTCTTGGATATATTTATTTTATGCCTTTTTCTACCTGCCTCTTTCCCTAGGAGTCCTTCCATATTTTGCTCTAGTATCAAGAGTTATTGCCATATTACATTACTGATAACAAATCTTAGCTGTGTTCATTTAGAATGCTTTAAACTTATTGATAGACTACATTTGTTTATGGGAAAAACTCCCCAAATGAAATATTACTACACATCTCTCAGAGTGCCTAGTGCTCGCTTCGGCAGCACATATATTAAAATCAGAATGCCTAAAATTAGAAGGACTGATCATACTGAGAGAGTTAACTTAGGCAAGTTAATAAGGAGTCCAAGCCTAAGCCCCCTTTAAGGAGAAGGTAACACTCTTTCTTTTTCACCTTCTTTGCCTTAGACAAGTAGGCACTGTAGGCAACAGTATCTCTTGTTCAAAGCCATGCCTTTTTTTGAAGTTTATATATGTTATGGGGAAAGCTCTGGGTAAAAACTTTCACAGCCTTGAGCTTGGGGTTTACCTGTTCCTTCTGACTAATCTCATGCTGATGTCATCCCAGGATGTATATTACAGGAAAGGGTTTGAACAAAATTCTCACAACCTTGAAATATTTTTCATATATTCTCAGCAACTAGTTGAGAAGTATAACCCACTTAGAGAAGTGAGGCGGGGACTCTCCTGACCCCTTCTGATGTCTATGTCAAAAGCTTTTTCTGTCACTTTCACTTTAAATAAAATCTACAAAAAAAAAAAAAAACTCTGAATGACGGAGAGTGTCTTTGGTCCCAGAGTTAAATCTTCTCTTTCAGAGACCACAAATCCAGTGACACTGCTCACCATTCACCACTGAGCTATCAAGACCAGGTGTTGGCGAGGAGCTCAAAAGCTGAAACTCTCTCCCACAGCTGGTGGAATGTGAAAAGTTTAAACCATTTTGAAAAAACACTTTGGCAGTTTTTAAAAATGCTAAGCATACACCTACCGTAAGATACAGCCATTCCACACACACTCACCCAAGAGACATGAAAGCACACGTCCACACAGGGACTTGGATACAAATGCTCATCACTGATTTATTTAACATGACCGAACATCCACCAACAGTGAATAGAAGAACTGTGGTATAGCTGTATGATGAGAAGGTTAGCAATAAAAAGGAATAAACTGGTGAACACACTGCCATATAGATGAATCTCAAAATGATTATGCTGAATGAAGCTAGACAAAAAGAACTACTTGATGTGTGATTCCATTTGTATAAAATCTTTAGAAATGCAACTTAATACATAATGAGAAAAAGCAAATTGGAGACTGTCTGGAGCCAGGGAGGAAAGGGCTAGAGGGATTACAAGGTCCCACAACGAAACTTTGGGGAGTGATGGATATGTTCACTACATTGACTGCACTGATGCCTTTGGGGGTGTAGTCATAGAGCAAAGCTCACACCTATCGTCCCCAGCCATTCCACTCTGAAAGCACACCTCCATGCAAAGACTCATCTGTAACCAGAGGGGGTCATTGATGATTCTTTACCAAGAATGCAGTTTCTTCAGAAAGCATCAATAAGCTAGCTTCTGTTTCTTGAACATATTAAAAATGAACTACCTCCATTTTTTACACTTCCATTTAAAATTTACTACAATTATATTCATTGGCTCATTCAGCTTTTTCTTTGTAAATATTATATCTCATGTACTGATCAAATTCACAGTTAGAACTTCTGCCCTTACATCTGTTATTCCTAACTTGCCTGGTTTTCCAGTGTCTGAGTTTTACCACGTGCAGGTTTAGCCATTGCGGAATCATTTTCTGCTATTCTTCCTAGCAGTGAGTTTCATTATGAATTCTAACTTTTGAGAATCTTGGTCATTTGCCTGACAATCCCATAAGGAAGTGAGCGTGTTCCTCAGAGCCTGAACCGTCTTTGGCGGTTCTGCACAGTGCTGTCCATTTCCTCCCGGCTTCTCCCGTCCCTGTGCAGAGGCTTCTGCCCCAGAATCTGTGAGCCGTTCTCAGGGCTGGAGTGTCCACAGGAACATGAAGGCGGATCAGAGAGTCTCACTTCACTTATAAACAGCTTCATTCATAAATGTAAAAATGAAAATTTAAGCATCAATTAGGTTGGCAAATTGAATTTGCTGTGAACCTGTGTTGGCTTAGATGTGGGGAAATGTGTTGAAAGACTCGAGGGGGAGGACGCTTGACACCACAGGCTCATAAATGCCCCTGCTGTGGGGCGCACTTAGAGACAGGGGCCCACGGGTGCTAATATGGAAATGTCTGCATTTGATAAATGGAAAAGGAAGTCAAAGAGTAATATGAACAAGGAAAATAGAAGAAGGGGTTAGGTTATATTCACATGCACGAGAAGCTTGCACAAGGCGTACAAGACCCCACTGCCTGGACTCTGCAGGCTCCCGTCAGAGTGTTTCTTGAGCTTAGCCCTGTCTCTCCAGGAAGGAGACCCAAGTGTCAGCTGCAGATCACAGGCCCAGGGAAAATTTTTCCACCTCAAGGAGGAGAGAAGAAACAAACTAAGGACAGATTCCTCTCATGGGTCTGTCTCTCTGCACCAGGAGAGCATGGCCTCCAGCAGACTTGGACGCACATCCTTGATTTTCAGTCAGCTCACCTCAAGGGAGCTGTGCGGCCCCTTGATTTAATATGCAGATACACCAGCATTTAATAATTACCTGGACTATGACCCCAGCTCATCTTGTTCTAGTTAAAAACCACAGCTGACTTTGTCAACTATAAACGGGCCCTTGCCATCCACCTCTACAAGAGTGAAATCAGGTGCTGCTCCAGCTGCTGACTTTCAACACCCTCGGAAAGGAGTTCAGGGTGGTAAGCAGAAATGAGGCTCTCGGTGCTCCAGGAAAACTAACAGGACAGGTCTTCAGACAGTTAGATATTTTCAGGAGCTGGCTTTACGAACCTAATTCTTCAATCTCCTCATATCTAGAAAAGCACTAAAATCCTTCAGGATGATGTCTGCTCCTCATGACTAGCAGTAATCTTCAGGGGACCAGCAGAAACCTCTAAAAAAAAAAAAATGTGCTTGATTGCATGTATTCCCCTTTCACCAAAAATCTCATAGTTACTGACCTTCCCCCACTGCCTCTTTGGAGCAGTTTCTCAGAGCTATCTGAAGTGCTCTTTCTCATGCTAGAGTCTTCATTTTGCCCCAAATAAAACTTAACTCACAACTCACGTTGTGCTTTTTTTTTTTTTTAAGTCAATATCATTAACACAATACAAGGGTGAATGGAGGCAGGGTAGATTTGATGAGGGATTAAGTTGGGGAGAGCATATAGGAAGAAGTCCAGAAAGCATCTCTTAGTGTATATATATTTATATTTGTATTTATATCCATTTATTTCATCTTTTTTTCCCTCAGGAGTGAGGGCTTCACTGGGTCCATTGAGAATAGGTTCAGATCAGGAGGAGGCATGTTGTTCTGGAAGGTCTGTGATTTCCATTTCATAATTGCTCTTTTCATTGAGAAAGGTCTTTCCCTTCAAGACCTCTATGAGCTGCTGCAGTCGCTTGGCAAAGGAGAGAACCTGGGGAGGCCTAGTGGAAGGCTGCGGTGGGGGTGGGCGTGGGCGTGGGGGGGCAGGTGGGGCTGAGGGTGGGGAGTTTGAGGGACGTGGGCGCTGGGCCATGGCAAGAGCTTGCTGAGAGGGAGGTGGCCGAGGAACGTGTTGGAAGAACCAAGGTGGGCGAATGGAAGGCTGGACGGAGCCAGGGCTCGCTTGGGCTACTGGAGTAGAAGCAGGGGGAGCGGTGGGCAACTGAATCATGTGCACCGCGTTAGAGCCTATCTTGGAGGCAATCCAGTTCAGATAGGACCAGGTAGACGTGTAGACTCCGGGGCGCTTAGCTCGGGCACAGCCTACCCCCCAGCTTGTGATTCCCACGACCACATAGCTGTTTTCCACGCTGTCTTTGCACATGAGAGGCCCGCCGCTGTCCCCCTGCCCAGAAGGATACAGAAGTCACGCTCTGCCTGAGCCACTTTCCCTGCCCAGAAGGGCCACAGCCTCTGGGAGGGTAATTTCTGCAGTCACATGGTCTCCTGCTGCCATAAACACAGGCAGTTATGGCAAAGTTTGAGGTGGTGCCAACAACTTCTTTGTGGCTGTGAGAAGGGTATGGATTTTCATGGGTTTTCTCGCACTGATAGGGGAGACAGACAAACCCATGTGTCTGTGTACATGGTTTTACATGGGTACGTGAGCGTGTGTATACAAGTGGATTTGACCCTTTTGCATTCTGGTGAAGAGAGGGAAACGTTCTCTTCTGGGAAGTGTTTGGATGATATGATCTCTGTGTGAGGGTGGAAGAAAGCTCTAAATATGGTGACCAAGTCTCTGCTGGGCAGCTTGTGTGTGTCACCGCCCAAGCGCACAGCTACTGCAGACAGTGGAAGGCAGGACCAGGGAGGTTTGCTCAGGGGTCCGAAAGGAAAGTGTCCACAGGAGCACCCGGTGGAGAGTTACCTGGCAGGTGTCAATCTTGCCTTCAGGGTACCCTGCGCACACATTGGTTGAACGAATGCGCCCATTGTACCATCTGGTCGAGTTACATAAGTCGAGGTCGATAAGGTCCACTCGTGCTTCCTGCAGTACAGGTGATGTCCTGCGGGCTACAGCCAGGCGACTCAGTGGTCAGTAGTTACAGAAGATGTGTTCTGGGAAAGCCCTGCCTTCCTCCCTCCACTGAACCCCCCAACGTCCTGAAATGCTCTATTTAAACCTAAGACCCCCGGCCTCTCCTTATCCACTCCTGGAGGGAGTGGATAGAGCACACGAGCCTTGGGAGATGGAACTGGAGGAGAGAGGAAGGAGGCAGATTGTGCACAGATGCAGCTGAAGAGTCATATACGTTAAGGGTGGATTCTGGCTTATGGAAGTTTGCCCTGATATTAGCAATTATAACAAGGACATGCTGAGCACTTACTTTGAGTCACACAGGCTTCATCTCATTCACTCCTCACAGGCACCCCATGAGCTAGAAACTGTTATTCCCCTTTTCTCCAATCAGGAGATTGGAATACCACTTCCCAAGGTCACAGTAGGGAAACTTGGACTCACACCAAGGATTTTCCTCTCTAGACTCAAGTCCAGAACACACCTTTTATTCTGTCTATAGGTCACCCCCTGCATTCTATCCTCCATCCAGCCGTGGACAGGACCTGCAGGACTTGGGCGGATGAGTCCCTCCCATGTGCCTCATATCTTTATTCAGATATGGAGGCAACAGACCTATGGTGGTGCCTCCACACACAGGCAGACCTGTCAGGGGCACAAGTGGTTGAAATGACCACTGAGGCCAGGTCAGAACTTCCTTTATAGTCTTAGATGCTAGGCCACGACCAGGGGTTAAGAAAACCCCAGCCTGCACTGTGGCTGGAGCAGCCAACATTGCATCTGGCCTGGAGCCCAAGCCCAAGGCCAAGTACTAAAGGATGATGCTGTTAAAGTGCTGCACTCAATATGCCAGCAAATTTGGAAAACTCAGCAGGGGCCACAGGACTGGAAAAGGTCAGTTCTCATTCCAATTCCAAAGAAAGGCAATGCCAAAGAATGTTCAAACTACTACACAACTGCACTCATCTCACATACTAGCAAAGTAACGCTCAAAATTCTCAAAGCCAGCCTTCAACAGTACATGAACCATGAAATTCCAGATGTTCAAGCCGGATTTAGAAAAGGCAGAGGAACCATAGATCAAATTGCCAACATCCATTGGATCATACAAAAAGCAAGAGACTTCCGGAAAAAACATCTACTTCTGCTTTATTGACTGTGCCAAAGCCGTTGACTGTGTGGATCACAACAAACTGTGGAAAATTCTTCAAGATATGGGAATACCAGACCACCTGACCTGCCTCCTGAGAAATCAAGGTCAAGATACGCAGGTTAAGAAGCAACAGTTAGAACTGGACATGGAACAACAGACTGGTTCCAAATTGGGAAAGGAGTATGTTAAGGCTGTATATTGTCACCCTGCTTATTTAACTTATATACAGAGTACATCATGTGAAATGCCAGACTGGATGAAGCACAAACTGGAATTAAGATTGCCGGGAAAAACATCAGTAACCTCAGACATGCAGATGACAACACCCTTTTGGCAGAAAGTGTAGAAGAACTAAAGAGCCTCTTGGTGGAAGTGAAAAAGGAGAGTGAAAAAGTTGGCTTGAAATTCAAGATTCAAAAAATGAAGATCATGGCATCTGGTCCCATCTCTTCATGGCAAATAGATGTGAAAACAATGGAAATAGTGACAGACTATTTTCTTGGGCTCCAAAATCACTGCAGATGGTGACTGCAGTCAAGAAATTAAAAGACGCTTGCTCCTTGGAAAAAAAACTATGACAAATCTAGACAACATATTAAAAAGCAGAGACATTGCTTGGCCAGCAAAGGTCCGTCTGGTCAAAGCTGTGGTTTTTCCAGTGGTCATGTGTGGTTGTGAGAGGTAGACCTTAAGGAAAGCCGAGTGCCAAAGAATTGATGCTTTTGAAGTGTGGTGTTGGAGAAGACTCTTGAGAGTCCCTCGGACTGCAAGGAGCTCAAACGAGTCCATCCTAAAGAAAATCAGTCCTGAATACTCACTGGAAGGACTGATGCCGAGGCTGAAACTCCAATACTTTGGCCACCTGATACGAAGAACTGACTCACTAGAAAACACCCTGCTGCTGGGAAAGATTGAGGGCAGGAGGAGAAGAGGATGACAGAGGATGAGATGGTTGGATGGCATCACTGACTCGATGGACATGAGTTTGAGCAAGCTCCGGAAGTTGGTGATGGACAGGAAAGCCTGACGTGCTGCAGTCCATGGGGTCGCAAAGAGTCGGACACGACTGAGTAACTGAACTGAACTGAACAGGAGCCCAAGAGACTGTACCCTCTGAATCACGTGTTCCCATAGGCAGGAGAATCCCAAAAGCCCTGCCCCAGCAGCACCCACAGCCCAGTCACCACCCAGTGGATTTGAACCCCGTGTGCAGTACAGGTGGGAAGGGGCAGACTCAGAGCATAAGGCCAGCAGGGAAGCCCGTGGAGTACCGGGTCTGGGGAGGGCACCAGCAAGCATTCGGTGGATGGCTGCTGAACGCATGTCTGCAAGGCTTCGTTTATGTTCCCAACCTCCTTAGCCCCCATTTTCCCTTCCCATCTAAGCAGCAATGAGGGTTTCATACATTCACTGCCCTTTAGGTACAGGTAACATGGAACAAGCCTGGCTTGTTGGCCATTAAGATGACCCTTTAAATCCATGGCAGAGCCTACAGCCTTGAAAGCCATGCAATTCACTGTTAAGAGACAGGTGTCCTGAAACACAAAAGAGTTTTCTCAATCTCAACACCTTGGCTTTAAATAGCAAATGCCCAAAAAAAAAAAAAAAAAAAAAAAAAAACCTGTAGAAACTAAAAGCTTGATGGAAAAAGAGACCGATTCCCAAAAGTACTCTTTCAGCCCCAAAGCATCTGAGTTCAAGGAAGAGGTAGGTCAAGATAAAGAAAGGTCAGAAGGAGTATCACAGGAGCCTGTGGGTTTCTTTAAGACTTGGCCCTGGGAGACACAGGTTCAATCGCTGGGTTGGGAAGATCCCCTGGAGAAGGGAATGACTACCCAATCCAGTATTCTTGCCTGGCGAATTCCAGGGACAGAGGAGCCTGGCGGGCTACAGTCCAGGGGGCCCCAAAGAGTCGGACACAACTGAGCGACTAAACACTTTCACTTTTTAGGAGATGGGTTTGCAAAAACAAACAAACAAAAAAGGATAGAAACTCCATTAAATTTAAGGTGATTCTACAACTAAGAGGCCTTGTGTGACGTCCAGGATATAGATGGGAGCCTACAGTTCTCCTGAGCAAAAGGATAGCAGAGGTGGGGTTGAGGGGTTGTTGGATGGAAACCCTGAGATCAGCCTCCCAGGGACTGCAAGAACCCCCGAAAGCTGAGGACAAGGTTGGACAAGTGGACAGAGCAGGGCAGGCCAGGGGGTGGAACAAAAAGAAAGTGTGTGCTTGCTCTAGGAACCACGGCAGAGCCATGGACACCAGTAGCCAGACAGAGGTTGACACCCCAGGTCAGGGAAGAGATTGTGAGATACCCTTCCCCTAGGGCGGCACAGATAGCAGTCCTACCAGAAACCAAAATCAACTTTCAGAGAGAAGAGTAGAAGACAAAAAAAAAAAACATACTGAGGTTTAAAGCCCAACTGACTGATCCGCCTTGAATTAGGAGGCCCAGATTTTCCATCAATGAACAGATGTTCCATCAATTAACAAAGGAGATTGACCGCTAAGTCAATTTCAATCATATGTTCACACCCCTGACACGACTGGTAAAAATTCACGTGCCCACCTACGGAAAGCTTAAAGTGCAGCTCACGTACAGAGGCCTGTTCTACTCGATCTTGCCCCACTGGCAGAAACATGCTGCCCAGGTTGCTGACCCGCAGAAAGTCACACCCAGGAGCAGCCCCTGTCGCGGTCTACAGAGGATACTCGCAGTAACATCCGGGTGGGACTGACTGCCAAGGGTGGGGAGCAAAGATGGCCAGGAGGGGCCACGTGCAGTAACTGCAGAGCTTGGAGACCATGTGACCTGGCCCTTCCACTTACAGATGGGAAAACTGAGGCGTGGAGAGGGAAATCCCATCCAGAGCCCTTCTCCAAGTGCTGCCTGCCTCAAGGCATGACTCCCACCTCCAGAGGCAGCCCTGGAGCTCCTGGCACAGCCTTGACCCTGTTCCAAAGATGCCAAGGCGCTTTTCTGTGCCTGCCGCCCAGCCGCCCTTGGTGGCCACACCAGCCACTGGCGAGGGGCCCTGGACACGGAACTTCACTCTCAGTTTTTCTGGCTATGAAAGGGGACAGTAACAGGATCCACTCACAGCACAGGGCTAGGGGCTGGGTGGGGCTCAGGCAGGCATCCATGTATTTCCCCTTCACCTAAGACCATATCGACAGGGTTTTCCTCGTCCGTACTCACCATTCTCTTGTAAGAATCCCCAGCCAGCCACCCAGCATGTCTGGGGAACTCTGGGTGGGCCTGCCCTAAAGTGAGGCAGGCAGCCTGGTCCAATGAAGTGCCCACAAGTAACAGGAGGGGTGATCTTAATGAGAGCAACGTCGTTGGACTCTGAGCTTGCAGAGTATTTCTCATGAATGATGATTTTCTCAATATATCTCTCCTGCAGAGGCGGCTTCACTGGCTTATTGCTCCCCCACTCAACTTCCTTAGCTCCAAAGATCAGCCTCCAGTCGGTCACTTTTCTGTGGGCACAGAGGTAAGCCAGGTCACACTTGCTGAGGACTGGCTGGTGACCATGACCCTGAGAGGGCCCCATCCCCAGCAGGTCTGGGTCAACCCCTCAGTCTGGTTGCCACTAGGCCCAGAGCCTCAGGGACCTTTGGCACTGAGACCCTTGGAGAATGCCCGGTTCTGAGAAGAGCCTTCCTGAAGACCCCTTCCGCGAGTTCCCGCACATACTTTTTGATCCTGAAGCAGTGAGCAGCAGTGAGCAGCCAGTGGGAGTTCAGCAAGGAGCCCCCGCACACGTGGTACCGCCGGTTGTTGTGGTAGGTGAAGATCTGCAGGCTGACCATCCAGGGCCAGGACCCGTGGGCGGCATCCTGCCCGCCGACGATCCGCACGCCTCCCTGCCGGTTCTGCCTGAACCGCACCCCACAGGGGCCACTGAGGAGAGACCACGGGCACGGTTCAAGTCACGAGCAGGCCCTCCAGGCGCCTCCACAGCAGGGGGAGAGGGGCCTGAGGCTGGTCACGGGGAACAGCCACGGGGTTCCGGGCCAGCAGGGGCAGCCCCAGGGTAGGGGTCAGGTGGGCGTGGTTGAGCAACGGTGCTGGGGGCTGTACCGGGACAGGCGGCCATGGGCTCCAGCAAATGTTCAGAGGGGGGAGTTTCTTGGGTCTTGTGGTCACAAGGTGGGGACAGAGGGGCCACAGGCAGCTAGGACAGACCAAGGGCCCTAGCAGTGTGGGAGATCGCTGGGCAGGAGAGGGAGCTAACGTGGGCATGAAGGGGGTGATCCTGGTGGAGGCTCAGGAAGGAGCCAGAGGGGCTTGGAGCTGCAGAGCTGGGCTGGGCGGCAGCAGGAGGAGAGCAGGGCAGGCGGAAGTGACCCAGGGGAGGCACGCAGGGCAGGTCGGAGGTGGACGTTCAGGGCTCTGTGTTGCTGGTGAGGAAGAGGGAGTTTCTGGGATTGCAGGGTACCTTGGGGGCTTAGGAGTCTACACATGGAGTGGGGGTCCCTGAGGTGCTGCATGAGGACGCCCTGGGATCTCTGGGGTCAGCGCAGGGCTTGGGGAAGGTGCTTCCCAGGGTCTGCAGGACTCTATGTTCAACAGGCAGTGAAGCCGGTCACTGGTTGGAGGGGGTGGGCGGTGGTGGAAACTGGCCTGTGCTTTACGGAAGCCCCAGAGTTCCTCTTGGGAGGAAGCTCTAGACACCAGGGGCCCTGGGGGCTCTGGGCTGAAGATGGTGGGACCAGGGAAGGTCTGAATGGCAATGTGGGGCACAGGCACTGTGAGACCCAGAGGAATGTTGAGGCCCGCGGCTTGGCCTCCTGCAGAGTCCCAGACGGAGGGAGTCTGGGCGGGGTCTGTTACTCAGAAGACACCCTCCCCCCCCCAAGTTGTCTGACACTTACTCACACGTGGTGTTATCTCTGGCGACCACAGATACTGCCAAGACCAGCAGAACGGCAGTTGGCAGCATCTCTGCCAAACTCCTGCCCCAGCCAGGCCTGGAAGCCCAGTGACCTCACAAAGCTTCATGGCCTTCCGACCAATCAGCAGGGTGACGTCCCACCCCCCACCCTCCAGAAATCAGGCCAGGCGGGAGCACTTCAGCCCAAGCGGTTCATGCTGAAGTGACTTCCCCACGTCTTGCACAGCCTCCTCCAGCCCTCATGCAAACTGTAACTACGGCCCCGTTCCAATTCACAGACCGCGGGGCAGCTCAGCCCCTCTGTGAGAAGACGGTCCAGTACGTCAGCAGCTCAAGGGAGTCGGGCTCTACAGACTGACAGACCTTAATCCTGCAGTAGGCAAACTCTTTCCCTCTTCCAAGGGTGCGCTCTCAGCACATTTTCTGAAGACCATTTTGACTTTCCCTAGCTTAGAACTACGAAGCCCACTTTTCTGTCCACAAAGTCTCATATCTTCTACCCGGATGTCTCCAGGTCTCCTTTCTGGGACCTACGCGAAGCAGAAAATTGTCTTCTGTACCTGAGTGTCAGGGATTCTCAGCACAGTTACCTGAATGTCATGAAATAAGACTTCTTCTGATTGTCAGGAGACAGCATCTCATATCCCAGAACAGAAAAATGCTCACCTCACTTACCTGGATGTTAAGAAGTTCGACCTTCCCTGCAAGAGCGTGACGAGGCCACATCTCTACCTGCTGGAGCAGCAGTCTTAATGCCTGTGCCTGGGCACAAGCTCTCAGCTGGCCTATCTGAATGTGAAGGAATCACTCCTCACTTACGTGAGGGTCACGAGGCACCACCTACCTCTCCTACCCAAGTGTCAGGACACCTCCTGTCCTCTTTCCAGGTACAAAGCATTTCAGATAGTCAGATGACCTCACTTCTTCTACCTGAGCATCTTCTCTAACTGAATGTTCTAATTTTGAGATGGGTGGATGGCATCACCAACTTGATGGACATGAGTTTGAGCAAGCTCCGGGAGTTGGTGATGGACAGGGAAGCCTGGCGTGCTGCAGTCCACGGGGTCACAAAGAGTCGGACACGACTGAGTGACTGAACTAACTGAATTTCTCATCTCATGTAACTTTCCCATCACATCCCCCTCAGCTGGACACCCAGTAGGTCACACATATCTTACTTCCTGATGGAAGCTATCATCTCCTCCCCCTGACTGTGAGGATCTCTCTTTTCTTCTGGCTCAGGGCCAAAGACCTCAGACTGGAGAGTGCCTTTGTCCCATCTTCTCTACCTAAGAACCAAAAAGTCTCACATCCTCTGAGTGTCAGAAGGTTGCATCTCGCCTCTGTGAGTGCTCTGCGGCTTCAACTGACACGCTGAAATGCAGGGGTCCCCGTGTCCCCACCTGACTGCCAGGCAGTCTCCCGGCTCCTGCTGGAGGAGGTCCTGGTCTCCCTGTCAGAATCATGAGCTTTCATCTTCTCTAGCTGAGCACCACGAGGTCTCCTCTCCTCTATGTAAGTGTCCGAATCTCCCATCTCAACCCCCCGTCTGAAGTCTTTCTCTGCCCTTCCTGAGAGTCTTGAAGTCTCATCTCCACCATCTGAGGGCCATGAAATCTCGTACCTCCCATCTGAGCACAAGCAGGTCTTACAGGCCCTGAGTGTCGGGGGGTCTTGTCTCCACCTGCCATGCCTCATCTCTTCTGCTCTGTATCTGGAGGTCCTGCCTCTTCTCTCTGAGTGATCAAGGGGTCTCCTCTCTCCTGCTGGAGTACAAGCATGTCTCACCTTCCCTATGTGAGCCCTCCGCATCCCTGGGTATCAGGCATCTCTGTCTCTTTTATCTAATTGTCAGGACATCTCATTTCCTCTCCAATGTCTAGAGACATCCTCTCATGCACTTCGTTGTCAGGAAGTTACCATTTTCTCTACATGACTGTCCCCAAATCTACTCTCCCTGCAGGTCAGAAGGTCTCGTCTCTCTTATTACAAAGCCAGAACATGCCTTTCATCTTTATTTACTAGGAAGTGACAAGGACTTATCCCCCTGGTGAGGAGCAGGATG
This sequence comes from Muntiacus reevesi, assembly GCF_963930625.1. Taxonomy (NCBI): domain Eukaryota; kingdom Metazoa; phylum Chordata; class Mammalia; order Artiodactyla; family Cervidae; genus Muntiacus; species Muntiacus reevesi. The sequence goes on along the minus strand of NC_089249.1, from coordinate 63,384,609 downwards.
ATTTAATTTCCTTACTTGAGTTCAGTATTCATTATTTCCCTTCCTGTCAGGCAAGCGGTTTTATTTCCCTGATAAAAATGCAATCAGATCTCAAGAGTATCAACTATTTGAGCGGCACAAGCTTTTCACCCCTGCTGCTGCATGTCACCCTAAGTGTGGGGGGGATCTGTCTCCCCTCCACCAGTTTCTGGGCTCTTGGGTGCGTGTCTGTTAGGGGTCTCTAACTCCCCATAGCTGAGTGTCACAGGACTTGTGTCTGCTACTGGAGTTTCAGGAGGATTCTTCTCCCACACCTAAGTTTCCAAGGCGTCTTTCTGTCTCTTTCTCATCGCAGGTGGCCTCACCTCCTCTATCCGAAGGTCTGCAATGTCCTATTTCACCTACCTGAGAACTTGCTTATTTTAACTCAGTAATAGATTGTGCCTGATAAAGTAATCAAAAAAGACTTTGATGAAAATATAGTTCAAGAAATGGCAGCAGGAATTCAATGGGTGACATTACAGTTTTGATTGTTAAAGATTATCCAGGTGTTTTTACAGGATTTTGATGGGCATAAAATTGAAATGGTATTTAGATTCATGTGAATCATGTAACAGAATGATGTAACCATTTATTTTAAATGTCAATATGTACAATTTTCTGAAAATCATAACGTTTGCAAACTTGTTTGACAGCTTTTTAAAATATAAAATGAAAATGTAAGATAAAAGCTTCAAAATGGAAAGGGGTACCCAGATTTTCAAAACATTTAGGCATTATGCAATAACAAAGTTTGAAGATCCAGTGTCTAGATTTTAGAAGAAAACTATTGTGTGACTCTGCAGAGCAGCAGCCACTTCTGACTCTTAAACAGGTTCCAGTCCCTGCTCCCAGCCACAGTGTCAGACATGCAGAGCAGAGGGTTTAGTTGTGTCGTTAAATCTAATGGAAGAGTGACTTCATCTGCCTTCTCCACACTGTTCTGAAGAGCAAAGGAGAGACGTGAAGGTACAGGACAGTTAGGCTTCTAGGACTACAGGATGGGGTCTCAATGGCTCCTGGTGGCTTGGCTCAGGCCAAGGTGGAGCTCCCAGCACGGCGGGCAGGGCAAGGGGTCTCCCCAACCTGAGGCTCCTTCTCCCAGTTCTCGAGCTCCACCCTCTCCAGCCCCGTGAGCCCCTCTAGCTTCCCCAGCCTCCTTCCCGCCCTGGCTCCCTCTGCACGCCTCACCCTGGGCCGTCCCGTGCCCACCCCCAGCCCAGCCCCAGCCTGCTCCCACTTGCTCCGCCTCACTTCTCCCATCCTGCTAACTCCCACCCACCCTGTTATTCTCCAGCATATGATTCTCCCTGCAGAGCAGGACCTTCCTCATCCATCCAGCCTCAGTGCCCTGAGCTGTCCACAGGACCTGAAGGGTGGTCAGCAGTGAGGGCCACCTGCAAAGCGCTCTCTGCTCCAGGCTGCAGACAGAGTGCTGGTGAGATGCTTAGGGCCCCTGAGGGGATAAAGCTGGGACATTCTGAGGTCATGAGGGGGCAGGAGGAGGCAGGGAGTCCACCGTCCTGAGTGAGAAAGTGTCTGCCCAGAGGCACTGGGAGGCTGCAGCTCACTCAGCGCCATGACCCTCTGCCATCCCACCACCTGCTTCTCTGATCAAGGCTTCTCTTGCCAAACCCAGGTCTTGAAGGTTCTGACTCATTTTCTGAGGCACTGAAGTATCTTCTGACCCATAGGATATCCATCTTCTCCCCAGGACCCGGGGCCAGCATGGCAATGCCATTTCCATGCCATGATCCCACTGCCATGCCTGCTGGACTGGCCCCAAGTTCCGGGTCCGGTTCCCGGACACGGGGTACCATGTGCGGCTCAGAGGAGACCGACCCCCAGCTGCCAGAGTGCTTGGGCACGGAGGACTCAGAGACCCCGCTCTGCCTCCACATTCAGACCCTCCCAGGTCCCCGCTTCCTTCTAGGCCACTTCTGTGGGACAACCACAGTTTCCAACTCGAAAATGAAGCCAAAAACGTGAAAACATGAAAATTAGAAATTGTGGGGCTTTCTAGACAGATCTCAAGCCTCTCTCAAGGTCCCACTGCCAGTGGTCACCGTCTCAGCCTCACAAGGGCCTCTGCCTTCCTGAGCAGGCCTTCCCGACATCCACCAGCTTCTCAGAGCTGCTCTGCCTTCCTGCCCGCCCTGGGTAAAGACACCCGAGTCCACTCCCCTTCTGCACACAAGGCTTCACTCCATCCACCGTTCTTATCCTTCCTGGGGTCTTCTCGCTTCCCTGGAGGCCTCACCCAGGCCCCATCCTAAGTCGAGGTCTACATTTGCCACGTGCGATGTTCACACTCCACCTCGACCCAGAGTGGAATAGCTCTGCATGCACTGCCCTCCTAGAACCCCACCAGGTGCCCAGCGGGTCTGTTGGCCCACTTCCGTGGTTTCTGGCCCTCTGTCAGCCCTCAGTCGAACAGTCTCCACCTTTCACGGCTCCCTCTGGGTCTCTTCTGTCCACTCGCCTCACTATGCCTCCCCCTTCACTGTTTGAGGTGCCCCTGCCCTTCCTGGGAGCCACTACCCAGCCCACCAGGCACCATACAGGATTTGCCAGATCAGTGGCTGGTGGCAGCTGGCTCAAGGGCAGAAGATCTGAACTTGGGCAGAAGCTGTCGGGGCAGGGGAGCACAGGTAGGCAGGAGAGGGTTCAAAGGCAGAGGCAGCAGAATTCAGTGACACCTGGACACGAGCGGGAAAAGTGGACAGAGGCTACAGCGGGTACCCAGACTTCTAGCTCAGGAGGGTCACTCACTGGGCTGGTGATCAGAAAGAGAGGCTCCCGGTTCAGGAAGCATGGGCTCAGGTCCAGCACGACTCGGAGAGAGCGAGGCACAAAGAAACCAGGCATGTGGACATGGAGGTCAGCAAAGAGACCGGGTCAGAGACAGGATCTGTATGTCATCGGTGCAGGCAGCCAGATGCCTGCTGAGGGCCAGGGAGGTTTGTGTGACCCGTCCAGAGGAGGGCAAAGTCTGTGCTTCCAGTAACTCCTCAAGTAGGCAACTGAGAAATGGTTTCATTTCTTATAAATTTATTACATAATATTATAATTATTATCAATAATAATAATATAAGAAACATAGATCTCTGTGGGGTGTATCACAACGTCAGGGTCAAGAGGCCTCGGGGGTGGAGCAGGGGGAGAATCCCCCAGTTGGAGCTCCGTACAAAAGGAGGGGCGAAGCAGAACTGACCCTGTAAAGTTAAAAACCCAAACTGAACGGAACCAAAACCCACAGGTGAGTGAGACGAGTGTGTATGTGGCAGTCTGTTACAGTGACTGCTGCTGTGTGTGTGACCTGGTCTGTTGGTGAAAGGGTTACTGGGTGTGAATCTGCCCAGGGAATGGGGCCGGTGGGCCGGGGTGGGGCCGGTGGGCCGGGGTGGGGCAGGTGGGCACAGACCGGCGTGCCAAGCCCCTGGGCTGTGAAAACTTCTGTTTTCTGGGTTTTTTAATTTTTATTAAAAAAAGCTAGAAATATAAACAGAAACTCGTGAGTGACGTGGATGGAGCTTAGTCCAGACTCCAAACCCTAGGTTTAAAAACATCCCGGGCCCCCCACCCCACAGGTCATTGCTGAGTGTGAGGAGTCACAGTAAGGGGGGCTGGGGTGCCCACTGGGGTCTTTGCCTCTCCCCAAGGATCGCAGTGGCCTGACTCTAGGGGTGCCCCTATGATCCCCCCTAGAAGCCCAGCGGGGGTGGAGCGTTGCCTCCAAGGGCCCTTGGGGGCCTCTCCCAAGCAGCAAGGCTTCACCAAGAAGGCCCACTCGGGCTCCGCAAGGCTCTGGAGGGACAAGCTGGGCAAACAGCAGGTCCCAGGGTGCAAGACGACCTCTGACTTTCTTTGGAAGTGGAGACGGGGTGCTTTCACAGGCACACACCCATGCACGCACCCTGTGCAAGCTTCCGAAGCCCCCACACTAGTCCAGAGTGACCCCTTGGGACCACCCTCCAGTCAGGCACACAAGGGGCTCCAACGCACTCAGTCGCACCCCGAGTTTCACACACTCGCGCTTGTGCGCACACACACACAGGGCGGCACTGGCGACTTCAGGTCTGAGGCAGGGAGGCGTCTCTGCTGTAGTCGCCCAGCAGCGTGGAGAGGAGGCTAGACCCCTGCTGGAGGGGGGACCCTGTGAGGGAGCCGGCCGGGGGCAGGTGCCAGGGGGCCCTGCGCCCACACCGCCCCGGGTCGGCTCTCCCCGGCCTTGTGACCGCGTGAGCGCCCGCAGGAGTCGCTGCCTGCCGCCCCGCCTCCACGCAGCACCTGAAGGGTCGGTGGGGAACACCATAGCTCAGCGAGGGGAGGGGCCCGGGAGGGGCCCAGGGGGGCCCCGGGGCGGGCACGAGGACCCTGGCCAACCCCAGACCAGCTGGAGCGTCCCCTGCCCCATGTGGGGTGGCAGTGGCAGTTGGGGGGCCAGAGATGGAAGACTGGGCATCCGCAGCGGAACCGGGGGCTGGGGGGGGGTGGGGGAGGGAAGCTATTAAGGACAGAGATATTTGTTCCTTTTCTTGTTCCAAATATAGAGTGGATTAAAATATGCAAAACGGGGGGCTTCTTGGCCCCCAACCGAGAACCCCAATGTCCCCCCCCTCCCCCCGAGTCACCAAGGTGTGTCTTGACCTCGCATGCTGGACTAGGTCACCCCCTCTGGGAAAGTAGCCACCAGGAGCTCAGCGGGAGATGGTCAGGCTGGAGCACCCCGCCCCCGACCCCCTCCCGCTCCAGCCCCCCACGGCCTGCGCCCTTCCTGACCGTGTGCTGGGTGGGGCTCGACGGCCTGGGAGGGCGCTAAGCAATGTACAGGGCAAGTCTCCGAGCGACAGCGAACAGGACGATTCATGCAACATTCCTGGCCCGGGCGCCGTTAGGGTAGGGGCTGGGGAGTGGGCCGAGCCCGCAGCCCGGGGCGGGGGGCGGGGGGTGGGGCGGGAAGGCTGAGGGGAGCCCTGCCCGCAGGGCGCGGCCGGGGCGTGGGGAGGGGGCGGGGGGCGTCAGCTGCCGTCCAGCTGCCTGAGCGCGCGCTCGATGTTCATGCGGTGGCCCACGCGCGTGACGCCCAGCTCCACGAAGTCGTCCTTGGTGAGCGCCGGCAGGTGCGCGCCCTCGATCTCGTGGTCCTCGAAGCGGTCGCGGTGCTCGCCCAAGTGGATGCTCTCCAGCCAGTCGCCCACGTCGAACTTGCTCCAGAGTTGCAGGGGCTTTTGCTGGAACGGCCGGCGGGGGCTGGGGGCCCCGGGGCCCGGGCCGGGCGCTGGCGAGGGCAGCGGCGAAGGCGAGGGCGAGCGGCTGCGCGCGCTCACGCTGCGCACCACAAAGCGCACCTCCTTCGGCTCGTGGGGGATGGAGAGGCTGGACGACTTGAGGATGGTGGGGGGCGTGAGGCCGAAGGGCCGCCCCGCGCCCCCCGCCCCCGCCCCCAGCCCCTCCACCCGCTCCAGCGACGCGGGCTTCACCGGGCTCGGGGCGCGCCGCGCCACAGGGTAGCGGCCGCCTGGCCGCACGGGGTAGGAGGGCCCGCTGCCCGGGCCCCCGGGGCTGCGCTGCTGCGCTGAGATGGTGCTCAGCTCACCGAGGCTGCTGAAGAGCCTGCGGAGGGAGAGGGGGTCAAGGCCAGGTGAGGGGTACCAGGCAAGGTGGGGCCGGTCGGAGGGGCGCGGGGCCAGCGGCCGGGAGGACGCTGGGGGCGGGGCTGGGACTCGGCGGGGTAGCCTTAGGGTCAGAGGGAGAAAGGTAGATAGGACCCTGTGGTTACTCTGGCCTGGCCCCCAGAGTCAGAGTCAGTGCCCTGCTGGGGGACAGCGAGTCCTAGACTGAACGGCCCCCTCTACTCCATGGGGGTTCGGAGAGCAGGCTGCCTGAGCAGGGACAGCCTCTTGGGCAAAGGGCTGACCCTTCCATTTCTGACAGCGTGAGACACTGGCTCTGGACACCACCTCATCCACCCATACCCCAGAGAATAGGACTGGCAATACCCCTCACCACTCCCCACTCTGTTATCATGAGACCCAGAAAGACCTGGGCCGGCTGCAGGGCTGGCTGAGTCGTGATAAAGGCTGGTGGCAGCACAAGACTGAACAGTCCATGAGGTCTGAGACAGACACCAGGCGGCGTTCACACCCACACAGAGCAGCAGCGCGTGCAGGACAGGCGTGAGGCAGCGGTGCACCTGTGACACCGGCCTCGCGGCAGAGCAAAGCCCGCAGCAGCAGCCACGTATGTCACACACATGCAGCAGCAGTGGCAGAAGCGGCAGCGGCCTGCCCACGACAGTGACAAGCAGCACACACTCACACACACGCGCGCAGATGGTCTTCACTTCCCAGCATCACCTGACAGGACCCAGGCCTTCAGCCCCTCCACCCCCCAGCATGGCCGTGGTGGGAGGCCCGACGGGGAGAACTCCTCCAGGGAAAACCCAGTCCTGTATCCCACATCGCCCCCGCCCACTTTCTCTCCCTGTCCCCTGCTGTGGCCAAGGGAAGCCTGGGGGAGGGGGTGGCGGCAGCGGCACTGGAGCCCCACGAGGCCAAGCACAGCAGAGATCCAGGCTGGCAGCGCAGGAGGGTGAGAGGCATGGGATGCGCATGCTCACTTACACAGCCGGCGCTCGGGACCACCGCGCAGCTAGACAGAGCAGCCACATGCAGATGGGCAGGAGAGAGCAATGAGAGAGAGAGTTAGCGCCGGGCGCGGAGCAGGGCGCAGCCCAGCAGGACCACAGTGCAGAGCCAGCCAGGCGCAGGGGCCCGCTGGCCAGACACCCAGGGAGGGAGGCTCGAGGCAGTGGGCCGGTGCAACGGGAGGGAGCGCGCTGGAGCTGCAGGGCGAGGGGAAGTGCAGACCAGACGTGGGCGGGTCTGGGTGGGTTTCGGCCCGCCTGTGACCTGTTCCCCGTCTGGGGCCCTCACCCACAGGCTTTACTCAGAGCCCTGAGAGCCAGATGCTAAGCTGACACCTGACTCTTGGGGTGCGTTGTGACCCCGTGTGCTGCGCCGGCCTAAGGGCTTCTCTCTAGCTGCCGGCCCACCTCCCTGTCTCTGCCTGAACTGGGCTAAGGACCCCTCCCCCGGGTTCCCCCACTTTTGTGCCATCCTGACTGACGCCTGCCCCACATTGCGGAGGGCATCCTGAGCATCACTCCTTCCCTGAAAGCAGGTCTTGTCTTTTCCTCTCTCACCGGTGTAAGGTCAGCCTCTCACAGGAGACTCAGTTCTGTCCTACTCGACCTGGTTTCCGCTGCCTGGCTCCCTCTCGTCAGTCTCTGTCCCCGCTGCCTCACCCAGTTGCTCAGATCCAGAGCAGAGCCTCTTGAAGAGGCCAGACCGTGCTCTCCCCACCCCAGCAGAGAGGGGCTCCAAGAGCACCTGGGTGATGGGCTCAAGGAACAGGCATTGATCATTAGAAGAAACCCTCTTCTCCCCCACATCTGGCCTCCGTGGTACCCCCTGGATTTCGGAGCAAAGTAGGGCGGCAGTGGAGGGGGAAGGACGCCAAGGGGCTGGACGGAGCCCAAGCGGCAGAGATTGCTAGGGAGGGCAAGGGAGCGGTGCTGGGGACAGCACTCCCGTCCCCCCGCCCAGGCCCCCACACATCCCACCCGGGCCCAGGGACCTGCGTCTCAGGATGGGGTCCTGTGTGGCCCACCCCGGGCGGCTCCCGGAGCAGGGTCAGGAGCCCTGGCAGGAGGTGAGCTGGAGGCCAAGGATGAAGGCGCACTGGCTCAGAAGCGCCAGGGAGACCCTGCCAAGGGGAGATCCTGGGTGTGGAGGGGGGCACCTGCCAGAGCTAGGGCTGGTGCCAGGAGGTGTGTGAGCGAGGGACTGAAGGGCCACGATCCCCTGGAGCCTCGGGGGGAGAGGGCTCGTCACGCTCCGACGGCTGTCCCCCCGAGGCCCCAGGGCCTGGCAGGAAGTGTCCAGGGACGCCACGGCCAGGGGTCTGCTCCTCCTCCCCTTCCCCTTGGGAACAGGGAACGGCCCACATTGTCCCAGGCCAGGACCCCCGGTGCGTCCCTGGTCGAGTCCACGTTTCCACACCACCTCTGCATGGCCGTCACTGTCCATCACCACTCTCAGCCTTCTGAGGGCCTCCCCGCCAGGCCCTGCCCATGGCACGGCCCAGTCACAGCCCCGCCAGCCTCCCAGAGGGCCTCCAGCCATGCAGCCTCTAACACGTGGGCCTCACTAGGCACCTGCACCCCTGGGTGCCTCCTGGTCTTTCTCCAGACAGCTTAGCCAGGCTCCACGGCCCTCAACACCTTTCTCACCAGTGTCTGAGTCTTGTGCTATCTGGCTCACTCCTGACGCCCGGACCAGTTAGGTCTGCTGTCGTGCTTCCCCTCCCCTTCCCCAGCCCCCGCCGTTGCCAAGGATGTCAGCAGAATCCCCTTGCTGACCTGTCCACCAGTTTCCCTCTTAGGTGCCCTTCCCCTTCCCCTTCCTTTCTAGATGGGTCCCCCAATTAGTTCGCACTTTCTCCCAGGCCACATCATCCACGTCCACCCTTTGCTGTAACCAGTGTGTCCACGAATGCCACATGTCAGGCCAAGCCAGTCTCTCCTGAGCTCCAGACCTCTGCTGGGGTCTTCACACATGCTCTCGCCCCCACCCCAGTCTCTCACACATCAGAGGCCTCAGGGTCCCCATCAGCTGCTCCATCTTTTCACCTGCATGGCTCACACGTCACCAACTCCCAGCATTAACCCAGGCCTTTCTCCTCATTCCCCAGCTACCTCTGATCCCAGACCTTCCATGGTCTTGCTCAGGACCTCTTGCCTGGCTTCCTAATTGTTAGCCTGGACTCCTGGTACCTAGCTCAAAGCCAGGAACACAATATGCATGGGGCGGGGGGGGGTGGGGGGGGGGATGCTACAAAACCAGAGCAACGTGATGTGTCACTCTCAGGCTTGACTGCCGGTCAAGCCAGTGGTGCCAACAGGCGAGAAAAAGCCCACCCCAGCCCTGGCCTCTGCCTGGAACTTTCTGCCGCTACACGCACGCAGGGCAGGTCTAGGCCTGCGGCCTCCTGCAATCTAAGAGCCTCACAGAGGGAAGTGACCCTCAGCAGGAGCACAAACGATGCGGGCTATGAGCATCACGGGGCACCCTCTCTGCTCTCACTCCAGCCCCAACTTCTCACTGCCCGCACCAGCTCACGGCCCCAGCCTTGACGCACTCCAGACACCCTGGGCCCCTCCTCTGTGACCCCTTCCCACTTCCCCAGTGGAGTTCATGGCTCCTGAGGCCCTGATCACGTCTCCCACTTCACACTTCACAGGTCCACAACCTGTGAGGACCTCGTCAAGGACGGAGCACATCCTGGCCCCTGTGTCCTGCACTGGCCAGCACACAACAGGGTCCAGTTTCAAAAGGGCAAGTCCTGCTGGCCTTGAGGCACTTGCAGTCACGTCAGGCTCCAGCCAGACTCCTGGATGTGAGCAGGACAGGGCTCACAGCGGGTCCCCCAGGCAGGGTTTCTCCATCGTAGCAGAAATGTGCGTCTTCTGTGGGATGATAACTAGTGATTCCCTAAAGAAACTGTCTGAGACCACAGCACACCGCACATCAGAAGTTCTGAGAAGTACTGCTGAAAAGAAACCTTGTCAACTTTGTGTCCAAAGCTATTTCACCATTAATCTTTTTAGGTAAAATCAGATGTGCGGGGTCAGACAGGAATAAAACTGAGAGCCAGAGCAGAACTGAGTATTGCTGTGGGGCTCAGAGACAGGCAGCCCTGAGGACACAGGCAGGATTCAGATCCAACCACAGGGTCTGGAAGACAAAGGGAGCTTAGAGCGGATGTGGGGCTCTGCAAAGATGCTCTGCTCGTCAGGCTAGACTGAGAGCTAGAAGCATAGAGAGAGAGCTGGTCTGGGATCACAATTTCAAGCAGCCAAGTCCATGGGCCTTCCGGATGCATCTCCACAAGTTACGAAGCTTCAAGGCCTTGACGTAAGGGATAATCTCTCCTTCCCGTTCTGAGATCTCTTTAGATCTCCAGGCCACAGAGTGTCTTGTGGCTAAAGGGACACAGAGCCTGGACTGAGCTGTCAGTGGGGAAGGCGGACCGAGCGAGTACCTCTTCCCTTGTGGTGACTCTCTGGTGAGGAGACGGGCAGGCCTGGGAGGGAACACATGGGGGCCAGGCGACAAGGCTCGGGGGTGTGACCCACCAAATGGCCGTGGCAACTGCCCTCGAGCTTCAGCTAGATCAGTCCCAGAAGGAAACAGCCCCACCTGGACCCCAGAACTTCCTACATTTGGGACATGTCTCCAACAGACACTGTCAGGAGCAGTTTTGTCATGACGTGAGAAATGAGGGCCACACTCTAGCCACTGCTGGCTGCAAAGCAAGAGCTGCCCAGCAGCCCCAGTAGGCAACACAGCCACTGCAGCCACACAGGGGGCTGACTGCATGTGGCCATAGCATCTCCTGCTCAGCCACCCGCCAGTGGCCGGAAGTAGAGGGCAAGGCAGTGGGCCCACTCCAGAAGGCCGTGGTTTCACCCAGGGCTGAGGGCAAGAAGGAGAGCACAGGAGGGAAGAAGGAAGAAAGTGTGAGCAGGAGCAGAAGGGAACGCAGAGGGAAGTGGGGAAGGAAGGGCAGGGCACACAAGGGGTTAAGGCCACCGGGCTGGCCAGGTGGCACTGACTGGGCTCAACTGTAGTGACTTCAGAATCCATATGCTGCTTGTTATACACCGGCTGATAAACAAAGGTGCTGGTCTACAGAACGAACACACGTGCATTTCTGCATGAGGGAAATCATTGTTCAGTTGTGACCCCATGGACTACAGTACGCCAGGCTTTCCTGTCCTTCACCATCTCCTGGAGTTGGCTCAAACTCATGTCCATTGAGTTGGTGATGCAATCCAACCATCTCATTCTCTCTCACCCCCTTATTCTCCTGTCCTCAATCTTTCCCAGCATCAGGGTCTTTCCAGTGAGTTGGCTCTTCGCATCTGGTGGCCAAAGTATTGGAGCTTCAGCTTCAGCATCAGTCCTTGCAGTGAATATTCAGGGTTGATTTCCTTTAAGATTGACTGGTTTGATCTCCTTGAAGTCCAAGGGACTCTCGGGAATCTTCTCCAGCAACACAGTTTAAAAGCATCAATTCTTTGGTGCTCAGCCTTCTTTATGATCCAACTCTCGCATCCATATACGACTACTGGAAAAACCATAGCTTTGATTATATGGACCTTTGTCGGCCAAGTGATGTTTCTGCTTTTTAATACACTGCCTTAAGTTGGTCATAGCATTCCTTCCAAGGAGCAAGTGTCTTTTAATTTCATGGCTGCAGTCATCGCCCGCAGGGATTTTGAAGCCCAGGAAAAAAAAAAACCAATCACTGTTTTCCATTTTTCTGTATCTATTTGCCATGAAGTGATGGGACTGGAGGCCATGATCTTCATTTTTTGAATGTTGAGTTTTAAGCAAGCTTTTTCACTCTCCTCTTTCACTTTTATCAACGGGCTCTTTATCGCCTCTTTGCTTTCTGCCATTAGGGTGGTATCATCTGCATGTCTGAAGTTGTTGACAGTTCTCCGGGCAATCTTGATTCCAGCTTGATTCCAGCCAGCATTTCACATGATGTACTCTGCATATAAGTTAAATAAGCAGGGTAACAATATACAGCATTGACTTACTCCTTTCCCAATCTGGAACCAGTCTGTTGTTCCATGTCTGGTTCTAACTGTTGCTTCTTGACCTGCATACAGGTTTCTCAGGAGACAAGTAAGGTAATCTGGTATTCCCTGGTATTCCCATCTTTTTAAAGAATTTACCATGGTTTGTTTTGATCCACACGGTCAAAGGCTTTAGTGTAGACAATGAAGCAGAAGTAGATGGTTTTCTGGAATTCCCTTGCTTTCTCTATGATCCAATGGATGTTTGCAATTTGATCTCTGGTTCCTCTGCCTTTCCTAAATCCAGTTTGAACATCTAGAAGTTCTTGGTTCACGTACTGTTGAAGCCTAGCTTGAATGATTTTGAGCATTACCTTGCTAGCATGTGAAATGCGTGCAACTGTACCGTAGTTTGAAGATTCTTTGGCATTGCCTTTCTTTGGGATCGGAATGAAAACTGACCTCTTCCAGTCCTGTGGCCACCGCTGAGTTTTCCAAATTTGCTGGCATACTGAGTGCAGCACTTCCACAGCATCATCCTTTAGGATCTGAAATAGCTCAGCTGGAAGTCCATCACCTCCACTAGCTTTGTTTATACTAATGCTTCCTAAGGCCCACTTGACTTCACACTCCAGGATGTCTGGCTCTAGATGACAAGGCAAGAATACAAAGAACTATACAAAAAAGGTCTTAGTGATCCGGATAACCACAATTATGTGGTCACTCACCTAGAGTCAGACAACCTGGAATGTGAGGGGAATTACTGCACATTAACACCGTGTCTGTCACCAGAAGGGGTTTAGTGACAGAGACTCCAGATTATAGTGGACAAAGAGCAGGGCTTGAGGTCAGATGCCACCATCTACTGGCTGGAATGGACCTCCTTAGAACCTCAGTTGTATTGTCTGGAAAATGGAGATTACATTAGTATCCATCTAACAGAAAGGCGGTGAAGACGAAGTAACGTGAATTGATCTCTTCCAGTGCAGAGCATGCTTATAATTTTCCCATAAGGACTCTAAGAGTCCACCTGCTGGCCTGGCAGAGTACCTGGTCACCCTCACTATTTCACAAGGGATGAACTGAAGTTCACTGAGGCTAAGTGGTTTGTCCAAGACTACAAACTCAGATGCAACCTGCTGAGGGTTGATATCCAGGGCCATCTGACCCAGGCAGGCTGATGTCAGGGAACAAAGTGAGTTGCTAAAGCTGATGAATGCCGTGGCACGAGGGAGTCCCCTATTTCAGGCTCACTAGCACGTGGTACCTCTAGGAATATCACCTGAGTCCCCTTTGGATACCACCCCCCACCCCCACTTTAGTACCTGTCCAGTAGCTGGGCTGACCACAAGCCCTGACCCCTAAGACAGCAATTGACGCAGGCCTGGCCAACAGCAGCCCTGCATCTCCCTGACTCAAGTGACCATTTCAGGGGACACAGGGAACCCACATGAAGCCAATGGGAGCCTGGAATTTTGCAGGAACTCCTGAGAGAAAGAGGCTCACTCTGCCATGGGCGTGCAGAGCAGATGGAATATAAAAGCTGGAACAGCTGGCCTTGCCCCAAACCCCACATCCAAAGGAAACACACACAGGTCCTGATGCAACCTGGAGCCACTGGATGAGAGAGCCTTGCCACGACAAATGGGAAATGCTGAAGACGACCATGGGAGGCGTGGCAGGAGGTTCAGCTGAGAGACCACGTCCTTCAGCCCCACAGGAGCCCACGGAGCAAAGATGGGACCTGGGCTGCCCTGAGCGCAGCTCTGGGTCTCAACAGCCAGCAAACCTCAACCAAGTGTCTCTCCTTCTGTGGCATCTGTCCTAAGCTGCCTGCCTAGACCTCAGATCACAAAAGACAGCACTTGCATTTGGCAGATGTTTTATTAAGGCCTGCACTGTGCCAGGCATGGTGCTACCCACTGTCAATGGCCTTAGTTTTCATCAGGACCAAGGGGCACAGAGGAGTGGAGGGGCTGGTGGAGCGAGGAGAAGCAGAGAGTGAAGATGGGGGCTGGTCCAGGCTGCATCAGGGAACCCCCACCTTCAGGGTTCTATTCCTGAGAGGCCTGGGCTGCTCACTCCAACTGGACACCCCAGGCCACACCCGTAACACCCTCTCTAAGGGCACTTTAAACATTGTCCTGGTAGGAATAAGGCTTTCACATTCAACTGCGAGTTGGAAGAGGTGAAAAGTGGGGAGGGCCCCAGAGCCAGCCCGGGATGACAGGAGCTGGAGGGTAGCTCCCCAAACCACTTAGGAGAAGCATCACTAGTCTCCCAAGCCCCCACCTATCTTTTGAGTCCTTAGCTGGGAAAAAGGTAGATTGGACAAGCCCTTGTGAGTAAGACCTAGATCCCCTCGCTGCTTTGTGGACTCTGCCTTCCAAGGCTGGCAGGAAAGACTCACTAGGTTAGTCACATGGTGGCAAGGAGGAGGAGTCAGGAGGTGGTACCCCACGTGATTCCACAAAGCTAGAAGTGGGGGAGAGCCGCCAGGGCGCAGAAGGCAAAAGCAGACAAGGGTTGACTGGAGGTGACCAGTTCTGACTCAGACCAGCTCTCCTACCAGCATCCACGGAGCCCACAGCCCCAAGGAGGTCCTCTCTGGGGCAGACTCCTGGGAATGAGGTCCTCAAGGGAAGAGCCAAGGGATGAGCCTGGAGGCTGTGACAGCTGACTCCGAGCCAGAGCAGCCCCCCAGCCCCTTCCCCACGTCCAGAGCACCACTGGCCTCTCTAAGTCCCCACCTTGTGTAGGCGGTGGGTGGGGTGGCCAGAGGAACGGGTAAGGTACAGGGAAGAAGCAGATGGAGGTGCAGAGAGAGGATGCTTTCCATCTAATAATGGCTTCTTAATGCACTCTGAAAATCACGCACAGGAATCGGTATTTGAGGGACTCTGAGGCAGTGCTGAGAGACAGAAATGTTTCTGAGGCAGAAAACAGGAAATTGGTGGTAAGTCTTAGCAGGAAAAGGATCCAGTGTACTCTTAAGTTTCAAAAGGAAGTGAGGAAAGACGGTGCCAACTGCATGGGACAGCCACATGGCCACAGAGAGGATGGAGGGGTGGGTAGCGTCTTGCGCAGGGAACCAAGAAGGCAGACAGCTGGGGCTGGGGGGCAGCGACAACCTTAGCGTGGGCCACAGGAGGGCCCTTAGCGGTAGAGGCACCCATGGTCGAGAGAGAGAGAGAGAGAGAGTCCTTGGGGGTTCCGGGGGCACAGAGCCTCAGGGGGCTGTGGAGGTGCTCATGCCCAGCCTTCACTGCCAGCACCAACAGGGATGCAGAGAAGAGCACCTCTGACATCTCAGGTCCCTGAAAGAGCCTTGGGTCTCAGACAGACAAGGCCAGATAAAGGACAGAGGGGTGGACAGGAGAGCACAGGGCAGGGTGTCACAGACAGGTGACAGAGGGGATGGGATGGGCGGCAGGGGGGACAGAGCCACGGAAGGACGGGAGGAGGGCGGGGTCGGGCGGACGGGACAGGACCCTCCCCACTGCCCTGCTCACCGAGCTGCCGCGATGGGAGACTTCTTGGCAGGATCCAGCAGGCCGCCCAGGCCGCCGGCTGGCTCCTCCCCCAGGGAGCGGGTGTCTTTGTTCAGCTGCTGCAGGCGCGAGCTGAGCTCAGTGATCACAGTTGGCTTGTCGTCTTCGGGCCCAGGGAGCCCCCGGCTCTCGACGGGGTCCCCCCACAGCTTGGACCTTCTCTGGAAGAGGTAGCGAGGGCGAGCAGGCCCGGCAGCAGAGGCCAGCCCGGCGGTGGCGGCGTGGTGCTGCTGAGCCATGAGCTCACTGTCGGAGGACTGCTTCAGCAGCGGGTCCCTGAAGGTCACCGGCCCCTTCCCCAGCGGGGACTTGAGCTTGGGCTTGGGAGGCACTGGTGGCTTCTCGAGTAGAAAAGTATGTCCATCAGCGAAGGAGGTGTGGGTGTCCGTGAGTTCCCCGCTCTCCGAGCTCAGGGTGGACATGCTGGACACGGTGGAGATGGTGCTCGTGGTCTCCAGGTGGGGGTCACTGGAGCTGCGCGTGTCGGCCTCCTCTACCCCCGAATCCGCCGCGGACTCCGGGGCGGGCGGCGGCTCGGTGCTCGGCTTCCCTGAGGCCGGGCCTGGCACCGTGGTGGTCGAGGGGCCTGGGCCGGGGAGTGGCGTGGCCAGCAGGACCCCGTTGGCAAACTCTTCGGGAGGCGGCACGAGTCCGATGCGGGCCAGCTCCTCTCTGGTCTCCTCGTCGCTGGAGGACAGCTGGGCTGGCGGCAGGTTCACAGCGAATACCAGCTCCGGCTCCTCCTCGGAGCTGCCCTGGCCGGGCCCGGGGTCAGCGGGGGCACTGCCGGGGGGCTGGGCCCGGGGGCTCGGCAGGGGCTCTGTGACCACAGCGGACTGCGTGGGGGCCGGGGCCAGCTCTGGGGTGCCAGGGCGCTGCTCTTCGGCCCCCAGCCCACTGGGCTCCTGCCCGTTGCTGGTGGCGTGCACGACGATGAGGCCGGCGGGCCGCTGCAAGGACGTGTCCAGGACGCTGAGGATCATGGATTTCTTGTCCTCCGGGGACTTGCGCTCCTCCCGGGGCACCTTCTCGGGCTCCCTCCGCACAGGCACGGGAACCCAGGCTGGGCTCCTGGGGGAGAAGGCTGGCGAGGCCAGAGGCCCTCGCTCCGAGTCCCGGGCCTGCACATCCACAAACAAGGGCCCGGGCCGGTCAGTGTCAGGGCTGTGCACAGGTGTAGGGGACCGGGAGGGCGCCTGGGAGGCCAGAGCCCGCTCGCGAGCCGCCAGGGCCAGGGCCAAAGGCGAGCTGGGGTCCAGGGGTTTGCCGGTGAGCGGGTGGATGAAAGTGGAGCCGGAAGGCCCAAGGCTCGGGCCGCTAACCAATGGCTTCAGAGCAGAAACTGGGGAGGGCAGCAGCAGGTCACGGCCGGTGGTGGTGGCGCCGGTTCCCAGAAGGCGCTCATCGATGGAGCGGGAGGGCTGCAGTGAGGGCATATCCGCGGTCGGAGGGCTGCCCTCGATGGCACCCACAGACAGAAACACGGTGGAGCGCCGCCGCTCCTCCAGCCGCCGGTCCTTGCTTGGGGCCGGGCCGCCAAACGCCAGCCCGGGGCCGTCTCCGGGGCCGTAGTCGAGACCGCTGGGCCGCGGCCCACGGTGCGTCGGGGAGGGCTCCCTGGCGAAGCTGCCGACGCCCGGGCCGGGGCTGCCCACGGCCAGGGCCGCGCGCTCCTGCGCATCCTCCACCTGCAGCTGCTTCACCAGCGGGCTCTTGCGGCGCTGAGGTTTCGACGGCGCGAAGAGGCTGGCGCTGAAGGCGCCCAGGTTGGCGTAGGGGCTGTCGGGGCCCGGCGGCCGCGGCCGCCGCTTGGGGCGTTCCGGCGGGGTGGCCGCTGGCGGGGGCCGAGAGGCGTCGGCCGCCTCGGGCGCCGAGTCCTGCAGGATGATCATGGAGCGCGCGCGCTTCTGCCGCTCCGGGTAAGGCAGCGGACCCAAGGCCGCGCCTGAATCATACAGGCCCGGGGCGCCCGCGCCCAGGCGTGCCTCCAGGCCGGGTTTGAAGCTGGAGCGCACGGTGTCGTAGGCGCGGCCCGGAGGCGGCGGTGGCGAGAAGGCAGGGGGCGGCCCAGAGTCGAAGTAGTAAGGGGCGGGAGGGGGCGGCGGCGCGGTCTGCGGAGGGGGCGGGATGCCACGGCCCTCGCGCACCGTGTCCTGCATCGATGTGCTCCTCGGGAAGCGCCCCTCCAGCAGGGACGCCAGCTTCTCGTCCTCCCCTGCAGACAGAGGCCCTGGTGAGCCCAGCCGTGGCCCCGAGGGCCAAGGCCTGCGAGTAGGCCCCTGCGGACACGGGCGCCTGCCCTCCCCCCACCCCCGGGGGCAACCCAGGTCCCGGCGCAAAGGCGTCTTCAAAATCTGCTAGAGCTGCTGGCCTGCCCGCCGGAGGACGAGTCAGGGTGGGCGTGGGCACTAGGGTTACAGAGCGGAGGGAGACTCGGGGAGACACGGAGAGCCCAGGGCAGGGGGTCTGAGCAACGTCCTCAGTCTGGACTGGTCCCGGAAGGCCAGGCTCTGCACCTCAAGCCGGGTGTCGGATTGGTAGGGCTCCTGCGGACTGGGGAGAGGGATGGGTTCAAATACAGGGGAGAGGAAGGCCCAGCGGCAGAGGCTCTGAGAGAAGACTCCAATTCTGACCCATGGACAGGGCCCAAAGACAGCAGCCCCGCGCCACCCCCACCCCAGCAGCGGAATAAGCAGGTGTCAGTAGGAGGCCCTGGTGGCACCCGGGGTTGGAGGAAGGGAAACAGTCAGATATGAGGGGGAACTCTCCCAAGCAGGAGTGATTCACTGCAGGCAAGGGGGCAGCAGGACTGTGGCCAGGAAGAGAGAGCTGATGCCGGGGTGAGTGGTGCTCTGTGAAGAGACAGGTCCAAAGAGGCTCCATCTTAGCGACCGATGGGCACTGGGCTGGGGGAGGCTGCCAGGAGGTCACCGCCACAGCCCTTGTCGTTCAGTCACTAAGTCGTGTCCAATTCTTTGCGACCCCGTGAACTGCCATAGCCCTAGTGGCAGAAATTCGGAAAGGCTGGGCAGAGGAGAGATGGCAGGCTGAGCCCCTGACCCACGTTCCAGTCTGACTCCTTACTGGCTGTGTGACCCTACGCCAGGCCCTGAGCCCCTCAACGCCCCAGTTCTCTCATGGGCAACACAGAGTTAAAATGAACCCTACCTCCTGCCTCACTCCGATGTCATCAGGGTCTGTGCAAGAGCAGGGCTGGAGCACGCAGGGCCCCCACTGTCCTGCCGCCTCGCTAGAACCTGGCAGGACCTCCCGAGTGCCCCGCGTACAGTGTGGACACCTGTGCCGCAGGTGTGCTCAGTGAGGCTGCAGGCGTAAAACAGCCCAGGCCAAGAAGAGTGGGAGAGCGGCCCTCAGAGCTGACACACGGGGCTCTGGGAAGACTCCTTGGGAATCTACACCTGGCCTCGCTCAGGGCTCTGCCACTTCTGTGCAGACCACCTGCTCCCCACCCACCGCCCCCTCTGGCCGCCGTGGCGCTCTAGCAGTCCTCCCACACAGCGCTGTCCGCCTGTGTCCACATGACAGCACAAGGGGCGTGGGGTGGGGCTGGGAGTTCTTGTGTACAATAAGGCTTGAATTCCAGCTCTGCCAGTTACTGTCTGATGTTTCTTAACCTCAGTTTCCTCATGGCTGGAGATCTGCCTGCTCCTACGGAAGTGTGACGTGGAGCCATTTAAAGCTTATCGCACAGGGCTGAGCACCCCCGGAAGCACCCCAGGAAGGCAGCTAAGATCGTCATCACCATCACCATCATCATTTTTAGGTCTGCCTTCCGCCCCCACTGCTGGACACAGATTCTGGGCCAGGTTCGGCCTGGGTCTCCTCCCCGCCACATTTCTTGTGTGGCGTATAAACGCAGCTCAGCACCCACCCCCTTGTGCACGAGCCGGAGCCACGCGGGACAAGCTAGTGCTCCTGGAGGATGCAGAAGGCTTGGCACACCACGCTCTAACCCAGGGTGAAAACAAGTCACTTGCCTTGGGGTGAAAATGGGACTCTGTTCTGATGCAGAGCAGGTGGGGCCCTCTGCCCAAGTAATAACTGCGGGCACTTCTCCAGCACGCTCTGTGCACCAGCCTCGTGATGCAGGACCTACAGCTACTATCTGCATGTGAGTACAGCCTTCTGGGTGAACCTCAGAGTGGCCTTAGGAGGTAGGGACTGGGAGGTCCTCGTGTTTACGGGTCAGGACCCTGAATTTCAAGGACTGAGACGTGTGCCCAGGGTCACACAGACAGGACAAGGGGTTGGAGCCCCAGAGTCTTGACACCTCAGTCAGTGTTCAAGTGAATGACAGGTGGCAGGCTAGGGCATGGAGGATTAAAGACAAGCTCCCTGTGAGCGAGTTCAGGAGTGTCCAGGAAAGGAAAAGCTGGCAGTCTCCACTGGGAGGCTCACAACCTGAAGGACAGGCGCTTAGATCTGGACCTGCAGGGGTCAGTACTGGGGCTGAGTGGGGCTGAGGGACAGGTCATCCAGCCAGAGTGAGGGTAGGTGGGTAACAGTGCGTGTCGGAGCCAAGTCAGAAGGAGACAGAGAAACATCCCCAGATGAAACAGCAGAGGATGGACTAGGGCCCGGAGGCAACGCGGAGCCCACAGAGGATTAACGCTAGCAGATGCGAGGCAATACCCCCTCTGGCCAGAGAGGTGGACTGGAGGGTAAACAGAGGGTGAAGCTGGGGCAGGTGATCAAGGGGAGACCCAAGCTGCGGTCTTCAGAGACTGAGGCACAAGACAGTGAGGCCTGGCCAGGTAGGGCTGCAAGGTGTATGAGGAAGCACACCACTGCTAATTCGGTGGGGCATCCAGAGAATAAGGAGGAAAACACAGAATGCCCAGGGAGGTGAGGGGAACGTGCTTCTTGGCTCCAAAGTAGCTGCAGTCTCATGTGCCCTCTTCTCCAACCTTCCACCTACAGAAATGACCACAGCAGTCTCTGAAGGACCACCGCTGTCAGCAACTCATCCCATTATCTCCCGGAAACCCCCAGGCGTCCTGCATGTCTGAGCCCAAACACATACTCCCCAGCCTTCCTTAACACATAAGCATGACTGGTCCTCTCTAGTAAATATGCCTGCATACCTACCATGCAACTGCTGAGCTGAGCTATCTGCAGACATGTCACCTCCCCCAACTGAGTCCCCAGACCCTGCCCAGCATCAGCTTAGAGTATTATCAGCAGGGGCCCTGGGGTGAATAAGGGACTGGATTTGCAATCAGTTTGCAGCTGATTGATCAGATGAGTGAACAGAAGACAGGCAAGGCAGCTGTGTGACCCGGGTCATGTCATTTTTCCTCTTTGCCTCAGATTCCTCATCTGCAATCTAGAGGTACTGAGAGTGTTATCTCAGGAAGGCTACTGTAAGTATTAAATGAACCAGTGCATGTGAACACAGTGCTGGAGTAAGTACTGACAAGGCATTTGCTTTGCTGGGCACTGTGGGGTACACAGGAACAAAGGGATGGACAAGTAGACAGGTCAGTGGGTGAACAGATGGATAGAAAACTGGACATGTTTGTAGGTGGATGGATGGACAGGTGGGGAGGTAAGGGGGACCAGATACCTAGAAGGAGGAATGGTGGGTAGGGCTTCTTAGATGATCCAGCCCAGGGTCAGGAGAGGAGATGGCCAAGGGTGATGGGAAATGAGACCCCATGGGGACAGGTGCCAAAGGCAAAGAGGCTGACACAGCCTTGAGAAAGAGCCACGTCCTGCAGGGGATAGATGGAGACTGAGAGCTGACGGGGAGACGGCAACCGTCCTTGAAGTCCTAGAGAAGGAAAGTTTCAAGGAGGAGGGAGCGGGAAAATCAAGTGTGTCCACTGGGAGGAATCCCCCGGTGGGAACAATTTCAGTTTTAAGTATGGACAAGGCTGGCCTGCCTCAGGCCAACAAACAGGTGGGGAGACAGGGACAAGTAGGGGGACTTCTGGAGAAAACTGCCTGTGAAGGAGCAGAGAGACGTAGAGCAGTAGCTGAAGCGCTGGAGATGAGGAGGAGGTAGGTTCAAGGGGACAGTAGCTTTAGCATCAGAAATGTGACATGTGCTCGGGCTGCAGGGGGCACAGCCAGGCAGGATACAGGACAGCCAGGGACAGGGACGCTGGTGTCTGTGGGAGGGCAGGACGGGGGTGCCCGCTGGTGGGGAGGGACAGGAAGAAGCCTCAGGGGCATCTTTCAGCAAAGTATCTCTTGGTTGGGTGAAGGACTAACACCCCCTCGCCCCCATATATGTCCACAAACAAATGAGATTCCTGGGCTGCTGCCAGGGAGAGGCAGGACTTGGAGACAAACGGTCAACCTCAGCTGAAGGGTGGGGAGAGACCCACTCCAGCCCCCACCCAGTCCTCCAGCCCCATGCAGCCCCCAGCCCAGCCGTACCTACAGACTTGGTCCGTGGAATCCCCTTCCGCAGGGAGCCTGGCAGCTTCTCCGGGCCTGGGAGGCCCTGGCGCTCAAACAGTGACTGTTGGAGTTGGAGGGGGCAGGGGTATATGGAGGTTCTAGAGCACCGGGGCCCCTAGTTCCCCATCCAGCCCCACCCATCCTCCTCCTAAGCCTGAGATCAGACCCCCCATGTGCTAATTCCAGCAGCCCTGGTGCCCATGGTGGCTGACGCAGAGGCCAGAGCCAGGTCCTGCCTCCGAGGAGCAGCGCAGAGCTGTGGTGCCCAGGCAGCCCTGGGCAGGGTTGTCGCAGACAGGGCCAGAGCAGGCAGGGGGCCTCGGTGAGGCTCGGGGGGGGGTGGGGGTGGCGGGTGGAAACAGCCCAGAAGTGGGCGGTGGGGGACAGAGACATACCATGCTGTGACCTCAGCTTGGCTGGGGTCCTTGCTCTAGAGGGCACAGAGCATGCCTAAGGCAGGAGGCATCAAGCACCACAGCCAGAAGGGTGAGAACTCAGCACGCGTTGAACTGTGGCTGTTCTGGGGGCTCAGATGGCCCCCAGTGTCTTTGGAAGAGGCTTTGGGGTCCTTCACCCCCACCCCTGAAGAGTGGAGTCCAAATGAGGGACCCTCACCCTCCAAATGCACAAGCAGCGGGGAGGGAACACGGCCCCTGTGCCCCGCCCACCCCCTGCCCCCGCTGCCAGGCAGGCTTACACTGATCTCAGCAGGGGTGATCCTCCGACTGGTGGGCCGCTGTTTGACGGTGGCCGCTCTCGAGTCCGCATCTGCGATGTCCGGCCTCAGTGCTGGTTCTGCGGCGGCTGCCAGGATCTCGTCCAGCTTCTCTGCACAGCCAAAGAGGTGCCACCTCAGCCGCGGGGCCCCTGAACCTGCCACAGCCCTCTGCAGCCCCAGACACAGCCTCCCCCAAAGCTGGATCTCCCGGGGCTGCTGACAGAGGCCACCCGGCCCGGCCTGGCCTGGCCCTCACTCCCCAAGGCATGCATTCCTGACCCACGACAGGAGGCCCGGGACTTGTGTCCCACCTAAGCCCCGCACACGCCAGAACCAGCCCCCATTCCAGCCTGGCCTCTCCGCTCAGGGAGGCTCCAGGTGACCCCATGAACGCCGCTCCAAGAAAGCCTGGCTGACCATGAGGGGGAGAACCACAGCAGGGGCAGTCCTGTTCAGAGCCAGAGACTTCCTGAGTTTCCCAGTTTCCCGTTGCCCTTGCGTTATTCCTGTCTGTACCCTCACTGCACCGAGAAGCAGCAGCGCCAGATCAGACCCTAGTGCACAGCCGGCGTCCATAAGGAATGTGCACAAACCAAAACCAGGGTGGGGGTAGGGGGTGGCTCACTGCCCCAGGCTAGAGACCTAAAGCATAGCTCTATGCAGAGGAGGAGGCCCCAGAACCTACAACATGAAAAGCAGCTCCATCTAGGGTGGGAGGTGCTAAGAAGAGGCTATTGGGAAAGGCAATGCTGAGGGGCTTCCAGCAGCACCTCAAAAAGCTGCCCAAGAAGCTAGGAGGGAGAAGGACCAGCCTGGGGCTGAGGCCTAAAGCAGGTGCCCTCGGGAGGCATTCTTTTCAAATCTGTCATGAAAAGAAAAGCGTTGCTTGCTCGTTTTTCTTCAAGCTATTTAATGTTTTTGAAAGCGGTAGTTTTGATTAACAACATGACTTGGAAATTCTGTTAAACAAGTGTGTCTGGATGACTGCGGAGGGTCCATGTAGGGCCAGGACGTGGGACACAGCAGAGGGAGAGGCAGCGCCACCGTCTACCCAGCTGCCACCTGGCCGGCCTGTCCGTAGCCCCGCTGAGACCCACCTATCACTCGGCCTCCAAACCTCCGAGCCCCAGCCCCCATACAGGAGCACACATCTGGTTATGACTAGTCCCCTGATGCCCCAAGGGCCCCAGCGGGAGCGCGGTAGTCAACCACACGTCCTCCCAGCACTGCTCAGCAACTGCCACGGGGCGGAAATGAACTCCTCTGAGATGTCCAGTTCCGCCCCGTATCCTGACTGTCCTGACCTAGCCTCTTTGTCACTGGATTTCCTGATCCGATAAAACAGGCATAAAAAGGTACCCGCTTCAGCGTCTGCTGTGAGAATTAGCACATACGGCCGAAGTGCTGCAGCTGTGCCTGGCTCAAGGCAAGCACTGAGGATATACTTTCTACAGTCCTTCTTGTCTCTGCACCTCACCTCCCCAAACAGCCCGTGGGGAGAAGAGAGCAAACAGTCATGCGTGCCCGCATGTCCTCAGCGTCCAGCCTAGGCCCCAAATAACATGGAAGTTCAACAAACGCTGGAGTCACCAGCAAAACACACTTTCATCTGCAGACCAGCCCACTCAGCCTGTGCACAGCTCTCAGCACCCCCAGGGGCAGTGGGGGTCAGAGGGGCCTTCCTTTTGCTTCTGTAATGAATTTGAGTGATTTCCCTTTGGAAGCTGAATCCCCATCACCACCATTTGCTAAGTCCCTTGAGGCTCAGCTGGTAAAGAATCCAGCTGCAATGTGGGAGACCTGGGTTCGTATCCCTGGGTTGGGAAGATCCCTTGGAGAAGGAAACGGCTACCCACTCCAATATTCTGGCCTGGAGAACCCCATGGACACGGGTCGCAAAGAGTTGGACAGACTGAACAACTTTTACTTTCACTTTTCACTTGGTGACTTCCAGGGTGAGAAGACACTACATCCTGCAACAACCACAGGCGGAAGACACAGCTACTGTCTCCACTTCACCAGGAAGAATCTGAGGCTCTGGGGAGAGGAGGTGCCCCAAATCATAGATCCAACAAGAGGTCAGACATCACAACCAGATTATCCAAAAACCGCAGACATAACGACATGAGCAGAGAGAAAATATTTCCATGTGACACATAGGGCACATCCCTGAGCTGGGTATTTACAGGCTGCATCTTTAGGTCCAGAAGAACTCAGTTCCAGAGACACAAAGCAAGTTAGCAAAGCAAAACCACTGCTGGCCACCAGCAAGCGGGCCCAAGGCCAGACAAGACTTATTTTCAAAAGGAAAAGAACCAAGAATTCTGCAAACTACAAGCTGGTGAGGTTGACCACAATGCCCAACAAAATGAGAAAAATATATATTCTTAAATAAATTACTTTAGATTCTTAAAGAAAAAAGAAATGAAGGCCACTAGGAAACAGGCCTGCGGCCCTGGAACTGCTCACTCCCACCGCCCGCAGGCACGCTGGGTGTGGGGATCGGACACGGCAGGGACGCAGCTGGGGACGCATCTCTCTGAACCAGGACCCGAGATGGGATGAGGGGCCCTCGGAGCTGACGATCGCCACCACGTTCCCTACAGCTGGAAGCAGCACACAGACCACACCAGAGCACCCTGGGAGCCCCACTAATGAGCTGAGGGCAGAACCAAAACATTCCTAATAGCGTATGTGTCTGCCTCAAAGGTGTGAGGAAAATGTCCCCAGAGGAGACCAGGTCATCTGTTTTCTACCTGAAAATATCCTGGGGAAAGCACTTCACCTGGGACTGGGGCAAAGACAGCGGGAAAACTCAAGAAGGCAAGATGGCTGGTCACACGGGGAACCTGGGCTGAGACAGGTGAGTGCGCCCCAAGCACAGGGATCGCCCAGCAGACCCAGGAAAGGGGGGGGCGGGGGCACACACAACCGAGCCCTCGCAGGCTGCCGTCTGGCACGGATGACTGCGCCGCAGACGCAGGTTCACGTCCACCTGACAGGTGGAGTCGGCAGACGCGGGAACTCAGTGCCCAGGCCCAGCCAGGCTGGACACACGGACGTGCAGGAAGGAGGCTCAAGGATGCGGGGGCGGGGGGGGGGCACCCTGATGGGAGGAACAGGGTGCTGAAGGCCACCCAGCTGTGGGGCCCAGATCCCTGCCCTGAAAGGAGGTCAGCACTCGCCTGAACCCCACAACAGATCAGGGCAGAAACAGGCACGGGAGCCCGAGAATACCACCCAAGCTGGGGCTGAGTGCCCCGTACCCTGCCCCCACCGGCCCAGCCACCCTGTCACCCCAGGGAGCTTCTCTGCTGGGCCCCCTGAAGCCCCTCCTCCACTCCAGGCCTGGCACAGGTCGTGGCTTCCCCTGGGGCTCTTCTATCTCCAACTCCCGTGCCCTCACACTGCCGCCCAGCCCGCCTGAGCCCCCAAGGCTTGTGGCTACGCTCACCAGCCCAGCCCAGCCCGTCTGACCCTTCCCAGGTCCTTCTACTGTGCCCCTAGCAGCTCCCCAGGGAGAAGGCCGACAGGAGGGTACAGCGCAGGCTTCCAGACCCCCTGACTTGACACACCTTCCCTCGCCAGGGGTCAGGCAAAGCTGGGCCTGGGGGCACAGCAGATGACTCACCCCCTTTCCTTCTCCGAATGGAGGCTTGGAATCAAGAAACAGAGTAAATGGGGTGAGAGGCAAACTTTGTCCCTCAGCACCTGGGCTCCACCCCCCACTCGCACCCCCCTCCCCCATCCCCTCCCTCCCAGCCTATATCCCCGTTAGATTGTGAGTGGCACATCTACCCAAATGCCAGGCTGGTACAGGAAATTCAAGGTGGGAACACAAGCAGGGACAATGCTATGTGCATGCACACACACACGCGCTCACAAACACATGCTTGTGTACATCCACACACACATGCAGACATGCACACGTGAATGCACGACTAAATCATACTTGGTTGAGTCAAACACTGGTTCAGAAAAAAGGCAAAACCTCATAAAAACCCACTTGAGACACCAGCAACGGTGCAATGGTCGCCCATGAGCATTCCTGAAGCATGTTTCCAAAACGGGCAGGTCAGTGTGTTTGCCGGACCACGGCCAGTCAGGGAGCACGCCCTGGCATGGCACCTGCCCTGACATTCTCATCCCAAAAGAAAAAGGAACCCAGAAGTTCCAGGTTTCTCATGAGAAAGAGGATGAACTGGAGGTGCTCCGGCCCCTCGGGGCCCATCTAGCCTGGGCCCCCACTGACCTCTGCTGCCCCAGGATGTCCTGGGCCGGAGCTAGGCACTGACCACGTGGGGACCGAGAGGTCACCCTGCCCTCCTCCTTCTCCTCCTCCCTTCTTCTCACAGGGAGAGTCCTTGCCCTACCCCTTCCTCTTAACCCAACTTCCGCCAGCCTCCTCAGCCCCCTCTGCTGGGACAGCACCCCCAGGATACACCTCCCTTCCTCTTCCTCCTGAGGACCCTCTGAACAGCAAGGCACCACCTGGCCTGGGCCCCATCCTTGCCACCTGCTTCTTCTGCGGCCTCATATTTTCATTTCTTTCCACTTGTTCAGTCATCTTCTCAATAGTTTGCAGGACACCTAAGGGCCCTATCCGCCCTTGATGTTGTGACATAAAAGTAATGTGTTTATGCTGGCAAGGAACCCATGGGCCTTATTTCTATCTTTTAAAAGCACAGTGAATCATGGGATGATTGCTTAGGTACCTGAGAAGACCCTGATACCAGCCTGGCTTTCTCAAACCATATCTGTCTAGAGAAGGTCAACAAGTGGGCTGGCTCCCCAGAACACCTGTCTTCTGGGGCAGGAGTGGTCTTCCTGTGCTCCTGTCCACCCAGGCCCTTCTTGGAACAGAACCACAGGAAGGGCCTGGGTCCAGTTCAGCTAAAACTGCGACCCCTCACTCAGCAGTGTGCATGGAGGCTCTGTGCAAAGCTGTCCCTTCCCGTTCCCCAGACTCTGTTCAGGAAAAGCTGGTGGAAGGATGCTGACCTCAGGCCACAAGAGTGAGCCCCTTCCCTCTGGAAGACGGGTCTACAGAGCCACCCTGTCAGAAGGAAGCAGAGGAAACACCCAGACCAGAGAGGAAGGAGGCTCTTCTTCCACTCACTGGTCTCTGCAGACAACAGCAGCCCAGAAAGCAAAAGACAGTTCTTCTGTTTCAGCAGGGCAGAGTCCCTGAGTCCCTGGATGATAGACCTCAGGCTGTCCAAGCACCTCTTTGTGCAAAGCGGGGAGGGTCCCTTCTGAACACGCAGCTGAACAGGGCCTCTGGCAGGAGACTTCTGGGAACCACCCACCAGAGCCTAGTGTGGGGTCTAGTCAGATCCACTGCCGACTGGCATTGGTTTATTGATCGGTTTGGAGCCTCAAACAGTGTGATGGATCAGCTCCCCATGACTAGTCTCAGACCCTGTGACCCTGGGGCCCAGAGTCCGCCCACTTCTCTCCCTTACTCTTGAGTGAGTTTACTGGACACAGAATTCCAGGTGGAAAAGCATTTTGACTCAAGACTTTGAAGTTACTGTTCCACTGTCTTCCAGAATCTGCTGTTGCTGACGATGACTCTGCTGCCAGCCTGACCCCCGTTCCTCTCTCAGTCATCCTTCTCCGGCAGCTAAGATTCTCCCCTTCATCTGCGGTGCTGTGGACTTTTACTACCAGAACTTGTCACTTCTCTGCTTCAGACTCAGACATCTGCAAACTGGAGTCTCGTATCCTTGTTTGATTTTAGAAAATTCTTAGTCATTTACTCTTCAAATATTGCCTCTTCCTCAATGGTTTTACCCTTTCCCTCTGGGACTTTATTTAGGCTGTCTGGTTTGTCCTCCATATCTCTTTTCTGCTTTTTGATAATTTTCACCTCCTTATCTTTCTGTGCTGAATTTTGGGTAATCTCAGATTTATCATTTAATTCAGTTTAAATTTAATTTAGTTTCTTCCTTCGGGTAGGCCAGTATACTTATTCCCCAAGCATGGATTTTGAAAATCTCAGTGGCTAAACTTTGTTTCAGTAGCAGTTCTTTAGGAATCCTCTTAAAATCTGCTTATTTTTCTCACTGTCCTATTCTTGCCTTATGAGTTCTGTTGAATTTGGTGTTTAAACAACTTGAATTGTCTCTTTCACATTATTCTATGATTCCTAGTTTTTCTGATGCTAATTCCAGTTTGGGGCTTGGTTTTAGCTTTTCCACATCTCTTGGGTTTTGTAGGGGCATCAGAGCCCTGATCCCTCGCCCTCGGGATCTGTATCTGTCCCAAGACCTCATGGATTATGGAAGCATCAGCTTCCTCTCACACTCTTGGCTCTGATTTCTCTCTTCATTTTTGAGAACTGGGAAATTCCTCTCCCCTTCATTTTGAGTTGGCTATCTATTTTTAAAGTTTTGCTTTATTCAGATTATTTAGGGAGAAGAAGGTCCTGACCACATCAGCTCAATCTATCTTGGTGGCCATCCTCCACATTGAACTAAACTGCAGTCAAGAGTACCTGCTTGGAAGAGGGTGGCTCAGCAAAGGACTAGGGTCAGGGATCAGTCCATGAGCAAAGTTAGAAATAATTTTCGGGGACAGGTAAGGGCTCTTTCTATGGCTGGGGCAGAACCAAGCCTGAAACCAGGGCTGGGGCTCAGTTTAGAACCATGATCAAGCCCCTTCCTGTGTCCAGCACTGGGTCTCAGCTCATCTTAGGACCAGAGTGAGGGTCCTGCTATGGCTGGAACCAGACTAGGATTGAGTCCAGATTATAGAAGGATAGAGCATGTTAGCAGTCATGTATATTGGAACATGCGATGAAGAAGATATTCATGGTCATATAAGTCAGGGCATGACCATTATTAACTGTCCATATGTCAGAACATGGTCATGTATTATCTGAACATGCCAATGATGAGGCTACTGATGGTCGTCCTGGGACTGTGGCCCCCACACGCCCATCAAAGCCCCAACACACTCTTCTTTGCCTCCAGCCACTCATGAGGGCCTGTTCCATCATTGTACCAGCAACGTTCACGCGGCCCTGTGAGGTCAGCAGCTCACTGTAATTACCCTGCTTAGCGAATGCATAAGTAGGTGCTAAGAGGGTTAGGGAGGCACAGACAGACCACACATTTAGCTCCTGGAGCAAAGCTCAGGGCCCCCTTCTCACTTGGATGAAATGAAGGAGCAAAATCACACCGGAGGCGTGGGAGACCAGGGGCAGCACATGCACATGCAGGCAAACACAGTGGCGGCCAGGCCCTGCCCCCCCGCCCCCAGACCTGGGCACCCCACTGTCCGTCTCCAGGCCTGTCACCCTGCCCCTCGGCCCCCAGTCCAGCCACACACCACCGGAGTCCCTCTTCAGCCCAATTCCCCAAGCACTCCAGCACCCACACATTTACCTCTGACCTATTCATACATCCGTCTGTCCATCCGTCCTCCCTTCTGTCTCTGCCTGAGTTTGGCCAGCTCCCCCCCGCCCCCGCCCCCCACCCTGGGCTATCTGCCTTCCACCTGCCCCGCTGCTCACCAAGCTCCTCAAGCTCTGCTGTCATGGACTTGGAGCGCAGGGTCAGCGTTGTGCTGGGGGCTCTCTTAGGGGGCGGCGGGGCTGCAAAGAAGAGGGAGGCCTTGGACCTCCTGTCTAGCAGCAGGCAGCGTGGCGTGGCCAGGTGCAGGTGCCACCTGCGCTCCACCGCCTGTATCTCCTCGTACTCCCGGGAGGACGAGTCACACTGAGCCAGGATCTTGTTGAGGCTGCGGCTGGACGCAAACTTCTTCATGGTGCTGGGAGCTCGGCGGGGCTGAAGGTCAGGCTGGGCCAGGGCCACTGGGGCCTCAGGAGGCAGTCAGGGCCCCAGGGAGCTCACAGGCCGGCCGGCCCCGGCCCGGGACCCAGGCTGCAGTTTCAAGGGCTGAGCAGGGGACCCCAGAGCCATGGGGTGGGGGCTGGGAGGGGTCTCCCGCGAGCCGGGCTTCTGCCGCTCCAGGGCTCCCCCAGGCCCCGGAGGCCACTGCCCCTCAGGGGGCCGGGGTGTGGGCAGCCAGGCCAGGGCCTGGGCAGGGGCGGCGGGCGACACAGCCCGGGCGGCGCCGGCGCGGGGAGAAGACGCTTTTCCTGTTCCCGCAGGTGCCGCCTCCCCCTTCCCTCCGACAATAAGCGGCGGCGGCGGCGTCAACCTCACAGTTGCCATGGCAACCCCGGCCTCCAGGCAGCTGCTGGCAGCGTTAGGAAGGAGAGCTCTTCCATGCCAGGGGCTGGGGGACACCGGGAAGGACGGGGCAGGGATCTCAGGAGGGCAACCTGGGGTCAGGGGTCAGAAGCTGGGACAGGGTTGGCCGTCTGACGTCAGGGATGTGCGCCCAGGCCACGCACGTGGGTGTTCGCCTAGGTTCAGGCCCCTGAGGTCAGCAGTCTTGGCTGAGGGGAGGAGCGTAGGCCCGGGATCAAAGGTCTAAGGTCAGGGGACAGAAGCGGAACCCCAGCACTCACCTCTGCGTCGAGCCCCGTCCTCTTCCGGCTTCCTTGTCACTGACACCACCTTCATGACGAGGCGGTTCCCGCCCTGGCGGATCAGAGCCACGACCTGCTTGTGTCCGACTTTCACCACGTTCACGCCATTCACCTGGAACGGTCAGGGCCAGGGCGGGGAGGGGGAGTCCAGTGAGGCCTCTCGGGCTTCGAGGCCAGTACCCACGGGGCGCACGGGGAAGGCCCAGCCTCACCTCGATGAGGAAGTCTCCCGTGCGCAGCCCTGCCCTCCAGGCCACGCCCTCCACATCCACCGACTCGAGGTATTGGAGCGCAGGGAAGGCCGGCGTGGGCGTGAACTCCTCGATGGGAGTCTCTGCTGTGGGACGGGGCGGGGGCGGTCAACGCTGGCGCCGCCAGGGCGGTCCAAGGGGAGGCAGCGGCAACACAGCAACCTCCCGTGGACAGCCTGGGCCGGAGGGCCGCAGACAGGGCTGCTCAGGGCAAGAAGAGCCAGCCCAGCAATCCCGGACGCACCCCTCTGAGAGGCCCACCCCACACCCCACCAGAAAGGCCCCTACTCCATTAGACACACTCAACAGAGGCCCCGAAAATCAGGGAGGGAACAGAACTGCTGCCTCCTACCAACATCCCAAACCCAGAATAGGGAGTCACGGCAGGGAGACAGGAAGGGAGCGGGCAGTGGAAGGGGGGCAGGGGCCAGGCAGGAGGCAAGCAGAGGGGCAGGGGCCCAGCTGCAAGGACACCCTCGCCAGTGGGGCACCCCCCTCGTCATTACCTTTGGCCCCCCGGAGCACAAAACCAAAGCCTTCGTGGTCCCGTTTCTGCAGGACAGCCACCTTGTCGTCAATGACATAGTCGCTGATGAAGGAAAACGGAGAGGTGAGGAGAACCCTGCCGAAAATACTCGGATCAGGCTGACCCCACACGTGCCCCAGACAGGGTCCATGGGCAGCGCCCGCTCTGGGAGTCGTCCCTGCGCTGACCCGGGAGGCAGCAGACACATGGGTGGGCCACCACCCCTCCCCGCTGACTGCTCCCCTCGAGGCCTCCCCCCATCTGACCCCGTGGCCTGTCTGCCCACCCGCCCCTCCTGTACCTGTGTGCAGAGAGGCTGTCGTAGGAGCCCACGGTGTAGTGGCGGAAAAGTCGCTTTGTGCGGTCCTCCCGGGTTTCTGAGGGGAGGGTGAGGAATTGACAGAGGGTCTCATCCTCCAACTGGCCTGAACCCCCCTCGCCTGTGCGGGCCAGCAGCCTCTGCCCACACACATGCCCCTGGCCTGGCTGTGCCCACATGGAAATAGGGGTCCAAATCCTGGGGTACTGGGCCCAGCGGTCCTAAGGTAAGAAGGCTTGAGGGGACCATGCAGGAAAGGGTTCAGGGTCTAGAAGGGGCAGGGGCTGTGGCTCACCCTTCTCCTGAGTGGCTGCACAGAGCAGGCCAGACAAGGCCAGGGCAACTACAGAGAGCGCCAACAAGCCCCAAAACTCAGGGCACAGAAGGTGAGCACGCGCACGTGTGTGGCCTGGAGCCGTGTCCAAGCGCTGCGTTCAAACAGGCATATGTCTGTGTGACCCGCAGTCACGTCCAGGTGTGCTCAGACACGTGACTGTGCGTGTGCATGTCTGTGTGTGCAAGTGCAAGTGTCACGCTACCTGCTCTCATGTTCTGGCACGGAGGCAGCCTTGTGTCTTAGTGTGTCCCTCACCACACGGATGCTCACTCTCACGGGGCTTTTGCTCCAGATCATTTCTCTGAGTGGGCAGGGAGGGGTCCAGGTTTGGGGGGCGGGTCCCCCTGCCTGCTCTCACTGCCTCCCACAGAGCTTTACCCCATCATGCTCTCCCTGCAGAGCTGGCCAGCTACCTGCTACCCCACCTCGGCCTTGCTGACGTCCTGCAAGCCAGCAGGTCCCAGTCCACACCTCTAGTCACATCCTCTCTGCTCCAGACTGACTTCTCCCACGGCCTGTGCGCTGGACTCTCCAGCACCCTTGCACCCACTCCTTCCTCCAGCTTCCCAGGACCTCTGCTCCAGCTCTCCAGCTCCACCACCACCTCAGATTTCATCCCTCAGCTCCTCCTTCCCTCTCTACCAGCTTAGCATTTCTCAAGAGTAACTTATTCATTAAAGAACTATGTACTGAGCTCCTACTATGTGCCAGGCTCTGCAAATACAGCAGAGAACAGAAAGAAGCCTCTACCCTGCGCAGTTTACAGTCTAAACTGTACAGCTGAAGAGATAGAGGAGGCACACACAGAACATGTCGAACGCTGGCGATCAGTGAGAAAAAGTAAGCAGATGGGGACACGGCAGCTCTAGGTGGTCACGTGAAGGCCTCACCGTGAAGGGAGAGTTGAACAAAGGAAAGAGGGCATAAGGGAGTACCTCCTTACGTGGGCAAAGGGCCTCCTGGGGGTGGGGGTGTTCAGGGCAGAGTCACATGGCAGGTGCCAGCTCGGGGCTTTCAGGGAACAGTGAGCAGCCTGGGCGGCTGGGGCAGAGGTGTTAAGAGACGGCAGTAGGGAAGGAGAGCCGAGAGGAAACCTGCAGTTCTGACAGCCGGTCTCCTCCGCTGACTGCGAGTTCCCTGCAGGCGAGAACTATGCCACGTTTCTCTCTGTGGCCCTAGCACCAAGCGTGGCACCTGGTGCATGACAGGTATTTTGAGTGCTAACTGGGAGGGCAAAGCGGTAGACAACTGACTGGCTGGCTGGCTGGTGGACGGCTGGACGGAACAAGGGACAGACAGAAGGACGGGTCAAACAGTAAATGCATATATAAGCGGATGGAGGGAGAGAGAGCGGGGTGGGGGCTTGCTGGGGGGTTGCTGGATGAGTAGGTGGATGACAGGATGGGTGGGTGAGTCAAAGGACAGAAGGAGCAGTGGCCGGAGAGGAAGAAGCGCTCCTGTTACCGTCAGAAGACAGACGTCGGGAAAAGCACTGATCTGGATTTCAGAACCCACAGACATCGGGATTTCAGCACCCTTCTGCTAACTTGTGTGATTCTCTGCACATTGACAGTCCCTTTTGGCCCTCTCCTCACAGAGCAGGAAGATTCTCCTTGGAAGCCCCCTCCGGTCTGACGGCCTGTGGTTTTATGTCACTGGCTCCCTCCCAAGTGCTCTAGTCTCTCTCCCCTCTGCAGCACACCTGCTCCCACCACCCTGCTGTCCCCAGGCCTCACCCAGCTCCGGTGGGGCCCAGACCGCTCTCCCCTCCACCACACCGTTCTCCACACTGACCCAACTCTAGAAATGCTCACAGTGCCTGCCTGCAGAAGAACCGCCCCCACCCCCCAAAAAATAGAACCTCTGCAGATCACTGGCCTCCTATTTTTATATTTATTGACCAAACACAGTATATTTATTACATAATGCAAATCCATTTTCCAGTTTTATTAACCAGACACGTAAAAGCCAGCTAAAATGAAAACACAGAGCATGGTCTCCCACGTACTGGAAGGAAAGGAGGGAGGAGGGAGGAACCAGCGATGTCCCACACCAGCCTCCAGAACACCCAGGGCCGCCCCACCCTACCCCACCAGCTCACCCTCCCTGCCTGCACCTGCTCCCTTCACCCAGATGGGCACCGTGGGAGCCACGCTCTGCTGACCATGGGTGTCGCCTGGCCCACACGTGTTGGCAGTGTCCTCTCCTTGGCCTCTAAGTCCCTGCTCCAGTCTCAGAAACAGATCCTTCTTTGGATCTGGGCCTGTTGGAAGCAGGTTTGTGTTCCTGGGCCGCCCTCTCACCTCTGGCAGAACTCAGCCCTTGGGTCCCAGACCAGAGACTCTGTCCAGAGCAGCTGGACCAGGCCTGCAGATGAGGACAGAGGTGATTCCCACCCACCAGCAGGCAGCCTGGCAGGCCTGTCTCCCTGCCAACCTATGAAACGCTCCCACCTACCCAGTACCTTCTGACATGTTCAGATTGCAAAGCCCAGAGCCCCAGCCCTCCTCCAGGGGCCCCACAATTGCCCAGAAGCCTACAGCCCCCTCAGCAGGTTATTCTGTGTCCTCTCCCTTCTCCATGACCCTGACCCAGCCCTGCCCTCCCCAGCTCCACTTCCTTGCTTTGTCCTGCCTGGACCATCACCTAACCCTAAATGAACGGCACAATCAGGACAGCAACCCCCGCCCCCAGACTCCTCCTGTGACACCACCACGAACTAATGCTCCTGGTCCCAGGACCCCTGACTCCAGCCCCCACCCCTGCCCCGTTCAGGTTTACTCACACCAGAGCCCGTCAAGTGTGGCAGTTACAGCACAGACCCGGCAGCCCACTGCCTACCCTGCAAACAAGACTCTGCTCCTCGGACTGTGGAACCTATCCTCTTAGAGACAGACTAACAACAACTGTCCCCACCTCCCAGGCCTCCCGGGACGAATCAGTGATTTCTTAAATGTAAAAGAGTGAAAAACCAAGCCAGGCATCCTGACACTGCTCGGAGCACGCTGGGTGCCAGCACGTGCAGATGCAGCCGGCCATGCCACACTGGCCAACAGGCTCTGCCTCACCCCGTCAGCTGACCACCTGGCGGGCCCCAGCCACCCTTCAAGGCTCAGTTCAAACAACCCCTCTGCTTAAAAGCCCTCTCTGACTCCTTCAGCCAAATCAGGGAGCCTCCCTGGGCTCACGCCGTCACAGCCACACGACATGCCTGGGGAGCAGGGCGCACACCTGCTCCTCACTCGGCACAGAGCCAGCCCGTGATCCCAGCTCCCAACACAGCACCATCACATGCCGAGCACCCAAGAAACGCTAGCTGTTCTCAAATTCTGAGTCCAGTCCAGACCTCTCTCCCTTCCTCCCCAGCTTCAGACTCAGCTCCAGCTGCTCCTGGACCCACTCAGCTCTCAAACCAGAACCTTCATTCCCCACCCTATGGGGGAGCAGAGGGCTCCTCCCTAGGCAGATCTGGAGGCTTCCTCCCCCCTCTCCTATCCACAGTTGGCACCAGCACCCAAACTGCTGAAATCATTTTCCACCTCAACACACCACCCCACCTGCCCACCTGGGCAGACTAAAAGGTGTCATGTCCCTTCCAGGCTCCTAGCCACAGGAGAGCCATCAGGGTGAGGTGGTGAGCAGCCAAGGATGACAGTAAACGATCCTGCCCAGGAGTGGATCGGCGGCCACGTTCCACCCAGGGCAGAGGCCCAGGCCACACGGGGCGGGCTGCCCTGGGGAAACTCTCAAGCCAGGATAAGGAAGCATGGCAACACTGGGTCTGAGCCCCTCGTGTGCAGAAAGATAGATGTGTGCACCCTGGGTCCAGACACACCATTAGTGACCACCATGAGCCACCACTCAGGAGGGGACTCCCTTGTCCCACTAGCTCTTGGGGCCAGAAATACCTATGGGTCGAGCAGCCTCCAGGGCTTGCAGTCAGCTCTGGCTGGGGTTTGAAACGACCAGTCTCTCCTCTCTACTGGCAGGACCACCTCAGATCCCAGCACCCAGAGGGCTCCTTCCTGGAGGTACAGGTGACCAGCTGGGTCACACGGAGGCTGCTGACCAGCCCCAGGAGCCACGGCCCTTGCCCCCACATCCTCCCTGCCGGCTAAGGATGCAGTCATCCCCCACCTGCTGCCTTTAGACCATCCTGGCCCCGGGGCACCCATGACAGCCCCTCTGGGCCCAGCTGGCCTCGTTTCCTCTTGGCTGGCCCAGGCCTCCCTGCACTGCCCACTTGGACAATCTGTCCACTTTGGAATGACGCCTCTTTTCTCACACTGACCTCTTTACTTGCTTGCCAGCCACACAGCAGTCACACACTCCCAAGTATCCAGCGTTGATGGAAGAACCTTGTCTAGGGAGGATTGTGATCATGAGAGCCACATGGGGGATCCCAGACTGGTGCACATTCACACGAGTGCATTCTGTGGGCATGTCACAAGTGTCTCCACAGCTGTCCAGGATCCAGATGTACACGTGTGTGTTGGTAAGTGTGGGGTATGTGGCATGTCTGTCATGTACATGAGTTTGCATCTACTTCTGTGTGTTTGAATTTGTTCTAGTCTTTTCTCTGTGAATATAAAGTGGATGTGCCTCCAAGCAAGAGCAATGGGAAGCTGGAAGAAGAGGTACCCTCAGGAGCCATCCAGGGGAAGCAGGGGTCACTCACCGTGCCGGGTGTCATACTGTCTCATCTGCACCTCCTCCACGCAGTCAGCCGGGAACCAGCCCGTGCGGCCTTTCACGGTCCCCTCCCAAAAACCGCCCTCCCCAATGCTGAGCACTGGGGGGACAGAAGCCAGACAGGCTGTCAGAGCAGAGGGGCGCAGCCAGAGCCCACCTGGCCGCCCTCCGCCCCCGACCACCATCTCCACTATCACCACCCAACCTTCACCTCTCTCTCCTTCTCTTCCCTTCCCTCCCTTCATCTGCCTGGCTTTTTCCCTGGGAAAATTTTGGGATCCACATGGAAGAGAGAAAAGAACAGATGGGCACAGCACAGGATGGGCATGTGAGGGACAAAGAGATGCACAGATGGACACACTCGAGGGGGGACAGGAGGCAGAGGCAGGGGCCACAGTCCTGCTTCTGCCCGCTCTCCTCCCTGCTCTTGAACCAACTCTCATCCTTGCTCTGGTACCCATCCCAGGGGTCACTGCCAAGAGCTGAGGGTCACTGTGCTGTGGCCAGGAGATTGGGCCCCATGATGGACCATGGAGAGCTGACCAACCCAACTGCTTCTTCCTAAGGCTCCCTGGACAGAGGGCACTCATTGAGGGGAGGACCCCAGTGATAAGGGAGACCCCGTAATGGGAGGAGCTTGTCACAGCACAGGATCCCCTCATTACAGGCACCCACATGACTGTCAGAGATACCCCTTAGAATGGCAGAGAATTCCACACATCACAAGCGTTTCCAATGAAGAAAGTCCCAGAAGTGACACAGGAACCCCATAATTCAAGGAAGCTCTGTAACAGGATAGGGTCCTACGAACATGAGAACCCCAACACCACCAGCCCCCAGAACGACACAGAAACACCCCCATGAGAAGAGGCGCCCCTGTGGTGACATTTTGGGGAGCCCAAGATGACAGAGGATGGAGAGAAACCCACATGACAGAAGCCCCGGAAAGACAAACAGCCCTCCCTTCACAGTGACACAAGGGATCCCCAGTGGCACAGACATCCCATAATGACCGCGGCGGCTCAGAGTTCCCAGGGACACCCCTGATGACAGACCCTCCACGGTCGCCGAGAAGCGGGGCGGGCGCCCAGAGTGGCGCCCGCGAACCCCAGGAGGCCCGGCGCCGCGCCCCCCGCGACCCCGCCCCCCGCGCCCCCTCACCCTTCACGGCCTCGCCGCGGTGCAGCGGGATCTCGCCCTCGCCCTGCGGGCTGTGCGCCTTCACGGCGATGAACTTGCGGCCGGGGACTGCGCTGTAAAGTTTCCGCTTCGGGCCCCGGGGCGGCGGCGCGGGGGGCGCGGGGGGCGCCGGGCCGGGGCCGGGCGCGGGGCCAGGGCCGCCCGGGCCGCCGGGCCCGCTCGGGCTGTAGACGAACACGTAGGTGACGGACGCGATGCCGGGGGGCAGCGGGCACGCGAAGCCGGCGCCCGGGGCCTCCATGGCGCGCGGCCCGGCCCCGCCGCCGGCCTCACCGCAGCCGCCGCCGCAGCGCCCGCCGCCCGCCGCCCGCCGCCGCCCGCCCGCCCGCCGGGGGCCCGGCCCGGGGCCGCTCCATGGGCCGCGCCGCCGCGCCCGGCCCGCTCCCGCCAGCGCACGAGCCGCGCCCGCTCAGGGCTCCGGGGCCGCGGGGCTGCGCTCCCGGGCGCGCCGGGCTCGCTCCATGCCGCGGCCGCTCCGCGCGCCCCGCCTCCTCCGCGGCCCGGCTCCTCCCTCTGCGGGCGGCGGGCCGGGCTCCCTCCTCTCCCCCTGCGGCCCGGTCGCCGCGGCCCGGACGCGGGAGAGGCCACCGGGCCGAGGAGGACTACGGTGCGCGGAGGAGAAGGCTGAGGAGGGGTCGGTCCGACGGAGGAGCGCCGGGAAACCGGGAGGCGAGGCCGGCCAGGAGAGGAAGTCCGAAGGGGCTTCGGACTGGAGAAGAGCGTCTCAGAAACGGTTCAGGGTTCGCCTAGCCTCCAGGAGGGGCTCCCCGGCGGGTCCGCATCCTCCCTCCCCCCCACCTCCAGCTAGGGCCTTGGCCACCTCACACTGTGACCGCCGCGTATGCTGGGCGCCCGAATCCCCCTCTGGACCTGGGTCCTCTCCTCCCGGACATCCGCCTCGGATGCTCATACCCTCTCCACGCTGGGCGCCTGGGCACCAAGCCCGAGGCCTCAGTCCTCAGCCTTTGCCTACTCAGAGGCCTGCACCGTCTCCCTAGCACCTGGGCGGACCACGTCCACAGTCTTCGCCAATAGCCAGGCTCTGGGAGGCGAGAATTAGCTGCACTTCAGTAATACGTTGGTGCCTTCCTTTCTCTGCCCTGGCCATTCCCAGCACCTCAACTATCCCAGTCCTGCTCCTCTGGCCGACTGTGAAGTTACCCCTCAGCTTCGAACACAGCCTTCTCTGCCCTGCTCTGTGATGCTTGCTGGTGGGGACTCTGACATTTCAGGCCAGGCTTTGCCAAGAGGGGGCGCCACCTCCCCCACCTCTATGCCACCCCCACCGACAGCAGCT
This sequence comes from Muntiacus reevesi, assembly GCF_963930625.1. NCBI lineage: Eukaryota > Metazoa > Chordata > Mammalia > Artiodactyla > Cervidae > Muntiacus > Muntiacus reevesi. Next base: position 63,345,115 of record NC_089249.1, on the reverse strand, counting down.
CCAACTCAAGACACTTCCTCTCCTGCAACCAAAGGTGATCTCCCACTGAGGCCCTCTCCCTCCAGAGTGCGCCAAACTTCCTCAGCCCCCTCCTGGCCGCTCACTGGGAGGCTCCCTTACCTGGATCACTCCCCACTTAATTGCTTCTGAGCCCTGGGCCCCAGCTGTCAGTGTCCTGAGACTTTTAGAACTCTCTGCTATTAGCCCCCACCACAGCTGGCACCCTGCTGCTGCTGCTGCTGCTAAGTCACTTCAGTCGCGTCCGACTCTGTGCAACCCCATAGACGGCAGCCCACGAGACTCCCCCATCCCTGGAATTCTCCAGGCAAGAGTACTGGAGTGGGATGCCATTGCCTTCTCCGAGTTGGCACCACCCTAGGCACCTACTAAATGTTTGTCGAAAAAAGAGTAATAAAAATTCTTTCTCCCCACAGAGCAGTGAGCTGGAGCCCCACCCAGAGCAAGTCTTAGTTTGTGTTTGCTAAAAGGATGAGTGAATATACAAGAACCAAATGAAAGCAGAGCTTCCACACAGCTCCAACTCAGGAGTAGCCTCTGCAGAAGTGAAACATAGCAAAGTTTGTTCTTTTAGCCACAGGCTATGCAAAATTTGGGGGGAGAATTGAAGTGATTCGGGGCAGGGCAAATAGCCTTGCAGTCTGGGTAGGGACACAGAAAGACAGAGAAGACATCAAGGTCAAGACTGCATGAGCAGGGACAACAGCAGAGGAAGAAATGGCTTTTATAAGCTCCTGTTGCAACCCAAGCCCTCTGCTGAATGCTCACACTTAGCAAGTTTGGGAATGAGGTCTACCTGGGGGCAAGTTAAGCTGCTTCCTAGCTGTGTGGCCTTGGCCAAGTCATTTACCCCACCTGAGTGTTAGGACCCTCATCTGTAAAATAGAGTACAGCCTCATACAAGGTCAAGGTTAAGTGAGATGATACACACTATACTGTTCAGCCCAGCTGTCACTGTGAAAACAAAGTGCTATTTATGTAACTCTTTCATTCAACATGCCTCTGGAGCACCTTGTATGTGACTGGCTCAGGAGCAACTGCAGGAAACAAGAGAGACAGCTCCTGCCTTGAAGGTGCGGGGAGAACAGAGGCCTTCATCAGCGGCGCTGGCTTGTGCTGTGGGCCAGGGGTCCAAGGAGGGAGCCTTCACTGCCAGGCTCCAGAAGTCTTCCCAAAGGAAATGTTTTGGGTAGGACCAGTCATGCCTAAATGATGAGAAACCCAGGCACAGAGTGGCTGGCTAATGTGCCCAAGGCCACACAGGCAGTGGATGCAAGGAGTGCACTGGACTCCGACCATCTGTCTGCAGAGCCAGTAACCACCTTTCACTCCCACTTCTCGGCTCAGTAGGGTTCCAGCCCAAGAGTCTAGTGGGGCTCCTGCACAGGCTTTTTGTTATAAGTTCTTGGTTCTCAGGATCCCAGCACTCACAGTGAAGGGTAAAGAGAAGAACCATGGAAACCTGTGTTTATACAGGGCCAGAGGAGTTGGGAAAACACCAAGACTCTCCTTTGGGAACAGGGTTGGGGTCCGCCTATGGATTTGGAGCCCTCGTGGAGAGGACGCGCCAGCCCCTAACCTCTTAGCACAGCTCACCCAACCCTGCCTCATCCCAGCCCTCGTCCTCCTCCCTGGCATGGCATGAACCTTTCTAAACCACAGGTCTGACCAGACCCTCTCCTCCCAGCATCCTCCCGCAGCTATCCACTGCCCTCAGCACAAGTCTGACTCCAGAGCTCAGTGTAGGGGAGCCTGCCCCAGGCCAGGGGACCTCACCGTTTTCCCTTTCCCACCCGGGGAGGCCCCCACCCAAACCTCAGCTCAACCCTGCAGAGCCACACCGGCAGGCCTGTCCCCGCCGCTCGCCCGCCCCGTGCTGGCTCTTCCCGGCTCAGGCCCACCGCCTCCTACCTGATCTTGCTCTGGCTGCCCCTGCCTGTGGCAGGGCTGCCGTCATTCTGCGGGTCCCCATCCCGGTCCCGGTCTTTCTCCTCCTGCAGTCGCTGGAGCAGCAGCTGGTGGGGGAGGCTTCGCAGTGAAGGTCCAGGAGAAGCTGCCGGCTGCACCTCGCCCTTCAGGTTGATGTCACTGGCTGAGCGCTGCAGGGGCCGAGGCGAGGCCAGGGTGCTCGGGCCGGCCAGCCGCCGCCGCTTCGCGTAGCTGGGGGTTTCCCTGAATGGCACTGGGGTGGGGGGGGGGAACAGGTGAGACTCTGGGTGGCCAGATTAGGGAAACAACTTGTCCTGTTTTGTCTGGTATTTCCAGATTTCAAAAGGAAAATCCTCTGTCCCAGGGACTGCCTCAGTCCCAGGCAAAACAGGTCAGTTGATCACCCTATGGCTGAAGCTGGGATGGGCGGGAGAGGACAGGGTCACATACCAAGCTGCCTCTAACTCTAGCTTCAGAGGTAAAAGCCTGCCCTTCCTGTCAGCCAGATGAGGCCTCGGGACTGCTTAGATCTGCTCTTGGAACTGCCCATCGCACAGGCTTCCAGAGAGACAAAAAACCGGCCACACGTGACAAACCTCACCAGACTACCACTATATGGAACTATTTGCAGTTGACTATCACCTGAGAAATTGTAAAAGAGATATTCTAGACCAGGGGTTGGCAAACATCTGTAAAGAACAAGATAGTAAACATTTCAGATTTTGTAAGCCATTCAGTCTCTGTTGCAAGGACTCAGCCCAGCCACTGCAGTGTGAAAACAGCCTCAAATAATATATATGAGCAAATGGGTGTGGCTGAGTTCCAATAAAACTTTATTTAAATAGCAGATGGTGATTAAAACATGATCCAACTATATGTTTTTACAAAAGAATCACTTTAGATCCAAAGACACAAGTAGGCTTAAAATAAAAGGATAAAAGAAAATATTTCATGTAAATAGTAACCAAAAGAGATCTACATAGCTACATTAATATCAAACAAAATAGACTTAAAAAGTATTAAGAGAGACAGAGGACATTATATTTGATAAAAGTGTCAATTTGTCAACTAGATTAACAATTATTAACATATATGTAACAAACAACAAAGCATCAAAATATATAGAAACAAACATTGATATATTTGGAGAAATAGACAGTTCTACAATAATATTTAAAACTTCAACACCCTGCTTTCAATAATGGATAGAGCATCTAGAGAGAAGATCAGTAAGAATATAGAAGACTTGAACCAGTTAGACCTAACAGATATACATAGGACACTCCACAAAACAAAAGCAGAATACACATTATTCTCAAGTGCACGTGAAACATTCTCCAGGATAGATCATTTGTGAGGTCACCAAAAAAGTCTCAATAAATTTAAAAAGACTGAAATTATACAAAAGTATTTTCTGCAGAGACAATGGAATGAAGCTCAAAATAAACAGCAGGGAGGAAAAAAACCTGGAAAATTCCCAAATATGTGAAAACTTAAACACTCTTAAACAACCAATATGTCAAAATAGAAATCATAAGGAAAATTGAAAACATTTTGAGAAAATAAAAACAAAAATAGAACATACCAAAACTTATGAGATGCAGCAAAAGCGGTACTAAAAGGGAAATTTATAGCTGTAACACCTACATTAAAAAGGGAAGTCTCAAAAAAAAGGGAGGGGGAGGAACCTATTTAAAAAACTAGAAAAAGAGAAGCAAACCAAACCCAAAGGAAGGAAATAGTAAAGACTGCATGAGATAAACAAAATAGAGATTAGAAATACACAGGGAATCAATGACACCAAAATTTGTTCCTTAAAAAATATCAATACAATTGACAAACCTTTAACTAGACTAAGGAAAAAAATTAGAGAAGAGGACACAAATAAATGAAAACAGAAATTAAAATTGAAGTGTTACTACCTGATGTTACACAATTAAAAAGGAATATAAGAGAATACTATGAATAATTGTATGCCAACAAATTAGATAAACTAGATAAGATGGACAAGTTTTTAGGAAAACGCAAATTACCAAAACTGACTCAAGAAGAAATAGAAAATATAAACAGACCTATAAAAAGCAAGGAGATTGGATCAGTAATCACATCTCCCAACAAAGAAAAGTCCAGCATCAGATGGCATCACTAATGAATTCTTCTAAACATTTAAAGAGGAATTAGCAAAATCCTTCTGAAACTCTTCCCAAAAAAATAGAAGAGGAAGGAACACTTTCTAATGTATTCTATGAGCAATTTAAAAATGATCAAAGAACTTGACATTTCTCCAAAGAAGATATACAAACATCCAATAAGCACATGAAAAGATGCATCAATAGCTGTTAAGAAAATGCAAATCAAAACCTCAATGAGATACCTCTTCACTTGGACTAGAATGGCTATAATTTTTTTTTTTTTAAGGTAATAACAAGTGTTGGTGAGGCTTTGAAGAATTTGGAACCATCATGCATTTCTGGTGGGAATGTAAAATGGTGAAAAACAATTTAGCAGTTCCTTGAAAAATTAAATATAGAATTATCGTATGACACAGCAATTCTACTCTAAGTATGCACCCAAAATGACTGAAAATAGTATTCAAACAAATACATTTCACACATGTCCATACAGCAATATTCACAAGAGCCAATGGCTGGAAACCACTTAAATGTCTACCAAAGGATGAATGGATAAACAAAATGTCACAGATACAAACAGTGGAATATTATTCAGCCATAAAAAGTAATGAAGTAGTGATACATCCTGCAATATGGATTAAGTTGGAAAACATGCTTCAGTTTGTTGAAGGAAGCCAAACACCAAGCATCATTCCACTTACATGAAATATCCAGAATAGGTAAATCTATATAGACAGAAAGTATGTTAATGGTTGACAGCGGCTGAGAGAGAGCGGAATGTGGAATAATTGCTTAATATATACAGAGTTTCCATTTGCGATGATGAAAATGTTATGGAATTCAATAGAGTTGGTTGTGAATGTCTTAAATACCACTAAATTATTCAATTTAAAATAGCTAATTTTATGTTACATGAATCTGATTTTAACTGAAATTTAAATCTTTGATTTTAAAGCCTCAATTAAAATAAACAACAGACAGAGGGCTGGACTTGGCCTGGGGGCATTGTTTGCCAAGCCCTGTTCTAGACTCCGGTATGCAGACCAGCAGCCTCACCTCCAGCTCCTTAGGAAATCTGAGGCTCCACCCAGACCCTCTGAGTCAGAATCTACATTTAACTAGATCCCTGGGTGACTCAAATGTACACTACAAAGTGAGAAGCACTTCCCTAGGGCACTCTTCAAAAGCACTCTGGGACAAGTCAGTGAGAAGTGTGCTTCAGAGTATCCACAAGAGATGGGCGGAGGGCCTGAGGACACAGAGGCAGCCCGAGGCAGCAGGTGAGGAAGCAGAGGTGGCTGCTCCCAGCCACGGTCCCTGCTTCCTGCGGGTCAGTCTAGGGGTGGCAGGGGGGCTGCCAAGAGGCTTCCAGGTGACCTGTCCCCTGAAGAGTGATGACAGGGCTCAGCCTACAAGATCCCTCCAGGCGGCTTTGTGCCAGAGGAAAAGGAAGGATGGCTGGGCAGAGCCTCCCTGCTGCTCCTCCTCTGTGCACAGGCCCCACCTGGGTCCCCAAGCTGAGGTGAGACGTGACCACTGACTCCCAGAGGGAGCGTGTGCCAAGGGAGTGGGGGAACAAGGGTGGACCTCTGGGTCGCTCTGGTCTGAAGACAGGCTCTGCTATTAATTCCTCTGTGCCTGGGGTTTCCTCCTCTGTAAAAATGGACTAACAGCAATCACTCACTGGGGGCCTGTTGAGAGGGTTATCATAAATGCTCAGAATATACTCCCCTGTAACTCAGGCGCATCTGGCTGTGTCATCTGAGTGTATGTGTGACTTCTGAGCAGGTAAGGGTGCGTGGCCAGCAGAACTGGTGCCAACAATGGGACTAAATGACGTGACCCCTCAGCTCAGCCACAAATGCCTGACCCCAGCCAGGTAAGCGCACCCTGGATCAGCCAGACAGAAGCTGATAATGGTGACCCCAGGAGCCCCAGCATCTCTGTCCGAAGATGAGGGGTAGCTGAGGCCTTCCTGACTCAGCCTGGACCACAGACAAGCCCCTACCCTCCATCCAACCAGCTAGACCAAAGCTACCTGCCAGAGTCCAGACCCATGGAATCCAATACTGCATAAGGTCAGTGGGGGAAGGAGTAAAGAACCACAAAAGACTTTATTTTACCTAAGGAAACTGAGGCACAGAAGTCCCAAGCCACTTTCCCAAGGTGACATCACAAGCAGAAGATAGAGCCCCACACATCCAGAAACCAAGCTTGTCCCAGGCTGACGACCTCCTCCAAAACAAGTAGCAGCCCCAACCAGACCATAACTGGAGCGCCTGCTCTGCCTCTTACCCCAGTTCAGACCTCAGGCTTCACCACAGTTCTCTCCCAAGCAGGACCTGGACCGCAAGCCAGCACCATTTCATTGGCTCAGTTACGTGCTCAACATGCATCAGCTGCTGCCGCTGGGGGGTACAGGGTCTGCCCACTGTCGCAGACCCCTGACCCTGCTTGGGAACAAGGGGCTCACAACCAAGCCTCACTGCCGGCAGGTCTGTTCAGGGGAGACTATATACGAAGACTCCTTAAACATGAACTTGACCTTATCCTAACCGTAGCCTACCATAACCTCACATTAGAACCAACAAGGACTCAGACCCTGGGACCAGCCTTAGCCCTTTGCTGTCCACTGTCACTTTAAACTTTGTAAAAATGGAGGCATCAGATACTGCAGTCCCAACAGAGAGGGAAGCCTAGGAGTCTGTTCCCAGGAGAGCTGTGGGCAGAAAGCTTTGTCTGCCCAGGACAGAGGGAGCAGAGATGGGGCTCGCTCTGTGGCCAGGTGGCTGGAAGGGGCAGCCTCTGGCCAGAAAATACTCCTTTCAGGAGGAGAGGCCCACCCCCAGCCACTCCACATGGGGAGGGGAGGCTCAGGATTTGCAGGACAGGTTCCTGGGCAGACCCACAGCCAACACTGCCCTGGGAGAGGGTGGCCCCTGAGGTTCAGACTAGACAGCAGCTCCTGGGTTCCCTCTGCGGCACGTGCTGGTTCCCCCCAAAGCGCTGGCTGCCGAGAGCTCAGAGCCCCTTGCCTGAGATGGCTGCCCCCTTCCCCAGACACATCCCTACCACTTCGTTTTGATGTCTTCACACAAGCACACAGGTGGTCTTGTCATGCAAGGAAGCTGACTATGGGCCACTTAAACTGTTTTACGTTTCCAGCTGAAGTGAAATGCTGAGCATCTGCGGTGGAGCTACACTGCCACATGTCCCCTGCTGGTCCTTCACACGACCTCACAGGAAAACAAACCTTGACCTAACTCTACTCCTGCTTCCAACCTAAGCTGATCCCTAAATCCACAGTAGTAACAATTACGATTGAAGGCAGGAGGAGAAGGGGACGACAGAGGATGAGATAGTTGGATGGCATCACTGACTCCATGGACATGAGTTTGGGTAAACTCCGGGAGTTGGTGACGGACAGGGAGGCCTGGCGTGCTGCAGTCCATGGGGTCGCAAAGAGTCGGACACGACCGAGTGACTGAATTGAACAATTAGAACCATACCCTTAATGCTGACCTGACTCTAACCGCAATCCACAGCCTTCACCTAACCGTGACCCTAACCTGACTCTGTCCACCTGCACAGGCCCTCCCCTCAGCACATTCCCTATGCCTACGGAGCCCACTAATGGGACCACTGGGAGAATAGGAAGAAAGGGCTCCGGGTTAGGGGCTCCCCTGTAACAACCCCACTCACTCTTGCCCGAGTGGGCCCCAACAACCCCCACAAATCCACATCGGCAGGGCCCTCGGTGGGCAGAACTCACCAACGTCCGAATCTTTGTGGGTCTTGATGACCTCCGCGAGCTCAAAGTTCCCCGCTATGATGGCCACCTGGGGGGGGGGGTGGTGCGGGGTGGAGGAGGGAGGCTCAGCAGCACAGACTCACCTCCCCTCAGCCCTGGGGGCTCCCTGAATGCCCGAGCGGGGTCATCCTCAGTCGCGGGCCCCAGGCTCAGACCTTGGCCCCTGTCTCACCCACCACCCCAGTCTGTGTGGGACTGAGGGGTCTCCTGGGACACAAGACTCTCAGAGCTAAAGCTGGAACACACTGGCCACCCTGCCCATTCTCGGAATGGCCCCCCCACACACCTGGTCTCCCCACGTGACCTGTGAAGGCCCCTGAATGGACAGGCACAGCCCACACCTGTTCTCCCCTAGCCCCAGAGCCCTCTGACCCTCCTCTGTTCTCCCTGGAAGGGGGACCGAGGGAGCCATCCTCAGTGGGCACCCCTCATAAGAGCCAGGCACTGCCCTGGCTCACCCCCTTCCCCCACCTCACCCTGGGGCGCCCCTGGGCCCAGAGCTCCCTCACTGCTTTATAGGGAATAGACCAAGGTCCAGAAAGACCAAGCCACACAGAGGTGGAGAGACGTGCCCCGGGGAGCCCCACGCTCCTGCAGACATTCACGTACCTGGAAGGCTGTCTGGCTGTTGTAATTGCGGACATCCTTGTTGGCTCCGCGGAAAAGCAGGACACGGGCACAGCTCTCCTGGGGGAAGATTGGAGGAGGGGTCACAGCTGGGTGACAACACATGCACACACAGGGCCCAGGGCTACGTGTTCAACACACACACGTGTAGCATGGGGGGGGCAGGTCAGGTGTAAGTGTGTAGGTCCTAGCTAGCACAGAGGGTCCACATGCATACAATGCACATGTGGTTGTTCAGAACACACATGTGTGACACATGTGTTCAGGGAAACGATAGGCACACATAGACCTTCAAGGCCACAGCTCGCTGCAAGAGGCAGAACACGCAACTGTGGTGTGATACATAGGGTCAGACATGCACACACACGTAGTCACTGTACAGTGTCACCTGTGTGCACACATGTGTGCAAGCGTGCAGACCGACCTGGTTGTAGAGGGCGCAGATGTGCAGGGCTGTGTTCCCAGAGGCATTCTGAGCCCCCATGTCAGCTCCGTAGAACAGCAGGTGCTCCAGGTGCTGCACGTGCCCGAAGCGGCAGGCCTGGGGGAGGGGAGGTTACTGCTGGGCCCTGGACACGGCCCAGACCCACAGGCCGAGCCCGGGGCCCTGCCCCCGTGCCCCCGCCTACCTGGTGGACTTCCTGCCAACCGTTCTCGTCGGTGGTCCCCAGCTGAGCATGGTCGTGCAGGAGCAGCTCGCAGCAGAGGGCATCCCCCCCGCCCAGGGCGCTATGGTACAAGGGCGTCAGACCGCGGCTGTCCTTGTAGTCCGGTGAGGCGCCCAGGTCCAGCAGGGTCTGAGGGCAAGAACCTCAGTATTCATGCCATGCCAGCCTCTTTCCGCTCCGGAGTCACATGACGCTCCAGCGAGGGCTGGGCCTGCACTGACCGTCAAGGCAGCCGCGTTCCGCTGGCGCGTGGCACAGTGCACGGCCGTGAGCCCGTCTCGCGTGCGGAAGTCCAGGTGAGCGCCGCCGTTCTTCAGCACCTTCAGCAGGTCGGTGGCATCGTCCAGCTGGGCGGCAAGGCTCAGCGGACACTCTAGGTGCAAGGGACAGGCAGAGGTCACAGTCCTGGCCATTCCCAGACCATGCCCCTCCCTGATCTGCTTCTCACCTCCTGAGTCAGGATCGTGGAAATTGGGGTCCAGCCCCTTGTCCAGCAGGCGGGCCACCTTGTCTGTGCTGTGCAGCTGGACGTATTCCATAAACTTCTTCAGGTTCGCCTGGAAGAGCCAGCCATCCTGATCAGCCCACACTTGACGACCATCATCTGACCATCACCCACGTTCCCCAGGGAACTACCACACCCTTCAGTCTGACCCATCAGCCTCCACCATGACCTTCTCCCTTTCCCGTGTTACCCTAACCTTGCACTCCCACTGTGGCCCCAATTCCAGCTCCGCTGGATCCGCATGCTGCTCCAGATCCTTCATCGCCCCCCAAGCCCAGCTTCCCCCCCAGTTCCCTCCCTCAGCTTCAGCCTCTGCCCTGGCTTCTCTTCTTGGCCCTGATGCCCCAACCTGTCCAGCCTGGAAAAGCCTGAAGCCACATGGGCAGGAGCCAGCCCGGGGCAGCCTGCACCTCTGCTCCCCAGGTAGCCTGCTCCTTCTCCAGTGCATCTTTCTCACATGCTCACCCCACGACAGATTCCAGCTCCAGGGCCCTCCTCTCCTACCAGGTGTCCCCTCCTGTGACGTGACTCTGACTGCTTTTCCTTCACTCACCCGGTTATGGGTCAATTCACTCAGCAAAGCCTCACTAAGCTCCCGCTGGTGCTACAGTGCTGCCTGCAGCAGGCAAGGTACCCTGGCCTGAGGCCCCAGTTACCCAGGCCCTCTAGAAACAAAACGCATCAGAAATAGGACAAGGTGCCGTGGGGGCACCCTCTGGCGGGTTAGGACAATGAGACAGGAGGAAGGATGTTCAAAGCTGAGAGGAAAGACCTCGGCCCCACCAGTGTGGGGGTGTGTGGGGGGGGGCGGGGGGGAGGCCTAATGTGGTGCTGGGGGGCGGTCAGAGGCCAGGACTGTGGCACGGAGTTGAAACTCATCCTAAAAACAAGTGAGACTCACTGAAGGTCAAGAGTCATTGGTGCCCTGCAGGTCACTGAGGTCAGCTTTGGAGGAGAGGTAACTATGGGAGGAATCCAGGGTGATGGGTTAGACCAAGACCAGTGAGGGAGTCTCTGCCTAGCCACAGAACCAAGGCAGCAGAGGAGTCTGGCATGGAGACTCCAGGGTCACAAGGGGGTCACGGGGGCACAGGGGTGAGTGCATAGGTCCCTCTCTTAGTCCCCAGAGACTGTCAACGAAGTGTCCAGCAAGCAAATGTCCACTGGCCCACAGGAGCCTGGGGTGGGAACTCAGGGAGTCTGCCTATGGAAAGGGCCAGGGTACCCACCCTGCCCCTCCTACATTCAGAAAAGGCAGGGAGGTGCCCCCCAAAGAGCATGTGGGGTCAGACCCTCCTAGCAACAGTACCCAGGAGTAAAGACCCCATAGGTATGCCTAGGGGCCCAGAGTCAGAAGATCTGGGTTCAATCCCAACATCACTGGATGCAGAGCTATAAGCAAGTCACTTAAATTCTCTACGACTCAGTATCTTCATCTATTAAATGGGTTAATAAATAGTCTATCCCAGAAAAAAAAAAATAACAAGATGCCTAATTTCAAGTGCCTAGCACTGGATGACCACTAAGTCCCAGATGCCCTGTTCTCCCCACCCCAACCCAGCTCCCCTCAACAACCACATCCGCTCACATAGCCCCCACAAAGACACTGCACCCTACTGCACTCCACCCCTTAGCCAGGGACCCACCAGAGGGGTCAGTGAGAGTCTGACCTGAGTGGAACCCATCACCAGACCAACCACCCCAAAGTCATGGTGCCCAGAGTCTGCATCCGGCCCTCTAGCCACCCCCAACACCCACACTGGGTCCCTGATGACAGGAGAAAGCAGCCTGAGCCAAAGCTGGCCAGCCCAACCAAGCTGGAGTGGCCATTCTGGGAAGGCCTCAAAAAGGGAATTTTTCAAGGACATTTTTGACATCACAAAATCCAGCTACGGCTGAGCTAGGGGAGCATTGGCCATGGCGGGGAGGGGACTGGAGGGAGTGCAGAAGGTCACCTTGGAGTCCCCTCGCTGTGGCTGCCTCCTTACCTTTGTGTGAAGCTTTGCAAACTGCTTATCATCAATGAGGTTCTGGGCATAAACTCGCCTCTTGTATCGAAACTGCTCAGGTAAAGACAAGGCAGAAAAAGGCACCCACCTGGACTGAGTAAGTGAAAGCAGGCACAGAATGGAGTCCTGCCCACTGCTGTGTGGCCAGGGCCCCACGGCTCATCGCCCCCACAACAAAGCTCCTGCCGGCCGGCCTCACCAGCCCATGCACACACCATGGACACGACCTGCACCGAGGACAGGTGTGCTGCACGCCCAGCAGTCCCTCTGCCTGCTGCGCCCTTCCTGTCTCACCCCCACTCCCAGGATTCCCTGGAAACCTCAGTACTCTTCCAAGACCAGGTTCCAGGCCTACCTTCCTAGACACCCTTCTCTGCACAGAACTGTGCCTACTGGCCTGTGCCACCAGGGAGGCCCAGTCAGCTGAGCTCAGAGACCATAACGCTTGTTCCAAAGCCCACTGCACTTGCCACCCCCACCTCCAAACTGGATCTGGCCCTCTTGCTCACAGGGTGCTCAACGGCCTTTACATCATGAACAGGTGAGCAAAGAGGAAGACTTAGACTGTCCTTAGGAAAACTGCACGGGCGGTGGCAGGAAGACAAGACACAGATGTGCACACAGCCCGCGGCGGGCGTACTCCACGCGGCGCTCTGGGCAGTCACGCCCGCTCACACCCCGTCGCACGTGCTGCTGACCGCGCGCCTGCACGCGGCTCACTCCTCACTCGCCCCGCATACACTAACTCCCCGCGTCCGTGCCCCTCGCTGCCGCACCCTCTGGAGCTCGGGGCTCTGCCCGTCCCCGGCGGCTGCTCACCTCCAGGTAGGGCAGGGGCGTGTCTAGGTTGGGCGGGTATTCCTGCAGAAGCCTCTCCTCGTCCAGGAACTTGCCGGCGCGGCCCCGAGAGGGCGGCTGGAAGAGCCCGTAGTTGAGCGCGTCCTGGAGGCTGTGGTTGAGGGCGCAGAGCACGCGCTGCTTGGCAGCCCAAACGGGCGCGGCCGGGTCCAGGCGCAGGCACTTCTGCAGCGGAGCGCGGTCGTGAGCTGATCGGGCGGCACGGCCAGCGCGTGGCACGGAGGCCCGGGGCGCCGCCCGAGTCCCCGCGCGGGAGCGGAGGCCGCGGACCCCCGCCTCTGCGCCCCGCTCGCGAGGCCTCGCCCCGGGGGCGGTGCTTCCCCGGGCCCCGCCCCCGCCCGGCCGCGGGGAGGGTCCGGGAGGAGGCCGCGGGGGAGGGGCGAGTGGCCGGGGCCGGGGTCTCCTGCGCACCGCTCGCGGCGCGCGGGTGGGGGCCCGCGAGAGCCGGGCTAGGGTGCCGCCGGGACCCGGGCGGCGAGGCTCACCGTCTGCTGCAGGTCTGGGATGCCGACGCGCACGATCACGGCGCTGGCCCCGGGGCCGTCCATCCCCGCGCCCGGGCCGGGGCCGCTAGCGGCCAGGAGCTGGGCGCCCCGGGGCTCCTCGCCGCGCCCCGGCCCCCCCCGGCCCCCCACCGGAGCCCCGTCGGCCGCGCTGCGCGGGAGGGGCCCGGGGGGAGCCGGGGCCGGGGCCGGCGCCGGGGACAGCGGCTCCGAGGGCTCCGCAGGGGCGGCGGCGGCGGCGGCGGCGGCGGCGGCGCGGCTCAGCTGCATCGGCCCCGGCTCCGCTCGGCGCCTGCCTTCCCCGGGGGCGGGGGCGGCGGGGGGAGGGGGCCTGAGCCGGGAGGGAAGCGGGGGTGGCAGGGGGCTGAGCCGGAGGCGGGGGCCGGGACGCTCAGGGCCGGCGAGGGCGAAGGGGACTGTCTGGGGTTCCGGGGTGGGTAGTGGGGTCCGTGCGAAAGGCGAGGGCCGCACAGCAGGGTGGGGACCCTGGGGGCTGTGCTGGGGGTTTGGGGACTCCTAGGCCTCTGTGTGGGGGGAGTGGCTGAGCAGCGAGGACCGCGCCGCCCTTCGGCTGCGGAAGAGCATCCGTGGACCACCGGGGAAGATGCGGCGAGGAGGGGGTCTTGGAGCTGGGATGGGGGCCGCTTTGGGCACTGGGACCAGAGGCAGGGCAGGAAGGGGAGAGAAAAACTGGAGAATTAATTTCCGGGGGTGGCAGCTTCTCCCCACTCTACCGACCCCCTCTCCCCACCCTACTCAAGACCCGGGGATGACAGGGACCAATCCGGTCCCAATCCTGGGGGTGGGACGGTAGGGACCTCAGAGCACCGGGGTCTCTCCCACAGCCAGAACCATTTAACCCTCCAACTTAACCCTTAGAACCTCGCCGAACTGTGTTCAGCGCAGCTCACAGCTCCCGGAGTTTGGGGAGTTCGCTCCGGACTCTGAGGCCCGCCCCTCCTCCAGCCCCCTCCCCAGGTCCCCTGGTTCGCCTAGCTCCGACGCCTGTCACCCCCTCCCGGTCACCTTAGCGACAACAAGATGGGGGCGCGACCTAAGAGGAAGGGCTTAGGGGAGGGGGCGCTACTAGTCTCCACCTGCAACCGGGAAGTGAATTTTAGTTTTACACGTTGTCGTGGCAACGCGGGAGGGGGTGATGAGTAGGCGGAGAAGAGGGGAGCGCAGTAAAGAAACTAGCTCAGGCACCACCGCCCCATTGGAGCACACTAGCTACCCCCCCCCCCCCAATACTCGTCAGCCTCACAGAACTACCCCAGAGCTGGGAAACCCGAGCCCTCAAGGTTCTTAAAAAGCAAGGAGCAATCCCTTCACGTTGAAACAGCCCTGATTTCCCGAGAAACAGCTTCTGACTCCCACAAAGCTCCCCCACCGTGCTGGACGCCTCCCCAAAGAACAGGCCCTGACCCCCATGGCCGCTCCCCTTCTCACAAGACACACTTGCTATCCTTCACAGAGCAACCCAGCTTGGGAACAGCTTCTGGTCCTGGCAGAAAATACCCCAGCCTCACCCACCTTCTCCAAGAGCAGCCCTGGATCCGCTGAGCCTCCCAGGAATAAACTTGAATGAACCGCACCACCCCCCCGCAACACACACACAGAAAACCTCCCTACCCTTCCCTGACATCCTAGAAGCACCCTACCCCCACACAGACCAGTTCTTGACACCCCGTTGGAGAACAACCCCCACCCCAAAGAGCCCCACAGTACCCGCCCTTCTGCCCCTGGAACAGCCTCTGGTCACCCCAGAGCGAGACCCACTTCCCCAGGACCAGCCCTGACCCCTGAGGGAAACCGGGCTCTCTCCCTCCCCAGCCACCACCCCTCCACGAAAAATCTCTGCCTCCCAGGACTCCACTGACCCCACTGTGTCCAGCGCTGTCTGCAGTCTGCTCCTGCTTTCTTCCCAGGCCTAGGCGGACCCTCCCTGCCTGAGTGTGACCTCAGGATGTTCAGGCTCTTCCCAAGGCCACAGGCCTGGCCTGAGTGAGGGAGCTGAGGGTCCCCAGAGGCTGGGGCGGATGGGAGGGGTAGGGGAGTGGGGAAGCAGGAAGGGGCTGTCGGAAGCCCACTTATCTGCAGGAAGCACCTTGGGAAGCATGTGGCCCAACCCTGGAGAGGAAACGAGTGCTTGCTGGCCCCACTGTCTCCACCGTCTTCCTGCCCCTCCCCGTGTCCCTCCCCGCTCCTGCTGTGGCAGCTGTGTGGCCGTGGCCACATTCACCAGAGTCCCCGAGTCGTGATGGGACTGAAGGAGGAGGCTGCATCTCCCCACAACCAGCCTCAGAGCAGCCCCAGGCCTCTGGGCTCTCCCTGCAACCCTGCCCTTGACCTGAGAGGCCAGACACCCACCTGTCCACAGAGACAACCTCATGGGGACCCCTTCAGCCTCCCTAGGGGCCCACTGTACTTGGTTCACCCAGCACCATGAATGCCGCGCTTTCAGGAGAAAACCTCACGTCTGAGAAGCAACCAACACCCTGGTCTCCAGGCCCAACTGGGCCTGCCCTGCCAGGGCCAGGTCCACAGAGCACCCAGCCCAAAGAATGGGCACATGATGAACAAATTTCAAGCTGGCACCACTCCGCAACCCACCACCACTCTGGCAAACGGCAGAAATCCCAACCCCCAGAAGCACCTTTCCCACAGAATGTCCTCCTGGCCCTGCAGCCTGATGGGTTGATGGAGCAGGAAGCCCAGGGACAGGCTATTTTGTTGAGAATAAGACACCAGGCTCCTCAGCAGCTCCTAGCCCAGCCCTGCCTCTCTGCCCTCCTGAATTAGTCCCTGAAGGCAAGGAGTCCCCAGACCCCACAGCCCTTCCATCAGGGCTAAGGTTCCAGAAAGACCCATGGTTCTCCCATCCCCACTTCCTCCCAATACAGGTTCGAAAGCCCAGGGCCTGTGGAAGCTCATGTGGGCAAAGCATGAGCGTGCCTGGCACAGGGTCAGACCTCTCCGGTGGAACACTGCCCACCACTCCGTGGCCCCCCAGGCCCCCCAGCCACTGCAGAGGCCGATTGTGCCCGCACCCTCAAGGTCCTAAGCACCCCCCGCCCCGCAGCCAGCAGAGCACCCCCACCTGCAGCATCCTGGCGGCCCTTCCTGGTGAGGCTGCATCCCCCTCCCGCACCACGCCCTCCTTTCACACTCCTGGGCCACTTCCTCACCCACATCCCAGCCTTTCCCTCCCTCTCGCAGTTAGCCTACAGAGGCCTGGCCCACAGCCCCCCTCTTACTGCAAACCCCGCAGGCCTGCTGTGTGTCCTGCGAGCCTCACGCCCTGGTTTCCAAGACGGGGTGGGGTGGGGGGCAGGGAGAGTCCTGCTGTCTGACCCTCCCCCGGGGCCCACTCTCCCGCCTGTACTATTCCTCTGCCCCCACTCTGCTCTTTCCTACACAGCACCCTGGTGTCTGCCTGCCCTGAAATCACTTGTTGCTTATTGTCTAGGACCTGTCTTCTCCCCCCCAGGATGCAGGCTCCCCATGGAGAGGAAGCTTTCCTGATTTGGTTCAGTGCTATGTCCAAGGCCCCAGGCTTAAGTCCGTGCTCAGTGGACATTTGCTGAAGTTTCATCTACAAACTGTTCACACCCAACTTTCTCTGTTCAGGGCAGACCCTCTCCAAACTCAGAGCAGCTTGTAGGGGCAGAATACCTGAGTATTCTGACTGTCTAGGCCTGGTGCAATTTTTCTGGGTAGGGTTTTGTTTTGTTTTGTTTGCTTCTAGTTATTTCACATCTATTTCATCCTAAGACTGATATGTTAAGTTTTATTTTTCTAGGAATACAAATCTTTTTCTAAAAACTTTTCATTCTGCTAATCTATTTCTATTTTGTTTTCTTCTGTTTAATTCTTTCTACTGCTTTGATTGTTGTTAGGATCCTTTTTCTAATTTCTTCAGCTGGGTACTGAATTCAATTTTTAGTCTTTCTTTTCTCTGACAATGAGTGTTTAAGGTTATACATTTTCAAGTTCCACTTTAGTTATGTCCGTTAAGTCAGCCCTTAGTTGTGGCATGTGGAATCTAGTTCCCTGAAGGGATTGAACCCAGGCCCCTACATTGGGAACTCTTGGCCAAAGGACCACCAGGGAAGTCCCCCATTAAGTCTTAATAAGTAGTATTTTTAATTTCACCTTGTTGATTTTCTGATATCCATTGTATTGTTTGCTTTAGGGATTACTGAAAAGTATGCTTACTTTAACAGCTTTCAAATGTATACTAGGTTTCTTTCTTGGTATTTATTTATTTATTTTTGAGGAAGGACTCCCCCTTAGCTACTGATTTCTTTATTATTTTATTATGGTCAGAGAAGATGATCTGCATAATACTGATCTTTGAGTATATTTGAGTACAAATACAAATATAATTTATTTGTAAAAAAATAAATGTAAAAAATACAAATACAAATATAAATATATTTGAGTATATTTGAATAAAAGACTTTCTGGTTGCCATGTGTGTGGTTCAATAGGAATTATTGGATACAAGGAGATATGTATGTGTGTGTATATATACACACACACACACATATATACATATATATACATATCCAACAATATACACACATGCATAAGATCATACCTCCATTGTATCAAGTTTGTTAATTGTGTTATTCAAATATTCTATGTCTTTTCTAATGTTCCCTTTGCTTGATGTATAAGTTACTAAAAGAAGTGGGATAAAATTCCACTTTAGCAGCCTCTCCATGAAATTTTGCCAATTTGGGATTTATATGTCTTTTCAGGCTTTATTTTTAATGCTAACAGATTTAGAATTATTATAGCTTTCTGATAAATTATTCCTTGTATCATTATATGGTACCTTATTTATTCTTAATGATGCTTTTTGCCTTAATTTTTTTCAGTGTTTAGTCTAGGCATGGCACTATTTTGTGAGTATTGACCTCATATATCTTTTCCCCTCATTCTCCTTTTATTCTTTCTACATTTTATATTGTTAGATGTGCTTCTGGTAAATAGTATGTGTAGCCGTTTTTTAGGTTAGTCTCTGATGGTGTTTTGTTACAAGTACTGATATGCTTTACCTGATTTTCGCCTCTCACTCTGGTTGTCAGTCAGTATTGTTTTGTTTTTTTGTCTAGCTGCTTTTTTCTCCCTTTGGGCTCTTCCTCTGATTGATCATGTTATCTTTATTCCTCTTTCCCTCAACTCCCTTTGTTTTTGGAGTTAAACATTCTTTCTATCATTTTCATAAATACACTTAAATTTGTAACACGTGAGATTAACACAGCCTAAAGTAAAACTGCCCCCCCCCCACCTCCCCTGCACTAACGGGAGTTCAGCTTTGGCCTCAGGCCTGTGTCCACATTGTTCTCACCTCCAGTCTGTGTGGTTGCTGTGGAGTCACATGTCAGCCCACCCTTCACTCACTTTCCTTCTGACTTGAATTTTCTTCTTCCCGAAAGTAGTGACAAAGTAGTGACTTTGAAATGTCTTATTTCACCCTTATTTTGAGTGATAATTTAGCCAGTGTAGAATGCTAAATTGACAAAATTTTTTTTTCTCAATACTTTGAAGATTTTTCTCTCTGTGTGCTGTATTCTGGGTAATTTTTCCACTTCTGGCTTCCATCTCACTGATTCTGTTTGAGTTTAATCTGCTATTAACCTCATCCGTAGGTTTTATCCCCCCCCTCCATAGAGGTTTTTTTTTTTCTTTTTTTTTTTTTACTTCTTTTTTTTTTTCATTTATTTTTATTAGTTGGAGGCTAATTACTTTACAATATTGTAGCGGTTTTTGTCATACATTGACATGAATCAGCCATGGATTTACAAGTATTCCCCATCCCAATTCCCCCTCCCACCTCCCTCTCCACCCGATTCCTCTGGGTCTTCCCAGTGCACCAGGCCTGAGCACTTGTCTCATGCATCCAGCCTGGGCTGGTGATCTGTTTCACCCTAGATAATATACATGTTTCAGTGCTGTTCTCTAGAAACATCTCACCCTCGCCTTCTCCCACAGTCCAAAATTCTGTTCTGTACATCTGTGTCTCTTTTTCTGTTTTGCATATAGGGTTATCATTACCATCTTCCTAAATTCCATATATATGCGTTAGTATACTGTATTGGTGTTTATCTTTCTGGCTTACTTCACTCTGTATAATGGGCTCCAGTTTCATCCATCTCATTAGAACTGATTCAAATGAATTCTTTTTAACGGCTGAGTAATATTCCATTGTGTATATGTACCATAGCTTCCTTATCCATTCGTCTGCTGATGGGCATCTAGGTTGCTTCCATGTCCTGGCTATTATAAACAGTGCTGCAATGAACATCGGGGTGCACGTGTCTCTTTCAGATCTGGTTTCCTCAGTGTGTATGCCCAGAAGTGGGATTGCTGGATCATATGGCAGTTCTATTTCCAGTTTTTTAAGGAATCTCCACACTGTTCTCCATAGCGGCTGTACTAGTTTGCATTCCCACCAACAGTGTAAGAGGGTTCCCTTTTCTCCACACCCTCTCCAGCATTTATTGCTTGTAGACTTTTGGATAGCAGCCATCCTGACTGGCGTGTGATGGTACCTCATTGTGGTTTTGATTTGCATTTCTCTGATAATGAGTGATGTTGAGCATCTTTTCATGTGTTTGTTAGCCGTCTGTATGTCTTCTTTGGAGAAATGTCTGTTTAGTTCTTTGGCCCATTTTTTGATTGGGTCATTTATTCTTCTGGAATTGAGCTTCAGGAGTTGCTTGTATATTTTTGAGATTAATCCTTTGTCTGTTGCTTCGTTTGCTATTATTTTCTCCCAATCTGAGGGTTGTATTTTCACCTTGCTTATAGTTTCCTTTGTTGAGCAAAAGCTTTTAAGTTTCATTAGGTCCCATTTTTGCATTAGGTTTATTTTTGCTTTTATTTCCAATATTCTGGGAGGTGGGTCATAGAGGATCCTGCTGTGATTTATGTCAGAGAGTGTTTTGCCTATGTTCTCCTCTAGGAGTTTTATAGTTTCTGGTCTTACATTTAGATCTTTAATCCATTTTGAGTTTATTTTTGTGAATGGTGTTAGAAAGTGTTCTAGTTTCATTCTTTTACAAGTGGTTGACCAGTTTTCCCAGCACCACTTGTTAAAGAGGTTGTCTTTTTCCCATTGTATATTCTTGCCTCCTTTGTCAAAGATAAGGTGTCCATAGGTTCGTGGATTCATCTCTGGGCTTTCTATTCTGTTCCATTGATCTATATATCTGTCTTTGTGCCAGTACCATACTGTCTTGATGACTGTGGCTTTGTAGTATAGTCTAAAGTCAGGCAGGTTGATTCCTCCAGTTCCATTCTTCTTTCTCAAGATTACTTTGGCTCTTCGAGGTTTTTTGTATTTCCATACAAATTGTGAAATTATTTTTTCTAGTTCTGTGAAAAATACAGTTGGTAGCTTGATAGGGATTAACACACAGAAATCCCTTGCAATCCTATACACTAACAATGAGAAAACAGAAAGAGAAATTAAGGAAACAATACCATTCGCCATTGCAACAAAAAGAATAAAATACTTAGGAGTATATCTACCTAAAGAAACAAAAGACCTATACATAGAAAACTATAAAACACTGATGAAAGAAATCAAAGAGGACACAAACAGATGGAGAAGTATACCGTGTTCATGGATTGGAAGAATCAATATTGTCAAAATGGCTACACAACCAAAGCAATCTATAGATTCAATGCAATCCCATAGAGTTTTAAATTTCAGTGACCATAAATTTTATTTTTGCAAGCTGTATTTGGTACATTAGCAAATCTGCTTGTTCTTTCTTTATATTGATTCTTTCTTTTTATGTAATACAATGTTTAGATTTCTTTTGTCTTTAATTATTTTTAAAACATTTACTTTAAAGTTCTTGTCAATAGTTCACATATGTGAACTTTTGGTGGTCTAATCCCATTTGTAGTATCTACCAACTCACTCACTGTAGGGGGACTGTAGGTTCTTTCTGTGACAGTTTTGTAACTTGGGGTTATGAACTCAACTGGGCCTGGGAAACCTAGATATGTCCCTCAAAGGAGTATAACTAGCCCAGGAATTGTTTTATGTTAATTTCTTGGCTTGGTGGTCCTGGGGACTATGAAGAGTAATATAATTAAGACTCCAAACTTTGGGGGACCAACAGTGGTTACAGCTTCACATGGAGACTTCTTCACAGAGAGACCACCACAGAGCTTTATGAAAATTGCTTAAATAAAAGATAAATATATAGTAATAATTATGAAAATAGATTACTCCCCAGATTTTTGAGCACTACATGTCATCCCAAGTGTATGATGTGTATTAACTCATTCAGTCATCACTGAATCACTGAGCCAGCCCATTACTGTTCTCATGTAACAGACAAGGAAACAGAGCAAATTAGAGCAAACAAGCAACTCACCTTGTCCAAAGTCGCATGTGGTGAGTCAGTGGAGAAACCAGCACTTGGAACACCATAGTGGGCATGTGACCCAAACAGGGCCGATGAGAATCCTGTTCTGGAGTGTAAGGCTCGTAACTGAGGGAAGAAACCCTTTCTCCAGGCTTGGGACACACAGGAGAAATGAAGCTTGATAAATACCAGTGACCAAGATCACAGCCTTGGGAAGAAAGCAACCCTGGGAGGAATATAGATACGGGAGACAAGGAAGGTTCTGAAGAGGCTTTGAATCTCCAAACTTCGTCCCTGAAATCTGCTTTTCTTTCTTTTGGCTTCAAGAGCCAAGGGTACCTGAAAGTCCACACAAAGGAGAGGGGAAAGGCCTCTCCGAAAGGGAGTGTGGCCGTAAGAGAGGTGGAAGGGCTGGCCTTAGGGCAGGGCCTGACTGGCATCCCAGCTCAGCTGGCATCCCACCTGAGAAAACTTCCTGGCTTCACTCTGCCTCCCTGTGAGCTCTGGTGTGTTAGGGACAACGGTAGGATTTGCTTCATTCCCTCCCACATTCAGGCCACATGCCGGGCACCTGCTTTTGGGCTGACGAGGTGGCTCCAGCTCCCCCTGGGCCCTGGTGCAGGGTAGGAGAGTGCGTGGGTGTGACATGCTCACCATGTACCTGGTACCTAGTGAATACATTCTAATATAACCATAAAGCTAGTTCTACGAAGACCTCCAAGACCTTTTAGAACGCCAAAAAAAGAAGTCCTTTTCATCACGGGGGATGGGAATGCAAAAGTAGGAAGTCAAGAGATATCTGGATGGAGGAGGGCATGGAAACCCACTCCCATATTCTTGCCTGGGAAATCCCATGGACAGAGGAATCTGGCTGGCTTCAGTCCACAGGGTCACAAAGAGCTGGACATGACTGAATGACTACATAACAACAATATATGCATACATATATATATATGTGTGTACATATGTATGTATTATAACTGAATCAATCTGCTGTATACCTAGAGCATTGTGACTTAACTATACTTGAATAAAAGATAATTTTTAAAAGGAAAAAAAAAGAGATACCTGGAATAACAGGCAAGTTTGGCCTTTCAGTACAAAACAAAGCAGGGCGAAGGCTGACAGTTTTCCCAAAGAGAATGCACTGGTCATAGCACGCTGGTCTGCCAACAAAAGAGAGGACTGTACACATGGACATCATCAGATGGTCAATACTGAAATCAGATTGTTTATATTCTTTGCAGCCAAAAATGGAGAACCTCTATACGGTCAGCATAAACAAGACCTGGAGCTGACTGTGGCTCAAATCATGAACTCCTTATTGCAGTTTCACATGCTAGCAAGGTAATACTCAAAATCCTTCAAGCTAGGCTTCAACAGTATGTGAATCAAGAACTTCCAATGTACACACTGGATTTAGACAAGGCAGAGGAACCAGAAATCAAATTGCCAACATCCATTGGATCATACAAAAAGCAAGAGAGTTCCAGAAAAACATCTATTTCTGCTTCATTGACTGTGCTGAAGCCTTTGAGTGTGTAGATCGCGACACCCTGGAAAATTCTTGAAGAGCTGGGATCACCAGACCACCTCACCTGCCTCCTGAGAAACCTGTATGCAGGTCAAGAAGCAACAGTTAGAACTGGACATGGAACAATGTACTGGTTCCAAGCTGGGAAAGGAGACCGTCAAGGCTGTATATGGTCACCCTGCTTATTTAACTTCTATTCAGAGTACATCATTTGAAATACCTGGCTGGATGAGCCACAAGCTGGAATCAAGATTGCCGGGAGAAATATCAACAACCTCAGATATGCAAATGATACCACCCTAACGGCAGAAAGCAAAGAGGAACTAAAGAGCCTCTTGATGACGGTGAAAGAGAAGAGTGAAAAAGCTGACTTGATATTCAACCTTCAGAAAACTAAGATCATGGCATCCCTTTCCATCACTTCATGACAAATAGGTGGGGAAAAAATGGAAACAATGACAGATTTTATTTTTGTTGGGCTCCAAAATCATGTCAGCTGGTGACTGCAGCCATGAAGTTAAAGATGCTTGCTCCTTGGATCAAAAGCTATGACAAACCTAGACAGAGTATTAAAAAGTAGTGAAAGTGAAAGTATTAGTCACTCAGTCGTGTCCAACTCTTTGCAACACCATGAACTGTAGCCCACCAGGCTTCTCTGTCCATGAAATTCTTCAAGCAAGAATACTCGAGTGGGTTACCATTCCCTTCTCCAGAGATCTTCCCCACCCATGGATCAAACCCGGGTCTCCTGCACTGCTGTCAGATTCTTTACTGTCTGAACCCCTGGGGGAAGCCTAAAAAAAACAAGAAGTAGAGACATCACTTTGCTGACAAAGGTCCATAGAGTCAGAGCTATGGTTTTTCCAGTGTACAGGTGTGAGAGTTGGACCATAAAGAAGGCTGAGCACCAAAGAATAGATGTTTTCGAACTGTGGTGCTGGAGAAGAGAGTCCCTTGGACAGCAAGGATATCAAACCAGTTAATCCTAAAGGAAATCAACCCTGAGTATTCATTGGAAGGACTGATGCTGAAGTTGAAGCTCCAATATTTCGACCACCTAATGCGTAGAGCTGACTCACTGGAGAAGACCCTGATGCCGGGAAAGATTGAGGGCAGGAGGAGAAGGAGGAGTCAGAGGATGAGATGGTTGGATGGCATCACCAACTCAATGGACATGAGTTTGCGCAAACTCTGGGAGACAGCAAAGGACAGGGAAGCCTGGCATGCTGCAGTCCATGGGGTCGCAAAGAGTCGGACACGACTGAGCGACTGAACAACAAGAGCAGCATTTCCAAGTGGTTTACAACAGAGGCGTTTCAGATTGTGTTGTTGGAAATCTGCTTTTTGTATTCAGTCACAGCAGTCAGCACATAGAAATGCTTAATGATGGTTGGATGGATATTAATGAATGAATAAATGAACAAAAGGACATCCTGCATTTAAAATGTTTATTACTCACAAACATACACACCAAAGTATGAGGGTGAGGCACTAGGAACATAGCAGTGGTCAAACAGCCCTCCTTGGCCAACCACGTCCTCTCACTCACTGAGAATCTTGGTGACAGGTTGTCTGCTCACCTCAAGTTCTGACATCATCCGTGTCTCTCCAAGGGATCCCTCACACTGTGGCCTCCCAGTTCCTCGACCTCTCATCTCACTAACTGTAAAAGTCAGGATTTAGGTATAGATTATGGACCCATGTATGACTGCTTTGAGCTGAAAGGGATTTGATACATGGAGTTAGTGCCTGCAGAGTCATCGGAAGTACTGAAAGAAGCATCCAGCCTGAGCTCCTAGAGATACACTCTCCCTCAGCAGTGCCACAGAACTAGTCCCCAGGGATTTACTTGTTCCCACATTCAGCAAACTGAGATGTCCGAAAGTTGATATCCCACCTGCTGACTCCAACACACCACGCTTCTGAGCCTGTATTTCCCAGCCCCTTTTGCATCTAGTTAGGGCACGGCAGTGTCAGACTTTATCTTTTGGGGCTCCAAAATCACTGCAGATGGTGATTGCAGCCATGAAATTAAAAGACGCTTACTCCTTGGAAGGAAAGTTATGACCAATCTAGATAGCATATTAAAAAGCAGAGACATTACTTTGCCAACAAAGGTCCATCTAGTCGAGGCTATGGTTTTTCCAGTGGTCATGTATGGATGTGAGAGTTGGACTGTGAAGAAAGCTGAGTGCCGAAGAATTCATGCTTTTGAACTATGGTGTTGGAGAAGACTCTTGAGAGTCCCTTGGACAGCAAGGAGATCCAACCAGTCCATCCTAAAGGAGATAAGTCCTAGGTGTTCATTGGAAGGACTGATGCTGAAGCTGAAACTCCAATACTTTGGCCACCTGATGCAAAGAGTTGACTCATTGGAAAAGACCCTGATGCTGGGAGGGATTGGGGGCAGGAGTAGAAGGCGACGACAGGGCATCAGATGGCTGGATGGCATCACCGAGTCAATGGACACGAGTTTGAGTAAACTCTGGGAGTTGGTGATGGACAGGGAGGCCTGGTGTGCTGCGCTTCATGGGGTCGCAAAGAGTCAGACACGACTGAGCGACTGAACTGAACTGAGCTGAGGGCCAAGTCAAGAGTTCTGGAATCGTGGTCACTCCTAGGCCTAATCAGTAAATACCTCCTTCTTATCCTGCCTGCTCTCTCTTCAGTCTTCTGCATCCAGGATGACCTTAAATCCATGAGTCAACAATGGCAGCACTTCCTTAGCTACCAGGGAAGCCCCTAATTCCTCTTCTATGGTCCCTACATGCCTACATGGAGCAGAGGCTCACCCACCCCTATTTCTGCTTATGTTGCAAACTGGATTTTCTGTGAGCAAGGAGTAAGTATCTGTTGTGTTAAGTCACTGAGATTTGGGGGTTTATCTGTTAAGGTATCTAGTGTTTCCTCAACTGTTCTAGGAGGGGAACCCTAGGAGCCTCGCTTTGGGCTTGCTACCTTGAGTCCTTGTCTAGGTCAGCAGGTAGTGTTGCATTGGCCTGCTGCTCAATACATCTATTAGAATGATATGCTTAAGAACCAGGGAAATTAGTACAAAATAAATTCACATAATCACTGTATCCATGGTGAGATGGACTGTAGCCCCATACACTTGTCTTGTGTGACCTCCAAAGCCCTCCCTGATCAGTGGACTATGGGGGCATCAAAATGTCTGGGAAGTGGTATGTCTGGTAACTCTCTCAGAGTTAGTGGCCAACAACCCCTGAGAACCTGACTGTCCCTTCCCCTAGAGCGTGGCCATCCTGGCTGAAGGCCATACCTCCCTCAAGGGAGGCCAGGAAGAAGACTTAGTACAGCCTTGGGTGTTTCCACCAGCTCTTTCCCTCTGGCAGCTCCAGGTCCGTGAGTGACTCATGTCCAGGAATTGGAAGAGGAGCTGCATTGTGAGTCAAGTCTGGGCCACGATCCCAAAACCTAGGGTCTTTCCAACACCACCCCCACTGCCACTAGTGCTACCCTCTGTTGTTGTCCTGGAGGATGACTCTATGGCCAGGGATCCAAAAATCTCTGAGGCCATGCCATTCCGCCTGGCCCTGAGGCCTCTGCTGCCCTACGGTAGCCAGCACCCCAGAGTCTCAAGTGTGTCGCTGCTCCCCTCTCTACTCCAGAGTACAGCTCGCTGTCTCAAAGAGGGCATCCTCCAGACCCTCACCAAGGACAGCTGGGGGGCAACTGACCAGGCCAAGCACAATACACTTCTATCTCTCTCTGTCTTTGGGTGCCTTTTTCTCTATTAAACCAGAGGTTTCCAGCAGCTTGGCTTCATTCACATGGGCTGTTGTGAACCCTGGTTTTAAAAGCCAGAGCACAGTCAGCACCATCCAAGCCCCTGGATCTGAATCCAGAACCTGTGCTCCCTGTTAGATCTGACTGATCTAGGATCTTTGGCCTCTGATACCCTGGGGTTAGGAATGAGGGTTGTTGAGGCCAAAGAGGAGGGAGCCGACCCAAGGGGGGAAATGGAGGCCTGTACACAGGGCCCTTAGTGTCCTGGATCCCTGACATCAGCTGTTCCAGGAACCACCACAGGATACCTTCAAATGGACCACTTGCTGCAGTTCACCCACCCACCAGCCCCAGGCAGGCCCAGGAAATGGAGGCCCCTCCCTTGTTCGAGGTGTAGAAAGACCAGACCGGTGCTCACAAGGCCCCTCTCCTAACTGTGGGTGTTAGTTCCAAATTAACAGTGTCCAGAGCCACTTCCCGCACCCTGGCAGGCTGCCTCCCACCGGGGCTCTGTCCCAAGTTGACCCTCCTGCCGGCTCCCACAGCAATGCCAAGAAAGGCTCACGATCACGGAAAGACTCTGATGCCCGCAGAGCTCAGCTTTGAACAAACATAGATGGAGGCACACGCACCCTCTCCCCACCCAGAGGTCAGGGCTGCCTCTCGTGGGCACACACCTGAGCAACCTCCAGAGTCTGCAGGGGAAAGTGTCGGTCATTTGCATAACATCACAGCCTCAGGCCGGCTCTCCTGGAGAATGAGGGTAGCTCCCAGCTTGCAGCAGAAAGAGAAGAAGGGGCCTTTGGCCGACTCCTTTTAAGCTCCGATTCACGGCACCAGCCAGCTGTGACAGTCCCAATTACAGGTTCAGAGATTTCTGGGCCATGGAGAAACTTTCTGTCCTGGCCACCCACCCCATACTGCTCCCACGCACAGGCACAGAAGCGGTACTGGAGTGTGACACCACGGGGCTGGTTCACAGAGGCCCCTTCAATTCCCGACAAGGCCGGCAGCAGCCTGGGGCCCAGCCCCGTCTCAGGGAGTCCCTGCCCTTCAAATTCTGCTCCTTCCTACTGCCTCTAGTCGTAGCTTTCATATTTCACCAGGAAAATGCCAGCTCCACAGCTGGGCTTCAGTGGGAGCTGTGTCTTGGCCGCACCCCAGTGACCAGAGGCCTTTCAAGGACTCTGTTCACGCTCCCGCTGGCTCCAGGGGCAGGAAATATGAGAAGCCCTCCGCAACAGCAGCCCACATCCTGCTGGTCCTGAGATCCGACCCTGATGGGGAGCCTGAGGCCAGAGAGCTGCCCTGGGGAGGGTTCCAGGGAAGAGATGTCCTAGGGGAGCTGCTGTGGGGAGGCACTCTCAGGGAGGCACTGATCTTGGGGTATCTGAGTAAGATACCCACCTAACCTCCTCCTGGGGCGCTCTCTTACTTTGAAAAAGGTAAACAATCGGGACCAAAACCGTGAAGTCATTCGTACAAGGCTGTCCAGTGATGGAGCCACCGCCGTCATCTCTTTGGATGAGCCCTTCCCATTGGTGTGACCCGGATGCAGAGAAGACACCACCCTCCAGATGCCCCACCACACACCCCCAACACACACACACACACACCACAAACACACCACACACACCCCGCACACACACATCACACCCCATACACACACACCCCGCACACACACACATCACACACACACCACACCCCACACACACACCCCCCGCACACAAACACACCACACACACCCCGCACACACACATCACACCCCCCACACACACACCCCGCACACACACACACCACAAACACACCACACACACACCCCGCACACACACACATCACACACACACCACACCCCACACACACACCCCCCGCACACAAACACACCACACACACCCCGCACACACACATCACACCCCCCCACACACACCCCGCACACACACACACCACAAACACACCACACACACACCCCGCACACACACACACCACAAACACACACCACACACACATCGCCACCACAAACACATCACACACACACCCCACACACACACAGACACACGGCCCACCACACCCCCACCACACACACACGAATGGAGGGTTGGAAAGAATTTTTGATCTGTCTTAAGAAAACACTAAACATAGCGTTGAAGGAAAAGCCAGCAGCCCGCGGACTCCACGGTTTCCGTTTCGATTTGCTCATTCGACACTCTCCAGGCTCAGGGCCTTTAAGGAACACTAGCGCGCCGAGCCCCAACACTAGGATCCGTCCTGCGCGCACCTCACGCGCGCGCCCGCCTCCAGCGCCAAAGGCCTCGGGGCGCAAACCCGGGCGCAGCCGCCACCTGCCGCCCAGCCGAGACCCCGCTGCGCTCCAGGTCGGAACAGGCCCCGCCCCCGCTAGCGCCGTGCCCCGCCCCTTCCGCGCGGCCCGCCCCTCCCAGCGCCGTGCCCCGCCCCGGGGCGGGCCGCGCGGGAGTCACGGGTCAGGGGGCGGGGCGGGGCCGGGCCGGGCCGAGGCGGAAGCGCCCAAGGAGGGCCCGGCTGCCCGGTGTCCCGCACTTACCCCCTCCTCGGTCCTGAACTGCTTTTGTTCCGCTTCGTGGGCCCCCGCGGGTCAGTGTTCTGGGATTTCTGCCCCCTGACCACGAGCCTAGGCGGGACCTTTAGCAGAAGAGGGTCAGATCTCCGCCTGAGAGTCTGAAGGTGTCCTGGCCCTTGAGGGTCTCCAGGGATTTAGATCCCAGGCTACAGGCTCCTGGGTTTTGTTGGGGTCGAGGGTCTCCGGGTGCCGAGTCAGCTGGAAAGGGGTTGTCTCTGTCGAGGGAGTATTTGGGTCTGGGGTTTCAGCGGAGGGTGGTGCCTGAGCCTGGGTTCTTGGGGGAGGTTAATGTCCGAGTCTGGGGGTGGGTAGTGCTTGGATCTGGGGTCTCGGGGTTAGAGCTTGCGGGAGCCAGTTTGCCTTCTCTCCCAAGGGTCTCTGTTACAGGCCTGTCTGTGCGGTGAGCCATGGAGGCTCTGTGGACCCTTACTCTGGCCTTGGCCGCAGGCCTGGCTGCTGCCAGCCCACCTAACATCCTGCTGATCTTTGCTGATGACCTAGGCTACGGGGACCTGGGCTCCTATGGGCACCCCAGTTCCACCACCCCCAATCTGGACCAGTTGGCCGCAGGGGGTCTTCGGTTCACCGACTTCTATGTGCCTGTGTCTCTGTGCACACCCTCCCGGTGAGGAAGGAAACTGGCAGCCCTCACCCCTGACCATTTGGTTCCTCCCAGATTCACTCTGGAGTGCAGAGAGAGGAGCAGGGTGTCTGTCTCTATGGAGAAATTCATATCTCTTTGTTTTTCTCCTCTCTCCCCTTCTTGTATGCATCTCGGTTTTGCTCTGTCGCACGGACTCTGACTTGCCCTGTAGGGCTGCCCTCCTGACCGGCCGACTCCCAGTTCGGATGGGCTTATACCCTGGAGTTCTGGAGCCCAGCTCCCGAGGGGGCCTGCCCCTGGAGGAGGTGACCTTGGCTGAGGTCCTGGCTGCCCAAGGCTACCTCACAGGGATAGCTGGCAAGTGGCACCTTGGGGTGGGGCCTGAGGGGGCCTTTCTGCCCCCCCACCATGGCTTCCATCGATTCCTGGGCATCCCGTACTCCCATGACCAGGTAGGCACCACCAGGATCCTTCCCCTTGACCCCAGAGCCCCACCCCACAGTCTAGACTGCTGAAGGAGCTGCTCCCTCAGGGCCCTTGCCAGAACCTGACCTGTTTCCCGCCGGCCACCCCCTGCGACGGCACCTGTGACCAGGGCCTGGTCCCTGTCCCGCTGTTAGCCAACCTGTCGGTGGAGGCGCAGCCCCCTTGGCTGCCTGGACTCGAGGCCCGCTACGTGGCCTTTGCCCGTGACCTCATGACTGATGCCCAGCGCCAAGGCCGCCCATTCTTCCTGTACTACGCCTCCCATGTGAGTGACTGTGGCCCCTCCGCCCGGGCTCCCCATGAACCCGACCTGGTGCTAACTCCAGTCTCCATCCCCAGCACACCCACTACCCCCAGTTCAGTGGGCAGAACTTTCCCGGGCACTCAGGCCGAGGGCCATTTGGGGACTCCCTGATGGAGCTGGATGCGGCTGTGGGGGCCCTGATGACAGCTGTGGGGGACCTGGGGCTGCTCGGAGAGACGCTCGTCTTCTTCACTGCAGACAACGGGTACTTGGCAGAGGCAGAGGGGTGCTGGTCGACCCCCCACAGGGCCCTGGGTCTTCCCATGTTGATGCTGGCCAAGAACCTAGTGGGCTAAGGGGGTCTCGGGAGTTGCTGGCCATATGTGGTGACACCCACGTGCATGTGGGAGGCTGGCGGCTGTGAGTACATGGAGGTGCTGGTCTTGGGAGGACAGGGAGTGGACGGGCACATGCTGGCCGTTTCTGGGCAAAATGTGTGACTTATCAGTCTGGGGCTGGGGTCCCCGAGGCAAGCTGGAAACCCTGGGCTTCTCATTGCTGACGTCCTCCCTGTGTGTCCCAGACCTGAGACGATGCGGATGTCCCACGGTGGCTGCTCTGGCCTCCTGCGATGCGGAAAGGGAACCACTTTTGAAGGGGGCGTCCGAGAGCCTGCCTTGGCCTTCTGGCCAGGTCACATCGCTCCCGGTCAGTTTTCAGGCCTTCTGCTCCTGGACTCTTGGTCTCATCTTCCCGGCCCTAATCACAAATGGAGTGACTGTACAACCCTCTACTCCCAGGTGTGACCCATGAGCTGGCCAGTTCCCTGGACCTGCTGCCCACCCTGGCCGCCCTGGCGGGGGCCCCACTACCCAACATCACCTTGGATGGCGTTGACCTCAGCCCTCTGCTGTCGGGCACCGGCAAGGTAGGGCCCGTGAGCACACAGCCACAGCTCCCCGACCCCCCTCCTGACCTCCCTTCCCCCACCCCCACCAGCCACTCACCCTCCCCAGGAGTGAGTGCAGGCAGCCCCTGAAGTCCGTGGGGCCAGGTGAACCCTCTGTCGAGCTGCATCGTAGTGATGCCGACCGGGGGCTTCTGGGTGGGCAGGGAGCCACTGCACGCCCAGGGCCCAGCACGGAGCAGACAGTGCTGGGCACGTGCAGACCCCCCTGACTCTGCCCCCAGAGCCCCCGGCACACCCTCTTCTTCTACTCGGCCTACCCGGATGAGGTCCGAGGGGTCTATGCTGTGCGGAGCGGGAAGTACAAGGCACACTTCTTCACCCAGGGTAACCTCCTCTGCCCCAGCCCCGCCCACCCCTCCCAGCCCCCAAGCCCACCCCCCTGCCCGGTGCACAGGTGTGTGCCCCTCCCCAGGCTCTGTCCACAGCGACACCACCGCGGACCCTGCCTGCCACGCCTCTAGTCCTCTGACTGCCCATGAGCCTCCGCTGCTCTTTGACCTCTCTGAGGACCCTGGTGAGAACTACAACCTTCTGGGGGGTGTGGATGAGGTCGCCCCAGAGGCGCTGCAGGCACTGAAGCAACTTCAGCTGCTCAAGGCCCAGTTTGATGCTGCCATGACCTTCGGGCCCAGCCAGATGGCCCGGGGCGAGGACCCTGCCCTGCAGGTCTGCTGTCAGCCCAGCTGCACCCCCCGGCCGTCCTGCTGCCACTGCCCCGAGTTCCAGCCCTGAGGGCGCAGACGGAGGCCAGCTGGGGCACTGATGGTTCCTGGCTGTGCTGTGGGAGTGTGGAGGTGGTTTGTACCTGAGAACGCTAATAACACCAGCTGACACTTGTGTGATAATTCATGTGATCCTTGTGATAGCCCTGAGCTGGGTGTTTCTCTCCCTGTTACAAATGAGGAACCTGAGGCATGGGGAGACTTGCCTGAGGTCACCCAGCCCGAGAGAAAGCCACCTTCCTCCCCCTGGTGATTGCTTGTGTCAGTGTAGACAAGCGTGGTGGTGAGTGTGGGCACAGCGTTCACGGGAGCAGCACTAGGGGCTTCTGTGTGCCAGGAGAGGGTGGGGAGGGGGCGAGAGAGTGGCGGAGAGCAGACCCTGAGCACACAGCGCCCATAAGAGCCAGGTTTTCCCTGGCAGAGAAGCACAGGAACCAGACCTGCCTGGCTCTTAGAAGGCTGTCTGAAGTTGGGTGAGGAGCTGCACATCCTACATGGTGGAGTGGTCAGCCGGCGTGGTGACGTGGGCTGGGGGTCCGCACTCGGAAGGCACAGCAGCAGCTCCAGAGACTTGCCCTCGGCCTCCAGTGTCTCCTCCAAAGCTCCATGTTTCCCACCTGCACACACATTTCCAATCTCCTGGCTTCACCTCTGCCCTCACAGGAGCCATTCTCCACCAAAGTAACCTCTTAAGAGACGTGCCGGTTTGGCTCCATCTGCTCACAACTGCAGGCTTCCCATTGTGCTCAGAACCCAGACTCCTCGAGTGCCCTGCCATGTCTCACCCATGCCCTCGTCCCTTAGCCCTGGCAGCTGGCCAAGATGCCCATCCTTGACACTGTCTGGCACCTTCTCTGAAGAAAGCGCCCCCTGACTGCCCACCGCACGCATCTGCCCAGTGGCGTGTAGCCCACATGGGTCACCTGTGTGTGTACTGATGTCAGGTCCCCCCGCTCCCTCATGGTTGAGTGAGAAGAGGACCGTGCTCAGGACCCTGAAGTGGGTGTCCTGTCTTCATGGTAGACCAAACAGCCATCCCCTTTCTACTGAGGGATTCCACCCTCTTGTTGGTGGGCTGAGACCCCTTGACCTCTCGGGTGCAGCCTCTCCTAGTCCCAGGAGAGTAGTAGCCAGTCTTAGCCACTCACAATCCAGTGACTGGCCCGAGAAGGGTGTGTAACCGAGGATCCTTGTCAGAGAAAGCTCACGGCATCTGCTGGAGCCCAGGGTCTTGTTCAGCATCATCCTCGGAGATGGTGAGGACAATGCTGTGTCATCGCTGGCCCTGACCAGACACTGTGCAGCCGCTAATCAGCGTCCCCAGCTGTGTACCTCTGAGCTCATGGTATGAGAAGACAAACCAGCCTCAGTAGGCTTGTCTGTTACTTGCAGCCAGAAGCAGTCTTTCTGGTTGGACATGTGAATGGGACATGTGAACATGTATCTAGGTGCAGGGGCCCCTTCTGTGTTCTCCATGTGACCCATCACTTCTCGTCTCACTTGGGCACTGCACTAACCATGCCCAAATCCCACTGCATCCTGGAACTGCCCCTCTGAGGCTGGCATAGGGAGGACCCATGTGCACAAGTGCTCTGGACATACCCAACCCCTGCAGCCTGCAACCTCTCCTCCAGGGGGCCTGCAGTCACCTCAGGGTGCCTTGGTTTCAGGATGAGGACAGAGAGGAATGGAAGCAGGTGCACGATTTCTGTATCACGTCCAAACTCCAGCAAGACTGAACGGATGCCAATACTCAGGCACAGCCTGCAGGCACCTTGTTGTCCAGCTGGGTTTTGAGCATCACTTCATTAGTTCCACAAATCTTTACTGGCATAGGGCTGGGGTATGGATCAATAGAAGGGACTCACCCCTGCTCCTGTGGGTTTTTTTTTTTTTTTAATTAAACATATATTTATTTGGCTGCACTGGATCATAGTTGCAGCACACAGGATTTTCATTTTGGTATGTGGGATCTTTATGTCATTTGAATTTTTAGTTGTACCATGCAGATGTAGTTCCTGCACCAGGGATCGAACCCAGGACCCCTGCATTGGGAGTGTGAAGTCTTAGCCACTGGACCACCAGGGAAGTCCCCCTCCTGTGGTGCTTAATGTCTCGCAAAGGAGATGAGCATCAATCCTGAGCACCCAGACAGAGTGGAGTTCAGTGCAAAGAAACCTAGACTCCCCAGGTTTTGGTGTGTGGGAATTGACTGGGTACAACAAGAGGGAACCATCAGATGCTACTGAAGTTCCCCTCCTTGACTAAGGGCTAGAAACGTGGTGTGTACACATGCATAAATCACTGAGGCTACACACTTGAGATTTGTGTCCTTATGACACCACCCTTATGGCAGAAAGCGAAAAGGAACTAAAGAGCCTCTTGATGAAAGTGAAAGAGGAGGATGAAAAAGCTGGCTTAAAAACATTAAAAAAAAAAAAATCATAGCATCCAGTTCCATCACTTCATGGTAAAGAGATGGGGAAACGATGGAAACAGTGACAGACTTTTTATATTCTTGGGCTCCAAAGTCACTTCAGATGGTGACTGCAGCCATGAAATTAAAAGACACTTGCTCCTTGGAAGAGCAGCTATGACCAACTTAGACAGCATATTAAAAAGTAGAGACATTACTGACAAAGGTCCATCTAGTCAAAGCTATGGTTTTTCCAGTAGTCATGTATGGATGTGAGAGTTGGACCACAAAGAAAGCTGAACATCAAATAATTGATGCTTTTGAACTGTGGTGTTGGAAAAGACTCTTGAGAGTCCCTTGGACTCCAAGGAGATCAAACCAGTCAATCCTAAAGGAAATCAGTCCTGATTATTCATTGGAAGGACTGATGCTGAAGCTGAAGCTCCAATCCACCTGATGCGAAGAGCTGACTCATTTGAAAAGACCCTGATGCTGGGAAAGATTGAAGGCAGGAGGAGAAGGGGATGATAGAGGATAAGATGGTTGGATGGCATCACGGACTCAATGGACGTGAGTTTGTGCAGGCTCCTGGAGTTGGTGATGGGCAGGGAAGCCTGTCATGCTGCAGTCTGTGGGGTTGCAAAGAGTCGGACACAGCTGAGCGGCTGAACTGAACTGATAACGTTGCAGCTGAAGATGGAGAAACTCTATACAGTCAGCAAAAACCAGACCAGGAGCTAACTGTGGCTCAGATCATGAACTTCTTATTGCAAAATTCAGACTTAAATTGAAGAAAGTAGGGAAAACCACTAGACCATTCAGGTATGAAGGTGAAAATTGCTCAGTCTTGTCTGATTCTTTGCAATCCCATGGACTGTATAGTCCATGGAATTCTCCACGACAGACTACTGGAGTGGGTAACTGGTCCCTTCTCCAGAGAATCTTCCCAACCCAGGGATCAAACCCAGGTCTCCTGCATTGCAGGCAGATTCTTTACCAGCTGAGCCACCAGGGAAGCCCGAGAATATAGGAGTGGGTAGCCTATCCCTTCTCCAGCAGATCTTCCCAACCCAGGAATTGAACTGGGGTCTCCTTCATTGCAGGCGGATGATTCTTTACTAGTTGTGTAAATCAAATCCCTTATGATTATACAGTAGAAGTGACAAATGCATCCAAGAGATTAGATCTGATACAGTGCCTGAAGAACTATGGATAGAGGTTCATAATATTGTACAGGAGGTGTTGACCAAAACCATCCCCTAGAGGGGGAAAAATGCAAAAAGGCAAAATGGTTGTCTGAGGAGGCCTTACAAATAGGTGAGAAAAGAAGAGAAGCAAAAGGCAAAGGAGAAAAGGAAAGATATACCCATTTGAATGCAGAGTTCCAAAGAACAGCAAGGAGAGATAAGACAGCCTTCCTAAGTGAACAATGGAAAAAAGACTAGAGACCTCTTCAAGAAAATTAGAGCTACCAAGGGAACATTTCACGCAAAGATGGGCACAATAATGAACAGAAACAGTATGGACCTAACAGAAGCAGATGATATTAAGAAGTAGCAAGAATACACAAAAGAACTATACAAAACAGATCTTAATGACCCAGATAACCACGATGGTGTGATCACTCACCTAGAGCCAGACATCTTGGAGTGCAGTCAAGTGATGCACGAAGCATCACTACAAACAAAGCTAGTGGAGGTGATGGAATTCCCGTTGAGATATTTCAAATCCTAAAAGATGATGCTGTGAAAGTGCTGCACTCAATATGCCATTAAATTTGGAAAACTCAGCAGTGGCCACAGGACTAGAAAAGATCGGTTTTCATTCTAATTCCAATGAAGGACAATGCCAAAGAATGTTCAAACTACCGCACGATTGCATTCATCTCACATGCTAGCAAAGTAATGCTCAAAATTTGCCAGGCTAGACTTCAACAGTACCTGAACTGAGAACTTCCAGATGTACAAGCAAGATTTAGAAAAAGCAGAGGGAAAAAAAGAAAAAGAAAAAGCAGAGGAACCAGAGATCAAATTGCCAACATCCGTTGGATCATAAAAAAAGCATAGAAAAAGCAAGAGAATTCCAGAAAAACATCTACTTCTGTTTCATTGAGTACACTAAAGCCTTTGACTGTGTGGATCACAACAAGCTGTGTAAAATTCTTAAAGAGTTGGAAATACCAGACCACCTTACCTGCCTCCTGAGAAATCTGTATGCAGGTCAAGAAGCAACAGTTAGAACTGAACATGGAACAACAGACTGGTTCCAAATTGAGAAAGGAGTGCATCAAGGCTATATATTATCACCCTGCTTATTTAACTTCTCTGCAGAGTACATCATGTGAAATGCCAGGCTGGATGAAGCATAAGCTGGAGTCAAGAATCAGGGAGAAATATCAGTAACTTCAGCTAAGCAGATGACACCACCCTATGTCAGAAAGAGGAACTAAAGAGCCTCTTGATGAAAGTGAAAGAGGAGAGTGAAAAAGTTGGCTCAAGAATCAGCATTCAAAAAAAGAAGATCATGATGGCCTCTGGTCCCATCACTTCATGGCAAATAGCTGGGGAAACAATGGAAACAGTGACAGACTTTATTTTGTTGGGCTCCAAAATCACTTCAGATGGTGACTGCAGCCATGAAATTAAGACACTTGTTCCTTGGAAGAAAAGCTATGACAAACCTAGTCAGCATATTAAAAAGCAGAGACATTACTTTGCTGGCAAAGGTTCGTATAATCAAAGCTATGATTTCTCCAGTAGTCATGTATGGATGTGAGTGTCGGACCATAAAGAAGGTTGAGCATCAAAGAATTGATGCTTTTGAAGTGTGGTGTTGGAGAAGATTCTTGAGAGTCCCTTGGACAGCAAGGAGATCCAACCAGTCCATCCTAAAGAAAATCAGTCCTGAATATTCATTGGGAGGACTAATGCTGAAGCTGAAACTCCAGTTCTTTGGCCCCTGATGTGAAGAGCTGACCCATCAGAAAAGACCCTGATGCTGGGAAAGATTGAAGACAGGAGAAGGAGATGACAGAGGACGAGATGGTTGGATGGCATCACCAACTCAATGGACATGAGTTTGAGCAAACTCCAGGAGTTGGTGACGGACAGGGAGGCCTAGTGTGCTGCAGTCCATGGGGCTACAGAGTCGGACACGACTGAGCAACTGAACAAAAGATTTTATAGTTCAATGGAAACGAAAATTTAATCATGACTATCAGTTATATCAATAAAAAAAAATTACCCATTATAAATGCCACAAAGGAAGAGTCCTTGGTCTCACAGAAGCATAACTTTGGGCTGAGGTAGTAACTGAAGCAATCAGGGCTGCCTCCCTGTCTGCCGAGACCTGAGGCAGGGCACTCAGCGTGTGAGCGAGGCTCTCCCCTCCCCTCCCCTCCCCTCCCCTCCACGCTGGGTTTGCTATGATGCTTTGAGAGCAGAAAACCTTGTTTCTCATCATTGTAGCTGTGTTAGTGCGATGCACTCTCTTCATACAGGCACCGGTATGCGGACGTGCACCCACAAACAGGCATGCATACCCGACATAGACACACACTCACACATTATACATGCATTTAACGAACCCAGATGCTGTCCAACATGTCCCCGCTCTGCTGCTGTTGGTTTGAAAAGCAGCTCTGGGCTTCCTTGGTGGCTAAATGGTAAAGAATTCACCAGGCAATACAGGAGGCATGGATTCGATCCCTGGTCTGGGAAGGTCCCACATGCCACGGGGCGGCTGAGCCGCGACTACTGAGCCTGTGCCCTCCTGCCTGCGCTCTGCAACAGGAGAAGCCGCAGCAATGGGAAACCGTACGCCACAGCGACAGAGGAGCCCCCGCTTGCCACAACTAGAGAAAAAACCTTCGGCGCAACAGAGACTCGACACTGTCAAAAGCTAAAAGTAATTAAAAAAAAAAAAAAAAAAAAGCAACAGCCCTTTCCCTGTGAGCCTAAGACCATCCACGCCCCTTAAGCGGCTTCCTCAGGGAGCCCAGGCCCCTCTGCAAGGAGCTACTTGTGTTGGGATGAACAGAACAGGCTGTGGGTGCCACGGTGGGAAGGAAAGGAGGGGTCCCGACATCACCACATCTGCCCCCACCCCCTGACCTTGACCTTGACCATGACTGCAGGGAGACCACCCTCCCCTGGCCTTCCCATTGCCCCTCTTTGCTCAGGTGCTTGTGTGTCCCCCAAGTGGCCAGAAGGGGAAGCAAAAGGGGGCATCTCCATGGAATAGAATGAATTCCACCTCTTCTCTGAATGTTTTGTCCCAGAAGTCATGCGTCCTGGTTAGGGTACCCAGGCAGGGCCTGCAGCTCACTCTGAGGGGGGCCTGACAACCAGGTGGGTGTGCCTGCCCCCCGCCGGGGTCTGCACTCACCGTGCCTCCTGCATCCGACCCTGACCTTCGTCACACCTGCACACCGCCCGGGACATCTGGAGAGTCCTGCCAACCCCCCGACCGCTGGCCTGCCGAAGGGGCAGCAGTCGCAGAGGGAGGAGGCGTGCGTTTGT
The DNA here is from genome assembly GCF_963930625.1 of Muntiacus reevesi. Classification (NCBI taxonomy): domain Eukaryota; kingdom Metazoa; phylum Chordata; class Mammalia; order Artiodactyla; family Cervidae; genus Muntiacus; species Muntiacus reevesi. Next base: position 63,305,820 of record NC_089249.1, on the reverse strand, counting down.
GCCCCCAGCCTCCTGGGCTCCTCTGCGTGGAGACCCCCTCAGGTGGTCACAGCCCCGGGGGCCAAGGCACAAGCCTGCCCCGCCGCCCCCCACCTACCCTGCCAGGAGGACGAGTGGAGTCCCTCTGCTCAGAGGAACAGCCCCAGGGAGGGGGAGCAGAGGGCAGAGGGGACACGGGGTGGGGAGGGTCCAAGATGACAGGGCCCTGGGGTGGGGGGGAGTCTGGCTGGGCCTAGGTTCCTCAGCAAGGGTGCAAGCTCCCCCTGTCTTGCAGACCCTACAAGACTGTGGCGTGAGTGGCCTCACCAACTGGATCTCCAGAGCCTGCCCTCCCCAGGGGGCACCCGGGTCTCTGGGGACCACAGCCCCCTCCAGCCTGGAGGGACCATCAGTCCAGCCCCCTGTCTCGCCCAGAAGTGGATCCCCAGGTGGTTGGGGCCCAGAGAGCAAGGGAAGGGGTCAGCTCGCCACCAGCAGAGCCAGCCCGGGGCTGGGGGCCCAGGGGAGCACAGGGGCTCCTGCTCTTGGGGTTCGGGTTCTCTGCGGGCAGCGGAGTGCGAGTGTGGTGAGCTGCTTCTGTTGAGGGTGGGAGTCTACACAGGGTGGGAGCCAGGCCCCTTCCTGCCAGACAGATGCCAGGAGCTGGCTGCTCTTGTCTGCTCTAAATTTGCACAAAGGAAATAAATAAAAGTCAAAGTTGTCTTGTCATCAACCCCAATGATGGCTGAGGCAGCTTTTAGGGCTAAATTGCTCTGTCCTCCTCCCTGCAAAGCTGCACTTCACTCACGGGGAGAGGGCGTGGGACTCGGTGCCGCTGACTGTGGACTCCGGATGCTGCCACAGGGCAGGAGCCAAGGCGGGAGACGGGCCTGTGTGCCGGGTCCTGTGCTAATTCCAGAGCACAAGACCCAGGCCGGAGCAGGGACACATCGGAGGAGAGACGTATGCTGGGCACCAACTCCTGTCTCACACGCACCTGTGTTCACACCTGCACACCAGGTGAGGCCAGCGCAGGGCACCGTCTCAGGAATGGGGGCCTAGTACCACTGCTCTGCTCAGCACCAAGGCCGTGCTCCTCAATGGCCTGTCTTTAGGGGTGCCATTTACTCTCAGTCACCCTCAGCCTGGGGGGAAGGTGGTACCTGGAGGCCCCTCAGCAGGTTTTGCTCTCTGTGCTTCTTTTGACAATGTCAGGATGGCTACTCAGCTGTAAAGGATCAGAAGCCCAGGCAGGGGTCCTGAGCTTGGCTGTGGCCGGCTAGGTGGTCCCAAGGGGACTTCTTCATTCTGCTCTCAGCCCTCGCGTGAGACGCTCTGAAGGGCAAGGGGTGAGCCCTCCTGGGGTGGCCCTCAACCAGCTAGGGCTGGGAGCCAGCAGGTCAATGTTCTAGCTTCCCACCTTCGGGAGATGCATCAGGGAAGGGCACCCAGCCTTAAGGATGGACCTTACGCTGCTTTTGCTCCCTCTCTGCCTCACTCTTGCCCACTCCTCACTACAGCACACAGTGGGGCTTTTACCAAACCAGCTGCCTGCCCTTCTGCCTTTGCGTGTCCTCCTACCTGGAACTGAGCACAGTGAGCCCAGACACAGCAGCCTCAGGGAGCCATGAGGACAAAGACCACACACTAGGGACGCAGGACCAAGAGGTGCCCGATGCCCTCCACGTCAGCCTCCAGACCTCCTGTGGCACAAGAAACGCCCTGACTTACTAGACTGTCTTCCTGGGGTTTTCTCTTAGAGCTCAATACTTTGTATCACACCTAACCCCCTGTTGAAATATTCCCATTAACATTCAAAAAGAATGTTGCTAATGACATGAAGAATATAAAGTCCCAGTTGTGCATGTATTTTTTTCTTTACCTTATAGATTGTATTTTTAGATCTGATTATGTTTTTCTCCTTTTCTTAACATTTTGAATCATGAACTTCTTGGTCAGTATTTCATAACTAGACTCTGAGTTGAGACCACCATTCTTCACTTTATAATGATCTTGGCTACTCTGCCTTAATCTTTTTGCTTTAAATTATACCTTGATTGTCCCAGTCTCCTTCTAGCCTCAAAGAAAAGAAAATAAAACTCACATATATGGAGGAAACTGGGAAAAGAAAAAAACCAAAATGTTAGCAATCATTTTTAAGTTGGAAAGACATAAGGATTTTTTAATATTCCTTTTATTTTCTACAGTATCCACATGTTCTATAATAATCATGTACTACTCTTTATAATGGAAAAATACTGCTTAAAAAATAAAATAGAAAAATTCTACTCCATACGGTGTTGATAAACGGGACTAGCTCTGACTTGCTGAGTGCTGCTGTCAGGCTCCTGGCCGAGCTCACCGAATCCTCCACAATGGGTACTTTCATTGTGGCCAAAATAGCTTTTTATAGTAGAGTTTATCTTTTTTATTTTTAGTTTTTGCGTGTTTCTATTTGCATTTGGGAGTCCCTAATAGCAACATATAATGCTTGAAACAACTAGGACATGTTCACTGCAGGGAGAAAAGAACAGAAGCCGTCCGCCTCACCTCCGGTGACGACTGCAACCTTCATGTCTCCTTTGTCTTTTTCAATGTAGTTTCTAGCATAGATTCTGCATATTTGTTTTTCCTTAACAACATAACAAATATTTCCCGTATTATCTGTAAGCACACTTTTTTCAAATCAGCACAATATTCCAATTATTTATTTATAGCCTAAATCAGTTAACCCTATTGGTCAATATTTAGATTATTTTTATGCTTTCAACTTTTTTTAAATTTACTTATTTCTGGCCGCACTAGGTCTTGGTTGCTGCGTGCAGGCTTTCTTAGTTGTGGGGAGCGGGGCTCCCCCTGGGGTGCACAGCTGTCTCACGGTGGCCTCTCCTGTTGTGAGCACGGACCCTAGAGCCTGTGGCCTCAGGAGCTGTGGCACACGGGCTTAATTGCTCCACAGCACGTGGGATCTTCCTGGACCAGGGATCAATCCTGTGTCCCCTGCATCGGCAGGCGGATTCTTAACTACTGGACCACCAGGGAAGTCCCTGCTTCCCACATTTTAAACAGGAACGTCTATAAAGCTTTTCATGTAGGATGCTATCCTTGGCTGGATTTCCAGAAGGCAGAGTCCTGGCAGGGGAGGCTTACTCACTCCCCACTCAGGGCTCTGAGTGCCAGCATGTGTGCCAGGCGCTGCACCAGGCGCTGGGAGGACAAGGAGTATTAGCCATGTCATGCTCTCTGGCTTCCCAGGTGGCGCTAGTGGTAAAGAACCTGCCTGCCAATGTAGGAGACACAAAAGACGTGGGTTTGATCCCTGGGTCGGGAAGATCCCCTGGAGAAGGGCATGGCAACCCACTCCAGTATTCTTGCCTGGAGAGTCCCATGGACAGAGGAGTCTGGCAGGCTACAGTCCACAGGGTTGCAAAGAGTCGGACACGACTGAAGCGACTTGGCATGCACGTATGCTCTTAGACTCACAGTTGGCATCCTCTGCCAGGGGAAGGCAGGGCCCAGAGCCCAGGGCTCCCGCATCCGGGAGGGTAGGAGATCACCCAGGCACACGCAGAGGACAGCAGATGTCCACAGAAAGCTGTTTCCAAGGGCGGAAGTGGGGTGGAGGGAAGAGGGGCTGGAGGGGGGCAGCTACAGGGCAGGTGGAGGTTCAGCTGAGAGCCACCAGAATTATGGCCACAGAATTAGGAGGGCAAGCGGCTTGCTCAGGTTTCTGTTTAAAGACTCCGCTCTGGTGGCAGGCCCCGGTGGACCTGCAGTGGCAGGTGGGGGCTGGGAGCCTGCAGGGAGCTGCTTGACGCCCAGAGACCCAGGTGGTTTGATCCAGGCGGAGGTGGGAGGTGAGGGGGCAGTGTTAGGGCTGATGGGCGGGGCGAAGCTGACAGCAGGGGAGTCTAGGCTGGTTCCAGCTCAGGAAACTGGAAAAGACAATAAAGCACAGAATCTATTGGGACGGCTGAAAAGTTTGTTCTGGTTTTCCAAACCAGCTTATGAAACACCCGAACGAACCTTTCGGCCAACCCAAGAGGATGCGGGCGCGTGGGGGAAAGCTCGTGTGAGTTCCAAGCGTCTGCGGCAGCCACCAGGCACGTGTTCCTGCGCGCCTCCGCGCCCTACTCAGGGTCCCGGCGACAGAATCCCTCGAGGCCGCTGCCCAGGGGCCGGCAGAGGGCGCTCCCGGAGGACAGCTGGGCGCGGCCCAGCTCAGGGAGGGCGCCGGTGAGGGGGAGCGCGGCGGAACTGGAGATGGTGAGCCCGCGGAGGGAGCAGGGCTGAGAGGCCCCCGGAAGCTGGGGGGCTGACGGAAGGTGACTGAGGTCAGGGAAGGAGGCCAGGGGCGGAGAGCCGGGCAGGCGTGGCAAGGGCCGCACAGGAAGCTGCGCCCCGTGAAGGTCGCTGTCCCACAAGCCGGCAGGCAGACAGCCTCAGAGACGGCGGCGCGGCGGGGAGCTGGGGGGAGCACGGCGCCCAGTGGCACGGGTGGGGCTGCTGGGGAAACGGAGCCCCCGGGCGTGGGGAGGCTGAGAGGCGAGGGAAGGGCCGGCCTGAGCCCGGGGCAGAGGGCCGCTCAGGGCTCCGCCCCTTTCAGCTTCACTTGGTCAGAAGCTGGCTCCCAGGTGCTCCGCTGGGTCTCCTGGTTCTGCGGGGCCGGGGCCCTGGCCTGCGCGGCCGGCACCCAGATGCCGAGGGGCCACTCACTGACGCCTAACGCTGTGACTGTGTCCGCTGTGGGTTGGTTGCCCTCAACTGGAGTAGAGGCCCACGGTTTCTACAGACGGGCGTCTCTGACCTTCACAGGTGACTGTCTCACTGGCCCTCCTCCTTCCATCCCCTGCACCTGCGGTCTTCCTTGTGCTGCTCTTGTCCTGGGTTTGGGTGTGGGGGGAGGCAGGCCCACCCTCGGGAAGGCACGGACCACCACGCTGACCTCAGCGCCTGAGAGCGGATGCTCCCAGAGCCAGAAGCAATGGAAGCCCTTTCCCCAGGAGGCAGGGCATGTGACAAAGAGTCACCTCTTGCCTTCTGGCTCTCTGTGGAGAATTTTTAAAACACCAGTCTTAAGACATAAGCAGAATGACACCTGCTCCGTCTCACACACGCATTCACAAGCATGCGGGCACACTCATGAGCCTGCACACACTCCCAGCCTGGCACTCCAGTGCAGGCGGAAAGCACACACATCTCGTGACCTTCTCAGGCCTCGGCTTCCTCACTGACCAAGCGAGTGGAGGTGGAGGGCAGCACCGGGAGCCCAGCGGGGCTTCAGACCGCAGTTCCTGCACCCTGGCACCTCGCCCCCCCGCCCCCGTGGGCTGGTCCCCAGCCCCATATCTGCTTCCCTCACCCCAGAAATAGCCAGGGTCACACCAAGCAGAGAGTTTATTGAGGTGCTGGACTGCGGGGAGCGTTTGCAGCGGCAAAGCAGATGCTGGTGTGGCTGGGGCCCGGGCCAGGGCCCCCTCCTCCTAGCAGCGTCTGGGACTCGGGGTGAGCATCAGGGACGACTCCTAGTCCCCACCAAGGCCCTCCTGGGGAACCCCTCCCTGTGTCCCCCGAGCGCCAAGTGGGGCAGTGTGAGGGCCCTCTCTTTGTCCCCATGATGAGGACAGGACGATCCCTTGATATTCACTATAAAAATTAAAACTCCTTTATAAATCACGGGGGATGAGCAAGAGGGGTCACCTGGCAGCTTCCTCCCCCCACGCCCCTCCCAGTTCTGGCCCCACAGTGAAGAGCAGAGGGTGAGTTCCAAGCACAGAGGAGCAGAGACAGACGTGGGTGGGTGGGGGGGTGCGGGCAGCCCCGAGCGGCAGGGGGACACGAGGGGGTCAGAGGCGCAGGGCCCCCCCCGGACAAGGACGCGCAATCCCGCACGGCCCCGCAGCCCCCCAGGCGTCAGGCCCCACGGGCCCCCAGTGCAGTCCTTGCCGAAGCTGAGGCGGCCTCCCAAGGCGGCCCCAGCCCTGGCTGCTCCCGGCGCAGGAGAGCGGGGCGGCTACTCCAGGTAGATGTCCTCTGTGGGGCAGGCATACTCCAGGTGCTGCTGGTAGTACTCCAGGAAGGCGCGGCTTCAGGGGGAGAGTGTCCTCAGGCCCACGGCCACGCTCCCCACCTGGGCCCGCCACACCGCCCCAGCTTCACCCTTCAGCCTCCTGGCCCAGACCTGGCTTCAGTGCAGCCTTCCCGTACCCCCACGGGATGCTGCTCCCACACTCAGGACCACCCCCCACCCCCATGCCCCTCGACACCCTCCACTATCATCTGACCCTCCCCCATCCCGCCCCCACGCCCCCCAAACCTCATCCCCACCCTCCCCCAGCTGCGCACCCCGGGGCACCAGGTCAGCACCCCGCCCCAGTCCGGCCATCGTGTGCACTGGCCCACCCTCCAGACCCACTCACCCCACACTCTGGGCCACGGGCCTCATCGACTCCTGGGAGACAAAGACGTGGCAGGCAAAGCGGCTCAGCAGCGGGTGTTTGGTGATGAAGCCAAAATAGCTGCGGGGGGGCGGGCAGCGAGCACACAGGGACATCAGGGCATGCGCCCCAGCCCCGGGGGTCAGAGCGCAGGGGGCGGGCAGCGCTGGGGAGTGTGTGGGTCACATGATTTCAAGAATCAGGCCCCTTTTGGGTCTCTGTCCAGCAGCTCAGGGCTGGGCACCCGTGAGGAGTTAATGATCCTTGTTAATCTGTCCACAAGGGTATCCAGCTGCATCTTCCTCCTCCCGAGCCAGTGCCCGGAGCCTGCCGCCAGGCCGCAGGGCAAGGCGGTCCCCTCTGGCTCTGCTGGGTGTCCCGGTGGCCTGTCCCCGTTATTCCCCTGACACTCGGAGCCTGCCTTGCTCCACCTCCAGTCCTGCACACCCACAGTATTTTTCAGGCTCCGATGTGGGCTTGATATGGGCCCTGATGTGCAAAAGCATCTTCCTGAAGGAGAAGCTTATACCCCAGCTCCGTGACCCCAGTCCTGTTCCCTGTGCGGCTTTCCTGAACCTGCCCTTCTTCTTAGCAAGACATTAATAAAAATTATTGTCCAGAGGGAAGACCTGTCCGAGTCCTGCAGCAGGAGGGACCCTCACCCAGCTGCAGTCTATCCAGTCCACCCCAGGGGGTCAGGGTTTTGTGGCTCCACCAGATGGGAATCCACAGGACGGCATCATCACCAGCACAGCATGCGCATGTTGACCACAAACACGTCACGGCCTTGTCTCAAGCGTCACATTCAGATGACTGCATTCAGAGCAAGTGCCAGGCACCCTCCTAAGCAAGCTCTTTAAATTAATAACTGGCAAGCCTGCAGTGCCCTGGGCGTGCTCTCTGCCACCTGTGATCTCAATTACCACTCACTCCCACCTTGTCCAGACCCCGGGCACCCAGCAGAGGCTGACCCCACCCCTGCTTCCCCTGAGCTGCCTGGCACCGTCTCCCTGTGCCTCCTCCCTGAGGGGCCTGGGTTGGGTTCTGGAGCAGCAAATTTTGGGAAGCTCTGGGCCGGGACAGCAGCTCCTCGGCCCCCTCCCGGCCGCTGAACCTGAGCTGCATGTGGCCAGAGTCTGGCCTGGAGGCCCAAGCCTGTGGCGCCCTGTCTCCCTCTGCTGTCCTTCTCTCACAAGTGCCACACTCGAGGCCACTGTCCACGTGGCTGCCGTGCATGCCAGTCCTCTCAGTACAGTCCACCCCGCAGCCTGGTCTGAGCCCTGGCCCCCTACCCAGCTCTCCAGCCCATCAAACCAGCTCCCTCTCAATGGAGAAGTGGCCAAACGAGGCTCTGCCCTGCTGAAGATGGAAACTGTCGCCCAGCCCTCAGGCAGAGCACCCCTAGTCCCGCCACAAGCGTGTAAACGGTGCACACCCGGCCTCCGCCCCCGGCAACAGAGTGTGCTGCTCATGCTCGGGCTCCCTTGAGGACCTGTGGCCTCAAATACCACCGGCGTCTCCATGCCCCTGCTGGGCTCCATGTGCCTTGAGGGTCAGCCCCCAGCCTCATCTGGGGCACACAGCACTGTGCCACGCGGTGTGCCTCACTGGCACCGCGCGCAGAGTCCAGCTGGGCAGAACGGCCAGCCTCCACCCACCAGTACACGCTGCTCGCTCATTCCCACCTCCTCCCTCTCTGCCTGGCCATCTCATCTGCCTCATGGCCAAAGTTATCTGCCTGCTCCAAAACATCCCTGCCCCGAAGTCTGTCTTCCACACTCCAGACCCCCAGTAACAACGGACACCGCAACCTCACCACGTCTGCAACTGAAGGCTGCACAGCCGGCCTGTCGGGCCTGTTCACGCCATGCCCCTTCTTCTCTTGGTGTGTGTGTTACCAACCGCTCAATGCCCAGGTCACCCCTGACTCTCCCTCCAGATTGGCCTCTACATCCAATCAGCTCAGTCCTGGCTGCCCCACCTCTCGGACACCGCCCGGGCACGGCACCCAGAGGCCCCGCACCTCCTGGCTCTGGCGCACCGCTTGGGTCCCTCCACATGCACAGTAGACAGAGCCAGCTGGTCAGCCTGACAGCATCACCCACGACCCCACTACCAATGGGATTAACTACAAGCGCCTTGGCACAGTCAGAAGGGCACAGTCACCCTGTGTCCCTCCAGCCTCATCTGGCTCCCCTAAAGACCCCCTAGTGCCTCTCACCCACGGCCCTGGCTCAGCTGGCTCCATGCCAAGAAGACCCACCCTGTCACCCACTTGTGTTTCAAGGTTTATAGAGTGGTCTTCGATTGCCCCCCAAGTCCCAGGAGAATTCAGCCACGTCTCTGCTCACTGGAGCCCCAGAGAGATGTCCACCAGATCCCCACAGGGGCTTCAAGTACTTACTTGTCTGTGTGTGTGTATCCCCACCCAGACCAGATGAGAGCCTGTCTGACCCATGTCTCCCGAGCCCAGAACAGAGTGGGTGCCATGTGGGGGCTCACCTCATGGAGCCACGTGGGTGGGGCTGCTGGACAGTGGGGCTGCGTGTGGGCGGCCCTCGGGTTTGCGGGGCCCACAGGGAGGGGCAGTCTCTTACCAGCTGTTGCGGGGGTGGCAGCCGCAGAACGAGATGTTCTTCATCTGGAAGAAGTGGCTGCAGTGCTGGAACTAGGAGAGACGGCAGAAGAGCGCCAAGCTGACAGAGGCGGCCCAGCCTGCCAGACACACCTCGTCCGATCCACCTGCTCCGCCCTTCCCAGCCTCCTCGGGGCCCACATCCCCACCTCAGGTCCTCCGCTGAGGCTCAGCTTGACGCCCCGGAGAGAGATCTCAAGGTCACAAGAGGCAGGAGGACGCAGGTGGACGGTCAGTTTTCGGGCCGTGGCAATCTGCAGAGTCAAGGAGAAGGTCTCAGGGGCCTACAAGCATCAACTTCCCTCCTGGGGGAATATTCTCGATTAGGTCTGAAGAGCCCTGGCCCTGATTTGGGAAGATGTGAGCATGGTCTTGGCCGCTCCTTGGTCTCAGGATGGCCTGCCCCATCTTCTTCCCGGCCCTTTCCAGGACTACAGCCCCGGGCCCCTCTCCAACCGTCCCGTGAGAGGACGGGGGCAGGGCTGCCCTGCCCCCTACTGCTCCCCAGCTCCGTCTCAGGACCAGCAGACAGGCAGGCCCTCCTGAGTGTCCACCGAGGGAATAATGAGCAAGCAAATTGTATTCTCGGTGGCTCAGACGGTAAAGAATCCGCCTGCAGTGCAGAAGACCTGGGTTCTATCCCTGGATCAGGTAGATCCCCTGGAGAAGGAAATGGCAACCCACTCCAGTATTCTTGCCTGGAGAATTCCATGGGCAGAGGAGTCAGACGGGCTACAGTCCATGGGGTCACAAAGAGTCGGACACAATTGAGCAACTATCAAATGAGACCCCAGAGAGGGCTCTGAGAGAGCTGGTCTTGATTTCCAGACACGACTAGGATGGGCTGCGGGGGGAGGTCAGTGGGATGGTGCCGGGGAACAGCCACTGCGCTGCCCTCAGCCTGTCTGCCAGGCCCCTCCGTCAGCGCTGGGGGTCCCAGGCTCGAGGCCTCCAAGGGCTGAGCCAGCCCCACCCCCAACCCGACTGACCTTCTGCATGGCTGCACACAGGATGCCATTGCCCTGGTGACAAGGCACCTCCACGGAGCCCAGGAACTGGACGTCAAAGCGCTCCACCCAGCAGGGACCCCGCTTGCTCCCTAAAGGGTCACAAGGGGCCTGGGTTAGGTGAGCAAGAGAGGGTCTGGGTGACAAAATGCCCCTTAGGGAAGGGGCCTCACCCAGCAGGTCCTTGGCAGGCCCGGGCACCGCGTGGGCATAGAAGGCGGGGAAGACCCCGCGCTCGCCCGTGCGCATGTTGAAGCCACGGAACCAGAAGTCATCCTCCTCAGCTTCCACCAGCACCGGGTCGTCCACGTCCAGCTCCAGCTCATCGGGATGGCGGGGAATGAACCTGAGGTTGGGTCAGAGGTGGGAGGTCACTAGGGCAGGGGCAGGAGGGCAGGGCTGTGTCCACCAGGGTCCTGGAGGGTCTGAGACTCGGGCTGAGGGTCAGCGCCAGCAAGGGGGGTGGCTGTACCTGAAAACAGCCCTGTGCGTTTGCTCTCTCTCCTCCCCATTGACCAGGCATGAAAAGAGGCCGAAAGACTCGGTGCCTGAGAGACAGAAACAGAGAGGAAGACTCAGGAGTTGCTGGAAGCCCGGCCGCAGCCCCCTCCCCGCGGCCCCCTGGTGTGTCTGGGGCTGGAGACAGAGCAGCCTCCCCGCCCCCGGGGGAGCCCGGGAAAGCCCCCACCCAGGTGCTGGGTAAGAGGGCAGTGCCCGGCGCTGACCACCGGCAGACCCTCAGGCTGTCCTGGCCCTTGGGGATCGATCTACATGCACCGGGCGGAGTAGCCAGCCTGCTCCCCTGGAACCACCCCCTTCCCCCCTTCTCACTCACTGGAAGATCGAGAGGTGCTGTTGACAAACACGTTGAGAAACTTCTTGGAGAAGGTGAGGTCCGGGCTGTCTGGGGAGGCGTCCCCGGGGCCCTGATCACCGCCCAGCAGCACGGCTCCCGCCTCCTCCTCGCTGGCCTCGCCGCTGTCCTCCTCGCTGTCCTCACCCAGGCCGGCGCAGCGCCGCAGGCTCACCAGCTCCAACTGCGTGTGCTCGTCCACCACCAGCGTGTACTTGACCGCGTCGTACACCAGTGAGGCGTCCAGTGCCGCGGGGCCCGCTCCCCGGCCCCCGGGGGGCGCCGCCTTAGCCTCAGCTTCATCCTCTTCTTCTTCGTCCTCCTCGTCCTCCTCCTCATCCGAGCAGGCGGCGGAGCAGGCGCGGCCCGGGCGGGCAGGGCGACCCGGGGCGGCCCACAGCGGGGTGATGGTGTCGCGCGTGGGGTTGCTGAGGAAAAGGCAGGGCCCGGGCTGCGCGGGGCCGGGCCGAGGGGCGGGGGGCGCGGGCGGCGGTGGCCCACACAGCGTCTCCATGTCCACCAGCTCCACGCCGCCCGGCGCCGGCACCACCGCCCCTGGGGCCTCGCCGGTGGGCGAGGCAGGCTCCCCGGCAGGGCGCGGCAAGGGGGACAGGCACTGGCCGGGGCAGCGGATGGGCGAGGAACCCTCGGAGATCATGCGGCTCACGAGGTTGCTGAGCAGCCAGGGCGAGTCGGCGTCCTCGCTGAGGTCCGGCTCCGACTCGGACCCGGACTCGTACTCGCTGTTGGTGTCCTCAGGGCCCACCGGCAGGAAGGCGGGGCGGCGCGGGGGCTCGCGCTCCGGCTCGGGCTCCGGCTCGGGCTCCGAGGCCGGTGACGAGGCCTCCTCGATGGAGTTGGTGAGGTGAGAGGAGCGGCCACTGCTGCTGCTGCCGTCGTCGCTGCTCCGCTCCAGCTCGGTCTCCGAGATGGACGAAATCATGCGCCCCAGGCGCGCGCCCCCCACGTCCTCGTAGTCGGAGCCCGGGGACGACAGGTCCTGGCTGCCGCGCCGGCCCCCGCGGCCTCCGCTGGAGCCGCTGCCCAGGTCGGCCTCGATACCCGGATCCGAGGAGGGGGAGGCCCCACCGGGCACCAGGGGCCCTGCCGGCTGGTTTCCTTCGGAGTCGCAGCCTGGGCGCACGGGTGGCTGCGCCCCGCAGGGCCCCGTGTCGGTGGGCGGGAGGGGGGCGGGCGGCTCTGCAGGGCAGAGGCTCGGGTCAGCCCCCCCTGCCCTCCCCCGCCTCCTGTGCCGCTCCCCCACCCCCACCGCGGCCCTGCTCACCTCGGACAGGCTCCTGTGCTGCTGGGCCCAGCGCTGTTTCCTGCCTGGAGGCCGGAGGCCCGGGAGCAAACCCTCCATTGTTGTTCAGCGAGTCCTGGGGTGGGGGAGGGGCGGGGGGAGAGCGGCGCTGAGTGCCGCGTCCTCGGGGGCAGGAGGGGGCAGGTGGCTGTGGGCACCAGAGCCCCCCACTCCGGGAAACAGGGGGAGCTCTGGGCCTGGCGGCTCACCTGGGCTCCCAGCGTTGTCAGGTGGAGCGTGGTGGGCCGATGCTTGTGAGGTTCCTCTAGGGAAGGGGAAGGGATCAGGGGCTCCGGGGCGGGGGTCTCTGAGTCAGGGCCTCCTCCCTCCTTGCCCTCCCCCTCTCCTTCCTCCTCTTCCTCCTCGTCCTCATCCTCGTCCTCCTCTTCTTCCTCCTCTTCATTGTCATCAATCATCTCGAACTCCTGGAAGTCATCCTGGAAGGAGCAGATGGGGTGCGGCTGCTCCGAACGCCCCAAGGCAAGGCTGTCCTGCAGGAAGAAGGACAGGGCAGAGCTGGGCCGCAGCGGGACAGCGACCTGGGGTGCCAGGTGCCAGGAAAGGTGAAAGCAGGAAGCCACAAGTCAAGGGAGGAAACCTCCCTCCAGACCACTCTGCTTTCCACCAACAGAGCAGTTTTTGGTTTTTGCTTTATTTAAAATCAGCTTAAGAGGAGGATCTTAGTAAATAAGAGCCCAAACTCCTAAGTCTTGGTGACAGATTCTCAAAGTGGCTCCAACCCACCTGCCAGCCTTATCCCACCCTCAAACCCCATCACATTTAACACCACTACTTTTTCCTTCAAAGCATTTTAACACAACTCATAATTACAGGAGAGTTTGCATCTGTCTCCGCAGCAAGCTGCAAGCCCCACCAGGACAGGGCCATGTCCATATTGTACACTGGGGTACCCCGACTCCCACCAAGAACAGGACCGGGCCCACATAGAAGCTCAGTAAATATGAAATGAATGCGTGAAGCAAAGAGCACCAGCACCAGGCTTCACCAAACCTGCACCAGCCTCAGGACCTGCGGCCCACTACATCCCTTGCCAGCAATGCCTCTGCGCCAGTCCCTCTGGTACAGCGCCCTCATCTGCCAGCTCCTGCTAGTCTTCCCTAAGGGCATGGCCGTGTGTTTCCACTGGAAAATCTCCCTAATGGCCTCAGTCCTGGATGGGCGCCCCTCATCGCACCATGTGTCCCCTCACTGGAATCCAGATGCTGAGACTCAGGCAGCCATTGTCTCTCACCTGTCTTCCTCCCCTACTAGGTTATAAACTCCCAAGGGCGAGAGCCACACCTGTCCTGCTGTCTTCCCAGGCACCTGGAAGCCTCTAGCACTTGCCACATGGGAGTTGTTCAGAAACGTTCTTGAATGAAAACAAAAACGTGAAGAGACAGGGAGGAGGAGGAGATGGGGGGAGGGGAACTTCAGGGGAGGAGACAGAAGGCTAAGAGGCTAGAGAGGCGGGGACAGGGCTGAGGAGATGAGTTGGCAGCTGGAAGGGGGTCGATCTGAGACCAGAGGCCCCAGAGCGAGGCACATCTTCCCTCCCCCAGTCCAGCCCATGGAGGAGGCCAGGCAGGGACTGCTGGGGAAGGTCCTCAGTGGGCCGCTCTTAGGCAAAGAGGTGTCAGGTATCAAAGGGCCCACAAGTCTAGAGGCCGAGAGAGAGAGAGAGAGAGAGAGAGAGAGAGAGAGAGAGAGAGCCCTCCCCCGCCCCCAAAGGATGCTGTCTCAAGGCTGAGCTAAGACCCGCCCAAGAGAATGCTGAGCAGAAGCTAAGCGAGGCTCTCCTGTGAGAGGGCTCTCTGCCTCCAGCCCTCTCCCCACCTTCTCGCAGTGGTCGGAGTCATAGCTGAGGCCCAGACCGCAGTCATCAGTGATCTCAGACAGATCTTCATCGTCAAATTCCTCCAGGCTTATGTCCTGTGGAGGCCTGGAGAGGAGAGCAAGGACAGGGCTCCTGAGAGAGCCGTCAGTCCTGGACTCCCTGCCTGAGAACTGGTCCTAAGGAGGGGCCAAGGGAGGCCCCCACCCCAGCTCCTCGGCCCCACAATCAGAGCCCCCAACTCCCACACCCGCATCCTGCCATTATCCTGGAGCTTAAGCCCTGCTCTCCAGGGTATGTCCCCCACAATCGGACCCACCACCGGCCCAGAGGAAGCACTCGCCCCCAGCCCTCCTCAGAGCCGGCAGCCTCTCCTCCCACTGCGCTCAGCTCCGGGCCCCTCTGGGTCACAGCCTCAGCCTCCGGGGAGTCGGGCTGAGCCGCGAAGGGGGAGGGGGGGGCTGAAGCTGCAGCAGCCGGAGGAGGGGGAGGGATCGAGCCTGCTCCGGGGCGGAATTCAGCCCCTCGGTCCGCTCTTCCTGCCCGAGACCGGCCCACATCCCGAGGTCCAGCCCTCTCCCCACCCTAGTCCCTTCCCCCAGGCTCCCCCTGCAGACCAGGCCAGGCCTCCACCACAGAGGCCCGGCAAGGCCAAAAGGACACTGCCGGGCACAGAGCGTGCTCAGCACCCCGCCAGGCAGGCCGCCCCCCAGGCTCGGCCCACGACCTCCGCCTCCGGAGGAGGAGTTCGCGTTGGCTGCAGCACCGGATCCCGGGAGGAACCTGGGATGGGGGTGGGGGCGGTCACTGGGGAGGACAAAGTGGAGAGACCTGGAACCGGGGGTGGGGGATGGGGAGCAAGTGGGCCTCGGGGCCAGAGAGGCTCTGGGGCTGTGGCCCCAAAGGCGGCGCGGGCGGGGTGGCAGGGTCGGGCCGGCGGAGTCTGGGGACGGGGTCGGAAGGGGAGCGGCGGGCAGGGGAGGGCCCGGGCGCCCGAGTGCGTACCTGCAGCCTGGCGGCGACAGCGAGTGAAAGGTGGACAGAGAAAACATCTCCGCCCGATCCGCCATCTTCTCCGGGGAAAGGCCTGCCGACCGCGGCGGGGGAGGGGTGCCCGGAGCGCCGGCCCCGCGCGCCCTCCGTCGCTCCCGCCCGCCCGTCCTCAGCCCGCCCCCGGTCACCTCGCGACACGCCCTGCGACACCCCGCCGCCAGCACACCTCGACGCCAGGACGCCGCGGCAGCGAGCCGGGGGCGGGGGACCGGGCGCGGGGCGGGCCGGGGGAGGGGAGGAGGGCGGGCCGGGGGAGGGCGGAGGGGACGGCGGGGAAGCTGGTTGGAGGAGGCGAGATGGTTTGACTGGGGCTCGGGTTGGAGAGGCGCGCGTGTGGCTTGGTTCTTTGGGGTGGGGGCAGGTGGGAAGCAGATTGGTGGGGATGGGGCATCAATTCGCGAGGAACTGGCGATGGGAACGTCGATTTGCAGACCCCTGGTTAGCTGGTGTGAGGGCCGGAGGAACGGGGCCTCGTGGAGGGGTGGGTGCGGCCCCGGGAGCTGCGCTGACTCCCAGGGAATCAGAGCAGAAGCCTGGGGTTCCCAAGCCCGGATCCGAGTGGTTCAGACTGAGAGCGTGGGCTGTGCGCGAACGGGGCTGGAGGAGCTATCCACGTCTGGGTGCTGACCAGAGCTGGTCGGAGCTGTCCCACAAGGGGTGCTGATTGGCCCACGGAGATGTCTCCCTAAAACGTGCGGACTGGGGCTGCAGGAGCTGTTTCCCCGCCGAGTGCTGATCAGAGCTGGAGGAGCTGTTCCCCCAGAGGGTGCTGAGCAGTGCTGGATAAGGGCATCTGCCCAAGGGGCGCTGATCCACTCTGGACAGAGTTTATCACACAGAGGATGTTGACTGTGGCCCACACGGAATTTCAGTACACAGTACAGATTGCGCAGGCAGGATACAGGTATTGATGAGCATTAGGTGAAGTTATAACCCTGAGGCTCTCTTCATTCAATTAGGAAAACTTTCTTGAGCACCAACTAGGCAACTGGCACTCTTTAGGGTACCAGTAGGTTCTGGCTTTTGTGGAGCTGTGTGTAGAGAGAAATGGTTGACACTCAGTTCATGGGTTGAGGATCAGATGGTGTTGCAATGGGGAAACGACAGGTCAGAGTTGTAAATATGGTTATTAAAGACAGGTTGGAGGACCAGGTTAGGGAGACTTTACGGAGAAGATTTGGCTATAGAAAGAGGCTGGAGTTTCAACAAGGTTGCAATGAATTCATTCTTCTTTTCCTTGATGGAAATTATGTGTTCTGACATTCTTTGTCTAAATTTTTTCTGTGGAAAATTATTTCTGAGGAAAGGACTAGCCACTTGAGTGACTGATGCCTGCAAACCACAGGGCAAAGGAGCTCATGCAAGGTGGGAAAGGTGACATTGTCCTTTGGGTGGCAATCATTCCAGCCCAGAGTGAAGAGACAGATGGTGCCCTCATTTGTGGCCCAACCCCATTTTATATTTTACCTCAATTACAGTGCTTTTCTAAGAAAGGCATTTATAAGTTTTTCCCTCCCCAATGGCTGAGAGCTACAGGAAAGCAGAGACACTATTTTATCTCTCTTTGAACCTCTCAGCTTCAAGCACAGTGCCTGGCACACAGTAAGTGCTCAGCAAATATGTGAATGAATGAATGAGGGCTCGTGGACTCTACCACATCTGGGGTACTAAATCCTTGTCATCATGCTGTCTTTTCAACTTTAGGAGCACTAAGAACATTCCCCATTTCTGAAGTTCAAGGACTCTGGATGCAATAACTACTCTGCTTTCCCCAGGAAACTCCAGATCTCTTCTCAGAATTCTCAAAGAACTTTGACCTAAACTTCCCAGATTCCCTTTTGATCTTGAGTCTTGTCATCGAACTGACGAACTTTGACATCCATATAAATGACCCATCTAACACCCTTGACTTCTGATCAAGTCTAATGGTGTATGATCTACTAATGGTAAACCTAGTACAAAACACAAAATTGACTGGACTTTTATGGGAAAATGGAACAGGCACACAGTCTCAGCAATCCTAATCACAGATGAATCCTAAAAAGTCAGAGAATACTTTCTGACAATTTTCTCATAGACTAGGAAATTAATAAAGTCAAACCTTCTGTCTTTTGCTCTACTCACATAGCATGGGTATCACAAACACAAAATAAAAACACCAGTAGTAAAACTGAAAAATGAAAAGCTTAAGAGCTGTACCTTGTTGGGAATACTCTCATAACCTGTCACCTCACCTCCTGAATCTTGATTTCAAGCCCCTAATTCTCTGACCGTTGTCTATTTTTCTCACTTTCTTATGGTATTACCATGATACAATTCTTTGACCCCATAAAAACTTACTCCAGGGAATTCCCTGGCAGTCCAGGGGTGGGGCTCCATGCTTTTACTATCAAGGGCCAGGGTTCCATCCCTGATCAGGGAACTAAGATCTCACAAGCCATGCAACATGGCCAAAGGGCGGGGGGGTAGGGGGCTGTGTGGAGAAACTTATTCCAGGTACTATTGCTGTGTAGCAAACTACCATCAAATTTAGAGGACTGAAACAACCACTTTATCCTGCTTACAGTCTGGGGGTTGTAAACGCAGGCAGGACTCCAGTGGGAAGCTCTTGCCTGGGGTTTCTCAAGCAGTTTGGTTATAGCTGGGGGTAAACTGAGCTGGGTTTTGAAGATGGTTCACTCTCAAGATTACAGTTGATGCTGTTGACTGGGAGCTCAGCTGAGGCTATCAACCAGCACCCACACCTGGCCTCTGCATGGAAGTCTCAGGGTAGTTGAACTTCTGATACAGTGGTGAGCTTCTCCCACAGTGACTGTCCTTGGAGGGCTGGAGACAGCTTGCATGACCTCTTCTGATTTAGCTTTGGAAGTCATATGGCTCCCCATTGGTCAAAGCAGTCACAGTTCCATCCAAATTCAAGACAGCAGTCACAGACCTGGCTTCTCAATGGTAGGAATGTCAAAAAACTGGAGTAGGGAGGGCATGTTAGAAAACCAGCACAGATCTCCAGCCTCCTGATGCTCCTACTTTTTTCACTGTCAACTCAAGTTCTTTGCTTGAAATTAGCCCCCTTAATGGAATTGTCAACTTCTCCTCAGGATCATTCCATCAGTAAACAAGCATAATCTAGTGTTAAAAATAAATGATATATTCTCATCTCTCTATATATAAAGGATCCAGTGCAATGGGGTTTTCAATACTGTTACACCTTAAAGGAAAGGACAGTAAAAGCGTCCTTTTGGTTTAAGAGAGCATCGGCACAAATAGTTATGCCTTTCAGCAAATAGATTTCTACCAGTGAGGAAATTATGACAGTGAATCAGAGCAAAATCGTACACGACTGAGCGACTGAACTGAAGTCTCTGAAATCTAAACATCTAGTTTCAGCCAAGAAAGCAAGATGGGTCCCCAGCTCCACTGGGGCCATCTAAGAAAATTCAGCTAGGATTCTCACTCTCGCCATATCTGCTCAGACTGGCACGGTCTGATCCAGAAATACAGCCTCAATGTGTGCCGCCAGTGTTTCTGCTAGTATGTGAAGGATGCTGAATCTAAAATTTAGTTAAAATTAAAATTAAAGTAAAATTTTTACTAAATTAAAATCTTTTGTTTTAGAACTTCCATTTGGAAGTTCTTTTCAAATTGCTTGACTATTCATTATAGTTTTTCAGTTTCTGCACATATTTCCAAATTTGCCTTTTATTACTTTAATTATACTGAACACAGGCATTTTATAAATCTGTTTGATAACTTCATTATCTGAAACATGCTGTCTGTGCTTACTGCTGGCTAGCTGCCATGATTTCTTATTATCTTTCTGTTTAATTACCTTTTTTTAAACTTAGAGGTATTTGCTAGCCTTGGCGTTGTATTTATGGAAAACTCTGAGGCCTAGAAAGAGAGTATGTGCAGAAAGACCTTGTGTTTGCTTCTACCAGGCACCTACAGAATTACCAACCTGAGGTTTCCTAGACTACGTCGACCATAAGAATTTGAGCTGCAAACCATGTGAGGGCCAGCTTCTTGTTCTAAATTTTCAGCACCTCTTTTTTCTCTGTCTGTCTCTCTTTCTCAAACACACACAAACTTTGCCCCCAAATTTGAAACTGTCAACTTTCTTTTTTTTTTAATATTTACTTATTTGAATAATAATAAATATGATTAGTTGAGGCTCCTGGTATTTTTTTATCTTCATTGCAGCATGTGAACTCTTAGTTGTAGCAATTGGAGATCTAGTTCCCTGATCAGGGATCGAACCAGGGCCCCCTGCTTTGAGAGCATGGAACCTTAGCCACGGGACCACCAGGGAAGTCCCTGAAACTGTCAATTTTCTTCTCAATCCTCGAAGGGCAGGATTCACCCTACTCAGGGGGTTTAACCTTTTGATGTCTAAGCTTTGTAGAGGGTTGGCCTTATATTAGGTGTCTCCTCTTGAGCAGGCTCTGTGCTTTATCTCTGCTCTCTACATCCCAAAGGTTACATATTAATTTCCTATTATTGTTGTTGTTTAGTCACTAAGTTATGTCTGACTCTTTGCAACCCCAAGAACTGTAGCTTGCCAGGCTCCTCTATCCCTGGGATTTCCCAGGCAAGAATACTGGAATGGGTTTCCATTTCCTTCTTCAGGGGATATTCCTGACCCAGGAATCCAACCCACATCTCTATTAGCAGGCAGATTCTCTACTGCTGAGCCATCAGGGCTGCCATAAAAAATACCACAAACTTGGTGGCTTAAAACAACAGAAATTTATTCTCTCACAATTCTGGAGGTCTAGAAGCTCAAAACCAGGCAGACTGGTCCCTTAACAGCCAGCAATCCATGCTCTTTCAAAAGGTGTTAGGAAAGGGTTTTCTCTTGCCTCTTCCTGCCATCCGGTGGTTGCTGGGACTCCTTGGCTTGTGGAGGCATCACTTTAGTGTCTGCTTGCATTGTCACATGACCTTCTCTCCTATGTTTCTGTGTTTGTATCCAAATTTCCCTCTTCTTTTAAGGACACCAGTCATTGGATTAAGAAGTGAAAGTGTTAGTCACTCAGTGGTGTCTGACTCTTTGCAACCCCAAGAGCTGTAGCCCACCAGGCTCCTCGGTCCATGCAATTATCTAGGCAGAAATACTGGAGTGAAAGGCCATTTCCTCCTCCAAGGGATCTTCCCACCCCAGGGATGGAACCCAAGTCTCTGGCATCTCCTGCATTGTCAGGCAAATTCGTTATCACTGAGCCACCTGGGAAGCCCAATTGAGTATGACCTTGTTGTTGAGTCACTAAGTCAAGTCTGCAGCACACCAGGCTTTCCTGTCCTTCACTATCTCCCCGAGTTTGCTAAAACTCATGTCTATTGAGTCAGTGATGCCATCCAACTACCTCATCCTCTGTCGCCCCCTTCTCCTCTTGCCCTCAATCTTTCCCAGCATCAGGGTCTTTTCCAGCGAGTCAGCTCTTCACATCAGGTGGCCAAATACTGGAGCTTCAACCTCAGCATTAGTCCTTCCAATGAATATTCGGGGTTGATTTCTTTTAGGATTGACTGGTTTGTTCTCCTTGCTGTCCAAGGGACTCTCAGGAGTCTTCTCCAACACCACAGTTTGAAAGCATCAATTCTTCAGCACTCTGCCTCCTTTATGGTCCAACTCTCACATTCATATATGACTACTGGAAAAACTATAGTAGCTTTGACTAGACAGACCTTTGTTGGCAAAGTGATGTCTCTGCTTTATAATATGCTGTTTACGTTTGTCTTAGCTTTTCTTCCTAGGAGCAAGTGTCTTTTAATTTCAAGGCTGTAGTCACTATCAGCAGTGATTCTGGAGCCCAAGAAAATTAAATCTGACACTGTTTCCACTTTTTCCTCATCTATTTCCCATGAAGTGATAGGATCAGATGCCATGATAGTCATTTTTTGAATGTTGAGTTTTAAGCCAGATTTTTCACTCCCCTCTTTCACCTTCATCAAGAGGCTTTTTATTTTAGTTCCTCTTCACTTTCTGCCATTGAAATGGTATCATCTGCATATCTGAGGTTGTTGATATTTCTCCCAGCAATCTTGATTCCAGCTTGTGAGATGCTATCTTAACTAATTTCATCTGCAAAGACCCTATTTCTAAACAAAGTCACATTTTGAGGTTCTGAGTAGTTATGAATTTGGGGAGGGGGAAGGGGATGGACACTATTCAACAGGGCATAGGCTATAAACCCCCAATCCAAATGTTCTTGGTTCACCAAACACCTCTGATCAGAAGTGACATGCAGCACTCCACTCGTCCCTCTGGGTTTCTGGTCTTCTTTAGTCACTACTTTCTTACTTCATCAGTGTTCTTAGAAAACAGTTCTTAAGAAAAATAGTTTATACTAGATTTTTAACCATTTTCAGCAGGAAGTTCCATTTAGGAATCTAGCTCACCACACTACATCTCCACTCATTTTATGAAGCTACAATGTGGTAAGAATAGTTCAAGAAACTTAATGGATTATATGTCTATTTCATTAATAAGCATGTGCAAAAGTCCCAACAAAGTATCAGCTAGCAAAATGCAACAGCTTATTTTTGTAAATGCATCTTGACCCCATGGATTTAACCCAGAAATTCAAGGATGGCTCAACATCTTACTTTCATTTTTAATGGTAATCCAATACATTCATGGATAAAGAAAGGAACACTGTGTGATTATGTCAACAGATGTGATTCTTATAACATTCAGCAATTAATTGTGATTTTAAAAATGGCTTCTAGTCATCACAGAATAACATTATTGGGCTTGCCCACTTGCCAAAGGGGTGAAATCCAGAAAAATGAACAAAATATTAAAAGCAAGGATTTTCAGATATTGGATAAAGGACAGAACAGGACTGTGATCACCAACACGAAACAAATTACATAAAGCCTACGATTGCCCTGGAGGCACTTACAGGTTGCAATGCACAGAAGAGGCCCAATTTGGGGGGGCCTTGATGAGCTTAGAGACAGAAGTCAAGACTTCGGGGAGGCTGAGGTATTTGGAATTTTCAGATAAAAATAATAAAGAAAAGGGATCAATTCAGAGAAAAAATTCCAGAAATCTAAAATAGGATCCCCATGAGTTTTAGTAAATGCTCAATCGTGCTTACGTAGAATAAAATTCTATAAGGCTGTTTAAAGAAAACCTATTAGGAAACTATAAGGCAGAAATTCCAAAAGCTCGTGTGACACTAGCCCCTGAACAGAGACCACTGTGGACTGAGGCTAACAGTTCTAAAACAAACCTAAGAAGAATCAAGCTGATTCACAAGACACTTAACTGACTTCCAAAACCAACTTCAATACTGTTTAGAGGAAGATAATGAAATCCAAGCACTTTTGTCCTGCATCCAATTAAAAAAAAAAAAAATTCCCAAACTTACAATGAAGCAGGAACAATCTGGAGAGAAAAATATCAGTCAAAACAGACTTGGAAAGGACAGAAATGATGGAATTAACAACCATGGAGTTTAGAACAACTGTTATATAATATACTCAAGAATTTATAGGAAACAAACACAATGAGCAAATAAAGGGAAGACAAAAAAAAAGAATCAAATGGAACTGTGGGAAATGAAAATTCAGTATGTAAAATGAAACTATCCAAATTGAAGCAGAAAGGAAAAAAATTTTTTAAATTAACCAAGCCTCATTGACCACTGGGAAAATGTCAGGCAGTATAATTGGAGACACAAAATAGGAACACACACAAATGTATTCAAAGAAATAATGGCTGAAAATTTTCCAAAGGTTTTGCAAACTATAAACCCACAGGTCCAAAATACTCAACAAATCTCAAGTAGGATAAACACAAAATAAACTACTTGAAAACATATAATAATCTAGTTGCTAAAAATTAATAATATCAAGAAAGTATTTAAAAACAGGAAAAAAAAAGATGCATGCACATCAGGAAATAAAGATA
Source organism: Muntiacus reevesi (assembly GCF_963930625.1). Lineage (NCBI taxonomy): Eukaryota > Metazoa > Chordata > Mammalia > Artiodactyla > Cervidae > Muntiacus > Muntiacus reevesi. Next base: position 63,282,801 of record NC_089249.1, on the reverse strand, counting down.
AGATTTTTTTGCTAGTTTCCCATAAGAAACAATGTAAACCATAATAAATGGAATGACATCCTTAAATTGCTAAAAGGAAAACACTTGTCAACTTAGTATTCTACATGCAGTGAAAATATCCTCCAAAAAGTAACAGTGAAATTAAAAACAACTACAGACAAACAAAATCTGAGATACTTTTTCACTAGCATATCCACAATACAAAGAATATTAAAATAAGTTCTGTAGAATGAATAAAACACAACAGAGGAGAACCTGGGTCTACACAGAGGAGTAAAGAGGACTGAGGGTGACCCTTTTTTGTGTGCTCGAATTTCTTTACAGTGTAATGGACTGTACACACTTTTTAAACTGGCAATGTGGAGTTTAAACATGTGTGAGTAAAACACACAACAACAGCACAAGGGAAGGGAGGAAGAACTGGAAACACGCTATTGTGAGAGTCTGATCTTAGAAGAAATGGAGTAGCCCTAATAGCCAACAAGAGTCTGAAACGCAGTACGTGGGTGCAATCTCAAAAATGACAAAATGATCTCTGTTTCCAAGGCAAACCATTCAACAACAGAGTAATCCAAGTCTATGCTCCAGAGGCAAAGGAGAAAGGGGAAAATATACCCAACTGAATGCAGAGTTCCAAAGAATAGCAAGGAGAGAGAAGAAAGCCTTTGCAAGTGAACAATGAAAAGAAATAAAGGAAAACAATAAAATGGGAAAGACTAGAGATCTCTTCAAGAAAATTGGAGAGGGCTTCCCTGGGAGCTCAGTGGTAAAGAATCCACCTACTAATGCAGGAATTTCCTGGTGGTTCAGAAGGTAAAGAGTCTGCCTGCAATGCAGGAGACCTGAGTTCCATCCCTGGGTTGGAAAAAGCCCTGGAAAAGGAAATGGCAACCCACTCCAGTATTCTTGCCTGGAAAATCCCATGGATGGAGGAACCTGGCAGGCTACAGACCATAGGGTAGCAAAGAATCAGACACAGTGATTTTACTTTCACCAGCGCAGGAGACATGGGTTCACTCCTTGGTCTGGGAAGATCCACATGCTGCAGAGCGACTAAGCCCGTGGACCACAACTACTGAGCCTGTGCCCTGGAGCCTGGGAGCCACTGTGGCAGTGAAACCGCAACTACTGAGGACCATGCAGCCTAAAGTGTGAGCTCCACAAGAGAAGTCACTCCAGTGAGGATCCTGCACACTGCAACTAGAGAGTAGCCGCTGCCACAACCAGAGAAAAGGCTGTGCGGCAACAAACACGGTACGGCCAAAATCAAAGGAATAAAACTGTTCAGAAACAAAATTGGAGATACCAAGGGAAGATTTGGTGCAAAGATGGGCACAATAAAGGAGAGAAACGGCAAGAACCTAACAGAAGCAGAAGAGATTAAGAAGAGGTGGCAAGAATACACAGAAGAACTGCACAAAAAAGGTCTTAATTACCCGGACAACTCTGATGGTATGGTCATTCACCTAACCCTGGAATGTGAAGTCAAACGGGCCTTAGGAAGCATCACTAGAAATAAAGTTAGTGGAGATGATGGAATTCTAGCTGAGCTATTTCAAATCCTAAAAGATGATGCTGTGCAAGTGCTGCACTCACTATGCCAGAAAATTTGGAAAACTCAACAGTGGTCACAAGATTGAAGTGAAGTCGCTCAGTCGTGTCCGACTCTTTGCGACCCACGGACTGTAGCCTATCAGGCTCCTCCGTTCATGGGACTTTCCAGGCAAGAGTACTGGAGTGGGTCACCATTTCCTTCTCCAGCGGATCTTCCCGACCCAGGGGTAGAACCCAGGTCTCCTGCACTGCGGGCAGCCGCTTTACCCTCTGAGCCACCAGGGAAGCCACAAGATTGGAACAGGTCAATTTTCATTCTAAACCAAAGAAAGGCAATGCCAAAGAATGTTCAAACTACCATACAATTGCACTCATTTCTAGCAACATAATGCTCAAAATATTTAAAGCTAGGTTTCAACAGTATGTGAACTGAGAACTTCCAGATGTACAAACTGGATTTACAAAAGATAGAGGAGGACTTCCTTGGTGGCTCAGTGGTAAAGAATCCACCAGCCAATGCAGGGGCCACAGGTTCAATCCCTGGTCTGAGAAGATTTCACAGGCTACAGAACAACTAAGCCCATTCAGCACTACCACTGAGCCCACGCGCCGCAGCCACTGAAGCTCACGGGCCCCAGAGCCTGTGCTTTACAACAAGAGAAGCCACCACAATGAGAAGCCTGAACACGCAACCAGAGAGTAGTCCCACTCATCGCAACTAGAGAAAGCCAATGTGCACACAGCAACAAAGACCCAGCACAGCCAAAAATAAATAAATAAAATTTTAAAAAAGAAAAGGCACAGGAACCACAGATCAAATTGCCAACATCCACTGGGTCATAGAAAAAGCAAAGGAATTCCCAAAAAAATCTACTTCTGCTTCATTAACTATGCTAAGGCCTTTGACTGTGTGGATCACAACAAACTGGAAAATTGTTACAGACAGGAATACTGGACAACCTTACCTGTCTCCTGAGAAACCTGTATTCAGGGCAAGAAGGAATAGTTATAACCTGATATGGAACAACTCATTGGTTCAAAACTGGGAAACGAATATATCAAGCCTGTATGTTTCAACTGCTTATTCAACTTCTATGCACAGTACATCATGTGAAATGCCAGTCTGGATGAACCACAAGCCAGAATCAAGATTGCCAGGAGAAATATCAAAAACTTCAGATATGCAAATGATCCCTGGAGGAGGGCACAGCAACCCACTCCAGTACTCATGCCTAGAGAATCCCATGGACAGAGGAGCCTGGGGGGCCACTGGGTTGCAAAGAGTCAAAAACAATTGAAGTGACTGAGCACATACATGCAGATGATACCACTCTAATGGCAGAAAGCAAAGAGGAACTAAAGAGCCTCCTGATGAGGGTGAAAGAGGAGAGTGAAAAAGCTGGCTTAAATCTCAGCATTCAAGGAACTAAGATCATGGCATCTTAGTCCCATCACTTCATGGCAAATAGATGGGGAAACAATGGAAACAGTGACAGACTTTATTTTCTCGTGCTCCAAAATTACTTCAGATGGTGACTGCAGCCATGAAATTAAAAGACGCTTGCTCCTTGGAAGAAAAGCTATGACAAACCTAGACAGCGTATTAACAAAGCAGAGACATCACTGTACCAACAGAGGTCTGTATAGCTAAAGCTATGGTTTTTTCAGGAGTCATGCATGGATGTAAGAGTTGGACCATAAAGAAGGCTGAGTGCCGAAGAATTGATGCTTTCGAACTGTGGTGCTAGAGGAGTCTTGAGAGTCCCTTGGACTGCAAGAACAAACCGGTCTATCCTAAAGGAAATTGATCCTGAATATGCATTGGAAGGACTGATGCTGAAACTGAAGCTCCAATACTTTGACCACCTGAGGGGAAAAGTCTAAAAGACCCTCTTGCTGGGAAAGACTGAGGGCAGGAGGAGAAGGGGATGACAGAGGATGAGATCATTGGATGGCATCACTGACTCAAAGGACATGAGTTTGAGCAAACTCTGGGAGATAGTGAAGAAAAAGGGAAGTCTGGCGCACTATATATAGTTCATGGGGTTGCAAAGAGTTGGACATGACTTAATGACTGAGATTCTCATATGTGAGATTATTATTACTTGAGAGTAGACAATGATAATCTAAAAATGTATACTAGAAAATCTAAAGAATACACATTAAAAATCACAGAGGGACTTGCCTGGTGGTCCAGTGATTAAGACTCCATGCTTCCAATGCAGGGGGCATGGGTTCGGTCCTTAGTCAGGAAACTAAGATCCTGCATACTGTGCGGCATGGCAAAAAATAATCATAATAATTAACAGAGATATAGCCAGTTAGCTGATTGAAGATAAAATGGAATTTTGAAACAGATTTGTTTAATAAGAAAGCAAAACTAAGATAAACAGGGCTTCCTTGGTGAACAGTCAAAAATAAATAAATTATGTTTTTTAAAAAAGATCAAGGAACTTTTTTTTTTAAAAAAAGGTAATAAGTAAAGCAAAGGTTTAAAAAAAAGAAAGATAAATAAAACAAAGATGGGACAAATATAAAACAAATAGCAACATGGTAATTTTAAGACCAAGATGTCAATTTCATTAAATAGAAATCTTATAAACTCTTAAGTTACAATGCAGAGATGGTTAGACTGTATAAAAAATGAGACCCAACTACTGGCTGTCTCAAGAAATGAACTCTAATATAAAAACAAAAATAAGCTAAATGTAAAAGGCTGGAACAGAGGAGAAGAAACAAATTAGAAAGAACAGAAATCTTTTTGGAATTTTTTTTTTTTTTTGCTTAATTTCTCTTTATGTTAGCTCATTGTTAACAAATAGAAATGTAGTAGTAATTTTTTTTTTGTCATGCCACATGGCATGGAATCTTAGTTCCTGGACCAGGGATCAAACCTGGGCCCTTGGCAGTGAAAGCATGGAGTCCTAATCACTGGTCAACCAGGGTATTCCCTAAATGCAACAGACTTTTTTATGTTGATTTTGTGCCCCACAATTTTACCATATTGATTATTTATTTTTTCCCAGAAAATTTTAAAATATCACATTTATTATCAGGAAGCTAAAGTTGAAACTCCTTATAACTTCACAGAAATCTTTTCAAAGATTTTTTTTTATTGAGGTACATTGATTTATAAATTCCAGGTGTACAACATAGTGATTCATCATTTTAAAGTTTATACTCCATTTATAGTTATTATAAAATATTGGCTTTATTCCCTGTGTTGTACAATATATCCTTGTAGATTATTTACTTTATACATAGGTATAAAGAGGTAGATTGTACTTCTTAATCCCCTACCCATATCTTGCTCCTTCAGATCTGTCCATTATTTCTAATATTTGTGGTGGGGTCTTTAGGTTTTACTATATGCAAAATCATGTCAACTGCAAATAGTGGTAGTTTTACTTCTTCCTTTCCAATCTGGATGCCTTTTATTTCTTTATCTTGCCTAACTGCTCTTGCTAGGTTTTCCAATACTGCATTGAATAAGAGTGGTGAGGGTGTGCAATTTTGTCTTGCTTCTGGTTTTAGAGGTAACTGTTTCAATTTTTCTCCACTGACTATGATGTTAGCCATGGGCTCATCCTGTTGCTGTTGTTTAGCTGCTAAGTCGTATCCAACTCTTCCATGACCCCATGGACTGTAAGCCCTCCAGGTTCCTCTGTCCATGGAATTTTTCAGGCAAGAAAACTGGAGTGGGTTGCCATTTTCTTCTCCAGGGATCTTCCCAATCCAGGGATCAAACCCATCATCATGTATGGCCCTTATTATGTTGAGGTACATTCCTTCTATGCTCACGTTACTTTTTTTAAATCATAAATGGGTGTCGAATCAAATCCTTTATCTTCATCTGTTGAGAAAATCATAAGGTTTTCATCCTTTGTCTTATTAATGTGGTATATTATATAAATTGATTTGTGGATACCAAACCATCTTTGAATCCCTGGGAAAAGTCCCACTTGATCATGGTGTATGGTCCTTTTAATGTATTGTATTTGGTTTGCTAGTGTTTTGTTGAGGATTTTTCAATCTGTGTTCATCGGACATGGTGCCATGTGTGTGTTGTTATCTGGTTTTGTAATCTGGGTGATGCTGGCCTTAAAAATGAGTTATGAAGCATTCCCGCCTCTTCAGTTTACTAGAATAGTTTCAGATGAATGGGTATTAAACATGCTTTGGTCTCCATGCATACCAACTCCTGATTGCCCCATTAAGTAGCAGCAACCCTATCTACTCTTAATAATCGGGATCTATTATCCCCTCCTTCTTTGCCTGCTGGTTCGCCAGCATGAGGAGATCAAAGTGACCTGGTGGAATTTGCAGATCCTGGTTCGGAGAGGTGTCCTTCCCTGGAAGCAGAGGAAGTCCCCTTTGGAAGTGTTCCCGACCTGGGAACCAAGGGGTCTAACCCAGCAGAGCTTAATGTTACAGAGACAGAAGTTGCTAACTCTGCAACTGAGTCACTGAGAATGACAGTGAGAGATAGGTAGTTCAAACCCCTGGGCTCTTGGACCTGCGTCGTTGCTTCTGGATGCACATGTTTTACCTACCGCAGTATTCAGTGTATGTACCCCAAACCCTCAAGACACTGCCCTAGAGCTGGGACTTTACCTAAGTCTTTAAGAAGGCATTCCTTCTTTCCATTAGCCCGGCTGCCCACAGGTAATGCAGAATGTTACAGCAGTGGTGGCCCCAGGGCAGCTCATGCTTTTGAACTGTGTTGCTGCAATCCATGGGGTCACAAACAGTCAGACACGACTGAGTGACTGAACAACAACAAATGGCAACTCATACACTGTTGTACATTTTTCACTGTAAAATGAGCTTCTATTTCTTTTTAAGGGAAAACTTTTTTCAAGTGGAACTTTCGTGGTTGTTCTTCAGTCACTTAGTCCTGTCTGACTGTGATCCCATGGACTGCAGCAGGCCAGGCTTCCCTGTCCTTCACTATCTCCTGGAGTTTGCTCAAACTCACGTTTATCCAGTCAATGATGCCATCCAACCATCTCATTCTCTGCCACCCCCTTCTCCTCTGGCCCTCAACCTTTCCCAGCATCAGAGTCTTTTCCAGTGAGTCAGCTCTTTGCATCAGGTGGCCAAAGTATTGGAACTTCAGCTTCAGCATCAGTTCTTCCAAAGAATATTCAAAGTTGATTTGTTTAGAACCAACTCGTCTGATCTCCTTGCTATCCAAGGGACTCTCAAGAGTCTTCTCCAACACCATAGTCCAAATGCATCAATTCTTCAGCACTCAAAATGTTAGGGGAAGTACACTGACTGAAACTGCCCACCCTGGCCAGGCACCATAGTAACCATTTGCATGAGTTGTTCTATGGCAGGAGATCCTGATAAGGAATACGGAACTAATAAGCCACCACCAGCCGGAAGAGTTCGGGAAAGATCGAAAGGAGACACTACCTGTCCGTCCACTTCCCAGAATCCCTCTTGCTAGCATCCACCTTGGCTGAGCGATGCGTGCGCCACCAAGAAAGACTCTGAATTAGAATGATTGGCCAAAGACTACCCGGAAACTAATCCCATCACCATAAAACCCAAGACTGCGAGCCACGCGGCAGAGCAGTTCTCCTGGGTTCCCTTACCCTCCTGCTCTCCACCCGGGTGCCCTTTCCCAATAAAATCTCTTGCTTTGTCAACATGTGTCTCCTCGGACAATTCATTTCCGAGTGTTAGACAAGAGCCCAGTTTCGGGCCCTGGAAGGGGTCCCCCTTCCTGCAACAAAAAGGCACTCAGCCTTCTTTATGGTCCAACTCTCACATCCATACATGTCGTTCTTGTTGTTCAGTCCCTTAATCCTGTCCAACTCTTTGTGATCCCATGGACTGCAGCATGCCATGCTTCTCTGTCCTTCACCATCTCCTGAGGCTTGCTCAGACTCATGAAGGGGACGACAGAGGATGAGATGGTTGGATGGCATCACTGACTCGATGGACATGAGTTTGAGCAGGCTCTGAGAGTTAGTGATGGACAGGGAAGCCTGGCATGCTGCAGTCCACGGGGTTGCAAAGAACGGGACACGACTGGGCGACTGAACTCAACCAGAGATAGGACCTTGGCTTTGCTACTGCGCTGGCCTTACCAAAAGCCCTCACTACCTGGTCTAAAATAAGGCTTTTCCTACCTCATTTCTTTGTCACAATACATGCTGCGTGTTTCCTTCATAGTTCCTTTCACAATGTGTAATTGTCTAGTATGTTTATCACCTGTCTCCTCCCACTGCAACTAGTATAGATGCTCCAGAGGGCAGGCATGTATCCATCCTGTATAGTTTGCTTTATCATACAGATTCAATCATATATATTATATACATATACATATCATATACATATCAGCAATCATATAGATTGCTACAGTTCCTGGGGTCGCAAAGAGTCGGACACGACAGAGCGACTGAACTGAACTTCCTTGCCCGACTGCCCCGGGGGCCAAATGTGTTCACCGAAGGGCCGCCGCCGCCCACGCTGCCCTGTGAGCTCCGGGACCCTGGCGAACGGCCACCTTGCCTCACGGGAACGTTGCCGGGTAGTCGCCCGGAAGACTCCGACCCGCTCCTAGGACGCGCCACCGGCCCACGTGATTCGCCCACGTGACCCGACCGTTCACAACGCTTCTCATTGGCCCGCGCCATTTCCTGCTTCCGGGTTGCGGTCCAAACAACGGCCTATCTCTCTGGCGGCCAGGCCAAGAGAGAGACGCCATTGGCCGTCGCCCTGAGCAGGGGCGGGGCATAGCCGTCGGAACGCGCGCCCAGACCAAGGTCTCCTGGAGAGCCGAGCTGCGCCGCCGAGAGCCGAGTAGAACCTGGGGAACCCGAGTGCGACCCGAGCCGCGCAGGCTGGCCGGAAGCGGAGCCGAGCGCGCCCGAAGGGCTTGAGCGGCGACGGGGCGTTGGCCCGGCCGCGCCGGAGCCATGGCGGCCGAGGGGACCGATGTGGTCGGAGGCGGGCCTCTCGGAGGCTGCCTGACCAAGGACAGCTTGATGCAGGCTAAGTGCCCCGACGCGGCCCCAAGCCGGCGGCGCGGCTCGGCGCGCTCACGAGACGCCGAGCGCCGCGCCTACCAGTGGTGCAGAGAGTACTTGGGCGGGGCCTGGCGCCAGGCGCGGCCGGAGGAGCTGAGGGTTGACCCCGTGAGGTGGGAGGTCAGGGGTCAGCCCCTCCTGTGCGCGGGCCGGGTCGGGCTCGGGCCCTGGGGACTCTCGGCGTTCATGGGCCGGGGGCGGGCCGAGGGCGCGGGGCGTGGGGCGCGGGGGCTAGACGCCGGGCCGGTGGAGCGGACGGCGGGATGAGCGCGCCCTGTTGTGGGTCTGCAGCGGAGGCCTCAGCAACCTGCTCTTCCGCTGTTCGCTGCCGGACCACCTGCCCAGCGTTGGCGAGGAGCCCCGGGAGGTGCTACTGCGGCTATATGGGGCCATCCTGCAGGTGAGGGGCGAGTGAGGGCCGCCGTGGCCTTGAGACCCTACGCCCAAGTCTGGCATTGGTGTGGTCCCCACTGCGCAGTGGAGGACACTAAAGTTCAGGGACTGTGTATTTTGTCCGTTATGAAACCAATGCTTGCGCTCTGGAGCACACCCCCCCCCCCCCCCCGCCCCGGACGGTGAGTCCCAGCTGTGATGGGAGGAGCAAGGCGACCCTGTGTGTGTTAGCACCCCTTTGCCTCTGGCCCCTTGTGACTGTGGTCCCTTCACTGTCCATCTTCCTTCAGGGCGTGGACTCTTTGGTCCTTGAGAGTGTGATGTTCGCCATACTTGCAGAGCGGTCGCTGGGGCCCCAGCTCTATGGAGTCTTTCCAGAGGGCCGGCTGGAACAGTACATCCCAGTACGAGCCCGGCCCTGACCTACCCGAAGCACCTCCTTCCCCCCCCCCCACCCCCTTCCTAGTGTCTGCCTTCACATCCCTCACCCCAGGTAGGGAGTTTTCCCCAAGCCCTGACTCCACCCAGCTCCGTTCCCCCACCCTTCCCCCACCTGCCCCAGCCCCTTCACCACCCTGATAGGTTCCTGGGTGCAGAGCCGGCCACTGAAGACACATGAGCTTCGAGATCCAGTGTTGTCTGCAGCCATTGCCGCGAAGATGGCAAAGTTCCACGGCATGGAGATGCCTTTCACTAAGGAGCCCCACTGGCTATTTGGGACCATGGAGCGGTGAGTCAGGAGCCTCCTCAGGGCTCCTGCACATGACTGAACCCCCAAGCTACCAGTCATTCCTTTGGGCTGCGACTGAATGTATCTGATGATCTGTCCTCCCCTCCAGTAGAGTGACGCCAGTGTCCCACTCTCTAGCGTGGCCTCTTACACAACAGGCTTCCAAAGATTGCCAGACAAGCCATTCAGTGAAGGAACGGGCAGGACAGCCTGGCTGAGGGGAGAAGGGAGGGGTAGCACACTGAGTGTGTCCTGTTATTTGGACTTCAGGTACTTAAAGCAGATCCAGGACCTGCCCCCCACCGGCCTTCCCCAAATGAACCTGCTGGAGATGTACAGCTTGAAGGATGAGATGGGCAACCTCAGGTGGGGGCAGACGGGACAGGGTAGGGGCAGGGGTCGGGGAGGAGGCTGGACAGAAAAGCACAGGAAGTGTGGGGTGTGAGCACCTAGTGGGGTCCTCCCCGGGATTTGCTGAGGGCTGGAGTCCAGGCCTAGCCCACGAGAGTGCTTCTGACCTTCCTTTGTCACTCTGGCTCAGGACCCATGCCCCTGTTCCCCTACAGGAAGCTGCTAGACACTACCCCATCACCAGTGGTCTTTTGCCACAATGATATCCAAGAAGGTAAGAGAAGGCATCTGAGTCTCCCAGCCTCAGGTGAGGGGGGCCAGAGGGCCCTGGAGTGACCAGAACCTCACCACTTTCCTCCAGGGAACATCTTACTGCTCTCAGAACCTAAAAGCACTGACAGCCTCATGCTGGTGGACTTCGAGTACAGCAGTTACAACTACCGGTGAGGGTGAGCAGGTGGCCTCCCGTGGGCCTGTTCCCACAGTGCCCTAGAAAGGCAGACCAGGCTTTTATCTCTGCATCCTAGCTGCCCAGGGTATTTGGGGCTGAGTGTCCACCTTATTCCCTCAGGGGCTTTGACATTGGGAACCATTTTTGTGAGTGGGTTTACGATTATACTCACGAGGAGTGGCCTTTCTACAAAGCACAGCCTGCAAACTACCCCACTCAGGGACAGCAGGTATGTGGGCCAGAAGCTGGGGGAGCAGGACCTGGCCTGTACAGGAGGAGGAGGGTTAAGTCTGGAAGGAATGGCGAGGAAGGGCGTTTACTGGGAAATTCTCACCAGGCTCCCCATTTCCTGACTCTTGTCTTTTGATCTCAGCTCCATTTTATTCGCCACTACCTGGCAGAGGTAAAGAAAGATGAGACCGTCTCCCAAGAGGAGCAGAGGAAACTGGAAGCAGATTTGCTGGTGGAAGCTAATCGGTGAGGGGAGACAAGTGACAGGGTAGAGCAGGATGCAGAGGAAAGGGAGACAGTGGCGGGTGGACACCGGGTTGCAGGTGAGGTGTCAGTGTAGATTGGGGGCAGGAAGTGAGGATGAGGTCTGAGGCTGATGGAGAACAGTTTGAGATGGGGAAGAGTCAGGACAGGGTGGGTTAGGGTGACAGGAGAAGTCGGAGCCTTGGGGCTCGGCCATCCTGGTGGCGGGGTTCAGGAGTGCCGGGTGTGCTCTGAACGCTTCTCCTGCCCCTTAGGTATGCCCTGGCATCTCATTTCTTTTGGGGTCTCTGGTCCATTCTTCAGGCATCCATGTCCACTATAGAATTTGGCTACTTGGTAAGTAACCCAGGTACGTGTGATAGATGCGGGGAGGGAGCACGTCAGGGCCTCGGGCCCTCTCGGACATCAGTGCCCAGTCAGGTGGCCACGGGCAGACTGAGGGGCTGGGGGTGCTGGGCCCAAGCGTTCTCACAGTCCGGGGTTCTTTCCCTAGGAGTACGCGCAGTCTCGGTTCCAGTTCTACTTCCAGCAGAAGGGCCAGCTGACCAGCTTCCACCCCTCATCCTGACTCCACTTCCGACTCCTTGCATTTCTCCTGGCGCCTCCAGGGCAGGACCTTGGAGGGAGGGGCACAGGGGAGGCCCTGGGGACTGGGCTGAGCCCCACTGAGAGTGGGGTTAAGGAGGCTCACCTCCCCCAGACCCCAGGTTCGAGCAGGTTCCCACCGCAGGCAAGTGGGCAGAAGCCCTGGCATATGTACCATAAGACAATAAACTAGCTGCATCCCTCACACACTGTCCTGGTCGTACTTGGGTGTTGCGGAAAGTCCCCACCAGGAATTGCACACAGATTGACAAAGGACCACTGCGGGGAGCCTCACTTTCCCCTCCTGAGAAGTACAGCTGTTGGGTGATCTGGGCTCGACGGTGGTCAGGGCCTGTTCTGCCAGTGGGGGCCCTCTCTGCACCCCCCATCCCTGGCTGCAGCTTAGAAGTGATAAATACCTGGTGGACTTGGGTGGGGTACTAGGGAGTAATGAGTGCAAAGAGGGCCCTGGGGCGGGTTGCCCCACCCTGAGCACTGGCCATCAGGGAACAGGAGGCACAGCTGACACCCGGGTGACCTTTTCCCTACATTCAGCTATTTTTAGTTCAAATGCCACCCTCCTCACGTGAGCCCCGTTGGGCACCCCCAGGCTCCCAGACCTCTGAGCCATCTTCAGCTTGCAGAAACCCACTCCCTGTCCCCAACTGCTGATTCTCGTGGTGAAGCGGGGTAGATTCTCGTTGCCGCCCCGAATCTGTTCTCAACCCAAATTTGGGAGTGGGTGTCAGGTTGCCGGCGAGGGCGGGACTTAGGTGGCTTACCCTGAAGGACGTGCGGACACGGGCCAGAGCAACTGGCACCACAATCGAACAGGAGCAAACCCCAGCTGTGAGTGGAGTTGGGGGCTAGCTCCAGCCGCCGACCGGGCCCAGGGCTCTCAGCTGGCGTGGGGGGTGGCGGCGGGGGTAGGGGGAAGGGGTCGGTGGAGGCTGGTGCCAAGGTCCCACGTGGCAGGGCTAGGGGTACGCACACCCCGCCTCACTCCAAACCAGACCTACTCCGCTTCCGAGGCCACTCGCCCACACCCCTGAGGCCACCCTTCGCTGTCCTCGGGGTTTCTCAACTTTTCAAGGCCCTTGACCCCCTTGCAGACCACCGCACCATTGTGCGAAAGTTCTGAGGCGGTTGGCGAGGCTGAAGGGCCTGATCTGGGGCCAGGGGTTGGGGGAAACCATGACACTGCGGGGGGAGGGGGGGGTGGCTGGCCCAGGGAGGGTAGTGGGGGCGGGCCAGGAGCGCGGACAATAGCGGGGGCGGAGCTTCGGCTCGGCGGCTGAGCCTGCCCACGCCCCCTCCTGCCGCCTCCCAGGTGCCAAGCAACCCTCAGGATGGCGGAAGCGCACCAGGCTGTGGCCTTCCAGTTCACTGTGACCCCAGAGGGAGTCGACTTCCGGCTCAGTCGGGAGGTGCTGAAACACATCTACCTGTCCGGGATCAGGTCCTGGAAGAAACGCCTGATCCGCATCAAGGTGGGCACAGGTGGTCCTGGTGTCTACCTCCCAGCAGGTGCAGAATCCAGCCTTCCAGGGAAGCAGAGGCCGGGTGTCAGCTGCTGCCCATTGTCAAGGTCCTCCTTCCCTACCTGGGCTAGCAGCTCTGCTGAGTGACAGGCTCCAGCCCTGCAGAACCCAGAGGGGTGCTCAAGGTGTGGAGGGGAGAGGGGAGCAGGAGATGGTCATGGGACACAGTAATCAGGTGCTGCAGGTGTGGGAACTTGGAGGAGGAGTAAAAGCGGGCAACGACCTCAAAGGCTTCCGCTCACCCTAGTCCTTCCTGCTCTATGAGCACGCCTGTTTCTGTCCACAGAATGGCATCATCAGGGGCGTGTACCCTGGCAGCCCCACCAGCTGGCTGGTCGTGGTTATGGCAACAGTGGGTTCCTCCTACTACAACCTGGACATCTCCATGGGACTGGTCTATTATATCCAGAGATGGCTTCCTGAAGGGTAAGAAGTAAGGCCATGAGAGAGGGCTGGGTGGGCTCTGAGGCCAAGACTCCTGGGCAGGTACAGGTCAGTAGCCACTGGAGGTCACAGGGCAGCCTTCCCTGGAGACAGCCGCCGTCTCAGTCCCTGCTTCTGTGAGTTCGTGTGTGACGCTCTCAGGTGCTCAGATGTGAGTATATCCAGGGAGTTTCTCTCCTTTGGTGCCTACCCCTAGATGGCTTTATATACATCAGGTCTGCAGAATCAGAATTTCCCTGAGGCTGGCCTCAAGCGGACCCCCTGCAGGCCTCTCCCCTTCTCTGACAGACGTCCCTCCTGGACCCCACACACCCGGACACTTTTCAGCATGGCCATCTTCTCCACGGGGGTCTGGATGATGGGCATCTTCTTCTTCCGCCAAACCCTGAAACTGCTTCTTTCCTACCACGGTTGGATGTTTGAGATGCACGGCCAGACCAGCCACTTGACCAGAGTCTGGGCTGTGAGTGGAAGCCGGTGGAGGGATCCAGGCATCTGGTTTGAGACCGCAGGGCCTCACTTTGGGCTCTGAGCTGGGGGGGACAACCAGACAGGCACTGGTGACTGCCGGGGTTTGTCCCGGTTCTGAGGGTCTGGGGCAGCCCCTCCAATGTTTGCTAGTTTCCATTCTTTCCTCCAGCCTCCCCCTCAACATTCTCCACTCTGTATCCTCAGGTCTGTGTCCGCCTTCTGTCCAGCCGACGGCCCATGCTCTACAGCTTCCAGACATCTCTGCCCAAGCTGCCAGTGCCCAGTGTGCCAGCCACAGTTCATCGGGTGAGGGCCTGGCTCAGGGATCCCAGTGTGCAGGGCAGGCTATACTCAAAGAACCCATTCAAACGTGAGACTGCCCCCTACAAAGAGTCAGCCTGAGAGGGAGCAGTCAGGCTGGGCTTGGAGGAAGGCCAGGACGTGGGCGGCTCCTGCTGCCTGGCCCTCACACTGATGGTGACTTGCCTGGGCAGTACCTAGAATCCGTGGAACACTTGCTGGATGATGAGCAATATTATCGAATGGAGACGCTGGCCAAGGAGTTCGAGGAGAAGACTGCCCCCAGGCTGCAGAAGTACCTGGTTCTCAAGTCCTGGTGGGCAACCAACTATGTGAGTTCTGCCTCCTGGGCTTACCCTCACCCTGCTTGTGTCTGGCTGTCCACACCCCACCCTCTGCCCTGACTCTAGCCTCCCGTCCACGCCAGGTGAGCGACTGGTGGGAAGAGTACGTCTACCTTCGGGGCAGGAACCCCCTCATGGTCAACAGCAACTACTACGTCACAGTAAGAGTTGGAGCCACACGGGCTGGTCTGTGCTCAGCTCTGGCCTCACTCTGATCTCTGGGCAGAACCTGGAGGACGGCTCAGGGCCCTGGTGGTAGTTTCCGTGAGCAAGTGGAGGTTCTGGAGTGAGGCCTGATCAGAGAGAAGATGGGGTGCGTGTCCTAGAACAGTCGTCAGGAGCTGCTTCCGGTGATGGAAATACCAGGGATCCGGAGAACGAGTCGGCCCCGCGGCCTGATGCTGTCGCCCCCAGGGCTCCTCAGGCTCACTGCCCTGCCCAGCTCGGGCTCTGTCACTCCCTTCCTTGTTCTCTCACTGGCTTTCCAGCCTTGACTTCCCAGCTGTCCTGACACCTTACCAGGGAACTTCCCTAAGTGCGTCTTAAGTAGATCCAGAGTTGCCTCTGTCAGGGCTCAGGTCCCTACCCCACGGGACCAGCCCTTTTCCTGCTCCCAGGCCAAGTGTGCACAGCTAGGGGATGCCGCCCAGCCACAGGCCTGCTTGCCCCTCTCCTCTCCTACTTCCAAAGCACAGTGCAAGTAGGGTGCTGCCATTCCCCTCCTCCACAGAGCTATCTTTCTAGAAACCTATGTGCAACTTGTCTAGGCCAGAGGTTTTAGGCTGTTCTGTGGTGGCGGAACCTCTTCCTCAAAGGAAAATAAACAAAATGTCAACAGATACAAGGGGTTTGGAAAAGCAGCTCAGGTAGAAGCCAGGGCAGGGGGTGATATGACCAGTCATGTGTTTCACCTCTGGTACTTGGCCTCAGAGAGTACGTAGGATGCACTGGGGGAGGGGATGAGACATCCCAGACAGAGGGGCCGCTCTGCACATCCGTCACAGCCTCCCTACAGGCTCTGCTGTCTCCCTATAGGACCTAGTGCTTGTCAAGAACACAGACGTGCAGGCTGCCCGCCTGGGAAATGTTGTCCACGCCATGATCATGTACCGCCGTAAACTGGACCGTGAAGAGATCAAGCCTGTGAGTTGCGCTGGGGGTGAGGGTGTGACCAGGAGAGTGGCCTGCATCTGAGCCATGCTTGGCCTCCCCCCCCAGGTGATGGCGCTGGGCCTCGTGCCCATGTGCTCCTGGCAGATGGAGCGGATGTTCAACACCACTCGCATCCCGGGGAAGGACACAGGTATGGGACTGCAGCCAGGCACCCATGCTGGGGCGCGGGCGGGGGCCCCTCCCTGCCAGCCATGGGCCCACCATGCCCGTGCCCTGCTGCCTGCTGCTCCCTAAGCCTCTGAGCACCTTAGGGTTGTGAAACAGTGAAAGATAGTCAGTTTGTAGCCAATAGTAGACACCTACTGTTCATAGGCACGATGCTACTACTGGGACCCTGAGAGACCAGGACGGAGCCCCTCTCTGCAGGGGCTCCCGGTGCAGGGGAAGTCTCCTGCACAAAGAGCAACAGGAAGCCTAATGGAGCTCCTGCCTTGAGGAGCCTGTAGAGGAGGAGGGACGGGCTTGCCCAGGGGCACCAGAGCAGCACCTGCATTTCTGGCTCTGGGGCAGTCTGTGATTTCCTAGAGCTTCAGATTTCCTCTTCTGTGAAATGCCTCATGGTACTGTGGTTGGCATTAAGTGAGAGACATGGAAGCTCTGGCTCGATGCCCAAAGGTTGGGGGAAGGCAGGCCAGGAGGAGGTCCTTGTGGCACCTGGTGTGAGGCTGGGGCCCTGCTTCTGTCTGAGCACCCTGGCCTCTGTCACAGACGTGCTCCAGCACCTCCCGGACAGCAGGCACGTGGCCGTCTACCACAAGGGCCGCTTTTTCAAGGTGTGGCTCTACGAGGGCTCCCGCCTGCTCAAGCCTCGGGACCTGGAGATGCAGTTCCAGAGGATCCTGGACGACCCCTCCCCACCCCAGCCCGGGGAGGAGAGGCTGGCAGCCCTCACTGCAGGGGGAAGGTATAGGGGCCCAAGTTGGGGCGCCAAGAGGAGACGAGTTCGGTCCCGCGTGCCACCCTGGCACTCGGACTGGAGGCCTGACCGGGGAAGGGACATGGGCCCGGTGTCCTCTGTGTTAACTAGGATCTGCGGTCATCAGGAACACTGATGGTAGCAACAGGGAGTTGCTGCTGTGACCTCTCACTGCTGGTGGCTGGATGGGGCTGTGCAGAGGGTGGGGACACAGGTCCTGGGAAGGGCTCTCATCCTGTAGGGGGCCCCACTCACTCTGCCCTTGTGCCCTCAGAGTGGAGTGGGCTCAGGCACGCCAGGCCTTCTTCGGCTCTGGCAAGAACAAGGCTGCCCTGGACGCCATTGAGCGTGCTGCTTTCTTCGTGGCTCTAGATGAGGAGTCTCACCACTATGACCCAGAGGACGAGGCCAGCCTCAGCCTTTATGGCAAGGCCCTGCTGCACGGCAACTGCTACAACAGGTACCATGCCCTGGCTCCCCCGCGTGCATACCCCTGGGCTCCCCCCGCCTCCCCCCACTGCCCTTCTCCTCCCGCTGCAGGTGGTTCGACAAGTCCTTCACGCTCATCTCTTTCAAGAACGGCCAGATTGGACTCAACACAGAGCACGCGTGGGCAGATGCCCCTATCATAGGGCACCTCTGGGAGGTAACAGGCCCTGAGAGGGGCCCTGCAGGGCAGGCTCGGGGCGGGGCGGCAGGGCAAGGATGGCCTCTCAGCCTGACCTTCCCCTGCAGTTTGTCCTGGGCACCGACTCCTTCCATCTGGGCTACACAGAGACGGGGCACTGTCTGGGCAAGCCCAACCCTGTGCTGCCCCCCCCTCAGCGACTCGAGTGGGACATTCCAGAGCAGGTGTGCGGGCCGAGAAGGGGCAGGGGTGGGTGTGTGAGAGTGACAAGGGCCTGAGATGCCCTGCAGGCCTCCCCTTTGTCCCAGCCCCACTCTCAGGGGAAAGGTCCGAGTGTCTCTCATGGTCCAGACAGACTCCAGGGAGAACAGAGATCCCAGGACTGTCTGGGGGTTGGAGAAAGACGTGAGGTGTGAGCTCATGTCTGGGAAGCACCTGTCAGTGACCCCCTCCCCAACAGAGCCCAGCTGGGCCTCTGCGCTGATGCCCCCGGCCTGTCTGTGGGTCTCCTCCTGAGGACGTCGGGCACACTGAGGCCTGCCCAGCCTTGCCTTCCTCCGTTACTAACCCTCGGGCCTTCTGGACATGACCCTGGAGTCCTGCTGGAGAGCTCTGCCCCCAGCTGACCCCCTCCGTGTCTTGGCAGTGCCAGGCGGTCATCGAGAGTTCCTACCAGGTGGCCAAGGCGCTGGCGGATGACGTGGAGCTGTACTGCTTCCAGTTCCTGCCCTTTGGCAAAGGCCTCATCAAGAAGTGCCGGACCAGCCCTGACGCCTTCGTGCAGATCGCCCTGCAGCTGGCGCACTTCCGGGTAGGAGCCCCGGGCTGCCAAGCAGGCGGGGTGGCACCCGGGTCCACCCCGAGGCTCAGCCTTCTGTGTTCCCCAGGACAGGGGCAGGTTCTGCCTGACCTATGAAGCCTCAATGACGAGAATGTTCCGGGAGGGCCGGACGGAGACTGTGCGTTCCTGCACCCGGGAGTCCACAGCCTTTGTTCGGGCCATGATGCAGGGGCACCACCCAGTAAGCCCCCTGTGGCCTCGTGCTGAGCTGACCGCGGCCTCCTGCTGGTTCAGGGTCAGACCTACTCTTCATGATGCTACTTCTGCCCCCAGAACGAAGACCTCCAACGTCTATTCCGGAAGGCTGCTGAGAAGCACCAGAATCTGTACCGCCTGGCCATGACAGGGGCTGGGATTGACAGGCACCTCTTCTGCCTTTATGTGGTCTCCAAGTACTTGGGAGTTGAATCCCCTTTCCTGGCTGAGGTCAGTGTGGACGGGTGTGTCTGTGTCCTTAGGCCCGCTCTCAGTGGCTCTTCCTGCTCCATGCCCCACCCAGGCCTGTGGGCTGGCCCCGAGCAGCACCCTTCCCCTTGTAGAGTGGGTGTTGGCGTGAGGGGGGATGGACGGACAAACATGTCAGGGGTGGCAGCAGCCATGAGGGAAGTGCAGAGGCTCAAGGGGACTGGGGTGTCTGGGTGGAGGGAGCCTTCAGTGCCCAACCAGCCACTGAGGCCACGGGGTGGGATATGGAACAACAGCTCAGGGTGCGGGTAGAGGCGGGGGTGGAACAGGCAGGTCCCGTGATGGAGGGTTTTGTACAGATGCTGTGAGAACAGACTAGGGGACCAGGGCCATAGTCAGGAAGGTCCTGCATCCGTCCCTTCCGCGTCCTCAGCCGGGACAGTGCCAGGCTTGAACAGGCGCTGAGCCACCACCTGTCTGCAGGTGTGCAGAGCATCTGACTGCAGGGCCTCCCTGTCACAGGTGCTCTCAGAACCCTGGCGCCTCTCCACTAGCCAGATCGCTCAATTCCAGATCCGCATGTTCGACCCAAACAAGTACCCCAGACACCTGGCTGCTGGCGGTGGCTTTGGCCCTGTAAGTGCTCTAGAAGGTGGGCAGGTGGGTGGGACCAGGAGACGGGGGTGTCATTGGAGAGTGCAGGGACTCAAGGAGGTCAGACCAGAGGCAAGAGCACAGGCCTGGACCTGCCTGGCATGGGAACAGAATGGGTACCTGTCGACCTGTTGGGAGGAGAGTGGATGGGACCTCACTCCTGTCAACACCCCCTGCTGCAGTGACCCTGCCTGGAGCCGATGTGCCCTCTAAAGGGGGCTTACAGAGAGTCCAGCTCTCCCCCTGAGACTCACACAGGCTAGTTGGTCAGGGAGCTGGAGATGCCCTGGAGAGAGGTGGTGCTCTTGAGCCTCCTGAGGGAACACAAGGTCGTGGATGGGGATCTGGTGGGGTCTGCAACCCTGGGGCGCAGAACTCCTCTGTTTTCCCATGGTTTCCTGGGGGTGGGCGCCTTCCTGTGAATCTTGTGGGCAGAGCAAGGATAACATCAACTTGGCTTTCAGATCTTCAAGGTCAGCTCACCTCTCCTTCTTTACCCTCCGTGCTGCCTCAGGTGGCAGATGATGGCTACGGCGTTTCCTACATGATTGCGGGTGAGGACACCATCTTCTTCCACGTCTCCAGCAAGTTCTCCAGCTCAGAGACGGTGAGTCTGCCCTGCTGCTACTCCGCCTGAGGAGAGTCAGCCCAGGGTGCGTCGGGAAGGACCGTTGCTCATGGGGCCAGGGGACGGGGGGAGGCTCGCCTGGAGGTTGATCTGAACTCTTGATTTCCACAGAATGCCCAGCGCTTTGGGAACCAGATCCGCCAAGCTCTGCTAGACATCGCCAATCTTTTCCAAGTTCCCAAGGCTGATGGCTAAGGGCTGGAGAGATACCAGCTGCCCTTCTGTCCCCACAGAGTGGAGGAGGGGGCCTGTGGTCGGCCTGCAGGCACAGGGGTGGCAGCGCATAGGTGCCCAGGCTCCAAGAAGATCTCTGGAAACAAGTGCACCCCCAGTTGACATTGCTTCCTGAGGGCTCAGGTGGCAGAGGTAGGGCTGGAGGGAATCTTGATTTTTTTTTTTTCTTGCTAGATGCTAATAAAAATAAGACTGTATGGTTCTGTTTTAGCCCTTAAGTACCTGTGGGTTTTGGGGGGGATGGGAGACTAGGAGGCCCTTCCCTTGCTCCAGCTCAGGCCAGGGAGGTGGCCAGGGAAGGGCTAGGGCTGGAGACTGTGAGAGGCTTTTGATCTGCTTTAAATATGGGTCTCTGCTGTCCACACCCACATATGCACCTGGAATAGATTCTCGCTTCAGAACCTCCACCCGTTCTCTGGTGCCACTGTCTGCTGGAGCTAGGGCCCACCTGCCCCCTCTGCAGCGACATGCCCTCTGCACCTCCCTGGGTGGGAGCACAGCTCTGTGGAGGCCTCAGCGTGGGAGGAGCTGCAGTCCCAGGCCGGAGTCTGGGTGCCAGATGGTCATGTCTGTGAGAGGACACACAGGATAACCCAGAGCAACAGGCATTCCTTCCTTCAGGTCACCTTTTTATTAAAATAACATTACGAGTAAACAAAAACGTAATGTGAAAGTATAAGCAGGTAGTCAGTTACCATTGCCACAAGCCTGGACGAATCCAAATCTCATTGCTCTGCTAGGTGCTGAGAGCCAAATGTGAATTAGGTGCAGTCCTCGGCCTTCTCTTATCAGCCACTGTTTACTGAGCGCCCACCACCTACTTGGCTCTGTGCTGGAGAGTCCGTGGTGAACAAGGCACCGCCTGCCCACGAGGGTGCCACCACTCAGTGAGGCAGGGGTGGGTCGGGGGGCGGAGCAGCTGGCAGAGACACCAGGAGGCTTTTGAGCAATCCGCTTAGCAAGTGCTCAGTGTGCTGAGCACTGGGATACAGCAGTGAGCAAAACTGGCAAAACAGTCCCTCCCTGTGGGGCTTCAGAGTCTAGTGAGGGAGAAAGGCAATAACCAAGAAGAATGAGCAAATTACATAGTAAGTCAGATGGTAATCAGTGCTAAGGAGAAAAAAAAGTGAGGGGAAGGAACAAGGAAGGGGTGGGTGGCAATTTCAGACAGAGTGGCAGAGGCAAGCCTTCCCAAGTGGGGCCATTTGACTCAAACCAGCAGGAGAGGAGGGTGCAATCCATGTATATACCTGAGGGCAGGGTATTCCAGGCCAAGAGGGCGGCAAGAGTCAATGCTTCATGGTTGGAGGAGCCCGCTGGGGTAGAGGAACTGTCCCCAAGGTCTGTGGCTGGCATGAGGTCAGGGGAGGGGCAAAAGGGGACAAGTGGAGAGGGGCAGCAGGGGCCTCGTAGGCCAGGCTCTGGCTTCTCTTCTTGATGTGGGAAGCTGCTGGGGTTTGAGCAGAGGGTGGTATAATCTGTTGTAAATTTTAATGGGATCATTCTGGCTAACCAGAATAATATTAGAACAAAGTAGGGCACAATACTTTGGCCACCCGACAAGAACTGACTCATGGGAAAAGGCCCTGATGCTGGGAAAGACTGAAGGCAGGAGGAGAAGGGGATGACAGAGGATGAGATGGTTGGATGGCATCAGCACTCAATGGACATGAGTTTGAGCAAGCTTCGTGAGTTGGTGATGGACAGGGAAGTCTGGCGTACTGCATGCAGTCCATGGGGTCACAAAGAGTTGGAAACAGCTGAGCGACTGACCTGAACTGAGGGCACAATAAGGATAGAAGCAAGAAGATTTGGCAGAGAGTACTGCTCCTGGTGATGGTGGAGTTGGAAGAAACTATGGGACTTAAACTAAGGGATGGAGAATCAAGAAACTAGGGGGCTGTCAAGAGTAGTTCACATTTTATTTGGGTGACTGGGTGATTAAAATTTTTAAATGTTTGAATTTGACATGCTTGTAAGAAACATTTGTAAAAATGCCTCAAAATCTTGAAAATATAAATTGAAAGAAAGGAGATTTAGGCTCCTGATAATAGCTTTGAAGCTTGTTAGAACCCTGAGAGCATGAGATGATTCCCAGGACAGAGGGTCCTAAGCTCTTTTTTTTTTTCCACTTTTTATTTTGTATTGGGGTATAACCAGTTACCAAACAATGTTGTGATAGTTTCAGGTGAACAGCAAAGCGACTCAGCCATGCATATACACATAACCTCTTTGAGTCTTGTGAGAAGCTTATAAAAATACAGCTATGCTCACAAAATGGTACACTCTATCAGAGCTTTCTTGGGCTTCCAAAAGTACCTTCACAGACCTTTGCCTCTCTGGTGCCTGCATGATCTACCCTGGGAAACTCTCTAGGATTTGGTTGGCCTCTGGGACACATCAGCTTGCCCAGCCATGGGAGAACAATGAGCCGACAAGCTGGCTTTTAATTAAGGTTAAATTCAGTCAAAGTTCTTTTATCTGATTTGTTCCTGCTTGAAATAAGAGAAGAAACCACAGTGCTAAACCAGGGTATAAACTTCCAATGACTACCCACCAAATGCAAATCTGTATTAGTAACCCACAGATGTGCGAATCTGCACTAGTTAAGGCTAGCAGCCATAACAGACAAAGCCTGAAATCCCAATGGCTTAACCCAATAGAAGTTTAATTTGTATTCAGTTGGCTGATAAGAAGACTCTGCTCCATACTATGATTCAAAAATGGGCTGTTAGAGGGTCTGCTTTCCTCAGGTAGCTCCCTATTGGCCTTGGAAATCAATATCCCTCAGGTCCACAGAGGAGAGAGAAAGAGGGCTCACTCAAAGGAGGCTTTTATGGACTTGGCCTGGTAGTGATACAGAGCATTTCTACCCACATCCCATGGCCAGGACTCATACTGCAAGGGAGGCTGGGAAATGTAGTCTAGCTGTGTGCCCAGGCTATAAAGGAAACATTTGGTGAACAGTTGACCAGTTTCAGATGCACAAGTGCATGGGCAGATAGATGTCTCTGAACTCCCTGGGAGTCCATCCTTCTTGGCATGGTCTTTACAGGGTGTTTCAGATGCCCACCTCCACCTTCCAGGTCCTCACATTGGAGATCAACTGATTTCTAGTCTCTTACGCTCCCCCAAAATCACTGCAGATGGTGATTGCAGCCATGAAATTAAAAGACGCTTACTCCTTGGAAGGAAAATTATGACCAACCTAGACAGCATATTAAAAAGCAGAGACATTACTTTGTCAACAAAGGTCTGTCTAGTCAAGGCTATGGTTTTTCCAGTGGTCATGTATGGATGTGAGAGTTGGACCATAAAGAAAGCTGAGCGCTGAAGAATTGAGGCTTTTGAACTGTGGTGTTGGAGAAGACTCTTGAGAGTCCTTTGGACTGCAAGGAGATCCAACCAGTCCATCCTGAAGGAGATCAGTCCTGGGTGTTCATTGGAAGGACTGATGTTGAAGCTGAAACTCCAATACTTTGGCCACCTGATGCAAAGAGTTGAGTCATTTGAAAAGACCCTGATGCTGGGAAGGATTGAGGACAGGAGGAGAAGGGGACAACAGAGGATGAGATGGTTGGATGGCATCACCAACTCAATGGACATGGGTTTAGGTGGACTCCGGGAGTTGGTGATGGACAGGGAGGCCTGGCGTGCTGCGGTTCATGGGGTAGCAAAGAGTGGGACATGACTGAGCGACTGAACTGAACTGAACGCTCGCCCACAAGAACCCTGAACCACAACTTCACTCTTCATTTCTAAAGGAGGCAGACACATCCACACCTTTGCCTTTACTGAACCTCCTGTCTGGAATCCTGTCCCCTTTCTCAGCCTAGTGAACTCCTTTCCTGAAGCTGTCTTCATTACCCCTCAGAGTTATTCCTGATTCATGTTTTTCCAGGATGCTATAACAGAAATCAGCTCTGGAAAGTCTTGAGGAAATGGTGGAATGATTGGAAGTGTGCAAGTGGCTCATAGGTCGGAAGGAACAGTCAGAGAACCAGGTTAAGAAGGGGCAGGAACCTGGCAGCTTGGAAAGGGGATGTGGCCCAGACAGAGGACTCAAGAAAGAGACGTGTCGTTACTCTGTGCCCAGAGCTGTCTGGCTCAACTATAGATGTGTTTCCTACTCTGCTAAGGATCAGAATCCCAGAATCCTCTGAGAGCGACCTGAGGGTCGCAGGTTTGTCAGGGATCTCAAACAGAGTTCAAGGTATTCAAAACCGAAGTTAACAACCTCTTAAACTGCCTTCTCTGCCACTCTTCCCCATCTGAGCTAGCGGTATCACTCTGCAGCTCCTTATCCATTCCTTCTTTCTCCCGAATTTCCTACATTACCAAGCCTTGTCAAGTCAATCTTCTAAATAGCTTCTGACTCTGTACTTCCCTCCACCATGACCACGCCCTCCCCTGTGCCTACCTCCATCATCATTCACCCAAACAGCAACAGCTGCTCCATTTCTACTCTCCCTCCAGCAGCCAGAGAGCCTCTTCATCTTGTCCCTCTTATGCTTACCACCCTCCTAAGGTGCCCATCGAACTCTATCTCCTTGAACTGACTTATAGGGGCCAGAGTGATCTCTTTAGCCTCCTCTTGACCAGAACTTTATGTACAGCCCCTCTGCAGTGAGTGGCACTCTCGCTTGGCCTTGCTTGGTGATCTGTGCTTTACTGCCTGGAGGCCAGGGTACCTGGCAGACCGTGGCTGGAACCGGTACCCACACCTCCCAGATGGGGCCTTAGCTGGGCCCTTGCCTCATCTCCTTGAGCCTCAGCACCCTCTTCTGTGAGGCAGTTTAACAATGTTGGCAGCACATGGTAGCTGTGAGAAAAAATATCTGAGCATTTCCTACTCACTCAACAGTGGTTACTAGCACTTGCTGAGCCAAGTGCCCTCCTGTATACTAAGGACACATGGTCAAGCGGCCTGCCCAGCGTCCTTGGGTTTACTACGATCAGGAGCAAGGGGGAAAACACTCCCATCAGAACGGGGGTGTCCCCCTCTCAACTGAGCTTTGCCCTGACTCAACTCCAGCCACCCCTCAATCCATGCACGCCGCTCATTTGAGATGAACCCACTTGTGCAACCAGCCAGCGCAGCCCCGCCCCTTCCGCCCTCAGCGACCAGGCAATGAGACCTCAAGGACGGGACTTGGGACCAGCCTCAGGCGCCCGTAGGCATGTGCTCGTAGCCCCGCCCCTTCCGCTCCAGGAGACAGCCAATGAGAGCCAGAGGTCAGCTCCGGGGGCAGGTCTGGTAACGGAAAGGGGAGGGGCATCACTCTGAGGAGAGGCCTCATGCCTCAGGCGGCAGAGGCAGGTAGCTGAGCAGGACCCGGGCGCAGTCAAAGCGGGAGGTGAGAAGGGCCGGCTCTCCTGGGGGTCCTGTACTCTCCCTTGGTGCCCCAACCCCCAAGCCACGGCATCCCACGCGGGGCTCACCGTCTGACGCCAGACCAAAGGTGTGGCAACTACCAATTCCTCACCCTGGGTCACCTCATCCTGAGTCTCCTCACCCGTCTCCTCACTCCTCACCTGGGTCTCTTCACCCTGTCTCCTCGCCCCTCACAACTGGCCCCTCTCCGGAGTCTCCTCACCTAGCCCCGCCCCTCACCCGCACCCACCGCAGATCCTCACACTGCACGTCCTTAACTCCATACACGTGAGCCGCTCACCCATTACCTCACACCTGGACTCACATCACACAGCTCGAATTCCCTCACATCTGCACACCAAGCGTGGTCCCAGATACCCCAGTACCACCGCCCAGAACATGACTCACACATTCTATTCCCATGCTGTTCACGCCACCACCACCCACCCACACCCACACACACCTCGCAGAGAATCTCTGATCCAAGTACCCTTCTCATCCTCTCACATTTCTCACTCCAGCAAGGCTCCCAGGCTCCATTAAAGTTCTTACTGGGCAACACCCCCAGGCCCTTGCAATTCTTATGCCTCTGAATTCCTCAGTCCCCAGGACCTACATTCCCTATGCCTTCACACCCTAAGGTGATTCCTCAGTCCGTTCCCAGCCCCACTTTCCCTCTGCCCACCTAACCCCCACAATCAGCTATTACCCTTATTCCCCTGGGCTTTGGCACTGGCCCAGGTCTCCTCTCCATCCTCAACCTGCTGTCATCCTAGACAACCTCCCAGAAAGGAATGCATGGACCTTAATCCCATGGTCTTCTTCTTCCACTTCAGCTCTTTTCCTGGATCTACTTTCGAGACCTTTCCCTCCTCTGAGATCCAAGGTTACTCTTCCCACAGCCTCCATCCTTCTAGCTGCCTCATGCTCTATCCCCCAGTCTACCTGCCCCTCAACTCCATGTCCTTTGAAGCCTCTGCTTTGTATCCACGTCCATCTTACACACTGCTTACTTGTGCCTCCACCCCCCACACGTTTCAACTCCCAGGCCAGTTACATTTCATCCTGAGGATACTGTGCAGTCATGTGACCTCAGTCATACTACCACTGCTTCTCTGCTGCATGTCTGTGTGCCTCTAGTGAGGCACAGAGTTCTGCCAAACCTTTATCCTTCTCCTCAAACCAAGATAGTCTATTCTTGGGGTGAGGGGGAACCTTTTTTATTGCCATCCATAGGCAAGCTAGAGACTTCAACTTTGAACATGGACTACCTGGACACTTACCTACCATACTGCACCATTATCTCTTTACTTTCCCTTACCTTCATAGGGTTAGGTGACCCTTTTCCTGTCTGAGACCAGTCCCTGCACAATCAGTGACCCTTTCTCCTTAGTCTTCAGCCTAGTGGAGACTACTCTCTGGTTTTGGTGTGTGGGCTTCTCATTGCATTGGCTTCTCTTATTGTAGAGCATAGGCTCTAGGGCTCTCAGGCTTCCGTAGTTGTGGCACTTGGGATCTAGAGCACATGGGCTTCAGTAGTTGTGGTGTGAGGGCTCAGTAGTTGAGGCTCTCAGACTCTAGAGTGCAGGCTCAGTAGCTGCGGCACATAGGCTTACTTGCCCCTTGGCATGTGGAATCGTCCATGACCATGAATCGAACCCATGTCCCCTACATTGGCAGGCAAGCTCTTAACCACTGGGCCACTAGGGAAGTCCATTGTCTGTCTCTCTTGACTAGAATGAAAACTCCACAAGGGCAAGTTATTATCTGTTTTGTTTGGTGAAATATTCCTAAGCACCTAAAACAACATCTGATATTCAATAAATATGACTATTTTTTGACTACATGAATTAATTGGCCCTTTCCTCCTCTCTTCTGTTGGCTTCAAGTACACACTTCCCAGTTCCCTACATTTCTGACTGCTTATCAGAGCCTTTTATGGTCTTGTTTCCTTCTTAAGTGCTGGGTTTTTGTTGGTGTTTTATTTGGCTGCACTGGGTCATAGTTGCAGCATGTGGGATCTAGTTTCCTGACCAGGGATTGAACCCAGGCCCCCTGTGTTGGGAGTGTGGAATCTTAGCCACTGGACCACCAGGAAAGTCCCAGTGCTAATGTTTTTAAGGGCTTCTTCCTAGTTAATTTTCTCTTTTCCCTTTATATATTCACTGTGAATGATTTCATCTCTTCCTATGATTTAACCACCGTCAATTCTTTTATTTTCAGTTTAACCTCTTCCTAGGATTCTAATCTTATTTTTCAGGTGTTTGTTGAATAGCTTTGCTTGGATCCCTGATAAGCATCACACACTCAAGCTGCCCCAAATTGAACTCAATAGCTTCCCCAACCCATCCCTTCACCTCCATTCTTTCTCCTCCTCTGCACCAGTCATCCTGATAGTCATTCTCAAAACTCCCCACTGTATTGTCTGAGGCAACTGGGAGAAATTGTAGTGCTATCGAGCTCTATCTCCTATTTCAAATAGTAGAATGATAAAACCATGAAGGCAAGAGAGAGCATGATGTGTTCAGCTTTCTCAATGACATGGCTATGATGGCCTTTTTATAGGAGAAGTCTTTGGTTAGAAACTGAGCAAGAACATTTGGCTGGATAACTATTGTAATTCATAGAATCTTGCTTTACAAGTTTCTTTTTACCAAACTGACTTCCTAGATGACAAGATGGTGTATTTATTTTTTTTAATCCTTATTTTTCATGGTACTGCTTGACATTTGGTAGGTACCCAGATTTGCAAAATTATGTATTTAATATGACTGAAGCCTAGGATATATATGAGGATATGGCTCAATACTGATAAGTGTGAGTTTTGGTGACTTCAAAGGCATTTCCTCCACTGTCTCCTGGAATTTGCTCAAATTCATGTCCATTGAGTCAGTGATGCTGTCTAACCATCTCATTGTCTGTCGCCCCCTCCTCCTTCTGGCTTCAATCTTTCCCAACATCAGGGTCTTTCTAATGAGTCGGCTCTTTGTATCAAGTGGCCAAAGTATTGGAGCTTCAGCTTCAACAGTCCTTCCAATGAATAGTCAGGGTTGATTTTCTTTAAAGTTGACTAGTTTGATCTCCTTGCAGTCCAAGGGACTCTCAAGAGTCTTCTCCAGCACCACAGTTCAAAAGCATCAATTTTTCAGTGCTCAGCCTTCTTTATGATCCAACTCTCATGTCTATACATGACTGCTGGGAAAACCATACTTTTGACTGTATGGACTTTTGTCAGTAAAGTGAATGTTTACTTTGATTTTAAAAATTAATATTTATTTTTTAAAGTTACTAATCTAAAATTCTAGTCTTATAAATAAACAATCTAATAAATTAAAATTAGATTAAAATTAAATTAGATTGTTTATTCTAAATAAGACTATCTTACTCTAAATTTTTAATCTTATTCTAGCTCTAGTATATTTTTTATAATAATTTAATGTTTTTGTTCCAGTTGCAAACTTAAATTATAAACTTAATGTATTCTATTTCTTTAAATGCCTCAATTGTCTTAATAATAAACTTTCCTGCCTTCTTATATATTCTTATAAAAATCATAAATAAAATCTTAAATATGATAAATCTCAAGTTCTCTTAAATGTCCTAGAACTCCTATAAACTTACTAAGATTTTGACTTAAAATTACAGCCATAGTCAGTTTCACATTTTAAACTCCAATGACAAAGCTGACCAAATTCTCATAAACATTCAAATGCATATAATATCAGAGTCATAGTACGGATATCCCTTGCTTTGCAAAGTTCACTGTATACCACTTCGCTTTTATGAAAAACCTACAGCAGTACCAGTTTTACTAACAAAAAGAAATCTGAAGAGGATTTTCTCTTTTTATGGGGGAAAAAAAAGGTGAAAAATAGAAGTAGCATCCAGGATTTTATTTTGCAACAAGTCCTGTAGAGGCAGTATGCACCCCAAACAGTGAGAGTGGCAACGCCAAGCTCATTCTCCAGGAGCTACACTCAGCTTCTCAGCACCAAGGTGTCACAGCTTTGAGCTCTGTGAGTGTCTATGCTTTATCTTGATTTATTTTGTGTATTTGTTAGCAATATGTGTCTTGAGGTAATTGCTTCTTTGCCTTATGCCGTTTTGGTTTATGAAAGGTTTTGCACAAACACTGTACTTTTGGACAAGGAGGGAAACCTGTAGTTTTATGCTTTTAATATTTCTTATTTTAATTTCCTTCCTTCCTTCCCAGAATTATAATTATTCATCCATATGATTTTTAGGGTTTCATTATCTTATACTTTTATTTATTTTTAAATTGAAGTATAATTGATTTACAATATCATGTTAGTTTCAGGTGTACAGCATAGTGATTCAATTTTATGTACATATATTTATATCTATTTTTAGATTGCTTTCCTTATAGGTTATTACAAAATGTTGAGTATAGTTCCCATTGTCTTGTACTTTTTAGAGTTGTCTTTTCAGCTTGTTGAGATTTCATTATGTTCAGAGGACACTGCTGGGGTTCAGTAACTTTCTAACAGTCTGCACTTGACTTCCAGATCATTACTCTCCTGTTTCTCCTACCTCTGTGTCCGCTCTTCCTCAGCCTTTTAGGCTGGTTCCTTTGCATCTCCCCAGTCTTGATTGAGCCACTACTCCATCCGTGTTTTCTCCCATGATCTCACCCATTCTTATGTCTTTAAATATCATCTGTATGCTTATGACTCCCACATTTCTATCTCTCCCTTGAATTCGTTTATTCAGCTGCCTACTCATATTCCCACTTAGATGCCTCATGAGCATCTTAATATGTTCAAACCTGGGTTATTTCTTTCCGATGCAAACTAGCTTCTTCCGGTCTTCCCCTATCTCAGTTAATGGTACCACCATTTCTGGTTGCCCAATCAAATGCCTTAGGATTGTCCCTAACTCCACTTTGACTCATCAGCAAATCTTCTCTGGCTTCCCCTGGTCCTCCTTCACGCTACTTCCTACAGTCCTTTGCTGATCTGAGCTGTTATTATCTCAGTTCAATTCAGTTCAGTAGCTAAGTCACGTCCAACTCTTTGTGACCCCATGGACTACAGCATGCCAGGCTTCCTTGTCCATCACCAACTCCCAGAGCCTGCTCAAACTCATGTCCACTGAGTCAATGATGCCATCCAACCATCTCATCCTGTGTCATCCCCTTCTCCGCCTGCCTTCAGTATTTCCCAGAATCTGGGTCTTTTCCAATGAGTCAGTTCTTCGCATCAGGTGGCCAAAGTATTGGAGTTTCAGTTTCAGCATCAGTCCTTCCAATGAATATTTAGGACTGATTTCCTTTAGGATTGATTGGTTTGATCTCCTTGCAGTTCAAGGGACTCTCAGGAGTTTTCTCCAGCACCAGCACCGTAGTTTGAAAGCATCAGTTCTTCGGCACTTAGCCTTCCTTATGGTTCAACTCTCACATCCATACATGACTACTAGAAAAACCACAGCTTTGACTAGACAGGCCTTTGTTGGCCAAGTGATGTCTCTGCTTTTTAATATGCTGTCTATGTTGGTCATAGCTTTTCTTCCGAGGAGCAAGCATCTTTTAATTTCATGGCTGCAGTCACCATCTGCAGTGATTTTGGAGCCCAAGAAAATAAAGTCTGACACTGTTTCCATTGTTTCCCCATGAAGTGGTGGGACCAGTTGCCATGATCTTAGTTTTCTGAATGTTGAGATTTCAGCCAACTTTTTCACTCTCCTCTTTCACTTTCATCAAGAGGCTCTTTAGTTCTTCTTCACTTTCTACCATACGGGTGGTGTCATCTGAGTATCTGAGCTTATTGATATTTCTCCCAACAATCTTGATTCCAGCTTGTGCTTCCTCCAGCCTGCATTTCACATTATATACTCTGCATATGAGTTAAATAAGCAGGGTGACAATATACAGCCTTGACATACTCCTTTTCCTATTTGGAACCAGTCCTGTTGCTTCCTGACCTGCATACAGGTTTCTCAAGAGGCAGGTCAGGTGGTCTGGTATTCCCATCTCTTTCTGAATTTTCCACAGTATATTGTGATCCACACAGTCAGAGGCTTTGGCATAGTCAATAAAGCAGAAATAGATGTTTTTCTGGAACTCTCTTGCTTTTTTGATGATCCAGCAGATGTTGGCAACTTGATCTCTGGTTCCTCTGCCTTTTCTAAAACCAGCTTGAACATCTAGAAGTTCACGGTTCACATACTGCTGAAGCCTGGCTTGGAGAATTTTGAGCATTACTTTACTAGTGTGTGAGATGAGTACAATTGGGCGGTAGTTTGAGCATTCTTTGGCATTGACTTTCTTTGGTATTGGAATGAAAACTGACCTTTTCCAGTCCTATGGCCAGTGCTGGGTTTTCCATATTTGCTGGCATATTGAGTGCAGCACTTTCACAGCGTCATCTTTCAGGATTTGAAAGAGCTCAGCTTGAATTCCATCACCTCCACTAGCTTTGTTTGTAGTAATGCTTCCTAAGGCCCACTTGACTTCTCATTCCAGAATGTCTCGCTCCAGGTGAATGAGCACACCATCATGGTTATCTAGGTCATGAGGATCTTTTTTGTACAGTTCTTCTGTGTATCCTTGCCACCTCTTCTTAATATCTTCTGCTTCTGTTCGATCCATACCGTTTCTGTCCTTTATTGAGCCCATCTTTGCATGAAACATTCCCTTGGTATCTCTTATTTTCTTGAAGAGGTCTCTAGTCTTTCCCATTCTATTGTTTTCCTCCATTTCTTTGCATGGATCACTGAGGAAGGCTTTCTTATCTCTCCTTATTCTTTGGAACTCTGCATTCAAATGGGAATGTCTTTCCTTTTCTCCTTTGCCTTTAACTTCTCTTTTCTCAGTTTCTCAGCTATTTGTAAGGCCTTCTCAGACAACCATCTCTCACCTCCATTATTCCAATGACCTCCTCCTAACTGGTCTCCCTGCCTCCACCCATGTGCATATAAACTGTTCTCAGTCTAAAGTTTTATTAACAAGTAAATCAGATTATCAACCTCCAGGCCCCCATCTCACTCAAAGAAAAAGCCAAAGTCTTGGCCTATAAGGCCCACCTCAATTTTGCCTCACCATTTTTTTTACCTTTTCTACTACTATTCACTTCACTCTGTCTATTCCAACTATACCACCCTAGCTGCTCTTCCTCCCACTCATCCAGCAGGCGCCTAACTCAGGGCCTCTGTTTTAACTATTTGTTCTGCCTGGGATGCCCTTTCCCAACATATCTGTATGACTCATCATCCTCTCACTTCCTCCAGGTCTCTAGTCAAAATCACTTCAGGAAAGCCTTTCCCCCCACGCTTATCTAAAGAACAGTCACGGCTCTATACATATTCTCTCCCACCTTCCATTTCTGGTTGACTTTTTTTCTTTAGTACTTATCCCTCCTTTAATTTATTTCACTTATTAATTTTGTTTATTGTTTCTTCTCCTCACTAGAATATAAATTCCATGAGACCAAGGGTTTTAAAGTTTTACTCAGCGCTTTATCTTCAGAATCTAAAATAATGTTCAATAAATAACTGTTGAATGTATGGATAAAATAATATTAGTGAAACTTTATAACTTAATTATTTGAGCAAGCAGTCCACACAACTTAGATATGAATTATGTCATTACCTGTTTCTTTACTTTCATGTAGGTTTTTGTAACCACCCACATGATAGAATTATTTCATTCCATTTTGTACTTACTTAGCTGTTTTGTAAGAAAACTGTGGAAATTTTTTAACTTTTCAGAGTTTTGTGTTAGCTTCATGGATAGTTTTTCATTACATCTCTTGTAAATACACAACTCTTATAAATTTTAAATAATATCTCATTAAATATTGGATCTCTTAAGGCTTTCAGTTATTTGGTCACATCTTGGAACCAGATGAGAATAGTGGCAGTGAGGAGTTAGATTATGAAGGATCTTATATCTATAGTAAAGAGAGAAATAGGAGCTATTGAAGGATTTCAAGCAATGTGACATGGTTCGTTTTGCATGTTAAGAAAGGTCACTCTGGGGGTGAATTGGAAAATAGATTGGACATGAGGAAGCTGCAAGCAGGGAGACCAGTTACAATTCTAGGACAATAGTCCAAATGAAAGATGAAGAGAGCCTGTACCATTAGGTCCAAGCTTTATATTTTCAGCTCCAACCTATCTCCTGAACTCCAGGCTGTTGTATTCAACTGCCTATTTGTACCTCAATTGGAGGCCTGGCTTCCCTCATAGCTCAGTCGGTAAAGAATCTGCCTGCAATGCAAGAGACCCAGGTTTGATTCCTGGGTTGGGAAGATCCCCTGGAGAAGGAAATGCCAATTTACTCCAGTATTCTTGCCTGGAAAATCCCATGGACAGAGGAGCCTGGCGGGCTACAGTCCATGGGCTCTCAAGAGTCGGACACGACTTAGCAACTAAACCACCAATAGGCATCCCATAGTAGTAACATGTTCAAAATAGAGCACCTGGAAATTCCCTGATGGGCCAGCAGTTAAGACTCAGTACCCCCTCTACAAGGGGCATGGGCTCATTTCCTGATTGAGGCACTGAGATCCCACACGCAGCACTGTGCAGCAGCTCCCCTCAGAAAAGTAGAGCACCTGGTTTACCTTCTAATCTGCTCCTCCCCTGGTCTTCCCCATTTCCATTAACAGCACCACCATCTATCAAGCTCTTCTCTTCAAAATTAGGGATCATTTTAATTTCTCTCTTCCCATCACTTGCCCCTGCAAACCTTGACACAAGTTCTCTACCCAATTCTGTTGACTCATCTTCCACAACATAACCAGAACACTTCACTTCTCAATATTGATAGTATCACTGAAGTCCAAGTGCTGTCATCTCTAGACCACTTTAGTGCTCTCTTGACTAATAGATCTTCCCACTCTTTCCTCCTCTCAGTCTCCTGCAGCAGTCCGTTTGCCAGACAGCAGCTGAAGTCTGCTGTTACCTTAAAACATCATCACATGATCCCCTGCTTCCTCAATCTCCAGTGGCTTCTCCTCACTCTCAAAATAAAAGCAAAATTCTTGACTACTTAGTTGATTTCATGTCCTATCACTCTTCTCCACAGCCGCATTCTTTATTCCTTAAAACACACTAAGGCGGCTCTCACCTTTTCTTGAGCCATTCCCTCTGTCTAGAACTCTTCCCCTCGATCTTCAGAAGACAACTCCTTTTTATCTTTCAAGTGG
Organism: Muntiacus reevesi; assembly: GCF_963930625.1. Taxonomy (NCBI): domain Eukaryota; kingdom Metazoa; phylum Chordata; class Mammalia; order Artiodactyla; family Cervidae; genus Muntiacus; species Muntiacus reevesi. Next base: position 63,248,079 of record NC_089249.1, on the reverse strand, counting down.
CAGCTCAAATGTCACTACATTAGAAAGGACGTCTCTGACTTTACAGGCCAGAGCATCACTCCTCTGAGAGAGTCTTCTTTATTACACCATCCTTTTTATTTTCTTTGTAGCAGTGACCACAAACTCAAGGTATCTTTATGAATCTGTTAACCTGGCTATTTTCAGTCTCTCCCCCTAGAATGGAAACTCCATGACGGCATCCAGTCTGTTTGAATCCTCAGATACACTACAGTGTCCCCATAACCATAGCAGATGTCTGGCACTTAGTAGATACCCAGTAAAGCTGTAATCAATGGTGTATAATGAAGTGGACCTCTATTAAAGCAGCAGCCTTGGAGACCAGAAGGAAGGCACTGATAGAAGAGACTTCAAAGAGCTGAATCAGGCTATGATCTCCACAAGAGCAGGGTTCAGTTCCGTGGTGGCTTTCAAGCACAATCCTTCCTGACCCATAGATGATTTAATGTTTATTCCATGAAAAAATGAAATTGGTGAGTTTTAGTGACCCCTTAGGTCAGGAAGGGGCTTCGCTTGTGGCTCAGACAGTAAAGAATCCACCTGCAAAGCAGGAGAGCAGGGTTCAATCCCTAGGTCCGGGAGATCCCCTGGAGAAGGGAATGGATACCCACTCCAGAATGCTTGCCTGGAGAGTTCTATGGACAGAGGAGCCTAGTAGGCTGCAGTCCATGGGGTTGGAAAGAGTCAGATACAACTAACTCTTTAGGTCAGGAAGATAAGAGGAGTTAAAGACAACGTAAGTTTTCTGGCTTGGGTACCCAGCTGTGAGTAGTGGAGCTAGAATTGAAACATGGATCTGTCTCACTGCATCTTCTTTCTGTGTACTTCCTAGATGGCTGATTCTGACCCTGGAGAAAGAAACTATGACAACATGCTGAAAATGCTGTCAGACCTGAATAAAGACTTGGAAAAGCTGTTGGAAGAGATGGAAAAAATCTCAGGTAGGATGTTTTCCCAGGCAGGGTACCTTCCTTCTTTCCAAGAGCTCAAATCCTCCTTATACTTCCAAGCTCAAATCAAGTACCTCCTCAATCAGGTCTTCCCTAACTACTTTTCAGCTTATTCACCATGTGACTACTTGATTTTATACTAACCACTGAATATTGCCTTGAATTGTTTTCTGATTATTTTTGTGTGTTTGCATCTTATTTCAGCAAATGGACTATTATCTTCTTGAGGGCAGAAATAGTAACTTTTGTAACTGGGCACACAGTACCATAAAGAACTAGTAAAGTGTTAGTCGCTCAGTCGTGTCTGACTCTCCGTGACACCATGGACTGTAGCCCGCCAGGCTCCTCTGTCCATGGGGTTTCTTGGGCAAGAATACTGGAGTGGATTGCCATTTCCTTCTCCAGAAACAGCAATAGAATTGAACTAATTTCTCCATTTTTGGAAAAGAATGTTAGTCTGTTATTTTATTTAACATGTTTCCACTAAGCAGTAACTAGCAGTGGTAGTGATACAATTATAATTTATTTAATTTGTTCTTTACCAGTTCGGAATGTAAGTAATTCTTAAAATTGTGTGATCCTGTTTTACTTAGAGAAAGTCACAATGTGAAACAAATTTTAGAATGCCCAAATACTCTACTTAAATGAAAACAAACTATTTTTAAAGACATTATTAGTTTTTAAGTAATTTCCATTTATTACAAGTCTTCAGAAAATATCTGCTTAAAAATGTTCTCAGTTTTGTGCCCACACACTTGAAAGTTCCATATGTACCTTTTAAAAGCTCTGGAATTCATTTTCCACTATAGATTGTTTGATTCCTTCAGTCTAATTAAATATTCTTATTTAACACCATTTACTGAGCACATGTATGTGCTTTTCTAAAAATACAAAGTTGAATAAAGATGCTCCTTCTTGAGAAGTGAGTAGGGACCAGAAACAGACATCAAGATAACTGATTATATTTAAACATATAAGTTTAAAGCACATTTTAACTTTATGGTAAAATAAAGCTATAATCTGGCAAATGCTAATCATGATGTACACTGAGTACTGGGGAAGGAGCAGAGGAGGAGAGGCAGACTTCTTGGGAAGGCAAGTGAGGCTTTGAGCAAAGCAGAGCCTTAGAGAGGAGCAGGGATTGGACAGATGAGGCCGGTCCTGTGAGCAGGGAAGAGGAGCTGTCCAGGGAAAGAAGTAGCAAGGCTGTGTGCCTGTGAGGGAAAGATTGGCATCGTCAAGAAGTCAGAGTAGCGCGTGAGATTCACAACATGGCAGGCCAAAAAAGAAGAGGCTGAAAGGTGGGCAGAAATGTCTCTAATGCAATACCAAGTTAAAGAGGCTTACCTTTCTCCAGCCATCATGGGCCAGATTACAGAAGTACTTCAGAGCAATAGGAAGTTTTGTAAGAAACAACAAATGCCCATCCAGCTATCTGTCCCAGGCACAATCATGGGACAAAGGGGAAACAGTGTGCTGACCAGCACTTACTCACCTGGGACAGGCATCAGATTCCTGACTAACAAGCACTTGAATGTGTATTCTGTCCCTACCTCAGGGGGGGCCTTGGATGAAGCTGTGAGAGGTCAGTCCAGCTCTGCGTCAGAGAACGCTATTGGTGATGTGTATAAAACCCGAATCCCCAACACAGCTCTGTCTCTAAATTCCTTCCACGCTGTCAGATACTATTCTAAAGTGGTCCCTTCCTATGACGCAGCTGCCGTAACAAATCAGAACACTCCAGTGCATTTCCCAACAGCTGTGCCCAAAGTCTCCAAGTTTCTTCCTCAGCACTGCAATTCTGTGCTGGGCCAGGCATGCACAGCACACCCCAACTGTCTGCAACAGTTTTGGGCGTATTAATAGCACATGTTTGAAATTCACTCTAGACCACCTATTGGGTGCCGTTTGACAATACAGGAAGAATGGAACAAAGAATGATCTTGAAAGCTACACCCAGAGACCTAATATCAAAAGGGTTTGCATTGTATGGCTTCTGATAAATGTGCTAAAAGCTTCTGCAGGTAGAAAGAGAGGCAGCAAGAGTACTAGCTAGCCATAGGCTTTTATTAATACTTCACTTCATATATACTTGGATCTCCCCCAACCAAAGTGCTCTAAGAACAAATGGCCTAGGTGACCTGGACACTTTTTGTTCTCAAAAAATATTCCACAATTTTTGCAAAAATTACATTATAAAGAAGATCCACAATTTATGCAAAAATTACGTTATAAAGATCCACATAGTGCATTGATGTTGCTAAGTACAGATATTGCAACTTGATTCTTATTTTTAGTATCACTGTGAGTTACTGTTACTTATTTCTAGGTAGTATCTTTTCCAGATTTGGCATTTTAGAGCATTTCCTTCATTATTCCTACTAAGATACCTTAATTTGAGAGATGTGTTTACCTCCTCACTTGACTACTAATGAATAAACTGACGTGTTTATTTTTGCATTTCACCTTCCCTTGAGTGAAATGAGAGCTAACAGGTAAATGTCTCTTTCTGGATCTTTAGTTACAGATTAGCAGGTTTTTCTTTGTTTTCCATGTCCTTTTCCCTATAGGCATTAGAAAAGATTGTTGGAAATAAGGGGAGAAAAATGTTTGTTTTATATTTCACTGAAATGTTCTTATGCATAAGTTTTATTATTAAAGGAAATATTCAGTTCTGATACTGAAAAAAAAAATTTAAAAAAAAAAAAGAGGCTTACCTTTCTTATGTAAGTGATAGGGAGCCATTTGGAATTTCGAGGAAGTCAGTTGCCTTTTAAAAAGATAGCTCTGGTAACAAGGTGAGAGATGGTTCAGAAAGGAAAGACTGGAGCAGGAAGGCCAATTAGGCAGGTTTTCCAGAAATAAAGGCTGAAAAAGAGCTGGCCTTAACACAAGCTTGACACTGAAAACAAGAAGAAAATAGCTGATTTCTGTGATAGAATGTCTTATTGATTTGTAAGAGCTCTTTCTGTATTAAGACTGTTAGGTACTTGTTCAAAATTGTAGGAAATATTTTTTCCAGTTTGTCATTTTCCTTTAATTTTGTATATGAAGCTTCAGTGAGAAGTCTTACATAGTAAAAATGTATTGATATTTTCCTTTCTGATTTATTCCCGTTGCTTCAATGCTTAGAAAATCCTTCCCTAGTTCAAGATCAATGAAACAGTCACATACTTTCCTCTACTTCGTGGTTTTAGTGTTTTTTTTTTTTTAAAACATTTAATTCTAAACTATCTGGTATGCCAAAGGAACCAAGCTTGTACTGCATTTTTATTTAGATTCACTGGAATCTCTCTTTTAGACAAATATTCCAACAATAATTGAGGTGATAGGTAAGTAAGTTATTCAGTTCAGTTCAGTTCAGTCGCTCAGTCATGTCCAACTCTTTGTGACTCCATGGACTGCACACCCTGTCCATCACCAACTCCCGAAGCTTGCTCAAACTCATGTCCATCGAGTTGGTGATGCCATCCAACCATCTCATCCTCTGTCATCCCCTTCTCCTCCTGCCTTCAATCTTTTTCAGCATCAGGGTCTTTTCCAGTGAGTCAGTTCTTTGCATCAGGTGGCCAAAGTATTGGAGTTTCAGTTTCTGTGTCAGTCCTCCCAATGAATAGTCAGGACTGATTTCCTTCAGGATGGACTGGTTGGATCTCCTTGCAGTCCAAGGGACTCTCAAGAGTCTTCTCCAACACCACAGTTCAAAAGCATCAATTTTTCAATGCTCAGCTTTCATTGTGGTCCAACTCTCACATCTATATGTGACTACTGGAAAAACCATAGCTTTGACTAGATGGGCCTTTGTTGGCAAATAAAATAATGTCTCTGCTTTTTAATATGCTGTCTAGGTTGGTCATAGCTTTTCTTCCAAGGAACAAGCATCTTTTAATTTCAGGGCTGCAGTCACCATCTGCAGCAATTCTGAAGCCCACTGTTTCCATTGTTTCCCCATCTATTTGCCATGAAGTGATGGGACCGGATGCCATGATCTTCGTTTTTTGAGTGTTGAGTTTTAAGCCAGCTTTTTCACTCTGCTCTTTCACCTTCATCAAAAGACTCTTTAGTTCCTCTTTCTGCCATAAGGGTGGTGTCATCTGCATATCTGAGGTTATTGATATTTCTCCCTGCAGTCTTGACTCTAGCTTGTGCTTCATCCAGCCCAGCATTTCGCATGATGTACTCTGCATAGAAGTTAAATAAGCAGAGTGACCATATACAGCCTTGACGTACGCCTTTCCCAATTTGGAGCCAGTCTGTTGTTCCGTATTCAGTTTTAACTTTGCCTCTTGACCTGGATACAGATTTCTCAGGAGGCAGGTAAGGTGGTCTGGTATTCCCAGCTCTTTAAGAATTTTATAGTTTGTTCTTATCCACACAAAGGCTTTGGCTTAAGTTATTAAGTGATAATAATTAAGTTGATATTACTAAGGTAATCATGTTGTATTAAAAAACAAATGCTCTCTCATCTTAGAGATGAGGTTGACAGGTATTTATATTGAAACAAGTCACAGAAAAAACTTAGCTTTGATGATTTTTAAAATTTGTCTTTGAAATTTTCTAAGTAAAAACTGAAATTGTTTGATACATTCAGCTATTGAATTCAAGCAGCTGCACATCTTGGAAGGCTTTTGTACTTTCCTTCTCACAGAAATGAAACAAATGTAGCCCACATCTCCTTGGCGTGAATGAGGTTTCCATTGCACGTGATTCCACATCCCCTCCCTTTGGTGCTTTCCCGCATCACATTCCTTGAACTGGTGTAAGGTCCATTATCTTCCCTTTAGGTTATTCTTTCCTTCATTTTAGTTGCACATATTTTCCTCTTTTTATAACCCTATTTTTATATAAATATTCTACACATCTGTCTAATTTGGGGGGCAATCAAATCTTATAAAAACTTTCTGTAACAATTTATCAGCTGATAAAGGTATGTTTTTATCAACATATAAGCAACCACAGATTAAATAGTATTAAAATGTTTTATAAAGTTTACCTTTTGTAGTTTATTTTTTTTTTCGCATTTATTTTTTTTTAGTTGGAGGCTAATTACTTTACAGTATTGTAGTGGTTTTTGCCATACATTGACATGAATCAGCCATGGATTTACATGTGTTCCCCATCCCGATCCCCCCTCCTACCTCCCTCTCCACCCGATCCCTCTGGGTCTTCCCAGTGCACCAGCCCTGAGCACTTGTCTCATGCATCCAACCTGGGCTGGTGATCTGTTTCACCCTTGGTAATATACATGTTTCGATGCTGTTCTCTCTGAACATCCCACCCTCGCTTTCTCCCACAGAGTCCAAAAGTCTGTTCTGTACATCTGTATCTGTTTTTCTGTTTTGCATATAGGTTTATCATTACCATCTTTCTAAATTCCATATATATGCGCTAGTATACTGTATGGATCTTTATCTTTCTGGCTTACTTCACTCTGTATAATGGGCTCCAGTTTCATCCTTTTATAGTTTCTTAAAGTCAATAATTTATCCTTGGGCCCATGGATTCAAATCTAATAGTTGAGAACACTGAAATATTTTTCTGCCTGAAGCGTAAGCAACAGAACTATTTTGTCATAGTGTCCCTAGGACAGGTTAAGACAAATATGATTGAAAGAAGTAGCATGATTTTAGGCCAGGGTGTATCTCACAACCTCACCCTTTAGGTTAGATTTGAAATGAAGCCAGCACGTAACTCTTTAGCCACTGTTGCCCCTGGGAAGGCTCGTGCCCACACAGGCCACGCAAAATCACCAAGGAAGCAATCATCAATTATCAAAAGCGCCAACGAGCAAATAAATGTAAATATGCATATTTATATAAATATATATGCTGCATGCATATTTTAAACAATATTAAAAAGCCAAATCCTCTTGACTTCAAGGCTTAAAGTTTCTCTTTTTGTTCTCTTTAAGTCAAATCATGATCTAGGACAAATTTCCCAGTACAAGTTTAGCTGTACGCCTTATGAGAGTGAGCCCTGAGAATGTATAAAATTTCTCAGGTAGGAGGAGAGATTCTAACTTGGTTTCTCACCACTGCCCCAAATCTATCCCAGCCTGTCCTATTAGTTGAGAAATGATTTCTTTATTACTCATGAAGTTTTTTACATATAGTAGGGCAGAGATAGCTAACCAGTTTTATAATATGTTAGGTTTTTGGTTTATCACACTAGTTTCTTTATTATTAATCAGTAAGTTCCCCCTTCATTATTCTTTCTTTTTTTCCCCTTTTCTCACTTGTTTATTCTCCAGATGAATAATTGATTCATTTAATATTTTATTTGGAATTGTGTTAAACCTATACACTAATATGGAAAGAATGATATCTTTTTAAAAAATACTTATTTGGCTGAGTCAGGCTGTAGCTGCGGCACGCAGGGTCTGTCATTGTGACACATGGGCTCTTCCCTGTGGCCTGAGGGCTCTCTAGTTGGGTGGCCCATGGGCTCCAGAGCACACAGGCTCCAGTAGTTGCGGCTCAAGGGTTCAGTTGCCTTGCAGCATGTGGAATCTTAATTCCCTGACCAGAGATTGAACCTGTATCTCCTGCATTGGAAGAAGGATCCTTAACCACCAGATGATCAGGAAAGTCCTGAATGAGATGTTTTAACATTAAGTATTCTCAGGTAGGCTTCCTTTGTGACTCAACTGGTAAAGAATCTGCCCGTAATGCGGGAGACCTGGGTTCAATCCCTGGGTTGAGAAAGAGTCAGACATGACTGAGTGACCTTTCACTTCACTTCACTTCACTTCATCCTCAGGTAGAAATGTGGTATTTCTCCCTAATTATTCAAATATTCTTTAACATGTCTCGAAGGATTTTGCAATATTTTTCTCCAGATTTCTTGCCTTCAAGTTTTATTTTTCTAGTTTTATTGAGATACAATTGATGTGTAATATTGTATACATTTAGGTTGTATAACGTACGAGGTACCAGGGGATATGTTTATTTGTTCAAACAACAAAAACACATCTGTAGCAGCACTTGCAATTGGTGTCAACTCCCGATTGAGTTTACACAAATCCACTGTCATTCTCTCTAAGATTTGTCTTCTGTCCAGGCCAGATAAGCAAGTGGCATGAAACTGTGGTGGGAACTACCTCCTGTGTCTTTCAAGTTGTTAATTGCAGTAATAATCTCTGCAGTCCCTTCAGGAGTGCAGTGCGACTTTTAGTTTACTACTTTCACAGGTAGAGGCAGTTCTAGTCATCTCCACTTGGTCTTTCCTGCCAAATAACCCTCACTCTGTGGATTAGGGAATAAATGTGAGGATTCTCCCAGTTGTTGAGTATGTATATTTCAATTATGCATCCTGGAACTGGGGAAATTACCACAATATGGGTTCAGAAACCCACTAAGCCCACTGTGAGCTAGAACTCCACTGATAACCGGACCTCCATAAGCCCCTCTGCTGACTGGTGAATCACTATGCTGGTAGCAATGTTTTGGGTCCCCAGGAATTTGTGTCAGTTCAGAACCAGCATCTAGTAATCCCCAGATGATCTGATTACTTCCCCTTCCCCAGAGTGCAGTCTTCAACCATACTGTTGTGGTGTCCCTGTTCCAGAAGCTGATGATCACGTAAAGAAGAAAAATAACTGAGCAAGTAGTTACAACAGATTTTGATAAGTGTTAAAATGAAAGGCAAAGGAGAAAAGGAAAGAAATATCCATTTGAATGCAGAGTTCCAAAGAATAGCAAGGAGAGATAAGAAAGCCTTCCTCAGTGATCCATGCAAAGAAATAGAGGAAAACAATAGAATGGGAAAGACTAGAGACCTCTTCAAGAAAATTAGAGATACCAACGGACCATTTCATGCAAAGATGGGCTCAATAAAGGACAGAAACGGTATGGACTGAACAGAAGCAGAAGATATTAAGAAGAGGTGGCAAGGATGCACAGAAGAACTATACAAAAAAGATCCTCATGACCCAGATAACCATGATGGTGTGCTCACTCCTGGAGTCGCACATCCTGGAATGAGAAGTCAAGTGGGCCTTAGGAAGCATCACTACGAGCAAAGCTAGTGGAGGTGATGGAATTCCAGTTGAGCTATTTCAAATCCTAAATGATGATGCTGTGAAAGTGCTGCACTCAATATGCCAGCAAATTTGGAAAACTCAGCAGTGACCACAGGACTGGAAAAGGTCAGTACTTATTCCAATCCCAAAGAAGGACAATGCCAAAGAATGTTCAAACTATTGCACAATTACACTCGTCTCACATGCTAGCAAAGTAATGCTCAAAATTTTCCAAGCCAGGCTTCAACAGTACATGAACTGTGAACTTCCGGATGTTCAAGCAAGATTTAGAAAAGGCAGAGAAACAAGAGATCAAATTTCCAACATCTGCTGGATCATAGAAAAAGCAAGAGAATTCCAGAGAAACATCTACTTCTGCTTTGTTAATTACACCAAAGCCTTTGACTGTGTAGATCACAACAAACTGTGGAAAATTCTTCAAGAGATGACCGGACCACCTTACCTGCCTCCTGAGAAATCTGTGTGCAGGCCAAGAAGCAACAGTTAGAACCAGACGTGGAACAAAAGACTGGTTCTGAATTGGGAAAGGAGTATGTCAAGTCTGTATCTTGTCACCCTGCTTTGCAGAGTACATCATGCAAAATGCCAGGCTGGATGAAGTGCAAGCTGGAGTCAGGACTGTAGGGAGAAATATCAATAAGCTCAGATAAACAGATGACACAACCCTTATGGCAGAAAGCAAAGAGGAACAAAAGAGCCTCTTGATGAAAGTGAAAGAAGAGAGCGAAAAAGCTGGCTTAAGACTCAGCATTCAAAAAAAGAAGATCATGGCATCTGGCCCCATCACTTCATGGCAAATAGATGGGGAAACAATGGAAACACTGAGAGACTTTATTTTCATTTTTTTTTTCTTTTCCCAAACATTTTATTTCAATTATTTATTTTAGTTGGAGGCTAATTACTTTACAATATTGTAGTGGTTTTTGCCAAACATTGACATGAATCAGCCACAGGCCCACATGTGTTCCCCATCCAGAACCCCCCTCCCACCTCCCTCCCCATCCCATCCCCCAGGGTCATCCCAGTGCACCAGCCCTGAGCACCCTGTCTCATGCTTCGAACCTGGACCAGCAATCTGCTTCATATATGATAATACACACATTTCAACGCTACCTTCTCAAATCATCCCACCCTCACCTTCTCCCACAGAGTTTAAAGACTGTTCTTTACATCTGTGTCTCTTGCTGTCTCACATATAGGGTCATCATTACCATCTTTCTAAATTCCATATATATGTGTTAGTATACTGTATTGGTGTTTTTCTTTCTGACTTACTTCACTCTTAATAGGCTCCAGTTTCACCCACCTCATTAGAACTGATTCAAATGCATTCTTTTTAATGGCTGAGTAATATTCCATTGTGTATATGTACCACAGCTTTCTTATCCATTCATCTGCCGATGGACATCTAGGTGGCTTCCATGTCCTGGCTATTATAAACAGTGCTGCCATGAACACTGGGGTACACGTGGACAGACTTTATTTTCTTGGGCTCCAAAATCACTACAGATGGTGACTGCAGCCATGAAATTAAAAGATGCTTGCTCCTTGGAAGAAAAGCTATGACCAACATAGACAGCATATTAAAAAGCAGAGACATTACTTTGCCAACAAAGGCCTGTCTAGTCAAAGCTATGGTTTGTCCAGTAGTCATGTATGGATGTGAGAGTTGGACCACAAAGAAAGCTGAGCATCAAAGAATTGATGCTTTTGAACTGTGGTGTTGGAGAAGACTCTTGAGAGTCCCTTGGACTGCAAAGAGATCCAACCAGTCCATCCTAAAGGAAATCAGTCCTGACTATTCATTGGAAGGACTGATACAGAAACTGAAACTCTTAACACTTTGGCCACCTGATGCGAAGAGCTGACCCATTGGAAAAGACCCTGATGCTGGGAAAGAGTGAAGGCAGGAGGAGAAGGGGACGACAGAGGATGAGATGGCTGGATGGCGTCACCGACTCGATAGACATGAGTTTGAGCAAGCTTCGGGAGTTGGTGATGGACAGAGAAGCCTGGTGTGCTGCAGTCCATGGGGTTGCAAAGCATCAGACACCACTGAGCAATTGAACTGAACTGAAGGCTAAATAATCTACATGGTGCTCTAGGTAGCCAAAGGTGGAACCTAATTTGATATTAAGAGCCAAGAAAGGCCTCCTAGAGCAAATTCTTCTCAACTAAGACTAAACTATGAGCATGAGTTAGCTGAATGAAAGAGCAAAGGAGAAAACTGAAGAGTTTCTGAATACAGAAATAAGAGCAGGTTTAAAAGGAGACGGGGAAGAGTGAGTTCAGTTATGGATAATGCTGAGTTGGGAGTGCCAGATTTATATAGAGGTGGAGATGTTCTATGCACTGTCAATATAATCACAGAGTCAGTGTAAATGGTATAATGTGAGATGGTTGGATGGTATCACTGACATGAGTTTGAGCAAGAGTTTGAGAACATGAACAAGAACAGGAGTTTGAGCAAACTCTGGGAGATAGTGAAGGACAGGGAACCCTGGCGTGCTACAGTTCACAGGGCCGCAGAGTCAGACTTGACTTAGCGACTGAACACCACCACCAATATAAATTGGTATGGCCATTATGAAAAACAGCTTGGAGGTTTCTCAAAATATTAAAAATAGAACTACCATATGATCAACAGCTCCTCTTCTGGATATATATCCAGGAAATGAAGGAAATGAAATCAGTATCTCAAAGAGATATCTTCATTTCCATGTTCATTGCAGCTTTATTCACAAATAGCTGAAGTATGGAAACTACCTAGGTGTCTGTTGACAGGTGGAGATATAAAGAAAATGTGACACATTTACATACACACCAATGGAATGTTCTTCAACCTTAAAAAGAAGGAAATCCTGTCATTTGTGACAACATGGATGATGAATCTGGAGGACATCTTAATAAGTGGAATAAATAAAAGTGTACAGGAAGATCCCCTGGAGGAGGAAATGGCAACCCACTCAAGTATTCTTGCCTGGAGAATCCCATGGTTAGAGGAGCCTAGTGGGCTGCAGTCCACAGGGTTGAAAAGAGCCAGACATGTCTGTACATGCACACACACACATTCGGTGGTGTATAATACATTCATAATTTTGTGCCACCACCATCTCCATCTAGTTCTGAAACAGAACAGAACCCTATAGCCCCCGGTATGTCCTCAGCCTGCTTTTTGTCTATGGAAAAACTTTAGCCAAAGAATAAGTATAATCAGAGAGGTGAGAACACGCAGAAACAAAGGAAAAGAGCCAAAGGAGACCGAATAATAATAATGTGCTCGCTGAGCACGGTCAAGGACTCTTACTTCCTCCTCATAGACTTCCTTGGCGGCTCAGACCGTAAAGAATCTGCCTGCAGTGCAGGAGACCTGGGTGTGATCCCTTCCCCTTCCAGGGGAAGATCTCCGGGAGAAGGGAACAGTTACCCACTCCAGTATTCTGGCCTGGAGAATTCCATGGACAGAGGAACCTGCCAAGCTACAGTCCGTGGGGTCGGAAAGAGTTGGACATGACTGAGCGACTTTCACTTTCATGAGCTATAGATAATATTCTGAGCCATATCCTGTGAGCTGCCTTACAGTTACTGAAACCCCCACCAGGTGGAAGAAGTTAACTACACGATGACCAGACTGTAGCCACAACATAAGCTGCCTCAATTCCAATAATTGACCTCAAAAAATGGAGACAAACGAACCCTGAAACTGAAGATTAACTATGCCTAAAACAACCAAGATGATGCTGGTCAGATTACCGATGCCCAGTTTCAAGATGACTGGTGGAGCTGACTGTAGTTTTTTTGTGCAGGTATCTCTCTGCGTCAATAAAAGCTCTTGCCCACTGACTGACAGTCAGGAGGCGCTGGCCTCTGGAGAGATGTCTGCCCTCCCCCCTCCCTGGATGCTGGCATCCAGAATAATACAAACTTCCCTTCCCACCAACTTGGCCTCTTTACTGGCTTTTGGGCAGCTAGCAGCCAGACTGCAGTTTCAGTAACAGTTCCACAACATTTTCATCACCCAAAAAAGATACTTTTTACCTGTTAAGCAATCACTCCAATACCTCTCTATTCACAACCCCTGGCAACACCAATCTGTTTCCAGTCTTTGTGGATTTGCCTATTCTGGATATTTCATTTAAAAGAATCATATAATATGTAGCATTTTGTTTCTGGCTTCTTTTACCTAACACAGTTATTTTCAAGGTTTACCCATATCGTAGCATATATGAGCACTGTATTCCTTTATATGGCTAAGTAATATTTCATGTAATCATCCACTGATGTATATTGAAGTTGTGTCCTAACTATTTAACTGTTGGGCTTTCTAGGTGGTGCTAGTGCCAATGCAGGAGAAATGAGAGACATGGGTTCCATCCCTGGGTCAGGGAGACCCCTGGAGGAGGGTGTGGCAACCCACTCCAGTACTCTTGCCTGAAGAATCCCATGGACAGAGGAGCCTGGTGGGCTACAGTCCATGGGGTCACAGAGAGTCGGACACAACTGAAGCGACTTAGCACAACACGCGTTTAACTATTGTGAATAGTGCCACTATGAACATTTCCATACAGTATTTGTTTGAGTGCCCACTCTCTTTTGTTTGGGATACTATCTAGGAGTGGAATTGCTAGGTATGGTAATTCTATGTTTAGCTTTCTGAAGAATCTCAAACTGTTTTACACAATGGTGCCTCATTTTACACTCCCACCAGCAATGTACAAGTTTCCAATTTCTCCACATCCTCAGCAACATTTGTTATTTTCCAGGTTTTTTTGTTGCTGTTACTGGATTTCTTTTATTGATTTGAAGTAGTTTCTTCTATAGTCTAGACATTAACTCATTATGAATTTTCAGTTCAGCTCAGTTCCGTCGCTCAGTCATGTCTGACTCTTGCGACCCCATGAATCACAGCACACCAGGCCTCCCTGTCCATCACCAACTCCCGGAGTTTACTCAAACTCACGTCCATCGGGTCGGTGATGCCATCCAGCCATCTCATCCTCTGCCGTCCCCTTCTCCTCCTGCCCCCAATCCTTCCCAGCATCAGGGTCTTTTTAGGATTGTACAATTCTTCTATCATTTGTATGAAAAATTTGTCCGTGTTGTCCTTAGTTGAAAAAAATATTTTGATTAAAAACAAGTTCACCAGGACTTTCCAGGTGATCCAGTAAGGTTAGGAATCCACCTTCCAGTGCAGGGATGCAGGTTTGATCCCTAGTCAGAGCAACTAAGCCCATGAGTCACAAACAGAGCACCCACGTGCCCCAACTGCTGAGGCCTGCAGGCTCTGGAGCCCGTGTGCCACAGTGAAAGCACCTGTGACCCAACAAAGATCCCGAGTGCCACAGCTACAATGCAGTGCAGCCAAATAAAGAAATGTATTTAAACTATTAAAAAACTAATTCACCAATATTTTACCTGATGATCTGTAATTTTTAAGAAGTCCCTAGGTCACAGATAATCTGCTAAATTTTTATCTGTAAATGTTATTTTATCTTTCATATTTGTCTTTAATTCATAGGGCATATACTTCTCTTTTTCACTGATTTTTGGTATTATTTTCATCATATACTAAATTCCATATACACTGAGGTCTATCTCTGAATTTATTTTCTTCCATTGGTCTATTGTCTGTACCACACTATTTTTTAAAAAATTATGCTTTAGGGAATTCCCTGGAGGTCCATTGGTTAAGACTCTGCATGTTCACTGCCGAGTGTGTGGGTTCAATCCCTTGTCAGGGAACTAAGATCCCACAAGCTGCACAGCACAGCTAAATTAATTGATTGATTAAGTTGAATAGGGCTTTATAGGATGTCTTGATATCTAATAGGGCATATTTCCCCTTTTAACTGCTGTCTTTTTAAAAGTGACTTGACTATTGGACCTTATTCTTTCATATACACTTTTATAATTTACAAATACTGATAGTTTTATTTCTTATCTTACACCTCTTATTTCTTTTAAATTCTTAAACTCCATTTACCTGCATCTTCAATACCAGCAATATTATTAGAGGCAGCCTTGTTTGATTACCAAAGGAATTTATCCACAGTTTCCCCATTAAGTATATAACATTTGCTGTAAGTTTTTGATATATTACCTTTACTAGGTCAAAATGTCTCCTTCTGTTCCTAATTTGTTAGAGTTTTTATTTTCTAAAATCACAAATAGGTAATAGGTATTAAATTTTGCTAACTGCTTTTTTGTATTAACTGAGATATTACTATGATTTCCTCCTTTTATTCAGTTCAGTTCAGTTGCTAAGTCATGTCTCTTTGTGACCCCATGAACCGCAGCACGCCAGGCCTCCCTGTCCATCACCAACTCCCGGAGTTTACCCAAACTCATGTCCATTGAGTCGGTGATGCCATCCAACCACCTCATCCTCTGTTGTCCCTGTCTCTGCCTGCCCTCAATCTTTCCCAGCATCAAGATCTTTTCAAATGAATCAGCTCTTCACACCAGGTGGCCAAAGTACTGGAGTTTCAGCTTCAACATCAGTCCTTCCAATGAGCACCCACGACTTATCTCCTTTAGGATGGACTGGTTGGGTCTCCTTGCAGTCCAAGGGACTCTCAAGAGTCTTCTCCAACACCACAGTTCAAAAGCATCCGTTCTTCTGCGCTCAGCTTTCTTTATAGTCCAACGCTCACATCCATACATGACTACTGGAAAAACCATAGCCTTGACTAGACGGACCTTTGCTGGCAAAGTAATGTCTCTGCTTTTTAATATGCTGTCTAGGTTGATCATAACTTTCCTTCCAAGGAGTAAGCATCTTTTAATTTCATGGCTGCAATCTTTTATTACTTTTTATTACTGTGTTTAATTAAGCTGATTGATTTTCTGATAATCAACTATCCTTGAATTTCTTTAAAAAATTCTACTTGATCACAACATGTTATTTTAACATATTGTTAAATTTGGTTAAATTATATTTAGAATTTTGTGTTTAGTTTCATGTGAGACAGACCTATAATTTTTTTTAATATAATCTTTTGTTTTAAAATAAACCAGCTTAGGGAAAATTATGTTTTTATTTTTGCTTATCTCTATTATCAGGTTTTCTACAGTGTAACTGAAATGCATTTATCAAATGCTTTTCTTAGAAAGTCATAGAGTCAGCCTACCAGTCTTCCCTCTTTTTCTAATTTCTGAAATTACTTATATCAGATAAGAATTAACTGTTCTTCAAAGTTCAGTAAAATTCATCTGAAAAGCCGTCTGGGACCTGAGGTTTGAGAAGGTAGGCCTTCACTGTTCACATTTTGAAACGCTGACCCTTTTATTTGCCTGTGACGTGAGTTAGCCTGCGGGCTCTCTTCCCCCCTTTACTGCCTAGCTTGACGGGCCTCGGCGTTCCTGTTTTCTGCTCTTACCTCTTGGGCTGTCAGAATAAATCTGCTTATTGCCTCCCTCATTAGTCCTCCCCTCTCCTACACAGATTTTGGAATACTTTATCTTCATCCTTTACTGAACCCTGTTTCTAGGTGCACATCTTGACCATTTAAAAAAAAATTTCTGTGTGAGGACCTGAGCCTTCATACCGGGTCGTCGTCAGAGTACATGGGTGAACCCTGACTAGCCTCTCAAAATGTCTGTCCCTCCAGAGATAGGACTAGACTACATATCTCTTCAAGAAAATTAGAGATACCAGGGGAACACTTCATGCAAATATGGGCACAATAAAGGACAGAGATGGTAGGGACCTAACAGAAGCAGAAGATATTAAGAAGAGGTGGCAAGAATACACAGAAGAACTATATAAAAAAGATCCTCATGACCCAGATAACCACAATGGTGTGATCACTCACCTAGAGCCAGCCATCCTGGAATGAGAACTCAAGTGGGCCTTAGGAAGCATCACTAAAAACAAAGCTAGTGGAGGTAATGAAATTCCAGTTGAGCTATTTCAAATTCTAAAAGATGATGCTATTAAAGTGCTGCACTTATATGCCAGCAAATTTGGAAAACTCAGCAGTGACCACAGAACTGGAAAAGGTCAGTTTTCATTCCAATCCCAAAGAAAGGCAATGCTAAAGAATGTTCAAACTACCACACAACTGCACTCATGTCACACACTAGCGAAGTAATGTTCAAAATTCTCCATGCTGGGCTTCAACAGTACATGAACTGAGAACCTCCAGCTGTTCAAGCTGGATTTAGAAAAAGGCAGAGGAACCAGAGATCAAATTGCCAACAATGTTGGATCATACAAAAAGCAAGAGAATTCCAAAAAAATGTCTACTTCTGTTTTATTGACTACACCAAAGCCTTTGACTGTGTGGATCACAACAAACTGTGGAACATTCTTCCAGAGATGGGAATACCAGATCATCTTACCTGCCTCCTGAGAAACCTGTATGCAGGTCAAGAAGCAACAGTTAGAACCGGACATGGAACAACAAACTGGTTCCAAATTGGGAAAGGAGTACGACAAGGCTGCATATTGTCACCCTTCTTATTTAACTTCTATGCAGAGTACATCATGCTGGGGTGGATGAAGCACAAGCTGGAATCAAGATTGCTGGGAGAAATATCAATAACCTCAGATATGCAGATAACACCACCCTTACGGCAGAAAACAAAGAGGAACTGAAGAGCCTCTTGATGAAAGTGAAAGAGGAGGAGAGTGAAAAAGCTGGCTTAAAACTCAGCATTCAAATAACTAAAATCATAGCATCCAGTCCCATCACTTCATGGCAAATAGATGGGGAAACAGTGGAAACAGTGACAGACTTTCTTTTCTTGGGCTCCAAAGTCACTGCAGATGGTGATTGCAGCCATGAAATTAAAAGATGCTTGCTCCCTGGAAGAAAATCTATGACCAACCTAGACAGCATGTTAAAAAGCAGAGACATTACTTTGCCAGCAAAGGTCCATCTAGTCAAGGCTATGGTTTTTCCAGTAGTCATGTATGGATGTGAGAGTTGGACCACAAAGAAAGCTGAGCATCAAAGAATTGATGCTTTTGAACTGTGGTGTTGGAGAAGACTCTTGAGAGTCCCTTGGACTCCAAGGAGATCAAACCAGTCAATCCTAAAAAAAAAAAAAAAATCAGTCCCAAATATTCATTGGAAGGACTGATGCTGAGGCTGAAGCTTCAATACTTTGACCACCTGATGCGAAGAACAGACTCATTGAAAAAGACCCTGATTCTGGGGAAAAGACTGAGAGCAGGAGGAGAAGGGGATAACAGAGGATGATATGGTTGGATGGCATCACTGACTCGATGGACATGAGTTTGAGCAGGCTCTGGGAGTTGGTGATGGACAGGGAAGCCTGGTGTGCTGCAATCCATGCAGTTGCAAAGAGTCATACACGACTGACCGACTGAACTAAACGGAACCAGAGATAGGACCTTGGCTCTGCTATTCTGCTGGCCTTAAAAAGCCCTCTGAAAGGGCCTGCCCGCACTACCTGGTCTAAAATAAGGCTTTTCCTATATCTCATTTCTCTGTCACAATGCATGCTGTTTGTTTCCTTCATAATTCCTTTCACAATGTGTCATTGTCTTATGTTTTTATTATCTGTCTCCTCCCACTGCAACTAGTGTGGATGCTCATGAGGGCAGGGATGTGTCCATCCTGTATAGACTGCTGTATCATCAGGGCTGCCTTAGTAAAATGCCAACACAGAGCAGGTGCTCAATAAATACTGAATGAATGAAAAACTCAGGAGACACATATTTCTGAAGGATTTTTGGATAATTGTGAGTCTTTCCTATTCTACACTATTTTTCCCTCGGATCAAATTACAGAGAGCTATGCACTTGATACAGTGTTTTAGTGTCTCACTGAATTGTCTTTTCTGAAGTGTGCTTTAGTACTGTGCCACCAGCTTTCTTTTACCAGTGATTACAATTGTAGACACAGGAGAATATCTTTGTATTTTTTTAAATATTTAATTTATTTATTTATTTGGCTATGCTGGGTCTTAGTTTCAGCATGCAGGATCTTTCTTTAGTTTTGGCATGACATGTGGCATCTAGTCCCTTGATCAAGGATCAAACCTGGGCTGCCTACATTGGGAGCATGGAGTCTTAGCCTCTGGACCACTGGGAAAGTCCCTCTTTGTATTTAAAGTAGGGATGTTGTCAAGGACATTTTCAACTATATTACATACCTCTCATGAAATACACCTATAGGAAAATTCTTTCTTAGGATAAAAGTGTAAACAATGGGTTTGTTTTTATTTTATGCTCACTGAATCTTTTTAAAAAATAATTTTCAGCATTCTATTTTTTAAAACATTTTTATTTATTTATTTTTGGCTGTACTGGATCTTCATTGCTTTGCTTTGGCTTTCTCTAGTTGTGGCAAGCAGGGGCTATTCTTGTTGCAGTGTGCAAACTTTTCACTGTGGTGGCTTCTCTTGTTGCAGAGTACAGGCCGGGTGTGCAGGCTTCAGCATTGCAGCACATGGGCTCAGTAATTGCAGAGTGCAGGATCAGTGGTTGTGGCACACAAACTTAGTTGTCCCAAGACATGTGGAATCTTCCCAGAGCAGGGCTCGAACCCTGCGTTGGCAGGCGGATTCTTATCCACTGCACTACCTAAGAAGTCCCATCACTAAATCTTGTAACTGAGCATGTTTCCTTCTCTGCTTTGGCCTCAGGAAACTCAGGGTTATAATTTCAGCTGCTGTGTAGGTCTATCTGAGATTCTTTCCTGTGAGCTATTTTTTTTATTTCGTTTTGTTTTACCCACCCTAGTTCTCTGTCCTGAATACCTTAGTTATTTATTTTATAGTAGGAGTTTCTCCTTTCTTGAGCACTTAATATGTGTGCAGCGGTTTACATACATCATCCATTTAATCTTCACAGCAAGCCGTGAGATCCGGACGTTGTCCGGACTTGACATGTGAGGAGATGAGGTTAGTAATTTAAATCTCTGACTCCAGGTCACATGGCCAGTGAATAGAGAACCTTGGCCTCAGGTCCATGCTCCACCTGCTGTCCAGGTGGCTGACATGATGGTCTGCGAGCTTCCTGCACAGAATTACCCAGGATGCTTGTTAAGAGGCAGGTTCCTGGGCACCATTCCCAACCCACTACATAAGAACCTCTTTGAGCTTTGAGGGCCCAACTGTCTACATTTAACAGGTGTCCCAAGTGACTCCTGCTGCCAGAAGTTGGAAGGCGTCTGTGCTGGCAGATAGTCGCATGCCCTCTGTCTGTTGAGGTGCACTGCATGCATCTTCTCCAACACTGTTTCCCTAACCACCTGGATGCCACTTTCTGTAAAACTTCAAGTCTCTCACACTGCTGACCTCTGTTGTGTGTAGACATACATGTGCATTTGTCATTAATCATCTGCCTATCCTTTTTTTTTCTTTTGGCAGCACCATACAGCTTGCAGGATCATAGTTCCCTGATCAGGCGTTGAACTTACACCCTCAGTAGTGAAAGTACAGAATCCTAACCACTGAACTGCCAGGGAATTCCCTGCCTGTCTCTCCTTTGGTTAATTTCCTGAAGGATATAGTTTCCCAAAGTATCCAGCATTTTTTAGCCCAGCCAGGAGAAGTTCTAAGGGAATGTGTTTGCCGCACAGAGAGATGACCCTCTTATTCATAGATCTAAAGGGGAGAACCACACGAGTGGAGGGCTGTGCTCAGAGGGAAGGGGTGAGGTGGGGTTTCTGCACACAGCACTGGATTCGTACAGACAGCGCAGGTTCACCTGTAGGCCAGGGGCACTGCCCTCAAATTGCTCTCAGAGGGAAAGAAAGTTGGTCAGTCCAGTGGTGAGCACCAGAGGACACCTACCATGAACAAGCAAACCTTCCCGGAAGGAGGAGCCCCTGGGCCGGCCTTAATGAAAGCAGAGGGGTGCTCTGGTGGAGGTGGGCAGGCATCCTAGGCCTGTCAGCATGAGAAAACCTGAGGTTCAGGCCTCGCACAAATGGGAGTGGTCAGCCCTTCCTGAGCATGTGAGCTTGGGTGGAGGAGCACTTCTTGGGAGTCACCCTGCAACCACTAGCTGTGAACTGCAGATGGGTAAGGACCTGTATTTAATCTTTCCTAACATTTCATGTCATACTGTCATCCAACCTTTTAGTGTTGTGGGCTGGTGTATTCTGAAATTAAGACTTGGTGAGATTAGGGAAGGTTCATTCCTGCTCTGTGTAGACAGGAGATTTAATAGGGGTTGTCTTGAGCCCTCTAACACATGGCCAACCAGCTTTCTCTCCTTAGAGTAATCGGGTGGCGCAGCGCGGCCTGCCCCAGGGTGCCGGGCGTGAGCAGAGGCACCCACCCCCGCCAGGGGCCCAGCGCTGCCGCCGCCCCTGAGGCCTGACCAGGGCCTCTCTGGTTGTTGCAGTGCAGGCCACGTGGATGGCCTACGACATGGTGGTGATGCGCACCAACCCCACGCTGGCGGAGTCCATGCGGCGGCTGGAGGACGCCTTCCTCAACTGCAAGGAGGAGATGGAGAAGAACTGGCAGGAGCTGCTCAGTGAGACCAAACACACGCAGTAGGCCCCAGGGCAGAGCAGCAGTGACCCCAACTCATGGCCTGGGCACAGAACTTGTTTCTCAATAAACTTATTTTCCAGCACCTCAGGAACCTTTCTGTCTCACCCAGCTGCATTCAAGCCCTGTGAGCAGCACCCGAGACGGTTGAGACGCAGACGCTCTGATGAAGCAGAAGTGTGCCAAGGGAGCTGAAGTGTGAGGGTGAGCCGGAAAGGAGCCAGACAGGCAGGACGTGGCCAGCATTCGGGCGGGTTTATTCACCTCCCATAGTGAGCTCCAAAGCGGACGGGGAGAACGTCAGTTATTCCGTGTGTGTCTGGGGCACTGTGCTGGGCACTCGGGTGTGCCCTTACGGTCTCACAACCCCATTTCAGACAAGAAAAGCCATGGTAGATGTCTCATCCAATCCACACAGCTAATGAGGGGCTGGTGGAAAGTGGGGCAGGCTCCTGCAGGGGCCGGACCAGAGGGAAAGACAGCACCAAGCTGCAGAGGGGTAGAGCTTAGTGGTCCTGGCCAGCCTGGGCGAGGGTCTTGGGCAGGGGTTACAGCCAGCAGGACACTCACAGACAGGGGTTCTCAGCCCTTGAGGTCAATTAGACAAAAGAGGGCTTCAGAGCTGTTCCAAGATAGAACCAGCCAGACTCCGGAGGCCTTGGGCTAGGCAGAAAGTTCCAGAGACAAGGGTGCTTTCCTGGGGACTCTTCTGGTCTCCCTTCTCACCCCCTTGAGCGCTCCTTGCCTGGCCTGGAGCCCCCAGGTCAGGTCAGGCAGTGGGTGTTACTGTGAGAGGGGCTCTGCCTGGAGGACGGATGGGGGAGCGGGCTGAGGCCCTGGGCAGCCAGGGAAGGATTAAACAGGAAGAAGCTTGGGTCCCGCTGGAGGTAAGATGCCAGCAACCAGGTCCCAGGTGCTGGGGGCCAGGCCTCCGAGGTGGAGAAGGTACAGAGGAAGGGGGGCTGGAAGGGGGAGTCAGGAGGCTTACTAGAACAGAGAAGGAAAGTTATCCCAGGAACAGCAGAACGTTCTGCATCGCAGCCTCCTCCCAGGGCACCTCCCGCCTGTCAGACCTGCCCCAGGGCCTCCCTGGAGAGCAGCCAGTCAGAGGGCAGTCTGCAGTGGGCCCACCGCAGGCAGAGTCAGGGTGAATGGGCAGAGGACCCCTTTGGTCCCCAGGGGGAAAGGTTGGAGCTCCTTGGCCTGGAACTGGGCGGTCCCCTCGGAGACGGTGAAGGTGGCTGTGACCTGGTGGTTGAGGCAGTAGATCGTGTTGCCCAGCACAGCGCAGCGCAGCGGGGCGGGGGCGGGCAGGGGCAGGGAGGCGGCCCGGCTCCAGGAGCTCGTCGCGGTGTTGTAGCGCATCACCGCGGCCCCCACGCCCCGCAGAAGGTCAAAGCGGTACAGGAAGCCCCCCAGAGCCACCATGTCGCTGGACCGCCGATGGCTGGCACTGTAGGGGCACTCGTCCCACGCATCCTTCATGGGACTGTACCTGAGCAGGCGGTAGAAGAGATGGCCCCCAGTGACATAGATGTCCCCCTGGCAGGCCACAGCTTCGTGAGCCACGGGGAAGGTGCCCTCAGGGAGGGGTGCGCGGGAGGTCCAGGCGTCAGCGCGCGGGTCGTAGCACTCCATGCTGTACAGACACTCGCCCCCGATGGCGTAGAGCAGCCCGTCCAGCGCCACTAGTTTGAGCTGGGCGCGCGCCTGCTGCATGGGCCGCACCTGGCTCCAGATGTTGGTCAGAGGGTTGTAGCAGAACACCTCGTTGGAGCAGACAGCCTCGGCGCCAGACCCACGAATGCCCCCCGCCAGGAACAGGTAGTTGTGCAGAGTGCAGAGGCCGCAGCCACGCAGCGGGGCCTCCTGAGGCACCTCGGTCAGGAGCCTCCAGGCGTTCTCTCGGGGGTGGAACACGTGCAGGTATGCGGGGGAAGGCGGGGCCGCGGGCCCCACCGCGAGAGCCTCCGCCGCAGGGGAGGCCCGTGTGAGCCCAGAGCGGCTCGCCCCGTAGAGGCCGGGCAGCACCAGGGCCCCCAGCACCGCGGGGCCGCGGCCAGTGCGCAGGCTCACAATGCGCTCCCGGTCAGCCCCACTCAGCTGCCGGTAGAGGCTCGGGTCTCTCAGCACGTGAAGCAGATTGTCGCTCATCCAGGCATAGGTCTCCTGGGCCAAGCCAGGGTCCTCATGCTGCTGGGCAAAGGCCAGCGCCTCCAGGCAACTGCCCAGGTCCAGCCATCGCGGCAGAGCCACCACGGAGGCCCTGGACTTTCGGGGCCCCTCAGCCACCCGCCAGCCTCCCGGCCTCTGCAGAAACGCCGTGAGTTTCCGGGCCTCCTCCTGCTTCTCCGCGAGGCCCTGCCCACGGCCTGAAGGGCGGGACGCCGCCCCCGGCGCCCATCCTTGATGCTGCCCTGGGGCCGCCCTGCCGGCCTCCTGCTTGGGACTCTGGGACATTTCACACAAGCTGCGTTTCCGGGGCCGCGGGACTGGCTGGGGTTCCCGCCCCGTAGCCGGGGAGGGTGAAGAGCCAGGCTGGGTCTGCTCAGGGGGTGAGGGGGCCGTGGGCTCTGCGGCTCCCTGCAGCAATGAGTCCGGATGTTTCTCCTCGGTTCTCTCCCCTCTCGGGCCTAAGGGAGGGCCTGCTGTGGCAGCCCCCTCGGTCTCAGCGCGACTCTGCTGTGGCCGGGCTCCAGCTTCCTCCAGGCACCCTGAACCCGCCCTTGTGGCCAGCCTCTCTGCGCCATGCCTGTCCTCCTCTGGGGGAGCAGCCGACTTTCTGTTCTCAGAGGGTGAGGACGCGCCCAGATGGCCGGGGCCCTGCAGAGTGGCCCTCGGGGCTCTCCCTTGGGGCCTCTCTGGCCTGGGGAAGGGGTGGCTCCTGAGAACCATGGAAATAAGGTTTCCCCAGCTGGTTGGGAACTGCTTCTGCTGATGGTCCTTGCGGAGGACCGCGCTGGGCTCCTGAGACGCCAGCCTTGATGCGCCGGCAGGTGCAGGGGCTGCGGCCGCGGCGGGGGCAGCACATGGCGCTGCAGGAGGGGCACCTGTCAGGGGGGCGGGGGGCGGCGCTGGGGAGGAGGACCCCGCAGCAGGACTCTGGCTCACTCCAAGGGGCAAGGACTCTGAAGGAGAGGAGATCGGAGGAACTGGGGCTCCAGGTAGGAGACCGGGGTGGGCGTGTGCTGCGGGTGGGGGCCCCGGGGGTGGGAGGGGTTTAGGGGTGCATGGCGGGGTCGTGGCCGAGGGGCTCAGGGAGGAGATGCAGCTACAAACGTCTGCAGAACCACAGTGCGCCTGGCCTCGCAGGGACCCTCTCCCTTCTCTAATGCCGTGGCCCCCTTGCTCCTTTGTCCCTCCAGGCCCTGAACTGGAGAAAGAGTGATCTCCAGAGCCATTAGCCCCAGCCTGTCCCACAGTGCAGGCCTCTGTGGTCCCCTTCACTAGGGACAAGGGGGGGCGTCCCCCCTGTGGCCCCTCTGGTGATAGGCTCACAGGGCCCGGGGCCTGGCTGAAGCTCCCGGTGACCAGGACCTCCCTCCTCATCCAGGGCCAGCCTTCCATGGAGGCTGGGGACCCCTGAGATTCCCTGGGGGCCAGGGTCGCAGCCTCCTCGTTCTCACCGGCTGTGGCTCCAGAGTCCAGAGCTAGGCCTCGGGCAGCTTGGGGGCTGCTTTTCCCAAGCCCCCTCTCTGAGACACCCATCAAGGGCCTAGCCTGCAGGCTGCACAATGGGGGCCGCTCCTGGGGGAACAGGAGCCCCTCGGAGCCCGCGGGCAGGGTGCTGGCTGCACCCACAGCATCCCACACGCTCACCACGGAGCCCAGAGACAGGGCGTGCAGCTTTGGCCGGCGGCGGCCACTCTGTCCTGAGTCCAGCTGCCCCCGCCGGCTGCCCGGGCTCTGCCCCCTCGAGGCAGGTGACCCCGGCCCTTGTTGCCAGGGGCGGCTGTCCCGTCCCACCCTGTGGACGGGGGCCTCGCCTCGGACACCCCCTGCCCCTCCCTGCGCCTCCACTTCTCTGCCAGGACCCCGGGGGGTGAAGTGTATCAGCAGGGCTGCAGATGACCCTTCAGCTTTGCCCCCACCCGGGAGAGCAGAGCCTGACCTGCGAGCCTCCTGCCCTTTACGTCGGAGGGCTTCCAGAGCGGCGTTACCACTCGGCCGTCCCAAGGCCCCTCCACCGGCCCCCTCCCCCACCTGCGTCTTAAGGGAAGTGGAGGCTGCGGCAACCAGACCTCTGCCGCCCAGGGGCTCCTGATCCTGGGCGCCCGCTGCAGCTGGACTCCCCTGGCCACGTCCTGGAGGGCCTGGCTTCCGCTGCCCTGAGCCGTGACCCTCAACAGCGCCACTGACCTTGTGCTTCGGGGGCAGGGCTGGCCCAGCTGCTCCCACCTGCGAAGGCCAGGGGGCTGTGGATGCTGGTCCTGCCACCTCCTGGTCCTGCGCGGAGCCAAACCAGTGCAGAGCCAGCGCCGTGGCGGCCACCACGGCCAGGGCCAGCAGGGTCAGTGCGGCGCCCTCCCAGTCTTCGTCCGCGTCCCCGTCCCAACCCCAGGCGAGGCCGCCAGCCTCTGAGGTGCTCTGGGTCATGGTCTGGGCCGCCGACCCAGCGAGAGGCGCCGGGCAGCAGGCTGGGAGCTACGTGCTGCGCAACACTGGGGCTTCAGGCCCGTGTGGCCCGGGTGCTGCGCAGATGGGCCCGCGACGTGCCCCGCCCAGAGGGCTGCCTGGCTAAGGAGACTGTGCCCGCGGGCGCGCTGCGGACCCAGGAGGGTGGGCCTCCGTTTAAGCGCATGGGCCGAGTGGGGGTCAGCACAACCCCCAGCAGCTCCAGGAGCTTGTGCCTCCCGGATCCTGCCCCGCCCCCTCCCCTCCCTCTTTCTGGGGCGCCAGGGGCTGATGGCAGTGCCCGTCAGCACTGCCCTGGCAGCCCAGCCACGCGTTCTGCCCAACAGACCCTCACCCCGAGTCCCTCCGCTGAGCTTGGGCCAGTCTCGGGGGCTCTGCAGGGAAGAGTTACCCACAGGGAGATGTTATCTGTAGCTGCAGCAACACGATGAGGCCCTGATGAAGTTACCAGAAACCTGAGAAGACTGTTCCACTCTGGAGGGGTGGGTGGGGCGTCTCACTGAGGAGAGGGATGGGGTGGGGGTCCTGACTCCCAAGCTTGGTCCGCAGGCAGATGGGAAGCGGGGTGGGATGCAGGCGTGAAGGTGCGCCCGGCTTCTGGGGACAGGTGTGCTTGGGAGAGTGGCTCTTGGTTCCCTCCATCCAGCTGCCCCTGGACCCTCTCCACCCTGAGTTCAGAGATGGGACCGTTGTTTTGGAAAATCCAAAAGTTGTGTTTTCCTCTTTGTTGGCCTGACTCATTGCAACCTCCCAGAGCCTCCTGGGTTCTCTGGGCTGTCTTGACTGCCAGAGGCCCCTCTCTGCCAGCCATGGAGCCTCCAGGACCCCTCTCCGGCGCCAGCGCCCCATCAGCCTGGTCTCTCCAGCCTCCTCTCACCCCGCCCCTCCCTCCTCTCCAGGACTCAGGCCCCCTGCAGCACATGACTGCTCAGGAGACAAGCCTTGTCTCCTCCGCCTGTTTCTCTCTTCGGCCAAGGAGTAAATCTCAGGACAGCTGCCAGGTGGGGCTAGACATGGAAAGAGCCTGGAGCTCCTGGGACAAAGGCAGGTGCCTCATGACAAGCACTTGTTCCTTTGCTGGGGGCAGAGGACTCTCCCTGACTCAGGCGGCAAGAGGGCCAAGGCCTGTCTCTGGCACACTGCCCGGGCCCTGCTGGGCCTCAGGTGTCTCACTTCCCCCTCCCCACCCCGCCCTCTCCACCCTCTCCCCGCCCTGGGCGTATTAAGTGATAGTCAGAGGGAAGAAGGGGCCCTACCTTAAGATGGACCTCAGATGGGGGGACGGTCTTCTGGGTGCCACCCTTATTCTCTGTCCTGGCCCCAGGCTCTGTGTCTGGGTTAAGTTTGGGGTCCAACGACCTTGCAAGGATGGAGATGATGCCACCGTCTGCACCTCAGTGCAGGCCATGCAGTATCCACCACACCTCTCCACCCAGCACCGGAAGACCGTGCCATCCTCTGAGCGCCAGGCTGCGGTCAGAGCAGACTGTCCACCAGGGATGCCTTAGGACACCAGCTTCACGAGGTGCTGAGCCCTGGGACAGGTCCCAGAGGCACAGCCCGAGGAAGGGTCCAGTCCCCTCCCCTGGGGAAAGGAAACACCTGAGTTTTCAAAACCCAGATCGAGGCAAGCCCTGCCCTGCAAGGAGAAACTCCCGGTGGGAAAGTGACTGGAGACGTGCCACCTTCCAAACGGTGGAAGTATTGCCTTCTTATCTTTCCAGAGAGAGTAAAAATGTGGCACTGCTGGAAAGGTGACAGAACTTCAGAAGCACACGGGGTCACCCACAGGAATTGTGACGTGTAACTGTTCTGGTTGTGCCATCGTGGCTTAAATAGCACAGATTCCCATCAAGGTAAAAATAAAGATCGAGGAAATGGGCCCCGGGCAAGTCTGGCGTGTAGTGGCCTCCTTAGAGCTCTGTTCCTCATCGCCTCTGGGGCAGGACCCCTGACCTAGTCCCTCCAAGGAATAGAGGGACTTGGACCTATGGACCCAGAGATCCTGTTTCCTCAGAAATGACACAAAACAGGGATGGAGGCAGTCATCTGCCTGCCAGCACCCATGACCAGTGGACACTGAGGGCCTGGGAAGTGGGGAAATCCATCCACATGTGAGCTGATCCATAGCAGCGCCCAGGAAGATCCCCTACTGCTGGGTCACTGAGCCCTGACTGCGCTGGATGGCGCCCTGCACAGAATCACACGGTGCCTTTCTGAAACGTGTGCTAGAGGAAAGCCTAGTGAGATAAAGACATAACTCCACTGGAGAGCCAACTACAAATGGACGGCTAATACAAATAAGATAGTCGAGAGCAGCAAACTCCACTGAATGTAGGATTTTTCTATTACTGGAATTTTTTAAAGTCAAGAATGATTGTTTAATCAGAAATTACATAAAACAAAGAATTTTATATGCATGCATGCGTGCTAAGTTGTTTCTGACGCTTTGTGACCCAATAGACCATTGCCTGCCAGGCTCCTCTGTCCATGGGATTCTCTAGGCAAGAATACTGAAGTGGGCTGCCATTCCCTTCTCCAGGGGATCTTCCCAACCCAGGGATAGAACCTGTGTCTCTTATCTGCCCTAATTGGCAGGCAGGTTCTTTAACACTAGTGCCACCTGGAAACCCGTAATATCATATATGTTTATGTTAAGAGTATATACCTATAGATAAATCTAGAATAGCACTTAAGGCTTCAAAAATATAAATCTCAGATTTAACAGTCATACCCAACAGGGTATACCTCTTAAGGAATCCATCTGAGTGGAGAAATGTTTATGCAAAAAAAAAAAGGTAACAATGTTATTTGTAATGGAAAAAAATCAAGCACATAAGCATTCAACAGTATGAGAGTGATGAAGAGAACATGTTTCCACACAGATTTTTTTTTCCAAGTCTGAAAAAAAAAAAAAATGCCATTAGTATTTGATAGGGATTGCACTGAATCTGTAGATTGCCTTGGGTGGTGTTGTCATTTTACCAATATTAATTCTTCTAATCAAGAACACATATCTTTCCATCTGTTTCTGTCAACTTTAATTTCTTTCATCAATATCTTCTAGTTTTCACAGTACAGGTCTTTTGCCTCCTTGAAAATGAAAGTGAAGTCGCTCAGTCATGTCCGACTCTTTGCGACCCCATGGACTGTACCTGTCAGGCTCCTCCATCCGTGGGATTTCCCAGGCAAGAATATTGCAGTGGGTTGCCATTTCCTTCTCCAGGGGATCTTCCCAACCCAGTGATCAAACCCGGGTCTCCTGCACTGCAGGCAGACCCTTTACCATCTGAGCCACCAGGGGGCTACTCCCAGGTATCTTACTCTCTTTGATGCAGTGATAAATGGGGTTGTTTCCCTAATTTCTCTTTCTGAGAGTTTGTTGTTAGTGTATAGAAGTGCAACACTGATCAGAATGGCCACCGTCAAAAAGTCCATAAGTAAGGCTTCCCTGACAGTCCAGTGGTTAAGAACCTGCCTACCAAGGCAAGGTACATGGGTTCAGTCCCTGACCCAGGAAGATCCCATGTGATGCAGAGCAACTAAGCCCATTCGCCACAACTACTGAGCCCTGCTCCGCAGCAACAGAAGCCACGACAGAGAGAAGCCCGAGCACCGTGACAAAGAGCAGCCTCACAATGAGAGAGAGCCACTGCAGACCCAGAGCTGCCAGATATAAATAAATAAGTCTTAAAAAAAAGTCCACAAGCGATAAATACTGGGGAGGGTGAGAAGAGAGAACCCTCCTACGCTGTTGATGGGAGTGTAAATTCATGCAGCCACTATGGAGAAAAGTATGGAGCTTCCTTAAAAAACCAAAAATAGAGCTATCATATGATCCTGCAATCCCACCCCCGGACGTATATCTGAAGAAAACTCTAAATCAAAAATATACAAGCAGCCTGATGTTCATAGGGCTCCCCCGGTGGCTCAGACGGTAAAGAATTCACCTGCAGTGCGGGAGGCTTGGGTTCGACCCCGGGGTCGGGAAGGTCCCCTGGAGAAGGGAATGGCAACCCACTCCAGTATTCTTGCCTGGAGAATCCCGTGGGAAGAGGAGCCTGGTGGGCTACAGTTCATGGGGTCACAAAGAGTCAGATGTGACTAAGCAACTATCACTTCACTTCACTTCACTTCTGATGTTCATGGCAGGCTTCCCAGGTGGCTCAGTGGTAAAGAATCCACCTGCCGATATAAAAGATGCAGATTCTTCCCGTGGGTCAGGAAGATATCCTGGAGAAGGAAGTGGCAACCCACTCCAGTACACTTGCCTGGGAAGTCCCTGGGACAGAGCAGCCTGGTGGGCTACAGTTCTTCGGGTCACAAAAGAGTCAGACACGACTTAGTGACTAAACAGCAAAACTGTTCATGGCAGCACAATTTACAGCAGCCAAGACATGGACGCAGCCGAAATGTTCATTGACAGAGAGATGGATCAGAAAGATGTGGTACAATGCAATGGAATACTACTGAGTCATAAAATGAAAAAAATAATGTGATTTGCAGTAACGTGGATGAACCTAAGGCGTTCCCTTGTGGAATGGTGGTTAGGAATTGGCGCTTTCATGCTGTGGCCCTTGTCAAGGAACTGGAATCCTGAGAGCTGTGCAACATAGCCAAAAAAAAAAAAAAATGGGTGGACCTAGAGATGACAATACTAAGTGAAGTAAACCACACAGAGAAAGGCAAATGTCATATGACTTTGCTCATATATGGAATCTTTACTTAAAAATGATGCAAATGAATTTACATATGAAATAGAAATAGATTCATCGATAGAGAAACTTCCAGGTACCAAAGGGGAAGGGGGGGATTAGGAGTTAGGGGTAATATATACACACTACTATACATAAAATAGATAAGCAGCTGTACCTATCAACTAACCCAGTTTCATCCCTTTTTATGACTGAGTGATATCCCATATCACTCAAAGGGCAGCTCAAAGGGAGGGATGTATGTATACATATGGCTGATGCACAATGTTACACAACAAAAAGCTAACACAACACAGTAGAGCAATTATATTCCAATTCAGACTTAACTAGACAAAAAGGACCTGCTGTATAGCACTGCAAGGAAATCAGACCAGTCGCTCCTAAAGGAGATCAACCCGGAATATTCATTGGAAGGACTGATGCTAAAGCTGAAGCTCCCATACTTTGGCCACCTGATCCGAGGAGACGACTCACTAGAAAAGACCCTGATGTTGGGAAAGATTGAAGTCAGGAGAAGGGGACGACAGAGGACAAGATGGTTGGATGGCATCACCAACTCAATGGACGTGAGTTTAAGCAAGCTCCAGGAGCTTGTGGTGGACAGGGAAGCCTGGCGTGCTGCAGTCTACAGGGCTGCAAAGAGTCAGACAAGACTGAACAACTGAACAACTGTATAGCATGTAAAACTATGCTCAGTATTTTGTAATAACCACTAAGGGGAAAGAATCTGAAAAACATGTATACACACATCGGTATAACTAAATAACCTTGTGCACACCCGAAACTACCACAATACTGTAAATCAGTATACTTCAGCTCTTTTTCTTAGGACTGGTTCTGAACACACCTTCTGTACAATGTCGAGAACCTCCATCCATAATTCTTCAGGCACTCTGTCTATCAGATCTAATCTCTTGAATCCATTTGTAACTTCCACTGTATGATTGTAAGGGATTTGATCCAGGTCATACCTGAATGGTCTAGTGGTTTTCCCTACTTTCTTCAATTTCAGTCTGAATTTGGCAATAAGGAGCTCATGATCTGAGCCACAGTCAGCTGCTGGTCGTGATTTTGCTGACTGTATAGAGTTTTTCCATCTTCTGCTACAAAGACTATAGTCAATCTGATTTCGGTGTTGACCATTTAATGATGTCCATGTGTAGTCTTCTCTTGTGTTTTTGGAAGAGGGTGTTTGCTATGACCAGTGCGTTCTCTTGGCAAAACTCTGTTAGCCTTTGCCCTGCTTCATTTTGTACACCAAGGCCAAAATTGCCTGTTACTCCGGGTGTCTCTTGACTTCCTACTTTTGCATTCCAGTCCCCTATAATGAAAAGGACATCTTTTTTTGGTGTTAGTTCTAGGTCTTGTAGGTCTTCATAGAACCGTTCTAGTAGGGTAAACCACTAGAACATTCAGGTATGATCTAAATCAAATCCCTTACAATTATACAGTAGCAGTGACAAATAGGTTCAAGGGACTAAATCTGTAGACAGAGTGCCTGAAGAACTACGGACAGAGGTTTGTAACATTGTACAGGAGGCAGTGATCAAGACCATCTCCAAGAAGAAGAAACGCAAGAAGGCAAAATGGTTGTCTGACGAGGTCTTACAAATAGCTGAGAAAAGAAGAGAAGCTAAAGGCAAAGGCAAGCTAAAGGCAAAAGGAGAAAAGGAAAGATATATCCATTTGAATGCAGAGTTACAAAGAATAGCAAGGAGCGATAAGAAAGCCTTCCTAAGTGATCAATGCAAAGAAATAGAGGAAAACAATTGAATGGGAAAGACTAGACATCTCTTCAAGAAAATTAAAGATACCAAGGGAACATTTCATGCAAAGATGGGCAAAAATAAAGGACAGAAATGGTATGGACCTAACAGGAGCAGAAGATATTAAAAGGTGGCAAGAATACACAGAAGAACTATACAAAAAAGATCTTCATGGCCCAGATAACAATGATGGTATGATCACTCACCTAGAGCCTAGATATCTTGAGTGCAAAGTCAAGTGGGCCTTAGGAAGCATCACTACAAACAAAGCTAGTGGAGGTGATTCCAACTGAGCTATTTCAAATCCTGAAAGATGATGCTGTGAAAGTGCTGCACTCAGTTCAGTTCAGTTCAGTCACTCAGTCATGTCCGACTCTTTGCGATCCCATGAACTGCAGCACGCCAGGCCTCCCTCTCCATCACCAACTCCCGGAGTTTACTCAAACTCATGTCCATCGAGTCAGTGATGCCATCCAGCCGTCTCATCCCCTGTCGTTGCCTTCTCCTCCTGCCCCCCAATCCCTCCCAGCATCAGGGTCTTTTCCAATGAGTCAACTCTTCGCATCAGGTGGCCAAAGTATTGGAGTTTCAGCTTCAGCATCAGTCCCTCCAATGAACACCCAGGACTGATCTCCTTTAGGATGGAATGGTTGGATCTCCTTGCATTCCAAGGGACTCTCAAGAGTCTTCTCCAACACCACAGTTCAAAAGCCTCAATTCTTCGGCGCTCAGCTTTCTTTATAATCCAACTCTCACATCCATACATGACCACTGGAAAAACCATAGCCTTGACTAGACGGACCTTTGTTGGCAAAATAATGTCTCTGCTTTTTAATATGCTGTCTAGGTTGGTCATAACTGTCCTTCCAAGGAGCAAGCCTCTTTTAATTTCATTGCTGCAATCACCATCTGCAGTGATTCTGGAGCCCAGAAGAATAAAGTCAGCCACGAGTTTCCACTCTTTTCCCCATCTATCTGCCATGAAGTGATGGGACCAAATGCCATGACCTTTGTTTTTTGAATGTTTTGAATTTTAAGCCAACTTTTTCACTCTCCTCTTTCACTTTCATCAAGAGGCTCTTCAGTTCCTCTTCACTTTCTGCCATAAGGGTGGTGTCATCTGCATATCTGAGGTTATTGATATTTCTCCCAGCAATCTTGATTTCAGCTTATGCTTCCTCCAGCCCAGCATTTCTCATGATGTACTCAGCATAGAACTTAAATAAACAGGGTGACAATATACAGCCTTGTTGTACTCCTTTCCCAATTTGGAACCAGTCCATTGTTCCATGTCCGGTTCTAACTGTTGCTTCATGACCTGCATACAGATTTCTCAAGAGGCATGTGAGGTGGTCTGGTATTCCCATCTCTGGAAGAATGTTCCACAGTTTGTTGTGACCCACACAGTCAAAGGCTTTGGCATAGTCAATAAAGCAGAAATAGATGTTTTTCTGGAACTCTCCTGCTTTTTCTAAGATACAACGAATGTTGGCAATTTGATCTCTGGTTCCTCTGCCTTTTCTAAATCCAGCTCGAACATCTGGAAGTTCTCAGTTCACGTACTGTTGAAGCCTGACTTGGAGAATTTTGAGCATTACATTGCTAGCATGTGAGATGAGTGCAATTGTGCAGTAGTTTGAACATTCTTTGGCATTGCCTTTTCCTTTGGGATTGGAATGAAAACTGACCTTTTCCAGTCCTGTGGCCACTGCTGGGTTTTCCATATTTGCTGGCATATTGAGTGTAGCACTTTCACAGCGTCATCTTTCAGGATTTGAAAGAGCTCAACTTGAATTCCATCACCTCCACCAGCTTTGTTTGTAGTAATGCTTCCTAAGGCCCACTTGACTTCTCATTCCAGGATGTCTGGCTCTAGGTGAGTGATCACACCATCATGATTATCTGGGTCATGAAGATCTTTTTTGTACAGTTCTTCTGTGTATTCTTGCCACCTCTTCTTAATATCTTCTGCTTCTGTTAGGTCCCTACCATTTCTGTCCTTTATTGAGCCCGTCTCAATGAGGTGAGGACACAATTTAAGGACACAATGAGATGAGGACACAATTTAAACAGTGACAGACTTTATTTTTGGGGGCTCCAACATCACTGCAGATGGTGATTGCAGCCATGAAATTAAAAGACTCTTGCTCCTTGGAAGAATACCTATGACAAACCTAGACAGCATATTCAAAGTCAGAGATATTACTTTGCTGACAAAGGTCCATCTAGCCAAAGCTATGGTTTCTCCAGTAGTCAAGTATGGATGTGAGAGTTGGACCATAAAGAAAGCTGAGCATCAAAGAATTGATGCTTTTGAACTGTGGTGTTGGAGAAGACTCTTGAGAGTTCCTTGGGCTGCAAGGAGATCCAACCAGTCCATCCTAAAGGAAATCAGTCCTCAATATTCATTAGAAGGACTGATGCTGAAGTTGAAGCTCCACTACTTTGGCCACCGAATGTGAAGACTGACTCATTTGAAAAGACCCTGATTCTGGGAAAGACTGAAGGCAGGAGGAGAAGGGGACATCAGAGGATGGAATGGTTGGATGTCATCACTGACTTGACAGACATGAGTTTGAGCAGGCTCTGGGGGTTGGTGATGGACATGGAAGCCTGGTGTGCTGCAGTCCCTGGGGTCAAAATGAGTCAGACATGACTGAGCAACTGAACTGAACTAATTGACTTAAATTAAAACACATACGCACACAACAATGAAGTGTCACTTCACATTCACTGCCACTAAATCGCTTC
Organism: Muntiacus reevesi; assembly: GCF_963930625.1. Lineage (NCBI taxonomy): Eukaryota > Metazoa > Chordata > Mammalia > Artiodactyla > Cervidae > Muntiacus > Muntiacus reevesi. The sequence continues at coordinate 63,212,726 of NC_089249.1, read as the reverse complement.
AGTCCTGTCCAAGTCTTTGTGACCTATGGACTGTAATCCACCAGGCTCCCCTGTCCATGGGATTCTCCAGGCAAGACTACTGGAGTGGGTTGCCAAGCCCTCCTCCAGGGAATCTTCCCGACCCGGGGGAAGGTTCTGAGTCTGAGTCTTTATGTCTCCTGCAATGGCAGGAGGTTCTTCACCACTATCAGCGCTTTGGAAAGCCCTCACATTTACTGGAACAGCTATGAACTTAAAAGATAGAAGGGCTTCTCCGGTGGTCCAGATACTAAGACTTCCATGCTTCCACGGCAGGGAGCACGGTTTACTCCCTAATCAGGGATCCCGAATGCCACATGGTGTGGCAAAAAAAAAGAAAAAGATTATTTCTTTAAGGTAACCAGAAGGCAAAAGCCTATAGCTGATGTACAAAAGGTAATGAAATAGGAATCTAAACATAACACTAAGGAAACTTGTCAAACTGTAACAGAACAGGGCAAGAGAAGGAGAAAGGGGCTTCTCTGGCGGTTCAGTGGATAGGAATCTGCACCGCCCCCCAAAGAAAGAATCCACCTGCTAATGCAGGGAACACAGGTTCAGTCTTGGGTCCTCAAAGATTCCACATCCGTGGAACAACTAAGCCCCTGCACCACCTCTGCTGCGGGCTGCACTCTCTAGGGCCGGTGAACCCCAGCCCCTGAGCCCGTGTGCTGCAGCTACTGAAGCTCGTGCCTGGAGCCCGAGCTCCACAAAAGAGAAACCACTGCAGTGAGAAGCCTGCCCACCGCAGCTAGAGGAAGCCTGGGCGCAGTCACAAACACCCAGCACAACCAAAAAAAGAAGTGAGTAAAGAAATAAGTTAAAAAGAAGTAAAATAAGTAAAAAAGAAAAGACCAAACGGAGAACTATAAAAGCAGCAAGTAAACAACTAACAAAATTTCAAAAGCTTATGAAGCTTACTATAAAATACTGTATTAATGCAAAGGTGAAATTTAGGTTCCTCCTGTTAAATGATATATTGGTTTTGGAAAGTAAATTGTGATCATTTATCGGAAACACAGTACACATTATTGAAATATATTGTGCTTTTAATGAAAAAAGAAAAGAAAATACATGAGTTGGTGAGGATGTATAAAAACTAGAATTCTCATATATTGCTGGTAGGAATGTGAAACTGTTCAACCACTGTGAAAAGCAATTTGTCAGGTCTTCAAAAAGCCAAACATGAAATTACCATATGACCCAGCAACTTTAGGTATGTGCATAAAAGAATTAAAAACAGGCACTTAGACAAGTATATGCACATGTAGTTTCACAGCAGCATTATTCAGAATAGCCAAAAGGAAAAACAGTCCATATGTCCATCAACAGACGGATAAAAAAAATCCTGATCTTATATATACACTAGCTCAGTCATCAAAGGAAGGAAATCCTGACACAGGTTACAACATGAATAGACCTTGAAAACGTTATGCTCAGTGAAATAAGCCAGACACAAAAGACAAATATAGCACTTAAATGAGGTCCCTCGAGTAGTCAGAGTCAGAGAGACAGAAAGGAGATTAGAGGTTACTAAGGGGTAGGAGAGGGGAGGGGAGTTATTGTTCAACAGGAACAGAGTTTATCTTGGTGATGAAAGTTTGTGCACAGATTGTGGCGATGGGTATACAGCATCACGAATGTATTTAATGCCACTGAAGTATCCCCTTGTTGTTGTTGTTGACTTGCTAAGTCAGGTCTTACTGCTGGTGACCCCATGGACTGCAGCACACGGTCTTCCCTGTCCTTCATTATCTCCCAGAGTTTGCTCAAACTCATGCCCATTGAGTCGGTGATGCCATCCAACCATCTCATCTTCTGCCACCCCTCTTACAAATGGTTAAAATTATAAATATTAACGCACCGTCCCCAAACTGTCATTATTCTGCAGCACGGGCCAGCTGTCGATGTTCTGAAGACACCGTGTGAGGTCCCACCAGTGAAGGTGACTGGGAGCACTCATCACATTATATCTTTGTAGTTTCCTCAAGAGGGACTAGGCATGTTAATTTCTCCAAGAAACAAGAAATGAATCAAAGACGGTCCAGGCCCAGGAACAGCCCTCAGGAGTGTGCCTACCGAGAACCAAGGCTGCACACGACGGTCCCGGCAGTAGAACACCAGCACCAGCCGAGGCCTGATGTCCCTCAACAGAAAGGCACAGTCCAGACAGGTCAGTTCTCTGCTAAGCCTCCTGAAGAGGAAAGCAACATCTAGATTCATGATCAACAACTGAGAAATCCCTTTAAGAATCAATAGGCTAACTGTTAACATCAACAACCAATATTTCATAAATAAACAAGTAACTAAGAAGAAATAGTTGAGAAAAAAAAATAAAATTATTTTTTATTTAGAAGCATTGAGTTCAAAGTGGGAGAAGAGGAGGGTGCTTCCCATGACACTGATTAAAATGTTGAAGGTAGAAGTCATTGTTGTTGTTCACTTGCTCAGTCGTGTCCGACTCTTTGCGACCCCATGAACTGCCGCACACCAGCCCTCCCTGTCCATCACCAACTCCCGGAGTTTACTCAAACTCATGTGCATTGAGTCCGGGATGCCATCCAACCATCTCATCCTCTGTCGTCCCCTTCACCTCCTAACTTCAGTCTTTCCCAGCATCAGGATCTTTTCAAATGAGTCAGCTCTTCGCAACAGGTGGCCAAAGTACTGGAGATTCAGGGATGGAACCTGGGTCTCCCGCACTGCAGGCAGTCTTCACCATCTGAGACACCAGGGAAGCCCCTGTAGAAGTCATACCACAAGCACTTGTTTTAAAATCTGTGACAAATAAGAACAAAGACAATTGACAAGAAGCTAAATTTCCTCCTTGCCAAATATTACAAAAAATTTCACCGATGATAAACAAATCCTGAACAATTAGACACACAATGGTGGTTGGCAGGGTTGGGGGAGCAGAACAGGTCCAGAGCGCCCTCCGGAGGTGGGTGTTTTGCATGGCATCCTCCAAAACCGCAGGTTTAGAGAGGCACTTCAGAAATAGTGTTCGAATTTAACCTCAACTGTATAAAATATTTTTTGACTTTAAAAAAAATTTAGTTTCCTTTTGACTGTGTGATAATTACTTTGCAATATTACGGTTTCTGCCATCCATCAACATGAATCAGCCATAGGTCTACACACACTTCCTCCCTCTTAAACCACTGTTCCACCTCCTCTCCCATCCACCCCTTAGGCTGTAACAGAGCGGCAGCGCGGGCTTCCTCGCATCACACTGCAAAGTCCCACTGGCTGTCTATTTCACATATGGTAGTGTATGTTTCAATACTACTCTCTCAAGGCATCCCACCCTCTCCCTTCCCCACTGTGACTGTAAGTCCGTTCCTCATATCTGCATTTCCTTTCCTGCCCTACAGATAGGATCATCAGTACCATCTTTCTAGATTTCATATATATGCATTACTATATGAAATTTGTTTGTGTCTTTCTCGCTTACTTCACTCCTCTGTAAGTAGTCCTAGAATGAGCAATGGTGTACATGTGTCTTTTTCAATTATGGCTTCCTGAGGATATATGCCCAGTAGTGGGATTGCTGGGTCATATGATAGTTTTTTCCCTAGTTTTTTAAAAATTAATTTATTTTAATTGGAAGCTAATTCAATTCAGCTCAGTTCAGTCGCTCAGTCGTGTCTGACTCTTTGCGACCCCATGAATCGCAGCACGCCAGGCCTCCCTCTCCATCACCAACTCCCGGAGTTTACTCAAACTCATGTCCATCGAGTCGGTGATGCCATCCAGCCATCTCATCCTCTGTCGTTGCCTTCTCCTCCTGCCCCCCAATCCCTCCCAGCATCAGGGTCTTTTCCAATGAGTCAACTCTTTGCATTAGGTGGCCAAAGTATTGGAGTTTCAGCTTCAGCATCAGTCCTTCCAATGAACACCCAGGGTTGATCTCCGTTAGGATGGAATGGTTGGATCTTCTTGCATTCCAAGGGACTCTCAAGAGTCTTCTCCAACACCACAGTTCAAAAGCCTCAATTCTTCAGCGCTCAGCTTTCTTCACAGTCGAACTCTCACATCCATAAATGACCACTGGAAAAATCATAGCCTTGACCAGATGGACCTTTGTTGGCAAAGTAATGTCTCTGCTTTTTAATATGCTCTCTAGGTTCGTCATAACTTTCCTTCCAAGGAGTAACCATCTTTTAATTTCATGGCTGCAATCACCATCTGCAGTGACTTTGGAGCCCAAAAGAATAGTCTGACACTGTTTCCCCATCTATTTCCCATGAAGTGATGGGACCAGATGCCATGATCTTAGTTTTCTGAATGTTGAGCTTTAAGCCAACTTTTTCACTCTCCTCTTTCACTTTCATCAAGAAGTTCTTTAGTTCTTCACTTTTCTGCTATAAGGGTGGTGTCATCTGCATATCTGAGGTTATTGATATTTTTCCTGGCAACCTTGATTCCAGCTTGTGCGTCTTCCAGCCCAGCATTTCTCATGATGTACTCTACATATAAGTTAAATAAGCAGGGTGTTTTCCTATTTGGAACCAGTCTGTTGTTCCATGTCCAGTTCTAACTCTTGCTTCCTGACCTGCATACAGGTTTCTCAAGAGGCAGGTCAGGTGGTCTGGTATTCCCATCTCTTTCTGAATTTTCCACAGTTTATTCTGATCCACACAGTCAGAGGCTTTGGCGTAGTCAATAAAGCAGAAATAGATGTTTTCTGGAACTCTCTTGCTTTTTTGATGATCCAGCGAATGTTGGCAACTTGATCTTCGGTTCCTCTGCCTTTTCTAAAACCAGCTTGAACATCTGGAAGTTCACGGTTCACATACTGCTGAAGCCTGGCTTAGAGAATTTTGAGCATTACTTTACTAGTGTGTGAGATGAGTACAATTGTGCGGTAGTTTGAGCATTCTTTGGCATTGCCTTTCTTTGGAATTGGAAGATAATTACTTTACAATATTGCAGTGGTTTTGCCATATATCAACATGAATCAGCCACGGCTGTACGTGTGTTCCCCATCTTGAAGCCCCTCCCACCTCCCTCCCCACACCATCCCTCTGGGTCATCCCAGAGCACCAGCTTTGGATGCCCCTGCTTCATGCATTGAATTTGCACTGGTCATCTATTTCACATATGGTAGTATACATGTTTCAATGCTATTCTCTCATGTTGTCCCACCCTCGCCTTCTCCCAGAGTCCAAAAGTCTGTTCTGTACATCTGTGTCTCTTCTGCTGTCTTGCATATAGGGTCATCATTACCATCTTTCTAAATTCCATATATGTGTGTTAATATACTGTATTGGTGTTTCTCTTCCTGACTTACTTCACTCTGTATAATAGGCTCCAGTTTCATCCACCTCATTAGAACGGATTCAAATGTTCTTTTTAATGGCTGAGTAATATTCTATGGTGTATATGTACCACAGCTTCCTTATCCATTCATCTGCTGATGGGCATCTAGGTTGCTTCCATATCCTGGCTATTATAAACAGTGCTTCGATGAACACTGCGGTACATTTGTCTCTTTCAATCCTGGTTTCCTCGGTGTGTATGCCCAGTAGTGGGATTGCTGGATCATATGGCAGTTCCATTTCCAGTTTCTTAAGGAATCTCCACACTGTTCTCCATAGTGGCTGTACTAGTTTGCATTCCCGTCAACAGTGTAAGAGGGTTCCCTTTTCTCCACACCATCTCCAGCATTTATTGTTTATAGACTTTTTAATAGCAGTCATTCTGACTGGCGTGAGATGGTACCTCATTGTGGTTTTGATTTGCATTTCTCTGATAATGAGTGATGTTGAGCATCTTTTCATGTGTTTGTCAGCCATCTGTATGTCTTCTTTGGAGAAATGTCTGTTTAGTTCTTTGGCCCATTTTTTGATTGGGTCATTTATTTTTCTGGTATTGAGCTGCATGAATTGTTTGTATATTTTGGAGATTAATTCTTTGTCAGTTGCTTCGCTGGCTATTATTTTCTCCCATTCTGAAGGCTGCCTTTTCGCCTTGCTTATAGTTTCCTTCGTTGTGAAAAACTTTTAATTAGATCCCATTTGTTTATTTATTTTTTTATTTCCATTACCTTTGGAGGTGGATCATAGAGGATTTTGCTATGATTTATGTCAGAGAGTGTTCTGCCTATGTTTTCCTATAAGAGTTTTATATCAACTCTATAAAATTTTAAGTAGTTATTTAAAACTACATTATATCCACTAATAATTCAAGGCTAGATTATATCTGATCATATTCATTAATAACTACATCTGTAATTCACTTGTGACACTCAACTGTGCCTAATGTCACTGGCTGGTATTGTTTGATAAATAGTGAAAATGGATTAATTAATCAAGAATGTGGATGAAGCTCAGCAGCCTAACAGTGACTTTAAAAACATGAGACTTAAAAAAAAAAAAAAAAAAATGGGACTTCCCTGGCAGTCCAGTCGTTAATACTCCCTGCTTCCACTGCAGACGGTGTGGGTTCGACCCCTGGTCAGAGAACTAAGATCCCACATGCTACCTTGTGTGGCCAAAAAAAAAACCAAGTTCCACGTGGGATGTAAAACGGTGCCAGTACTCTGGAAGAGCTTGGCAGTTTCTTTAAAAACAAACCATCAATAAAACAAAAAGAACAGAACACACTCTAACACCATACACAAAAATAAAATGGATTAAAAACTTAAATGTTGGGCCAGATATTATAAAAATTTTAGACGAAAACATAGGGAGAACACTCTCTGACATAAATCACATCAAGATCTTTTTTGATCTACCTCCTAGAATAATGAAAATAAAAACAAATGGGACCTAATTAAACATGAAAGCTTTTGCACACAAAGGAAACTATAAACAAAAAGAAAAGAAAACCCTCAGAATGGGAGAAAATATTTGCAAACAGACCAACCAGCAAGGGATTAATCTCCAAAATATACAACTAACTCATGGAGCTCAATATATATATATATATATATATAAAAACCAGTCCACAATCAAAAACCAGGCAGAGAATCTAAATAGACATTTCTCCAAAGAAGACATACAGATGGTTATAAAGCACTTGAAAAGATGCTCAGTATCACTAATTATTAGAAAAATGCAAAGCAAAACTACAATAAGGCATCGCCTTAGACTGGTGGAATGGCCATCATCAAAAAAATCTACAAACAACAAATGCTGGATCTTACACTGTTGGTGGGAATGCACACTAATATAGCCACTGTGGAGAACAGTACAGAGGTTCATTTAAAAACTGAAAATAGAACCACCATATGGACCAGAAATCCCACTCCTAGGCATATATCCAGAGAAACTCAAAATTTGGAAAGACACATGCACCCCAGTGTTCATTGCAGAACTATTCACAATAACCAGGACTTGGAAGCAACCTAAGTACCTATCAACAGAGGAATGGATAAAGAAGATGGGGTACATATATATCAATACAATGGAATATCACTTAGCTATTAAAAAAGAACAAAATAATGCCATTTGCAGCAACATGGGAAGACCTGGAGATTATCACACTGAGTGAAGTAAGTCAGACAGAGAAAGTCAAATATCATGAGATATTGCTTATATGTGGAATCTTTAAAAAGCTTACCTATGAACTTATCTACAAAACCAAAAGTTACTGTACATACGTAGAAAATAAGCTTTTGGTTACTGGGTAGGGAGTGAGGCGGGAGGAATAAACTGGAAGACTGGGATTGCCACGTGTGCACTGAGTCACTAAGTCATGTTTGACTCTGCGACCCCATGGCCTGTAGCCCCCCAAGCTCCTCTGTCCATGGGACTCTCCAGGCCAGAATACTAGAGTGGGTTGCCATGCCCTCCTCCAGGAGATCTTCCCAACCCAGGGATGGTACCTGAGTCTCCTATGTCTCCTGCACTGGCAGGTGGGTTCTTTCCCACCAGAGCCACCTGGGAAGCAATAAACAGTACTATATCATATAAAACAGGTGACACATAAGAACCCACTATATCATATAAGACAGGTGACAAATAAGAACCCACTATATCATATAAAACAGGTGACAAATAAGAACCCACTATATCATATAAAACAGGTGACAAATAAGAACCCACTATATCATATAAGACAGGTGACAAATAAGAACCCACTATATCATATAAGACAGGTGACAAATAAGAACCCACTATATCATATAAAACAGGTGACAAATAAGAACCCACTATATCATATAAAACAGGTGACAAATAAGAACCCACTATATCATATAAACAGGTGACAAATAAGAACCCACTATACATATAAACAGGTGACAAATAAGAACCCACTATACATATAAACAGGTGACAAATAAGAACCCACTATACACATAAACAGGTGACAAATAAGAACCCACTATACATATAAACAGGTGACAAGAACCCACTATACATATAAACAGGTGACAAATAAGAACCCACTATATCATATAAACAGGTGACAAATAAGAACCCATTATACATATACACAGGCGACAAATAAGAACCCACTATATCATATAAAGAAGTGACAAATAAGAACCCACTATACATATAAACAGGTGACAAATAAGAACCCACTATATCATATAAACAGGTGACAAATAAGAACCCACTATATCATATAAACAGGTGACAAATAAGAACCCACTATATCATATAAACAGGTGACAAATAAGAACCCACTATACATATAAACAGGTGACAAATAAGAACCCACTATACATATAAACAGGTGACAAATAAGAACCCACTATACACATAAACAGGTGACAAATAAGAACCCACTATACATATAAACAGGTGACAAGAACCCACTATACATATAAACAGGTGACAAATAAGAACCCACTATATCATATAAACAGGTGACAAATAAGAACCCATTATACATATACACAGGCGACAAATAAGAACCCACTATATCATATAAAGAAGTGACAAATAAGAACCCACTATACATATAAACAGGTGACAAATAAGAACCCACTATATCATATAAACAGGTGACAAATAAGAACCCATTATACATATAAACAGGTGACAAATAAGAACCCACTATATCATATAAAGAAGTGACAAATAAGAACCCACTATACATATAAACAGGTGACAAATAAGAACCCACTATATCATATAAACAGGTGACAAATAAGAACCCACTATACATATAAACAGGTGACAAATAAGAACCCACTATACACATAAACAGGCGACAAATAAGAACCCACTATATCATATAAACAGGTGACAAATAAGAACCCACTATATAGCACAGGGAACTCTGCTCCGCACTCTGCAGTGGCCCATATGGGAAAGGGTCTTGGAAAGAATGGATGCGTGCATTTGTATAGCAAGTTTACTCTGCTGTATGCCTGAAACTAACACATTGTAAATTATACCCCAATGAAATTTAAACAAATAAAAAAGACAACATACTGAATGGGAGAAAATATCTGCAAATAACATCACCAAGTGAATGAAAGTCGCTCAGTCGTGTCAGACTCTTTGTGACCCCCTGGCCTCTACAGTCCACGGAGTTCTCCAGGCCAGAATACTGGAGGGTAGCCTTTCCCTTCTCCAGGTTTCTTCCCAACCCAGGGATCGAACCCAGGTCTCCTGTATTGCAGGCAGATTCTTTACCACCTGAGCCATAAGGGAAGTCCATATAACCAATACGGAATTCATATCCAAAATATATAAACAGCTTGTACAATATCAAAAAAATTTTTAAATGGGTAGGAAAATATTGAATATCTATGCCGTACACCTGAAGCTACTATAATATTGTAAATCAACTATACTTCAATTTTTTAAAAAAAGAAAAGAAAAAATAAGGAAAAACATGCAAAAGACCTGAAGAAACATTTTTCAAAAAAGATACACAGATGGCCAGCAGAAACCTGAAAAGACACTCAACATCATACATCATCAGGGAAATGCAAATCAGATCCACAATATTACCTCATACCTGTCAGAATGATTTATCAAAAAGACAAGAAATAATAAGAGTTGGCAAGAATGTGGAGAAAAAGGAGCGCTTGTGCACCGTTGGCGGAATGTAAGCTGGTGCAGCCAGGATGGGAAGCAGTACCATTTCCTCAAGAAATTAAAAATAGAACATATGATGCAGAAATTACACTTGGGAGTATCTTTCTGAAGGAAACAAAATAATTTATTTAAAAAATTTTAAATTGAAGTATTATAGAAAAATTTAGTGTGTCTCTGTGCAGGCTACACTTGTGTCCTCTCATCTTTTTTGAGAGTTTAACGGTTTTCGTCAGCAGTCCCATTTCATCAGTCTCAAGAAACTGGCCTTTCTCAGCTTCTCAAGAATATTAAAAAAAAAAACCCTGCAGCTTTTTAAAACAGAAACCTCACAGCTACTCTTAGTTTTCTATCTCACTGATTTTGGATTTTTGTTTAGGTTGACAGTTTATTAAATACACTATATTTGTATTTTATTCTGTAACTTTTTAAATCATTAATCATTCACACATGGACTTAGTAAAAATGTACTTATATAGAAAAAACCATCTGCAAAACTAAAATAAAAATTAAAAAGCACATTTTGCCCATAAACTGCTCAAAATGTTAGAAATTATTTAAGGTGATCATGAAACATAAGATGGCTTGATTTCATTAAATCTGACAGCAGACCATGACTTCAGGAGTATTAATGTTGAAATGTGGATGCAAAAATGTCTATTAACTAAATTGCTTCATAGTGTTTGAGAAACAAGACAAAAGAAAGCACTATGATTCCTTGACAGACACTTCTGTAAATCCATCTTCTATACACTTTCTCTCCCACTCATGGAATTAGTTGTGCAAACTGATGAGGCAAAAAAAAAAAATCCCTTAAAAATTTTTTTAAAAACCTAGATCCTATTTACAAAACATGCAAAGGGAGAATTTTAAGTAGGTGTTATGGCAGAACTGGTTAAAGGCATAAATACAGTCAGAAGACAGAATATACTTTTACTTCTGCAAATATAAGTCGTTCTCCCCTCCTTTCTGAGAGAAATACATCTTCAAGGTGTGGGCTGTAAATCAACATACAATGCAGACAAAAACAAAGACGTTTACAAATTCTCCATATTCCCAGCTCTTGAGACAATACTTTTTGAGAGTTGAGGTCACCTTGAGTAGCAAAACCAGAGCCAGCTCTTAAGCAGCCAGAATACTACAGTAATTGGATCCATGACCATTTCTCTTTTAGCAGGCCTTTGTTCTCCTCTTCCAGAAGTTGATCTATTTAGTTTATCTGTCATCTTAATGAAGCTGTATCTACAAGACTTATATCATCCAAAGTTCCTCTAGTTGTTCTATCTGTATTTGAAATGCCACACCTGACCTTGTCAAGATGTGGATCAGAAGCGGCAGCAGCAGACCCACCACGCAGCACAGGTATGGAGTCAGTTCTGACCAGCTGTCAATTTCGGCCAACAGCATTTTCTTTCCTGGGCTTCCTGGGTGGTGCTAGTGGTAAAGAACCTGCCTGCCAATGCAGGAGACGTTTAAGAGATGTGGGTTCGATCCCTGGGTCAGAAAGATCTCTTGGGAGAAGGGCATGGCAACCCACTCCAGTCTTGCCTGGAGAATCGCATAGACGGAGGAGCCTGGTGGGCTGCAGTTCATAGGTTCACAAAGAGTCAGACACTACTGAAGTCACTTATCACGCACACATCACATTTTCTCTCATAAAGCAATCTTTTTTTAGCTTACCAACTGCACAGATTTCTGAGGGTTTGGAGGAGGTCTTTCTAAATTCAGAAAATATAGCTGTCTTTCACTTAGAGTAAGCACAGGAGGTGGTGTTTTTAGTGCCAGAGGCTTAAAGGGAGATGACTGTATAAGGTGATGGTTTGTTGGTCTTGACTGGAATGTCTTCCTGCCTCAGCAATTCTCTCTGGAACCTGTATAATCACAGCAGCATTTGAAACTCCTTGGAATCCTTGTTCTAGGTCAGCACTTGGTGGTGCTCACTTTCATTTTTCCCTCATTGACCAACACCTTCAACTAATTTCTGCCATCTCTGCAGCGGGAGAAGGGCAAACTGCCCCACTCACTGAATGTGCATCAACCACTGCTTGCATTTTGGCATTAACTGCTCCTGTGCTACATATTAAATCCTTTAATGTGCTTCAATATGCATGTGCTGGACTTCGAGCCACTTTCATCCCCCTGGGCCCGCTGGAGGGTCCCCGGCAAGGGCCACAGCCCTCTGGCTCCCTCGGCACCCCTGGCTGCTAGCTTTCAAAGAGAATTTGTTAATTTCTAAATATTTAACCATTTTTTAAAACATTTATACTGTTTGCTTAGAATTGTTTTGAATTGTGATCAAATCATGTGTCCTATTATATCTATTTATTCACCTTGTATGAACTTTTTTTTTAAATTGAAGTATAGTTGATTTACAATGTGCCAATCTCTGCTTTATAGCAAAGTGACTCAATTACACACATATATTCTTTTCTTTTTTTTTTCTTTACATTCCATTATGGTTTAACACAAGATATTGAATATGGCTCCGTGGGCTATCTAGAAGGACCTTGTGCTTATCCATCCTATAAATAATAGTTTATATCTACTAATTGTATTGGGCTTTTTTGTGGCCCAGTACATGATTGCTTTTGCATTCCACGCGTTTAAATACAGGCAAAGTTCTCTCTACACATAGCAGCTTCTTCATTCACGCACTGTTTTTTGTCTGCAGACTTATTTCCGGGATGGGAGGACTGAAGCCTGGGGAAGGGTTGTGGACCGAGCTCTGGTCCCTGGCCCAGCCTGCAGGACGCCTGCCGCTGCCATGGACTCCAAGGAGGAGAGGCTGGGGGCGGGGCCAGGTGGGGCGGTCAGTCCGGTTGCCAGGAGGCGCGACCCGGACACAATGGGGTCTGGGAGTTGCGCCCTGCAGCGGTGGGGATCCAGACACCCCACCTTGCCTTCCCAGCCAGGAGACACAGGAACAGGTCAGTGCATCCACTTTGGGCCCCCCTCGGGTAGCAGGTCCCCCCCTCCCTCCCCCTCGCCCCATTATCCTCCCCCAATGCTCCTAAAATATCTCAGTTCTCCGGAACCCCTGGGAATTCCACTCCCGCAGTGCTACGTCCAAAGTTGGTGCGCACACATACACCCCTGCTAAACTCATTTTGGGGCTGGGGGATGGGAGAAGGCCTCGAAGCTGTCCTTGCCCCGCGCCACTCTGGAGTCAGGAAAGCTGCCGTTTGTTTCTCCGCACCTGGGATAAGCGTTCCCCCGTCCCGGAGTCGGGCCCATCTGGAGGGAACCGGGAGTGCGTCCCCGGAGCCCGGGCGGAGGGGCCGGGGCCGCCACCTTTTGTCCGCAGGTGTTGACGGCCGCAAGCGCTCCCACCGCGCCATGGGCTCTGACGTCTGGGTCGGCCCGTGGCGGCCGCACCGGCCCCGCGGCCCCATCGGAGCCCTCTACAGCGGCCCGGGGCCCAAGTACAAGCTACCACCCAGCACCGGTACCAGCGGCGGGCCGGGGGCGGGGAGCCGGCGGGGGCTGCCCGGCAGGGGAGCGGGCGGCCCCTGGTGATGCTGGGGCGCCCGGCAGGCTACATCCTGCACGACCCTTCGCGGCCCCGCGCCCCGGCCTTCACCTTCGGCGCGCGCCTCCCGACGCAGCAGACGTCGTGCGGCCCCGGGCCAGGCCACCTGGTGCCCGCTCGCATGACCGTGCGCGGCCTCGACAGCGCCCCCGCGTACTCCATCTTCGGCCGCCCGCGGCACGCAGCGCCCTTCCTCACTCCCGGACCCGGTCAGGAACCTGCGGCCCTGGCCTCCCGAACGCCTAGCTGCCTCCCCTCGGGAACCGCCCCCCCCCAACCGAGTCCCCCTTGGGCACACTAACATTCCAAATTCAGCTCCCCCCCTCCCGCCCCGGACCTCAAAACAGCTCCAAGCCTCACTGGGCTTTGACAAATCGTGGCTCGGATTCCCCCTAATCCCTGGACTTCGGCGCGGGTCCCGACTAGGTCCCCAACCCAGTTCTGGCCCACGCCCTGGTCCTCCCCGCAGGCAGGTACTTCCCGGAGCGAGCCGGGAATGCAGCGTACCCCAGCGCGCCCCGGCACACCATCGCTCCCCGAAACTGGGGCCTCCGCCTGGAGTCGCAAACCCCAGGTGAGCCCAAGAAGGCCCACCCTGCACGGGCAGCGGCGAGGACAACGGCTAGTCCGCAAAGACCCACCCTCGCTGGCCCCCGCAGGCCCCGGGACCTACACTATACCCTCGCTCCTGGGCCCGCGCGTAGTTGGCAAAGTGTCGGCGCCGACTTACTCCATCTACGGCCGCAGCGCGGTGGGCAGCTTCTGCGAGGACCTCAGCAAGGTGGGGGGCGATGCCCGCACGGCGCGGCGAGGGGTCGGCGGTCCGCGGGCCTGGAAGCTGGACACAGCGCCTCTCCTGCCCCCACCCCACGCAGACCCCGGGGCCCTGCGCCTACCACGTGGTGAACCCTGGGGTCTACAAGCCCCGGGCCCCCCAGTTCTCGATGCTGGCGCGGACTTCGCTCTCCCAAGGCAACACCCAGAATCCCGGCCCTGCAGCCTACAACGTGGACCAGGTGGTCTGCAGTTCAGGGTCAAGGGTCGGAGGCGGGGTAAAGGGGCCCGGGTCGGGATAGAGAGTCAGAGTAGCGAGCTTGGGGGCCGGGAGCCCAAGGCCTGCTGACAGCACTAGGCCAGCGACGTCTCCTGGGTCCGCAGCACCGGAAGCCTCGCGGCTGGACCTTCGGGATCCGGCACTCGGACTACCTGGCCCCGATGATGACCAACGCGGACGATGACCCGCTGGGCGGGCGCTGCCCCGCAGATGTTTCTTAAAGCCTCTGGAACCAGCAGCGTGTCGGCCTCTCTGCGCTCGCGGCCGCTGGCGGGCGGGCGGGCGGGCGGAGTCCAGGCTCCCGCAGGCCCTCGCGATTGGTCAGGACAGAAGTGCGCCAGTCCTCCCGCCCCCCCAGGCGGTGATTGGCCCAGAGCCCCGCGAGTCGGGGGCCCCGCCCCTCCGCGGCTCAGGCGCAGTGAGCAGTCCCCCGGCTCTTACCCGCAGCAAGACCAGGCAGAACCGCCTGGGCTCGGAAAAGAACGGGCGAGGGCCACGGAACAGGACAGGTTCTGCCCAGGGTCAGGTAGTGAGGCCGAGGCTGGGGGTTCAGCTGAAAAGGGAACGGAAAATAAACTGTCCCGATTCCTATTGCTGGGGTCCCAAGCCTGGGAGATGGAGGGAGAGGCGTACCCAACTCGGACACGGGACACGGGACACGGGACTGAGAGGCAGACACAGGAGAGAAAGGGGACCGGGGTCGGGACATGTGCACTTGGCGTCAGCGACGCGGACCCAGGGCGGCGACAGGTACCAGGTGTGCGTCGCAGCCCAGAGTAGCAGCAGCCCCAGTGACCCCAGGCCCCCTGGCCCCATCTGCCCCTACCGCGCCTGCTGACCAGTCCCGAGGAGGGAGCCAGAGTCCAAGCAGCTGCCGGGGCTGATCCACCTGAAGCAAGGAGACATAAAGGGCTTCTCATGTGCTGTCCCGGACTGGGCACACAGGGCGCACAAATCCGTGTGTGGGGAGGGGTGGCCACCCCTTGACACAGAGGTCACGCCCAGAAATTTCCTGCCCCCAGGAACGCTGCAGCACCCACCACTGTCACTGACGCCGAGGGTACCCCATTGCTGTCGGAACACCCCTCTGTGCTGCTTGCACCACCTTACCACCCATGCCGAGGGGCCATGCTCTTGGCCATCTGGTAGAGAATTGTGGTGCTGACCCCGGCTCTGGCCAAGTCTGGGCAGCAGCTGGCATGACCAGAAGCCTGGTGCCAATAGCCTGGGGACAAATGCCCCAAGGCAGAGTCCTGGCACTTGCCCTGGCTGGCTGTGGCTGCAAGGTTGAAACTTCCCTCTCCAGGCCAGAACCTCTGACCTCAAAGAGGCAAACCACCACCAGCAGGTCCTGACCTAAGCCTGGCCCAGACAGAGCCCTCAAAGGCAGGACCCAGGCTTCTCACTCCCCAGGACAGAACCTGAATCTCCCTTCACCTCAGCCCCCAATAACAGGACCAAGTTATTCGGCTTCTTCTTCAGTTCCCCAGACAGGACTCCCAAGAGAAGAGTTGGGTACTCCTCTCCCTCCACCCCCCAGACTTGTGACCCTAGCAATAAGCACCAGGACAGTTTATTTTCCATTCCCTCTTCAGCTGGACACCCACTACACTGCTCAGTTCAGCTTCAGTTCAGTCACTCAGTCGTGTCCAACTCTGTAACCCCATGGACTGCAGCATGACAGGCTTCCCTGTCCATCACCAAGTCCCGAAGCCTACTCAAACTCCTATGTATCGAGTTGGTGATGCCATCCAACCATCTCATCCTCTGTTGTCTCCTTCTCCTCTCACCTTCAATCTTTCCCAGCATCAGGGTCTTTTCCAATGAGTCAGTTCTTTGAATCAGGTGGCCAAAGTATTGGAGCTTCAGCTTCATCAGTCCTTCCAATGAATATTCAGGACTGATATCCTTTAGGATTGACTGCTATGATCCCCTAGCTGTCTAAGGGACTCTCGAGAGTCGTCTCCAACACCACAGCTCAAAAGCATCAATTTTTCAGTGCTCAGCTTTCTTTATAGTCTAACTCTCACATCCATACACAATTACTGGAAAAACCAGTAAATGCTTAACTCCAGCTGAGGCCTAACCAGGGATGGTGAGGAGAAATATGGGGGTGGGGAGGTGACTTTGCAGGTGTACTCAGCATCCTTGCCTAGCCTGTATAAGTTAGCAACAGATGTGATAATGGGGTACATGGGGGTACCTTGTATAAACTAGTCTATTCATGAATTCATTGTTACCCAGAAACCAGAGCAGGTACAGGCAGAATACTAATTGGTCATCGATCTCAGTTATTGATGGAAAACATAGGCCAGAATCTCTGAAGGATCACTAGGGAGGATATTGATCAGTTATTCATGGGTCATTGGACTTTGGTCAAGACCATCAATGGAAATTTGATAAAGTCACTAATAGGGACTTGGTCTAAATAACCGATGGGCCTCTGATCAATCATTACTGGGTCATAGAATGTTGATCCATATATTTGATGGGCCACTAGTGAGAACTTATCAGAATCAGTCCTGTCATTGGTCATGATTTTGGACATCTGTCAAGGTTGCTGATGAGTCCTTGGTCAGGGTCAGTAATGGGGTCACTGATCAGAGGCAACTGAGAGTCACCGGGAGTCCTATTGCAGGGGAGGTTGGCCAGATACAAGGGTTGCAGGAATGAGTGGGCTGCTGGTGCTGTACTGTGGGTCAGGAAGCTGGTTCCTGCAGATGGGTTCCTGGAGGAAGCAAGAGATGTGACAGCCACCATCAACAGCCGGCCATTCATCACTGATGACCTGACCAGGGTTTGCCTCCTGCGTGTTAAAGACTCCTGAGCTATGAACATACAACCACAGGTGATCTGACCCAAAGCCAGCATCAGTGTCCCACATAACAGGATGCCTGACCACCCACTCAAGAGGGTGACTTGACTGATGCACCTGTCATCCCATCTCACAGGGCACTTGACCTTCCATGTTCAGGGTCCCCGGTCCCTCATGACTGATCCGAGCGTCAGCCTCCCCCACATCTCCCAGGAAGCTCCAGGATCTCCATCACCTGCAGACCCCTTAGCCGCCCACACATAGCCCCCATCCTCAGTAAGAAGGCAGTGGACAGCCCGTCTGCAAAGATGGCAGGCAGAAGTACAGAGAGGCCGCAGTCCCTAGCCGGCACAGGCCCTGGAGCCTATGGAGCCTCTCCACAGAGGTCCCCGTGTGACTGTGGCCTCTCTGTTGGCACGGATCTATTAATGTAGCCCGAATCCTCTTCTCTAACTCGGTAGCCTGACCCTCAGTATCTCAGCAGCCCAGTCTTACCCTGCCGCGACCAAGATCCAGCCTCCCCACTCCATTCCCACCCGGTAACCTTTATCCGAGCAAGACCGACCTGTTCCCGGGTCTGGGGAAACTCTCAGGGCCCTCCCGCCGAGCGAGCTCTTCCTGACCCCCACCGCTGAGGTCAGTCACGGCCGCTCCAGGTGTCTCCCGCTCCCTCCCAAGCCTTCTGTAACTCCCTCTCCAAGGGAACCGGCAATCGAGGGTACATCAGGGGCTGCAATTTGAAGGGACGCGGGGCGAGTCTCGGCAGGTTGGCGCGGGGCCGCCGCTCTGACCGCTACGGACAGCCCGCCGTAGGCAGCAGCCTGGAGTAAGGAAACGGGGCTGCTCCTGGACGGCCTGGGGGTCACCGCGCTCCGGGAGGGGAAGAAGAGAGGTGCCCCCGTCCCGGCTCAGCCCTACACCCGGAGACCCCATCCCAGGCCCAACTGCTCACGGCCCTCTGCCCCCGCGCCCGCTGGACGCAGCAACGAAGCCCGAGAGGCTTGCAGCCGTGCGCGCGCAGGCATGCCAGCCTAGGGAGCGGGGCGGAGACCACACCCGGCGACAGGGAACCACATCCGGCGACTGGGGGCGTCGCCGAGCAAACGCGGCGACGGCGGAAGGGCAGGACCGCGGAGGAAGCCCCGCCTCTTTATGTAACTTCCGGCGGACCTCCGCCTTTGGCGCACGCGCACACGGCCGTCTGCGCGAGCGCGGCGTCGTTGACACATGCGCGCTGACGTCGAGCTGGGCGGGTGGCCCGTGGTGCCTCCCAGGTAGCATCTCGAGACTTGCCGCCCCGACCCTGGGGCGCTGGGGGAGCACCTGCGAGGCGCATTCCGGGAGGCTTCTGTGAAAGGGGCTTCCGGAGGAGAAGGGCTGGAAACGTCTGGGTTTGCAGGCTCACCTTGTGCACAACATGGAGCACGTTTTGTAAGGGAGGAAGGTGGTGTGAACAGGCTAAGGGACGTGTCCAAGGTCGTGCAGCCGAGGAACTGTCGGACGGGCAGAGGCCGGACGTTTAGGAGTCTTCGAGAGGGTCCTCCCAGGAGCACCTGAACAGGTGAGGGGGGGGGGCGGTTCTAATACCTCCACCTGGCAAACCTCCAGAGGTCCCTGAGAAAGGCACAGAGGTCACCGAAGCCGCGGCAGGACATGAGTTCAGAGCTGCCGTCGGGTACCTGGCTGTGAAGAGTGGGCTCGAAGCAAGTAGAAACCTTTTCTTCCGGGCCGACTGCAGGTTGGAAGTGTACGTGCGAGAGGCTGGCGGGGGCTGGGGGCCAGGGGCCAGGCGGAGCGCTGCAGTCTGCGGCGTGTGTGGCGCAAGGTTTCCGCGGGGCCAGGGGCTAGAGCACTGTGGCGGGAGTGGCCTCAGAAGGGCCAGAGGCGGCGATCTTGGGAGGGTGAAGCCAGAAATTCACCCACCTCCTCTCAAGAAATGGATGTTTATTGCAAACAGATAAATATGCCCAGGAATCCGGCTGAGGCGTGTGCATGGAATGCTTTCAGATACAGGCGACGACTGAGCTGTTAAGAGCTGCTAGGGCCGGGGGGGATGGGAGACTGAGGCCCTCAGGCTAAAGAACAAGAGGGACAAGCAGTGAACGCTTGACGATGCCTAAACTGGAGTTTGAGGTTTCAGAGGTGAGGCAGTTGAGCCCAGGTGAGTGGTAGGTGAGCAGCTGCTGACAGCAGAGCCTGTGTAGGGCTGGTCCTTCAGGTGGAGTCAGGGATCTCTTGAATGATGGGGTCACTTCTGGCTCCTGACACTCTTGCTCCTTCCCAGAAGCATCAGGTCCATGCTGCTGCTGACTCGGGCTCCCAAAGCTTGGCACAGGCTCTTTCAACTCAAGCCTCTGGCCCTCCCTGGGACCCCAGGAGGCAAGGCCCAGCATGTGAGATACCAGCTCTTCTCAACGCCGAGCCCTGCAGAGACAGGCAGGCAGGGCCAGCCCCAGGGTCCTGGCCTGCGAACCAGGTTGCTCGTCACAGCCTTGATTGGGGCTGGACTGGGTGGGGCCTGGCTGGCCGTGAGGGCCGAGAAGGAGCGGTGGCAGCAGCAACAGCGGACAGAGGCCCTGCGGCAGGCTGCTGTGGGCCAGGGCGACTTCAGCCTACTGGACCACCAGGGCCAGATGCGCTGCAAAGCTGACTTCCGGGGCCAGTGGGTGCTGCTGTACTTCGGCTTCACTCACTGCCCTGACATCTGCCCCGACGAGCTGGAGAAGCTGGTGCAGGTGGTGCGGCAGCTGGAGGCGGAGCCCGGCCTGCCCCCTGTGCAGCCCCTCTTCATCACCGTGGACCCCGAGCGGGACACCGTGGCTGCCATGGCCCGCTACGTGCAGGACTTCCACCCACGGCTGCTAGGCCTGACTGGCTCCGCGGACCAGATCGCTCAGGTGAGCCGCAGCTACCGCGTGTACTACAGCGCCGGCCCCAAGGACCAAGACCAGGACTACATCGTGGACCACTCCGTCGCCATCTACCTGCTCAGCCCCGACGGCCTCTTCACGGACTACTACAGCAGGGCCAGGTCGGCCGAGCAGATCTCAGACAGCGTGCGGCGCCACATGGCTGCCTTCCGCAGCGTCCTGTGCTAATCCGGGTCATTAAAAGGCTGTGACGGAGCCCTGTGCGGGAGATCTGTACCAGCAGCCCCTGAGGCCATGGCGGGAAGGGGGCTGGGGGCCTGGTTGCTTCCTGGGGTGCAGGGGACAGACAGCCATCTCCCCTACACACAACGGTTCTGTAAAGGTTTTTGTTTTTTAAGGGACTGGTGGGATGGCAACACTTTATTAGGCTGGGCCAGCCAGGAAGGAAAGCAAACCGAGCAGACGCGCACGCGGTATCCGCGGGGGCCGGGCTCTGGGGCCCAGCCCTGGCCGCAGCGCCCCCGCTCAGGGCTGCGCTGTGGAGGGGGCGGCGTAGGTCTGGAAGCGCTTGTGGGCCCTCTGGTGTGTGAGCAGCCTCAGGGCCATGGTATCCACAGCCGCCTCCAGTCCCGGCTGCTGGGTGATCTCCACTGTGTAGTCGTTGGCCTGTGGGGCACAAAGCGTCAGCAGAGGCCCAGGACCACCTCCCTCCCGGACTCCCAGGCTGCTCACCAGCTGCAGGGAGGCCAGCATGGAGCGACACACTTCGAAGGCAGGCTGGCCCGCCACCAGCTTGGCGAAGGGGCACCACTGGTTGAGCTGGCTGAAGCGGGAGACCACCTGGTCCCCGTAGGTGTGGATGTCGAAGGGCACGTGCTCCTCCTGCGGGGGAGGGGCCGGTTCAAGGCAGGTCGCGGGGACGCCATCCTCCGCCAGGGGCCCCACCCGGCCCACCTCACCTGCTCCTGGAGCAGGGTCTGGATAGCGTCCTCCCAGCCCCTGATGTGCTGCTTCAGCTCTGTCTCCTGGACGAGCTCCTGCCTCGAGGTGGTGATGAAGACGTCCTGCTTCGAGGTGGTGACGAAGAGCTCCTGGGGGAGGACCAGGGGCCACCAGCTGGTGCAGGGCCTGCCCCCACCCTGCCCAGCTCCCCCCACTCTGACCTGGGCCTACCACATTCTTTTGGACCAGCTCCTCATAGCGCAGAGATGCTGGCATGGCTTCCGCTTCTGCAAAAGTGCGGCCGTGAACCTCACTCTCTCCTTCCTCCCGTCTTCGGGGGCCCCTTGGGCCTGCAGCCCACTCCCAGACCTACCCATGTCTGCATCGTCCCCGGGCTCTGCCCCCTCAGGTTCTGCGTACTCCTCGGGCTCTAGGAAGTCATCTGCTGAGAAGGGAGCACCCAAGCAAAAGGCCGGTTAGGCTGCGGCGGGCACTGAACCCTACCCCGGCCTGCCCCCGGAGGCCCCCACCTGCGGCTCCCAGGTCTTCCACCGAGTCCTCCAGGCGGTCCTCCTCCACGGGCCACAGCCCCTGCTCAGCCCTTGGCAGCCATCGCTCAGCCGCCTGTGCAGAGAGAGCCCCTCAGAGGCACTGCTATCTCCCACCAGGCCCCACAGGGTCCCGAGTGGCCGGTACTTGCCTCCCTCCTCTGCATCTTCCGGAGTGTCTCCAGCTGCTCCTTCACATGCTTCCAGTACAGAACCTCCATGTCTGCGCACACAAGCCTCATGAGGGGGCTCCCTCATCCTGCCCCAGCCCACTCGAGGCCACTCGGCCTCCGGCCTCCCCAGGCTGAGGAGGGCGGTACAGTGTGGGGTCAGCCTCCCTCAAAGAGCCCCAGGCCCCAGGCTCACCTGCGAAGGAGGGGCCCTTTCGCCGGGACCTCCTGCTGTCAGCGTGGTCGGCATCTGCAAAAAGACAGGGTCAGCAGGAGCCAAGCCGAGGCCCACAGCCACACCCGGCCCCGGGCCCCACGCACAGGCAGCCAGGTACCACTGGTGGAAGTCCTGCAGCTTGACAGCACCCTTCCTCTTACGCTTCTGTCCTGGCGCCTCCTCCACGCGGGGGGGCACAGAGTAGGGCCTACCTGGGGGCAGACAGGCAGTCCCGGAGCACAACCACAGCCCAGGGCCGTCTCCGTGCCCACAGGCCCTGGAGCCCCAAACTCCACTCAAGCCAGGTGAGCCCAGCCCCCACCCCTGGTGCCCAGGGGCCATACCCTCTGCGTTACCTTTCCTGAAAGGCTTAGAATCCGGGGAGTCGAAGGGGTCCAGGCCCTGCCAGGGGTCTGGGGTGTCCTGAGCACAGAGCACAAGCAGACACAGGAGAGTGGAGGACGCGCACCCTCCCCCAGTCGAGACACACGGGGAGGGAGGTGCCCTGGAGCTGCAGCAGGGAGGCCCAGCGCTGGGGGAAGGAAGAGTGCTCAAGAGACACACTGCCGAGGGCGCGAACCCCGTGCCGGGCTCCGGGCCTGCCCACCCCTCACCTTCAGCCGGGATGCGGGCTCCAGGGCCTCTTTCCGCTCCCGGAGTGTACACCTCCTGGGCTGGGCAGCACTCTGCAAAGGAACACCAGGGATTTCCCTCTCCTCCTCCACCCAGGATTCCAGGCCCCCCAGCAGCTCTGCTCTGGGGCCAGACACGGGGAACCCTGCAGAAACCCCCTGGGGATAGAAAGTCGTTAAACGACCAAAAAGTGAAAAGCTAGTAAAAACTTTAGGAGAAGACAGAAACTAATAGACTAGTAGCCACGAAATACTTCTTCAAAGAGAAAAACAGATGGTAAAGAATCTGCCTGCAATGCGGGAGACCTGAGTTCCATCCCTAGGTTGGGAGGAGGGCATGGCAACCCACTCCAGTATCCTTGCCTGGAGAATCCCATGGACAGAGGAGCCTGGTGGGCTACAGTCCATGGGGTCACAGAGAGTCAGACATGACTGAGCAATTAAGCACAGCAAAAACAGCCAACCAAACCTGACAGACGTTAATATTTTTTCCTGTATGTCAAGGCTTTTCCTTACAAATAAAAGGATTTCTTAGCTCTACACCGGAGTACAGAGCTGGACTTTAGGGGTAAGGGAGGCAGGCCTGTCCACTCTTGCCAGCCTGGCCTCAAGAGTCAGCTCTGGAGACCAGCACCATTCTGGGTGGTACCCTGAGCAGCACAGCCTCTGACCCCTAGACCAGTCCACCCCCGGAAGCAGCAGCTGCTCTGTCCAGACAGGGAGCCGTGAAAGCTGCTGCCGGAAAGGGGAGTCTGTGGGGCCAGGGCCGGCTGGGGGACACACCCGCCGCCCTGGTGCACAAGGACCAGAGAGCAGGCAGCCCGGGGGTCGCCTGCCCCACATGAGTGCGCTGTCCCCGCCAGGGCTTGCCTGGCCGAGGGCGGGGGCTCGGCAGGCCTCCCTGGGGGTCC
The DNA here is from genome assembly GCF_963930625.1 of Muntiacus reevesi. NCBI lineage: Eukaryota > Metazoa > Chordata > Mammalia > Artiodactyla > Cervidae > Muntiacus > Muntiacus reevesi. The sequence continues at coordinate 63,189,019 of NC_089249.1, read as the reverse complement.
CACCTGCTCAGGGCTCCTGGGCTCCGGGGGCTCCATCAGGACCTCAGGTTCGGAGGCCTCAGGGGGCTCCGCCACCCCTTCTGCATCCTCTTCGTCTTCTCCCATGCCCCCACCTCTGGGCGCCAGGCCTTCTGGAGAGGAGCCTGGCAGGGACACGAGACCAGTCAGCCCCAGGAGCCTGAAGGCCTCGGGATAAGGGGCCGTTCCTGACTCAGCTTCCCTTGCGGGACGCAGACAGGACACAATACACGCGCGTTATACTGCTGTTTTGTTTGGTTCATCTTATTTTTTAGTAATTTTTCTCTTTAAATGCTGCCACCTCTGTCTGCTCAGACAGCAGGGTGGTCCAGGGGAAGCCACTGAACCAAGACAGCACAGCGGCCAAGGTGGGCCCTGGGCACAGAGGCCTGCCCCCTGAGCCTCAGGCTGGAGCGGTGGACAGGTTGGGGTGCTGAGTGCAGAGCCCCCTCCCCAGCCTCCCCTGCAGGCCCGGCTGGGCGCTCGCTTCTCACCTGGCTCCCGAGAGATGCTGAGCGCTGGGCCGGGACTCCCACACACAGAGACTTCCATTGGCTGCTCCTCAGCCCTTCCAGGCTCTGGGCGAGACCAGGGATCAAACACGGTCAGCCCTGCTCCCCCTACAAGGTCCCTCCCGGGTCCCACATGGCCAGAACCAGGCAGGGAGAACACAGCCCAGACATAGGACTTGGGCCTTCTGCGGCTGAGCCAGCTGCAGGCAGAGGCCCCGTCCTACAAGCAGGTTCAGACGGTGGGCGCAGGTGCCCAAGCGGAGCCCGCCTCGTCCCCGACCGAGTTCTCACCCTTTGGGTTCCGCGGCTGCAGGGCCTCCATGAGGGACGCACCCACCGGCTCCAACAGGAACGTGCCTCTGGGGTGCGGCGTGCACGTGTTCACCCTGAAATCCTTCCGGCTGGCCAGGACCTCCCCCTGACAGCTGGCAAAACACGGGTGCTGCAGAGACCCTTCCCCAGCACAACCCCCTCCACCCAGCAGGCGCAGGCCCGCACCTGTACAGGGGGTTACTGTTCTTCTCCATCTCATCCGGGGCGACCAGGGCGTTGGGCAGGAGAGGGATGAGGGTCCCCTGCACAGAGGCCAAGAACGGGTGAACCGTGGGAACCCACGGGCCACAACATCAACCTCCACACCCCCATCAGCTAAATGCAGGAGGGGGCACTCACACTGAGGACCTGGTCACCCCTGAGATCCACATTAGCACAGGAGTCAGAGAGGTCATCCAACGCCAGGAACTGTGGGGAGACAGAGGGCTCAGGGGTGGCCTGGCTAGCACAGTGGGCACTGCCAGGCACCCAGGAAGCCTCACCTTCTGCTCTGCCTCCTGGGGGGCCCTGGAGCTGGCATCCCCAACGGTCCCGTCTTCCGGCTTGGAGGACAGCTGCTTGGCCTGCCTGAGAGAACCAGGGCACGGGCACCGCAGGTGAGGGGCTGCCCGGGCCGCACACACAGCAGACACACGGGCACCCCTTGCGTACTCACTTCTTGCCAGAGATGAAGTCGAGAGCCTGGTAGACCAGGGAGTACAGGTATTCCACCTGGCAACCAGAGCCGGCAGTGAGGAAGAGAAAGGAGGGGCTCCCAGAACCTTCCGCACTATTCGTCCAAGTACCAAGATGCCAGGACATTCTCTCCAAATTCCTGCCCATTTGACTGCCAAAATCACAGCTGCAATCCAACCGCCAAGCCTCCCCAGCGTTACCGAACAGCCGGAGCCCCTCCTGCGCCCTCACTCCACACCGCCACAGCTGTGGCCACCTCAACCCTGCAGCCCGGACCCACAGCCGCGTCTGACTTCACGGGGCTCACCAACCAGCCCCCACCTGCGGGAGCGCCGCGGGTCTCTGCCAGCCCGTTGACAGTCCAGCCATAGCCTGTGGGGCCCCACTGCTGGGGGTGAGCGTTGGGATTTTCCAGATTCTGACCACAAAGCAGCCATCAGTAGGCTGCATACACGCACCGCCTAGGCCACTCCCTCTGGGTGACAGCACCCAAGGGGACAGTGTGCCGGAGGGCACGGATCCCATTCACCAGAAACAGACCACAGGAGCTTTCCTAAGTGTCTGTCACACAGGACTGTGCTTCATGCTCTGTCTCTGTCCTACTCAGGATCAATGCCGGTGCTATTCTCACAGTAAACGAGATACACTGAGATTCAGAGAATCAGAGTAATAACCCCACCAGCGATGGGTCAAGGACCTGCACCAAGGATGCAGAAATCCAGAAGCCACGAGCCGCATGTGACGCTATCAGTTTAAATCTAATTAAAAGTTAACAAAACGCCAGACTCCTCAGTCACACATGCCACATTTCAAGGGCCCGGGAGTTGCACGTATTAGATCATAGAACATTTCCATCAGCTCAGAAAGACTGGTGAGACAGTGCTGACTACAGCCTATGCTCCCCTCACACCTTCTAGACTTCGGGTTAACATTTTACTACACCTGCTAGAAGCACACGTCTGCCCCTCTCTGTATGTGACCATAGGTGCGCCTTATGTTTGTGCTTCCAAAGTTAATTGCCAATATTCCTTCTGAGGACAAATGCAGGGCAAAGAATCCGATTTCATGGGATCATCTAAGACAAAAACCATGAATTCTCAAACCGTCTTCATAACTGACGGAGCCTGAGGTGGGGCCTTGTGTCAGTTAACCTGCGAGTTGGTGGCCCCCTCCTCTGTCCGGAGGGGTTCCTGGTACGGAGCTCCTCAACACATTCCTGAACTCTTCCTTCTCTGCACCTTTTGTTCCCCACCCCCCCCAAACCACCAATTGAGTGGATCAGTGCTGTGGTCCCCTTTTCCCTGCTCCTCCACTAGAGGATGGATGGGGTAGCACTGCTGGAGGAAAATATCCAACATGCACACGGGTGCCCTGGCAAATAGCGGGGTGCGTTTAACCTCCACTGTACTACCAGTGATTTCAACTGGTCTTTACTTTGCATTTCCCTCAGTAGCGCTGATCTTTAGCCACACCTCACTCTCCGAGTTTCTTATACAGTAGCTGGTTCTCAGTAGCTGACTCACATGCTCCATGTGAAAGCTGGGGCCTTAGGCGTGGACGCTGCAAACCTCTGGGCCCCCCTTCTCGGCCGGCAGTGTCCTGAGAGTTGTCTTTTCTCTGCTTCACGGCAAGCCCGTCAGCCATGCTCCCGACCGCTCCTGACCTACTTCTCCTGCTGCTGTTTCATCCATATTCCTCTCCCAGCTCCCCTTTCCCCACCCCCACCCATGGTTTTCAATACCGTCTGTCACTGAGGATAGTTCAAAAAATCCAGATATCTACCTCCCTCCCCCAACCCACCACCACCCGGAGATGCTGATTTAGTCAGTTTGGGTGAGGTCCAGGCACTGGTAATTGTTTGGACTGTAGCGTGGGTTGAGAGCCACTGATTTAGTTACTGACAATCTCTTTTTTTTTGGGGGGGGGGGGGGGCATGTGGCATGGCATGTAGGATCTTAGTTCCCCACTCAGGGAGCAAACCCATGCCCCTGGAGGCATGGGGTCCTAACCGCTGGACCACCAAGGAATTCTCAACCCTACAATTTAAAACCCATTCTGTTCTTCCATGTTACAAGGGGCAAGAAAAAATAATAACAAAAAAAAATTTTTAAAAAGGGGGCAAGGACTTGGACGAGGAGGTGGTAGGTGCTGCTGAGGCAACTCTGAGACAGGGTTGAGCCTGCCACCTGCCCCAGCGAGACAGCAGACCTTGGTCCCACAAGACACTGCAGTACAAGACCACAGTCAGGCGGGCCCACCTTCTTACTGTAGACACAAGCGGAGCCCTGGATCAACAGCGCTGCCTCAATGAAGTTCATTGTGGTTTTGCCTTTGTCAAAAGAAATGCAGATCTGGTCCAGCTGAAAGACACAATGATGGACAGTGGGAAGTCTACTTCCCTACTTACGCACCCTCCTCACCCTCCTCCTGGCAGCCCACCCAACCCAACCCACCCCACCCCCCACCCAGGGCCAGTGGCCCAAGGTGCCTGTTACCACAAGCAGCCCTTCTGAACAGCTCTGGCTCTGCCTGGGGCTTGCCAGCTGTCCATTTTTTTGGAGGGGAAAGACAGGTGTTTGTGATTTCCCCTACTTCCTATAACCTCTAAGACCTAGTGTTTTGGAAGACACAGGCCCCTAGGGTGCATCACCCACAGATGGCCAGAGCTACACACCAGCTCCTCTACAGAGGAGCCTGCACTGTGCCCACCCTAGTCGGGGCCAGCTCAGCCAGACTCCAGCAGGAAGACCCCACCCTAGGAGAAGGATGGGGGACCCTCAAGGGTGGGGAAGAGAGAGGCAAAATGCTGGGGTCTCAATCCTTCAAGCAGAAAACTCAGGAAATGCTTCCAAGTACATCATCCTCTTTCCTCTGCAACTCCTGACCCGCAGCCTCTCCTAAGCCCCAGTTCCTGCCACCCCTTAAATCTGTGTCCACCAACTACATGCCAACAATCCCCAAACCTATCTAAACCAGCTCTCTCTAAGGTAAGAATGTTCTAGCAGCTGTGTGAAAATGAAATGAGAAAGACAAAACTAGAGGCAGAGAAATGAGGACGTCAGGGGACAGAAAAGGTTTGGAGGAGCAGACATATGAAGCAGGAGAGGAGCAGACCAAACAAGGAGGTTCACCAGGCACCCCCAAGCACCCCGCTCAACACAGCTCCGGCTAGCACAGCTCTCAGGAGACTGCGTGTTCAAGCAGAGGTCAGTCGTCAGATCAAGTGTCCATTTAACATTTATTCTGCACCAACTGAGTCCCAGGCATTCTATTAAGCAAAAGGGAGAGAGAATGAAGATAGTCCCTGCCCATGCAGGATTTACATTCTAGTGTGGAAAGACCATAAACAAGTTAGAGACCCGCAGAAGATGAACATTCTAAAATACAGAAGGTACTATAACAGAGAGAACTATTTTAGACATGGTAGTCAGCTGATATTTAAACTGAGGGGTAGAGGACGAGAAAGAATCAGTCATAAAAAGAAATGGGCAAAAAAACCTCGCTATTGAGTACAGAAAACATAAATGTTTGTGTGTCTGTGTGTGTGTGAAGTGCAGCCAGGGATGAGCCTGGGTGTTGCAGACTGACTGATTCAAAGAACAGGTGGAAAAGAGCCTAAGACAAGGCTAAAACGGCGAGCAGAGCCAGATTTAGAGAAGAAAGCGTGGCTCCTGTTCTGGGAGCCAACAGGAAGCCGCTGAGGGTTATTAGGCAGGGCAGTGCTGCAGCCTGATTTTAATTTTTAAGTGTTGCACTTGCTGCCGGGTGGAGCATGAATTGGATGGAGCCAAAAATAAGAGTAGGGAGTCCAAGAATGAAAGTTTTAACATGAATGGGAGCCAGACTGTGGCCTGAATCAGAGAAAATGGAAAACAGATTAACTGAAGTGAAGTTCTGGAGACATAACTGATAGAAACCATGGGCAAACTGGTGTGCAGTGGCAGATTTCCCTAGCTCTGAGGTTTCACTTTGAGAAACATTGGTGCTATATACCAAGATCAGAAAGGCTGAGCTTTGAGCAGGAAAATAAAGAGCTCTCCTTTAAATTGATGATCAACTCCAAAGAAATGGTGTTTTTAAACTGTGGTGTTGGAGAAGACTCTTGAGAGTCCCTTGGACTGCAAGGAGATCAAACCAGTCAACCCTAAAGACAATCCTTCCTGAATACTCATTGGAAGGACTGATGCTGAAGCTGAAGCTCCAATACTTTGGCTATCTGATTCATAGAGCCGATTCATTAGAAAAGACTGACCCCTCCCCAGGAGGAGAAGGGGACGACAGAGGATGAGATGGTTGGATGGCAGCACCGACTCAATGGACATGAGTTTGAGCAAGCTCTGGGAGATGGTAAAGGACAGGGATGTCTGGCATGCTGCAGTCCATGGAGTCACAAAGAGTCAGAAACAAATAAGCGACTGAACAACAACAACTCCTTTAACTCTATTAAACCTGAGATGATTGTGTGACTTCTATCTAAGTGAGAATTTCAAGATTAAGAAGCTGGATACACAAACCAGACTCAGAGAAAAGGCCTGGAATAGAAATATAAACCGAGAGAGGGGAGAGTAAATAAAAAAACCCAGCAATTGTCCTCATACAAGTGGTACTTAAAATCATGGAAATAAATGAAGTGGTTTAGGGGAAATGTGTAAAAAGATGGCTCAGGCCACGCCCTGAGGAGTTCAACACTGAGACTAGACAGGAGACAAAACCTGTTTCAAAAAAGAGGATGCCGTCAACTCATCCAATGCTGCTGAGTTGAATAAGATGACTCTTCTGGTGACCCTTGGATGTGGTAGGAAGGAGGTCGTTATTGATCAACACAAGAGCAGTCCAAGCGGGCTGAGCAGTGAAAGTGAAGTGCAGAAATGGAGCAGACAGCTCTTTAACGAGGTCTAGACATGCTGTCAGATATGGGGAAGGGATTAAATGCTGACGGTGGAGCACTGGCTTGAAAGTCTAACATAAGATCTCCCTCCTGCATCGTGACCCAGACCTCTCACACAGCCTCACATGCACACAAATGCTATTCTACTCTATTACAGAAAAATGCTGGTCGCTACTCACTAGATCGATTTCAAGGCTCATTAACAGAAAGCGATCTCTAATGACAGCTCCAGGCTAATCAAGTAAGGGATGATTTCGAGGGCCAAGAGACGGAACTGGGGAAAAGGGAACGAGCCTGCGGATGAGTGCAGTCAGAGCGCCAGACGGAGGCTGCACACGCCCCAGAGGCGGCAGAGCCCCGCAGCCCCCGCCCAGCGCCACTCCCCCGGGCCGCCCTCACCTCCTCAAGATATTCGCCCAGCTGGGCCGCCACGTCCACCTCCCAGTTCCTGGTGAGGTCGCGGATGGGCAGCAGGAGGTGGGCGAAGCGCGCCTCCACGTCCTCCATGTTCGGGAGGAGCCGGATCGGCCTGGGGACCGCAGCGCCGGCTTCCAGAGGGGCCGGTGCGCTCAGCCCGCCACTACTTCTGGCGCCATTTTGCTGTTCCCGCCCAGGAAGATACGTAGCGCGCAGCGACGCGCGCACAACTTGACGCAGAGCGGCAGCCTCACGCCGGAAAGGGAGCAGGACGCGTCGAAGACGGGGCGTGAGCGGGGGCGGGGCCCACGCCTGCGTAGGGCGGGGTGGGGCTTGCCGCTGCCGCCGACTCGGGGGGCGGGGCCGGCGCGGAGGGGCAGGGTGGGGCTTGCCGCTGCCGCCGGCGAGGGGACGCGGCCGCGAGGGGGCGGGGCCGGCGCGGGGGCGGGGCCGGCGCGGAGGGGCGGGGCCAGGCGGACCCGGGAATCGCGTCCAGCCCGCCGCGTAGCGGACATGGCGGGCTCCCGGCTCCCACGGCAGCTCTTTCTCCAGGGCGTGGCCGCCGTCTTCATGTTCGCCTTCGCGTCCCTTTACACGCAGATCCCGGGTGAGGGCGCCGAGAGCGCGGTGCCACCGGGCGGGACCCCTCCCCACCAACCCGGGTCCTGTGACCCCCTCATCTCCCCACCCGACACACCGCTGTGTAGGGGCGGTGAGGTCCAGGCCCGGATGCATGGGGTCGGGGGCTGCGGTTTGTGTCCTGCGAGCCGCGGGGGTGTGGGCCGTGGGCGGGCGTGCAGGGGTCATTTTCAGCACGGTTCTGGGTTCTGACCTCGGCGCGAGGGTCTGGAGGGTCTGCAGGCCCTGACCTGTCTGGAGGGAGAATCTGCTGGTCCCGACCTGGGTTAGGGAGGGCAGATCCGCAGGCCCTGGCTGGGGGATGGGGGGGGGTGTCTCGTCTCCGCGAGCTGTGTCCAGGGCCTGCCCTGATGTGCCCTTCCACAGGCCTGTACGGCCCCGAGGGCATACTGCCTGCCCGGAGGACACTGCGGCCCCAGGGAAAGGGCCGCTGGCAGCAACTGTGGGAGACCCCCACGCTGCTGTGGGAGGCGCCGCTTCTGGGACTGGACACTGCCCAGGGCCTGGAGTTACTGAGCCTGCTGGGCACCCTGCTGGCCCTGGGTGCCCTGCTGACGCGCCAGCTGCGCCACCTGCTCGTGTACCTGCTGCTCTGGGCCACCTACCTGTCTGTCTACCAGGCAAGTGGGGGCTGTGCCACTGGGACCCTTGCCTCCAGCTCCCTCCAGGCCCTCCCGCCCTCTCCCCAGCCCATGCCCCTGCAGACTCACAGCCCGTGCTTCCTGACTGCCCTTCTCCCTGCAGGTGGGCCAGGTGTTTCTTTATTTCCAGTGGTGAGTGATTGTTGGGTCTGGGCTACAGAAGGTTGGGTGGGTGAGATGGGGTGGGATGTGTTTCTCTCTCCCAGGAGGACCCCCTTAGGGGAGCAGCCTTGATGGGGAGGAGGGCCTCTGTGCTATTTTTTCTCCCCATAGGGATTCCCTGCTGCTGGAAACTGGCTTCCTGGCTGTGCTGGTGGCCCCTCTGGGGCTTCCCCCCAACCACAAGCAGGCCCCCCAGGGCAGGCCAGGAGGGGTCTCCCCCCATGAAGGCCTTCCCTTCTGGCTCGTGCGCTGGCTGCTGTTCCGCCTCATGTTTGCCTCGGGTGTGGTCAAGCTGACTAGCCGTTGCCCCGCATGGTGGGGGCTCACTGGTGAGGGTCCCTGCCTGGACATGGGGCAGTGTTGGGGGCTCTGCCCATCCCTGACCACCTGCCTGTCCCCTGCAGCCCTCACCTACCACTATGAGACTCAGTGCCTGCCCACGCCGGCCGCCTGGTTTGCCCATCACCTGCCCGTCTGGCTGCACAAGCTCAGTGTGGTGGCCACCTTCCTCATCGAGATTGCGGTGCCACCTCTGTTCTTCGCTCCTGTTCGCCGCCTGCGGTTGGCTGCATTCTACTCCCAGGTGGGTGGGGTCCTTAGCCATCAGAAAGACAAGCAGGACGTGGCCTTGCTCTGCACTGCCCAGAGGGCCCCACTGGGGATGGGTGTCTGCTGCTGGGCAGTCAGGAGGGCCTTGTGGGCAGAGGAGCTCGTTAGCCTGGGGTGTGAAGGTGTGCCTGCGCGGTGGGGCTCCAGCGTCATGGAGGACGTCCGTCCTGGGTCAGCATGGGTGGCTAAGGAAGGGCTGCGTGAGGCAGGCCAAGCTTGGGTTTTCTCCAGGTGCTGGTGGGAGCCATCGAGGGGGTAAGCCAAGGCAGGGGAAGTTGAGTGGGAGAACAGAGGCCAGGGGATGACTCGGAGAACACAGGGGCCTGCAGGAGAGCTCAGTGGGGGAGATGTGGAGGGGCCTGGAAGCAGGCTCCGAAGGGCCCGGGAAGGGGGCGGCCCCCGTGAGCTGAGTCCAGACCCTCTCCAGGTCTTGCTGCAAGTCCTGATTATCATCACTGGCAATTATAACTTCTTCAACCTGCTCACCCTGGTGCTCACCACCGCCCTCCTGGATGACACACACCTGGCTGCTAAGTCTAGCACCAGCCGCCGCAAGAGGACGCCCAGCTGTGAGTGTCTGCCTGCCCCAGGCAGTCAGCTGTCCTTACCCCTGCTGCCTGCCAAATGACCTAGCTCTACCCCAGCCCCCAGGCCATAGACCCTCCAGCCCTGCTCCCAGCCGACCCATGACTGTCTTGGTCTGCAGCCTGGCCCAAGGCCCTGCTGGCCGTGCTGACCCTGCTGCTGGAGTTGGCTGTCTACGGGCTGCTGACCTATGGCGTGGTGCACTGCTTCGGCCTGGAGGTGGACTGGGAGCAGCACGTCGTTCGCTCCAGAACCAGTGAGTGCCAGCCGGGGGCTCAGAGAGTAGAGGCTGAACCATCCCTCCTCACACCTCTTTCCTTCCGCAGACTTCACCTTCCACCAGTTCTCCCAGTGGCTGAAGACGGTGACCCTCCCCACCATGTGGCTGGGCGCGGCCTCTCTGGCCTGGGAACTGCTGACCGCCCTCTGGAGGTTTGTGGTGCCAGAGGGTGGGTGGAGCTGTGCAGGGCGGACCCAACTGCATTTCTGTTCTCCGCCCCAGGTGGGTGCAGGTGCGAGGGTTGCTGCAGAAGCTCTGTGCTGCCGTCCAGCTGTCCATTTTTGGCACCGCCACGGTGGCTTTGTTCATGATCAGCCTGGTAGGTAGTGCTTTGGGGCTGGGGTCGGGAGTCAGGGGAGGGCTGGAAGGTCATTGCTGAGCCTCTGCCTGCCTGCCTCCAGGTGCCCTACTCCTACATGGAGCCCTCGAGCCATGGGCGCCTCTGGACTGGGGCCCACCGCCTGTTTGGCACTGTGGAGCACCTGCAGCTGGCCAACTCATATGGCCTTTTCCGCCGAATGACTGGCCTGGGTGGGCGGCCGGAGGTGGTGCTGGAGGGCAGCTATGATGGGCTCCAGTGGACGGTGAGGGCTCCCTCAGGCCCCTGCCCGGGGTGCCTGGCAACCCCACAGGCCTGGGTGGGGAGAGAAGGGGGAGCCAGCCGTGCTGAAGGGGACTCTGCCCGGCAGGAGATCGAATTCATGTACAAACCCGGGAACCTGAGCCGGCCGCCCCCGATCGTGGTGCCCCACCAGCCGCGCCTTGACTGGCAGATGTGGTTCGCGGCCCTGGGCCCCCACACGCACAGTCCCTGGTTCACCAGCCTGGTGCTCCGCCTGCTGCAGGGCAAGGAGCCTGGTGAGGCTGGGTGGAGGGGCGGGGCCTGTGGGGCGTCTGGGGGACCTTCTGGGGGGCCTCGGGGCAGGCGGATGTTGAGGTCTTCCCCCTGTGCCCTCAGTGATCCGCCTCATCCAGAACCACACGCCCGGTTACCCCTTCCACAAGCAGCCGCCCACATATGTGCGGGCCCAGCGCTACAAGTACTGGTTCTCGCATCCTTGGGAGCAAGGGTGAGTCTGGGTGCCAGGAGCGGTGCGGGGTCTGCGAGCTGGCCCCACCTGAACCCCCCATGCTGTTGCAGCCAGTGGTGGCGACGCCAATGGGTAGAAGAATTCTTCCCATCCGTGTCCCTGGGGGACCCAACACTGGATATGCTGCTCAGGCAGTTTGGCCTGCAGGTAGGAAGGAGTCAGGCAGGCAGGGGTAGGTGGCAGGGGTGACCCCGGCTCACAGGGACGACCCCCCGGACCCTCCTCCATCCTGTCCCGCAGGACAGAAGCCCGCCCCGGGCCCGCGGCTCCAGCAACACCCTGACCGAGGTCCTCCACTGGGTACGGAAACAGCTGTCTCCCCTGGAGGCCCCCACCCTGCTCTGGGGGCTCCTCGGGGCTGTGGGGGCCATCAAGGTCATGCAGGCCCTGCTGGGCCCGCAGGCCCTGCCTCGGACCAAGGAGGAGAAGCACAAGCCAGCCTCCCAGGAGGACTCGGTAGCCGCCAGCAAGCAAGCTTCCCCAGCCCCCAACATCAGCAGCAGCTCCCAGACCCCCCGGCGGAAAAAGTAGCCGTGGTCTGACAGCCACGTGTCCTGAGAGGGTCGGTCGCGCTAGCCTCTGGCTCTCTGCCGCAGGACGGCCCAGCCACCGTGCCTTAGCCAGCTGCCACGCAGATGCAGGTCAGGGCGCTGGCCTGTGGGGGGCGCTAGCCCTTCTGCTTCAAGGGCATCCCCCCTACCCCCACAACGTACCGTCCCAGGCCTGCTCCACGGCCCAGGAGGCCCGTCTGTGACCTGGCCCAGGGTTCATCCCCAGACATGGTAATCGGGAGCTGTTGCCCTCTGCCCCCACTGCAGGGGTCCAAGTCTGAGGCTCCGACCCCAGCTCCTGCCCCCGGGGTGGGGGTGGGGTGGGGGGTGAGGCTGACCTGCTGTGGAGGAGGAAAGACACCGCCAGGTCTGCTCTGCAGCAGCCTGTCTGGGCATCCAGATCAGTGAACCAATAAAGACAATTGTGTCTGACCACGTTCCTGCCGCTTCCTTCCCGTGGGGAAGCCTGAGGGCAGTTGGCCTTCTCTGCCTCTGATGGTGGACACAGCCCACATACAGTCCGGCTAATTGCCGACCAGGCTTCCTAGGTGCCTTCTCGGTCTAGTCCTCAATGTTCCCATCTGTAAAATGGACACGAGGGCCTGGCCTGGCGCTGCCTGAGTCTCAGTCCAGCACAGCCTGGCTGACCTGTTAGCTCTGTGTCAAGGCTATGAGGTCAGTACTGCAATGTGGGCCCTGAGGCCATCTGAAGGTCGAAGAGTTGCCCAGAACACTGGCCCTCCCTGCTCTCCTACTCCCCCTTCCTTATCTCGGGAGAAGTGAAGGGTCCGCACGCTGCATCTTGCTTAGACTGCGATGGAGGAGAGGGGAGGTGGGCAAGGCCAGTGTGGACGCCCCATCAGGGAGCTTGTCCGGCCTCTGGCTGAGAGAAATGGGGTGTGGGTGGGGAGAGGAAGGGGGAGCAGAGGCCCTGGACCAGGGGCAGGAGAGGAGCACGCCTCTGACCACTTCCAGGAGCAGGCGTTGAGGTACTGCTGCCTGGGTGTCTGGACCTGGCTCATCAGCAGGAGGCCACCGCCTCCCTGCGCGCGGCTCCGTCCTCAGCCGCTGCCCCTCACGCTGTCACCTCCCAGACCTCCAGGCAGCCCCCCAGTGTGCCCAGCCTCTCCCCCCAAGTGCCTGGGTTCCCCTCCAGCTGACCCAAGTAGACAGCGCTCCACGCTCAGCCTGTGCACACAGTCACACGGGCGTAAGGGGCCCTGTAGCCTGAGCCTTCGGGTGCTCTCAGACATGACGAATGTCTATACGTGATCTATACGTGAGCTTGGCTTCAGAGTGTTCAGCCCTGTATATCAGCTTCCATGTCTGTGGACTCAACCAACCTTGCTCAGATTGAAAAAAAAAGCATTCCAGAAAGTTCCAAGAGGGGAAGCTTGAATTTGCTGCACAATCGGCAACTGTCTACGTAGCATCTTCCTGGTACTAAGTATAAGTAATCTAGAGATGAGTTAGAATACACGGGAGGGTGAGTGTAGAGGTGACAGAGTACGTGGGGGGGTGAGTGTAGGTTATGAAAATCCCTACCATCAGGGAACCACTATAGTGGTTCCTGGAAGCAATCCCCCTTGGAGAGAGGGGTGACTGTAATATATTACAACTTAAAGACCTATTGCTTTTCTTAGGCTTTTAAGCTCAGTGTATGAATCTCTTTTGCAGGGGTTTCTTTGTGTTCCGTAACAGCTTTGAGATGCAATTCACATGCCATACGGTTCACCCGCTTAAAGGGCACAGTTCAGTGGCTCTCAGTAGATTGACAGACTTGCGCATGCATCACCATAGTCAGAACCGTTTATCATCTCAAGAAGAAACCCCATTCTGCTAAGATAGCATCTTCCGACCCCCCTTGCCATGACGTAAAACACCACTAATCTACTTTTTGTCTTCATGAGTGAAATTGTTAGTTGCTTAGTTGTGTCTGATTCTTTGAGACTCCATGTACTGTAGCCCACCAGGTTCCTCTGTCCCTGGAATTCTCCAAGCTAGAAGACGAGTGGGTTGCCATGCCGTTCTCCAGGGGATCTTGCCAACCAAGGGATTGAACTTGGATCTCCTGCATTTCAGGCAGATTCTTTACTGTCTGAGTCACCTGGGAAACCCTCTTTTCTTCATCAGTTCACTTGCTCAGTTGTATCCAACTGGTTGCGACCCCATGGACTGCAGCACGCCAGGCTTCCCTGTCCACCACCAACTCCTGGAACCTGCTCAAACTTGTCCATCAAGTCAGTGATTCTGTCCAACCGTCTCAATTCTCTGTCGACCCTTTCTCCTCCTGCCTTCTATCTTTGCCAGCGTCAGGGTCTTTTCTAATGAGTCAGTTCTTCACATCAGGTGGCCAAAGTACTGGAGCTTCAGCTTCAGCATCCATCCTTCCAATGAATATTCAGGACTGATTTCCCTTAGGATTGATTGGTTTGATCTCCTTGCAGACTCCTTTGGACTCTCAAGAGTCTTCTCCAACACCACAGTTTAAAAGCATCAATTCTTTGGTGCTCAGTTGTCTTTATGATCTAACTCTCACATTCATACATGACTACTGGAAAAATCATGACTTCAACTATAATGACCTTTGTCGGCAAAGTAACGTCTCTGCTTTATAATGCTGTCTAGGTTTATCAGCATTTCTTCCAAGGAGCAAGTGTCTTTTAATTTCATGGCTGCAGTGATTTCATCTGCAGTGATTTCAGAGCCCAAGAAAATAAAGTCTGTCACTGTTTCCATTATTTCCCCATCTATTGCCATGAAGTGATGGGAATGGATGCCATGATCTTAGTTTTCTGAATGTTGAGCTTTAAGCCAACTTTTTCAGTCTCCTCTTTCCCTTTCATCAAGAGGCTCTTTAGTTCCTCTTTGCTTTCTGCCATAAGGGTGATGTCATCTGTTTATCTGAGGTTATTGATGTTTCTCCCTGCAATCTTGATTCCAACTTGTGGTTCATCCAGCCCAACTTTTTGCATGGTGTACTCTGCATTTGTTAAATAAGCAGGGTGACAATATGCAGCCGTGCTGTGCTCCTTTCCCAACTTGGAACCAGTCTGTTGTTTCATGTTCTGTTCTAACTGTTGCTTCCTGACCTGCATACAGATTTATCAGGAGGCAGGTAAGATGGTCTGGTATTCCCATCTCTTCAAGAATGTTCCATAGTTTGTTGTGATCCACAGTCAGAAGTTTCAGCATAGTCAATAAAGCAGAAGTAGATGTTTTTCTGGAACTCTCTTGCTTTTTCTGTGATCCAACGGATGTTGGCAATTTGATCTCCCTTTTTTAAATCCAGCTTGAACATCTGGAAGATCTTGGGTCATGTACTGTTGAAGCCTAGCTTGGAGAATTTTGAACATTACTTTGCTAACATGTGAAATGAGTGCAACTGGGCAGTAGTTTGAGCATTCTTTGGCATTGCCTTTCTTTGGGATTGAAATGAAAACTGACCTTTTCCAGTCCTGTGACCACTGCTGAGTTTTCCAAATTTGCTGGCCTATTGAGTGCAGCACTTTCACAGCATCATCTTTCAGGATTTGAAATGGCTCAACTGGAATTCCATCACCTCCACTAGTTTTGTTCGCAGTGATGCTTCCTAAGGCCCACTTGACTTCTCATTCCAGGATGTCTGGCTCTAGGTGAGTGATCACACCACCGTGGTTATCTGGGTCATGATCTTTTTGTGTAGTTCATCTGTGTATTCTTGCCACCTCCTCTTAATATTTTCTGCTTCTGTTAGGTACATATCATTTCTGTCCTTTATTGAGCCCATCTTTGCATGAAATGTTCCCTTGGTATTTCTAATTTTCTTGAAGAGGCCTCTAGTTTTTCCCATCCTGTTGTTTTCCTCTGTTTCTTTGCTTTGATCATTTAGGAAAACGTTCTTATTTCTCCTTGGTACTCTTTGGAACTCTGCATTCAGAATGGTATATCTTTCCTTTTCTCCTTTGCCTTTCACCTCTCTTCTTTTCTCAGCTATTTGTAAGGCCTCCTCAGAGAATCATTTTGCCCTTTTTGCGTTTCTTTCTCTTGGGGATGGTTTTGGTCACCACCTCCTATACAATGTTACAAACCTCTGCCCATAGTTCTTCAGGCACTGTATCAGATCTAATCCCTTGAACCTATTTGTCACTTCCACTGTATAATTGTAAGGGATTTGATTTAGGTCATACCTGAATGGCCTAGTGGTTCTCCCTACTTTCTTCAATTTAAGTCTGAATTAATAAGGAGTTCATGATCTGAACCACGGTCAGCTCCTGGTCTTGTTTTTGCTGACTGTATAGAGCTTCTCCATCTTTGGCTGCAAAGAATATAATCAGTTTGATTTTGGCATTGACCATCTGGTGATGTCCATGTGTAGAGTCTTCTCTTGTGTTTTTGGAAGAGGGTGTTTACTATGACCAGTGTGTTTTCTTGGCAAAAGAGAACATTTGTGTGAGGCTGCCAGGGTTAATACCATGACAGGCAGCCTGGAGCTAAGTTTTAGCTTCCCCCGAAATGGTAAGATTCCCTACCCCCATCAGGTAACCTGGAGCCAGCCAATCAATATGCACCCAGTAAGAAACAAAGGGAGAGCTGAAAAGCCCGCGAACGCCCAGGTTTGAAAAAGCCCGGGAAAGTCTGTACCAATAGAATTGCTTTGCAGTAACCAATCCGCTTAAGCCAGCTACTAATTGCTTATGCATATCTTATAAATTTGCTAACAGCTTGGGCTCGGGGCTTTTCTGACCCTGCACCACTGTGATGGGTGAGGCAGAAGGCCCTGGCTCGAGTCAGTAATAAACTTCCCTTTTTTGCGAGTTGCATTGTCTTGGAAGCCTTCTCTCTTCCCGCTCGGGGATTCGGACATCGGGCATAACAATTTGTATCTTTGCCCTGCTTCATTTTGTACTCCAAGGCCAACTTGCCTGTTACTCCCCGTGTCTCTTGACTTTCTACTTTTGCATTCCAGTCCACTATGATGAAAAGGACATCTTTTTTTGATGTTAGTCCTGGAAGGTCTTGTAGGTCTTCATAGAACCATTCAACTTCAGCTTCAGCATTAGTGGTTGGGGCATAGACTTGAATTACTGTGATACTGAATGGTTTGCCTTGGAAACAAACAGATCATTCTGTCGTTTTTGAGATTGCACCCAAGTACTGCATTTTAGACTCTCTTGTTGTTGAGTATGAGGGCTATTCCAATTCTTCTAAGGGATTCTTGCCCACAGTAGTAAATATAATGGTCATCTGAATTAAATTTGCCCGTTCTGGTCCATTTTAGTTCACTGATTCCTAAAATGTCAGTGTTCACTCTTTACGTCTCCTGTTCGACCACTTCTAATTTACCTTGATTTATGGACCTAACATTCCAGGTTCCTATGCGGCATTGTTCTCTACAGCATTGCTCTTCACTCCCATCACCAGCCACACCCACAGCTGGGCATTGTTTCTGCTCTGGCTCAGCCTTTCATTCTTTCTGGAGTTATTTCTCCATTCTTCTCCAGTAGCATATTGGGCACCTACTGACCAGGGGAGTTAATCTTTCAGTGTCTTATCTTTTTGCCTTTTCATACTGTTCATTGGGTTCTCAAGGCAAGAATCCTGAAGTGGTTTGCCATTCCCTTCTCCAGTGGACCACGTTTTGTCTTCATGGAGTTAGCTATTCTGGAACATCACGTAAATAGAATCATACAGTTTATACCCTTACGTGTCTGGCTTCTTTCACTTAGCATAATATTTTCAAGGTATATCCATATAGTAGCCTGTGGCAGAATGACATTCCTTCTTGTGGCTGAATAATACGCCATTGTGTGTTTATGCCACATTGTGTTTATCCATTGACCCATCAGTAAACATTCTGTGTTGATCTCACATTTTGGCTGTTGTGAGTAACGTTGCTGTGAGCATGAGTGCACAAACATCTGTGTGAGCCCCTGCTTTCAGTCCTTAGGGTGTATACCTGGAAATGGAGTTGCAGAAACACATGAGGGTTCACATTCTGAGGAACCACCAGACTTTTATCACAGAAGCTGCACCTTGTAAATTTTATATTTCCTCCAGCAATGTACCAGAGTTCCAGTTCCTTCACATCGTCACTAATGCTTAGTTTTTTTCCCTTCTTTAATAAAAGCCATCCTGGTGGGTAAGAAATGCAAATACTATCTCACTGTGATTTTCATTTGCATAAGAAAAGTGAAGTCACTCAGTCAGGTCCAACTCTCTGCAACCCTGTGGACTGTAGCCTGCCAGGCTTCTCCATCCATGGGATTTTCCAGGCAAGAATACTGGAATGGGTTGCCATTTTTTTCCCCAGAGGATCTTTGCTTTTGCCTAATAGGACTTCCCTATTAGGCTCAGATGGTAAAGAATCTATCTGCAATGCAGAAGACCAGGGTTCAATTCCTTGGTTTGGAAGATCACTTGGAGAAGGGAATGGCTACCCCTTCCAGTATTCTTTTTTTTTTAATTAAACTGAAACTACTTTTATTAAATATTTCATATCGCATTCCATACAACAAATCAAAGAGCTCATACCAGTATAGGATATTCTTATGTATAAGTATAGCATTTACTTATTTTCTTTTTTTTTTTTGGTCTACTAAGAGAGTTTTTATTTATTTTTTATATATTTTTTCCATTTATTTTTGTTCGTTGGAGGCTAATTACTTAACAATATTGTAGTGGTTTTTGCCATACATTGACATGAATCAGCCATGGATTTACATGTGCTCCCCATCCCGATCCCCCCTCCCGCCTCCCTCTCCATCCCATCCCTCTGGGTCATTCCAGTGCATCAGCCCTGAGCACTTGTCTCATACATCCAACCTGGGCTGGTGATCTGTTTCACCCTTGATGGTATACTTGTTTCAATGCTGTTCTCTGAGATCATCCCACCCTCACCTTCTCCCGCAGAGTCCCAAAGTCTGTTCTGTACATCTGTGTCTCTTTTTCTGTTTTGCATATAGGGTTATCGTTACCATCTTTTTAAATTCCATATATATGCGTTAGTATACTGTATTGATCTTTATCTTTCTGGCTTATTTCACTCTGTATAATGGGCTGCAGTTTCATCCATCTCATTAGAACTGATTCAAATGAATTCTTTTTAATGGCTAAGTAATATTCCATAGTGTATATATACCACAGCTTTCTTATCCATTCGTCTGCTGATGGGCATCTAGGTTGCTTCCATAAAAATATGGAACGCTTCACGAATTTGCATGGCATCCTTGCGCAGGAGCCATGCTGATCTTCTCTGCATCGTTCCAGTTTTAGTATATGAGCTGCCGAGGCGAGCACCTGCTCCAGTGTTCCTGCCTGGAGAATCCCATGGACAGAGGAGCCTGGTGGGCTACATCAGACACAGCTGCAACCAACGCTTCTGCTACTACCAGTGGCTAATGAAAGTGAACGTGAAGTCCCTCAGTCGTGTGTGTGGCTAATGATGTTGAGCATATTTTCATGTCTTGCCATTTGTATGTCCTCTTTGCAGAACTGTCTACCCAAGTCCTTTGCCCCCTTTTTTTTTTTTTTTTTTTGGTCACAGTGAGTAACATGCAGGATTTTAGTTCCTCAACCAGGGATTGAACCCATGCCCCTGGCAGTGGGAACAGGGAATCTTAACCATTGGACTGCCAGGGAAGTACTTAACACTGATTGGATTGTTACAGCTTTATAGTGAGTTTTGAAATTGGGAAGGATGAGTCCTTCAGCTTTATTTTTCTTTTTCAAGATTTTTTGGCTATTTGGGGTCCCTTGAGATTTTAGAATAGATTTTTTTTTTTAATTTCTGAAAATGAATGCCATTGGAATTTTCATAAAGATTGCCTGGAATCTGTAGATCAGTTTGGTTGTACAGTTGACCCTTCAGCAATGCCGAGGTTAGAGACATTGACCCTAACCAGTCAAAAATGCAGTCTAGCCTTAGAGTTTGCCCTCCATATCTGAGGTTCCGCATCCACAGATTCAACCTATGAAGGGTCGTGTAGTACTGTAATATGTATTTAGTGAACTAAAATCCACATATAAGTGGGCCAGTTCTGATCTGAGCCATTCGAGGGTAAACTGTTTTCTGAGTGACACTGTCCCAGCCATTTATTTTCATTTTCCCTCTTCTATTTACATCAGCAGGTTTTAACAGTCATTCTGAAGGGTTCCATTTATAAATTTTAAATGCCTAATGTACTTAACTGCTTTACAAATTTAATTTGTTCTTTAACTGTTCAGTCATCTGACCTAACACAATCTTCCCAAGATCCAAAAACACCCGTAAGCGACTAAACATACAAGTGCAGTGAGCCAGTCATTCTCTTGAATGCCCTTGTACCAACAGTAAACTTAGTAAGATTGATCAAGGGCAAAACCCCGCCGCAGCCTGGCCTGGTGAGGACGCCCAGTGCCTGGACCCCAGACTAGCCTCCAGCTTCAAATGCAGAGTCTGGTGTGGCCGAAACGTGTGTCCCAGGGCTGCTGGGCAAGCACCGATTTTTCTCTCCCTCTTGGCTTCTGAAAGGAGAGGTAGGCGGGGAGGAGCTGCCCCAGCCCCACCCAGACTCCTGGAGAGGCAGGCCCTTCTCACAGTGGAGGTGCTCCCACACCGCCTCCTTGGTGCCCTGGCCCCTGATGAATCCATCTTCCTGATTCACGCAGGAGTCCTCCGCACCCACACAACATCGCATTGATATGAGGCAGCCATGGTACATCTCACTCGGAACTACTTGCCCACAGCAGGCGGAGGCACCCACAGCTGGTCCTCTCCTGCAGACGCATCACCTCCAGGCTGCAGCTGGACCCCCACCCCTGAGCTCAGCACAGTCCCTGCTCAAAACTCTGCATCTCACACACTGAACAGTGAATTTAGTGACCCAAAGATGTCTGCAGAACAGCAAAGAAAAGTACCGGTTATGCTTGTTCCTGCCACAGTCATGAGTGAGGCTGGTAGGGCCTCCCCACGCTCACCATGGCATGCTCCCCAGGCTCGCCAAGGCCTTTGAGCCCTCGGCCCATCTGCAAGGGCATTGCCATCTTCCACGGAGCCAGCTCCTGCTCGGCACTTCTGCGCGGCCAGTCTCCAGGCCCTCCTGGCCCCTCAGCCAAGCGCCAGCCACCCCATCCCTGTGACACAGCCGGCCTTGCCCAGCTCGGAGGAAGCGTTGCCATGCCTCTGGGGAGAAGCCCTGCTTCCTCGGCAACCACATCCCCCATCCAAAAGCTGGCACTGCAGCTGGGTCTCCGACTGGTAGTACTGTCGTCCCGTCAGATGATCGATTTGGGGTCGTGGGGGCGTCTGGGGGCCTGCAGGCTCCAGCCTCCGCATTCTGGCCTCCGTTAGAGGCTGTGACAGGTGAGTTAGTGGATGACGGTGCCGGAGGAGGTGCGGGACAGGGTAGCAAGTCCAGGCGCACAAGGGCCTGGTGGTGAGAGATGGCTGCTGTCATCACAGGCGGTGCCCATGGGGGCGGCCAACGACTCCTCGGGGAGGGGCACGCCGTGGGCTCTGGGGCAGCTGTACTGATGGCAGGGCCTTCACTTTGTACCTGAGGGAGCCCACAGAGGCAGCTTTGGGGTTTCTGCCAGAGGAAGTCACCAGGTCATCTGGTCTCATGTTCTTAAAAGCTATTGAGAACTCCCAAAAGCTTTTGTTTATTAGTGTTGTATCTGTCAGTATTTACCATTGGAAATTATGAAATTCTTTAAATATTTACTTATTAATATTTGAATGGGGGCTTAGAGGTTAAGACTTTGTGCTTCCACTGTAGGGGGTGCAGGTTCGATCCGTGGATGGAGAACTAAGATCCCACAAAACATGCAGCATGGCAAAAAAAAAAAAAAAGGCCTTCTTGAGTAAAACTGACCTTTTAAGGAAGTGGCCTCTCTGGGTGAGAGCAGCAGTAACCTCATGGTCCCCAACAGCCCAGAGTCTCCAGGGCAGCTGGGCAGCCACCAACCATGGCCTTAGGACCACGGTCTGGGCAAGTCACAGAGTCTGGGCACGTCGCAGGGTCCAGCAAGTCACGGAACGCTCTCTTCTGGTCTAGGCTCGGTCCTGGGTTTAGGGAGCTGGACTCATCGCTGTCCTGTCTTAGGCCATCAGTGCCTGTAGAAGCAGCGGCTTTCCTTTAGCACCTGCTCACCATCCCCGAGGGCTGGCCAGAGTAACTAAGGCCGTGATTACCTGCCCTGCTCCTGTAGGCCACGAACCACCAGGTTTCCATTACCAGCAGGCGTTCCCAACTTTCAACCCCAAACAGGCCCGATAACAAATTCTAGATTCCTCTAAGACTCTTGCCTGCAACCACTCTCTTAGAAGAAACCGGCTCGTTTAAAGAGAAGTTCAATGGCTCAGCAGTAAATAATCTGTCTGCAATGCAGGAGGAGAATGCAGAAGACTTGGGTTCAATCCCTGGGTCGAGAAGATCCCCTGGAGGAGGAAATGGTAGCCCATTCCTGTGTTCTTGCCTGGAGATGCCCACGGGCAGAGGCACCTGGCCAGCACAATCTGGAGGTAGAGCCAAGCCTTGCCTCTGTGAGCTCCTCAGCTGCCCACTGCCCTGAGGCCCCCAGCAAGACCAGCAATGCCGAGTAGACTGGAACATGAGATCCCTGGCCCTCTTCCCAACCCTGGGGCCTGTTTGGAGATGTCTAGGTTACAGTCTGCAGGGCCACAGAGAGGCGTGGGGACCTGGGGTCAGAGGCGAAGGTGGCCACTCCTGCCGTTCACTGTGGAGGCACCCCTTGGGTGATGACTTTGAGCCCAGAGAGACATTCAGTCTAGCATTCCCCCAACCCCAGCCTCCTCAGAGACCTGCCTCCTCCCCACTCTCAGGAAGGCAGAGAGGCCGTCACCCACATGCAGTCCAGGTTCAGAGCCCTTGGCCTGCCCCTCCAGAGGCCCCTGCACCTCACAAGCCACTCTAGGGAAAGGACCCCCTCGGCACCCTGCACCTGCCCTGCCTGAGTTCAAAGTCGGGGGGCAGGGGCGCAGCTGGCAAGGGGGCCTGAGGATGGTGCAAGGGGGCCCAGAGTAAGCAGGAGTGCTCCAGGAGGAGAGGAGGCACCAGAAGAGTGCTCCAGAAGGAGTGAGTGGAGAAGAGCTTGGGCAGAGCCTCTTTTTAAATGTATGTGTAAAATGGGCCAAAGATCTAAACAGACATTTCTCCAAAGAAGACATACAGATGGCTAACAGACACATGAAAAGATGCTCAACATCACTCATTATCAGAGAAATGCAAATCAAAACCTCAATGAGGTACCATCTCACACCAGTCAGGATGACTGCTATCCAAAAGTCTACAAGCAATAAATGCTGGAGAGGGTGTGGAGAAAAGGGAACCCTCTTACACTGTTGGTGGGAATGCAGACTAGTACAGCCGCTATGGAGAACAGTGTAGAGATTTCTTTAAAGACTGGAAATAGAACTGCCATATGATCCAGCAATCCCACTCCTGGGCATACACACCGAGGAAACCAGATCTGAAAGAGACACATGCACCCCAATGTTCATCACAGCACTGTTTATAATAGCCAGGACATGGAAGCAACCTAGATGCCCATCAGCAGACGAATGGATAAGGAAGCTGTGGTACATATGCACCATGGAATATTACTCAGCCATTAAAAAGAATTCATTTGAATCAGTTCTAATGAGATGGATGAAACTGGAGCCCATTATACAGAGTGAAGTAAGCCAGAAAGATAAAGACCAATACAGTATACTAACGTATATATGTGGAATTTAAAAAGATGGTAATGATAACCCTATATGCAAAACAGAAAAAGAGACACAGATGTACAGAACAGACTTTTTGACTCTGTGGGAGAAGGCGAGGGTGGGATGTTCAGAGAGAACAGCATTGAAACAAGTATACCATCAAGGGTGAAACAGATCAACAGCCCAGGTTGGATGCTTGAGACAACTGCTCAGGGCTGGTGCACTGGGAAGACCCAGAAGGATGGGATGGAGAGGGAGGCGGGAAGGGGGATTGGTATGGGGAGCACATGTAAATCCATGGCTGATTCATGTCAATGTATGGCAAAAACCACTACAATACTGTAAAGTAATTAGCCTCCAACTAATAAAAATAAATGAAAAAAAAATGTATGTGTATGTGCATACATGCATCTTACTATTTATTTGGCTGCATGCAGGATCTTCTTTGAATCACGCCTTGATCTTTAATTAAGGCACATGGACTCTATAGTAGCAGCTCAGCTCACAGGCTCCAGAGTGTACTGGTTTAGTTTCTCTGCAGCATGTGGTCCCCAACCAGGGATCCAAACCCCATCTCCTGCAACCACCGGGCACCCAGGGAAGTCCCAGGCAAAGCCTCTGGTCACACTTGACCCCTCCTGCTGCCAGGGCATGGCAGGGCTGGGTGCTCAGGAGGGGTCTGAGCAGGACAAGAGGGTCTCACTGGGCAGAAGGGCAGGGAGGCAGTGGGCAGTGCCACCTCCACGGTCACAACCCATGGACGTTCAAGAAATTATTGGGTCTTCAGCCCCCAGCACGTGCATTTGAAATACCACTTCCCACTCCCAAAGTTCCTTGGAGAAAGGGCCAGTTCCATATCCACATCAGCCCCTGCGGTGAGCTGGAAATGGCCCGCAAAGTTGTCTACATACGACCTCTGAAACGTGTGAGCATAGCCTCACTTGGAAAAAGCACCTCGTGGATATAATCACGGACCTTGAGATGACGAGGTTGCCCTGGATCATCTGGGTGGGCACTGAGTGCCGTCACAAGTGCCTTTATAGAGAGGGACGGAGCGGGACACGGAGAGGCAGCAGCGTGAAGGCAGAGAAGGTTCCGCCAGCCACGAGCCGGGGGTGCTGGCCGCCACCTGGGAACGGATGCCCTGGAGGAGGCACTGCTGACACCGTGATCTCAGACTTCTGCCTTCCAGTGCTTGAGAGAATAAATTTCTGTTGTTTTCAACAAGTCACCAAGTTTATGGTAGTTTGTTACAGCATACACAGGAAATTAACAGAGTCTGGGCATCCTGTTACACCAGATGGCAAGACATCCCATCCCAGAGACCAATTTTGATCGTCTGGAGGACCCAGGAGCCCACCGCAAAGCCCCTCCCCAGCCTTGTCTGAGCACCAGGAAGGATGACAACTCATGGAAGCACAAACCCGCTGAATCTGTGTGTCCTTGATACACAACAGACAACTTGATTGTGTTCGAAGGGTGCTACGGAACCAGCTCTTACAAACTATTAAACTAAGAGGGCGGTGGGAGCACGTGCTTCCCCTTCCTGCACAGACGTGAGCAAACAGGGTGGGGGGCTGGCTGGGCCCCGGGTAAGTCTGTCTCCCTCCGGCGGAGGGCCTTCTCAGACCCGAGGCCGCCATGCGGCCAGCTGACCATGCTGAGGACGGCGGTGTTCTCCGAAAGCCCCCACCTCTAGAGCACTCTGGCCCCTAAGTCAAACTTGAATCTGATTCAGCCTCTGCGCTCAGTTATCAGTTAGCAAGAAATACTGAGGGAAACATGAAAAGATCCCAAGAGGCTGTAATCAGCAAAATCCTGACAGGAAGTCCCCAGACAAACGAGCGGCTTTCCGCAGCGCCGCCGCGTGAGGGGGCGCACGTGACCAAGGAGGGGGCTGCGTCTGGGGGTGTCCTCAAGAGTCGCGTCCGTCAGTCCGCCTGTGTGTTTACCACGGTGCTTCCTGTCGAGTGTTCCGGCTAGCAGATGCTTCTGCTTGTTTTCTTTAGGGAGACTGAGCCCAGAGCAGGGGTCCCCCACCCCCAGGCCGGTACCCCAGTGAGTGTGCCGCCCCAAGACGCAGGTCAGAATCACAAGGCGCTTCGGGGTCTTTATTGCCAACCGGCAGGGAGGGCAGGTGGGCCCGTGCGGTCCCCAGGCAGGGCTGCGGCGGTCGATGCTGTTCCTGACGGTGGCTGCGCCCCGGGCACCCGGCGGGTGAGGGGGTGGGCGGGCGGTCACCAGCACAGGACGCCAGGACAGTACCTGTCAACGAGCCCCTGGTAGTAGGGCCGCAGCGCGGCTACGTCCGGCAGGCTGGCGCTCTTGGTGTAGAGGTCGAACTTGCTGCAGCACAGGGACGGCGGCCCGTGAAGCCCCCCGAGTGACCCCACCCCCCCGGCGTGCCCGCGCCGCGCCCGCGGCCGTACTTGAACTCCTGCACCCAGGGCAGCATGGCCAGGTCCTGCTCGTTGCACAGCTGCCGGTAGTCTCCGAACTTGTGCCAGGGGTAGAAGGAGTGGAACCGGATGATGTAGAAGGCCTGCGGGCAGCCAGGCCTCAGGCTCCGGCCGAGGGCATCGGGCGGGGCGGGGCTTGACCTTGCCTCGGTCCCCACCCCTTCCTACCTCCGGTGGGAGGGCAAACTTGTTGAACTTCATCATCCGGTACATGTACTCTGTGGGAGAGGGCGGGTCACCATCTCTGGGCGGGCACCCAGAGGGGCAGCCCCAGAGTGGTCCCCGCCATTCCCCCAACCGACCAGCCTCACCGTCATGGCCCCAGGACATGAGGACGTTCTCGAGCCCACAGTGAGGCTGGTACATGCCAAGCTCCGTGCTGCAGGGGGGGACGGAAGGTGAGGGGCTCAGGAGCAGGACCCCGGGAGGGGGAGGAGGGGGGAGGACCATGGCGAGGGAGGGCAAGGGAGCCGCACCTGTACAGGGGGTCTTGGAGGTCAGGGTTGTCCTGGAAGGTGCAGTCACGGAAGACCACAGAGGCCTGGGGACGGCAGCCAACTGGGAAGGTGTCTCCTACCACCGCCCACTGGGGACGGACCAACAGGCAGCCGTGGGTGAGCGTGACTGGCCTGCCCCCCAAGGGGGTGTCCAGAGCCTGGAGCGGAGGCTGCCCGGGCCCCGCCCTGCTGACTGCCCTCCACCCCTCTCCTCACCTGGGGCTCCCCTGCCAGAGCCAGGACCTTCCCCAGGTCGTGCAGGAGCCCGACGAGGTGGAACCAGTCTGGAGGAGAGGGAGGGACAGTGCAGGCTAGGAGGGTGCAGGGACCGGGGCAAAGGCACAGTCCTGGGGCTGTGGGTGGGATGCAGGGCCTACTGGGAGAGGGCCAGACCACCCCCCCTTCCCCAACACCCGTCAGAGCAAGTGGGGAGCACACCCTTGTCTGGATGGGCCTTCCGGATGCCCTCGGCTGTCTGGAAGGCATGGAAGGAGTTGGGGAAGTCCACGTCGGGGTCCGACTCGTCCACCAGTCCGTCCAGCATGTCCACAGCCTCCATGACAGTCATCCTCTTATAGGAGAAGCCCCCGAACTGGGCATGCTGGGCCAGAAAGCAAAGGTCAGTGTGGTCCCAGGATCAGCCCTTGGGAGCTTGGGTTAGGAGTCGGCCTCCTACCTTCCTCCTGACGAAGTCCACGGTCTGCCATGTGTGCATAAGCTTGTAGGTGGCGAAGACACGGTCCAGGAGCGGGCCGGACTGCAAGCCGGAGGGTCAGCCAGGCAACTGCCACCCCCTGCCCTTCACACCCAGGGGGCCACTGCCTGCCTCTCCCAGGCCCCAAAGTGTGGTCAGGGTGGCCCCAGGGTGGCCCCTGGAGCTGTGCAAGGGGACAGGGCAGGAGAGGCAGGGGCCGCTGGGGGAGCAGTCCTCACCGTGTAGTTTCGGAAGCTGTCCTTGTCTGTGGCTGCTTCTGGCTCCATATCAGGCTGGGAAACCAGCGAAGGGTCTGGGTCCTGGTAGGGTGGGGGTGGTGGTGAATCCATTTCATCAGGATGCCAGCTCCATGAGGAAGGGAGGACACCCCATGGGGGCCAGGACTGTTGGATGTGGAGCGGCAGAGAGGCACCCCAGGGCACCAGCGCATGGCCTCGGTGAGCCCGAGTCAAGACTTCCGGCCCTGAGTCCTTATCTGCTGAGCGGATGCTGGGGATGTCTGCTCCGAGGGTGATGCTTGGCCGCGGCCACACAGCACCCGCACCCGGAGTCTGCTTCTCAGGACGCGGGTCCGCAGGGAGCCCAGCGTTTAGGCCCATGACCTTTGCCCCAGATAGACCACGGCCGGGAGGGAGCCCTTTGACCCCGAAGAGTGGGCCAGCAGAAACCCGCCGGGCATAGGCACGGGGCTGCCCCGCTTTCCCTGAGCATGCAGTCTGCGTGGGCCAGGGGTACTCACCGCAGCCACCTTCATCCTGAGATGGGCAGAGCTCCACGGGCCCGTATATATGCCCACAGGTTACATAAGTGACCGGACACCACCCAGCCCCTCGGCCTTGGCCCTCGGTAATGAGTGACCATCCACCCTCCTGCTGGCCTCTGAGAGTTAATGTGTCAGCATAGCACTGCCCCCCCGCCCCCCCCGCCCCCCCCCCCCGCCCCCAGCCAACCTCCACGTCCCTGCAGCAACTGACCTGCCCAGAAGGTTGAGGCGGCCAGACTCCCACCCCTGCCAGGAGCTTTAAACTCCTCCAGGACGCTGCCCCTCCCTGCTCCCTATCTTCCCCAGGCACCTGGGATTGGGGCAGGGTGGGGCTTATTTCAGAAAAATATTTTGACGTTTTTGACATTTTTTAAAGAATATCTATTTATTTGGCCGAGCGGGGTCTTGGCTGCAGGGCTCCGCAGTTGCGGTGCTAGGTGCTAGGTGTTAGTTGCTCGATGGCGCGTGGGATCTTGGTTCTCCGTCAGGGTCCTTAACTATGGGAGCTCCAGGGAAGTGCCCTTTGACACTTGTTCAGAAGGGATGGAAGACTTTATTCTTGATTGCGAGATGGGAGAGATGTTCAGATGCTCGCTGGAACACAGCAAGGTCAGCTGGAGTTTCACAGTCCTGGGGTGGGGGTGGGGGACTGGGCAGGGGCCGAGGGGAAATTCCCAGAGGAGAATCAGGGGTGGGGGCAGCCTTGCTAAACTTGACAGGATTCTGTTCAGGGTGGGATTCTTGCTAATACTGGGCGAGGCTCATGGCTCAGAGAGGCTCAGAGATCTCAGAGGGATCTTCTCAGGCCCTGGGGCTGAGGCTCCATCTCCAGTCAGGGCAGAGATGAACTCACGGCCCGGGTCACGCGAGAGCCAGGCTCGGCGGTGGACACACAGCAGGACCACACAGCCTGGAGCTGACGACGGTGTCATTGGAAAGAGGCTGAGGTCAGGGTGCAGTCTGGGCCAGGAGAGGGCAGTGGGCCAGGTGTTCTCCACGTGGCTCCTCCTGCCGTCCTGAGAGTCAGCTGGGGGTGCTTGGCCCCCGTTGACAATGGCAGAGTGCTCTCAGCCCCGCGAGCCGCGGCGCCTCCGGCACTCCGAGAGCCGGGCATCGCTCACTCTCTGTGCTTCTGAGGTCGGTTTCCTCTGCCTCCTCCCACGGATGTGTCCGTCTCTGGGTGGGAGGCTGATGTTTCATTCGCTGTTTCTACAAGTGCTCCGCAGATATTTGCTTCAGGGATGGAGAGGGGATGCCAGGGGGGGAGGCTGGACCCATCACCCCAAAGCAGGTTGGTGGCCTGGACCGAAGGAAGGAACAAAGTGCCGGCCAGCGGGTCTGGATGAGGGCAGGAGACGGGAGGAGGACCGAGAGGCTCTGGCCGGGAGCAGCGGGAGGGGGGTGGGTGGGGTCCCGGCGGGCATCCCCCAGGTCTCCAAGCAGGCTGTCGGACAGGCAGCCGGGACATGGCCTGGAGCTTGGAGGCCATGTGGACACCAGTGTGATGCTGTGACCGTGACAGGTGACCCAAGGAAAATGGCCCGAGGCTCAATGAGCACCTGGGGGCAGGAGGCGGGCACTGCAGCCCTGGGGGCCTCCTGGCAGGCTGTGTTGCCTCGTGGAGGTGCCATGTGAGGCTGTGTTCCTGGAGGCGAACATCCAGCACCGAACTTCGGGGACTTTGCCCCAGGGCCGGGGCCGCAGGAGGTTTTGCCCAGCTGAGCTCCTGACTCCCCAACCCAGCCTTCTTGGGGTCCTCTTCTTCATCCTGGAGCCCCTCTAGCCCTCACGGCCTGCCCTCCCCACCCGCTCTTCCGACACCCCTCAGTGACCACAGGCCTCTCCAGCCCTGGCAAGCGCCTATTCCAGCCTCCGCACGGCATCCAAGCTGCTGCGGCCACCCTCCGTCCATCCCCCAACCGGGCAGGGACCAGCCCGGCCTGACCTCTTGCGGCCCAGTGGAGGTGGGGGAGCCAGGGGAGTGAGCACGAGGGTAGGAGAGCCCGACCCATGGGGTCTGCAGCTCAGGATCTGTGGGTGGGCACCGTGGTGCCTGCAGGCCTGGCCCTGCTCTCTGGCTGGGAGTTGGGGTAAAGGCGGTGCTCCCCTCATTCAGTGGCCGAAAGGGTAACACGGCAAACGTCAACAAATTAAGTGCTACACGAAACGTCTGCTAAATAAGGGAAATCGCCCTTCTGAACCCCGTGAGACCTGGGTGCCTGGACAGGAGGCGCTGGCTCCCAGCGTGTAACTCCTCCCCCAGCTGCCACCCCGCCCACTGCAGACTCCACCTCTGGCTGACTTGTCCATTGATAACCAGGCCAGTCTCCTCCCCCAGCCTCCGCCTGTCCCCACACCTGGACCCACTGGGTCCCCGCGCCGGGCAGGGGAGGCTCAGGGAGCCCCTGTGGCCCGCGGAGCCCTGACCCTTGGCCAGCCACCCCTACGCACCTTGAGCTAAGGTTCTGCCTTAATTGCGAGATTTGGACTGGGAGAAGTGCCACCCCCACCCCACTCCCACCCTGCCCTGGGGGGTGGGAAGGGTGCTCTGCCTAGCTCCAGGACCCCTCCGCCCTCTCCCCAGCTGCCCTCAGGGGGTGCAGGCAGAGGTCTCCGTTGCTACCCTGGACCCACCTGGAGCAGCCCAGCGCTAACCCTACCACGTCAGGACACGTGGCCAACCCAGAGTCCCTCTCTCCCACAGCCCAGAAGAGGCCTGGGGTGCTCAGGTCCCTGACGTCTGCCCCACGTCCTTGGGCAGACCCTCTCCTCTGCGCCCCGTTCTGGCATCTAATGTTGCCAACCGCCTCCTCTCAGCCCCGTCCCCTAAGTGTTACCCTCTCTCAGTGCAGAGCCCCTGGGTGATCAGACTCTGCTGGGCCCCCACGTGGGCCTCTATGTCCACAGCGATTGGAGGCTGGTTGCTGCAGAACGTGGCGGGGGGAGAGTGGGGCAGGGGTGTTCGCTGGTGCCTGCATTGCCCTTCTAGGGGCTTCTCTCTGCAGGCACTCTGGGCTGGGGGCTCAGCTGCCGCCCTGGGGCTGGGGTGCAGCATCCCAGCTGGGACAGGCCTGCTCCCCCGCTCAGCCGTAGCTGTGGGGACTGCTGGGGTCCACGGGGGCTGAGGCCCGGGGGCCGGCCGAACCGACGAGCTGCCACAGGCGGTGGCTGAGGTTCTGCACCTGGCAGGTACCCAGAGCACAGCCCACACGCAGGAGCTGGGCTCTCGGCCTGCGGGGACCCAAGTGTCGGCGGAGGCCATTGCGGAGAGGCTGACCCCTGGCAGGGACCAGGCTGACACTCTTCTTGGGCTGGAGGGCCTGGTGCAGCCTCCACACCACAGGAAGGGCTGCAGGGTGCTGAGGCTGTGAGCCACTGGCAGGCGTCCGGGCTGGGGGCTCCCTGCACAGGGAGATGGAGGAAGTAAACCCAGTGGTCCAGCCTTCCAGGGAAGCCCACAGCTTTCCAACAGCCTGGAGCATGGCCAGGGGAAGCCCACAGCCCCCAAGCCACTGGCCAGCGGGCCAGGGGAAGCCCACCCCACCCCCCAGGCTGGAGCTCGGCCAGGGGAAGCCCACAGACCCCACGCCATGGCCCAGCAGGCCAGGGGAAGCCCACAGACCCCACGCCATGGCCCAGCAGGCCAGGGGAAGCCCACAGACCCCACGCCATGGCCCAGCAGGCCAGGGGAAGCCCACTGAGCTCAGGGCTGGGGTTCTGACCCTCAGCCATCTCAGTAGCCCATTCAAGGGCCAGGCAAGTGGCTGCCTGACCTCCCTGGGCTACTCTGCTCAGGACTCAGGTTTATGCCCTCTCAGCCCTTCCCTTGGGGTGGGGGAAGGTGGGCAGGTATGGGAATCCCCTTAACCTCCCCTCCCACAGCTGACCTCTCCTTCTGAGGGGTCTGCTCTGCCAGTGGGGTAGTGGGCATGCCTTAGAAGGGCAAGCAAAGAAAAAGGAGCCTTCTGCCCTGCGGGGGGTGCCCACGGCCTGGGGCTGGATTTAGCAGGTGAGCCTTAGCAGCAGAAGCGGGTTTCCCCCAATCCGGGGTCCTGGGGCGTCGCCGGGGTGGGGCGGGGCGGGGCCTTCCGGAGCATCTGGTTTCCTGCCCAGGCAGCCAGGGTGGTCTGAGACCTGCTCACCTGGGTCGCGTGGGCGGCCGGCTCCCGGCCAGGCCGAGGGGCAGCGCGCCCGGGAGCTGTAGGTAGAGGAGGCTGATGCAACCGAGAGTGACCGCCAGGAGCCCGGCCATGCGGGCGGGGCCGGAGGGGGCGGCGAGTCGGGCAGGCGTGGGGGGCAGCCCCAGGCCCGCAATGCTTCCGCGGGCGCCTCGGGTCCGTTGGCGAGGGTCTCCGCCAGGCAGCGGCCGGGCGAGTCTCTGGCAGGTGGTGCGGGCGCCTCCTCCGTCACCTTGTGCCCAGAGTCCCTGGGGCCGGAGCCCCGGCACCTCTAGGACTAAATAGTCTCCCAGGGAGGCGGAGCCGGACGCGCCGGCGGGGCGGGGTCCCACCCCTCCCCACCTGGGCCCCCACTAGCGCCGCTTCTGGGGACGGGGCGGCGGGCCGGGGACCCCAGGAGCCAGTCTCGCCTCCACCAGTTTCCGGTGGGAGACCCTGTCCCAGGGCCTGCCCAGCTGTCTAGGGTGAAGGAGAGGGTGCCGCGGGGTGTGGTCGCGGGGCTGGATCCCGCCCACCGCCGTGGGGCTCGCCCCTAAATTTCTGAGCCAGTGAGAGGTGGAGGCCAGGCCAAAGGAGATTTTGAGACCCCTCCCCAATAGAGCGCCCAACAGCTCTAGTCCTGAAAATTCTCCCGCTCTCCCACTGGGTTTCCCCCGGTGGCTCCGATGGTAAAGAATCCGCCTACAATGTGGGAGACCTGGGTTCGATCCCTGGGTTGGAAAGATCCCCTGGAGAAGGGAAAGGCTACCCACTGCAGTATTCTGGCCTGGAGAATTCCGTGGACCATATAGTCCAGGCAGTCGGACACAACTGAGCGACTTTCACACATTTCCTCCCATTACTGAAATATTACATGGTCTTTGCAAGAAACTTACATAGGTGAGGACTCTGAATTGCCACCCACTGTGGACTCCTTCCCAGGCCAGGGTGGGTGCTGGTGTTTTACTTTATGTGCATTTCCTTTGGGGGGGGTGTCCTGTGTGTGCATTATATATGCACACATATCCACATGCAGGCAAAAACATCTGAAGCTCCAATAGTGTGGCTGCCTGATGGGAAGAGGCAACTCGCTGCAGAAGACCCTGATGCTGAGAAAGATTGAAGACAGGAGGAGAAGGGGACAACAGAGGATGAGATGTTTACACAGCACCACAGACTTGATGCACATGAATCTTTACAAACTCCTGGAGATAGTGGGTGACAGAGGAGCCTGGCATGTTACAGTCCATGAAGTCACAAGAAGACACAACTTAGCAACTGCACCATAATGACAACAAGCACAGAGCCTGCCATTCTTTCTAATGACTGAGCCTACGCCAACAAGTAGGTGTTCTGTGACTTCACTGATCTCTTACTGGGGGACAATTAGGTGATTTCCAGGCTTTCCAAGCACAAGTACCCTGCTTCATGAGCTCATGGATGTGTCCCCGCAGGATATATTTGCGGGCATGGGAATTCTGGCTAAAGGTGAGCCCGTGTTTGTGTTGACGGGTGCAGCCAAACTGCTCTCCACAAGGCTGATGTACTGTCAGCTGATAATGGACTTGGTGCCAAGGTTCCTCGCCCCTTTGTCCATCTGAGAGGGGACAGTTATCCCATCACGCCCGCAGACCTTTTTGATCGCCTGTGCATCTCTGTGTTAGTGCTTCCTCTTCTGTGTTCCCACCCCAATCTTGCTCAC
The DNA here is from genome assembly GCF_963930625.1 of Muntiacus reevesi. Classification (NCBI taxonomy): domain Eukaryota; kingdom Metazoa; phylum Chordata; class Mammalia; order Artiodactyla; family Cervidae; genus Muntiacus; species Muntiacus reevesi. The sequence goes on along the minus strand of NC_089249.1, from coordinate 63,155,636 downwards.
TCTGTGAGGTCATCATAAGTGTCCTGGTCACTCTCCCTGCCTCCTTCTGCACAGGCCGTGGGAGCTCAACAAACACTAGCTGGATGAATAAACTAATAAGTGGTGGCCACCTGCCATGTTAAACAGCTTGGTTTATGTCCTGAGGCAGGTAGAGAAGCATCAGCAGGTATTCTCGTTTCTATTTATTTTTATCGGAAGAAGGGTGGGTGATGTGATCACATTTATGTTAGAAAAGTGGGATTCAGCAGGGAGGTCGGTCTGGTGCTGGCAGGAAGGATGCGGTGGGTGGGCGAATGGGTCAGAGACACAGAGTGGGGATGGGGGGCAGACGAGGGGAGAGTGGGGGAGGGGTTAGCTACCCTACCTGCGGGCAGGAATGTCTGGCTGGCCTCCAGTGGCCCAGGCCAGGGGCTGAAGAGAAGGCAGAACTGGAGCACCATCTGGGGAGTTTCGGAGCTGGCATGTCTGTGGGAGGCAGAAGAGTGGTGGGCATCACCCTCAGACGGTGCAGAGAGAGGACAGAGCCTGGAGTGGGAGGGGGGCAGGCAGAGGCCCCTGCCCCCCTCGGTGTGCTGTGCGCAGTGCTGCCAGGATCATCCTTCCAAAACACAAGTGATCACATCCCTCACCCACCAACAAAGGAGAACTAGCGTGTTTCCTGGTGGGCCAGTGCTTAAGACTCCACGCTTTCAGTGCCAGGGTGTGGGTTTGATCCCTGGCTGGGGAACTAGGATCCCACAATCTGTGTGATGTGGCCCAAAATTTGTTCTTAATTTCTTAAATTTACTTATTTTTTAAAAGCTTCTCTCGATTTACTTATTACTTTCGGTTGCTCCGGGTCTTTGTGGCCGCACACGGGCTTTCTCTGGTTACAACAGCTGAGGCTCCTCTTCCCTGCAGTGCACGGGCTCTTCCTTGCGGTGGTCTCTCTGGCTGCGGAGCGTGGGCTCTGGGCTCAGCGGCACTCGGGATCAGTAGCTGTGGCGCATGGGCTTAGTCGCTCCTCTGCACGTGGAATCTTCACAGATCGGGGATCGAACCTCTGTGCCCTGCTGTAGCGAGTGGATTCTTATCTACTGCACCACCACGGAAGTCCAAAATTTTTCTTTTTTTTAAATAAAGGAAAAAGAAATCAAAATTCCCAGTCTCTACGTCAGGTGGAGGAAAGCCTCAGCAGTGTCCGTCTGCATTCTTCCTCTCAGAACACTTGCTGCCACCAAAGGCCTGGGGTACTGTTTCCCCTACAGCCCCTGGGCAGGGTGTTCTCTGGCCTCAGAGCGCAGCCTGGGAGCTTATTTCACCCCGGACTGGGGCAGAGACCCCTGTGATCCTACAGCCCCTGCGTGGCACAGCTCCTGGCACTTGTGATCTTTAACTGTCCGTGTGCTGCTCCCCCAGGGGAAATCCACAGGCTTCCCCCACTGGTGCTCAGTGCAGGGCCACTTCTGGGGATGACAGACTGGCCACGCGAGCACTGCTCAGCCATGGAAACAAACAAGAAGCAGACCAGGGAACCGCAGGAGGCGGGCGTGCTGGTGACGGTGGAGGAATGCTTTGGAGAGTTCTGCATGGGGCAGGAAAAGCCAGGGCGGCCTCTGGCTGCATAGACGCGTCTAGTGAGGTTTTGCTTGAGTGTCTTAAGGTGGGAAAGACTGAGTTTGATCCTGATGGTGAGGATCCTACAGAGGGAAAGATGAGGCTGCGGTACCAACAGCAAACAGCCTGAGGTGGGAAGTGGGCAGGAGGAGCAGAACTTCTGTGTAACTGTGGCGGGGCGGGGGGAGGCTAGGGAGGAGAGGGCCAGACTTGGGGTGATGCAGGTCTGTTTTCTCTGTGAAGGAGGCCAGCGGGGTCATCTCTGAGACACTGGAGGGGGCACCAGAGGTTTGAGGAAACTGCAGAGCGAAGAGCACTGGCCAGACATCGGCTGGCTGGGCGGTGGGGAGAGCAGCCACGCACAGCTGGGGCTGCAGCGTCGCTCTGGTGTCACTCCGCACCAGCTGGTGGTACGGGCCTGGAGGAGGCAGGTGGGCAGGACTGTGCAGGGCTGGGGTTTGCCAGCTGGGTACAGTGAAAACAGTCGGGGAGGCGGGGCGACGGTGTCGGCAGGGTGACAGGCTTTGGAGCCATGCTAGGTGGGGGTGAAAGGACAGAAAGGGAGCCAAGGGGCCCAAGGACGGGAGAAGGCGAGCCTGCTGCAGGTGGGGAGGTGCAGACCCTCAGGAGGGGAGGAAGAACCCTGAGGGGGGCAGGGGCAGGGGTATCATGGTCCAGAAGTGACCCTAACCCTACCCTTGACCCTAAAGTGCCTCTGAGAGGGCTCAGGGAGTGGGCTCCTTCCAAACAGGGCGTGAGGGTGGGGGAATACGGGGGGCAGGGTCCCCACCATCTCTGCAGGAGAGCCCGTCCTGGGCTCAGGGGCCAGGCCAGAGGGCTTGTCGGGGACACTGCCTGCCCATGCATGAGCTCAGTGGCGTGGCAGTGTGGTGGCCAGGACCTTTTGGGGTAGAAGTGAGAAAAACCAACTCCAGACAGCTGGGGCAGAAAGGAGGGGTCTCATGCCAGTACTCAGCAGAAGCAGAAGAGGCTCTGACGGGGCCTGTGCCCGGGGCAGGGGCGGGGGGGCCCGGTGGTCCTCTCTTCAGCCCTCTCTGGGTTGGGTTCTCGGGGCTCCCGCTTGTGAGGGGGGAGCAGGACCGTCAGCAGTCTGCTCCTTCACAGGGTCTTCAAGCGCCACACTCATCCAGAAAAGAGCTCCCCATCCCAGCGTGTCAGCGGCAGCCCCGAGGCTCCCCGCACCGCGTGGCGCCTCTCCTAGTGTCTGCCCCAGACTCTGAGTCCCTCCTGCCCATCCATGTGCCATGCGGGGCCCCAGGGTGGGCGGCACTGCCGGGACCCTCAGCGGGTCAGCCTGCTCCCTGCTCTTCACGGCAGGGTGTGCGGCGCGCTGTTTCGAAGATACGTATGTTAAGCGTTTCGCCTCACTGAGACCGGGCTCCCGAGTGGGCCCCCTCCCTTGCCAGGCTGGCGGCCCCCGGGTCGTCCCAGGGCCCCTCCCAGTCCCGGAGGCCCGTGCGCCGGGCCGCGCCTTCCAGTCTTCCTCCGGGCTGACAGCGCGGGCGGGGAGACCCTGGGAGCCGCGCGAACCGAGACTGAGAGCTCCCGGGGCAGGGCCAGAGTCCCCCCGCCCTGCGAGGGCGCCGCGGCCGCGGGGCACACTCCCACCCCAGCCGCGCGGGCCTGCTACGCGGAGCCGCCGCGGCTGTCACCACCTGGGGGCGGGGAGACGCGTGGCCCCGCCCCTGGAGCGCGGCCCAATGAGGGCACGCCGCTCCGGACCCCGCCCACCGGGGGCGGGGCGAGGGCGCGCAGGCGCGCGGCGCGGCCGGGCGGGCCGGCGGGCTGGGAAGATGGCGGCGCGAAGCCTGGCGGCCGCCGCGGATCTACCCCGGAGCGTCCGGGGTGCGCGGGTCGGGGCCGGGGCCTGGCCATGAGCGCGCCGCCCTCGCGTGCCCGAGCCGCGGAGCCCGCCCGCGCCCCTCGCCATGGCGCGGCTCGCGGACTACTTCGTGCTGGTGGCGTTCGGGCCGCACCCGCGCGGTGAGTGCCGGCGCGCGGCCGCGGGCTGAGAGCCGGGGGCCAGGAAGGGGCGGCGGGGCGGCCCCGGGCCCGCCGGGCAGTCTCTGCGCCGGGCCCGCCGCCCGGGGTCGGGGGTCACGGGGGCCGGCCTCCCCGACGTGGGCCGCGCGGCGTGACGGGGCGGGCCGAGCTCGCCGGCCGTCGTCAGGGCAGAAGCGGCCCGGCCGCGCCTCGGCGTCGCCGGGAGGCGGGAGGGCCCCGGGCGGCTCGGCTTGCGCCTCCCAGCCGGGTGGGACGGGCTCCCTCCGCGGGGGCTGACCGCCGGGCGGCCCTGCCTCCAGGGGCACGGGCCGCCTAGTCAACTGCAAGCCCCTTCTCTGACCCCGGGGCCTCTGGCCTGGAGCCTGTGGCCCCCGTGCCGCGTCTCAGGCCCGGGAGGCTGGGGGGCGTGCAGACAGAGTTGGGGCTGAGGGACTGCTTCTTGAAGAGGCGGCGTTTGAGCCGGAATTCGGAGGACTTCGGGAGGAACCGTGGGGAGGAGAGAGGAGTGTTCTGGCAGAGGGCCTGCCCACCTCATACCTGCCCGCCAAGCCCCGGGTGGGAGCTCGGCCTGGTGACTAGTGCCCATGGCCGGGGGGGTCTGTGTCTCGGGTCACCACCTGTGTCTGAGAGCCCTTCAGCCCAGGGGGTAGGAGAAAGCCTGACGATGACATCAGCACCGGCCCGTGGAGACGTCGCGTTGGGGAGTGCACTGTGTGCCAGGCCCTGCATTGGCCTTTGTGTGCATGAGCGCGTTTCCTCCTCCCAGCAGCCCACGAGGCTTCCCTGTGGTTGCCCCCATCTGTGCACTGGGGCAGAGAGGTTGAGTGCATGGTCTGAGCCGCTACAGAGGGAGTGGTACTCGCATTCAAGCTAACTCAGAGCTTCACTGTGGGCTCAGACCCCAACTACAGGAGGGCAGGCATGGCTTTGGGGGTGTTGGGGACGGCTGTGTGATCAGATTGGGGCTGAGCCTTGAGCCTGAGGGTGGGGTCAAGACCCCCAGTCTGCCCTGCTTCTTGACATGCCGGCTGCCGCTGTCACCCTCCCTGCCTTGCGTCTCACCGAGCTTGCGCCTGCTGGGTCCCTCACCCTCTTCAGTGCCCTTTGGCACAGCGCTCACTCCTCTACCTGTCCTGTCCGCCGACACCCTCGGTCCTGAGCGCATCTCTCCCTTCAGGGAAGGTGCTCTTCTGGGCCAGGATCAGTTGTCCTCGCCCAGCAGCCTGCACGTGGCAGGCTGTCAGTGTTGTACAGGCCCAGCAGGAGAGCCATCTTCTCCAGGACATGTGGGGTGGGGGCAGCGAGAAGGCCGTGCCACCTGCAGCAGGGGGTGCACAGGGTCTGGGGCGGCCGGGCTGGCTGAGGTGTGGCCGCAGCATGGGGGCCCCAGGACTGCATAAGCAGTGTGGGCTTGGGGGCTGAGGGCGCTGCGGGCCGTGTGGGGAGGTCTGAGGAGGCAGAAGCTGGGGGCGGCATGCTGATGGTGGCGGCAACTGGAGTGAACGTCAGGGGGAGGAGAGGCGGCCTCAGTGGGCTCCACGACAAGCTGGCTGGAGCCACGCGGGCGGTGGGCACCCGCGGGGTATGTGGCCTCTGAGCACGACAGGGGAGAAGGCTGGTGCCACAGTGCCTGTCGCCCTGAGTGACAGGAAGGAGTGAGTCTCAGGATGTCCCCTGCAGTAGGGCTGGGGGCCGGGGAACCCCCTAACCACTATCTTCTGGGATTGGAGCTGGTCAGCTGCTGGCCAGCCACCTCGCCTCAGGGCCTGCTTTGGCAGGACTGGTCCATCCTGTGAGGAGCAAGCCCACGGCTGAAGCAGAGGAGCACGGCCTGAGGCTCCTGCCTCGCCTGTTGATGCCTCTGTGACCTCGGGCCAGTCTTTCGGCCTCTGTGCCTCAGTCTCCTCTTCTGGTGATGGGATGAGTCACAGAGGCCTCCCTGCTGGCCGCCGTGAGCACGAGATGGGCATGCACCCGTGACGCGTTCACACAGGAAGCTCCGGGAAGTGACGGGTGTCTTGTTAACGCTGGGCCGCACATGTGTGGACACTCGAGGTGGTGGGCGCCTTTGCTGGAGGTAGAGGACCCCTGCCTGCTGGCAGGCCTTGGACTCGAGGCCAGGGTCCCGGGGCCTTTGGGCTCAGTGGAGAGGGTAGGCGTGGTGGGTGTCTTGTCCCTGGCTGGCATCTGGACATCTTCCTTGCCTGAGGGAGCATCCTGGTTTTGTGGGACTACCTGGCAGAGGGCTGTAGGTAGCGGGGAAGGGAGGGGCTGGGGTGGGACCCTTCCATTCATCTCAGAGGTTGCAGGCTCCTCTGCTGATGAGTTGGGGGCGCTCCTCACTGAGGCCCTGGGTTTAGCACATGTTACACCCTGGCCCAGCTCTGGGCACGTCATGGGGGCCAGAGAGCCCACCCCCCACCCATGCCCATTTCCTGGCCAGGGTGGTCTCATCTGAGGAGAGGGCTCTCCCGCCCTGGCCTCACTCCTGACCATGCTGAGCCGGTCACCTCTCCCCACCCATGGCCCTGCCCCATTCTGGAGCAGGTTGGAGCTGTTTGGGCTGGCCGGGTCTGGAAGCCCGAAGGGTCCAAGGCCTTGGGTCAGAGCCAGGCTTGTCTGACCAGGAGGTTGGAAAGACTGCAGCCCCTCTGCCTAGTCCTGCGCTCTAGCCTCGGGGGTGGGGGCATGGGGTGGGGGGCCCTTGTTGAGGTCTGGGGGTGGAGCAGTGGGAGGGTGCTGTCCTTCCGATGGCCGGGCTGGTCTCCGGGCGTGGGCGCTGAGTCGGGGGCCAAGCGGGCTGCCCCCAGCACTTGCCGGCCTGGGCTGGCCCGGGCACCGGAGCCTGGCACTGGTGACGGCGTTGCTGGGGATGACAGACGCGCGCTCTGTGCTCCCCCCACGGGGCTGACTGTGCGGAGAGTGGCTTGCTGCAGGAGGAAGCTGTTGAGCCAGCTGCGTCCCAGGGGGCCTCTGCGCCCTTCCTCCAGGCCCCTAGAGGCTGGCCCCGTGGCGCCCCGCCGTGCTGGCTGGGTTAGTCCTGTCACTGGGGGGGGGGGGGGGTCCTCCCTCCTGTCCACCCGACGTGGGGCAGTTATGATGGGGCAGGAACTCAGCTGCTGGAGGTCCCCTCCATGGCCTCAGGAGCTGGGGTTGGTGGGGGTGCTAGGCAATGTGGCAGACACCCCCCCCCCCCCCACGCAGGCCTGCAGCCTTGGTTGCAGCTGGGCCCCTGTTGGCGCAGAGTGGAGGTGTGGCCTGGGGTCTCGGAGAAGGGGGAGGGAGTCAGGAGAGGTCCACAGTGTGCGCTGGTGTGAGTGGGGCTCTGGAAGCTGCCCGCACGTCCCCCCAGGAGCCTGTGGGGTGGGAGGGGCTGGGCATGGGAGGAGCGGCCGGAGGCTGGTTAGCCCGCGGGCTGCGGGGCGCAGGTGCAGCGCTGCACAGGATGTAGCTTCTTGCTGGTGGAGCGCGTGTCTGGCCGGCAGGTGCCCCAGGAACCCCAGCAGGCAGTGGTGGGGGTGGGAGGTTCCTGGGGTCCCGCTGCAGCCTCCGTGCGTGGGCAGGGTTCAGAGAGCTGGCTTGAAGAGGTGATGCTCTTTGGGCTGAGGCCTGAGGACTGGGTTTGGGGCTGGCGTGGCTCAGAGGAGGGGCTGGCGGGGGTCCGCTCACTGCCTCGCCAGCGCCCCAGCCCCTGCTGCCCCTCACCTCTGTTGGTGGAGGGGAGGGCTCCGGGTCCAGGAATCCTGCTCTTTGGAGGCAGTGCCTGCTCTGGGAGTTGACGCTCTGCATGATGGGTGGGCCATGGGGGGCCGGTGGCCCGTTCCTCTGCCTGCCTCCTGTGGGGAGGCCGTGGGGAGCAGCCCTCTGCAGTCCACCTGCCCCGGCTCTGGGCGGGTGCTGGGGGCAGAGGCTGCCGTCCTCAGCCGCGCACCCCCTCCTCCCTCTGCCTGCTGCCTCGTGGCAAGAACTGGGTGAGCCCTGGGTGCGGTTTGGGGCTGCACACAAGCTGGCCTGGGGGCGTGGACGGGGAGGAGCCCCGCACAGGGCGCGCGAGCCTGGACTTGTTGAGGGTGGCCCTCGGGGGGCCTGCAGGGCCCAGGGTGTGTGGGGGTGGGTGGGTGTGGCAGCAGCAGACACCTGTCCTCCCCACCCTGGCTTGTCTGCCACCTCGTTCGGTGTCAGTGGGGGGAGGGGAGGGCAGCAGGAAGCTGAGGTTTTGAGTCAGAGTCACAGCCCTTCCCCGTCCCCAGCCGGCAGCCGCCTACCTGCTGCTGGCCTTCTTCCTGGAGGGTGGTAGGCTCGAGACTGCAGCCCTGCTCGCCTGCCTGCTGGGGTCTGCTTGCCAGTGTCCTTGGGTCCAGGCCCCAGCTCTGTCTGAGGCTCCTGCGTCCGTTCAGGTTCAGGCTGGCTGGACGTGGGACCGCATCTCGCAGGTCCGCAGAGGCCCCACGCTTCAGCTGTCCCGCCCTCCCTCTGCCCCTGCTCCTCTGCGGGAGGCTGGTCTGAGCAGAGGGCGGGACCTGCTGGAGTGTGGGATGTGAAGGTGGAGGGGTTTTGTCTTTACTGCTTGAGCTGCCACCTTGCCGGGTCAGAGACTCTTGTTCATCCTCCTCGAGTTCTGTGAGGGAAGTGGTTCCCCGACTGGGCCCTCATCAGGCCTCCAGATTTGGCTCCGTGGAGGGTGGGCAGGAGGGAGGGGTCTCCAGCTGGCCCTGCCCGTGTGGGCTGGACTGGAAACAGTGACTTGGGCGTGGAGGGGTTCTCTGGGGATCACATGGGAGCGAGGAGGCTGGGAGTGCGGGGACACGCCCTTCCCCTGGTCCACAGGGCCCAGGGCTGCACACAGCCACGTGTGTGTGCGTGGCGGCCTGTGTGGGCAGGGGGCAGAGCTGTGCCCAGCAGCTTCAGGGCTCAGGAGAGCCTTCCTGTCCTTCCTGCCGGCCCCACCCCTCTCTGGCCTGCTTCTGGGACCTTTGCTGGTCCTGTCTGCCTCTGAGGCAGCAGGAACATGCAGCATTCGGGGGCCATAGGCATGGGTGGTCCTTCCCTGGCACCCACACCAGTGTGAGACCTTTGTCGGGCTGGCGGGTGAGGGGAGGCAGGGCCGTGGGCCCAGGGCCTGAGTCGGGGGCTGGCCGGGGGGTCAGGAACAGCTCTCCCCTTCCGGAGCTGGCTCTCTGGGAGTGGGGGGCTGGGGGGCTCTGACTGGTGGAGCGGGTGTGGGGGGCGGGACCTGGAGCCAGGGGCTGAGGGTGGGGCGTGTTGAGCTCCCCTTGCTGCTGTCCCTTGGGCCACGGCGCTTGAGCTCTTTTTTTTGTTGTTGTTTTTTTGAGGCTCTCATAGTTTTACTTTTTAAAATTTCCAGGTCATTAAAAATTTTTTATTGGATTATAGTTAATATATAATGTTGCATTAAGGTTGTGCTATGGAGAAAAGTGAATTAACTATTCATGTATCCATTGTGATTCAGACGGTAAGGAATCCGCCTGCAGTGCAGGAGACCCCGGTTCAATCCCTGGGTCGGGAAGATCCCCTGGAGAAGGGAAAGGCAGTCACTCCAGTGTTCCTGCCTGGAGAATCCCAGGGACAGAAGAGCCTGACAGGCTACAGTCCATGGGGTCGCAAAGAGTCGGACACGGCTGAGCGAGTAACACTGGGACAGTTCTGTAGGTTCTGTTCCCGGGAAGGTCACTGCAGAGCACTGAGTGGTTCCCTGCAGCAGGTCCCACCAGCTCTCTGTTTCTGCGTAGTGGTGAGAATGTGTCAGTCCCAGGCTCCCAGTGTGTCCATCCGTCCTTCCCCCGGCGGCCATCAGCTTGTTTTCTACTTTCTGGGCAGGAGACCCGCCCCGACCCACAGCCGGGCTCCTCTCCACGCCCCCGGTGGCCCTGGGCTCCAGGGCCCGGCAGTGTCTCCTCATGCGATCGTCTTTAGGGAAACCGTAGGTCTGGGAGCGGGTGCTGGTTTGGTGCCAGGTGAGGGCAGGTGGGTGAGAAGTCTCTTGCACCCTCGAGGCTCCTGTCGCGTGGGGTTGTGGGGCTCGGGCGGTGTCCTGACCCCCACTCCTGTCTTCAGGGAGTGGGGAAGGCCAGGGCCAGATCCTGCAGCGCTTCCCGGAGAAGGACTGGGAGGACAACCCGTTCCCCCAGGGCATCGAGCTGGTGAGTGGGGCGCCCTGGGGTCTGGAGCTGAGGGCTGGGGGTGCCAAGGCGGCGGGGCAGACGCGGAGGACCCCTACAGGGCCCGGCCCTGCTGGGAACAGGGCGATGTCGCTGCCCTGGAGGGCGGGGAGCCCCCATCACGTCCCTCATGATGGGGGCCTGTCCCATGTCCCAGGGTCGTTGCCCACACGGAGCGGCCGGGGCCTCTTCCTTACTCCTGTGGGCAGGGTGCTGAGCTCCGGGAGGCAAGGCACTCGGGTTGCAGAACCCGCTGCTCCCCGGTGCTGGGCTTCGCCTGAGGCCCCTTAAGGGCTGGGGGCCCAGGGTGCTGCCCGCTGACCCGCCGTCTCTCCCAGTTCTGCCAGCCCAGTGGGTGGCAGCTGTGTCCTGAGCGGAACCCCCCCACCTTCTTCGTTGCTGTCCTCACCGACATCAACTCCGAGCGGCACTACTGCGCCTGCCTGACCTTCTGGGAGCCTGTGGAGCCCACGCAGGTCAGCCCGCCGGCCAGCCCCTGGCTGCGGACGCCCCCCGCCGCGCGCGTCTCTCCTTGTCTGTGTCTACTCCTGGTGCCCCCACCCCGAGGAGGCTGTACTTCCCAGCAGGCCAGGCCCGTCTGCATCGCCTGGACCCCCGCCCCCTCCCCACTGGGCTTGGGGATGCGCCTGGACCCCGGCAGACAGCTTCTGTCCGCAGGAAGGTGCGTGTGCCCGGGACGCCGCTGCACGGGACGAGGAGGCCGATGAGGGGGGCTTGGGGGCACTGTCGCCCCCCGCGCCTGGCCCGCCTGACCAGCTGTTTGCTCCAAAGACGCTGGTGTTGGTGTCACGACTGGACCACGTGGAGGTGTTCAGGGTGAGGCGGGCAGCTGGCTCCCCAGGTTGGCCATGGGGTGCTCTCGCTGGCTGGACCGTCATCCCCAGCCTATGATCCTTGCAGAACAGCCTCGGCCTCATCTACACCATCCACGTAGAGGGTCTGAACGTGGGCCTGGAGAACGTGGTCGGGAACCTGCTGACGTGCCTCATCCCCCTGGCCGGGGGCTCGCAGGTGGGTTGGGGGGCAGGCAGCCTCAGGCCCTCATCGTGTCCGAGGCCACGGGGTGGGGCCTGAGGCCCTCAGGGTCCTGCTTGGTGGAACGCCCCGCCTCGGACACCCTCTGTCTCAGCGCCCCTGGCAGCCACCACCTCCCGTGGCCCTGCTTGCCTCGTATCCCGGCTCACGCCCGGCTCTCCACCCGCACCTGTGTGTCCTCTGCCTGCACGCTCCGCAGGCCTGCCTGTTTCTGGCTGTCAGCGTCGGCCCGTCTGTGCCCCCACGTGTGGGCGTGTCTAACCGTGTCTCTCTGCCTGTGTCTGGCTGTCGGCGTCGGCCGGTCTGTGCCCCCGGTCTGTGCCCCCCGCGTGTGGGCGTGTCTAACCGTGTCTCTCTGCCTGTCCTGTGCAGCTGGACTCTGGTGAGGATGGAGTGGTACGGATTCTTTGTTTCTTCTGCCCACTTAGGCCCTATCCTCACCCCCAGGTCAGAGGCCCAAAGTTTTCTCTGGAGCTCTGCTTGGGCCGGCAGAAGCCAGGTTTGGCCTTTGCCCCCGCCCATCCCTGCTGGTCCCACCTGGGGGTCTGTCTGCCTCCCAGGCCCTCCTGAGGCTGTGGAGCCCGGGTCTGACCCAGGTCTGGTCGGAGCAGCTGAGCCCTGGCCCCTCTCTCTGCAGAGAACCATCTCTTTGGGCGCCGGGGACCGGCAGGTCATTCAGACCCCGCTCACCGACTCACTGCCCATCAGCCGCTGCAGTGTGGCCCTGCTATTCCGCCAGCTGGGTGAGCCTGGCCCCCCCTGAGCCCCCCAACCCCCCGCAGGGCGCTGCCTCCACCCGCCTGGCCGGTGCCGAGGCTGCACTGCACGCCAGGCCGCTGAGCCCGTCTCCCCCTCAGGCATCACCAACGTGCTGTCCCTGTTCTGCGCGGCACTCACCGAGCACAAGGTGCTCTTCCTGTCCCGGAGCTACCAGCGCCTCTCCGATGCCTGCCGGGGACTCCTGGCGCTGCTGTTCCCTCTCAGATACAGGTGCCTCCCTTAGCGCTGCCTGCGGCCCTTCCGCCTGCCCCAGCCCTTGCGGGGCGGCCGCACTGAACCCTGGCCTGTTGCAGCTTCACCTACGTGCCCATCCTGCCGGCGCAGCTCCTGGAGGTGCTCAGCACGCCCACGCCCTTCATCATCGGAGTCAATGCCGCCTTCCAGGCAGAGGCCCAGGAGCTGGTGAGGCCTCCTCGGGGCCTGCCTTGCTGCTCCGGGTTGGGCCGACCCCGGGCCCTGCCGAGCGGTCCCTGGTCCCTGACCACGCGCTCCCTTTGCTGCACAGCTGGACGTGATTGTTGCTGATCTGGATGGCGGGACGGTGACTGTCCCCGAGTGTGTGCACATTCCACCCCTGCCTGAGCCCCTGCAGAGTCAGACACACAGCATCCTGAGCATGGTGAGACGGGATTGGGGCCGCGTGGTGGGCAGAGGGACCCGGGGCCTGGGGCTGGTGTGCAGCCGACCCTGGTCCTTGCTGCCTCCACAGGTCCTGGATCCAGAGCTGGAGCTGGCCGACCTTGCCTTCCCTCCACCTACGATGTCCATTTCCTCCCTGAAGATGCAGGTGGGCGTCACTGCAGCTTTGGGGGGCCCCCCGCCACTAAGTCCTGGAGGACGCACGTGGCGTGTGTGTTGGGGGGGGGGGGTTGGCAGGGCGGCGGGCGGGCACTCACCGCGCGTGTGTCCCAGGACAAGGAGCTGCGTGCCGTCTTCCTGAGGCTCTTCGCTCAACTCCTGCAAGGCTACCGCTGGTGTCTGCACATGGTCCGCATCCACCCGGAGCCCGTAATCCGCTTTCATAAGGTGGGTGCCAGGCGGGGCGCAGGTGGGCAGAGAGGGGTGCCCGAGGGCTGACTTCTTTGTGCACCCCAGGCAGCTTTCCTGGGCCAGCGCGGGCTCGTGGAGGATGATTTCCTGATGAAGGTGCTGGAGGGCATGGCCTTCGCAGGCTTCGTGTCAGAGCGCGGGGTCCCCTACCGCCCTACAGACCTGTTTGATGAGGTGCACCCCCACCCCAGCTGGGAGGAGCCCCCTCCACCCCTATCCTGCTCCAGCCATCCCTCCTGACTCTGCCCCGTCCCCAGCTGGTGGCCCATGAAGTCGCTCGGATGCGGGCAGACGAGAACCACCCCCAGCGAGTTCTGCGTCACGTCAAGGAACTGGCTGAGCAGCTCTACAAGAACGTGAGACAGACGACGTGAACCACGGGCTGGTCTGGTGAGGCCACCTTGCCGCCCCAGCGGGGCCGCTCACCCCGCCTGCCTGTGTCCCCCCAGGAGAACCCGTACCCTGCTGTGGCTATGCACAAGGTACAGCGGCCAGGCGAGGCCAGCCACCTGCGGCGGGCACCCCGGCCCTTCCCCCGGCTGGACGAGGGCGTGGTGCAGTGGATCGTGGACCAGGCCGCGGCCAAGATGCAGGGCGCGCCCCCCGCTGTGAAGGCCGAGAAGAGGACCACTGTGCCCTCGGGGCCGCCCATGAGTGCGTAGCTGGGGGTGCGGGGCGGGGCATGTGTGGCTGAGAGTGGGCGTGAGGTCAGAGGCAAGCGTGTTGTCTGCTCCCCAGCGGCCATTGTGGAGCGGAGTGGCGGGCTGCATGGTAACAGCGCGCGCCGGCTGGAGGTGGTCCGGAACTGCATCTCCTATGTGTTCGAGGGGAAGATGCTGGAGGCCAAGAAGGTGAGGGGGTGCCGGGCGCTCTGTGTGGCTGCTCTGGACCGGGACAGTGTCTCCCAGAGGGCCTCTGGCAGGAGCCAGGCCAGCGAGAGGGCGGGCGGACACCAGGCCTGGGTCCCCCTCCCTCCAGCTCAGAGCAGCTGGACATGGCCTGCAGTAGGATTTCCTTCAGTGTTTAGTTGTCAGAAAGTCCTAAGGGTTTTAGTGGTTTTTGTTTCTTTCTCACAGAAAGTAGTGCAAACCTATACACTTTTGTGTTTCTTGTTTGTTTTTTTTTTTTTAAACACTGGGTTCCTGGTCATTTCAAAGAGAATGGTGGTAACAGAAGTCTCAGTGCAGCCCTTCTGAGCCCGAGGTGCTGAGCCGGCTGCTGGCACCTGTGTTCTGCGCACGGGGCCTGGCCAGCCATGGGGCCGCCTCCCTCCGAGCACCTCGGCACGCTGGCCATGTCGTGAGCGGCGTGTGGGCAGGGCTGGCTACACTGGAGTGTCAGCCTCTCTTAGGCAGTGAAGTGCCGTGTCTGGTGCAGACCGGACCTGAATGGCTTCCAGCCACCTCTGAGCGGAGAGCCTGCGCTCCGGCCCCCACCTCTGGGCCGGGCCTTCCCTGTGCCTCCCTCCAGGGTCTCAGGGCACGGCTGGGGTCTCCGCAGGCTGGAGCCCTCATTTCTGTGGTTCTGTCCGCAGCTGCTCCCAGCTGTGCTGAGGGCCCTGAAGGGGCGCGCGGCCCGCCGCTGCCTTGCCCAGGAGCTGCACCTGCATGTGCAGCAGAACCGGGCCGTCCTGGACCACCAGCAGTTCGACTTTGTGGTCCGCATGATGAACTGCTGCCTGCAGGTGAGGCCGGGCCTCACACTGTTGGCGAGAGGATGCCGCAGGGTGGGGGCGGGCAGGGCTTCCCCAGCCAGCCCGTGAGGGTGCCTCTTCTGACAGTGTGACAACTGGGAGACCCTGGTCTGCCGGTGCGGGTGGCCTAGGAGAGTCCAAGCGCAAAGGTCTACTGCCCTCACCCTCCGAGCAGCCCTGGGAACTGGTGCAGACAGTCCAGGGACTGAGGGAGGTGCCGCTCTTGTCGGCGGTGCCAGTGGGGGCGTGCTGGGCAGGGTTCCGACACCCCTGGCCTGCTGCAGGATTGCACCTCCCTGGATGAGCACGGCATCGCAGCTGCTCTGCTGCCCCTGGTCACTGCCTTCTGCCGGGTGAGTGCTGGGGTGGCCAGGGTCTTCCCCTGCCCACTCCGGCTGCCCCCGCTGACTCCCACTTCTTTCTGCAGAAGCTGAGTCCAGGGGTGACGCAGTTTGCATACAGCTGCGTGCAGGAGCACGTGGTGTGGAGCACACCGCAGTTCTGGGAGGCCATGTTCTACGGGGACGTGCAAACCCACATCCGGGCCCTCTACCTGGAGCCTGCCGAGGACCGGGACCCCTTCTCGGTGTGTGGGGGCTCCCTGGGCTGGGGGATGGGTGGGCCTGGCTCTCGCTCACCTGTGCCCCTGCGTCAGGTAGGGGAGGCGCCCCCGCAGGGGGACGAGCGCTCTGCCTTGGACGTGGCTTCTGAGCAGAGGCGACTGTGGCCCACGCTGAGCCGAGAGAAGCAGCAGGAGCTGGTGCAGAAGGAGGAGAGCACCGTCTTCAGCCAGGCCATCCACTACGCCAACCGCATGAGCTACCTGCTCCTGCCCCTGGACAGCAGCAAGAGTCGCCTGCTCCGGGAGCGCGCGGGGCTGGGCGAGCTCGAGAGCGCCAGCAACAGCCTTGTCACCAACAGGTGGGGCCTGGCCTGGGGTGGCAACGGGCGGCGGGGGCCTCAGGCCGGGCTGGCACCCACTGTGCTCTCCCTGGCCAGCATGGCGGGCAGCGTGGCGGAGAGCTACGACACGGAGAGCGGCTTCGAGGACGCGGAGGCCTGTGACGTGGCCGGGGCTGTGGTCCGCTTCATCAACCGCTTCGTGGACAAGGTCTGCACAGAGAGTGGGGTCACCAGCGACCACCTCAAGGGGCTGCATGTCATGGTGCCAGGTATGGGCTCTGGGCCTGGAAACACTCCCCTTGGGTGGGCTGGCGCAGGCCAGGGCGTGAGAACTGCTCTCCCACAGACATCGTCCAGATGCACATCGAGACCCTGGAGGCCGTGCACAGAGAGAGCAAGAGGCTGCCCCCCATCCAGAAGGTGAGGGGGCGCCACGGGGGGTGGGCCCAGGACCCAGCCGTGTCCTGAGGCACCGCTCCCCTCCCCAAACAGCCCAAGCTGCTTCGGCCGCGCCTGCTGCCCGGAGAGGAGTGTGTGCTCGACGGCCTTCGCGTCTACCTGTTGCCCGACGGGCGAGAGGAAGGCGCGGGGGGCCCTGGGGGCGGCCCTGCACTGCTGCCGGCCGAGGGCGCAGTCTTCCTCACCACATACCGGGTCATCTTCACGGGGATGCCCACCGACCCCCTGGGTGAGCCTCAGGGCCTCTGCTCCCACCCCAGCCTCACCTCCCCTCTCCTCCCAGGTCCCTGGGTGAGCAGGACTTTGCCCCTACCTCTCCTGTCTCGGGTGGGGGTCTGTGGAGACAGTCCGTAGTCTGCCCCTCCTCGCCTGCCCCGGCCGCCCCACAGCTCTGGTCCCCTCGTCCCTTGAGGCTCGGTGACCCCTCCCCTCCCATCCCTCTGACTCTGCCCCCGGCCTGTCCCAAGTGGGGGAGCAGGTGGTGGTCCGCTCCTTCCCGGTGGCTGCGCTGACCAAGGAGAAGCGCATCAGCGTCCAGACCCCTGTGGACCAGCTCCTGCAGGACGGGCTGCAGCTGCGCTCCTGCACCTTCCAGGTGGGCGGAGGTCTGAGGGCCCCTCGTCCTGTTCTCACAGGCAGGAAGTTAGGCCGGCACCGAGCCCTCTGTGACCCTGACTTTATGTGGGAGCCGCTGCGCCTTAGCTCGGGGTCCTCTGCCCGTGCCACGTGCTGGTCGTCGGGCTGTCCGTCTCGTGTGAGGCTGGACCCTGGGGTCCGGGTCGAGGGTGCTGCATGGGCGCGCCTGCCTGAAACCCGTGCGGAGGGGATGCACGCAAAGACCGGTCGTCAGTCTCCAGCTGCGTGCGGCTTGGGGAGCGGACCCTCCATTAGCCCTGCGCCTTGGGGTGCTCCCTCAGGGGTGTCTGTCTCTGGACGCAGAGGCGAGACTGACCTTCACGGTCCCGTGGCAGACCCAGCTGCCTTCTCCGGGGCCCGTTGGCCATAGGGCTCTCACCCATCCACCCTGTTAGAAACACTCGTCTTCCAGTGATGCAGCGTGGGTGTCCCGGAGGCCTGTCTGCGTTGGTGGCTGGGCTCGGGCCCACAGGCCATCCAGCCTCTGAGGTCGTCCCGTCTGCTGTAGCTGCTGAAGATGGCGTTTGACGAGGAGGTGGGGTCTGACAGCGCCGAGCTCTTCCGCAAGCAGCTGCACAAGCTGCGGTACCCACCAGACATCAGAGGCACGTTCGCGCTCACCTTGGGTTCTGCCCATACCCCCGGCCGGCCGCCCCGTGCCACCAAGGACAAGGGACCTTCCTTCAGGTAGGGAACTGGGCCCAGAAGCCAGGATGCTGTGTGTGTGTCCCCTCGTTCATCTCATCTCTGTGACCGTGCCCTCCCACCTCCCCAGGACCCTGTCTAGGAACTTGGTGAAGAATGCCAAGAAGACTATCGGGCGGCAGTATGTCACTCGGAAGAAGTACAACCCCCCCAGCTGGGAGCATCGGGGCCAGCCGTCCCCTGAGGACCAAGAGGACGAGATCTCTGGTGGGCTTGGGGGAGCCCTGGGTGGTCTGGGTGAAGACCTTCCCGTGGATGGGGGACCTGGGTGGTCTGTGAGTGACGACCCCCGTGTACCTGGTCTGCCCCAGTGTCGGAGGAGCTGGAGCCCAGCACGCTGACCCCGTCCTCGGCCCTGAAGCCCTCGGACCGCATGACCATGAGCAGCCTGGTGGAGCGGGCGTGCTGCCGGGACTACCAGCGCCTGGGGCTGGGCACGCTGAGCAGCAGCCTGAGCCGAGCCAAGTCTGAGCCCTTCCGGATCTCCCCGGTGAACCGCATGTACGCCATCTGCCGCAGGTGAGCCCTGGCGCGGCCCCGGGTGCTGCCGCGGGCCACGGCGGCTGTGCCGCTGCCCTCACCTGCTGCCCCCTTGCAGCTACCCGGGGCTGCTGATCGTGCCCCAAAGCATCCAGGACAACGCTCTGCAGCGCGTCTCCCGCTGCTACCGCCAGAACCGCTTCCCCGTGGTCTGTTGGCGCAGCGGGCGCTCCAAGGCCGTGCTGCTGCGCTCTGGAGGCCTGCACGGCAAGGGTGTTGTCGGTCTCTTCAAGGCCCAGAATGCGCCTTCCCCAGGTAGGCGCCCTGCTCCCGCTATGGCCCCGCCCCAGCGCCTGGCCCAGCCCCATCGCCCTGGCCCCGCCCCAGGGCCCTGGGCCCCGCCCCCACCTCTGCCTCCCCCGCCAGGCCAGTCCCAGGCCGACTCCAGCAGCCTGGAACAAGAGAAGTACTTGCAGGCTGTAGTCAGCTCCATGCCGCGTTACGCGGATGCATCCGGTCGCAACACGCTCAGCGGCTTCTCCTCCGCCCACATGGGCAGCCATGGTGAGTGTACTTGGATGGGAGGACTTGGGGGCAGTGGAGGCATTTATGGAAGGCAGGCCGGTGAGGGGGCCGTGTCTGGGTAGTGGGACCAAGTAAGTGTCCTGAGGCCCTGCTCTGACCACTCCTTTGGGGGTTTGCAGGGGAGGCAGCAGGCCCAGGGCATGCACCCAGGGACCTTCCCAGGCCCTGCCCCTCACCCTCAGGGTACAGGTGCTCAGTGGTGCAGGAGAGCTTGTGATGCTGCGGAGAGGGGGTGGTGTGGTGTCCTGGGGTGGGGACGCTGTTGGGGGTGGTGAGCTGCGTGAGTGCCTGGCACTGGGAGAGGATTCTAGACAGACCCCAGCAGGGCCCCAGGGCCTGCAGGCAGGGGAAGGGTGTGTGCCGGCAGGAGCAGCCTCGCCCGGGGGCCTTGCTCTGAGGCAGTCACCTCTGCGTCGTGCTTCCCTCCCCCAGCCCCATCCTGCGCCCTGTCCCCCTCGTCGGGGCCCTGTGGCGGCCTCCCCTGCTCTGCCCCCGCCTCCCCGCCCCCCAGGTCCCCTCCTGGACCCTCGTGATAACTCTGGCCCCTTCTGGTTCGTTCTCTCGGCCCCCTGGGCCTCCTCCCGCTGCCGTGTAACCCCTGTTGCTCCTCTGCTTGGGGCTTGGTGATCAGAGGCCTGTCAGTCTGTGCTTGGAGGGCTTATCTGCCCTCTGGAGGCACGAGGTCTGGGAAGCTGCCCACCCTGGGCCTGCGTGTGGCCCGGATGCTGGCCTGAGCTGGCCTCTGCCGGTTCCTTACAGACGTGGGGACGGTGTCCACCCAGGGCCTGTGCACACCTGGGGCTGTCCTGGCGGTTGTGTGCAGTCGGCAGATGTCACTCGGGGTGCTTTCTCTG
Organism: Muntiacus reevesi; assembly: GCF_963930625.1. Lineage (NCBI taxonomy): Eukaryota > Metazoa > Chordata > Mammalia > Artiodactyla > Cervidae > Muntiacus > Muntiacus reevesi. The sequence continues at coordinate 63,136,635 of NC_089249.1, read as the reverse complement.
TGATACGCCCCCCTTACCCCGGCTGGTGCAGGCATCACACCAGGGGTCCCTTGTCACTCAGGCCTTGCTGATTCCCTCCCTCCCTTCAGACTTGTCTGCGTTTTCCTCTGCTGTGGCTCTAGCCACCAGAGGCGCTAGGGCCTTCAAGTGGGCTCGGGCTGGTGGCACCACCTGTGGGTCCAGCCTTCCAGAAGCCTGAGCACCTTCCTTGATTCTTCCCGCCGCTCACTCTTGAGTCCTCTGAGCGCACCACCCACGCCTGCGGTCCTGTGGCACAGGACCCGTGTCGGCTGTGGAGACGGGCGGTCCCACTGTCCTCGTGGTGGTTCATGGGGATGCCGACCTAGGGAGGACCAGCTTTGGCGTCCACCCTTCTGAAGGGGCACGTACCTTACCCGTGTCGTTTCTTGCTGGGAACGTCGCTTTCTAGTTGTTAGTTTTCCGTCCCTCAGCTCGTGTCATGGTTTCGCTGTCTTGCCTTCTGTCTGCTCCAGAGGTTCTGAGCGGCCCCTGCGGGCAGCGAGCACCCTCTCCACGGGCCCGCTTGTCTCCTCGTGCCTGTGTTTTCCCTGATCGTGCTTGTGCTGCTGCTTCATGTCCCCCGAATTCTGGGCATGGGCCACCCCCTCATTACCCGGGGTGTACAGGGGCTCAGCTTACCTCAGCCATGCACGGTTCTGGTTCAGACTCTGTCATGGAGACACAGTGTCCTTGCTGTGGGTGATGGTTTTACCTGCAGCGTGGTAGGCTGCCTCTTTGCTCACCTCCAGTGGCCCGCACCCCACTCAGAGGAGGGGCGGGACTTGGTGCTGCCTTTAGAACCCAGAGACCAGTGCAGAGCCTCACCCTGCACGTCCAGCCCATGAGCCTCGAGCCTGCGTGTGTCCTGGATTGAACCGACCTCGAAGGTCCCAGGCTGGGGGCCGCCTCCTCGCTGGGCTGCACTTCGTGGCCGCCGTCTGCTCTGTGCCTGGCAGGGCGTGCTGGGTGGCCACGTCCTCAGCAGCCCTGTCCGCGTCCATGGGCTGAGGGCGCAGAGGAGGCCCAGGGTCCTGCTTGTCCCCTCCCCTCTCTGCGTGCCGCCGGGCCCGCTGTTCCCTGGCGTGCCCCGGGGGCGCAGGGGGCCTTGGTGCTCACCCACACTGTCTCTGTCTCCCTGGGACCCCTTGGGGGTTTGGGGCAACTCAGCCCTGTGCCCAGTCTCCTTGGGCCATAGTTTCCCCCTTGCGGGGCACTCCCCCAGGCCTGGGGCCAGGCCTGAGCTTTCTCTCTGCTGTACCCCCAGTGCCCAGCCCCAGAGCCAGGGTCACCACGCTGTCCAACCCCATGGCGGCCTCGGCCTCCAGACGGACTGCGCCCCGAGGTACCGTACTGGCCACTCAGGCCGGCTCCCCCACACCAGTCCCAACGGTCCCCATGGGACTGAGCGGTCATGGCACTAACGTCCCCGCGTCTGGCACTAACGGCCCCACGTGACAGACTGGTGTGACCCAGCCCCCCACAGCCCTGGGCACTAACAGCCTGACACCCCGAGTCCTGCCCTTGCCCTTCCTGGGAGCTCAGCCCTAGGTAAGTGGTGCCCCGGCCCTAGTCTGGTGCTTACCTGGTTTCTCTGTGCAGGTAAATGGGGCAGCGTCCGGGCCAGCGGGCGCAGCGGTGGGCTCAGCACTGATGTGGGCTCCCGGCTAGCAGGTGTGGGCCCCCCGCAGGCCAACGGGGCCCCTCCTGACCCAGGCTTTCTGCGGCCCCAGCGCGCAGCCCTCTATATCATTGGAGACAAAGCCCAGCTGAAGGTGACTGGGACGGGGTCCCAGGGTCAGGTGGGGATGTGAGGTCTGGGCCCGCCTTACCATGGTTGGCCTCCTCCAGGGTGTGCGGCCAGACCCCCTGCAGCAGTGGGAGCTGGTGCCCATTGAGGTGTTTGAGGCGCGGCAGGTGAAGGCGAGCTTCAAGAAGCTGCTAAAGGCCTGTGTCCCTGGCTGTCCTGCCACCGAGCCCGGTCCAGCCTCCTTTCTGCGCTCACTGGAAGACTCAGAGTGGCTCATCCAGGTCTCTCCCCTCCCCTGACCCCACTGTGGGGGATGGCACCGGGAGGAGGGTACAGAAGACACGGGGAGGGACTGTCCAGTGGCCACCTGGCTGCTTGCGGCACCCCCCCCCCCATTACCTAGAGCCACAACTGGGTGGGGACTGGGCTTGCTCATTGGCTTTGGGAGGAGGTGATGGGTGTTTCCCAGTGGTGGGAGGTGGACAGGGGTGGAGGCCAGGGCCCGGCCGTGTGGGCACCCTCTGATCTGTCCTTGTGGACCTGGGCGTGTCAGGGAGGGCCACTTCAGGCCCAGAAGGTGCTGACGGGCGGGCGGGACGAGGGACGCACCCCGCCCACTTTGGGCCTGTGGCACAGTCCGTCCCGTGGTGCTGGCCTGCATGACACCTCCTTTGTGGGTGTGTGGGCCCTGGGAGGTGCTGAGGGGTGCGGGTCCCTGCAGATCCACAAGCTGCTGCAGGTGTCGGTGCTGGTGGTGGAGCTCCTGGACTCGGGCTCCTCCGTCCTGGTGAGCCTGGAGGACGGCTGGGACATCACCACTCAGGTGCGGGGGGGGGTGGGGCGGGGACATCCCCACTCGGGTGCGCGGGGGGCGGGGTCCCCACACCCTGCTGACCCTCCATGCTGCTTTCAGGTGGTGTCGCTGGTGCAGCTGCTCTCAGACCCCTTCTACCGCACCCTGGAAGGCTTCCGCCTGCTGGTGGAGAAGGAGTGGCTGTCCTTCGGCCATCGCTTCAGCCACCGCGGGGCCCACACTCTAGCTGGGCAGAGCAGTGGTTTCACTCCAGTCTTCCTGCAGTTCCTGGACTGTGTACACCAGGTGAGTGGGTGGCGGTGGCTGGGGGCTGTGCGTGCGGACCGCTCTCCGCTGACCCCTGATTGCACACAGATCCACCTGCAGTTCCCCATGGAGTTCGAGTTCAGTCCTTTCTACCTCAAGTTCCTTGGCTACCATCACGTCTCCCGCCGCTTCCGGACCTTCCTGCTGGACTCCGACTATGAACGCATTGAGCTGGGTACAGGGGCAGGGCGGGTGGATACAGGAGGTGGTGGGGGCGGTCCGCTGGTGGGGGGTGTGGCCTGCGGGAGGGGCGTGGTCAGCAGGCCCGCGCTCTGCCCCCACCCGCCCGCAGGGCTGCTTTACGAGGAGAAGGGGGAGCGCCGGGCCCCGCAGGCCTGCCGCTCGGTGTGGGAGTACGTGGAGCGGCTGAGCAAGCGGACGCCCGTGTTCTACAACTACATGTACGCACCGGAGGACGCGGAGGTGAGCCGGGCCTCGGGCGAGGTGGCCGGGCGCCTCCACGCCCAGTGCTCACGCCGGGCCCTCCCCCAGGTCCTGCGGCCCTACAGCAACGTGTCCAACCTGAAGGTGTGGGACTTCTACACCGAGGAGACGCTGGCCGAGGGCCCCCCCTACGACTGGGAGCTGGCGCAGGGCCCCCCCGAGCCCCCGGAGGAAGAGCGGCCAGATGGGGGTGCCCCCCAGAGCAGGCGCCGGGTGGTGTGGCCCTGCTATGACAGCCGCCCCCGAGCACAGCCCGATGCCATCTCCCGGCTCCTGGAGGTGCGTGCGGCCCGGGGACTGGGAGCGGGGGTCCGGCGTGCGTCAGTCTGGCGGCCCCCCCACCCCCCACGTTGGCCTGCAGTGCCCGCCCTGAGTGCTGGCTGCAGGCAGCGGTGACCGAGGCTGTGGTGAACCCCGCAGTTTCAGGAAGGTTTGGAATCACCCCAGGGGCGAGCGGGGTTTGCACAGAGCCTGTCTCTGTCCTCTCTAGACCCCTGCCCTCGCCTTCCTGGCTGTGCACACCCCCGTGTGGACGGGGCCCTGCTGGGTTCCAGCTGCCCGGCGTCCCTTCAGAGAAGCTTGGGTGGGACTCTCAGGCCGCTCTTGTCCTCTGCCTGCCGGACCTGGCGGGTGCGCCCTGGAATAGAGGGGTCTGTGCGCTGGGTGGAGCCTCCCCGCCCCGCCTTGGCTGGGTGACTTCCGGGATAGCTCAGCGGGCGGCGTCCTGAGCTGCTGCTTCCTGTGGGGAGGGTGGGCAGCGGTGAGGAGCGAGCAGGCGGTAAGGCGTGTTAAGAACCAGCACCGCCTGCCCTCCAGGGTTTGGGGGAGCCTGGGTCCTGGCTCTGTGGGTGGAGGGGGCCCACAGGCGCAGGGCAGACCCCCGCGCTGCTTGCGGGCGTGGCGGCGGCGTCCCGGACCAGCGTCTGTGTGGCGGGTACTGGCTGCGGTGCCTTCACTTCTGGCTGGTCTGTGTCTTCACAGTTAAGAGGAGCTTCTGGTACTCTTGTAGTTAGGGCTTCTTTTTACCCGTTTCTGTTTTTCGTTGGACTTTTAGGTCTATTTATACTTGTTTATTTACGTCTAAATTTTTCTCAAATTTTTTTTATATATAGTTGGAGGATAATTGCTTTTCAGTGCTGTGTTAGCCTCTGCGTACAGCAGTGTGAATCCGGCATAAGCATTTACACTTAGTCACTGATGCGATGGGTTTTTCTGGTGGCTCAGAGGGTAAAGAATCTGCCTGCAGTGCAGGAGACCCAGGTTTGATCCCTGAGTCAGGAAGATCCCCTGGGGAAGGAGACGGCTATCCACTGCAGTGTTCTTGTCTGCAGAATCCCATGGACAGAGAACCGCCAAGAGTGGACCCAGCTGGGCAGCTGGCACTTTCACACTGGTGTGAAGTCTGGCTTCCTGCTTGCTGTCCTTTTTTTGCTTTTTTCTTGCTTTTGTTATTTTTCCTGATAGTTGAGCATCGTTGCTCCACGTTACCAGCATTACCTGGCTTGTGAGCTGTGTCTTTGCGTTACTTGTAGTGGTCGTCAGTGACCGCAGTCACAGATCTTCGGGATTGAGTTGTACCCATGCCCCCGACCCCCCCACGGAGCTGCCGACTCCTATCATTTTGCTGTCGTTGCCCATTTTACTTTGACCTGTGATGTCAGCGCTCAGCGTGGATTATGTTAATTTTAAGTGGCCAACTTTGTTTTGAGGAAATTAGATAAGGGAACAGCCTGTTTGCCATGCCCAGTATTTTTCATTCTTTCCTTGTAGGTCTGCCGTTGTGTCAGTTTTCTCCAGCCTGAGCTTTTCTCCACTCGGTACTTACTTACGCGCTTGATCTATTCGGCTGCGTGGGCTTAGCTGCCCTGTGGCGCGTAGCTCCCCGAGCAGGCACTGAACCTCTGTCCCCTGCACTACAAGGCAGCTTCTTAACCACTGGACCACCAGGGAAGACCCTGAAGGACTGTTAATGTTTCTTGTAAATCAAATCTGCTAGTGATAAATTCCCCAAGCTTTTTTTTTTTTTTTTTACCTGAAAATCTCTTTATTGTGCCTTTTAGTTTTTTTATTGTCACTCTTTCTTTTTTTTTTTGAAGTACAATTAATTTACAATGTTGTGATTCGGGTGTATATAGTAGAGTGATTTTGATACATGTGAAGAAAGCTGAGTGCTGAAAAATTGATGCTTTTGAACTGTGGTATTGGAGAAGACTCTTGAGAGTCCCTTGGACTGCAAGGAGATCCAGCCAGTTCATCCTAAAGGAGATCAGTCCTGGCTGTTCATTGGAAGGACTGATGCTGAAGCTGAAACTCCAGTACTTTGGCCATCCCATGTGAAGAGCTGACTCATTGGAAAAGACCCTGAGCTGTGAGGGATTGGGGGCAGGAGGAGAAGGGGACGACAGAGGATGTGATGACTGGATGGCATCACCGACTCGATAGACATGAGTTTCAGTAAACTGCGGGAGTTGGTGATGGACAGGGAGGCCTGGAGTGCTGCGATTCATGGGGTCGCAAAGAGTCAGACATGACTGAGCGACTGAACTGAACTGATACATGAAAGTGTCATTCTCTCAGTCGTGTCTGACTCTGTGCAACCCCATGGACTGTAGCCCGTCATGCTCTTCTGTCTGTGGGATTCTCCAGGCAAGAATCCTGCAGTGAGTTGCCATTCCCTTCTCCAGGGGATTTCCCCGACCCAGGGATTGAACCTGGGTCTCCTGCACTACGGACAGATTCTTGACTGTCTGAGCCACCAGGGAAGCATATATATGTGTTTGTGTGTGTGCATATATTGTGGAGTCTTTTCCATTATAGGTTTTCACAAGATACTGAATATGGTTCCCTGTGCTGGGCAGGTCCTTGATTATCTACTTTATACACATGGAGTATGTATGTTAATCCCAGAGTCCTAACTTGTCCCTTCCCCTCATCCCCTTTGGTAACCATGTTTGTTGTCTTTGTGAATCTGTTTCTGTTCTATAAATAAGTTCACTTATTTAATTTTTTAGGTTCCACATTTAAGCGACATCAAACGGTATTTTTCCTTCTCTGACTTAAGTTCACTGACTGTGGTGATCTCTAGGCCCATTCATGTTGCTGCAGGTGGCATCACTTCATGCTTTTTATGGCTGAAGGGTATTCCACTGTGTATATGAGTGATTTTGATACACTTTGATTTTGAACCTTTATCCGTTCATCTGTTGATGGACATATACGTGGTTTCTATGTCTTGGCTATTGCAAACAGTACTGAAGTGAATATTGGGGTGCATGTATCTTTTCGAATTAGAGGTTTTGTCTTTTCTGGATGTATGCCTGGGGGTGGGATTTCAGGGTCACATGGCAGCTCTGTTTGCAGTTTTTAAGGAGCCTCCATACTGTTCTCCGAAGCGGCTGCACCAGTTTTCACTCCCGCCCGCAGTGGAGCCGGGCTCCCTTTTCCCCACACCCTCACCAGCATTTAAGTTGTAGACCTTTTCACTGATGGCCTTTCTGACTGGTGTGAGGTGGTACCTTACTATAGTTTTGATTTGCATTTTTCTAATAATTGGTAATAGTGATATCGAGCATCTTTTCATGAGCCTATTGGTCATACACGTGTCTTCTTTGAAGAAATATCTGTTTAGGTCTTCTGTTCATTTTTTAAGTTTCGCTTTTATTTTCTGGCTTGCAGCGAGTAGGGGGCGCTCTTCCTTGCAGTGAGCAGGCTTCCCATTGTGGTGGCTTCGGTATGGAGCGGGGGCTCCAGGCACACGGGCTTCAGCGGTTGCAGCTTGGGGCTCAGTGGTTGTGGCTCTGAGGTTGTGGCAAGTGGGATCTTCCCAGACTAGGGACCGAACCCGTGTCCTGTGCGTTGGCAGGTGGGTTCTCAGCCACTGGACGCCAGGGAAGTTCTGCCATTCACGTTTTGCTCTGTTAGGCTTTTGTCTCAACCTTGTGTATATTATAAATGTGACATTTTCAAAACTGATGCTTTGTGAAATTTTGAGTGAAGAATTTTTCAGTGAATTTTACGCAGATACTGTCTTTGATTGTCCAAGTGATATATGTACTAATGTCTCAGAAGAGGATAGTTCTTCAGAATATAGTTCTGTTCAGATGATGTGAATATTAGATCAACGAAAGCCAAAAAAAAACTTTCCAAAAAACCTTAGTGATTGATTCTGAAATGGGAAGTGAAAATGAAACTCACGGTACTGGAGAATGCACCTTTGCTTCTACAGAAGAGTGAATTGAAAACATTTCACGAAAGTTAGAAGACTTTACCGGTGTGTCGTGTGTAACTACTGAATGTAATAACCTGCAAAATGTGAATAACCAGATTGATTTTTGGCCACAACATAAAAATCATTGGCCACAAGCATTAGTTTCTGCAACCCCCGCCCCTGCCCCCCTTCCCCAGTCAGTAATGAGTTAACAGGATTGATTCTTCAAGTCCAAGAGCACGGTATGTCTTTCCTCGGTCATCTTCAGTTTCTTTCAGCACTGTCTTATAGTTTTTTGCGTACAGGTCTTTTGCCTCCTCAGGCAGGTTTATTCCAAGGTATTTTATTCTTTCTGATGCAGTGGTAAGTGGTATTGTTTCCTTAATTGCTCTTTCTGGGCCTTTCTTTTTTTAAAGGGTGTTTTCTTTGGATGCAGAATTCTAGGTTCACAACTTTGAGCCCTGGCAGTTAAAGGCGCTGTTCCAGTGTCTTCTGCTGGCGATGTTTCTGAGTGGTGACGCTCCTTCTTACCGTTGTAAATTGTGTGACGTCACCCTCTTTCCCCGACTGCCTTAAGGTTTTCTCTCCATTTTGTTTATTTCTGTGGCCGTCCTGGGTCTTCGCTGTTGCACGTGCTTTCCTCCAGTTGTGGTGTGCAGGCGTCTCGCTGCAGACGACGGCTCTGGAGCACAGACAGGCTCTGCAGTTGCGGCGCCCGGCCTCAGTTGCTCTGGGGTGTGTGGGGCCTTCCCGGACTGGGGGATCAGGCCTGTGTCTGCCGTGTCGGCGGGCGGATTTTTCAGCACTAGGCCACCAGGGAGCCCTTCTCTTCATGTCCAGTGTCCGAAGCTTGACCATCACGTTGGCGTGTGTGTGTGTGTGCGTGCGTGCGTGCGTGCGTGCGTGCGTGCGTGTGTGTGTGTGTGTGTGCGCTGCTTAGAGCTCTTTAAGCGCCTCAGACGTTGTGCGATGATGGTTTTAATCAAATTTACTAGATTTTAGACCATTATTTCTTTAAAAAGTTTTTCCTGTATGATTACCCCCTCATTTCTTCTGGGACTTTCTTGCCCCATAGGTCATTAAGGCTCTGTGGGTTTTTCCTCTGCAGATCATGTTGTACGATTTTTATTACCCTGCTTTCAAGTCCACTGCTCTTTTCCTTATGTTTAAAATGCTCTGAAGCTTATTTAATGAATTTTCTATTTTAGATATTAGAGTTTTCAGCTCTAGAGTTTCCATTTTCTTTATGATTTTTTTCTCTCTAGAGATTCCCCATCTTCTCAACCATTATGTTCATCTTGAAATCTTAAATGTACTTATAACTGTTTTGAACCTCTTATATGCTACTTGAGTATCTAGTTCATTTCTGGGTCTGTTTCACTTTCCTCTGACGATGCTTCTCCTCTCCCTGCCTTCTTGCTTGTCTAAGAATTGTTGTGAGCTGGATGCTGTTGAGGATCCAGATCTGTTTTCCTCCAGGGTCATGGGTTTTCTTCCTGCTAGCAGTTAGTGACCTTGTGGGTCAGCTTGGTCTTTTCAGGGGTTGCTCTTAGACTTTGTTAGGCATCTGTAGAGAAGCCTTTCCTCCAGGCTCCACGGACATGATCTCTCCAGGTTTCAGCGGAACGTCTTTGTCATCAGCAGTGTGTCCTCATGATTCTGCGTCTCCCTGAGCTGTGTGGCTTCCAGTGTCCGGATACAGCTCACAGCTTTGAGTGGCTGCTCTGCCAGGCCTCCTGGGATCTTGCCGCACACGTGGCGGTTGCTCTTGGCCAGAGATGCGGTTGTGTGGGGGGGCTATAGGGAGAGGGTCGAGCTCCTGCTCACTCTCCCCGCCCCCCATAGACCTGGGTGCCCTACACCCCACGCCCTGCCTCTGCCCCGCCCCCTCGCCCCTCTCGGGCCTCAGGCCGCCGGCGGCTCCTGCACTGTCCAGCCCCGTAGCTGCTGGTGGTGGCGGCTGGAGGGCGGCTCCACGTCTGTGCGCCAGTCAGCGCCTTGTTGCTCTTTTGAAGATAGTGTGTCTTTTTTTTCTGACTGGTTTTGGAATTTTTCTCTTTCAGAAGTTTTTCTGATAATACCCTGAAAATGTTAATTTTCTTAATATCCTGGGGTGTGTATGCTCAGCTTATCCTATTTGGGGTTTGTAGTGTTTTGATTACATTTTTGACGTCTTTTTTTTAGCCATTTTCTCCAAATACTGATACTGTCCAGTCCCTCAGCCTTGCATATTTTCCTCGTGGATGACAGTTACACACTTGTTGCATCTTTTCACTGTCTCCTTTCTATGGCTTCTATGCTTTTGTCTTTACGAGTTCCAGTCTGGGTATTTCCTTCTGCAGAATCTTTGAGTTCACTGGTTCCCCCCTGCAGGAGATGCAGCGTCTGGAGACCGAGCTGGGCCGCCCCCCCGAGCGCTGGAAGGACGCCTGGGATCGGGTGAAGGCAGCGCAGCGCCTCGAGGGCCGGCCAGACGGACGTGTGAGCGGGGCGGAGGTGGGGGGGGGGCGCGGGCCTGCGGCCTGGAGGCGGGGAGGCCCCCCTGACACGGGCCCCTCCTGCCCGCAGGGCACCCCCAGCTCCCTGCTGGTGTCCAGCGTGCCCCACCACCGCCGCTCGCTGGGTGTGTACCTGCAGGAGGGCCCCGTGGGCTCCACACTGAGCCTCAGCCTGGACAGTGACCAGAGCAGCGGCTCCACCGCGTCCAGCTCGCGGCAGGCAGCCCGCCGCAGCACCAGCACCCTCTACAGCCAGTTCCAGACGGCAGAGAGTGAGAACAGGTCTGCGGCAGCTCCCAGACGGGCGTGGCGGGTGCCTTCGGGGGCTTCCTGGGGTTTTTCAGGCAGAGGGATTGGTGGGTGAGGCCCGACCGGTGGCCTCAGCGTGAGCTGACCAGTGCAGGGAAGAAGCAAGTGGGCTTAGCCTTTGGGATGCGGAGCTGGTGACCACTAGACAGAGAGGGAAGGGACTGCGGGGTTTGGCGCGGGCTCTCGGGGGCGGGGGCCCCGCAGGCTGCACCCCACTTCTGGGCCCAAGGGCCGCGTGGCCACAGTCACTCGTCAGGCCCTGCCCTGAGGGGGCCCCTGCGTTGTTGCCGAGGCCCTGGTGGGGGCCATCACAAATGTCTGTCTGGGGACCCAGGGCTCGGGGCTCGGGTTGGCTTGGAGGCGGACTCCTGGGTCTTGTTGGCGGGCCTGGCGGGGGTGGAGAGCAGGCATCAGTGCCGGGCCCTGAGGTGGTCTGGCCGGTCCTGCTGCAAACACAGGTCCTACGAGGGCACCCTGTACAAGAAGGGCGCCTTCATGAAGCCCTGGAAGGCCCGCTGGTTCGTGCTGGACAAGACGAAGCACCAGGTGAGTGTTCGGGGCCCTGGCGGGGCGGGGAGCTGAGGGCGCCCTGCCGACTCCTGCTCCCCTCAGCTGCGCTACTATGACCACCGCGTGGACACGGAGTGCAAGGGCGTCATCGACCTGGCCGAGGTGGAGGCGGTGGCACCCGGCGCGCCCACCATGGGTGCCCCCAAGACTGTGGACGAGAAGGCTTTCTTTGACGTGAGCTGCGGCGGGGGCGGGGGCGGGGCGGCGCGGCGCGGCTGTCCCTGGGGGAGCCGTGGAGTCAGCGCCCTGTGTCCCCAGGTGAAGACGACGCGTCGTGTTTACAACTTCTGTGCCCAGGACGTGCCGTCGGCCCAGCAGTGGGTGGACCAGATCCAGAGCTGCCTGTCAGACGCCTGAGCGCGGCCCTGCCCCGCAGCCCTGCGTCGTTAGCGACCACTAGGGGTGGGCAGGGCCCCCGGCCATGTTTACAGCCCCCGCCCTCGACAGTATTGAGGCCCCTCCCAGCCCCACGTGTACAGCCCCCCGCCCGCCCGCTCCTGCTCACTGGAGGCCTGGCCGAGTGCCCGCCGGGAGCAGCACGGTACAGCCCTCGCGGTGGGCCTGTAAATAGTTCCCCTGCCTGTCTGTGTGCTGGCCCCGGCCGGCCGGCCCCAGGCGCCCTCTTCCTAGAATGAGAGTCTATAAAGAGCTAACGACACCGCGTGCCTGTGTCTGCTCTGCCCGCTCCCCTGTACCCGGGCCGCTGCGTGGGGGGGTGGCATCGTCAGGGCCGGGCCTCAGGCAACCCTGGGGCTGGCAGAGAGGGCGGCCACCACCTGGGGTGTGTTGCGGAGGGGAACCCCCCCCTCCCCCCGAAGCCGTCCTGCATCCAGAGGGGTGGGGCTGGCTAGGACAGGGTGCGGACTCACTGGCCCCTGGTCAGGTGAGAGTCCGATGCCAGGAGGGTGGGCTCTCTGGGGCTCGGGGGGGGAAAGTGGGGTGGCAGGGCATGGCGCCCTGACTGCATCCGCGCCGGGAGCTCTGCTCCAAATGCCCGTCTCTTCCTCTCCCAGAGTCCTGCCTTTGCCCTGACCGGGACTCCCCACTGCCCTATTCTTGGGTGTAACGGGGGTCACCTGGACTGGGCCTCACTCACAGTGGGTGCCAAACCAGGCGTGGGGCGGCAGCAGGTGGGAGGTGGGGTGTGGCACTGTGGGGGCCAGCGGTCCCGGGTGGAGACAACAGCACGGGGTCGGCGGGGCCGCTGGCAGCACCCACCGTGAGAGGGGTGCTCCCAGCCCGGGGACCGCCGCTGGGCTGAGGTCCTTGCCCCGAGCTCAACTCCAGGCAGAGCTGCTCTCAGCCGACTCAGGTGGGCCCCTGCCTGGAGCTCCAGGGCCTGCAGCTGAACAACAAATGAGACACGCGGGTCTGTACGTGAGAATAACAGCCTTTATTGGAGTCGAGGGTCTGAGTGCCCTCAGAACATCACGTGGGCTGACCCCACAGGCCCCCCCGACAGCTCGGCGCCCCCAGCACTGCTGGGCCCTCTGCACCCCGCCCACAGCCAGCGCCTGCCCGGCGCCCCTGGTGCACCCTGCGGGAGGCCCAGGACACCCTGCCAGGCCGCCGGGGGCTTGTTTTTTAAGGCAGTCGTTTGCAGCCTGGCACGGCCCGCTCCCAGGAGCTCTGTCAGCCCCACTCCAGACCCACATCTGACCCCAGAGCCTCGGAAACCCTCTCCTGCGCCAGATAAAAAGTGCAAACACATGGCTCTTCCTACATCTGTTAAAAAAAAAAAACTGGTAAAAAACAGGCAGGGAGTCTGGCCCGGCCCTCAGGCCTCTGGGGCTGCGGCCCCGGGCTCCCCACAGGCAGACCACGGCTGAGGCCTTATTGCTGTGTGCGGGGCTGGACCCCCGTGGCCCGCTCGGTCGGGGTCAGGCAGGAGAAATGCAGGCGGGGCTGTCCGGCTGGTTCCAACTGCCAGCTTTACCAATGCAGCATTTATTTTAAAATTAAATTAAATTAAATTAAAAAAGACAAACTGCGTCACCAGGTAGTTTTCTGGGTTGGGCGCCAAGACTGCGCAGCAGCAGCGTCACACGGGGCCATTGAGGGCAGCTCCTGAGGGCGGCGGCCTGTCAGCCTGTCTGCAGGAAGGGGGGGTTCACTCAGGGCTGGGGACCCCCGTATTCTGGTTCCCCCAGCCCTCCCCTGGCCTGACTGGCTCACCTGTCTCTCGTCACTGTCCCCAGGGCAGCCGCCATGGAAACGGCTGGGCTGGCAGGGGCTGCGGTGGTGACGGCCACCATGGGCCCTGGGGGGACGGCCACGGCCAGCACAGGGGAGACAGCCCGGGGCTCAGGGCCCATGACGCCCAGCGCCACGGGGTCCGTCACAGTGGCCTCGGGTAGGGCGGCCACGGCGGAGGCAGCGGGCGCCTCGGCAGGGTCTAGGGGCACCAGGCCTGGCGGTGAGCTGGGGGCACAGTCAGTCCTGCGCGGCAGACGGGCTTTGGTTACCCGGGCCCCTGCCCTGCCGCCCCAAGTTCCAAACACTCCAGAGACACCCCCCCCCCACCTCCCGTGCGGCCCTCCAGGCGGCCGCCTCCTGCCAGGAGCGCTCACTGGGGGCTGCCCATCCCACTGTGCTCACCGCGGGCCCCATCTGCTCCTGGACGCCCCTCAGGGGCCCTTAGCAGCCCACACTCCTCCGTGGACCACGTGACCTAGGGCCACGTCTGCCCAGAATGCACCCACCCACCCCTGGAGAGAGCGAGCGCAGGAGGGCGGCCTGGGTCCCAGGAGCGCCCAGAGCATCCACTGGCTGCACCCGCTTCCACTACGCTGCATCACCTGCTGCCTCGCGAGGACTCCAGGGAGGCAGTGAGGGGTGCGGGGAGCCTGCAGACAAGCCTGGCTCGTTACCCACAACAGCCCAAAGTGCACCCCCAAACCAAAGGACGTGCTTTCAGAACATCGCCGAGCAGGTTTTGGGGGAGACGGGGGTCAGGAAGGGGAGAAGCTGAGCCGCGGGTCTCCCCGGGTGGCTCAGCGAGAACCAGCCCCTCCTGACAGGGTGACTGCTCCCTCCCAGCTGTGCCCATGACCGTGGGCCCACCACCACGCCGGCCGGGATCTGCGTGCCCTGGGTCCCAGGAGCCAGTGTGTGCTGAGCCAGAGCTGGGCCCCCATGGACAGGCTGAGCCCCAGAAGCAAGAGGGAGGCTCCGAGGTGGCCGGGGGAGCAGGGAGCAGCCCTCACGCCGACTCAGCTCCGCCGCTCCCCCAGCCCAGGGCCCTGCCGCCCACGCCTGTCTCTCGTGCCGTGCCCAGCCCGGAGCCTCTGTCCACAGCGGGTCCCACAGGCCCGGGCCCGCCCTGCACACGGAGGGGTGCAACGCCCCAGTCAGAGCCCCAAACACCCTCGTCCTACCGGTCCAGCGAGACAGACGTGTGTGTGTGTGAGAGAGAGTGTGTGTGTGTGTGTGTGTGTGTGTGTGTGTGTGTGTGTGTGAGGCAGCTGGCAATGGGTGTGAGTGTGTGTGTGTGTGTGTGAGTGTGTGTGTGAGAGAGGCAGCTGGCAATGGGTGTGATTCTGGACTGGGCACCCACCCCAGGACGGCAGCAGCTCCAGAGCCCCCCCACCCCCGGGACCCCCAAAGCCTGGCCATCCCCTCCAGAGAGGCCTGGGGTGGGCTGGCCTCTCGCTACCTCAGTGACCACCCGTGGCTTCCCCTTGGAGGAAGGGGCGTCCCTCCTGTCCAGAGTTGGCCTCTGAGGAGTCACAGGGCCGCCAAGACGAGAGGGAGCCCCCTGCTGCCCACCCTCCCTGCTCACCTGGGGCCCGACACCGACAGCAGGGAGGCCTGGCTGGGACCCACACCAACAGCCCCCAAGGCAGCAGCTGCCTCCTGCTCATCCTCATGGCTGCTGGCGGCCACCAGGGGCGCCTTGCTGGGGACACACGCGCTCCAGGCACCAACTGCAAGATGGGGCCAGCGATGCCAGGTGAGGACAGAGGGCCGGTGTGGAGTGTGCGTGAGCTTCAGCCCACACCCCAGAGACACACCTGTCCCCCACACCCAGTACGGTGTCTGTAAATTCACAGGAACTGCAGAGAACTGTCCTCCCCACAGGCAGGGCCACCACTCAGCCTGGTGGCTTCCAAGTCTGTCTGACGGGGCTCAGGGCCAGGCTCCCCAGGACGAGCACAGGGCGGCATGGTGCCCACGCCATCCGCTCCGTGAGGCGGCGGCCCAGCCCGGGGGCCTCGCCTGGAGGTGGGCCCTCCCCCGGCGACAGGCCCGCTCCAAGCCCCACCATCACCCCGGGGATGCGGCCGCCCCGCCTTCTCCTCTGCCCGAGGCGGCCCCCACTCACGGGCTCTCTCTGGGCCCTGGTTCAGGCCAGCCTGGGCGTCGCCATGGCCAGTGTCCACCGGGGAGCTGCACCTCGGCCCCGACTCAGAGCTGTGGACAAGGCCGACACTGAGCCCAAGCCAGGAGACCTGGCTTCAGGCAGCTGGGCCCCGCCCCACTCCCCCCAGCGCCCACCTCACCAACAGAAAGGCTGGAAATCGGTGAACTTGGCCCAGCCTTTCTCCTCCGGAGCAGAAGTGCTGGGGGAGCCGGCTGCCCACACACTGGAACCCACGTCCAGCGCCACTGCTGGGGCCGGGCCTGTGGCCATGGGAGTCACTGGCCCATCAAACACGGCCCACGGGGAACCTGCTAGGGGAGACAGGATGTCCATGTCCCTCATCCAGCAGGCAGACCGGCCCCGCCCTGGGGTCCAGGCGTGACTGACAGAGGCAGCCCCGGAGCAGGGGCGTCAGCGCGCCTCCCCTAGTGAGTCCTGGGAACACCCGCCCCAGCCAGGAAGGCGTGGCCGGAGGATGGCTTCAGAGACTGTCAGGGACTGAAGGCATCTGCCGCAGGGGTGGGGGCACCAGACCTCTGGGTCTCCACCAAACCCCCCGCGGCCCTATCACCTACCTTCTGAGCCGCCCTCGATGCGGGGGCCTTCCTGCCAGCCGGCAGCTCGCGGGGAGCCTGCCGGAGCTGCGTCCACACCCTCGCCCGCACCCTGGCCTCGGCGCTCCGGGCCGTCCTTCCGGCAGCGCTCTGAGGCGTGGGGGCCCCCGAACCTGGAGGGAGAGGAGTCAGCAGCCCTCCCCGCGCGCTGGGGCGGGGCAGGGGCTGGGGCGGGGCAGGGGCTGGGGCGGGGCGGGGCCGGCGCGTCCGGGGGCCCACCTGGCCCTGGTCACGCGGGCCGCACGGTGTGTCTCCTCGTCCTCCCAGAGGTCGTCGTCCTCGTCGAAGGGCTGGATGTGGTCACTGCAGCAGGCCTCAAACAGCGCGGCGCCAGGCTACGGGAGAGTGCACGTGGGCCCCATGGCTCGCGCCCGCAAAGCATGGCCACCCCCGAGAGCCCCCGCAGACTCACGCTGTCGTCATCGGCGTCGACGCTGAAGCTGATCTCTGCGATCCTGTCAAACGGGGCGCTGCGGGGACAGCAGGGACAGCGTCACCTCCACCGGGAGGAGCGGGAGGCGGCCCGTCCGGACCGGAGGGACGGGGGCGGGGGCGCCACGCTGCAGGCTTACAGCCGGAGCGACCCGCCCAGCTGCCCTCCCCCGAGGGCACCTCCAGACCCTGGGGTCGCCCGTGGCATCCAGCTGAGGAGGTGGTGTGACAGCCTGAACAGGGCTGACCGCAGGCCGGGGACCGGGTCGGGCCAAGCGGCACCTGGCCCACAGCACGAGGGAGGCGGGTACAGGCCGCTGGCTCACTTGACACTGTCGTCCTGCTCAGCAAACTCCTCGTCACTGAAGCCAAACTGGTCCACGAAGGTGGCCGTCATCTGCTGGACCTGGTACTCAGAGAACGCCTGGACGACAGGGCCGGCTGCTCTCAGGAGTCGCCCTCAGCAGCCTCTCCCAGCTCCTGCCCCCTCAGGTGGGCGCCCAAGGCGGCCACATCCACACAGCCAACCATGTCCCTAAGGGTCTCATGGAGGCAGAGTGCCCAGGGAGCATTCGGGTGGTGGGGGGACCTCCCCTGGCCCCACCCGCGGCTCTGGTGACACGCAGGGTGCGGCGCTGTGGGGACAAGCAGGCCTGGTCACACGTACCTGCTGCAGGGACAGCTCGTTGGGGAAAACGCCCTCCATGTCCTCGTCCTCACTCGAGGGGTGGAGGTGGTGTGTGCTCACCTGCAACGGCCAGGGTGGGCAGGCGTAAGCAGGCGCCTCGCCGCCCCCAGCCCTCTGCACAGGCAGCCCCGTGAGCCCAGGCCAGGAGGGACCACGGGGCCCGCAGCACTCTACCCGGAGGCCAGGCCTACTTACCAGGTCCACCGCGTTCCTGCGGTTGGCCTCCGACAGCGTCTCCTCCACGAAGCTCTCCCAGCGCCCACGGCAGTCTCCTGGGAGCCCTGCAGAGAAGGCCGCACACTGAGCCCCTAGGCCTCTAGAACCCTGCGGCAGCACACGCCCCTCCTGGCCTCACAGGCCCGAGCCCGTGGGCATGTATTCCCCAGGAGCACAGAGCCCTGACGCCTGACCCCCACTCAGGGCCGTTGCGGGCGTGCACCTCCGTCAGAGGCGCTGACCCAGCCCACCAGGGACTGAGCGCCTCGCTTGGATCGGAGGCCCCCCCAGCTGCTTAGCTCACAGCTGTCCCTGGGCTGTGGGGGCCACGGCGGAGACCACTGTGGAGGCAACCTGGCGAGGGCACGGCAGGGGGCACGCCAAGACCATACTCACGTGCACGGCCAACTGGACGTCAGCAAGGCAGCTTCCCAGGCCCCGGCGGGCTCAGGGCCCCCAATGGCACACAGACCACCCCACCCAACAGCACGCACACCCAGCCAGGGCTCCCAGACGGTGCGCACTCCTGTTCAGCGCTCACCAGCGCCCCCCTCTCCCCAGGCCAGCCCTGTCCTCAGCCTCCACACCACAGCCCCTCGGCGCCCTGCGCGCCCAGCCCTCTGGACTGTCGCGCTCCCGCCCTCGGGCCTCGGGCCTGGCTCGTGTGCACCTGCCCCCAGCCCCTGAGTGCATGCCCCCGCTGGCCCCCCCTGCTCAGGAGGGGCTGTCCTCCTCCCCGAGAGGCCAAGCTGCCCGCCTTCTCCCATCTGAACCCCCTCAGGACCCCCAGCTCAGCCCAGGACGTGTGGTGCTGGGAGGGGCAGAGCAGCGTCCGGGACACGCAAGGGGCATGCGGCAGCCCCAGGTGGAGAGGCCACACGTACCCAGGAGGGGGGGCCCACAGGGCTCCAGGCTGCTCTTAGGAACAGCACAAGCGGGGGTGCGGGGCTCGGCAGGGAACCGACTCAGGCCCAGGCCACTGGGCAGGTCAGCCCGTGGGAGGCAAGCTGACCGTCCAGCAGCAGGGCCAGTCCCACCCGCTGAAGGCCACACTGCAGGGGGCACCGTGGGCAGTGACACCCAGGTCTGGAGGCGCTCACCTCGGAAGACCTCGCTGACCTCGCTCTGCAGGGGGCCCCCCTCCAGGTTCTGCACCACTGCGTTGGCGATCCGGGTGAGGTGGCCCATGTTCCCGCGCCTCATGCCACCCGCTGCCCTAGGAGAGGGAGCATGAGGTCAGCGGGGCCCACCCGGCCAGCCTCGCCCCGCCCCCTCCCACAGGCCGCCTCCCCGTGGAGCTCGTTGAGCAGCACGGGCTCGGCACCGGTGCCGGCGCCCCTCCACACTCAACTCTGAGAGGCACGCGCCGTTCCCCGCGCAGGCGGAGGCCCTGCAGACCAGCGTCGGGTCGGTGCTGCAAGAGCCGCCCAAGGGCGTCCCGGGACCTGGGGGAACCGAGGACCATCCGGGGACCCAGCGGTGGGCAGCAGCAGGGGTGGCTGTCCCCGCCAGCACGTCCACACAGCCCCGAACACACGGCTCTTCTCAACCTCTTACCCGCCCCCAGGCGGCCCACAGCAGAGGACGGGAAGACGCCAGGCTTTCCGCGTTCAGAAACGCAGCCTTCACGTCCCAGGGGCACGGCTCCTCTTTCCACCGTGTTCTCTCCTGCTCAGTTCAGTGACAGCCAGAGAGGACACCAAGGGTCCTGATTTGGTCGGCCCCCCTGGCAGGCGCAGGGGGCCAGGAGACTGGGAGGAACTGGCCCAGAGGTGAAGCCGGACGAAGGTGGAGGCCTGTGAGCAAGCTGCTCAGGACGCCGGAGAGCTGGGCTGAGGCCTCACACACCTGTCCACTGCTTCCTGGGGCTCAGAGGCCCCTTGGCTAACAGCACTGAGCCATTTCTCGACACAGGTACACACCTGTGCAGCGACATGCAAAACCCAGAAGGAGAGCCAGCAAGGCCTCCTGAGCTACCACACCTGGGCCCAGCGAAGCCGGGGTGGCCCCACCGTGCCTGGGACTCTGTGAGGATGGACTCGGGTCGGTGGGTCCAGCACAGCAGGACAGGAAGAATGAACCAGGTGAGGTCACAGAAACCCCCGCCCAGAGCAGCCCCTAGGAGGGCAGAGTGGGAGCAGAGGGGCATGGGGGCGGCTCACTGGACCCTGCAGCCACGCCAGGTACCCTGGCAGTCAAGACCTTCAAGCGGTGGGTGACACCACCTGCTAGTTTCAGAAAGGCCCCAGCCGATCAAAGGGACCAGAGACCAGGAGGGGCAGGAAGGAGGCAGGAAGTGGCCTGGATGCGCTGTCAAGGGTTTCAGGCTTCCGTGAGCGCCACGGCTGGAGGCCAGGATGGGGGCCTGGGAGGGTGTGGAACACAGGACTGGAGTCTCCGCTGCTGAGCAAGCGAGGGAAGCAGCGGGTGAAGGGCCCCGAAGCTGGGTGAGCAGGCCTCAAGGAGCACGACCCCGAGCACGGCCCAGCTGTGCCGCCCCCATCCCTGCGCCTCAGCCTGCCAGCACAACAGCGGCTCCCACAGCAGTGGGAGCTGTCCTGGGAAACAAACCCCCGCGGGAGCCTGAGCCCCACACGGGCCCCAGGTTCTTACTGAGTGTGGTCGTTGGCTTCCCAGGCCTCCAGGATCCTCTGGACCAGGCAACACTTCTGGAACAGCTGGGGACAGGCGGCAGCAGTCAGGTCAGCGGGCGGCACGCCCCATCCGCCCACCCCCGGGCTGAGTGGGCTCAGCAGGCAGCACGCGGACACGTCAGCCCCGAGCTCCCTGTGGGCACACCCGGCATCAGAGCCCAGCGCCACGGCCCCACCACGGCCCCAGGCAGGTGCCGCCCAGCGCCATCCACGAGGGCACACACTTTCCACCCAGCCCCCCTCCTCTCGGCCGCTGCCTCCTCCCCGCTGGCCACCCCCCTGCCTTCCCTGTTCAGGACGGAGGCCGCTGGCCCGGGGCTGCCCTGCTGCCAGCACTTCACAGCTTCCCCCGCATGGAGAGTCTGTGCTGGGTCTCAGTCGCACCCACACCCACATGCAGCCTCACCAGCTGGAAGGGCCTGAGCATCCATCCCGCCCCGTGACGCTCTCCCCACTGAAGCTGTCTTTGCTGCCGTCCGGGTCAGGCCTGCAGGCGTGGCCCCTCAGGACTCTCTCCCAGGCCTCTGACCACAGACCCAGGGCCCCTTGCCCAGTCCCTCCTGTCCTAGCCTCGCATCACCCGGGGGAGGGGCGGCACGGCAGACTCCCAGGGCCCAGCGTGCACCGCTGGGCTCCTTGGCTTGGGGACCACATGTGCCACGTTCTGCTTTTCCCTCCCTTCCTTAGTGAGCAACAAGAAGTGCTTAGACCAACTCCCTGCAGGCCTGGCACTGACCACGCAGGGCTTGCAGCCCCCAGAAGGCCGGTTGGGCTATTGGGAAAGATGGGAGAGCTGTGCAGAGCAGTCACTCTTTCCAGAGGCTCTAGTCCCAGGAAGTCTTTTCATGACAATCAAGACACGTTTGCACTCCCCGGGCACTCCTGCCATGGCAGACATAGCATCTGGGGGCCGCTCGTCCCCCACAGCCTGGATGAGCCAACTCAGGCAGCATCAGGGCCCTTTGGCACCCCTCCTAGACCCTCCACCACGAGCTCTGGGGTCTGGCAAGTGTGGATGCTCTCTTTGTGGTCTCCCGTCTCGTGGTTTAAAAGCAGAGCAGCCCACCCACGTCATGTGAGCTTAAGCAGAGAACGCAAGGCGCACAGCAAGGCACGTGCACACAGCCTGGCTGGACCTCAGGGCGCACGGGACTCGTGGAGACCGGCGGGACACGGCAACCGCGTGACCCTGGCTGGACTTACGTGGGCTACCATGGTGCTCTCGGGGCAGCTGCTGGCAGGCTGAGGGGTTGCTGGGTCCCCGCTGGAGGGTGGAGGCTCCAGCTCACCCTCAGGTCCACTGGCTGCGGCCCTGTCCTCCCGGGCAGCGTGGGACAGGATGGCGGCTATGCAGAGCTCCACTTGGAGGTGCAGGAAGTTATTCCAGGTGTACTTAAAAAACAGGTCCTGCAGACGGGACGAGGGACGCACCCAGTCTGTCTCCTGCGGGCGGAACCCGAGGGGCCCCTGCTGCCCGGCCGCCTCACACTGTTCCCCTCCCACTCCGCCCTGACATCTGGATGCGGGGCTTCTAGCAACTTCTGCAAAGAAGCACCTGCATCCCTCCCCATCCAGCCCAAGGCTGTGCTTCTGTCCCTAACCTCTGCTCCTGTCTGACTGCTTCCTGTGGGTTTGTTTCCGCCTGCCCCCCAGCCCCGCCCTAAGTCAGAGGCATGGCCCATGGCCCACGGTGGCTCAGCCTTGCTCCCTCTTGGGTGCGTCTCCATGAGGTTGCGAGTTTCCTGTAAAATCACCTTTGCTACATGATACACGCTTTGCTATGTCATATTTTTATCATCCTTCTTTTACGATTTTATCTTTGACCCACAAATCACTGGGAGTGTGAGCAATTCTCCACTCCCGGGGGGCCATGAATAGGCGCACGTGTGGACATTCCCCAAGGGGCCTGGATTGCAGCCCCCAGGGGCTGAATGGGCAGCAGCTTCCCTCGAGGGGCCTCCTCCAGACCTGCCTGAGGTCAGCAGGCTGCACCCTTAACCACGGCCCATGCCACCTCACATCCAGCAGGACCCATAGCAGCCCGCGCCCAGACCCCCTGCTGCCCCCAAGGAAGGAAGCCAGGTGCGCAGGGTGGGGAGATGGGGCGGGGGGACGGGGTGCACACCACCCCAGGGTGTGGGTTTGGGGCCTCCTTCCAGGCCGGGGGTGGGGGGAGCTGGATAAAAGGAGGTGGCCTGTGGGCCTACACGCGCTGCCCCAGAGATGCAGTCTCCAGGCTTCACGTCCTCTGCCTGCGTGACCTTGGGTGACAGGGAGGTTGCCTCATCTGCAACAGAGTCAGAACCACCTCCCCACACAGACCACACGACTTCACTGGTGAGTTCCACCAAACATTTAAAGAGGAAAGAACACCACCAATCTGCTCAAAGCTTCCCAAAGAACTGAAGAGGAGGGGGCACATCCTACCTGTTCCATCCTGAGGCCAGCATGCCTACACCAGCCACCACAGGCAAGAAGACTACAGCCCACATCCCTGATGAGCACCAAGGCGGAAACCTCCATGGGATAAGCAACACAGCAGCAGAGCAATGGCAGGCCGTGACCGGGGCGGGTAAATCCCCCAATGCCCCAACACTGGGCGCGGCGACATATGAGAGGCAGTGTGACATGCCACAGGAACAGAGCGAAGGGACTAAACCTACACGACCAGCTCAACCGGCACTAAAGAAGCATCTGACAAAATTCAAGGCATTTTCTTGGGAAAAATACTTAATAAGCTGCACGGTGACAGACAAAAACAGTCTCTGGTGGTGGACGTGCACAGGAGCACAGAATTAAAAGCACACACACGACGCTGACACTGAAGGACGAGACGATCGCTGCTAGGACGGCCACGTGCAGGAGAGGGAAGCTGGACTCCTACCTCACACTGCACACACAGACGAACTCAAAATGGATCAAAGACCCACAAAAACTTAAATTTTAAAGCTCTTACAAGAAAACATAGAGGGAAAGCTGCAGAACAGTGGATTTGGCCAGGCTTTCTTAGGTACAGGTGCGACACCAAATGCTCAAGCAACAAAAGAAAAAAAAGAAAAGATAAACCGAACTTCATCAAAATGAAAAACTTATGTGTGTCAAAGAACACTATCAAGAGACTAAAAAGACAACTCACATGATAGGAGAAAATAACTGCAACTGATACATCTAAGAGATTAGTATCAGAAAACATACAGAACTTCTTCAACAATAAAAAAATAAACATCTCAATTCAAAATGGGCAGAGGACTTGAACAGACATTTCTCCAAAGAAGATACTCAAATGGCCAGCAAAAGCACATGAAAAGATGCTCAACATCACCAACTACTGTGTGTGAGTGCATGCTTAGTTGCTCAGTTATGACCAACTCTTTGTGACTCATGGACTGTACAGTCCACTAGGCTCCTCTGTCCATGGGATTTTCCAGGTAAGAATACTGGAGTAGGTTGCCATTTCCTACTCCAGGGATCTTCCCAACTCAGGGATTGAACTTGTGTCTCTGGCGTCCCCTGGACTGGCAGGTGGATTCTTTACCACTGCATCACCGAGAAACACAACCCAAAACACAGTGAAGACTTCCCTGGTGGCGCAGTGGTGAGGAACCTGTCTTCCAATGCAGGAGCCATGGGTTCGATCCCTGCTCGGGGAACTAGGAATGACGTCCCACATGCCCCTGGGCAGCTGAGGCCGCACCGCAACTGCTGAGCCCTTGCACCACAGTGGACGTCTCTGCCTTCTGTAACTGAGACGTGACGCAACCAAACAAACAGGAAGAAAAGGGGAGGCGGGGCTTCCCTGGGGACAGTGGTAAAGAGTCCACCTGCCAACGCACAAGACGCAGGTTCAGCCCCCGATCCAGGAACATCCCACATGCTGCGGGGCAAGTGAGCCTGAGCTCTGCAACGAGACGGCACCAGGATGAAAAGCCCATGCGCCACAGCTAGAGGGCAGCCCCTCACGGCAACGAAGACCCAGTGTAGCCAAAAATAGAAATAAGCTTACTAAAAAAAAAAAAAAAAATAGTGAGATACCACCTAAAACCCATCAGGATGGCTATTATCAAAAAAACGGAACGCACGTGTAAGTGAGGCTGCGAAGAAATTGCCGATGCGAATGTAAAACAGTGTCCCACTGTCTCCAACAGCTGAATACAGAATGACTACATGCTCCATCAACTCCACCTCTGGGGATGCAGTGAGAACAAGTGACAGCAGGGACTCAAGCTTTCTTACATACCCACGTTCACAGGAGCGTTTCCATGGGTTCTCAAGGCAAGAATGCTGAAGTGGTTTGCCATTCCCTTCTTTAGTGAACCAGGTCTTGTCAGACCTCTCCACCATGACCCATCCATCTTGGGTGGCCCTACATGGCATGTCTCATAGCTTCATTGACTTAGACAAGGCTGTGGTCCATGTGATCAGACTGGTTAGTTTTCTGCGACTGTGGTTTTCAGTCTTCTGCCCTCTGATGGAGAAGGGTAAGAGGCTTATGGAAGCGTCCTGATGGGAAAGACTGACTGAGGGGGAAACTGGGTCTTGTTCTGATGGGCAGGGCCATGCTCACTAAAACTTTAACCCAATTTTCTGTTGATGGGCAGGGCTGTGTTCCTTCCCTGTTATTTGACCTGGGGCCCAACTATGGTGGAGGTGATGAAGATAATGTCACCTCCTTCAGAAGGCCCCAGGCACACACTACTGCCCTCACTGCCCCCACTGCTGCAGAGGCCAGCGGCGACCCACGCCTCCACCGGAGACGCCTGGACACTCACGGGCAAGTCGGGGTCAGTCTCTTGTGGGGTCCCTGCTCCCTTCTCCTGGGTCCTGATGTGCACCTCATTCTGTTTGTGCCTCCCAGAGTTGTTTCCCCAGTTCTGTGTAACTTCTGGAGGCTCTATGGTGGGGTTAAGAGCAACCTCTTCCAAGAGAGCTTATGCCACACCCAGGTCTACTGCACCCAGAGACCCCGTCCCTGCGGCAGCCCACTGCTGACCGCACTGTGCTGTGGATCACAGCACACTGTGGGGAACTCTGAAAGAGATGGGAACACCAGACCCCCTGACCTGCCTCCTGAGAAACCTGTGTGCAGGTCAGGAAGCAACAGCGAGAACTGGACATGGGACAACAGACTGGTTCCAAATTGGGAAAGGAGTACAATATACAAAAGGCTGTAAATTGTCACTCTGCTTGTTTAACTTCTATGCAGAGTACATCATGAGAAACACTGGGCTGGATGAAGCACAAGCTGTAATCAAGACTGCCGGGAGAAATATCAATAACCTCAGGTATGCAGATGACACCACCCTAATGGCAGAAAGTGAAGAAGAACTAAAGAGCCTCTTGATGAAAGTGAAAGAGGAGAGTGAAAAAGTTGGCTTAAAGCTCAACATTCAGAAAACTAAGATCATGGCATCTGGTCCATCACTTCATAGCAAATAGATGGGGAAACAGTGGAAACAGTGACTGACTTTATTTTTGGGGACTCCAAAATCACTGCAGATGGTGGCTGCAGTTGTGAAATTAAAAGACGCTTGCTCCTTGGAAGCAAAGTTAGGAACAACCTAGACAGCATATTAAAAAGCAAAGACATTACTTTACCAACAAAGGTCCGTCTAGTCAAAGCTATGGTTTTTCCAGTAGTCATGTATGGATGTAAGAGTTGGACCATCAAGAAAGTTGAGGGCTGAAGAATTGATGCTTTTGAACTGTGGTGTTGGAGAACACTCTTGAGAATCCCTTGGACTGCAGGGAGATCCAACCACTCCATCCTAAAGGAAATCAGTCCTGAATATTCATTGTAAGGATTGATGCAAAGCTGAAACTCCAATACTTTGGCCACCTGATGTGAAGAACTGACTCGTTGGAAAAGACCCTGATGCTAGGAAATATTGAAGGCAGGAGGAGAAGGGGACAACAGAGGATGAGATGGTTGGATGGTATCACTGATTCAATGCACATGAGTTTGAGTAAACTCCGGGAGTTGCTGATGGAAAGGGAGGCCTGGTATGCTGCAGTCCATGCGGTCGCAAACAGTCAGACATGACTGAGCGACTGAACTGAACGGCAGCATTATTAAAAATGGTCATAATGAGGACTTCTGCGGCAGTCCGGGTGTTAGGGCTCTGCACTTTGAATGCAGGGGGCACAGGTTTGATCCCTGGTCAGGGAACTAAGGCCCTACATGCCATGCCTCATGGCCAAATGAAAGATAAGTATACAAATTTTTTTTTTAAAAAATGGCCAAAATGTGGAAGCAACCCCATGGTCCATCAATGTATGAACGGATAAACAAAATGCAGTATATCCATCCACACAATGAACTATCTATCATTCAGTCTTAAAAAGGAAAGAAACTGTGACACGTGCTACAGCACGGGTGAGCATCATTCTAAGTGAAACGAGCCAAATGCAAAAGGAGCACAAAGGCCACAGACCCCACGTACGCAGGCCAGTGGGCTAGTCAGACCCTCAGACAGGAAGCACAAGGGCGGGGCCAGGGAGCGTGGGAGGATGAGCTCTGAGTGTGTAACAGTCAGTCTGAGAAGACGAGAAAGGCCTGGAAATGGTGGTGATGGCTGTAGAGCAATGTGAACAATGAAGCACATGAGTGATAATTATTACGATGGTGTAGCTCACGTTATACACGCATGTTTTGCCAGAATCAAAGAAAAGTGCAAAGTGGGAGTGGGAGAGAGAATCTGCTTTGGAAGGGGGAGCAGAAATGAGGCCTTTCCCTGCTGCCCTCTGACCCACATCTGGGCTCCACTGTCACAGCAAAGCCCAGGGATTTCCCCTAGGGCAGGCGGTCCCGGAGGCCCAGTTCCAAGGCGGTCCTTGTGGGAGGACGAGGAGTGGCTCTTCAGGCTGTTTTAGGCTGAAGAGCTATAACATTCGGAGGCAGAAATGAGAAAGGGGAGGCCCGTTTCCCCAACGCCTCTGCTTTCAGGGCCACCCTGTGTGAGCCGACACTGAGGCGGGCCTGGCCTGGGGCTGCAGGCCGGCCCCGTTCCTGACCGGCGCCCGCAGGCCCACTCACCAGCAGCAGCCCCATGGTGTTGAGCCGGCAGAGCTCCTGGTTGACGCTGGGAGTGCCCGTGTGCAGCAGGGCGGCCACGAGGCGGGCACTGTGCAGGCGCGCGTTGCCCAGGGGCTCCTCCAGCACGCCGACGGTGGTCAGGATGGCTGCTTTCTGCAAACACAGAAGCACCGCCAGTTAAAGCCTGTGCCCCCCTGTGGGCTTCATTTAGCTCAGGAGCCAACTGTCAAAGGGCCAGGCCACAGCTATGTGACATGGCCTAGTCAGGGAGGAGCCCTCAAGGTGTTCTGCAGGAGACCGGGAGTCAGTCAGGTGAAGGGCCTCAGCACTCCCCTCAGGGCTCAGAGCATGACTCCGGGCGGGCTGCTGCTGCTCGGAGCCCGGGGCACCCTGGTCTCAGCCGGCCAGCCACAGGGTGTGACTTGAGCGCGTAAGACAGAGGAGACTGATGACGAAGCTGGCCTCATGACAGGGGCGTCCTGCATGCAGTCCACCTCTTCATGAGCAGAATGTTCC
Organism: Muntiacus reevesi; assembly: GCF_963930625.1. Classification (NCBI taxonomy): domain Eukaryota; kingdom Metazoa; phylum Chordata; class Mammalia; order Artiodactyla; family Cervidae; genus Muntiacus; species Muntiacus reevesi. The sequence continues at coordinate 63,109,203 of NC_089249.1, read as the reverse complement.
AGAATCCCTGCCTACACAGGCCCTCCTTTCCAGTGGGAAGCAGCCCACAAGTAGGCTGGTGAACAGAACGAGCAGCACAGGAGAGCAGACGGTGCGGAGGAGGAGACCCACGAGAGGCCGGGCGGGCGGGTGGGCGGGCGGCCCTGGCTACACTGAAGGACCGCGGGGGTGAAGAAGTGGGCCTTCCTCAGTGTGACCAACTCCGCCCAGAACTGCTCGGCAGAGCTAAGGGTCTCCCTTGGGACCCCCTGACCCTTGGCTGGGTATCCCCAACACAGAGGCTGTGCCTACACTGCACTTGGGCCTTGGGCAACCCCTTATCAGAAGACAGGAGTCATCTGGGGGACAGTGAACAACCGCTCTACTCTCAGGCCTCCCGTAAGGGAAGGCGGACACTCAGCAGATGGGGCTTGACTGTGCCCGCCACTGCGGGCAACGCATGAAGTCCTCGCCTCACCAGCAACCCCGCCCACAAGGTCACCTCTGCTCAGGACGTCTACCTTGGGCGGGCTGAGCAGAAGTTGGTGGAAGTCCTTCAGTCGTGGCTCAACGCCGCGCAGGACGCCGGGGCTGACGGTGCACGACCTGTCCAGTCCCTGACAGCAGGAGTCCAGCAAGCCCTCTGACCTGTGGACCAGAAGCGGCTGGACACAGGGATGCCCCACCACCACCCCCCCGCCCCGCCGTCATCCTACAGCCCTCCAGGCCGTGTCCGCTTGTCTCCAGGGGCGCTGCTGACTGCCCGGGACGCAGGCCGGGCAGGCCGTGGGTGTCACAGCCCGGGTGAGCTCGGCTCCCTCCCACCACCTTGAAAACCTTCCTGCTGACCCCTCCTCGCCTGAGACACAGACAGGACTGGCCACATCGCCCCTTTGGCTTTTTCATATAAACACTGTTTCCAGTTATAAAAGTAATACACAGTCATTATAGAACACAATGTTTAAATACATGAAAGGATAAAAATACCAAAGAAAGCTAGCTGCCTGTCTCTTCCCAATGGTCCTGCTGTCCCTGCTCTGCAGGTGACCAAAGGCCCCACTTCCTGCGCGAAGGGCCCAGCCTCCCCAGGCTCATGCAGATACAAGGTCAATATTCTGGTTGCTGAACCAGATAAAATGATGATAACATCATAATTCTAGTTTTAGGTAATAAATATGTACTGGGTACCAGAGTGACAAAGAGAAACTGCTAACAATCTCACCACTGAAATTAAGTCAATTTCTTGTCATTTTCTGGTTTTCTCTTTCTTTAAAAAAGAAAAAAAGAAGAAAAAACTAGCACAGGCTGCAGTGAAGCCCCTCCAGAACAAGGACATGAAAGGACTGCAGTCTCCTTGGGAGTCAGACCACCAGCAGCGCATGTGACAGGACAGCAGAGAGAAGTGCGCCCAGGCCACACGCACGCCCGCACTCACTGCAGGGATGCATCCGGACGGGCCCTGGGGAAGCCCACAGCCACGCCCACTCCACGCACATGCGCACAAACACTCTGCAGACTAGAGACAGGGTTCCTTCGGGCTGAGGCGGGAATGAGACTGATGGCAAAAGGAGGCTTGGCCGCTGCCATAAGGTTATCTTTCAACAAGGAAGTATCCCCAGAATTACTTTCGTAACTAAAAATGTTAGAAACGCAGACAGCACACCCCAGCCGCTGCCCTGGGCCTCAGGCCACTGAAGGGGCAGCTCTTCCCTCTCGGGGGACACTCACCCTGCCCGCCTGGGTTCCAGCAAGGTAAGTAACACCTGTGTCCCGCTGACGAGGCAGAGCTCGGTCTGCACCCCATCAAACATGTTCCTCAGCAGCTGCTCCACGCACTCCTGCCTGTAGGACACGCACGAGGTCATGGCCCGGCAGGCAGACACACAGACCCCACCCCCACCAAAGGAGCAGCACCCCGAACCCCAGAGGGGCCCTACTTGGGGCTCACGCTGGGCACCCAGGGTCCTCAGGACACAGCTGCCCCAGGGCCTGTATTCTCTGGACCTGCCAGGAGACCCCCAGAGACCCCTCCCCTGAGGAAGAGGTCCATCGCGGTAACCCTGGGTCGGGGCGAGCTCCTGACAAGTGATCAGAAGTGGCGGTGTCCCCAGCCCCCACCCCCAGGCCCACAGCGCCACGGCCCACACTCACGACTCCAGCACCGTGAGGAGGGGGTCTGGCTGCGGAGCCTCCAGCAGCTGGCTGCCCTGCTCCCTGCCCAGCCGGATGATGTCACAGAGCGTCTGCGAAGCATTGGACTGCCTCTGCAAGATGGGCACACAGAGCCCGCCCTCAGGGCCAGCCTCTACCCACAGGGTGCAGACCTGGCCGCCCCCCAAGAGCGCCCACTGGGCCTTCGTAGGCAAGTGCGCCCTGCAGATCCTGCTCCAGGCTCTGCTTTAGATCAGTAAGTAGCTATTAATACACAGGGTGAGTCCTGTGAGCTAATGAAAACAGGAAAGTTGCTACAGGGAACACAAAGGACTCAGCTTTTCTATGGAAACATGAAGCCCCTGAAAATGCATGTTCTCTGACTCCGGGCACTTGACAACTGCGTGGGATTAGGCTACGGAGCAGGTGAACAGGATCAGAGGAAGACTCAGCTGCCGGCTCCGAGCAGGCAGCATCACATGCCCAGCCCTGACGTGCGTGGCACAGGGGATGGGGCTGCAGGAAGCGATCTACGGCTCTTTCAGGGCAAATGAGAGCAGCTGGTGCCCCCAGGCCGGGGGAGTGGCCAGTCGGCAGCCAGCACTCAGCCCAATCTGGAGCCCAGCAACCCTTGTCCTCTGCCTGGTCACCCCTTGGGCAGCACAGCCCCACGCAGCACGGCCAGGCAGCAGCCAAAGGCGAGATCCAAGTCAGCACCGCGTTCCGAAGCCCCGAGAATTGGGCGCAGCTGTCCCAAGTGGAAGATGCCTCTCGGGCCACACCTGACACCCACAATGATGCCCCAGGAGAGGGGACCGCCCCACAGGCTTCCTCCAGGGCTCATGCCCTGGGATTCCCCCCTTGGGAGCAAGACGCGGCCAGTGAGGACCGTCCCCAAGAGGGGTGCCTGGGCCAGAGGAGCAGCAGTGGCTCTGAGCTGCCCGCAGAGCGGGGGGCGGGGGGGGGGGGGGGGGGCGGGGGGGCGGAGAAGGGAGGCGGGGCGCGGAGCTGAGGGCGGCCTCAGCCAGCAGCCCTCAAGAAACTGAGTCTTGCCAAGCCCCCAGGGGTGGATCCCGAGATGATCAGTCTTGTGACAGATCCTGGGCAGATGGCCTGTGACCCTGGCCCATAAAAACTGAGATAAAAAAGACTGTTACAAACAACTAACGTTTGGGGTAATCTGTTACTCAGCCACAGATAACTAATACATTTCTATTCAAATTGATTTTTTATAATATGCATGTTTTATGTTTTAGAAAAAAACTGTCCAGAAGTCAGTGCCTGATTAGAGGAAGAGGAGAACTCGTCAGCCCACGTCCGAGGAGGAGTGACCTGCCCTCAGACAGCGCCCACGGCCGCCCTGAGCTGGACTCCTGCCCCGAGGTGGCTCCGTGAGCCCCTACTCACGTCTTCATCCTGACTTGGATGGATCAGCTCCACGAGTCTCTGGATGGTCTTCTCTTCATTAAGCCACTGAAAAGGAAATGGAGGCCTGTCAGCGACTGCTCACATCTGACTGAAGGGAAGGGAAGTCCTTCAGGGCTGCAGAAATCTATGGCCAAGCTCTAGCAGAGACACCTCACCGCACCGGCGTGCACCCCGGCCCAGCAAGCACAGGCAGTGGCCGAATTCTGGAATGACCCGAAGACACCAAGAGGAAGGAGGTCCCATCCACATGAGCCCACGGTTCACCTGAGCACACGCGACTCTGCTCACAGGACACCCCGCGGCAGAGCCAGGGGCACCCCTGCCAGGGCCTGGGGGTGCACTCCCGCACACAGCCCACTGCTCCTGGCCGCACTCGGGCCTTCCTGGCTCTTCCACGTACTTCCTTATCCAAAACAGGCTCAGGGTGTCCAGAACAGGGTTCCCAGCAGCTTCTAACAATGCTGATGTTCACGCTGCGCGAGCCAAGCCATAGCAGCTACTACAGTGCGCTCCTGGCGGGCGGCTACCCCGTAATGAAATGAGGTTATGAATCTAAGAGTGACAACTGTCAATGCCAGGAGCTGGAAGCTGGCCACAAGGACCAATCTTCTTACTCATCTTAAATCACAAACAACAGCTGCCAGGGACCCAGCAGAGCTCTCCCGGGCTCCCCAGCTGAGCGCCCTCTCTTTTCCGGGAAGCCCAGGGAGCTGCAGGGGGCACCTCGCTGCAAGAGTGTCAGGACCGGCAGCAGGCCAACTCCAGGGTTCGCAACCGCTCTCCGTGGGGCCCTGAAGGCAATGCTTCCTCGCAGGCAGGCGCCCGGGCACAGGACGAGCGCCCAACAGAGCCCCGGCAGCCCCCCAGGGAAAGGAGCAAGCAAGGCGTCCCCTTCTCTCTGCTCGGGAACGGACCGCGGCAAGACAAGGGAAAAGGTGCAGAGGACAGATCCCACCTCAAACACAAGCCGCCATGAGAACCCCTGAGGGCCCAGCCAGGAGGGAAGGTCCTGCTGGGTGGAAAGCCGGGTGCTGGGCACCCCAGCGCTGCTCCGCCATCTCCCGCCTCCCTACGCCAGGCGTAGTCCACACTCAGAGAAGCTGCAGAGCCGCGCAGACAGGGAGGAGGGGCCCACACACTCACGTGCAGGACTTCCTGCCGGAGTCCAGCAGGTTCCACGCAGCTGACCAGGCGCAGCAGCAGGTCCATGAGGGCTGACGTTCCAATGTGCTTCAACACCAGGCTGATAAACTTGTCCTTCTTCCTCAGGAACGCAATCACCTGCAACCAGGTGGGGTGTGAGAGGCGAGCAGGGCAGGCCCTGACCCTAGGAAACACTGTCTTCCCCCAAGAACTGCCATAGAAAGATTCATTTTCAGCAACACTGAGCAGAAATAATGGAAAGACGTGGAAAGAGTTGGAAGAAAGACGCCCTCAGTGACAGGCAGAGACCTGAACACAGACAAGTCCAGGAGGCAGTGGGGAGCCTGAGACGGCCCTGGGCTGGCAGAATTTCCCCCACACTGAGCCTGGGCACCGATGGGGCCCAGAAACCTGAGTGAGACGGCGCAGTGACCACTCCATACGCACTGCCTCAAGTCTTCCCAGCAAGAATGACCAGTGCAGACAAGAGATGACAGTCCCTGGACACGAGTCACAAATCTGGAAAGCTGACAGGCCCTGTAGATGGCGGAAGGGACAGGACTGAGGTTTTGGAAAAGGAGGGTGGAGAGGCGGCTGGCGGGTGGCTGAGCATGAGTCATGGGCGCAGTGGCTGAGCACAGATGGCTGGGAGAGGCCCATGCAGAGGCATCCTTGGCCACCGAAAGAAGGGGCCTGTGAGCTCAGGCCACTGCACTGAGGCAGACCCAGGGCTCTACCGGGGCCATGGGACACGCAGGAGGCAGGGGGTCCCGGCTGTCCTCATTCTGGAAGTGAAGCGGGGAGGAGAGGCAGGAGGAGGAGGAGAGGGAAGAGAGGCAGTGGGGAGCAGGGGCCTGGTGTTTGACCAGAGCGGCTAAACTCGTAGAGAGAAACGGGAGACAGCAGAGCAGGCTCCGGAACATCCCCGGTACACCCCACAGATACAGACCCTGTTACAAGAGCGCATCAGGAACAAGTTTATGCCAAATTCTGTACGCCTGAAAAAATAAGTTTCTTTGAGAAACATACTTATGTAAACTGAGAAAAAGGGGGAAAAAAATGGATTTGAGCGTCAAAAGAAACAAAATCTATAATTAAAAGCCTCCCCATACAGAAAACTCCAGCCTGCAAGAGCTTTACTAGAGAATTCTGTCAAACATTTGAAGAAAAATATCCCAATCTTATGCAGGACTCCCCCGGGAAACATAAAGTGAGAGCATATGCCCCATATCATTGTATGAGGACATAAAATCTTGATTCCAAAACTTCCTGTGGGCACTTTAAGAAAAGGCCACTATGGAAGGACCTGCTGCAGTGCGCAGAGAACTCCGCTCAGCACGCTGTCAGGCCCGTGAGGCCAGAGTCTGCGAGTGGGCACACGCAAACGCAAACTGCCGCACTGTGCGCCTAGAACCAACGCAACACTACGCCAGCTACACCCAACAGAAGTCCTTTTTAAAGGAAACCATAAGCCAATCTCACTGATGACAACAGACAAAAAAGTAGGAAAAAAAAAAGCAATGTGAAAAAAAGCATAATGTATCACCATGGCATTGAATGTATTCCAGGAAATCAACAATTATCTCAGTAAAGTTTCTCAATAAAAAGATACTGTTTAGAACAACATGAAAATATAAAGTGCCTAAGAATAAACATAACGAAAAATATGTAAGACTGCTACCCTGAGAACAAGGTTACTGAGAGAAATTAAAGAAGCCCCAACTTCTCAGCTTTTCACTAGAGTACAAAAAGCAGCCATATGGGGGCAGCTGTGCTTCAGAAAATTGGTTTCTTATTTTTTACAAAAACAGGTGGCAGGTTGGTTTTGGCCTATGGGCTGTAATTAGCCAACCTGCAAGCCTAATCAAAATTTCAGCAAGTTTTTCTGGGAAACAGGGTAGAATGTGTAAAGTGACAAACTCATTCTAAAAATCTGCTCATCCTAAAATAATGCAAAGGCAAAGAATCGTAAAAACAACCTTGAAGAAAACAAACTGAGAAGACTGATTCTACAAAATATCAAAACTTATAAGTCTACAGTAATTAAGATAGTGTTGGGCTCATAATTACAAACAGGACTGACTGCAGAACAGAAACAGACATACCGTGTGACTGCAAGAGGAACATATAGTGCTGAATCCACTGGATGCCACAGTAAAAAGCACCTCAACCTTACACCATTTATAAGAATCAATTTCAGGTGGACTGTAGGTAGAAATATCAAAAGTAAAACAATAAAAATAAATTAATTTTCTGGGCTCCAAAATCACTGCAGATGGTGACTGCAGCCATGAGATTAAAAGACGCTTACTCCTTGGAAGGAAAGCTATGACCAACCTAGACAGCTTATTAAAAAGCAGAGACATTACTTTGTCAACAAAAGTCCATCTAGTCAAGGCTACAGTTTTTCCACTAGTCATGTATGGATGTGAGAGCTGGACTACAAAGAAAGCTGAGCACTGAAGAGTTGATGCTTTTGAACTGTGGTGTTGGAGAAGACTCTTGAGAGTCCCTTGGACTGCAAGGAGATCCAACCAGTCCATCCTAAAGCAGATCAGTCCTGGCTGTTCATTGGAAGGACTGAGGCTGAAGCTGAAACTCCAATATTTTGGCCACCTGATGCGAAGAGCTGACTCATTGGAAAAGACCCCGATGCTGGGAAAGATTGAAGGCAGGAGGAGAAGGGGACGACAGAGGATGCGACGGTTGGATGGCAGCACTGACTCAGTGGACATGGGTTTGGGTGGACTCAGGGAGTCGGTGATGGACAGGGAGGCCTGGCGCTGCGGTTCATGGGGTCGCAAAGAGTCGGACACCACTGAGTGACTGAACTGAACTGAAAACAATAAAGCTTCTAAAAAATAATACAGAGTGTCTCTATGATTTTGAAGTAGATAAAAGTTTAACGGACAAAACAAAAAAATAAATAAAGACTTATGACTTGCACTACATGAAAATCAGAACCTCTGTTCATTAAAAAAATACAATTAGGAGAGTAAAAACCAAAAAAAACAAAAACAAAAAAACCAGCAGACAGAGTAGGAAAAGATGTTTGTAACACAAAACCAACAAAGGGAGAATTCCCTAGCAGTCCAGTGATTCGAACTTGAGCTTCCACTGCCGAGGGCATAGGTTCAATCTCTGGTAGGGGAATAAAGATCTGGTAAGCTGTGTGGCACAACCAAAAAAAATCAGAGGACTTGTATCCACAAAATAGACAATTCTACAAATGAAAACAAAAGAGAGAGGCTGAAAGAAAATGGGCAAGAGACTTCACACAAAAAATATCCAAATGGCCGATTAATATACAAAAAGATGCTCATCCTCACTAGTTACCAAAGTGATGCAAATTAAAACCACAATGCTGTTATCTACATCTATCAGAAAAGCTGAAGCAAACCGACGGATCACATTAAAGGCTGGAGAGGAAGCACAGCAGCAGGGACTGTGCTCTCCTGCCGGTACTGCAGACAGCCTCAAGCACCTTCCCTTCGGCCACTCACGTTGCCCACAGGACCTACCACCAGGAGAAAGGAAGTCCTCATGCTTCAGAGACTCACACTGCACTGCTTACAGACCCGACACGCTGTCTGGGGCTCGTTCTGAAACTGCGCACTGGGACGGTGAGCAGGGGCAGGAGTCCTGAAGTGGGCGCCGGGCACAGGTGCCAGCGCACCGCCCGGCCGTCCCGGGACGTGTGCGGCAGGCGCACTCGTTGTCCCCAGAAGAGCCGTGCCCCAGCTGGATGAGGCGAGTCCGCCCGTGCCTCACAGAAAGCTGTGAGCGCTGGTGCGCCTTTTGTTCTTTGGCTGCATCATGTGGCTTGCAGGATCTTAGCTCACTGACCATGCCACCTACAGTGGACACGCAGAGTCCGATCCACTGGACAGAGGAGAGCTTCCGTTTATTTGCTTTGAAATAGCAAGTGCCCTAGACTCAAAGGAGTCTTCCCCAGGTGGCACCAGTGGTAGAAAGTCCGCCTGTCAATGCAGGAGACACAGATTGCATCCTGGAGTCAGAAGATTCCCCAGAGAAGGAGATGGCTACCACTCCAGTATTCTCGCCTGGAAAATCCCACGGACAGAGGAGGCTGGCTATAGTCCATGGGGTTGCAAAGAGCTGGCCACGACTGAGCACATAGGCATGGTATAAACACAGACACCCGCCACCCACCGAGACGCACCAGAGGGAGCCCTACGGCCCTAGCATCACGCAGGCACACCCGGGACCTCACGCCAGGACCGGTGAGGGAGAGGACAAGCCGGCCGAGCCTGGGGCCCAGTGCACTCCTGAAGAGGGCACGTGCTGCTCGTGCAGAGCTCCCACGGCGGCAGACATGCGGCCCCAGGCGTGTCCCTCAGAGCAGTCAGAACCCGCCCCCCACAGGGACGGCTGACGGCATGATCGGCATCAGCCAAGACTCCCTCCCAAATCACATGGGCTGGGTGGATGATTACCTGTTCAGTTTTTCTTGCGATGAGATTGCCAATGGTCTTGCTGAAGAAACTGGCGAGCAGAGGATTGAGGGGCGGCTCACGGTCCAGGAAGTTGTAAAGAACGTTCAGCAAAGTCTCATCCCCTCCCAGCCTGTCGTTGATTTGTGGCACGTCGCACGTCAGTAGCTCGCAGGCTGTGTTCGGGTATCTGCAGGAGCACAGAGCAACGGCTGGGTGTGAACTGGACTTCTCCACTGCTCAGGAAGCCGCTCAACAGTCTTCTCTTCGGAAGCAGCTCCACAGGCAAAAACCAAAATGGCTAGACCTCTCAATAAAATAAAAACGTCATTATTCTGTGACCAACCGGCATTTTTCACTAGAAGCTCAGCGCTGAGTTATCCTCTCTGCTGGCTCCTTATGCCCGAGACCTGACGCCCTACACTCTCGGACTCCGTGTCTGTTTCCTACGGACCCCCTTCTAATCTTCCGGCCTCTCCTCCGCCCTCCACTCTCCTGCCAGGCCTGCCACGTGCGTCAGGTCGCCCTTCCCGCTCCACGCCCTGCTCACCCCCACACCCCAACAAGCACAGACCCGGCCATTCCCAGACTGAAGCAACCCTGCGTCACAGCTGATGACGAAGCACCAAGCCACGTGTTATGCGAATTATTATTAAGAAATGCTGTCTCGCTATCCATACTGTTTGCTGAACCCAGGGTAGGCAAGGCGCGAGTGGGGAAGCTGGAAGAAAGCTCGAGGAGCCGTAGGAAAGGCAGACGTGTTTTATTCCTTCCTGACTGGCACGGCCGCCACAGCAGCAGACACACGGCAGTCTCTCCTCTTGCTGCTGACCCAGTGGACAGTCCTAACGCAGCCGTGAGGTAGCCATAACCCAGAGGCCAGGGCTTTTCAGGTGGAGCTTACATATGTTTACAGAATAAAAGTGGCCCGTGGCCGAGTGGGCACACTGTGCCGTGCGTGTGCAGTAAGTGGCCTCAGCTGCTCTATAACATGCATTTACAAAACGTGGGGGACAGGACTGCGGTCAGAGAGCCTGACCACCGCCATTTTGGCTAATGGGCTATTTCCCTATAAATATCAATATATTTAAAAATGTATTATTCCTTTGATAAAAATAATCAGACACAACACAGTCCTGATCCCAGCATGTATAACCTCATACCACTGTGCTCCCTGCCTGACCCTCTCACAGACATGGGTCTCATGGGTCACATGAGACGCTACATGGGTCTCACAGACATGCGGCGCCGGACAGGCCTGCGGCACCCAGAGCCCACCACAGCAGTGCAGAGACAAGGCCTGCGGCCACACCCGGCACGCCGGGGAACATCGGTGAGGGTGCCCAGGGCCAGGACAGCCGGAGCCTGCCGGAAGCCCTGGGGGCTGCCTGCCCTGCGGCACAGGGGGCACACGCCGCACGGGGCCTGCTGTGTAGCCTCAGGCACACGAGTGAGCCTCTCTGAGTCTGAGCCGCAGCATCCAAACATGGGGGGCTGAGCGTCCCCCCCAGGCTGTGCATAGAGCGGAGCCGAGCCTGGCACACGGCCAGCCCCGGGTCAAGGTCGGCCGCAGCGACCCTCCAGCTCCAGAGGGCCCCAAACTAAGGCGCTCACTGTGGGTCAGCTAGAGGGGCCTAGGGTTCAGAGGCTCCACAGGAAGCAGCTGACGGCGCGCACGGCCCACCAGGCGCAGCAGGGGTGGGAGCAGGGCTGTCAGTGTGGCTGTGGGGTGTGGGGTGAGCCCAGGGAGCAGAGGCCCCACGGGGGCCCCAGAGGACGCTTTCCAACTGCGGTGCTGGAGTAGACTCTAGAAGAGTCCCTTGGAGAGAAAGGAGATCAAACCAGTGAATCCCTTTAGGATATCAATCCTGAATATTCATTGGAAGGACTGACGATGAAGCGCCAATACTTTGGCCACCTGATGGGAAGAGCTGACTCAGTGGAAAAGACCCTGATGCTGGGAAAGACTGAGGCAGCAGGAGAAGGGGATGATAAGAGGGTGAGATGGTTGGATGGCATCACTGACTTGACATGAGTATGGGCAAACTCCTGGAGATAGTGAAGGACAAAGAAGCCTAGAGTGCTGCTGTCCACGGTGTCGCAAAGAGTCGGACACCACAGAGGGAGTGAATAAACAAACATACACCTCCCCCAAATTACAAAGGGCAGGTTCAAACAGTAGCTAATCAGAGAAGGGAGAGGCTGAAGAAACAAGGGAGGGGCAGTCAAGAAACAATCGTACAGCTCCGGGGCAGGGTCCTAGTTGTAGCTCAGTCGTGTCTGACTCTTTGCGACCCCAAGGACTACAGCACGCCATGCTTCCCTGTCCATCACCAATTCCCGAAGCTTGCTCAAATTCATGTCCACTGAGTTGGTGATGCCATCGAACCATCTCGTCCTCTGTCGTCCCCGTCTCCTCCCACCTTCAATCTTTTCCGGCATCAGGGACTTTTCCAGTTGGTTGGCTCTTCCCATCAGGTGGCCAAAGTATTGAAGTTTTGGCTTCAGTGTCAGTCCTTCCAATGAATATTCAGGGTTCATTTCCTCCAAGATTGACTGGTTGGCCCTCCGTGCAGTCCAAGGAACTCTCAAGAGTCTTCTCCAGCACCACAGTTAAAAGACATCAATTCGGCAGCACTCAGCCTTTTTTATTGTCCAGGTCACACAACTATACATGACTACTGGGAAAACCATAGCTTTGACTAGACGGACCTTTGCAGGCAAAGTAATGTCTCTGCTTTTTAATATGCTGTCTAGGGTGGTCACTGCTTTTCTTCCAAGGAGCACGCATCTCCTGCTAAAGGGATACACACAACAATACCTTTGAGCTCTTCAGTAGAACTAACCCCACCACCCACCCACGGATGACAGTAACTTCAGGCTGAGCCCAAGGTTCCTGGAGCTCTGCCCTGTCACCTCACCACCAACCCAAGAGAAGAAAGCAGCACTCGCGCAGCCCTCACCTCAAAGGTGCCTCAAAGCTTCTCCCCTGGAACTTCTGAGGAGTTCAGGCTTTTGGGCACTGATGCCAAGCAAGGCTCTCTAGGTCTCCCAGGCAAGGAGGCCTTTTTGTCCCCCATTTCCTTTAGACAAAGCATCAATTCTTGGCTCAGTGGTAAAGAATTTACCTGCTAACACAAAAGACACAGGTTCAATTCCTGGGTTGGAATGATCCCCTGGAGAAGGAAATGGCAACCCACTCCAGTATTCTTGCCTGGAAACTTCCATGGACAGAGGAACCTGGTGGGTTCTAGTCCATGGGGTCACAACGAGTCGGACATGACTGAGCACGCGCACACAGCCTTCTTTTTTTTTTTCACAGCCTTATTCTTATAGACAAGACTGCAGCTTCCATGCCCTTCTTTTGAGTTCCAAAAGGCAGAACAGTTACCAATCAAAGGAGGAGCAGCCCGGAAACCACGTGAAGCAAGACTAAAGGGCCCAGAGAGGCCCATAAAAGATTAGGAGACGACCACCAGAGACCCTGCACACAAGACCCTCATTTTGTCAGCAACCCCACTCCTAAGAAGGTGTGCAGAAGAAAGAATGCAAGACTGTTACTGCTTTGCTCCTTATCACACACCCCTGCCTGACTATATAATCGCTCCCGACTCACCCGGAAGCGGGGGCACAGTCCTTGAGGCATTAGCCTATTTAGTGTTCCCCTTTTGCCTGGCAAATTAATAAAGCCATTTCCCTGGTGGCTTAGACGGTAAAGAATCTGCCTGTAATGCAGGAGACCGGGTTTGATCCCTGAGTTGGGCAGATCCCCTGGAGAAGGGAATGGCAGCCCTCTCAAGTAGAATCCCATGGACAGAGAAGCCTGGTGGGCTACAGTCCATGGGGTCGCAAAGAGTCAGACAGAACTGAACAAGTAACACTTTCACTTTCTTTTCCTTCTCCTCCACAACTCTGTCCTCATGTTTCTGTTTGGCAATGGTGCACAGACAGCCAACATTTGGCAACAGCACAAGCCACCTCTTCTTGCTCAGCCCCACAGTGAACAGCATTGCTCTGCTCCCCCCTGGGACGTTCCCGTTTGGCCTCGCAGTGCTCCGCGCACAGGAGCCTGTGCCCCGTGGCTCAGCGAGGCCTGCAGGCACACAGTGGCCCCCAGGCCGGGGGGGGGTGGGGGGGGGGAGCTCGCTGCAATGAGCCTCCCTGGTTTTGTTCGCTTTGTTTTGTACTTATTTATTACTAATTTCTCCCAAACTCTCTGACTATAAAGTGCCGCTTCTGAGATCCCCCTGTCCTGACCCAGCGGATAAGGTCCTGGCAAACTGCAGAGCACCAGAGTTAAAGGCCCTGGGATGCCCCTGAGGAAAACTGAGGGCCTGTGGCATCAGACCTGTCAGCAGCAGGGCCAGAGTCAGGAAGAGAAGGTGTGAACGAGCCGCGTGGACGTGTCAGTGAACACAGGCTGCCCCCAGCCCTGGGAGCCCCGCGGGGACCCTCCGTAAAGCCACCACCCTGAACAGTGTGCCGTGAGGGGACTCAGGACGGGAGTGCATAGGATGCGGCCGAGAGAGCTGCAAGGCAGGCCAGAGGAGTGGTGCCCTGAGCCCAGAGCCCGAAGCTTCCCAGACCCAGAAAGGCGCTCAACCCGGAACGTGAGTCGTCTGGTCTTCTTTAATGAACAGTAATCTTCTGAAGTTCTGACTACCTGGTCTTTGTTGCAAAACCTCCTACACATCTTGGCTCCTCACTCGCCTCTTCAGAGGCGTCCCTGAGTGATCTGGGAGTCCTGTCCCCAGGGTTTAAAGTCTTCAGAGAGTCCGCCAAGTAAAACGTAATTCTCAGCTTTTAAGTTGTGCTTTTTTTTTTTTTTTCCAGTTGACAAAGACAACTCTGGAGTCTTCACAACGACAGGAGAACCATGTTCAGTCTGGACGGGACCCATCAAGGCCAGCCAGAGGGAGAAGGATGTGGTGCCAGCCACGCAGCTGTCAAGAGAACAGAGTTCGCCAGGGGCAGCAGGCAAAAAGAGAAGGACGAAACCCGGGAACACAGGAGGTGGCTGCAGGATTACCGGGAGAGGAAGGGGAGTCCAGGGCCGTCACGGTGGAGGCTCCCAAGGCCTCCGCACACCTCTCTGTGGCCTGCCCGGCTGCTCCCCAGGCACTCAGCGTCCCCCTCCTCTCTGCCCTGCAGGATGGGGTGGGGGTGCGGGGAGCCCTCCCTGGGCTGCCGGACCCAGCCCTGCCCCCCACAGGCACGCAGGTCTCACTGACTCGAGAAGAGGAAGCCCTCCTCCACCCACTGCCACACCACCGCATCAGAAACAACAGTGGGAGCTTGGCATCCACCTGCGGACTCTTGTCTCATTTCTCAAATGGTCCAAAGCTCAGCAGACAAACTGCATGGGAACCTTAAGAAAGAGCCAGAAGCATCCTCAGGAAATTCGGGCCAGCTCCTGGCCCCGGGCTGCTGCACAGGGCCTCACCTGCACAGAGCTCCTCTGGCATTAGCAGAGCAGCCAACCACTCAGGGTGGCCCCCAGGCCCCGCTCTCAAGGGCACCCCTACTTCCCGGACAGGTCTCTGCATAATCCAGCCTGCAGCCAGCGGGCTGACGCGGCCATCAGGGCGGCCATGGGGGCAGCCGTCTGGAGGCTAAGACGAGTGAGCTCCTGCCCACCACGCTCACGCCCAGCACCCAGAGGGCCATGCGGAGTGGCTCAACAGAGACCCATGGCTCAGAGCCTGAAACAGTCCAATCTGTACCCTCGGCACCTCTGGAAAATAATCCTGACCCCACATCCTCCTCCAGCTACTACCTCATCCATCCACCCAGCCTATTTCTCTTTTCAAAAAGGGCGTTTAATTTTAACTAAAAGCAAACTAATCTTTAATAAGCAAGTTAATTTTAAAATTAACTTTTAAATAAAAAAGGTTCTACTTTTTTTAACAGGCGACACGCACACGTGTTTTAACAGCTCAGTATGAGCAGGCTCGTGAGGAAGAGCTCCATCCCCACCTGCAGGCCATACTGCTGAGACAGTCAACCACAGCCGCCTGGCACCTTCTCTATTATTCACCTCCATGTCTCCAAATAAAACACAAACATCTTCAGCAACTGCGGACACTACAAACCAACCTCCTGTGTGACACTGGAGCTCTCACATCATCCGGCCCGTCCGCCCCATTGCCCTCTCCCCACCTCCATAAAATTATACCACAATTCTTAATTAAATCCCTATCTGGGGCTGCCCTTTTTGTATAAACAGGCAAACACTGTCCCATCTGTTTACTTATACGTGTCCCTGCCCAGAGAAGCAGGTTTCCTTGTTCCCTTGTTTGCGCTCGCTGACTGCCGATCTCCCCAGACTCTGACTGTAAAGCTCTCCCGGTCTCTACTGCCGCACTGGGACCCTCTGCCCAGAAGCACAACCAGCTCCCCAGCCCTCCTCCCCATCCCACTGTTACCAGCACCTCAGACAGGAGACCCTCACTCGGGCAGCAACATTACCCCTTTGGGAGCAAAAGAATTAAAGGAATGTGGTCACTGACGGTGACGAGGAGGTAAGACCAGGCACATCTCAAGAGATGGTCTGACAGTCTCTGGCCGCCCACAGGTGGCGGCCCAGAGCCCCGGCTCCCCCACAAGCAAGTCCCTGCCTCTCTCTGGAGCACTCCAGTCAGACGGATGTGCAGACCACAGCCCTGACCCCACCCCCCGCCCCTGTCGACTCGTCTTGCTTTATTGTCTTCTGAGTCACCAAAGACATCCTACAGATGGTCAGAGAGTAACTATTTTAGAAGGTCTATGTTGTCACAGCCAACAGGTCATGGGTGTATCCAACAAGACTTTACTGATGGACAATGAAATGCGAATTTTGCCATGTTCAGGCAAATAAACACTATTTTTTCTTTTTTTTCCCAACCATTTTAAAATGTAAAACCATTTTCAGTTGACAAGTCCTCCAAAAAAAAAATATCTGACCACAGGCTGGACCTCCCTAGCCTGTTCTAAGACGTGACCACACACGCCGACCCCAGTGGGACACGTGAGGAGCTGACGGCACCCTGTCTGCCCTGACTCCCTGTTGCCACCAAGCCCTGCTCCTGCACGTCCCAGGGCCTGAGTGGGATCCGAACAGCACCCTCAGAGTCAGAGGCCAGTGCTGGGTCCTTCCCACCACCCGAGGCCCTGCTGTTCACACTCCTCTGTCCGCATCCAGCCCTGGTCCCAGGTCCTCACTTGGTCCCGTCTGTCATCTCCTAACGTCACAGCTCTGAGACCAGTTGGGACAACTAAGGACACAGCACATTTCCTCCAGGCAGAAGACCCCACGGTCAAGTGGTCACATGCTGCCCGTCACTGGGGACTGGCCATTTCACCAGGCTAACTGCATGTATCAGCCTCTGTCAGGGTTCAGCCTTTTCCCAGTACACATTTACCCAAAACGCTTCAACGCACGAAATTGCTGCTCACTGCAACCTAGGGTGAGGAATCACACACGGGGATCCCCAGACCTTAAACATCACAGCAGCAAAGCCCACTGGGCCCTTCTCACACGTCAGGTGGGGTAAATGTTCAGGGTCAGTCGCTCCCTTCAAAAGCTCGGCCCCGGCCGTCCTCAAGCCCTGCCCACTGCCCCCCGAGTGCAGTCCGGCCCGGTACCCACTTGAAGCGGGCCCTCTCCTCCAGGTCCAGGGCCGGGTCCTGAGTCACAAGGCCCACCAGCTCCTCCATGCTCTGCCGCCGGCACAGGAAGTCCAGCAGTTTCCGGTTCTGGGCCTTGCACTCCTGCAGGATGTCTTCTCCATCCATCAGCTCCCGCAGTGTCACGCCCTCCTTATCCAGCAGCTTGTCAACGTGCGACGTGGCGCTCAAGTCAAACTTCCAGAACATGGTGCCGGCCACAGAGCTGCAAGCAGACAAGAGGGTCACTTCCCCCAGCCTGCGCACGCCAGCCTCAGCCACCCTGCACCCAAGTCCCAAGTCCACGCTGGCCGGCCTGGGCTGCAGGGGGTGGCCCCGTGGGCCGCCCCCGCCTCCTGCCCTCTCACCGGAGCTCCTGCTCACGGCCCCGGGCCCCTGAGGCCACACATGCCTGTCTCCCCGTGTCAGACAGCGAATACCCCTCCACCCAGAGAGTTCACGACTGACAAACCTCCTCCCAGTGTCCACCTCCCTCTTCAATCAACACTGCCCACCTCTTCCCAGATGTCTCCAAATCATGTACATTTTAACTTTCTGTACATTATCTTTGAAAAAACTTTCTGATTGAGGAGAGATGGCCCCTCCTGTGCAGCCAACTCTGAGAGTAGCAAAGCATTTCCGTGAGCGCATTTCCAGCCTGCAGGCTGAACCCCCAGCCCCACCCCACCCCCGCGGGCCCACACGCCAGGAGACCCCTTCCTCTGCTTTCATCATCCCAGCACCAGGGACCAGGGGCCAGGCAACCAGAAGCCACCCACATAGCTTAAAGCCTGCCAAAATTATCCAAGCAAGCCGACCCTAAGCAACTCCCCCTGCCCGGCCTCGCCTTTCATGTGGAAACCCCACAGAGGCCACAGCCTCAGCTACCCACCCTCCCCCGCTCCTGCCTCCTGAGCCCCGGGCTTCCCTACTCGGCCCCGCTGAGGTCGGGGCTGCACGGTCTCCAGGACCCCAGGAGGGCAACAAGCTTTGCTCTCCTCTCTCTCCTCTGCCTCCTCGCGAAGCCACACCTGCCCGGCCATCTCATAGGAAGCACAGAACAGTTCACAGAACAAACCCAGCAGGCCAAACTCACGACAACTCCTCCCGCTCCATCTCCCCACCTCCCTGCCCCCGTTCCCCGTGACCTTGCTGGGTGAGCAGCGCTGCCCCTGAAGCCACCACTCCTCCGCCGGCACGCTGGGGCACTAGACTCCCCACCGAGGGCCCCTCACCCAGCAGCCCTTGGGCTGCAGCCCCAGCCCGTCCCAGCCCCGGCTCTCTGTGTCCGGACTACCCAGGGTCTGACCATTCAGCCAGTCCCCATGGCAGTCTGTGAGCCTAGGGTGTTCTGCAACAAAGTTTTCAGTGTTGGATACAAAATGAAAAACATAAGCCTGTATTTTTTTTAAATTAATCAATTATTTATTTCTGCATTGTTGCACTGGGTCTGTGTTGCCTTTCTCTAGTTGCGGGGAGCAGGCACTATGCTTCCTTCCAACCTCATGCCTCTTCGATCTGCAGTGGCTTCTCTTGCTTCGGAGCATGGGCTCTGGATACTCGGGCATTAGCAGCTGCCGCGTGCAGGGTCCAGAGTGTGGGCTCAGCAGTTGTGTTAGGTTCAGTTGCTCCGCCACATGTGGGATATTCCTGGACCAGGGATCAAACCTGTGTCCTCTGCATTGGCAGGCGGATTCTTAGCCACTGTACCACTAGGGAAGTCCTCAAAGTCTGTATCTTGAACAAAGTCAAACCTGTATTTTGAGATTATGAATCTTTTCAGTGTTAAATCACTACTTACAAAATCATGATGATAACAGACGGGGGATTTATCTGATCTAGTATTTTTCATTGAGAGGAGTAAAGGACTCCCCACACGACAGGAAGCCCTAGTTTGTGTGTGTGAAGCCCACCTCTCAGGAGCCCCCAGCACAGGCCCCCCAGCTGTCCAGCCATGCCCTCCACAGCCTCTTGTCTTTGCTGCATTGAACTCCCTTTTCCGAAACACAGATGTCTTCATGCTCCTCTCACGTTGGCGTTAAAGCCTGTCTGGCCACAAATGTCCACGACTCACGAGGGTTCTTTTTCCAATGTGCCTCCAGGTCCTCTGGGGATTTCCTGCTGCCTCCCCAGCTCCACCCTTGCCACAAGTATGTCATCTCTCTCCCGACACAAACCACACTCTGCCTTTACCCTTCTGCACATGCTCCTGTGCTCCGGCCCTTCACCGGCAAAAACCCCACTTGCCAGCAAGACTCAGATGTAAGGCTACCTGAACATTCAGTGCAGGGACTCCGAAAGTCAACTTGCACTCAATGTCCATCGAGGCCCTAACATCTTCCTTATTTCTCTTGTGAGGAGTGCAGATGGGTATTTGTGTTGTTAGTCACAGACACTAGGGGACCAGAAAAAAAGATTACTAGACGGACCTTCAGGAAAAGACGGCTGTCCCCACACACATCAGGTGCCCTCTCTCCTAAAGCCCTACAGAATGACTTATGCACTTGGATAACACACAATCCAGGGAGGGAGACCCCCACCTAACCAGGGCTGTTTTTCCAAACAAGAACTTGCCAGACAGGGAAGCTAGAGCTGGTCTCTTTGTGTCCTGTTTTCAGCCAGAGTGGGCAAGTGTCCTGAAGTCAGCTTGTCCCACACTAACACAGTACACCATTCTCCTAGTTCATATTTGCTACATCCTGCAACATCCTTTTACTGTCAACATAGCTGTATCTTCATATTTAAAGTGTTTCTTTTCTAAACAGCACATAGTCGATATGGTCTTGCTTTGTTATTCTGTTATTCTTTGCCTTTTAATTAAAGTACTTAGATTATTTAATGTAACATGGTTTGGTTTAAGTAATTTGAAAAAAATATAACACATTTATGACAAAAAAAAAAAAGACTCAATAAATTAGGAATAGAAGGGAACTTCCTGAACCTGATAAAGAGCATCTACTAAAAAACCTATAGCTATCAGCACACTTAATGTGCTGAAAAGACGGAATGTTTTCCTCCTGAGACTGGATAAGAAACTAAGCCCGTCTATTCAAGATTCTATTCAAGATCTACTTCTATCCAAAGTAGTACTATAAGACAAGAAAAAAACACATACAGATTTTATTTTTGTTTTTTTTTTGGTTTCCTTTTCCTTTATTTTTTTTAAAAAAGCCCCTAAGTACTATGGCTTCCAGGAAGCATCAGAGAAACGGAAGTGCCATTTCTGTACACTTTGTAAAGCCAGACCTAGACGCACGCACCGCGAAGACGCCCGAGCTGCTCTACTCGCAGCTCGCAGCCCCAGGGGACCACTGGAACCGCACCGACAGGGCTGCCCGCTCCACACACACCTGTGGGGCTCAGACGGGCTTTAAGGCGCTTGTCTCCAGGCTCAGCCGGCAGCGCGGAGCGACACGAAGAGCCCGCCCACGCGCTGCCCACGGGCCTCGAGGTGGCTGCCCCCAGCCCAAGTTCGGGCCGGCGGCTCCACCGACAGGTGCCCAGGACCCCTGAGGGCCGCGCCTGCCGGCCCAGGCTTTGGTGCAGCATTTTGGTTGGGGTCGCCCCCACCCCGCCTTCCCCTCCAGTCTGGGGAGGCCCAAGGCGGGCTCACCCCCGGCAGCAACGCCCCGCAGCGCCCCCTCGAGAAAACGGCCTTTGGATCGAGGGAGAGACAAGCTGGACTTTATGACACTAACGGGCGGGCGGCGGTGCTGGCGGCCGCTCTACTCACTCAGCAGACGCGGGCCGGGGCGCAAGGCAGGGCAGCCGCCGTGGTTTCTCTTTTCCTTGTTTTACATACAGATTTTAAAAGGATGAGTAAAACTGTCCTTACTCACAGATGACATGACTGTGTAAGCAGAAAGGCCTAAGGAATCTGTATGGAAAAGAGCTATTAGAATTAATGAGCGTGAACCTAGCTAGCTTACCAGTTACAAGGTCAATATCCAAAAAGGAACCGTATCTCAATATACCAGCAATAAAAAATTTTTAACTTCTGCTGTGCTGTGATTAGTCGCTCAGTCGTATTCGACTCTTTGAAACCCCGTGGACTGCACCCTGCCCTGCCAGGCTCCTCTGTCCATGGGATTCTCCAGGCAAGAATCCTGGAGTGGGTTGCCACACCCTCCTCCAGGGGATCTTCCCCACCCAGGGATGGAACCCACGTCTCCTGCACTGCAGACAGATTCTTCACCAGCTGAGCCACCAGGGAAGACCATGTTAAGACTAGGTTTTTTTTAAACTGGTTTACTGATTCAATGCAAAGCCAAATAAATTCTAGCAGATTTTTAAAAATAGAAATTGACAAATTGATACTAAAATGTATATGGGAAAAAAACCCAGGAGAACCAAAGCAATTCTGAAAAGAAAGAACAAAGTTGGAGTGTTACCACCACGTGATTTTAAAACTTCCTATAAAGGGAGATTACTCAAGAGAGTGTGGTTCCAGTGGTTCAGCAGAAGAAAACAAAAAGACCAGATGCAGACCAACACACACACGTCAACTGACTTTCACTAAGTGTACCACAGCAATTTAATGGGGAGGTATAATCCTTTTTAACAAATAGCTCTGGAAAGTTGAGTATCTATACACAAATCAGACCTCAACTCTTACCTCACATCATACACGGATCACAGACTTAACCATAAACACTAACACTAAAATCTTTAGAAGAAAACTTGCGAAAAAAATATTTGCAAACTTGCGATAGATAAGACACAAGGAAAAACAAACTATTATTATTATTGGCTCAAAAAGCAGGAGAAGACACGCTTACAGAAGGAAACGAAATGGTTGGCTACAAGTGCCCTGGCATCTTCAGGAAACAGCAGTAGTACTCCAGAGCAGCGTGAGCAGACAAGTGACAGACCCGGAAAGAAGCAAAAGCCCCAGGAAGCTCCGCAGGAGAATGGAATGGAAGACCCATAAGTCTCCTCTCCAAACCCATGAAAAAGAAATCTTTTTCCAAGAAGGAGCTGGTTAGTAGTGATCTTGAAGAGACAGCTAGCACTGTAAGTCTTCCCAAAAGGAAGAACTCTTTCCCCAAAGGGGAACCAGACAGTGACCCTGAAGAGTCAGGAAACAAGAGTGATCCCAAGAAAAAGAGGAAATTCTCTTCCAAGGAGAAGCCACTCAGCAGTGGACCTGAAGAGGCTGCTACAGCAAGAGCTGTGGCTGCAAGAAAAAGAAAAAGTTCTGAAAGCCATACCAGGAAAATCAGAAAAGACATTTCCCTAGTGGGCCATAACTTGTAGAGACAGTTTCCAACCCACCCCCTACAGCCCAATTAAAAAAAAAAAAAAACAAAAAACCTGATAAACAGGACTTTATCAAAATTGAAAACTTCTGCTCTTTAAATGATATCATTAAGAAAATACACAGATAAATCACAGAAAGGAAGAAAATATTTGCTCTCTATATGTGATAAAGCATTCTTTTTTAAAAAGATGATTTTATTTATTTTCATTTTTGGCTGTGCTGGGTCTTCATTGCTGCTATGCAACTTTTCTCTACCTGGGGAGAGCAAGGGGTGCGCAGGCTCTCCCCGCGGGGGCCCCTCTTGTTGCGGAGCAGCACCGCGGCTCCAGGGCTCTGCAGTCTGCAGCAACAGTTGTGGTGCACTGGCTGAGTTACTCCACAGCAGTGGACTCTTCCCGGACAGTGCTAGCTGTCTCTTCAAGATCACTACTCAAGATCACTACTAACCAGCTCCTTCTTGGAAAAAGATTTCTTTTTCATGGGTTTGGAGAGGAGACGAGGGATCAAACCCATGTCTCCTGCAGTGGCAAGCAAATTCTCTATCACCGAGCCACAAGTCTCTGACAAAGCATTCTTACTGAGATAACACGAAGAACTTTTATAAAGCAATAATATGAAAAAAATACTCAACTAAAAAGCTGGACAGGGACTTCCCTGGTGGCCCAGGGGTTAAGACCCTGTGGTCACAATGCAGGGGGCCTGGATTTGACCCCTGGACAGGGAGCTAGATCCCACATACTGCAACCAAGGGTTCACACGCTACAACTAGGACTAATAAAAATATATATATTTTTAAATGGACAGAAGGTCCAGACACTGCAAAAGAAGATAATAAAAATAGCCAATAAGCACACGGAAAACGATCACCATTGTTATCAGGAAACACACGCTAAAGGGCAGCACTGGAACAGCTGAGATTAAAGCGCTGTCAACACCATGTGTCCATGAGGATGCAGGGCAGAAACTCCCACACACTGAGCAGGACTGTAAGATGGCATGACCACGCTGGAGAATTCTTTGCCAGTTTCTTATAAAGTTAAGCATATACTTACCATGTGACCCAGGAATTCCAATCCCAGGTATTACTTTAAAGAAATGTAATCATAAATCCAAACAAAGACTCCTTGTAAATGAAGGTTCACAATGCCTTATTCATAACAGCCAAACACTGGAAGCAGCCCAAATATCCGCCAACAGGTGAGAGATAAATGACGCCATTCCTACAAGGGAAGACCACTCAGCAGAGAGGAGCAAGCACCTCTATAAGGACAGACGAAGCTAAAAACCCTGGTGAGTAAAGAAGCTGGACACAAAAAAGTAAAGCTAAATGATTCCATTTATATGCAACTTTAAACAAAGCAAACTGAACCCATGGCAACAAGGAGACGAGTGGCTGCTTAGGGTCAAGGGCTACAGGAGAGAGTGACAAGACAGAGCTTTGCGGGTGATGTAAAAATACTCTGTATCTTGATCGTGGTGGTATATTTATTAAAATTCACAGAATTACAAACATAAAATGGGCCCATTTACTGTATGCAAATTATAGCTAATATAATATTATTATCACTCTTCTTTTTTTTTTTGGCTTCACAGCACGGCACGCAGAATCTTAGTTTCTTGACCAAGGATTGAACCAGCGTCCCCTACAGTAGAAGGATGGAGTCCTAACCAATGGAGCACCAAAGAAGTCCCTCAATATTATGTTTTTGTAATATTATTACAATATATTTTTTAATATTATTACATAATGTTTTTGTAATATTCTTTTTTTGGTAGTATTCTTAACAGTGGTCAAGAACCTGCCTGACAATGCAGAAAATATAGGTTCAATCCCTGACCCAGGAAGATCCCACACGTTGAGGGGCAACTCAGCCGGGCACAATGACTGAGCCCGCGTGCTGCCGTGACTGAAGCCCTTGCGCCTAGAGCCCACGTCACACGGCAGGAGCAGACCCCACTCGCACCGACGAGAAAAAGGCCAGGCACAGCCACAAAGAGACAAAACACCGTACACAACAGTCAAAAAGAGATCAAGAAATCGTTAAAACAAAGACTTAAGGCTAAATAGTTACTGACAAAACAGTTATAAAGCTAAGTGCAAGATTTAGAAAGGATTCGTAAATTAGAGAGGCTTACTATAAAATAATCTGCAATTTACAAAGACATCTACAGGATTTCAGTAACAAAAACAAAACAGAAAACAGTCTCACCCAGGGCCCCTTCCGCCTCTCTGTCAGCAGCCTGACCTCAGTCTTCACACACATCCCACCAGTCTTCTTCATGGAGACAGCAAACCACCACCTACCACTCCCACCTAGAATCGCTACAGAACTGCTACTAAAACAAGCTTTGCATTATCCAGTAACATGATAAGGAATCCTAACATATCCTTTTTCCAAAAAATTGTGTATTCACTTTGGGCTGTGCTGGGTCTTGCTTGCTGCATGGGCTCTTCTCCACTTGCAGCGAGCAGGGGCTGCTCCTCAGCATACGTGCAGGCTCCTCACTGTGGTGGCTTCTCTGGCCGCAGTGAGCAGGGGCTACCAGGCGCGAGGGCTTCAGCAGGTGCAGCTCTCAGGCTTTAGAGCAGAGGCCTAGGAGGGCAGTACATGATCTTGGCTGTTCCAAGGCACATGGGATCTTCCCAGATCAGGGATTGAAACTGTCTCCTGCATTGGCAGGCAGATTCTTTACCACTGAGCCACCAGGGAAGCCCAAGAATCCTAATATATCCTTCAATCACTGCTCAGATTTTTAAATAAAATAGAGCAGAGGTCAGAATTTGGGGCCATGTCAATCAGGAGAGGAGCATGTTAACACAGTTGTCTTACTGAAGGAAAGCAAAGATCCTGTGAAGCTGGAAAAGTCAAACACCCATAACAAAAGGTCTTAAGTTCAAGGTCACACACACACACACAAAATAGAATGTGCAACTTAATCAGGAGTAAAACAATCTATCCAACAGAAAATAGAAAAGGAGATATAAAAAAGGGAAGTGCTAGTAAAGGAAAACGTGAAACAAAATGGTAGAAATTAACACTAACATATGGCACTGTAAACCAACTATACTTCAATAAAAATGAATTCTAAAAAATAAATTAGTACTAATAATAATTTTAATAGTTGTATAATATATGGAATAAACTAGTCAATGCAAAAGAGTTTTCTCAGATTTAATTTTTAAAAAGCAATCTCCAACAAAAGACACACTTTAGGGGACTTCCCTGGTGGTCCAGTGGTTAAGAGATCGGCCTGTAAATTCGGGAGACACAGGTTCGATCCCTGGTCCAAGATCCCACATGCCACAAGGCAACTAAGCCCACGCACCACAACTTCTGAGCCTGGGCTCACAATAAGGAGAGTGCTGCAACGAGAAGACGGCCCACCCCAACCAGAGAGGAGTCCCTCCTCGTCACAAACAGCGGAAGCCCATGAGCAGCAACGAAGACCCAATGCAGCCAACAATAAATAAATTTAAAAAACATTTTTTTGTAAAGAAAAGCTCACACAAAAAAAATTAAAGAAAAGTTCACCTTTGCTCAACTCATCTATTACACATAAACCAGCACTGTGACTAGAAATAAAACTAAGGTACTCTCAAAAGTCATTCCCTTAGACTGACTATTACCTCACTGGCCCACATCAGTACAGTTCTAGGTCATTCAATCAAATGTCTCTGTGTAATAACATTCCTGAGCTTTGGTGGCTAGCCATGCACTGTAAGAAACAGGCAATCGCATCAGCGGCATCCCTGAAGAGTTCACAGCGACAGCACCGGTCTAGGTGACCTCATCTCACCACCCAAGGAAGCAGTGTAAACTGGTTCCAGAACTATCATTCAGGTAACAGCTGCATACTTCTTTTCCAAACGCTTCCTGTGTCCCAACAGCTCTGTGCTACCCTCCAAAGAGATGCCAGCATCCTCTCACTGGGCCCTCGCCTACCAGAAGGCTAGCTTTCCTTCCCAAGATGACCCAGAGGCCCACCACTGACAGCTCATCTTTACAATGGAAGTGACAGATGGATTCAAGGGATAAGATCTCATTGACAGAGTGCCTGAAGAACCACGTAGGGAGGTTCGTAACATGGTATAGGAGGCAGTGACCAAAACCATCCACAAGAAAAAGAAATGCAACAAGGCAAGATGGAGGCCTTACAAACAGCTGAGGAAAGAAGAGAAGTGAAAGGCAAGGGAGAAGAACAAAGATATGCCCATCTGAACACAGAAATCCAATAACAGAGAGAGAAGAAAACCTTCTCTTCCCTGATGGCTCAAACAGTAAAATATCTGCCTGAAATGCGGGAGACCTGGGTTTGATCCCTGGGTCAGGAAGATCCCCTGGAGAAGGTGGCTACCCACTCCAGGGGATAATCCTACGGACAGAGGAACCGAGTGGGCTACAGCTCATGGGGCAGCGAAGAGTCGGACACAACCGAGCGACCAGACTAACACTTTCACTTTGACTTTCAGTGAACAATGCAAAGAAACAGAGAAAAACAACAGAATGCGAAAGACTAGAGCGCTTTTCAAGGGAATTAGAGATACCAAGGGAACATTTCAGCAAAAATGGGCACAATAAAGGACAGAAACGATACGGACCTAACAGAAGCAGAAGATATTAAGCAGAGGTGAAGAAAACACACAGAAGAACTCTACAAAAAAGATCTTAATGACCTGGATAACCAGGATGGTGTGATCACTCACCTAGAGCCAGACATTCTGGAGTGTAAAGTCAAGCAGGCCTTAGGAAGCATTGCTACCAACAAAACTAGCAGAGGCGACAAAATTCCAGCTGAGCTATTTCAAATCCTAAAAGATGATGCTATTAAAGTGCTGCACTCAATATGCCAGCAAATTCAGAAAAGTCAGCAGTGGCCACAAGACTGGAAAAGGTCAGCTTTCATTCCAATCCCAAAGAAGGGCAATGCCAAAGAATGCTCAAACTACTGCACAACTTCACTCATTTCACATGCTAGCAAAGTAATGCCCAATATCCTTCAAGAGAGGCTTCAACAGTACATGAACTGAGAACTTTCAGAAGTACAAGCTGAATTTTAAAAAGGCAGAGGAACCAGAGATGAAATTGCCAACATCTGCTGGATCACAGAAAAAGCGCAAGAATTCCAGAAAAACATCTACTCCTGATTCATTGACTATACTAAAGCCTTTGACTGTGTTGATCACCACCAACTATGGAAAATTCTTAAAAAGATGGGAATACCAGACCACCTTACCTGCCTTCTGAGAAACTCACAGAAGCAAAGAAACCAAGAAGCAAAACTTAGAACCAGACATGGAACATTGGATTGGTTCAAAATTTGAAAGGAGTACATCAAGACTGTATACTGTCACCCTGCTTATTTAATTTATATGCAGAGTACACCATGCAAAATGCCTGGCTGGATGAAGCACAAGCTGGAATCAACACTGCCAGGAGAAATATCAATAACCTCAGATATGCAGATGACAACACCCTTATGGCAGAAAGTGAAGAGGAACTGAAGAGCCTCTTGATTTCAATGAAAGAGGAGAGTGAAAAAGCTGGCTTAAAACTCAACATTCAAAAAACTAAGATCATGACATCCGGCCCCATCACTTCATGGCAAATAGATGGGAAAAAAAATGGAAACAGTGACAGACTTTATTTTCTTGAGCTCCAAAATCGCTGCAGATGGGGACTGCAGCCATGAAATTAAAAGTTATGCTTGCACCCTGGAAGAAAAGCTGTGACAAACCTAGACAGCATATTAAAAAGCAGAAACATTACTTTGTCAACAAAGGTCTGTATAGTCAAAGCTATGGTTCTTCCAGTAGTCACGTATGGATGTGAGAGCTGGACTATAAAGAAGGTGGGGCACCAGAGAATTGACGCTTTTGAACTGCTGCTGGAGAAGATTCCAGAGAGTTCCTTGGACAGCAAGATCAAACCAGTCAATCCTAAAGGAAATCAACCCTGAATATTAATTGGAAGGACTGATGCTGAAGCTCCAATACTTTGGCCACCTGATGGGAAGAGCTGACTCACTGGGAAAAACTCTGATGCTGGGAAAGATTGAGGACAGGAGAATAAAGGGGTGACAGAGGATGAGATGGTTGGATGGCATCACCAACTCGATGGACATGAGTTTGAGCAAACTGGGAGACAGTAAAGGGCAAGGAAGCCTGGCATGTTGCCATTCATGGAGTCGCAAGGAGTAGGACATGACTGAGCAACCGAACAACAACTGGCTCGTAAACTGGCATGGTGACTCGAGATATCTCTGGTTATACCTGAGCTCCAATACACTATAAGCGTTCCTGTCATATCCTGACAATGCCCTCCAGTCTCCCTGGAATGCCAGGCAAAGTATTACCATTATCTTCCTTCCAGACTTTTATCCAATAGCCAAATAAAGAAACTTCAAGTGCTGCTGCTTCTTTGACTTTTTCTGGTTAGTACAACCATCAGAGAGAAGGCAGCTTCCAAACAGAAATGCTGCCCATACGACCACGAAGTTCCATGAACAGAGCCCTTCAGAAACAGACATTCTGTGGTAGAGACTGTTGCTAAGAGAAAAGGAGAATCTGACCACAGGTCCGTTTCAAGTGCTGGCTCCGCTGGATGACCTGACCTCCTGTGCCTTTTGTGTCCTCGCCTGAAAACTGGGACAAGGAGCACCTCCCAGGAGAGCTGCTGTGAGGATGACTCAAGCTGCCCTCTGTGTGAGGAGCCCGAACAGGACTGGCACAACCCCTCCTCAGAGGTACTGATGGCAGAGAGAAGGAAACAGAGACAGGGCCAGCGTGCCGCCGAGGCTGGGCTCAGCAGTGGCCGGGGGCAGGCACAGCTTGCTCAAGGGAGCGGACCAGAGCCTCTCCCGGAGCCAGCTTCAGTGGCATCACACTGGTAGCTAAAGGTGGACATGAGGGAAGTTCTGCATTGCAGAATCAACAGATGCTGTAAGCAAGGAGGATTCTGACTCTCCCAGAGAGTCAGTAGTTAAACATTTATCAACACACCACTGAAACCTCACTGGTCTGGGAAAAAAATCACAACGCGAGTCCATGAAGAGCAGTGGATACCTGGACAATCAATCAATCCACAAACAAGATCATGTCTATACTGGATACAGTCCACTGGGGGCGGCAGGAGGGAGACCCAGAGAAAGGGGGTGGCTGGCAGGAACAGATGAATAAAAATCTAAAATCAGAAGTGAAAAGAAGAAATTACCACAAACACAAAGGTAAGTTTAAACGATTACCAAAGAATAGTTTACCTAAGACTACGCTGAACCATCTGGACTCTGGAAACCCACAGTCAAAGCCCTGTCAGATGCAGAACTGGCCAGAACCGGCCTCCAGAAGAGGGTGGACATGAGTCTGAGCAAACTCCAGGAGATAGTGAAGGACAGGGAAGCCCAGTGTGCTGCAGTCCATTGGCGTCGAAGAGTCAGACATGACTTAGAAACTGAAGAACAAGTCTCTTTCGACTTTTGAAGAGATAGCTTTTTTTTTTTTTTTTAAGTTTTACTTATTTACTTAGCTGGTTGCGATGGCTCTTACTTGCGGCACTCAGGATCTTCGCTGCACCGCGAGGGATCCTTCATCACAATGCGCGGATTCCAAGGTAGCGCGCGGATTCTCAGTGCAGTAAGCAGACTCTCAATGCAGTGCATGGATTCTCAACGCAGTGCATGGATTCTCAGTGCAGTGTACGGGCTTAGTTGCTCCACAGCATGTGGAATCTCAGTTCCCAGACCAAGGATTCTTGCCCACTGGACAAGCAGGGAAGTCCTCTTAGCTTAATTTTTAAAGCACTGAAGCACTCGCAATAAGTTATAACTATTGTAATTTATCCAGCTTCTAATTGGATTGCAATGGGAGAGCCTCTCAGGAGCTTCCACTACTGCTGGAGGCACAAGTCCTTCCCGCCCTGCCCACCGCCTGTACGGACTGTGCTCTGACGGGGTCCATGCTCACATCTAAGCCGGAGCCACCCGCTCCACACAGGTCACACAGAGCCCTCCCCGCACGACACACACACGACCGTCTCTGCTTCGTCTGGATAATGCTTTGGCTTAGAGGGACCAAGTCATCTTTCCACAACACAGCACCTCAAAACCAGACACACAAGGGCCAAAGAAAACCCAAAAGTCAGGAGACCATATACACACCTTTCAAAACTGAAATTTTTGTTGTCATTCATCCTTGAATGTCTCCTCATACCGTGTATTTGTATATACCACACAATTAACGAGAATCAAAAACAATTCTTACCTTCTGTGCAAACTCCTTGTTTAAATTTTATATTTAGACAAAATATAAAAACATCTGGGATTTTTTCTTGGAGTATATGCAACTTTAAGAAAAAATTTTTCATTCAGTAGATGTATAATCTCTTCACCTGAAAAATAAGAGAGGAAAAAAACCTTAAGTTCTATGTTTTTAAAGTCAACTCACCAAAATGATACAGAAAACCAAAGTTATTACCTTTACTAAGAATTCAGATTATCAGAACAATTTGTGACCAAGGATCTAAAAACTCCCTTGTCCTTGCTTGTTCTACAGGGACTGGTACCAGTGATACACACCCATCCTCTGGCTGGTTAACCAGCTCAATGGCTGGAATTTAAGGACAGGAGAAGGATCCCGGTGAAGCTGTCCAGTTCCACGCCTACACACTATCAACATCAACAAACACCCATCCTGATCACAAGATGACAGGACAACTTCCCCCACGGCTTTCAGAAAAAAAGTACTCCAAAGTGCTCCAGGTGGGATTGCTAAACATCATTTTCAAACAATGTGAGTAGCACTCCTCGGTGAAAATCCTGACTTCAAGGAGTGCAGCAAAAACGTGGACCAAGAGAGCCCCCAGCTGTTCACTCTTTATTTGTATAAAAGTCATGATTTTACCATTTGAAAGTCATACTTCAGCAATAAGGAGGGATGACCGTTCTAGAACATAAGAGCCTTAAGAGACTCATCAAATACAGTATTTAAATCTTGTTTGGGTCCAATTAAAATGAATCAACTTGAAGAGTGTATTTTTGATACTATTGGGGAAATCTAAATACAGACTGGTATTAGTACTAAGGAATTAATGTCAATCTCTTAGTTGTAAAAATAACATGGTCACTATGTTTTTAAAAACAAAAACCTCCCTTATCTGGCAGAAAAAATGAAGTATTCATGAGTGAAATGATATTATTTTTTGGATTTACTTTAAAAACACTTTACCAAAACACAAGAGCCAAACAAATTTTAAAGGTGTGACAGAACACCACCACCAACAAAAAAAAAAACTAGCCAAGTGCTGATCACTGATAAAGCTGGGAAATGAGCACAAGGGTATTCAGTGTTTTCTGGTGTATTTTTAAATTTCATATAAAAAGAAAAAAAAAAGCACTTGGAACTGTGCTAGTAAGCCAGCAGTAAGTCCACGTCACACCCTCAGACAGGGAAACAGCTTTTAAAACCGAAACAGAACAAAGGACCCTTCCTTTAACAGAGTCAGGAGGTCCAAGGGGGGCCTCAGCCGGCATTACTGGGTGAGTCACAGATTCCCGTGGAGGAAGGCTTCCCATTTGCCCAGCAACTCAGTCAGTAACAAACCGTCAGCACCCTGAACTCTCATTTCCTCCAAGGGACTTTTGCTCAAGAGCCCCTCCCAACTTTCTCCTTTTTCTCTGCACAGTAACCTTCGTCTTCTTTGTCTGGGAGAGTTGCCTATGGCTTTTGCTATTGCTTGGTTGCCCCGAACTGCTATTCTCAAGCTCCCACCCAATTCAAAATTGGCTTTTCAGCACTTTACACAGTTTTTAAAATAAAGAAGTATCTCTATAAGGGCTCTTAGACTTGTTTATTCTGACTCTGAACAGGGCACTTTTATAACTTTGCATCTTCTTGACACATTCTCCTCAGTGTGAGCTGGAGGAAGCCCAACAGCCGGGACATATGGCAGGGTGCGGCCGGGGACGGGGGTGGGGGGGTAGAGCCAGGGAACTGGGGGACTGAGGGGGTGCAGTCAGAGGGTGGTGGGGGGTGTGCAGCCAGGACATGGGGGTGCAGCCGGGGAATGGGGGTGCAGCCGGGGAATGGGGGTGCAGCCGGGGAATGGGGGGTGTGCAGCCAGGACAAGTGGGATGTGGCCAGGACATGGCGGGGTGCAGCCAGGGAACGGTGGGAGGGGGTGGGGGGTGGGTACGGCCGGGACATGGCGAGTGCGGCCGGGGAATTGGGGGGGTGCAACTGGGACATGGGAGTGCAGTTGGGGAATGGTAGGGGTTGTGCAGCCAGGACATGGGGGGGGTGCAGCCGGGGGACGGGGCGGCGGGGGAGGGTGTGCAGCCGGGGAACGGGAGATGAGGTTCCTCAGCAGGCAGGGACCCTGAGCACGCACCCCATGCTCGCACTGCCTGGCAGCGCCACCCTCTCCCGCGCCCTCCCTCCCAAAGCAAGCACCCTGTCCTCCTGCCCAGACCGCAGCAGGCTCTCGGATCTGGTGAGCAGCCTGCTTTTCCTGTGACCCCTTTCTCCCAAGCCCTACCCCACCTCCTTCCCTAAACAAGTGCATTCCCTGAGGTCCACACAGGCACCCCGAACTGGACAAGGGGCAGGCAGCACTCTCACAGGCCCAGCACCCGCTTCTGTGCCTCCTAATGCCTTCATTCAAGGATCTGTTTTTGATACTTTTGCTTTTAGCCGAGATGAAATAACAGGGACCAGATTTACAAATGAAATGGTTCTCAGGACACTGGCTACCTGGCAGTGGAAACAGTGATCCCTCAAGGAGGTAACAAGAGGAGCCCATCAACTGCCCAGCTTCCTGCCTGACAAGAGTTCTGGGTCACAGCAGAGGAACCAGGTGGATCCAGCAGTCCCCGAGGGGAAGAGAGAGCAGGAGTCCAGGGAGCAAGGCGCGAGCATTCCCAAGCATAGCACAGGGTGACAGAGGCACAGAGTGCGCCGAGGATGCACCTGCTCCGGCCAGGTACTGCTCAGCCCAAGTGTGTGAGAGCAGCAGCCAAGTCCAGGATTAGTGGGAACGACCCTCCAAATTCACATGGGGTCAAGGAGAGTTACTCCTCCTCCCAGTCACAGTGGCTATTTTCCTAACTTCAGGGCATTGCACAAAGTATTCGGAAGCCTCAGTGATGGGGCAAAATGAGACCTGGACCCCACCTGACAAAGCCTAAAAGCCAGACCCACAGAATCTAGCTCAGTTGGGAAAGAATCCCCCCGCAATGTAGGAGACCCTGGTTTGATTCTTGGGTTGGGAAGATCCGCTGGAGAAGGGAACAGCTACCCACTCCAGTATTCTGGCCTGGAGAATTCCATGGACAGAGGAGCCTGGCAGGTTACCTACCATCCATGGGGTCGCAAAGAGTCGGACACAACTGAGTGACTTTCACTTCATTTCATTTCACAGAATTAAACTCCTTCCAAGTAATTTAACAACATTCCAGAACAAAGGTCAAGAAAACAAATGTATAGAAAACAAAAATACCCAGCATCCAACAAGATAAAAGTCACACTATCTTGGCATCCAATCAAAAATGACCAGATATGCAAGGAAGCAGGAAAACACAAACCATAATCCAGCCAGAAATGACACAGATAGTAAAATTAATAGGCAAGCACATTAAGCAGTTGTTGTAACTGTATTCCATATGTTCAAAAACATAGAGGGAAGATGAGACATGCCAGAGACACGAAAAGACACACAAAGACCCAAAGAGGATCACAAACACACTCTCAATCCAACAACAGCCAGAAAGAGAGGACAAGGGCCCCGGGAGCACACGGTGAGCCCCGAGTCCAGGGCACGCCGGGGCGCCAGGCACCGCCTCACTCTCAGCACACCCCCGCTCCCCCTACCTGCCCCGCACCCCTACTTCCTGACTCACTGCCAGCCTCTGCAGCGGACACCTCGGCACATGGGCCTCTACCTGAAACACCCTTCCTCCACCTTCCTTACCTGGCAAATTCCTATCTGCCCCTCAAGCCCAAAATTCAAAGACAACCACTTTTATCAGGGTTTCTTGAATCCTTCCTCAGCACTATTACATGAGAATCAACACATTATAATCTAGTTTTAAGTATTTTTTATTTATCTTCAATCATGAAAAAAATATTTAAAACATTAAAAAGTCCAGAGAAAAATATTACAATATTCATGTATTGAGATCTAATAAATGTTAACTATTTGCTTACATATGGAGATGGTATATGTCTGACCCTGTGCGACCCCATGGACTGCAGCCCGCCAGGCTCCTCTGTCCATGGGACTCTCCAGGCAGGAACACTGGGTGGGCTGCCATTCCCTTCTCCAGGGGATCGTCCCCACCCAGGGGTCAGACCTGGGTCTCCCGCATTGTGAGTAGGTCCTTTACCGCCTGAGACACCACAGAAGACCACTGACATATGCCACCTACTTAAAAAAATGTTTCTAGAGTTCCCTGGTGGCATGGTGGGTCAGAATCTGCGCCACAGAGACCCACCACAGCAAGGCCCGGGGGCACCCACCCCAGCACACAGACGAGACCAGCAGGCAGTGCCTGCCTGGACCTGTTCTCAGCACCACACCCCTGGGAGAACCAAAACCGAAGGCGGCAGGGCAGGGCACGCTCTAGGGGGAGACTGTGCACTCTGGCTACACTGGGCCCTCGGTGCTGTGAATGGGCCCTGTCGAGCAGGGGCGAATGGGCGCTGCCCTCCAAGTGCGGTGTGCAGGCTTTTCACTGCGGTGGGGTTGCTGATCAAGGAGTGCGGGCTCTATGGTGCAGGAGCGTCAGGAGTTGTGGCACACGGGCTTAGCTGCCCCAAGGCATGTGGGATCTTAGTTCCCGGACCAGGAATCGAACCCGTGTCCTCTGCATAGGCAGCTGGATTCTTAACCACTGGCCCACCAGGAAAGCCTCTAGGCTGAGATTCTGGAAGGAAAAGTAACGTTAAACAGGCAGCTAAAAAGCAGTGCCAAATAGGCAGAAAAACTCAACAGCACGAGGGTGGAAACCAGGGCAATGAACAGAGCTGAGTCCAAACAAGAACACAAAAGGACTAAGTTAAGGAACACTGACGCAGGGTGACGCCTACCCTAAGAAAAGCAGCAACAGGAGCCACTCTCACAGGGACCTTATTAAAGGGCCAGTACCCGTGAGCCAAGTACGGCTCAGTGCAGGAGGCAACCTGCCACCAACTGCAGGTCACAAGTGAAGCTGCAGAGGCGGCGACCACGACAGGGCCAGCCCAAGGCGCCGAGGTTACTGCCACCTTTGTAACAGGAAGCCAGGCTGTCTGACAGCGAAGTCCATGCTCTCAGTCTCTACACAATACCAGATTCTGGCCCAGATTCCAGTCGATACAGGGAGAAAGGAAGGCATCGAAGAAGATGCAGTGGGCTGACTGAGACGGACGGAATGGAAGCAAAGGCACAACCCAGGCCTGGATGGTCCAGGGTGTCACCCAGCAAGCCCTCCAAGTAGAGTGCCCAGGGGCTTCACTGTGACGAGCTGGGGTCAGGCAGTGGCCACGGAGCATGACTTTCTGAGTGTGCTCAACGCCAATGAACCACATCCTTTAAAAGAGTGGGTCTCACAGGACAGGAAGTACATCTTAATGAAGAAACAGGCGCGCTCAGTGGGCTGACAGGTAGGAGTCAAGTTCCCAGAGGAGAGTAGACCAGAGGCGCTAAGGCCCCAGGAGCCACAGCTCGCCCCACACAGAGAAGGCACCTCTGCGGTACCCGCCAAGGAGAGGCTGGGGGAGCTGGGAGAGACCCCAGAGGACTGTCCTCAGGACTCAGGACAGGGCTGTACTCAGCAACAGCTTCCATGGGGAAACCTGTTGGAGCTTTACTCCTCACGTGCACACAGAACGCAGCCCGGCGAGCCGGCTTCCTCTCGGAAGCAAGCTTGCCTCTTCTGAGACAACCAGGACAGATGTTGGACAGACATGAACTCTGCACAACTCCTCGCATCAAAAAGCAAGTGTCCCTGCCCAGGACCCCCAGTCACCACAGGTGGGGAGGGATGCGGCGGCTCCAAGTGTCAGCTCTGAAAGGCCCCCCCAGCCCCTGCTCTCGCCCCCGAGGAGCCCTGTGGCCAGTGCAAAGAAGCCCTTCCAGCCTCCCTAAGGAAGACTGAACCCTGGAGAGCCTCGTCTAGCGAGGAGGCCCGGCTCCACACACAGAGCAGACTGGAGCCAGCACCACCCAAACTGGGCTCAACCCACCAACTCAGGAAAAAGTCATTTGATTCCTTCTGTTCCCTCCCAACCCTTCAACATCGTTATCCCCCAGTACACAGAAAAAGCACACGGTCTCAAGTGGGAACCCTCTAGTCTTCAGCTCACCAAATCTGCAACCCAAATCACAGTCCCTGCCTCCCGTCATTACAGCACAGAAAAGGCCTTGCTCCCACCAAGACAAACCACTGCACCCACGTGCTCAACCCCGCCCTTCACACCTTCTGGCCTGCCAGTCTCTCCTCCCTCACTGTGCACACACGTAAGTGTGCACACTCCCACCCCATAGACGGTTCTGCAATCCTGCTCACAGGAATGCTTCCCCAAGGGATGCCGGTTTGCACCATCCCCTCCCATCCAGCTCCTGCCCACCACGCCACCAGACTGTTTCTATTAAGGAAGTCAGTGCCCACCCAGGACCACCCCCCTCAGCATCTCCCAGCCTGGCACGGTGGAAGTAACAGTATGTCTTAGCTTCCTTGACACCACACCCTCCAGAGTCCTGCGGCCCCCAGAGCTACTCTGTCAGCTTCCACTTCCTCTGCTCAATCCATCAGTGGCATCTCCCAGCGTCAGTCCTGTCTCCCTCCTTGCCCTCTGCTGCACAGGTAATAACGCAGGGTTTAGAAGTGCAGCTCTCAGTTCTGATTCTAGGAAAACTGGAGCAGCTATATCACACTAATCTCCCTGCTGATAATAAGTACAAACTCTAAACAAAACATAAAAGCAGCTATTTGAAGATACCAGACACCACTCAAAAACATGCAATAAGTGGAGGGAACACAGTCACTGAAAGAACAAACCCCACGAGCTCTGCACTGAAGAGCTCCTGACGTAGTGTCGACCACAGGAGGAGAAAGTTCCAACCGATTTCAGGGCTACCAGGACGGCTGAAACTGAATGGGAAAATCAAAGAGAGAAGTGCATGTGTGTGCTCAGGCATGTCCAACTCTATGAGAGTGAAAGTGAAAGTCAGTCTTGTCCGACTCTGTGTGACCCCATGGACTATATGGTCCATGGAATTCTCCAAGTCAGAATACTAGAGTGGATAGCCATTCCCTCCTCCAGGTGATCTTGCCAACCCAGGAACTGAACCCAGGTCTTCCACATTTGCAAGTGGATTCCTTACCAGCTGAGCCACCAGGGAAGCCCAAGAATACTGGAGTGGGGAGCCTATCCCTTCTCCAGGGGATCTTCCCAACCCAGGCATCAAACCCAGGTCTCCCGCATTGAAGGTGGATTCTTTTAACAGCTAAGACCAACTCTATGCGACCCCACAGACCTCAGCCCACTAGGTTTCTCTGTCTGTGGGATTTCCCAAGCAAGAATACTAGAGTGGGTTGCCATTCTCTTTCCCAGGGATCTTCCCAACCCAGGGATCAAACCCACATGTCCTGCATTTGCAGGCCAATTCTTTACCACTGAGCCACCAGGGAAGCCCAAGACGAGTAAGGTCTGAGGACTAGATGTAAGACATGGTGATTACAGTTAATAACAAGGCACTGAAATCTGCTAAAACAAAACTTAAATGTTCTTACCATATACACGTATGTGTGTGTATATATTAAGACAGTGCTAGCTGTGACAATTAACTAGATAGAATTCCTTCACAATGTACACGTTTATCAAATCATCACAATGTACTTTTAATATATTAAATTTTTATTTGTCAATTACACCTTGATAAAGCTTGGAGGAAAAAAAAAAACTGAGCAGAAGACAGCTGTTGTGAGATGAAAGAGCTAAGCCAAGATTTGGCAGCTGCCCAGCACTGTGGAGACAGAATTCAGAGGTTAAATTTTGCTAAAATAGATGGGTTTTCTATTAAAACCTCAGAAGGGCCATGCCTTAGGAGCTAAAAGCTATGCCCTAAAACTTAGAACAAAACCAAAACAGATCTACTCTAGAAAAGCTTTGACAGGATTAAGATAATATTCCAGTCATTTAACAGCCTGCCCTAACAAAACTCAACACTCTTTAAGGAAAGATAACCTAAAACAGAGTTTCTAGCATACACTACCCACAATGTCTATTTTGCAATTAAAAAAAAAAAAAGTATTACACATGCCGAAAAGAAAAATATTACCCATGATCAAGAGAAAAAACAATCTACAGGAAGCAAAAATGACCATATATTGAAACTGGCAAATGAAAACTTCACAACAGTCATTATAAATATGTTAAAGGACTTTAGGAAAAGGGAACAGAAGAAATGACAGGTGGAGAATATTAGCAGAGAAATGCAAACTTGAAAGGAGAACCAAAAGGAAATTCTGGAACTGAAAAACTCAGTGAAAGTGAAAGTCACTCAGTCATGTCCAATTCTCTGCAACCCCCCAGACTGTAGCCTCCCAGGCTCCTCTGTCCATGGGATTCACCAGATCAGAATACCGGAGTGGGTAGCCATTCCCTTCTCCACAGGATCTTCCCAATCCAGGGATCAAACCCTGGGTTTGATCTTCCACACTGCAGGCAGATTCTTTACTGTCTGAGCCACTAAGGAAATCTGAAAAACAGCATCTGAAATTAAAATGTCACTGGATAGAATTAATAACAGAAAGGACACAAAGAAGAAAAGCCGTGAACTTGATGACAGATGAAAAGAAAATATACAAATGTAAAAAAAGAGAGAAAAACGAATTTGAAAATACCAACACATTCAAAACCTGTGGGACAATATCAGACAGTCTAAAATAGATACCACCAGAGTTCCAAGAGAAGAAAGATTAGGAGGTAAAAGAAATATTTAAGAGGCAGTGGCCAAAAAGTTTCCAAAGGTGATTAAATACATCAACCCATAGATCCAAGAAGGATAAATACAGAAACACACCTAGAAAATTATACCCAAATGGAAAAAAAGTTTTTAAGAATTTATTTAATAAAAATAAATACATATCTTAAACACAGAAGGAAAAAGGATATCGGGTAAACAAAAGTAAGAATGACAGCTGACTCCTCATCAGAAACAACAGAGGCTAGAAGACAATGGAGTGAGGACTTCCCTGGCGGTCCAGTGGTTAAAGCTTCACATTCCAACGCCAGGGTCAGGTTTGATCCCTGGTTGGGAGTGCTAAGATCCCACATGCTTTGTGGACAAAAAACAAAACAAAAACCCATAAAGCAGAAACAATATTGTAACAAATTCAATAAAGACTTTAAAAATGGTCCACATTAAAAAAAAAATCTTAGAAAAAAACCACAACGCAATAATTTTTTCAAAGCACTTAAAGAAGAAAGCTATCAACCTGGAATTCTATATTCAGGAAAAATACCTTTCAAAACTGAAGGGTAAGTAAACACTTCTTCAGACCGACAAAAATGGAGTGATTCTGTCCCCAGCATACCCACAACATAAGAAATACTAAAAAAAAGTGCTTTAAGCCAAAGGAAAATGATGCCTTATAGAAATTCAATCCACAAAAAGGAATAAAAAACTTCCCAACTCATTCTTTGGGACCAGTATTACATAGATACCAAAGCAAAAAATATCATATGGGGAAAAAAATCATACACAAATATCTCTTATAAACATATATATGATCTATGCAAAAAAATTTCTTAACACAACCCTAGGAAACAAAAATCCAGCCACCGTTTTTGGGTGTTTGTCTCTTGGCCGGCGGAGGTGGTGGTGGGGGGGGGCCATGCCTGGTGGCGTGCAGGATCTTAGTTTCTTAGTTCCTCAACCAGGGAATTCCCCCCATACCCCCACACTAAGGGCATTTATCCAAAAATGCAAAGTTACTTTAACATCTGAAAATTAATTAACATAACACACTACACTGATGGGGCTTCCCTGGTGGCTCAGATGGTAAAAGAATCTGCCTGCAATGTGGGAGACCCAGGTTTGATCCCTGCGTCAGAAAGATTCCCTGGAAAAGGGAATGGTGACCCAATCCAGTATTCTTGCCTGGAGATTCCATGGACAGAGGAGCCTGGGAGGGTATGGTCCATAGGATCACAAAGAATGGGACTTGACTGAGCAACTAACACTAACACTTTCACTTTCATTACACTGATAAGATAAAGGACAGACACCAAATAATCATCCCAACAAATGTAGAAAAGGCACTGGACAAAATCCAACACCCTTTCGTGGTAGAAACATCCCCTAAAACAAACTAGAGGGCAACCTCCTCAACCACTGAAGACCCACTATCACCACACTTCTATTCCACATTATATATTAGAGGTCCTAGATGGTACTACAAAGAAAAACAAACAAAAGGCATAATAATTGGAAAGGAAAAGTAAAACTGTCTTTATTCACAGATGATATGATTATGCAGATAGAATACAAACCTACCATGAGAATTGATAAATAAACTGAGCAAAGTTGCAGGATACATGATTAGTATACATAAACCAATTGTGGTTTTGCACATGAACAAGTAACTGAAAAAATAATATAAAAATATTTTAAATAACATCAAAACTATCAAATACGTACAAACATACTGAATGAAAAAAGTGATCTTTCACACCAAAAAATTACAAAATGTTGCTGAGAAAAATTAAGGAAAATTTAAATAAATGGAGAGATGTACCATTTGCACAGAAGACTCAGTTAATAACTCAATTCTAAAATTGATATGGACTTCCCCAGTGGCTCAGTGGTGAAGAATTCTCCTGAAATGCAGACTTGGGTTTGATTCCTCGGTTGGGAAGATCCCCTGGAGAAGCAAATGGCATCCCACTCCAGTATTCTTGCCTGGAGAAGCCCATGGACGGAGAAGCCCATGGACGGAGAAGCCTGGCAGGCTACAGTCCATGGGGTTGCAAAAGAACTGGACAAGCCTTAGACTAAACACCACCACCACCGATCTAGAGATTCCATGTGATCCCAACCAAACTCCTAGCAAAAATTCATGTCCAAATTGAAGAGCTTATTCTAAAACTGGCAAGACAACTTTGTAGAGGAATAAAAGTGAAAGTTTTATACTATCTGAGTTCCAAACTGACCGTAAAATCACAGCCATTAAGACAGCATGGTGTTGGCATAGGATAAAAAAATTGACCAATGGAACATAATAGAAAGCCCAGAAATAAACCTGCATACACATATTCAATTAATTCACAACAAAGGTTCCAGTGCAATTTAACGAAGACAGTCTCTTCAACAAAGGATGCTAGAATGATTATATAATTCATATGGGGGGAAAATGTACCCTTTTCCACTTCACACAAAAAAGACACAAGATGGATGGATCATTCATAAAGGAGATCAGTATTTGCCTGGAGGTGGAGGGGCAAAAAAGGGTTGGCAGGAGGGATTCCAAAGGGATGTGAGGAAATTTGGGAAATGATGGATACATTCAATATCTTGACCGTGGTGATGATTTCACAGGTATGTGCATATGTCAGAAGTTATCAAATTTTACACTTTAAACATGTGCAGTTTAGGGACTTCCCTGGTGGTCCAGGGGCTAAGACTCAGCGCTCCCAATGCAGGGGGCTGGGTTCAATTCCTGGTCAGGGAACTAGATCCCACATGCCACAAGATCCCATTTGCTGCAACTGAGACCTGGCACAGCTAAACAAATAAAATGAACATTTTTTAAAAACGTGTAGTTTACTGTATGTCATCTGTTATCTCAAGATAGCTGTTTAAAAGAAAAAGAGTACTCATAAATACAAAATACAAAAAACTCAAATACAAAAGCTACCACTATAAAGCTTCTATGAAAACAAAAAAGTGGACAGTGTCTTCACAATTCTGATGCAGGCACAAGTTTCTTACAACACATGATAAACATAAAAAGAAAATACTGACAAATTTACTTCACCCAAATTAAAATTTTCTCCTCATAAAAAGATACCATTAACAAATAAATAGGCTGAGACTTCCCCAGTGGTTGAGAATCTGCCTGGCAATGCAGGGGACACAGGCTCCATCCCTGTGGAGGAACTAGGATCCCACGTGCCACAGGGTAAGTAGGCCCACTCACAGCACAACCACTGAGCCCGCACATGCCGGGACCCATGGGGCAACCACCAGAGAGCCCAGGTGCCACAGTGAGACCTGTCGCAGCCAAATAAACAATTGTTTTCAGGAAAAAAAGAATCAGGCAAACTACAAAATAGGAAAAAACATTAAGCCCTCACTTCCTGTCCTCCTCCCACTCCCTCACTGTATATGTATCCACATCATAAAAGACTCATAATCAGAATTTTTTTTAAATTGCTAAAACTGAATAATAAAGA
This sequence comes from Muntiacus reevesi, assembly GCF_963930625.1. NCBI lineage: Eukaryota > Metazoa > Chordata > Mammalia > Artiodactyla > Cervidae > Muntiacus > Muntiacus reevesi. The sequence goes on along the minus strand of NC_089249.1, from coordinate 63,066,713 downwards.
CAAACCAACAAAAAGCGGACATAAGACTAGACACTTCACAAGAGATATACAAATGGTTGGAAAGCACATGAAAAGTCACTCACCATTGTTTTTTTCATTTTATTTATTTATTTATTTATTTTTGGCTGTGCTGGGTCTTCCTTGCTATGTGGGCTTTTCTCTAGTTGCAGTAAGCAGGGAATACCCTAGCGTCTCACTGCAGTGGCTGCTCTTGTTGCAGAGCACAGGCTCTAGAGAGCACGTGGGCTCCGAAGTTGTAGCTCCCGGGCTCCAGAGCACAGGCTCAATAGTTGTAGTGCACAGGTCTAGTTTGCTCCACAGCATGTGGGATCTTCCCTGATCAGGGATCAAACCTGTGTCTCCTGCATTGGCAGGGAGAGTCTTTATCACTGACTCACCAGGGAAGCCCCACTGTTGTTATTAAAACCATAATGAAACACCACTACCACCAGAATTAAAATTAAAGACTGATAATATCAACTGTTGGTATGGATGTGGAGAAACTAGAACTCTCATACGTTACTGACGGGAGTATAAAATGGTACCAGTTTGGAAAACTCACAGTTTCTAAAAAGATTAAACATAAATCTATTCTATGATCTAGCAATTCCATTCCCACACATTTACCCCAAAGAAATAACACATATCCACAAAAGAATGTACAATAAACTTAGTGACTAGTTACAACAGCCAAAAGGTGAAACCAACCCAAATATCAATAAGAAAAACATTTTCACACAAAGGAATATTATTCAAATGAAAAGCACAACTATAGATACAGGAATCAAAATCATTATATTTCAAAAATATACTGAGGAAAAGAAGACAGACACAGAGATTTCCCTGGTGGTCCAACCGCTAAAACTCCACGCTCCCAATGCGGGTAGCCTGGGTTCCATCCCTGGTCAGGGAACTGGAGCACATGTGCCACAGCTGAGAGTCTGCATGCTGCAACTAAAGATCTTGCATACCTCAACTAAGACCCAGCACAGCCAAATAAATAAATAAACAGAGACGTAAAAGACCATATATTGTACTTTCTGGCTCCATTTATATGATGCTGAAGGACCTGCAAAATTAGTCTAAAAAATAGAGATCAGAATCAGAAACTGTTACCTTTCAATTTTGAAGAATGGCTTTAACAACTAAAAAGGAACACAAAAAAGAAACCGCACTGAAAAAATAGGAAAAAAAAAAAAAAAGGAAACAAACAAACAAAAAAGAAACTGCACTCACTCCCAACATCCTGTCTCTTCCTCTGTTATTCATATGTTGATGGCACTCCCCAACTCAATCTGCAAGCCTGGGTCCCCTCACAACCCAGAGTCAACAGCCTATAAGGAACAGACAACTGGAAGGCCAATGTTTTAACCAAGGCTCTGAGTGTCTCTGAGTGTCTCCCCTTTACCCTGGCCACATATCGGTCTTATCCAGGTTCCTGGAGGAGGTCCAGCATCTTTTCATCTGCTGCTGCCTTACCCCAGAAGGCTCCTCTTGCCTTCCAGGGTTTAGCTGACATTAGAGAAGCCAAAAGGGAAGGCAAGCCAAAAAGGAAGGGACATGAAGAAGAGGGGAACAGCTGAGAGTACCAGTGAGGACTCAGGCCCCGATAAGCCAAGGGCAAGGCAGGAAGAGGCCACGAGGGGAGGGGAGTGAGTGAGTTAAAGTCGCTCAGTGGTGTCCGACTCTTTGCGACCCCATGGACTGTAGAGTCCACGGAATTCTCCAGGCCAGAATATTGGAAAGGGTAGCTTTCCCCTTCTCCAGAGGATCTTCCCAACCCAGGGAACGAATCCAGGTGTCCCACATTGCAGGCAGATTCTCTACCAGCTGAGCCACAGGGAAGGGGGGAGGTGCCAGGTGGATAAGAGTAGCAGGCTGGAGAAGGCCCTACGGACAAGGCAGGTGGCTACAGGGACAGAACAGCGCGGGGCAAAGTGAAATGCAGGAACTAAGTGTAAGTGACAGACTGGACGAGCTGGTGGTGACAGACCAGGGGTCAGCATCGAAGTGGGAGCGGTCAGTAACAAGTCTGTGGACGCTCCAGGGAGTTAGCCTGTGAAGACACAAAGTGGAAGGGGGGTTGTGTGGAGGACCTCACAGTGATGGTGCAAGGACATTCACGAGGCCTGTACAGTGCATAAGGGAAGGCGACACGTGTGAAGGAGAGGTGATGGAGGAGGAAATGGGGCAGTGAATGGGCACTAGGCGAGGTCGCTCCGTCGTGTCCCACTCGGCGACCCGTAGACTGTAGCCTACCAGCCTCCTCCATCCATGGCATTTTCCAGGCAAGAGTGCCGGAGTGGGCTGCCATGGAAGAAGTAAGGAGATGACAGATGGAGATAGGTGACCAGAGACACAGGAGCCCTAACAGTGACGGGAAGGGGGCAGTGAGGGGAGAGGAGGCAGTGAGTGGTGAAGGGGAGGAGACGACAGAGGGCTCAGGCGAGCAGAGCGCCACATGGCCAGGCAGGAGAAACGGCGGCGGGCAAGGAGGCGGTGGCACTGAGGGGGAATCTCGCCCGCAAGTGGGATACTGACTGTGGGGGCCCTGGCAGCACGGGGGAAGGAAGGACAGAAATGCGAAACTACAGGGGGGAGAGTCTTTCGGGGGTCACTGACGGTGGGGACTCCGACTGGGAGGGCACCACAGGTGGGGTGGCCGCTGCTTTGGGGTCAGGGTGGGAGGGCCCTGCCGTGGGGTCGCGGGTGGGGCGGGCTTTAGGGAGCGAAGACCACAGCTCTGGGGGCGCTAAGGAAGTGGAGGGGCGGCCACCGGCGGGAGGCCACGGCGGGCGGACGGTGACAAAGTGTCAGTCGGCGGCGGGCACGTGTGGAGGACAGCGACGGGGCGGGCGCTAAAGGGGGAGGGCCGACCGGGTGGGCACTGAGCTGGGGACGCTGACAAGGGCTGGCATTGACACGGCGAGCGTCACGGCGGCAGCGACGAGAGAGGGGCGGACGCTGACACGGGGACCCTGAGGCGCGGGCCCCGCCGGCTCCCGCAGGCCAGCACCGCCGGCTCTGAGCCGCGGCCGCACTCACCTGCCCGCGGCGGCTCCTCGGAGGCCCGGGTGGAGGCCAGGGACCGGGCGGAGGCGAAGCCCGGGCGGCCTGGAGTAGGCCGCGCGCACATGGGCCCGGCCGGGCTAGGCGCCCACAGACACTGCGCCCACAGATCCGGCGCGGCCTGCCGGCGCCTGAGGACCGGCTCGGGCCGCGGGCCGCGCTCTGCTGGCTCCAAAATGGCGGTGGCGGCGGCCGTCCGCGCGCACGCCGGGGGCGGGGCCTCGTGTCGGGATGGGGCGGGGCCCTGTGTGGGTGGAGCGGCTGCGGGCGGGGCCGCGCCGAGGGCGGGGCCGCAGTTGGTGGGCGTGGCCGCGGGGGTCGGAAGGGCCTCGAGAGGTAAGGGCGGGCGTGTCTTCCTCCTTTGGTCGCTCTACGTAAACATCTCCTCCTCTGTCGTCCGCTTTCTCCTCCTGCCTTCAATCTTTCCCAGCATCAGGGTCTTTTCAAAAGAGTCAGTTCTTCGCATCAGGTGGCCAAAGTATTGGAGTTCCAGCTTCAGCATCAGTCCTTCCAATGAGCATTCCAATGAACATCCAATGAACATCCTTTAGGATGGACTGGTTGGATCTCCTTGCCGTCCAAGAGACTCTCAAGAGTCTTCTCCAACACCACAGTTCAAAAGCATCAATTCTTTGGCCCTCAGCCTTTTTTATAGTCCAACTCTCACACCCATACATGACTACTGGAAAAACCATAGCTTTGACTAGACAGACCTTTGTCAGTAAAGTGATTTCTCTGGTTTTTAATATGTTGTCTAAGTTTGTCATAGCTTTCCTTCGAAGAAGCAAGTTTCTTTTAACTTCAAAATGGATCTGATCCCTGGCTTTACCGAGCCTTGTCAGCAGAGGGTGCTGCAGAGGTTGCCAGAGAAGGTTTGCTACAGGGCCGCTCCGCTGGCCTCAGGTGCCACTTCCCCATGGTCCCACATTTGCCTAGACAGCTCCCCCCAAACATCTTTCCCAGGAAGACCGCAGGGTGGATTTCTGGCAAGTTCTGTAGGGTGATCGTTCAGGAAATGGGGGTTAAAAGCGTCAATCTTACAACCGAGAATAGAGTACAAGCCCTGCAAGCAAAGACCTCCCCCCCAGCTCCGAGGCTGGAGGTGCAGTAGGCAGAGTTTCAGAATAGGGTCCAGTGCTTGCGATGCTCGGGCTGGTTGTCCTGCTGTGAGAGCCGGCAACCCTCAGCCGGATCATGATGCTCTTCTGGGATCAGCTAGGGCCCCTCTCCTCTCCCACCCACCCTGAGTTCCAGTCCCTCCACTTCTAACTGGAGCCCCTCTCCCCGCAGCCCTAGTCTTAGAACAGTCTCTCCCACCAAACTCACAGCAGCAGCCTCCGGGCGGGCTCCCTGCTGCTACCCTGCCATACTTGCTGGAGGCCAGCTTGTCGTAGTCAGCACAGCACCCAGTGGAAACAAGTCCAACCACAGCCCTCCCCCAGGGGCTCCAGTTTCACACAGCATGAAAGCCAGTCGTGCCGCCACCCACAGCTCCTACACAGTTGGGTCTCATTTGTGCTCTGCCCGTGTTCATTTAGCTCCAAATCATGACACCCTCCTGCCACAGGCCATTGTCTGTGCAACATGTCACACCCTCCAACTGTCCCCGTGCTAACTGACCTCCTACATCTTACTCCATCATCCCCTTCTCCCTGAGGACTTCCCTGGCCTCCCTACTTAAGATCTCAAGCCTCCGTACACACATGCACATGTACACACGTGCACATGTACACATCTGCACACACACACACACATGCACATGTACAGACGTGCACGCACACGGGCACACTCACAGCCCCTCTGCCTGCTTGGTTTTTCCTCCTTGTATCAGCAGTTGGGGTTCAATAGCAAGACCACACAGTGACTTCAGGGAAAGTTTGACATAAAAACTCCTGACAGTGAGATTAACTATAAAGAATGCTATATTCAAGAAAGGACAGAACACTCCCTGCTCAGTGCTCCCAGGACCCAGCTCCATTATTGCAGAGCAACAGGGAAAATTGGATCTGGATCTGAGGCAGTAAGTGGAAAGTGGACAAGTCTGACCTTCTGGAAAGTCGGCTTCTGTTTGCAGCCTTTGAAACATACCTGAACTTCCTATCAACAAAAACAATGCTATATTTTCACCTAACAAGGTACATCTATTCTTACTGTAAGTGAAGAAGTCTCACTTTCCCCCGAGGGAGAGCATCTGTGCAGTCCCAGCAGCCACTGCATCATCACTGACTCCATTCATCACTCCTCAGATTGTCACTCTCCCACTGAGTATTCTCTTATGCTCTCAAAACTAAATAGTAAAGTTAACTTTTGACAACTTGTGTATTTTTTAACTACATTTATTATTCACTTCAGTTCAGTCTCTCAGCTGTGTCTGGTTCTTTGTGACCCATGGACTGCAGCACACCAGGCCTCTCTGTCCATCACCAACTCCCTGAGCTTGCTCAAACTCATGTCCATTGAGTCAGTGATGCCATCTCATCCTCTGTTGTCCCCTTCTCCTGCCTTCAATCTTTCCCATCATCAGGGTCTTTTCTAATGAGTCAGTTCTTCACATCAGGTGGCCAAGTATTGGAGCTTCACCTTCAGCATCAGTCCTTCCAATGAATATTCAGGACTGGTTTCCTTTAGAATTGACTGGTTTGATCTTGCAATGCAAGGGACTCTCAAGAGTCTTCTCCAACACCACAATTCAAAACCATCAATTCTTCAGCACTCAGCCTTCTTTATGATCCAACTCTCACATCTGTAAATGACTACTGGAAAAACCATAGCTTTGACTAGATGGACCTTTGTTGTTGCAAAGTAATATCTCTGCTTTTTAATATGCTGTCTAGGTTTGTCACAGCTTTTCTTCCAAGGAGAGTTTTTTAATTTCATGGCTGCAGTCACCATCTGCAGTGATTTTGGAGCCCCCCAAAATAAAATCTCTCACTGTTTCAGTTGTTTCCCGATCTACTTGCCATGAAGTGATAGGAACGGATGCCATGATCTTAGTTTTCTGAATGTTGAGCTTTAAGCCAAATTTTTCACTCTCCTCTTTCACTTTCATCAAGAGGCTCTTTAGTTCTTCACTTTCTGCCATAAGGGTGGTGTCATCTGCATATCTGAAGTTACTGATATTTCTCCCAGCAATCTTCATTCCAGTTTGTGGTTCATCCAACCCAGCATTTCACATGATATGTACTCTGCATAGAATAAATAAGCAGGGTGACAACATATAGCCTTGATGTACTCCTTTCCCAATTTGGAACCAGTCTGTTGTTCCATATCTGGTTCTAACTGTTGCTTCTTGACCTGAATACAGATTTCTCAGGAGGCAGGTAAGGTGGTCTGGTATTCCCATCTCTTGAAGAAGTTTCCAAGATTGTTGTGATCCACACAGTAAAGGCTTTAGCATAGTCAATGAAGCAGATGTTTTTCTGGAATTCTCTTGCTTTTTCTATGATCAAACGGATGTTGGCAATTAGATCTCTGGTTCCTCTGCCTTTTCTAAATCCAGCTTGAACATCTGGAAGATATCAGTTCACATACTGTTGAAGCCTGACTTGAAGAATTTTGAGTATTACTTTGCCAGTGTGTGAAATGAGTGCAATTGTACCCTAGTTTGAACATTCTTTGGCATTGCCTTTCTTTGGGATTGGAATGAAAACTGACCTTCTCCAGTCCTGTAGCCACTGCTGAGTTTTCCAAATCTGATGGCATATTGAGTGAAGCACTTTAACAGCATCACCTTTCAGGGTTTGAAATAGCTCAGCTGGAATTCCATCACTTCCACTAGCTTTGTTCACAGTGATGCTTCCTAAGGCCCACTTGACTTTGCACTCCAGGATGTCTGGCTCTAGGTAAGTGATCACACCATCATGGTTATCTGGGTCATTAAGATTTTTTTGTGTAGTTCTTCTGTGTATTTTTGCCACTCCTTCTTAATAACTTCTGCTTTTGTTAGGTTCATATCGTTTCTGTTCTTTATTGTGCCCATCTTTGCATGAAATGTTCCCTTGGTATTTCTAATTTTCTTGAAGAGATCTATAGTCTTTTCCATTCTTTTGTTTTCCTTATTTCTTTGCATCGATCACCTAGGAAGGCTTTCTTATCTCTCCTTGCTGTTCTTTGGAAGTCTGCATTCAGACGGGTATATCTTTCCTTTTCTCCTTTGCCTTTCGCTTCTCTTCTTTTCTCAGCTATTTGTAAGGCCTCCTCAGACAACCATTTTGCCTTTTTGCAAAATGTGTATGTATTATTCCAACTCATTTAACATTTCTAATTGAAGTATAGTTGATTTACAATATTGTGTTAGTTTCTGCTGTATAGCAAAGTAAATCAGTTACACGTACACATTCACCCACTCTTTTTTAGATTTCCTTCCCATTTAGGTCACCACAAAGCATTGAGTAAAGTTCCTTGTGCTATACAGTAGGTTCTTGTTAGTTATCTATTTTATATATGGTATCAATACTGTGTATATGTCAATTCCAACATTGTGTATTTCTTAAAAATGGAAAATGGAGAAAAGATAACAGTTAGTTTATATATATTATACATGCAAAAAGAAAACATGCTAAGCTACTACAATTCTGGTTTCTGAAATTGGTCACAAGATGTAGTTGATAGTTACAGCTTTTCCATAGAATTCTCTTCCCATAGTGTACACAGAACAGTTAGTACAAAGCGAGGCTGAATCCACAATTTCTGGACAGAAGGACCAAATAAAATAAACTCTATCACTATAAATACCAAAAGCAAAATTATTCACCAATCAATCAGAAAAAGTAAAACTGTGATATAAAATAAATGTGCCTCTGGAGCACGGTCGGAACAGGAAGAACCATGGCCTGTCCCGTTCTTCTCTCCAAGAGCCCAGTGGTGCAGCAGTTCAGACTGGGGTAACAGAAAACTGCACGCACGCATACTCAGTCGCTCGGTCGTGTCTGACTCTCTGCAAGCCCATGCACTGCAGCCCGCCAGGCTCCTCTGTCCATGGGATTATCCCAGCAAGAGTACTGGAGTGGGTTGCCATTTCCTCCTCCAGGGGGATCCTCCGGACCCAGGGATCGAACCTGAGTCTCCTGCATTGCAGGCAGATCCTTCACCACCGAGACACCTGGGACTCCCCAGATCAAAGACTACGCCTCCATAAGCCAAGAGGGTCAACAAAGAGAAACCCACACCTGTATGCACCGTGACCAAATGTCAAAGACAGAGAAATCCATGAAAACCACAAGAGGAAAATGACCCCCATCACACCCACGGGAAGGATGACGCAGTTAAATAGCTGAGTTCTCACAAGAAACGACGGAGGCCGCAGGCAGTGAAATGACATGCTCGGAGTGCCGAAAGAAAAACGAAACAGAAAAGAGAAAGCGTCAAAGGCAAGACAAACCTGCCAATGAATAAGCTTTATGCTCAGCAATACTATCCTTCAAAAATGAAACTTGGAGAAAAAAATGAAAATGAGATAAAGATATTCCCAGCAAACAAAACAGAAAATTTATTGGGAAGAGATTTGCCTTATCAGAAACACTAAAGAAAGTTCATCAAACTGAAAGAAAATGAAAAGAAAAAGAAAGTTCTTCAATCTGTTCTCTCAAATCAATAGGAGTGAAGAAAAGAAATTTAAGACATAAAAAAAAAAACCAGGAGTGAAGAACCAAATTCAGTGACTTATAAAGACTTATGTACCAAGGTCACTGGGGTTTATTGCATGAACGCAAAGTTGGTTTAGCACCCAAACTCAATTAATGTCAAACACTGCATTAATAGAAAAGAGGATACAACCCCCAAGATTGTCACGATAGCTGCAGGGAAAGGCGTTCTACTAAATTTAGCACATATTCGTGATAAATACTCTCAACAAGCTAGGACCAGACGGGAAATTCATCAACGTCATTAAAGGAAAAACCTATAGCTAACACCAAACTTAGTGGTGGAAGATGTTATGCTTTTTAAAGACTGGAAGCGAGCCAAGGCTGTCTGCACTCACCACCAGAGTTCTACACTGCAGGGTTCTGCAAGCAGCTTGGCAGTCGCCAATCCATGCTGACAAGGAAAGGGCGAAACAGACTGAAAAATTAGCAGCTCTCCTTGGATCTGTAAGGGAAGGCAGGACACAGCAAAGCACTCTTCCCAAGATAGGAGAGACAGGCAGGTGAATACAAGTCGTCACAGTCAGCAAACATGCATGAGAGAAGCTGACTTGAGCCTGTGTGGGGAGGTGGGACTGAACTAATGAACTTCTGGAGGCTCACCAGAGGCCAGTCTGAGAGTTAAAAACACCATGCGGACTTAGTCCTAAGGGACTCCATACAATACTGTGAGACTGACCCCTGGAGTATGACCAGGTTCCCAAATAAATATCGCAGCAAAGTCCGCTCAAGCTTTCGTCGAGGGAGGGAAGGAACCATTCCCAACGTCCAGAACACTCTGTTTTTCCTAACAAGGCTGCCTTCAAGGAAATCTCATTAGCCAGAGCCTGACCTGCTGGGGCATTATCAGAGCCTAACTGACCTGGGAGAGGGAAATGCTCAGCTCCAGTTTCCCCTGGACATCCTGCCCCAACCAAGGGGAGATAAAAAATGGAGAAACCCTTGTGAAGTTCCCATCCAGAGGCACAGACTCAGTACGAGACTGGGGCCTCATCCCAAGATGGATCCAGGCCTGCGCTCTAGTCCCAGGGAAGAAGGTTTCCCCTCCCCCTCCCCATCCCCACCCCCTCACCTGACATTCCTAAGGCTTGCTTTTAGCAGGTCCTTTCACCCAGTACATCACATCCAGCTGTCACAAAATAATTACAAGGCAAATCACACAATTAAATGGCAAAAGACACAATCGGAAGAGACAAAGCACAGTTCAGAACCAGACATGGCAGAGAGATTGGAATGATCAGAACTGCCATGATTTTTCACAGGAAAAGGATACAGGGTAAAATCAACAAAGGGAAAAGGCTCATGGGGCCAAGCTTGGGGAAGACCATGTGCCAGCTTCCAGGGTCCTCCTGGAGTTACACTGGAGAAGCTTAATTGTCCCAGGGAGTCATGACAAAGGGTGTGAAATGTTGCCAAACAGGGAAGCTCATTAGAAACTCATGGTTTTAGCAGGAGCTTATATTTGCTTGCTAAGGCTGCTGTAACAGATACAAACCTGGAGATCTGAACAACAGAAATCTGTTCTCTCACCGTGTAGGAGGTCAGGAGTCTGAAATCAAGGTGTCAGCAAGCTTGGTTCCTTCCAGAGGCCCTGAGGGACAAACCATTTCACACCTCTGCTAACTTCTGGTTGCTGCCAGCAATCCATGCAGGTGTATCACTCCAGTCCCCATCTCTGTCTACGTTTATTTATGACGCCCTGGGTCTTCACTGCTTCATGTGGGCTTTCTCCACTTGTGGGGAGCAGGGGCTACTCTTCCTGGTGGTCCAGGGGTTAAGAATCCTACTGCGCTCCACAACAACGGAGCTGCTCCCACTTGCCGCAACTAGAGAGATGGCCTAGACAGCAACAAAGACCTAGGGCAGCCAAAAAACAACGGAAAAGAATTTAAATTAAAAAAAATAATGAAAAGGCTGACAACATCAAATGCTGGCAAGGATGTGGAAAAACTGGAACCTTCATACATTGCTAGTGGTAACATCAAACGGTAAAGCCTCTTTGGAAAATAGTTTGACAGTTTCTTATATACTGAACATACAGCCCAGAAAAGGGGGAGAAGGAGGAGCTGTGATAATGTGATAATTGGAGCCCACTGGAGGAGCTTGGAGGCTTCCCAAAGGTTGGGCTGTGACAGTCTCTGATTGGCTTGGATGTCCTTGGTGGAGGGAAGTTTTCTGCTTCCTGTTAGAGAAAAAGTAGAGAAACCTGTCTTCCTGTTTCTGATAACTGACGATGAACAGTGAGCATGGGAACGCTCCCTACCAGAGTGTTCTGGCTATCCTGGCTCCAACTTCCACTGAAATTTCTTTAAATAACTCCACTGAGAGTGGATTATGAAAATGTCATGTATCCAGACAATGAACTACTAGTCATATAAGGGAACAAATTACTGATATTCACAACAACATGAATGAACTTCAAAAATACTATGCTAAGTTATGACCAACCTAGACAGCATATTAAAAAGCAGAGACATTACTTTACCAACAAAGGTCCATCTACTCAAGGCTATGGTTTTTCCAGTGGTCATGTATGGATGTGAGAGTTGGACTATAAAGAAAGCTGAGCACAGAAGAATTGATGCTTTTGAACTGTGGTATTGGAGAAGATTCTTGAGAGTCCCTCAGACTGCAAGGTGATCCAACCAGTCCATCCTAAAGGAGATCAGTCCTGGGTGTTCATTGGAAGGACTGATGCTAAAGCTGAAACTCCAATACTTTGGCCACCTGATGGGAAGAGCTGACTCATTTGAAAAGACCCTGATGCTGGCAAAGATTGAGGGCAGGAGGAGAAGGGGACAACAGAAGATGAGATGGTTGGATGGCATCACTGACTCAACGGACATGAGTTTGGGTAAACTCCGGGAGTTGGTGATGGACAGGGAGGCCTGGCGTGCTGTGGTCCATAGGGTTGCAAAGAGTCAGACACGACTGAGCGACTGAATTGAACTGAAGTGCAGAAACCAAACAGAAAGGCTGCATATTGTATGTAGTTGTTTCCTGCATGCCTAAGTCGCTTCAGTCGTGTCTGACTCTTTGCGACCCTATGGACTGTAGCCCACCAGGTTCCTCTGTCCATGGGATTCTTCAGGCAAAAATACAGGGGTGGGTTGCCATGCCCTTCTCCTGGGGATCTTCCTGATCCAGGGATCAAACCCAAGTCTCTAATGTCTCCTGCACTGGCAATTGGGTTTTTTTGTTTGTTTTACCACTAGCACCAGCTGGGAAGCTATAGGGCTGTTGTAACAAATTACAACAAATTTAGTGGCTTAAAACAATGCACACTTACAGTTCTGGAAGTCAGAAATCTGAATTGCATCTTATGGGGCTTAAATCAAGGTGTCGTGCAGAACTGCCTTCCTTCTGGAGGCTCGAGGGGAGAATCATTCCATTGCCTGTTCTAGTGTCTGGAGGCTGCCTGCATTCCTTGGTTCATGGTCCGTTCCTCCATCTTCAAAGCCAGCAGTGTGGCAACTACCAGTTTCTCTTTCTGATTCCCTTATCACATTGCCTTTTCTGCCTCATTTTGGCCCATGGACTCTAGGCAGAAGTGTTATATCACTTGTTGCTGTTGTTTAGTTTCTAAGCTGTGTCCAAGTCTTTTGCAACCCCATGGACTCAAGCCTTCCATGGCTCCTCTATCCACAGGATTTCCCAGGCGAGAATGCTGGGGTGGGTTGTCATTTCGTTCTGCAGGGGATCTTCCTGATCACTTGTAGGCCAAGGTATTTAATAGCTAGCAGGTCTCCACTAATCTCTTTTCCACTGCCAGTGCCGCAGGAGACTGTGTTCCAGAGGTAAGTCAAGAAGAGCCACCTGACTCTCCCATTGGTCTATGGACAGTGAAAAATCTACTGAAGACTTGGGAGTTGTTACTCCGACCTAGTCTATCCTAGGCTAATTGCGGAGCTTTCCTTAAAAAAAAAAAAAAAAAAAAAAAAAATATATATATATATATATATATATGTAGCGTGTCAGTTAAATTGTCTCAACTCCAAAGTTGCCCTTCCATGATCCTCTGTGCGATGGGCGGGGGGGAGGGGGCACATTTTGAGGGGCAAGGGCTGGTGATGCCATAGAGGAAGAGGGGGCTTGCTGCCTGCCCGCAGCCACACTTCCCCACCGCAGCCGAAAACAAAAGGGCATTGTTGGCTGGAGCTATGCGTTGTACACAGGGTTCGGTTTGGACAGACGGGTCTGACACAGTAACGCAAGGCTGTCCAACAGGGGCCCAGGAATGTCTGGAAGAGTGGTGGGCCCAGGCGGCGAGGAGGGCCCTGGCAAGGGTCTCCCAGCACCCGCTGTCCGGGCCAGAGGAGGCAAAAGTGCCCTAGAGGTCGCACACGGACCCTCTGCAAAGCCGCGCACCAGGAGGCGACCACGGGGACAAAACTCGAGGGAGACCAGGACAGCCGGTACAGCGGGAGCTCGGTAACGACGAAACCCGGCCGGGTAGGACGCCCGCCCAGTTCGACCAGGCGGGGACACACCACGGCCCCCTGGGCCGCGACCCCGCCCAGGCTCAGCCTCCCCGGTCACTCCTCCCACCGGAAGTCTCTCCTCCAGGGTCGTGCCGCTCTGGCCCGCGCGGGCGCGTCTCGCTGATGGTCTCGGAGCCGCTCCGCCGCACGGCGCTCCTCCAGCCGCCAGGGGCGCGCGAGATCGCGCCTGGGCCGTTCTGGCCCGCGACGGCCGCTCGACTGCTCCGCCGCGCGGTGCTGACGCGCCCGGGCTGCTACCACCAGTCGGTTCCCTCGGCAACGCCTCCGGCCGTTCCCGGGGCAACGCTGGGCGGTGCCGGTAGCTGCGGTTATGGACCCGGGGGCCGGCGCCGGGCAGCAGCGGGCTCGCGGCCGCCTCGGCGCGCCGTCCTCAGGGACGCGGGCCCCGGGGACGCCCTGGGCACGCTTCTCGGCCTGGCTGGAGTGCGTGTGCGTGGTCACCTTCGACCTGGAGCTGGGCCAGGCACTGGAGGTGAGGGGGCCGCGGGCCGGGGGCCGGGGCGGCAGCGGAGGGCGGGTCCTGCGCTGTCGCTGGAGGCGGATGCGGTTCAGGCGTTGCCGAGGGGCGTGGGAATCCCACTGCCCGTGAGATACCCTCCGATTCTTCCCCTTCTGGAACCCTGCACTGGTGCCCTCCTGAAACACGCCCCCCAAGCAGAGGAGAAAATGTGAAGTTGCCAAGACCAATGTGTGGGATGGAGGAGAGGGGAGCCCTGCACTTCTGATCCCCAAAGTGGCACACTTGATTCCTCCCCAGGAAAAGCCTGTCTCCCCTCCCCACCCCAGCCCCCCGGCCTTTCCAACACTATGACACCTTCTCCCCTCAGTTACTCCAGCCAGAATCCCAGGGGTCACCCTTGACTCTTCTCCTCCCTCCACCCCACATCCTGGGAGGATGCATGGCTGACAGCTCCACCTGCGGCAAGGCTCCAGATCGGTCAACCTCAAGTCCAATATCTGTGGTCTCTTGCTTAAACCTTTGGACTCCTCCTTCACTTAGAACCTGATCCAGACCCCTGGTGGGTCACATCCAGCCCCAGGAGTCATCTTTCTGTGCACTGACTGCACCCAGCCCACCCAGCCTAGGGGATTTCCCCTCCCTGCGAGACTCTTCCCCACCCCCATCCACATGGATGTAAATGACAAAGTGACAGACTGGGGGAGGAAGGCCTTCTGTAGTTGAGCAGGTCCGTTGGGATGGTCCTTTGTGCCCTGAAGGCCATGATACAGACCGTGGAGCTGACCAGGGCAGGGGAGGCTTAGGAGGTAGCGTTCGGCATGCTGTCTGAGGCAGCTTTCTGAGAACCCAGGAGGTGGTGCATCCCGTGACTGCAGTTGGCCGAGGTGAGCCTGGTCAGCCGTCATGGGAAAGCCAGGGTCAGAGTGAGGGGCTGCTTTCCAAGACCTTGCTGAACTCCACGAGACTGTGGGAAGCTCAAGTCCTAATGTGCAGAGGGCTGACACTGCCCAGCTCGCTGTGGAGACCCCATTCGCAACAGCTGTCCCCTGATGGCGCACCAGGCTAACTTGATGCAGGGACCTGAGCCCAGAGAGGTCAGGTGATTTGCTCAACATCACAGAGTCCTTTCCTGCTGGTGCCCAAATTGTGCCTGATAAAATCACAAGGGAAGGGAGTCCACTGTCTCCTTAAGGCATTCTCATGTATGATTTTCTAGAACTTAACCATTCAAGCAAGAACAGTTAAAGGCTCCATGTGCTGAGCTTCCAAGCTTTGTAGAGGCTGTATAACTCCTGGGATGTTGGGGGGCCGGCACGTCTGTGCAGGGAACGAGCAGGGCAGCCACCCGGTGCTTACCGGTTTGCGTCTTGTCTTTCTTCTCTCCCCTGGAGATCATGGGGAGGATCAGGGGTCATTTCAGCTGAGTCCACAATCACTCATGGAACACCTGCTCTGCACTTGTTCATTTATTCTGGGCTTGGCCTAGCTGAGCACCACAGAGGCTCTAGTACTGTGCTTGGCGCTGGGACAGGATGGAAGACCCAGGCGCTGCCCTCCAGGCACTCATGGGTCATGGAGACTCCATGGGCAGACGCAGCTCAGAGGAAGGAACGGTGCTTGGCCAGATCTTGCAGGATGAGAAGGAGGCATCCAGACCTGGGAGGGGGCTGTTTCAAGTAACCTCTCCGCCCAAAAGCCAGCAAAGGCAAAGGCAAGGAGCCAGCCATTCAGTCACTCAATAAATCCAGTATCAAGCGACTGCCAGGCTCCACGGTCCTGGTGCTGGACATGAGGATGCAGAGCTGGGTGCGATGCCGGGGCCTGCCCACCAGGAGTTCACGTCCTGTGCTAGAGACATGGAGAGTCAGTGGTGCAGGACCCGCCCCCTCCAGAGCATGCAGGATGTATGTGGTGTCCCACCCATGTGGGTGCTCTGGACCCTGCAGGCAGGCAGAGGTCAGACAGGCGGGGAGGGCGGGCAGGGCTGTGCCAAGAGCAGAGGGCCCGGCTCTGCTGCCTCAGGCCTTGACAGCGCTCCTCCCTGCAGCCCCGCCTCCCGCAAAGCCCAAGGGCCCAGGGGGTCCTGTCTCCAGCGGGTGTCAGCCTCCTCCTGGCTCGCCATAGCTCCCGCACTGCAGTCTCGGGACTCTCAGTCTTCAAAAGCACTGGGCGCCCAAGGGGCTTTTTATGTGGGTCGCATCTATCAGTGTTCTCTACACTAAAAGTTAAAACTGAAAATTAAAAATGCATATTAATCCCATTTTGAAACACGAGATACCATTTATATTAATATAGCTATTAATATCCCCACCAAAACAACCATATTTTCAGAAACAAGTTTAGTGAGGAGAATGGCATTATTCGATACTTTTACATCCCTTTTAACGTCAAATGGAAGGCAGCTAGACAGACCCACATGTCATGAAGATCCCCATGTCAGCTTCAGTCAGTGCTCCTGACGGCCTGTGTCACAACCTCAGGAAGTGATGCTGCACACGGTGAGAAGGAGCGACTGGAAAAGGCAGCCTCTGCTCGGGGAGCCTAGGGCACCCAAGGACACCCACCCTGCACTTGGAGAAGTGCTTTCCTAGAGGTGCGTCCTCCAGCGAGGCGAAGCTCCCACATCTGTCTTCCTCGGGACGCCTGAGTTACGGCAGCACCACCCCTGAGCCCTGAGGCTCGGGTGGGAAGGAGCTGTCTCTGTGGGTCTGCCCCATTTGCCCCCTCGCTCAGGTGTGGCCTTCCCCCGGCCTCTGCTCCCAGCTTCTGAACTCTGAACACAGAGCCCTGGGCAGGGCTGTGAGCCCGCTCAGACGCTGCAAGACTCCTGTGCCTGCAGACCAGATTCAGACCCCTGACCTCAGCACTGAGAGCCGGTCGTGCCCTGCCCCAGCCGCCAGGCACCTGCCTTTCCTCTGCCCTTCTCAGCAGACACGCAGGGGCCTGGCCTGTGTGGCCCTGGGCTCCTGCCTCTCTGGGCGCTGTCTCCAGGCCTCTGTGGGCCTGCCCCACAGACAAACAGTGTTTGGCCAACTCCCCTCCCACCTCTTCCCAGGCGGTTCAGTGGTAAAGAATCTGCCTGCCAAGCAGGAAACACAGGTTCAATCCCTGGGTTGGGAAGAGCCCCTGAAGGAGGAGATGACAACCCACTCCAGTATTCTTGCCTGGGAAATCCCATGGACAGAAGAGCCTGGCGGGCTACAGTCTCTGGGGTCACAAAGAATCAGACGCAACTTTGTGACTAAGCAGCCAACAGCCTCCCTTCTCTTGGCCCTTCCCTCTTGGTGCCGCCTTAGCTGACATATTCTTGTGATTTCTTCTTGACCCACCTATTCCACTGTCCTTTAGAGACATGTTTTCACATTCTCCATAAATATAAGCCCCTCAGAGTTGTTGGGGGTTCAGTTCCAGGCCACTGTAGTAAAGCCAGTCACACAGATTTCCTGGCTTCCCAGCACATATAAAAGTTATGGCTACACTAGCTTCACTGGTGGCTCAGACGGTAAAGAATCCACCTGCAGTGCAGGAGACCTGGGTTCAATCCCTGGGTTGGGAAGATCCCCTGGAGAAGGGAATGGCAATCCACTCCAGTATTCTTGCCTGGAGAATTCCATGGACAGAGGAGCCTGGTGGGCTACGGTCCACAGGGTCGCAAAGAGTCGGACACGACTGAGCGACTTACATTGCTACTACACTAGACTGGTCTAATAAGCATACAAGAAATAGCACTGTATCTAAAAAACAATGTATGTACCTTTATTTCAAAATGCTTTCCTGCTAAAAAACGCTATCATCCTGAGCCTTCAGTAAGTCATCTTTTTGCAACAGTAATATCAAATACATAGATCACAGGTCACTGAAATAAATAGTGATGAAAAAGTGTGAGATATTGTGGAAGTTATGAGGATATGATGCAGAGGTGTGAAGTGAGCAGATGTTGGAAAATGGCACCCATAGAATTGCTACAGACCCTTAATTTGTAAAATAGTCGTGACATCCACAAAGCATAATAAAGCAAAATGTAATAAAATGAGATATGCCCGCACAGTATCTGGTGAGGGTCTACTCCCTGCCAGGGGCTCCGAGGCAGAAGTGCCTGGGACACAGGCCCGGTCCTCTTGACACTTGGAGGCAGCAGAGGCCCAGAGCAAATAGGACAGAAGCTATGTGATTGCGCCAGTGGGGGTCCCAGGGCCCAGCACTCACCATCTGGGGTTCAGGGCACACCTCAGAAGCCTGATTTCAGCCAGAACCCAAGTCCTCCTCCGCCTGGGAGCTTGGCACACGGTGAACAGGGCGCCGTGCACACAGGCCCCTCAGCCCCTGGCCCGCTGCAGGCAGCCACTGGGAGAGCCAGCCCGCGGCGTCTGAGCCCAGGCCGGGGCCGCGGCGACGCCCACGGTACCACAGTGCTCCAGGGGCCGCTCTTCCTGTCCAGCAAGGAAATCCATTCGGGCCCGCCGCCTGAGCACAGGGCTTCTGGCCGGACAGGCAAGCCTCAACCTGCTTGGCTCCCCTCGAGCGTGGCCCTTCTCCCAGATGGAGCCTGGCCACTCTTGGGGCTTGGGTACCCCAGGGGTCGTGCTCCAAACCGGGAGCAGGCTGGAAGCTCCCGGACTCCTGACTAGCAGGGGTTGAGGTGAAGATGCTCAGAGGCAGGGGTGCCAGCGTCGGGCACCTAGTGAAGCCGGGACGAGGAGGCTGGCTGTGCTGGCTGCGTGAGCAGGCTGGGAGGGCAGGTGCAGCCCAAGCCCCTCTGGCTGGGCGGAGTGGGGGCGGAGGCCAGCAGGGCCTGCCCCCCTCCAAGTGAGGGGGTGTCTCGGGGATGGGCGGTTGGGCCACGGAGACAGAGAGGCCCGTCTGAGCAAGCGCCCGTGAGGGTGAGGATGTGGGCAGGGAGTTGAGCTTGGTCAGGGTTGCCAGCCAAGAAACAGGAAGGACAGGGGCCAGGAGTGTCCCCATGATGCAGGGCCCAGGGCCCTGGGGGGGGGGGGGGCGGGTGTGGAGCCCAGGAGGGGGAGGGTCAGCAGGGAGTCAGAGGAGGCAGAGGGGGTGCAGCCCAGCACCGAGCCGGCCCGGGCCGGCCCAGCCTGTGCCACCAAGCGGTCTGTGTCCCCCGCAGCTGGTGTACCCCAGCGACTTCCAGCTCACGGACAAGGAGGTGGGTTCCAGCCCTCTCGGGAGCAGACCTCGCCTGGAGAGCAGACCCTCACCGGGTTTCTGTGTTTCAGAAAAGCAGCATCTGCTACCTGTCCTTTCCCGACTCACACTCAGGTAGGCCGCCCCGCCACCTCTCCCTGCCCTGCCCTGCCCTGGGCGTCGCTCTGGGGCCGGCCCAGCCCACCCCGCCTGGAGCCCCGGCCCCGCTTCCCTCTCTGGGGAGACGTCTTGAGTCCTGTGTGGCCACCAGGCTCCCTGGCTCCTGTGGAAAGAGGTATCTGGGCAGAGGGACCTGCGGGTTCTGGGCTTTGCCCCAGCGGAGGGGCCACCAGCTCCCGGCCTCAGCCCCTCCCCGGGGCTCGCCTGTGCGGCCAGCCTGTTTTCCGTCCCAGGCAGGCTCAGCCAGGCCACACGGAGGTCCTGCCACCCTCCAGCGGGCTTCCTCGTGCCCACGCTGCGTGCGTGTCCGTGTGCTGAGTTTAAACCCCAAGGTACAGGGGTCAGGACACAGGGGCCTGTGTCGGGAGATGCAGACCCTGAGGGCTGGACTCACCACGGCGTTCGCAGACAGGCAGAGGCCTGCCCCGTGGGGCCCTGGCCTCCCCCCCTCAACTGTGTGCTGGCAGGAGAGACTCCAGCTGGACCCAGCGTGATGGGCCTTCTCTTCCACAGGCTGCCTCGGGGACACGCAGTTCAGCTTTCGCATCCGTCAGTGTGGAGGGCAGAGGCGCCCCGGGCACGTGGGTGAGAAGCGCAGCGACAGTTGGGCCCCTGCGTCTCTGCAGGTGAGCGGCTGCCCCCTCCCCTCTGCCGCAGGCCAGGATGGGCGCTGGGAGCTGCCCCTTCAGGCCGCCTGGCCCACCCCCCAGCCGGCAGGGTCTTCAACTGCTGCAGGCTGAGCCTGGCGCCCCAGCCTCAAGCGGGGGCCAGCCAGCCCTTCTGAGGCCCTGCCGATGTCCCTGGAGCTGGTCCTGGGCGCTTATGTGCACCAGGGCAGGGCTCAGGGTGCAGGCCTGCAGGCCTCCCGAGCCCCGAACTGCTGCCCGGGTCTGCGTAGATGTCCCTGGAGAGGTTCCCAGGTCAGCTTAGGGCTGGGGAGAGTGTGCCGCAGCCTGGGTGGGGGTCTGCGGGAGCAGCAGGGAGTGTGGGTGGGCGACGCGGCCTGTCTGACACCCCTCCTTCCAGAGGGAGCCTGCACACTTCTTTGGCTACGTGTACTTCAGGCAGGTGAAGGACAGTTCCATGAAGCGGGGCTACTTCCAGAAGGTGAGCCCCGGGGTGGCTCCACTGGGAGCTGGGGGCAGCCACCGTCAGGAGGGACTGACAGCCTTGGGGTCCGGAGCCTCCAGGAGCATCCCCTCCTCTGCAGCCCTGGGCACTTGATGCCAGGCTGAGCCCATCACCGCCCCCCCACCCCCGGGACGGGGTGTGGGCTCTGTGGAGGCCCCGCCTCGCTCCGCCTGGCCCAACAGCCTTATCTGGCCCAGGCTCCCTGCCCCTCCCCGCGCTGGGATGTGGGTGGGACACTTTGTCACACTCTGAGTGACTTCAGTCTTGAGCTTAGGCACCAGAGCAGAAGGCGCTTGAATCCCAGGGAGATGCTCCCAGAATCCCGGCCACGTGCCTTTCCCTGAAGGCCTGGGCTCCGGCTCGCCCTGCTGTGGTGGTGGTTTTCTCGTGACCTGAAGTCTCTCGTCGGGCTGTTCCTGGGACAGCTGTCCTAGAAAGCCAGTGGGACGCCCTTCCTGGGCAGTCCTGGAGAGCCAGGCCCGGGGGTCCCTGCGGGGTCCTCGGGGGCTGGGGCGGCGTCTCACTGGCCCCCAGGCAGCCCTGGAGAGCCCGGCCCGAGGGTCCCTGCAGAGTCCCCAGGGGCTGGGGCGACGTCTCACCGGCCCCCGGGCCCTGCAGTCGCTGGTGCTGCTGTCCCGCCTGCCCTTCGTCCGGCTGTTCCAGGCACTGCTGGGCCTGGTGGCCCCCGAGTTCTTCGACAAGCTGGCGCCCTGCCTGGAAGCAGGTGAGTGGCCAGTAGGTGCAGTGCGGCTGCTGCGGCCGCCTGGCTGTAGCTCCCGGCGACTCCGCTGGGCAGCTCGCTCCAGGCCCGGCCTCTGATGCTGGCCGCCTATGTCCACAGTCTGCAATGAGATCGACCAGTGGCCGGCGCCCGCACCGGGGCAGACCCTGAACCTGCCCATCATGGGAGTCGTCCTCCAGGTGGGGGCTGGCGGCTGGCATGGGGGCCCGTGCATGTGGCCCACCCCGCCGGCAGCTGCCCCCTTGGTCCACAGGTGCACATCCCACTGAGAGCGGACACGCCTGAGCCCGGGCCTCCAAAGCAAAGCAGCCACGAGGTGGGTCCCCCACCACCTGCCTGCCGCGACCCTCCCCTCCCCTGCGGGGGTCCTGGGGCTGGCCAGACCCCAGACAAAGCCCGTGACCCAGTGGGGGGCGGGGTGGCCCCGCCCACTCCTGTGTGGTGGGCATGGGGAGACATGTGGGTAGGGATGTGGCCCGAGAACTCTGCTGGGGGGACAGGGGCCGCTTGGTGCTCTGGGACAGCAGCCTCAGCCTCGGCCTGACCCCTCGACCCTCACAGACCCTGCTGCCAGCCCCGGTGGTCCTGCCCAGCGTCCACGAGCTTGACCTGTTCAGGTGAGCCCCACAGGCCCCACCTCCCCCCACAGATGGTGAGCGAGCCCCCAAGGTTCAGGCCCATCGAGGCGGGGCTGCCGGGGCACTGCCCCTTAGGAGTTGGCTCGCGGCCCGTTCTGAGAGGGAGACTGGCGGACAGGGAGCCCAGTGCCCAGGTCTGCACCTGGAGGATCCGAGTGCCGTGCGCAGGTGGGCAGATCCTGGCAGCGACGGTGCTGGGAGGTGCCGCGGGGGGAGGCTGTGCTCCCTGGAGGGTCAGCGGGGACCCCACCTCTGCAGACCCGCCTCTGGCCTGGGGGCCGCGGGGTGACCTGGACTCGCCCTCAGCAGGCTCCCAAGTCTCTCCACTGTTTTCCTCTGGTGTGAGTCTGGTGTCCACTCGGAGCAGGGCCCGCCTGGACCTGTGGGGGCAGGTGGTCGGGGCTGGGGAGCCCCCCCGCCTGGCCAACACCCCCGCTGGCCCCCTCCCCCCCAGGTGCTTCCGGCCCGTGCTGGCCCACGTGCAGCTGCTGTGGGAGCTGATGCTCCTCGGGGAGCCCCTGCTGGTCCTGGCGCCCTCGCCCGCTGTGTCCTCGGAGATGGTCCTGGCATTGACCAGGTGGGCTGGGCGGCCACCCGGGAGGTGGGGCCAGGGCCGGCCAGCGTGCTCACTGCCCCGCGGGGCCCCCCCCGCAGCTGCCTGCAGCCCCTCAAGTTCTGCTGCGATTACCGCCCCTACTTCACCATCCACGACAGCGAGTTCAAGGAGTTCACCACGCGCACGCAAGCCCCGTAAGCGCTGCCCTTGGCCCCCTCCGCCGCCCCTCCCCTGCCCCCACCCCCTGCCCCCCCCCCCCCGGCCCCTGCCCCTCCTGCCTCGCCTCCTTCCCTCCCTTTCTCTCTCTCTCTCTAGACCAAACGTGGTCCTGGGAGTCACAAACCCTTTCTTTATCAAAACACTCCAGCATTGGCCCCACATTCTCCGAGTCGGGGAGCCCAAGATGTCAGGTGAGGCTGTCCGGGCCTCCACCCAGGGTTCTAGGGATGTGCGTGGGGCCTTGTGGGGTCTGAGCCTGCAGAGACAGAGCTGAGGCCCTGAGGCCCGGCCATGGGGTGTGTCTCGTAGGGGACCTTCCCAAGCAGGTCAAACTGAAAAAGCCCTCGAGGCTGAAGACCCTGGACACCAAGCCAGGTCCGTGTTCCTCGTCTCCTCCTAGGACCCAGAGACAGGCCTTGGGGTGGGCAGGGGCGGGCAGCGGGGCTGGCACAGCCAGAGGGGGTGACCCCACCCCCAGAGCAGAGCATGTGGCCCTCTGCCCTCCCCAGGCCTCTACACCGCGTACACGGCCCACCTCCACCGAGACAAGGCCCTGCTCAGACGGCTGCTGAAGGTACCGCTGGAGTGGGGTGCCCCCTGTGGGAGGGGTACCCGAGCCTGGTGCTTTGGCTCAGCCCTGGCGACTCCCACCCCCAGGGCCTGCAGAAGAAGCGGCCGTCTGATGTGCAGACGGCAGTGCTGAGGCGGCACCTCCTGGAGCTCACTCAGAGCTTTATCATCCCTTTGGTGAGGCCAGCGCGAGGCGGGGGGCGGGGGGGCGGGCTCTGGCCCGGACTCACTGCTCTCCCGCCCCCAGGAGCACTACATGGCCAGCCTCATGCCGCTGCAGAAGGGCATCGTGCCCTGGAAGGTGTGGTCCCAGGAGGGCTGGGGGTCCTCAGTCAGGGCCAGGGGAGACTCCTAAGCGGCCCAGGCGTGCCCTGTGAGGCTGGTCCTCCCGCACTCACTCGATGCCTCTGTCGCAGACTCCTCCCCAGATCCGCCCCTTCCGCCAGGATGATTTCCTGCTCAGCCTGGAGCGCGCGGGGCCCCAGCTCACCTGTGTCCTCAAGGGCGACTGGCTGGGCCTCTACAGGTGGGCGGCCCGTCGGCGGGGTCCAGGGCTCCTGCGGCCAGTGGGCGCACACACCCACCCGTCAGCCCACGGGAGCCCACAGCCACACCCCCCCCGCCCCGACAGGCGGTTTTTCAAGTCCCCCCATTTTGACGGGTGGTACCGGCAGCGTCACAGGGAGATGACCCAGAAGCTGGAGGCCCTTCACCTCGAGGCCATCTGTGAGGCGGTGAGGGGGTGCTGGGGTGGGGGGGTCTTGGAGGGGAGGCCACGGCCAGAACTGGGGGGACCTTGGAGACAGACAGCCTGTCGTCCGCACAGAACATCGAGATCTGGATGAAGGACAAGTCCGAGGTGGAGGTCGTGGATCTGATCCTGAAACTTCGGGAGAGACTGGTGAGACGCCGCGCCGCCCTGCCCGCCCTCAGCCAGTCGGGCGTGCAGGCTGCCTGCCCCTGAGCCCCGCTGTCCCTGTAGGTTCGGGCACAGGGCCACCAGCTGCCCGTGACGGAGGCAACACTGACGCGGGCACGGCTGTACATCGACACGGCCATCGGCTCCCTGCCCAAGGACCTGCAGGCCGTCCTGGGCCCTCCCTAGGACGGTGCCCGTGGGCCGAGCTGCTGCCCTCCCCCGCCCTCCCCGACAAGCTCCCTGCTGCCCGCCACCTGGCACCGCTGTCGTCCAGCAGTAAAGGTGGCATTTGGAACCGCAGCCTGGACCCTGACTGTTGGCGGCTCCTGTGCTAGAGCCTCACCCCACCCTGGGCCCCACCTGCCCGCTCTGAGGTCTTAGGCGAGTGGGGAGGCGGCACACTGTGAGCCCTGGCTGATCTGATCTGGGCCAAGGCCACGCACCCCCTCCAGACGCCCATCTGCCCGCACCGTGCAGGCCTGGGCATTGCCTTTGATGCGCGTCTTAGACCCACCAGGACGCCGGCTCAGGACAGAAGACAGAAGGAGGTGGCTGCCAGGCAGACGCCTCCCTCACACAGGCGCCCCCCACCCCCCCACCTTCTTGCCTGGAGGGGAATCTCGCCTCCAGTCCTCGCCTGGGAGGGGAGGAGCCGCTTCGCCCGGAGGAGTGCTGCCCTGTAGGTTCCACTCGAGGGACACCCTCCTGGGCACCCCTCCAGCGCTTGGCCCTGCCCACCCCAGGCTCACAGGCGCTCCAGTGGCCCCCCGTGTGTCCATCGGCCCCCGCAGGCAAAAGAGGGTCTTGGACTCTTAACTAGACCTGGCCCCTGCAGCTAGAGCCCTCCCCAGCCTCCAGAGTTTCAGGGCCCCAGGCTTCTTGACAAGGAGTGAAAGGCCCCCCGGAGTCCCATGCCCCCGTGGGACACGGTGGAGGCTCCCTGAGGGAGAGGCTCCCTGAGGGCCGCAGGGTGCAGGGCGGGGGAGGGTGGGGGGGCTCCTGTCTCCTCTGGAGCACCCGCCCCCCAGGGCCGGGCCGCACCACTGCTCCCCAGCAGGGGAGAGGGTGGCACCCTCAGATGGCAGAGGCACTGGTCTCAGAACCGCTGATGTCCGCTCGTTCCCCCCGAGCACCACCTCTGGCAGCCTGGCGTGTGGCTGCAGGTGGAAGAGAGAGAGGCCTCCAAGAGAGGGGGACCTCGTGGGTGCAGTGCCCCCGCAGCCCGCCCGCTCTGGGCCGGGGCGGCCAGGCACGGGGTGCGCCCCGCCATCACTGCAGCGCGTTGCCCAGTCTCCTCCCTCCGTTTTCGGAAGGTGATGGCATGTGCTGGAGGGCAGCCTCAAACATGGTCCCCCCGGGGCTGGGCTGCGAGGGCGCGCCGGGGTGTCCTTGACCCCCCAGACTTCTGCCTCCAGCAGTCCCAGCGGGCACCACCAGATGCCCCTGGATGCCGGCGCCCTTCCTCCAGCACCGCTTGAGTCCGCGCCCCGGCCTCTCAGCAGCTTGCCCCCCTGGTGGGGGGTGCGGGGGAGGGCTGCCTGGCAGGGTGGGCATCACTGCCCAGGGCGGGCTCCAACGCTGACGGCCTCTGGGCAGAGCACAGCCTGGCATGGGGTCCATGGGGTCCTGCCAGCTCCATCCTCCCCCCGGAAGCTCCCTGGTTCTCTCAGGATCAGGTCAGCTCTGGCTGGGCTGAGCCTCTGTCCCTCCCCAGGGTCAGGGACGGACGGTGAGGAGGGAGGAAAGGTCAGCAGGGTCAAAAGAGGCCAACGCACCACCGACCAGGGCCCTGTGCACAGCCAGGCCTGGAGGGCAGGAAGCAGTGGTCCACGGGGGCTCCGCGGTCAGCCAGTGTAGGAGGCCGTCTGCTTCAGGAGGTTGTGTGTGGGTCTGGAGTGGTGGCCAGGGATGGGCGTGGGACGACAGTGGGCTGATCCAGGGACAGGAAGGACAGTCTTCACCCCCAAGCTTCCTGCAGGCTATTTAAAGCCTCCCTTTTAGTCTGGGATGGGGGCCTTCCCACATCTTTGGTATTAAAGTGTCTGTCTGTGATACAATGCTTGTCTTTTAACTTCCTCTTTTGATGAAAAGTTGGCATCCCTATGAGATTTTGGTAACTTGAGGGTTCTCTTGGTGGGGCGTGGATGGGCCTTGGTGTGGATGGTTCAGGGCTAAAAGGGTGAAGGTGTGGCCTTGCTGGCTGGGAGCATGTCGCAGAAAGAAGTCATGTGCGACCCTCTCCATCAGCTTCATCCTAGTGGGGGGTTTTGAGCACTGGAGGCAGGTCCCAGGGTGGAGGAAGCTGGCTGTCTGCAGGGAAGGGGAAGTTGGATGGCAGCTCCCTCAGAAACGGAGGGGGGGGGGGTGGTCCCAGTGTGGGAGTTAGGATTAGGGCTGGGAAATGGCCTCACGCCCCTCTGGGTCCCCAGCAGCCGCTCACCACACCAGGACTTGTGACCAGAGAGTGTCCATGAGGGAGCAGGAGGACACAAGAGAGCTGGCTTCCTGGGGGGGGGTTCCCCACCTCTGCTCAAGTTGGGTGGGGAGGAGCCAGGGGCATCATGATAAGGGCAGATGGGGCCAGAGTGACCAAAAGTGGGGCAAGCTCTTGTCCAGAACTGGACCCCCCAGGGAGGGGCCGCGTCTTGCCACCCACATCCGAGCACTGGAAGGCCAGTCAGTGGGTCCTGGGTGCGAGCTGGGGGAGGAGAGGGAGGGTGGCTGGAGGCTAAGGACCCCTCTTCCCCCAGGAGGTGCGGGGACAAGGCCCAGCAGCCCCCAGCCCCGCAAAGGACGGGTGTGACCGGCCTGTTCCCCAGTCTGAGGGTTAGGGTGCCAGGGGTCTCCATGTGGTGGGCACTCTCCTCCAGAGGCCAGATTTGGGCTCCTCGGGCAGCGAGGCTGAGCCTGAATCCAGTCGAACCTCCCAGGCGCCGCGCGGTGTTCACCCACTGAGGCCGCCGGGCGCGGGGTCGCGCGGGGAGCGCCCCGCCCGGCGGCCCTCCCCCTCGCCCCCCTCCCCTCCCCCTCCCTCCCCCCTCCTCTCCCCTCCCCCGCCCGGCGGGCCCTCCCCCTCGCCCCCCTCCCCTCCCCCTCGCTCCCCCTCCCCTCCTCTCCCCTCCCCCCCCTCCCGTCCCCTCCCCCGCCCGGCGGGCCCTCCCCTCCCCTCCCCTCCCTCCCCTCCCCTCCCCCTCCCTCCCCTCCCCTCCCCCTCCCTCCCCTCCCCTCCCCCTCCCCCGCCGGGGGCGGGGCCGCTGCTCCCGCGCGCTCCGGCCCCTCCTCGGCCACACAAAGGCCCGTCTCCATGGCAGCCGCGCGGGCCGCAGCGCTGCGCCGATCGCGGCCCGGGCGCCATCGAGCCTCCGCGGCAAACGAGCAGGTACGGGGACGGGGCCCCGCGCCCGCGGACGGCCGGGCCGGGGCGGGCTTCGTCGTCAGCGCCGCTTGGCCCTGGCCTGCGGCGCTCGGAACACGGGGATCCGGGAGGCAGCCGCCCCGCGGAGGGCGCCCGGGGCCTCGGCCGCTGTCCATCCGTCCCGGCAGCCGGGGCAGGGCCCCTCCCGCCTCGCGCTCTTGTGGGCGAGGCCCGCGGCGCCGGGGGCGGCCGGGCCGAGGGTCGCAAGCCGGGCGCCGCACCCTCTCCCGCAGCCCGCGCCCCTCCGGAGCTGCTGTGGTTCCCGACACTCCGTGCTCCTGCCCCCCTACCCCCACCCCAGCCCTCCGATCACCGAGATCCGTGCACAGGGCGGAGGTCGGCCTTGGCTGTGCAAGAGTTCCAGGCCCGCGCCCACCCAGCCTCGTTCCCGAGTGGCAGAGCCGGAGCTCTCCCCAGGGGCTGGGCCCGCGGTCAGACCTTAGCGGCTCCCACACCCCCGGGCCTGGTGAGGAGGGCATGAGACAGGGCACCTGCCTGGGTGGAAGGCGGGTGCAGGTTCCGGGTTGGGAGGAGGGCGGCCTGGCGCCCCAGTGCTTCACCGCGCGGCCGGCCCCCGCGGTTCCCGGTGCTTGTTGTCTTGATGTTTGGGTGGACACTCTGGGACCCAGAAAGTCTCTGTACTCACTGCCGGGACCCTCCCACTCTATGTGCCTCCGCCTGCGGGAAGCCCTCCTAGACGGGCCTTTCCCACCATTCTGTGTTCAGGTTGCCTGTAAGATTTGAGGAGGGTCCTTGAGCTCAAGGGCTTCGGAGTTTCCTGCCACGTCACTGGGCTCCTCTTCCCAGCCAACTTGGAGAAAGGAAGGGGTCTTAATGGGCTCTGGGGCTGTGGTTGGGGGTCAGGACTGAAGGGTGAAGCTCGACCCCAAAGCCAGTGGAATGTTCTGAAAGCTTGGAGGGCCCTCTGGGCCTGAGCCTACCCTGGCGAGGCCCTTTCACGCTTAACCTCACCCCCTGTGTCCCCGCACACATCCAGGCTGGGCCCTGGGAGACAGGAGAACAAGGCCCCCAGAGGTGGGGGCCCAGCCCGACCCCATACTTGGATGTTACCCTGGCATAGGGCAGGGAGCCCCAGAGTTGAACAGCTGGGGCAGGGGCTGCCGGTCCTCTGCTCTGAGGCGAGGGTCCCTAGGAGGGCACAGTCAGCGTCGGCCTGGCCGAGCTGCTGAGGATGTTTTGTGGCGTGTCAGCTTTTAGGAATTCCCGGAGAAGATTGAAAACAAGCAGGTGGTTTCAGCAGATCTGAGCTTGTCACCTCTTCCCAACACACCTATTGGTGGCCCACTTTCATCCGACGGTGGGGGGAGGCTTGAGGTCTGGCTCGGGGCTCCTCTCCCCAAGAGAGGAGGGAAGTTGCAGAGAAAAACAAGGGTTTGGAATTCAAGTCCCCCACCCCCCGCCGGCCGCCTGCCAAGAAGGAATTATTTTGGATTATCCAGCCTTGTCCAGCCACCCCAAGGGGGGAGGCTGCAGCCGTGGGAGAGAGATCCACTTCCGGGGCCGTGGG
The DNA here is from genome assembly GCF_963930625.1 of Muntiacus reevesi. NCBI lineage: Eukaryota > Metazoa > Chordata > Mammalia > Artiodactyla > Cervidae > Muntiacus > Muntiacus reevesi. Next base: position 63,038,003 of record NC_089249.1, on the reverse strand, counting down.
CTGAGAGGCCCAGGAGGGAGGGGACAGGCAAGTCTGGGCAGCTCCAGCACCTTCCGCGGCTGCTCGGCCGGTCGGGGGCGGGGTGGGAGGGGCTGCGTCACCCCGGCCTGGAGACCGCCCCAGCAGGCCCGCCGAGCCAGCCTGGGGTGCGCCCGGGTCCTCTGGGGGAGGCCATGGGCCAGGAGGGGTCCCTGGCCTCTGGCCTCAGGGCCCCGGGGCAGCGCCCCCGCCAGGAGCACCCCCACCTCTGGAGGGCTCGGCAGCGCGGCCCGGGTGTGAGTCCGCCTCCCGCACCCCGCTCAGGGACACACCTTGGGCTTGTCACTCACACCTGGCGCTGGTGCAGTGTGTCCCGGGCGGCGGGGCAGGCAGGGCCGCGACCTGGGCTGCCTGGAGCGGGTGAGGCGCTAGGGTTCCCCGGGGCCGGATCTCTGACCATTATCCCGCCTCCTGACTGGCCCACCGACCAACAGTGAGGGGGCACCCTTGCCTGAAGCCCCTCCGACCGCCTGGCCCCCGCCCCCATGTCCCCACCTGTCAGTCTGTCCCAGGGGAGGGGTGCCCCAGGGGAGGGGCCCGCCAGGAGCTGACTGGGCTGCTGCCCATCACGTGGCCTGCAGGGTCCCTGCGGGCTTGCTTGCAGCCGCACCCCTAGCAGCCCCTGGAGAATCCATACTGGGAGGCAAAGCGAGCAGCTGGGCTGGAGGGCTTCAGCCCAGGGGCCTGGCCACAGCCCAGGCCAGTGAAGCAGAAGAGATTGGATTGGAAGGCTGGCGGGGGGCGGCAGCCTGGGAAGTTCCGTATGGCATATGCCCTTGCGCCCCCGGGACAGCTTGGCTGCCGGCCGTGAGCCGTCCTGGGACCTGGGCCGTTCCGGGAGCATCGTGCTCTCTTCCCTGCTTTGGACTCACATCGCAGGGGCCAAGCTGGTGGTGCTCGGGGACGCTGGGCGTGGGACTGGCTGTGGCTTCGGCGCCTCCCCACGTGGCCCCTGGTCTGGCCCGGGCAGATCCGCGCTGCGATGCCAGGTCCTCCGTCCCGGAGCTGTCCTGTGAGCAGGAAGTCCTCACTCATGTCAGGTCTTGGGCCTTTTTGCTGCCACAACAGGCACAGCCTCCTGCCTTGGCTTCCTGGGTGGGGGGATAGGCTTTTCCTCTCTGCTGAGACCCTCTTGTGTCCAGAGCCTGTTCCAGACAAGGGTGTGTGAAGCAGTCAGGGGAGGAAAGGAGCGATCAGACCTGTCGAAAGCCGAAGCGGGCTGGTCTTCCAGCCTCGAGCTGGCTCGCTGAGGTGGGCGCAGTTTCACAGGGGCCAGTCTCTAGTTCTTGTGGGGGCTGGACGAGTCCCTCCCCCTGAGGCTAATGGCTATTTGTGTTTGGGGTGAGGTGGGTGGGGCCTTTAAACATCTTTGGTTTCAAATTACAGGACGCACTGGGCTGCTGGTGGCCCGTAATTGGTGGGGGGCACCGGGGTGCGCGGGGCTGGAGAGGCACTCCATTTCCCTCTTCTCCCCCTGCCGCATGTGGCCCCTTCGTGGTTTTTCCCTTCCCTGACTTCATATCCTCTTGTGGGTTTCTGCTCCTCTCTGTCCCTGAGGCTTTGAGGACCTCGGTCCCCCAGCTGACCAGGCAGGAGCCCTGCCCCCTCCTGGGCCCCCCAGCCACACCAGGGCACAGCTGCTCGTCTGAAGGGCAGGGCAGGGCCTGCTGTCCTGCCTGCAGCGCCGAAGCCAGTGCATCCTAACTCGGTTCGCGTCTGTGGTATTCACACACCCGTGACAGTAGCTGGACCCAAACCCTCGGTGGAGCCCAGGGTGACCGTGGGCACACCCGCAGGTCTGCCCCTCTGGTCCCAGGGAGGAGCCCAGGGCTGCCCCCCTCCCCTGGCACTGGGGTCCTGTTTTCTGCCCTCTGGGCCTCTCTGGTGCCCCTCTGCAGCTCCGGGCCGCCTCACTCAGAGACCGGCTCCCCACCACTGGCAACTCTCCACCCTGTAGGCTGGGCAGAGGAGGTGCGCTCCTGGGATGGGGCGGGGCACCTGGGAGAGGGTCGGCCTGGTGCCCACGTCCTCAGCCCCTGAGATCACGAGACCTCTAAAACCGGGCCCATCCTCTAAAATCGTCTCGCATGCAGGCCGGGCCTGGGCACGGGGGGAGCGAGTGAGGTCTTTGGGTGTCACCCAGGTTCTGACCCCGGTGCTGGCATCAGCCCCGCCCCAGACTTGACTCTTCCGGGTGTGGAGACGCGGCTGCTCGGCGCAGGTGGCCAGCGGTTCCCCTGGGGGCCCAGGAGGAGGGGCACCGCGCTGAGCTCAGACCTCTGTGCCTGACGCGGGGCCAGCTCAAGCCCCTGCTCAGGAAGAGGAAGAAAGAGGAAAGAAGTTTGATGTCAGCTCTGCAGAGGGCCACCTGTGTCAACACAGCGCAGGAGCAGGGGCCTCTGCCCCCAAGGCAGGGACAGTTCTGGCCACGGGCCTTCTGCCCTCGTCTGGGGCCGCTGGGCCAGCCTGCTGCCTCGCAGGGTGCGGGCGCTGGGCTGATGGGGGCTTGGCCGTGGGGCCCCTTCGGCTTCCTCCAGGCCCCCTGCCCAGTCCCAAGCTGGCCGCTGAAGGCTGAGGGGTCTCCAGGAGTCGGTGGTCGCAGCCGGACACGCAGCCTGGGTCCTTGGCTGCCGGAGGGGCCCCGGAGCAGCCCTGACAGGTGGGACCCGAGGGTCCATCCTGGAGGAGGAGTGGCGAGATGCGGGGGCTGGGAAGGGCTGGCGGGGCCCCGGGGGTGAGTTCCCGGACCACTAAGCGCTGTGGGCTCCGGCCTGAGTGTGGGGTCCTGCCCCCACCCTCTCCCCGGGCTATTTTCGAGCCGGGCCTGCTTTGGAGAAGGGCCGAGCCCAGGACACTGCTGCGGGAAGTCAATGCCCACCCCGGGAAGGTGGCCGCTGCCCTGCGTGCACCCCGCGGTGGGAGAAGCAGTCAAGCCTCCCTGGGCAAGGTGGCAGGGGCGAGGGCAGGTGGTCGCAGTGAGGGGCCCCGCGTGGCCTCCAGCTTCCCCTCAGCCTTCGAGTCTTTCCCCAGGCTGGCCAGGGGATGTGAGGGGCTGGACCTTCCCCGTCTTGGCGTCAGGCCGGATCTGGGGGCCACTGTGGCCATCTCAGGACCCAGGGAGGGAGGTCAGGATGAGGGACGGGTGGCTAAGGAGGAGCCAGAGGGGGAGACCTGGCAACGCTTCCTGCAGGGACCCTCAGCCCCTGCCCCGTGGGTGGCAGCTCCAGGCCGAACCGAGCCAGCCCTGAGCCGGGTGGGTGCGGGGCCTCGCCCCAGAGGCTGGGGGCCACTTCCAGGGTGTGCTGTCACAGGGAGGCCAGGTGTCTCCCCCACCTCCCAGTCCTGGCTGCCCCGCTGCTCCCTGGCACCTGAGGAGTCCCCCTCAGCACCCAGCCTCAGCCTGAGCTGGGGCGTTTCCTCGCTGGAAACTCCCGGTGCCTCTGCCCTGCCAGAGCATGACCCTGGGCTGGTCCACTGCCCCACCGCAGCCTGGACTCCAGACCCTCCAGCCCTACGAGGCCCCGATCCTGCGGCCCCTGCAGCCAGCGCAGAGGGCCCAGCGCCCCCTTCCCACGCAGGGTCCCCGGGGCCAGCTCCAGGCCTGCCTGGTTCCGCCAGGCCTCTCTGCCCTTCTGGGCACCTTGGGCCAATGCTGAGCTGGGGCTGCCCGAGATGCCCCCAGCCCAAGTGGTCCAGTCTGGGGCTCTTGGTCCCGCAAACACCCTGGGCGGAGGGGCGGGACCCCCTTCGGCATCCCAGATGTGCGCTTGCACGAGAGCGCTCACGGGTGTGTGTGGGGTGGCTGGCACGCCGGCCTGGCGCGGTGCCCCAGGCTAATTGTGGGGTTCGGCCGTGATGCAGGAGGTGGGGTTGGGGTGGCCGCCGAGGCGCTGACAGACTGACAAGCAGATTACAGGCCTCGCCTGCTCCTTGCTCATTGGGCCCTCACCCGTCCGCCCCCAAGCCTTGCTCCCGCCCCTGCACAGGGCCTGAGAAGGGGCCCTGGGCCTGGGCCAGCTGTACCCGCCGTGAGCCTCAGGCAGCCCCGCCAGCAGCACCCCACCAGCTGCGGGGGCCAGCCTGGAAAGGGGGTGGGCATCAGACATCAGTGCCATTGGCTGTGCCTGTCATGCCGGGCCCCGCGCCCTCCTCACGGCTCCAGCCTTCCTGCTTGCTGGGGGGACGGGGGTGCGGTGCCTCACATAGGAGCCCCTCGGGAGTTGGGGTGGCTGGGCCCTCCCTGACCCCTCTGTGCTTCGAGGCCGTGCATCGCCCTCCCTCTGCCAGCCAGCCCAGCCCACACCCCACTCCTCCACTTCCTGTCCCTCTCAGCCCGGCCGTGACTGGTTGCCCACTGGTGGGGGGTCTCTGGGGGTATCCACACTTGCCTGGGTGCCAACGCCATGCATCCGTGCACCAGGTGTGGCCTGAGGCCGCTGTGGGCCAGGGCCTCCTGGGCCCTGGGGTGAGGAGGCTCGTCCCCCTGTCCCCGGCACACAGCAAGCGCTTGGGGGCTTCGGGCTGAGCAGATGGGGCAGGTCTGCGGGCCCATCTGGGGGTCCCTGCGAGCACAGGGAAACTGACAGAGGCATTAAGCTACAAGGTGTTCTGGGGGGCGCGGCTCTGCAGAGGAGGGATGTGGGCAAGCCTGAGGGGGAATCGGGGCCCAACCGAGTCCAGGTGGGACACGGGCGGCTGGCACTCAGGAGGGCCGCCAGGAGGAGGGCAGTGCAGCAGGGTGGAGCGCATGGGCGCCTGGCCCCACTAAACCCCACCTTCTGCCCTGAGGGCCTGGGAGGCCCAGGAGGCTGTGGGCTGCTGGCAGGGCCCGGCTTGTATTCTTGAATAACAACAATTCATTGAAATGGTGTTCCCCTAAGCCTTCTCTCCAAGGGGTTAGGGTCAAGCGCCCGCAGGGTGAGGCGGTGACTGGGGCCAACAGCATGGGATCAGCCCAGGGCAGCACCCACCCTGGGGCTTTGCCCAGGGAGCCGCAGTGGTGCCTGAGGTTCAGGGCAGGACGCAAGACCCCGGCGAGGGTGACCTCAGACGAAGGCGGAGGGGTGCTCGGAGGCGGCTGCAGTGGGAGGCTCAGGCCTCAGCTTGGGGGAGGCCCACAGGATGGGGGGAGGAGCGGGCCGGGAGACCCCTCAGGCAGGCAGCAGTGAGAGCCCGGGGGCTTCTCTAAGCCTCCTCACCTTGGCCTTGGGTCCTGGGCCTCTGACCTCTGGCCTCCGGGCAGGGGTGACTTTCCTGCTGGGCCCCAGAGCCCCAGCTGCAGGGGCGGCTGCTCTTGTCTCCCTCAGCCCCCGCTGGGAGGAGAGGAGCGGCTGGGAGCTGGGCGGGTGGGGAGGGGGAGGTGACACCCTACACCTGGGAGGGTCCCTCGGGAGGCTCTCCCGGCGCTGACGCAAGGCTCCTGCTAGACGTCAGCCAGGCCCCGGCCCGCCCCGGCCCGCCCCCGCTCCAAGGTGTCTGCCGATCGCTCGGCCTTTGCCCGGTGAGTCTGGCTGGGGTGGGGTGGGCAGTCACGCAGGCGGCACTGCGGCCGCGGTGGGTAACTGGCCGACAGCGGATCGCGGGGGCCTGGGCCTGGGGCCGGCGGGGCAGCGCATCGCGCCCTGGCCGACGGAGGACAGCCTGACTCCCGCCAGGCTCCTTGGGTACGGGTCCCTGGGACCACGTGGCCGCCGCCGCCGCCGTCATCGCGACTGGAGGTCAGGCTCCCTGCGACCGCGCGCCCCGGGGCCCCGGGGAGCCCTGTCAAAAGGCCCGGGGGCGCGGGGCGCGGGCGGGGCCTCGGGAGGGGTGGTCCGCGGGCGCCGCGCCGGCTGCGGGCCGCCCGGAGTTGCAAGACCGGGCCGCTCCTCCCCATCGGGGCCGTGCCCCGCTTCCCCGACTGAACTCTGACCCGGCCTCGGGGCGCGCGGCGGGCCGGCCGGGGCTCCTCTCGCCCTGGCCCGGGTGCCGCGACACTACCCCGCCCAGCGCGCGCCCACTCCCCGCTCTTGTTTTGAAAACAGCGGAGGCTCAGATTTGCCGGCGTAGCGCTGGTTTTGTTTCCTCTGATTTGTTTCGCGCTCCGGGCTAATTGCAGATTTGCATTTTCGTCGCGGGAGCGGAGCGCCGGCGGGTTCCCCGCCGCCAGCTGCCGGGCGGGGGAGGGGCGGCGCCCCTGGCCGGACCCGGACCTCTGCCCCCGCTACCTCCCGGCCCTCCTAGGGTCTGGGGAGTGACTCACGGCCCCGAGCTCCGCCAGGGGTTGACTCCTCCGCCCCCCTCGGCCCTGAGGGTCCCGAGTGCCCGCCGCGTGGTGCTAAGGCTGCCCCCCGCCCCCACCATCTCGGAGTGTCCCCACCTGGGCCTGAGCCTCTGTCTAAACGGCCCCTTCTCCCAGTCGGCCGAACCTGGGCCCCCTGCCCGAGCCCACAACTGCCAAGGGCGCCCCCCCCCCCCCCCGCAGACCTGGCTGTTCTGCGTTGTTCTGACTTCAGTGCTGAGACATCCCTGCATCAGTTTTGCGTGATGATAGTGACCGGGAGGGCCAGCCTGCGCCCCAGGGCCTCCTCCTGGGGGCCAGGGCTGCAGGGGGCCCTAGCCTGGGGTGGGATCCCTGCTCTGCCCAGCGAGCACCTGCTCTTTGCATTTTTCTGGTGGTGGAGCAGGGCATGAGGCTGCTGCTTAAAAGAAAGGAACCCAAGGGGGAGCCTCGGGGAGCCCGCTGGGTGCAGGGGGGCTCGGCACCAGCTCTGGGGGCACGTGCATGTTCAGCCTCCTCTGCCGTGTGTCACCCCCGTCCTGGATCACAGGGCTGAGACCCGGAGGCGCCCACCGGGCCAGATCCTGTGTTTAGACCGTGCTCACCGGCCCATCAATGAAGACTGTGGGCCATGGTGGGTGAGCGAAGGTCCTGCAGGGCGGGGTCAGGCTGGGCGTCTCCGGCTTCTGGGGGGTGGGTAGGCGTTTTCCAGGGGACGGCAAAAGCAGAGACACGGTGGCATCGCAATGTCATCCTGAGTCCCTCCTCCAGGCACAGATTCACTTACACCTCCAGGCCTCACACTCGGGTTGGTTCTGTCATCACCCCGCGTACCTCACAGGGAAACTAAGGCGCAGTGTGATGTTGTCCATGGCCCATATAACCCAGGTCAAAAGGGACTGGGCAGCGGCATTGGGTGTGTGTGACTGTGGCGGGGGTCACCCAGGGCCTCAGACCTGTGGGCGTTCAGCAGAGGGGCCTTCATCTGAGCTGGCAGGAGTGAGCGGGGGCTGCCAGTTGGAGGCAGGGTGGACATGATGGGGCAGCTGGGGGCCAAGTGGAAGGGAGGTGTCCAGGTTTCCTTCTGAAGGAAGTGTGGGCTGGGGGCTCCTGCTGTCGGGAGGAGAAATCCAAGGACCGCCTCCAGGAGAGTCCGAGGGGGTCTGCCGCAGTGGGCCCCTTGGTGCAGGTCCCTCGAGGGCTGAGGTGGCGCTTAGGAAGAGGGGGTCCCTTGGAAGAGGTCAGCGTCCCTTGGCCTCGCCTCCAGCACACAATCACCACCCCCCCGCCCGCCCCGGGACCTGGGCAGGTGGAAGGGCTGAGGCTGGGGACTCAGCCATGCCAGGCAGAGGGAGCAGGCCCCGAGGCCAGCGTGACGTCCCTTCAAGGGCAGGCCTGCATGCTCCGCCCCGGGGCTGTGGGCCCCGTGTTAAGCCTCAGCCTCGAGGCCCGGCCCAGCCCAGCCCTCTCATGAAGCTCCGCCGCCCGGATGCCCTTTGCTTTGGCACTGAGCTTGCCTGCGGAGTGGCCTTTGCCCCTTTCACAGAGGCTGCCTGGGCACCTTCACCACATACCTGGACTCTGAGCTCCTCTTTCTGGTTAGCCCTTCCCTGCTTAGCTGGGGGCTGAGGACGCCAGAGGGGTTTCCTGCCCTAAGTGACAGGTGTGGTGCCCCCCACCCACAGGCCTTGCCCCTGCTGGTCTCCCTCAGACCTGTGGGGGTCCTTCCAGCCCTGGGCCCTCTTCACAGTGTTGGTCCCCACATTTGGGGGCTGTCTGGCTCAGGAATGAGGTGCCTGGGGGCATGCTGCTGGCAAGCCAGACAGGGAGCCAGTGGTCTGTGGCCATGGTGTGGTGGGATTCAGTAGACCGGTAGCATGTGCATACTCAATATAATCTTGTAAAAATGTTTTCTAAAAGTGGCAAATGAAGCTGCTTTACTGTCTCAGCCCCCTCCTCCCTGCCTCAAGGCTTCACCATGACTTTCAGTTTGGATGTAGTCTTCTAGAACTTCTCAATTAAACTCTTGGGTGTCTGTATCAACCCCCATGGGTGGAGATGCCTGGAATTCTGCACCACAGCTGTCCTCAACAGGTCTGGGCTCCATCAGGGTCCACACGGACCACCCATCTTCACCAGCATCTTGGGTTCTCAGGGTCCTCCAGTTACATACTTCCCTGCTGAGAAGTATCCTTGACCAGGTCCTCCCTGCCAATACACAGGGAAAGGAGAGGATACAGTCGCAGCTTTCTGAGTGCTACAATGTGACAGGCTTTTCAGGCCCAAATCCTTTAGTTGTTACAAACTGCTAGGGTTAGTCACTATGGCTGTCTTCTCTTCACAGATGGGGAAATGAGACTCAGAGAACTTAAGTAACTTGTGCAAAGTCACATATCTAGTAAGGAGAATTGCAGAGTTGTGTGTGCATGTTTTTCAGAAAACAATTTTAGTTTTAATGAAAGTAATGTATGTACCTTGTAGGATCTTAGTTCCCCCAACGGAGGACTGAACCCAGCCCCTCATCAATGAAAGTGCAGAGCCCTAACCACTAGACAGCCAGGGAATTCCCTTCTCTGCCTTTTTGAGCAGAAGCTGGAGGGGCATGCAGGCATACACACCAAGTGGACCTATGTGCACGGGGGTGCTGGGCTGGGGGTTGGGAGGCCAGTGTCTGGGCAGGGCTGAAGATGGGGTGGAGGAGGCAGGAGGCTGAGCGTTTCCTCCAGGACAGCAGAGGCCAGCTGGGGCCCCATGGGCTGCTCCTTGCACCCCAGACGTGGAGGCAGGGGCCAGGCTTGTCGTGAGACCACCGTCTCTCCTTTGCTTCCTAGAGAACCTCAATGCCAGCCTGGAGCAGAGACTGAGCCGGACCACTGAAGCCTGGGTGAGTGGGGGCTAGCGCAAGCTGGGGAAGGTAGTGGGGGCCACGGCCACACGGGGACAGAGTGAGGTGTCCCCACGGGTCTTGTCTGGCCAGGCCCAGCGGGCACACGTCTGCCCAAAACCAGGTGCCCTGTTGTGGGAGCTACTGGCAGGGTCGCGTGGGGGGGTGGGCTCTGTAGGGAGCCTGGAGGGCTGCTGGGCACTGAGTGCAGTGCGGCCTTCTGGGAATCGGGCCTGGCGCGAGGGGCACACGTCCAGACGCCTTCCGGGCCGGCAGCAGGCTGGAGCTGTGGACTTCTTGGAAGTGCACCTCCGGACTTCGGCCAGGAAGAGGCGTCTGGTGCCCCTGAGGAAATCCCCGCTGCCCCGGTGAGCAAGCGGGGGTCCTGGGCCGCCTTCAAAACAGGAAGCGCCCGTTCCGGGAACACCAGCCGCAGGGAGCTTTGCCGGCTGCGCCTGGCGCCTCCGGTGCTGCGGCCCGAGCGTGGCTTCTGGTCAGGTGGGTCACCCTTTGCTCCTGGGCCTGGCCAGGCAGGTCACCTGAGGCTTTTGTTTGTCCAGGAAGTGGAGGGAGCTGCCGCCTGGAGTCCCAGCCCCTCCTGTGACACCGCACGGCCTGGGCTCTCAAGGGGGGCTCACTGCCCGCTGCCCAGAGGGCTGCTGGGGCTGGCAGGGAGCCCAGGTCTGTCTGGCCTGGCCTCCGGGGGTGGGGGGGCAGTGTGGGGGGAAACAGCCCAGCGTCTGGGCCCCTGGGAGTCAGCAGCAGGATCTGGTCCACTGGGTGAGGGCACACAGCGCCTTCATCCAGCACTTCTGGTATAGCAGCCCCAGGGCCCTAACCAGAAGGCGACCAGAGCATTCGGTTTAGGCTCTGTGACCCTCCCATCTCCCAGGACCGAGGTGGGGGGCGGCGAGAGGGCTATGGGGGAGTGGGCGTTGTGCCCGATCGATCTGTTCTTGGTTGAAGTCCTCCTCGGGCTTGCAGATGGGCAGAGGGGCCGGACACGGATCCTTCCGAGACCGGGGGCCCTGCTCCCAGGGGCGGCTCCGGCTTCAGCTCCGGCCGCAGCTCCGCCCCCACCGGCCGGCCCGCCCCCGCCCGCCCGCTCGCTCCCTCCCTGGGCTCGGGGAACATTCCATTCATTCCCCGCCCGCCGCGGCCGGCCGTGGCCGGAGCCGCAGCCGGAGCCAAAGCCAAGCGGGGCCGGGGTCGCGGCGGCGGGGACGCGGGGACGCGGGTGAGCGGGGCCGGGCGGGGGTGCGGACCAGCAGAAGCCCTGGGCGCCCCCAGCCCGCGCGGCGCCGCCGAGCGGACTTTGGGCCGCGACCTGCCAGCCGGCGGGGCGGGGCGGCTGGGGAGGGGCGGCGGGGCGGGGCCTCCAGCCGGGCCGCCCGCCCCCGGGCCTGGGGCAGCACCAGCGGGCGCCCGAGCGTCCGGCCCCTGGCGTCCCTGGATTGGCGGGTGGCCCAGCCCCACGTCTGGGGGCCTCCGGGGCATCCCGTTCCCCCGCGCGGGCTCCCGGCCCGCCGCGCCAGACCCGACTGTGCGCTGGGCGGGCCTGTGCTCCGGGCGGGCCTGCGGAGTCTTCCCGCTCCTCCCCAGCCCGATGGTCTCCGCGCGGCCCGGTCGCCCTGGCTGCCCCGCCCTCCGCCTCCTCTTGGGCCACCTCCGCCCCCTTCCCGGGTCCCTGCTGTCTTCCCTGCGACATCGTCCCGTCGGCCTGTGGGTGGCTCCTCTCCAGCAGCTCGTCAGGAGGCCGGGGGCGGGGCGGGAGCGCTTCAGAGCAGGGCCTCCTCCCGGGGCCGCTGTCTCGCCGAGGGGCCCCCTCCCCAGCCGGGACCCGCCGGCGCCCCCCTCCCCCATGACTCTGGGATGAGGAGGCTTTGTCACCTGGTTCTTCTCGGCTAAGCCTTCTCCAGGGGGTCGAGGGACGTGGTGGAGACGGGAACAAAGGGATGGAGACCAACCACAACCTGGCCGGGGAGGGGGGGCTTCCTAGTGGCCCAGGGGCGATGCGGGGTGGGGGGGGGAGCAGCCACAGCCTGGCCGTTTTTGGGGGGGGGGTTCCTAGTGACCCAGGGAAAGAAGGAAGTCGGCTTGTTTCTGTGTAATAGTCACAGAGTCCATGAGAGGAAGCCAAACTTTTCCAGTCAACACAGCTTTGCCCAAAGCCAGTGCCCCAGAGAAACGTCTCCCCTGGCCACGGAGCAGCTAGCTTTCTTTCTCCCGGAGGAGGCAGGGGCAGGGCAGGCAGGGAGGGCTGTCGCAGGAGAGGACAGTAGTAGTCATTTCTTGAGTGAATGAATGTGTCCAGGGAAGTGGTGTTGAAGGTGGCCGCAGCGGCTGCTGTGGGCAGTCAGGGAAGCCAGGGCCCCGTCTCCCTTTGACACTGTGGGCACGGACAGGGCTGCCCTAAACGTCTTGCCAGGCACAGAAATCCTCGGGGCAGATGTCAGGGGTCCAAGGATGAGGGGTGGGACACAGATTGGGAAAGGGCAGCCTGAGGGGCTGGTGGCAGAGACTCTCAAGATTGTAATCAGGGTCCCTAAGGTGGGGAGCTGCTGGACCACTGCAAACCGGGAGAGACCTGCATGTTGGCAACCCTGAGCTCGGCCCTCATGCACATGGACACGTGAACGGGCCTGCACACACACACGGGCATGTGCTCAAGTAGATACCGCACTCTGATGTGGCCTGCCATAGCCCACACGCAGCACCGCCCTCTTGACTCTGGGGTCCCCCTCTCAGAGACCTGAGGGTCTCCCCAGCACGGCAAAGGCTGGGTGACTAGACTGCTGTGGGCTCTGAGGGGTGGGGGGGTGTCAGGGAGGCAGGCCGGGCTGCAGTCTCAGTGGCTCTGCTGTTTCTGATCGGATCACACTGTGTGGTGAGAGTCAGGTGCAGAACAGGTGTGTGGCCCTCTGTTTGCATGTTCAGGGTCTGTGCTCTGGGGAGTGCCGTCTGGGGGTGGTGCCTCTCAGATCACCTGCGCTGTGGGGTCATGGGATGTGAGTGCCCGGGAGGCTTCTTGGAGGAGGTGCTCTGTTGCCTTGAGGTGGGCCTGAAGGTTCTCTGGGAACCTGGGGGCAAAGGCCAGGACGCAGTCCTCTGGGGGCGGCCGGCCACACCCAGGCCTGGAGCTGTAGCCTGGCCCATCAGAGGTTAGGTCACAGGGTGGTCATCTTGAGGAGGGTTGAGAGACGATCTCCTTGGAGTTGAGAGTGGGTGTGTCTGGCCAGAGGGGCAGGAAGGCAGGTAAGGGAGTGGGCCTCCGGCTGGGCAGCATCAGGAACAGGGTGGGTGGGTCCTCCAGGCCAGGGTAGCCCTGACCCTCCTGTCTTCCTGCAGGGTACGGGGGCAATGGCGCTGCAGCTCTGGGCCCTGACCCTCCTGGGCCTGGTGGGCACGAGTGTGAGCCTGCGGCCCCGCAAGCTAGACTTCTTCCGCAGCGAGACGGAGCTGAACCACCTGGTGGTGGACGAGGCATCAGGCATGGTGTACGTGGGGGCAGTGAACATGCTCTACCAGCTGAGTGCCGACCTGCAGCTGGAGCAGCGGGCGGCCACGGGCCCGGCCCTGGACAACAAGAAGTGCACGCCTCCAATCGAGGTGAGCCAGTGCCATGAGGCCGTGCTGACCGACAACGTCAACCAGCTGCTGCTGCTGGATCCTCCCCGGAGCCGCCTGGTGGAGTGCGGCAGCCTCTTCAAGGGCATCTGCGCCCTGCGCGCCCTGGGCAACATTTCCATGCGCCTCTTCTACGAGGATGGCAGTGGCGAGAAGTCCTTTGTGGCCAGCAATGACGAGAGCGTGGCCACTGTGGGGCTGGTCAGCGCCGCGGGCCCCGGCGACGAGTGCCTGCTGTTCGTGGGCAAGGGCAATGGGCCGCACGACAATGGGGTCATCGTGAGCACCCGCCTGCTGGACCGGACCGAGGGCCGGGAGGCTTTCGAGGCCTACACAGACCACGCCACCTACAAGGCCGGCTACATGTCCTCCAACACGCAGCAGTTCGTGGCCGCCTTTGAGGACGGCCCCTACGTCTTCTTCGTCTTCAACCAGCAGGACAAGCACCCGGCCCGGAACCGCACGCTGCTGGCACGCATGTGCAAGCAGGACCCCTTCTACTACTCCTACCTAGAGGTGGACCTGAGCTGCCTGGACCCCGGCGACGCCCAGGCCCCCCCCTTCGGCACCTGCCTGGCGGCCTCGGTGGACCGGCCGGGCTCCAGCGGGGTGCTCTACGCCGTCTTCAGCACGGATGGCCGGGGTGGCGGGGGGCCTCGGACCGGCCTCTGCCTGTTCCCGCTGGACGAGGTCCACCGCATGATGGAGGCCAACCGCGACGCCTGCTACACGGGTGCGCGCGAGGTGCCCCGTGACATCTTCTACAAGCCCTTCCATGGCGACATCCAGTGTGGCGGCCATGTGTCGGTATGTGGCCTCAGCGTTCTCCCATGGGTTTGGGCCACGCGTGGGTGGGTCTGTGCGTGGCCCTGCTTGACATGTGTCCACGTGTCACCCAGCGGGAGGGCCGTGTGTGCGTGTGTGGTGTCTCCACGGGCAGGTCAGCGTGAACACCCACGTGGGTGCCGCTTCTCCCAGGTGTCGGGTGCACCAGGGGTGGGGGCTCGGGGCGGTGAGCACGCGGGGGCCTTGTGTGCCCAGGCTGGTTCTGGGGCATGTGTGTGGCCCCGAGTGCTGGGGGGCCATCGTGGGGGAGAGGCCTCGGGCAGGTGTTGACACCACGGTCCGCAGGGTGCCAGCGAGAGTTTCCCTTGTGGCTCGGAGCACTTGCCCTACCCGCTGGGCAGCCGCAACGGCCTCTCGGCCAAGGCCGTGCTGCACCGTGGAGGCCTGAACCTGACGGCTGTGACCGTGACCACCGAGAATGGCCACACCATCGCCTTTCTGGGCACCTCGGATGGCCGGGTCCTCAAGGTGAGGTCCAGGGTTGGGGCAGGCGGCTCCTGGAGGGGTCCTCAGCGCACAAGACCCCCACCCTCACCTGTACCTGCGCTCGTACCCTAGGTGTACTTCGCCCCAGACGGCAGCTCCACAGAGTACGGCGCCGTCCTCGTGGAGATAAACAAGAGAATCAAGAGAGACCTGGTGCTGGCCGCAGACCGGGCCAGCCTGTACGCCATGACCCAGGACAAGGTGGGCCCGTGGGGCCCGGAGGAGGGCCCTCGGGGGTCCAGGGCCTGGAGAGGGGCTGAGTGGCGCGGGAGGGGCCAGCCCTCTTCTCGGGCCCTGACGATGTCTCTGAGCACTTTTCCCACCTTTGAAGCTGTTTCTGTCCTTTCTGTTTCTCTCTGGCCCATCTGACCAGAGGGTCAGTGCTCAAAGTGGGCCTTCCCAAGGGCAAGCTGGGCTGAGGGGCCGCCTCTGTGAGCTCAGATAGGCCAAGTCCCGCAGCCTCTTGGGCACTGATGCAACAGGCACCGGGGAGGTGCTGTAACTAAGGCTCCCCTGGCTCCTTGGAACCCGGCGCCAGCTGATCCCGGGTGAGGTCTAGCCTCTGGGCTGCCGGGAGCCATCCCTGCTCAGCCCCTGCTCAGCCTTGCGTCAGTGTTGAGGCTCCTGAGGCTTAGTGGGGAAAGGTGGGGTTGAGCCGGTGCTCCCAGGCATCATTGTCTGGGGGGCTCCTCTCTGGCTGGTGTCTGGAGTCATGCTCGCTGCCCGGATGCCCCCAGGTGTTCCGGCTTCTCGTGCAGGAGTGTGCAAGCTTCTCCAGCTGCACTCACTGCCACAGCTCACAGGACCCTTACTGTGGCTGGTGCGTCGTCGAGGGCCGGTGAGTGCCGGGGGCTCAGCCCCTGCCCTGAATCCGGGGGTCCAGCCCTGCCCCGGCCCAGGGGCTGACGGGTGCCAGGCTAAGGCTGCCCCCCGCCCTTGCAGCTGCACCAGGAAGGCAGAGTGCCCCCGGGCTGACGAGAGCGGCCACTGGCTGTGGAGCCGCAACGAGTCCTGCGTGGCCATCACCGGGGCCCACCCGCAGAACATGAGCCGCCAGACCCAGGGGGAGGTGAGTGGGACGAGCAGGGGTGGAGGCAAGGCTGCTCCTGACCCAGGTTGTGGAGACAACTAGAGGCCCATACAGGGCTGTGCTCCTGGCTGTGGGTGCGGGTCTGGGTACAGGGACTCCATCCTTCGCGGGGTCCCCTGTGACCTGGGGTGCCCCTAAGAACCCAGGGCAGACCCAGGAGTGACCCAAGGGTGTCCCATGCAGGGGGAAACGGAGTTGGGTTCTAGAGGGCTTTCCAGGGGGTAGGGGTCCACATTCAGGAGGGCGGCCAGAGAGCCAAGCAGGGGACAGGTGCCTCGGGTGGGGCTGGGCCGGGAGGTGGCCCGCACGCCAGGTCGGGGCGGAAGCGTCCTGGCATGAGCGGCGCGGCCCTTTCCCAGGTGCAGCTGACTGTCAGCCCCCTTCCGGCCCTGAGTGATGACGACACGTTGCTGTGCCTCTTTGGAGGATCGGCGCCTCACCCCGCACGCCTGCAGGAGGGCACCGTGGTCTGCAACTCGCCAAGCAGGAGCAGCCTCCCCCGCACGCCACCTGGCCAGGGTGAGGCACCTGCTGCCGCCTGCCAAACCCAGGCCCGGGGTGCCCACTGAGACCCCAGGCTGCCCACCCCCAACTGACCCTAGGCTGCCCAGTGAGCCTGGCCCTGGCTGCCCACCCCTGACCGGCCCCGGGGTGCCCACTGAGACCCCTGGCTCCCCACCCCCGACCGGCCCCGGGTGCCCATTGAGACCCCAGGGCCGCACCCTGGCCAGGCGGCATGCAGGGAATGTGTGCTGGACACCCGCCCCTCCCTCCCTGCCCCAGCCAGCTTAGACCTGTGAGGCCGTCCCTGGAGGCCGGGCCCGGCGCCAAGCCTGTCCCGTGAGCACGTGGGGCGGTGGAAGCCGGCTCGTGGGTGAAGGCAGGGCCTGTGCAGTGACGTGGCTGGGACCTGGCAAGTGCTCTGCCCTAGACACAAGGGAACCACGGCCCTCGACGCCTCCAGGGACAGAAAGACGGCCGGCAGTTCAGGGCGCGGTGGGGGGCAGAGCGATACCTGAGTCGGGATCTGATAGAGGCCCAACTGAGCCCTCGGGGCCGGCTCCAGTCAGGGTCTCTGCATGCGGCCTCCTGTGGGAGACTGGCGCAAGGCGGGCTTGGGGCCGAGGGAGGCCCAGTTCCAGCTTCCTGTCCCGTACGGGCCAGCTTTGCCTGCAGCCCCACCCAGCGCTGTCCCTCCGCAGATCACGTGGCCGTGACAGTCAAGCTCCTCTTCAAACGCGGCAACGTCTTCCTGACCTCCCACCAGTACCCCTTCTATGACTGCCAGGAGGCCATGAGCCTGCAGGAGAACCTGCCGTGAGTGGCTCCCCCGCCTGCCCCCGGCCCCCGCTGCGGCCCCCACGCCCCTCACCGCCCCCTCTTCCAGGTGCATCTCCTGCGCCAGCAATCGCTGGACCTGCCAGTGGGCACTGCACGAGCACGCGTGTCAGCAGGCCTCGCCCGGCCCTGAGGACGGCGTCGTCAGCGCCCACATGGTGAGGGGCCTGGGGCCGTTGGGGGGCCCGGCTGCTCAGCCACAGCGGGGCAGACCCTGACCGCTCTCCCTCCCCAGGAGGACGACTGCCCCCAGTTCCTGAACCCCAGCCCGCTGGTCATCCCCGTGAACCACGAGACGGACGTGACCTTCCAGGGCAAGAACCTGGACACAGTGCAGGTGGGGGTCCTGCGGGCCAGGGCTTGGGGGCGGGGCTTACTCTGGGCCCGCCCCTGCAGACCCCAGAGCCCTGGGCTTCTGTGCTCAGGGCCCAGCATGTGAGGGAGGGGCCTGGGAGGATGGGGGGCATTTGGACAGGCTATGCGGGTTTAGGGTTTAGGAGGCGGGCAGCGAGTGCTGCTCAGGAGGGAGCAGGCTGTGTGCCCAGGTGGGGACCGTGGTGTGACCTAGTGTCCCTTGGGCGGGGGCGGCCTGGCGACCCGGGAGCTGTGTGGGATGGTGGGCTCTGGGGCCCGGGGTGGAGTGGGGTGGCCCGGCTGGGGAGTCCTGACTGGCCTGTCTGGCAGGGCTCTCCACTGCTTGTGGGCAGTGACCTCCTCAAGTTTGAGGCGTCGGTCAGCACCCAGGAGCCAGGAACCTTCTCTTTTCGGACCCCAAAGGTACGCCTCCCGGGGTGCATGGGCCAGGTTGGTGGACCCTGAGGGCCAGCTCCGTGGAGGCAGCTCAGCTCAGCAAACATGGGTCTGAGCGGGCTCTGGGAGATGGTGAAGGACAGGGAGGCCTGGCGTGTTGCAATCCATGGGGTCGCACAGAGTCAGACACGACTGTGCAACTGAACACCACCAACCTTGAGGGTTCGGGGGTCCAGGCCCACCACACCACCCTGCTGAGGAAGCAGGCAGCAGGCAGGCGCAGCCTCGGGGCGTCCCCGTGTCCCCCGGCTCCCTGGAATGGGAATCACCCTCCGCCGTGCGGGGACACGTGGTCATGGCCGTCGGGGACCTCGTGGGAGCAGGGGGTGCAGTGTGTCCCCGTGTGCCCCTAGCTGATGCACGACGCCAACGAGACGCTGCCCCTGCACCTGTACGTCAAATCCTCCGGCAAGAATGTTGACAGCCGGCTCCAAGGTAGGCGGGCAGGCAGGCGGGCGGGCACGGGAAGCAGGACGGCCCTGCCGACAGCCGGCTTCTCCCTCTGCAGTGACCCTCTACAACTGCTCCTTCGGCCGCAGCGACTGCAGCCTGTGCCTGGCCGCTGACCCCGCCTACCGCTGCGTGTGGTGTAGCGGGCAGAGCCGCTGTGTGTACGAGGCCCTGTGCAGCAATGCCACCTCCGAGTGTCCGCCGCCCGTCGTCACCAGGGTGAGCCCCCTGCCCTCTTACCTGCAGGAGAGCTCCGGTCCCGCCGGCCCGGGACCCCCAGGTCAGCCTGGCTCTGCCAATTTCAGATCCAGCCTGAGACCGGCCCATTGGGCGGAGGCATCCGCGTCACCATCCTTGGGTCAAACCTGGGGGTCAGAGCGGACGATGTGAAGAGGGTCACCGTGGCTGGCCAGAACTGTGCCTTTGAGCCAGAACGGTACTCTGTGTCCACCCGGTGAGTGGGCAGCCCATGACCTGGACTCCCATGGCTGGACTCAGCCCTGTCCTGGGGGGCCTGGGGACTGGGGGACGTGGAGAGGGAAGACACGGTCCAGGTGTGCGTGGGTGCCCAGGCCTCGCACACCCACAGCGTGTGCCCACCTGCCTGCCACCCACGCAGGATTGTGTGCACCATCGAGGCTGCAGAGGCGCCCTTCACGGGCGGCGTGGAGGTGGACGTCAATGGGAAGCTCGGCCATTCGCCTCCTGACGTCCTCTTCACCTACCAGGTAAGCACCTGGCAGGTCAGCACAGATGTGGGTGAGGTCTGGGGGCCTCCTGACATTGTGGCCCAGGGGAGGCCAGAATTGGGCGGAGGGGCTGCGTCCCCGCCCAGCCCTGAGTCGGATGCCCTGCCTCTCTTCCAGCAGCCCCAGCCCCGCAGTGTGGAGCCCAAACAGGGGCCGCAGGCGGGCGGCACCACGCTGACCATCAACGGCACCCACCTGGACACGGGCTCTGAGGAAGACGTGAGGGTGACCCTCAATGACGTCCCTTGTAACGTGTGGGTGTCACCCACAGGTCGCCAAATACTGGTCTCCCCTGGTCCTGGGGACAGGGTGAGGGCCCTCTGGCCATGACCCTGTGTCCGTCCTGGAGGGGGCAGTGGACCCACTGGCCTGGGCCTGGGGTGGTCCCCGGGCAGGGCTGATGCTGACCAGCTCTCACACCTCCAGAACACAGTTTGGGGCACAGCTTCAATGTGTCACTGGCCCCCAGTCGGTTCCGGGAGAGCTGGCCCTGAAGATTTACTACGGGGGCGCCGAAGTGCCCAGCCCTGGCATCACCTTCACCTACCGTGAGAACCCAGTACTGCGGGCCTTCGAGCCACTGCGGAGCTTTGTCAGGTGTGAGAGGGGGCCCTCGGAGGCAGGTGCCCCCACACCCACCCCGTCCAGCTGTTTCCCAGCGCTCTGTTCCCACCAGCCTCGTGAGGATTGGCAGATGCAGGTCGGGGTGACAGGAGGAGGCTCCCAGAGCTACCGTGTCCCCCCAGGTCCCTCCCCCAGACACCCTGTGGACAGCCTCCCTGCCCTCCCGCAGTGCAGGGTGGCAGTGCGCAGCCATGTGCTCTGGGCACACCTGCTGCCTTGCAGAAGTACATCCCAGGTCGCGGTGGGTGGGGTCAGGGACATGGCCTTGCAGGGCACTTGCCTTGCCCGCTGTGCCCACTCTGGCACTGTCTCCTCCCCGTCCTCCAGTGGTGGCCGGAGCATCAACGTCACAGGACAGGGCTTCAGCATGATCCAGAGGTTCGCCATGGTGGTCATAGCCGAGCCCCTGCAGTCCTGGAGACAGCGGCGGGAGACCGGACCGCTGCAGCCCCTGACGGTCAGTCCTGCTGCCCACTGCTGGTACAAGCCAGGGCCGGATGCCACCTGTGCCAGGTGGCCTGAAGGTCCTGCCTTGGCCCTCAGGTCGTGGGCACAGAGTACGTGTTCTACAATGACTCCAAGGTCGTGTTCCTGTCCCCGGCTGTCCCCGACGAGCCCGAGGCCTACAACCTCACCGCACTCATCCGGATGGACGGACACCAAGCCCTGCTCAGGACGGAGGCTGGTGCCTTTGAGTACGTTGCCGACCCCACCTTCGAGAACTTCACCGGGGGTGTCAAGAAGCAGGTCAACAAGCTCATTCACGCGCGGGTGAGGACCAGCGCAGCCTCTGTGGGCAGGTTCTGAGCGGTGCGGGCAGGGAGCAGCCCAAGGCCTGGGCTGGTCAGGGCCTCCCTGATGCCCTGATGGTCACTGTGATGCCGCCGCCCACCTCAGGGCACCAATCTGAACAAGGCCATGACCATTCACGAGGCCGAAGCCTTCGTGGGTGCTGAGCGCTGCATCATGAAGACGCTGACGGAGACGGATCTGTACTGCGAGCCCCCAGAGGTGCAGCCACCTCCCAAGCGGAGGCAGAAGCGAGACACGGCCCACAACCTGCCAGAGTTCATCGTGCGTGTGGGGCGGCTCGGCCAGGGGGCGCGCAGGGTCGTGCGTGTGGGGCAGCGCGGCAGGGGGGCGCGGGATCGTGCATGTGGGCGGCGCGGCTGAAGGGCACTCAGGGGTGTCTTTGCGGCCCCCCTGGTCCTTGCTGAGTCCGTCCCCACGCAGGTGAAGTTCGGCTCGCGGGAGTGGGTGCTGGGCCGAGTGGAGTATGACACGCGTGCGAGCGACGTGCCTCTCAGCCTCATCCTGCCGCTGGTCATCGGGCCCATGGTGGCTGTCATCGCGGTGTCTGTCTACTGCTACTGGTGAGCTGGCCTCCGCCCCTCGGCCACACCCACCAGCCGGCACCACCTAGGCCGGGTCCCAGGAGCTTCCCTGTGCCCCCAGGAGGAAGAGCCAGCAGGCGGAGCGCGAGTACGAGAAGATCAAGTCCCAGCTGGAGGGCCTGGAGGAGAGTGTGCGGGACCGCTGCAAAAAAGAGTTCACGGGTAGGGCTCTGGGCGGGTCCTGGGAGAGGGGGTCTCGGGGGGCGGGTGGCCAGCTACGACCACGCGTGCCTTACCCGTACCCCCTTGCAGATCTGATGATTGAGATGGAAGACCAGACCAACGACGTGCACGAGGCAGGCATCCCCGTGTTGGACTATAAGACCTACACCGACCGCGTCTTCTTCCTGCCCTCCAAGGACGGCGACAAGGACGTGATGATCACGGGCAAGCTAGACATCCCCGAGTCTCGGCGGCCGGTGGTAGAGCAGGCGCTCTACCAGTTCTCCAACCTGCTCAACAGCAAGTGCTTCCTCATCAATGTGAGCCGGGGGCCGAGGGCGGGGCCTTTGAGTGTGGGCGGGGAGGAGGCGGTCTCTGAGGGGCGGGGCCTTTGTGGGCGGGGAGGAGGCCGTCCCTGTGCGAGGGGGCGGGGCCTTTGAGTGTGGGCGGGGAGGAGGCCGTCCCTGTGTGAGGGGGCGGGGCCTTTGAGCGTGGGCGGGGAGGAGGCGGTCCCTGTGTGAGGGGCGGGGCCTTTGTGTGTGGGCAGGGAGGAGGCAGTCCCTGTGTGCGGGGGCGGGGCCGCGGTGTGTGTGGGGGGGGGGGGGGGGCCTTGGTGTGGGCGGGGCCTCTGGGGGCGGGGCTCTGACCGACCTGCCCTTTAGTTCATCCACACCTTGGAGAACCAGCGGGAGTTCTCGGCCCGCGCCAAGGTCTACTTTGCGTCGCTGCTGACCGTGGCGCTGCACGGGAAGCTGGAGTACTACACGGACATCATGCGGACACTCTTCCTGGAGCTCATGGAGCAGTACGTGGTGGCCAAGAACCCCAAGCTGATGCTGCGCAGGTGTGTGGGGCAGGGCGGGTGCCCGCCTGGCGTGGGGGTGCAGCGGGGCGCACAGGCTCGTCCAGGCACCTGGTTGGCCAGCAGGTGTAGCCAGGGCTAGTGAGGAGGGCAGAGGGAGGCGTTGTTGCTAGCAGGTGGTCTCTGCTCCTCCATGTGGTCAGCACTGTCGCGTGGGATGGGTGATGAAGTGCCCTCCCTGAGGGACCTGGGAGATTCGTCACTGCAGGAGATGGAGACCCGGGACGTGGATGGAGTCTGGGCTGCCGTACCTGGCCTGGGTACCTGGAAAAGCCAGCTGATCCTCAGGGCCCTAGCGGGTCCCTTGTACAAAGCTTTTCTGCACCTCCAGGTCTGAGACAGTGGTGGAGAGAATGCTGTCTAATTGGATGTCTATCTGCCTGTACCAGTATCTCAAGGTGGGTCCCACCTGGCTCTGCCAGGGGGTGGGGGAGGGGCGAGGTGGTGCTGGAACCCTCCAGTGCCCACCTCCCTGGGGCCCAGCTCCATCTGGCTGGCTCTGCTTCCCACCCTGGCTCGGTCAGTCCCACCCCTCGCTCAGCCGCCCTGCTTTGCTCCAGGACAGTGCAGGGGAGCCACTGTACAAGCTCTTCAAGGCCATCAAGCATCAGGTGGAGAAGGGGCCGGTGGACGCCGTGCAGAAGAAGGCCAAGTACACCCTCAACGACACGGGGCTGCTGGGGGATGACGTGGAGTACACACCCCTGGTGAGCCCCCGGGGCCAGGTTCCGGGCCAGCCTCAGAACCAGAAACTGGATGCCACTTGCTTTCTTCACAGACTTATATTAGCACCCATCCCCTGTGCTGGGCCCACCCCTGCCCAGGGAGGGGCTTGGGTCCTGGATCCCTAGAGAGGGGCTCTAAGGGCCACAACCCCAGGCCGGCTGCCTCGTGGGTTCCCAGGCTGCTGCAGGCATGTGTGGGGCCCGGCGCACCAGGTGTGTGGTGGTAAATGTGTGTATGGGGAGGCGGTGCGTGACGTGTGCTCCTTTGATTACCTGTGTGTGGCGTCATAGCTGTGTGTGAGCAGCCTCAGGCCCCTGCTGTCTGTCCTGCTGAGCCACAGTGCAGGTAAAGGTGAGGCCCGGGTACTGTCGGGGCTCAGGACGCTCCGCCCCTTCTCCTCCACCAGAGACGTTGCCATCAGCAGGAGGCTCAAGCCTGCTTCCAGTTTGGGGCGAGCAAGGGCGAGGGCCCCTCCCCAGCTGGTCCTCTGTTCTCTGCCCCCGGCAGACGGTGAGCGTGATCGTCCAGGATGAAGGGGTCGATGCGGTGCCGGTCAAGGTCCTCAACTGTGACACCATCTCCCAGGTCAAGGAGAAGATCATCGACCAGGTGTACCGCACGCAGCCTTGCTCCCGCTGGCCCAAGGCTGACAGCGTGGTCCTTGGTGAGCCCCGCCCCTGGAGGCTTGGCTCTGTGCCCGGAGAAGCCTGGTCGGCCGGGGTGGGGGGCGGGCGGGTGGCGAGAGGGAGGCTGGGCCGGGTGGGCTGGGCTGGGGTCCCTGGAGCTGGGCTGTGTGCTCCCGGTCAGCCGGGGTGGGGGGTGGGCAGGTGACGAGAGGGAGGCGGGCTGGGAGGTGGGGGCGGGGGCTGGGATGGGTCCCTGGAACTAGGCTGTGTCATCCCACAGAGTGGCGTCCCGGATCTACAGCCCAGATCCTGTCAGACCTGGACCTGACCTCTCAGCGGGAGGGCCGGTGGAGGCGTGTCAACACACTGATGCACTACAACGTGAGTGTGGCAGCAGGCAGAGCCCGCGGAGGGCGGGGTGCGGGGCCGGCCCTCATGTCCCTGTTCCCCAGGTCCGGGACGGAGCCACTCTCATCCTGTCCAAGGTGGGAGTCTCCCAGCAGCCTGAGGACAGCCAGCAGGACCTGCCTGGGGAGCGTGAGTCCCTTCCCCCTTGTCTGGCCCCTTCTGGCCCCTGGAGGTCCTGAACCAGGGTCCACCTGGTGCTGGGACCCCAGCCCTGGGCTCTGCTCGTCCTTCAGCACCCACCCCCCACAGGCCACGCCCTCCTGGAGGAGGAGAATCGCGTGTGGCACCTGGTGAGGCCCACGGACGAGGTGGACGAGGGCAAGTGCAAGCGCGGCAGCGTGAAGGAGAAGGAGCGCACCAAGGCCATCACCGAGATCTACCTGACCCGCCTGCTGTCCGTCAAGGTGGGCCTCGGGGGCCATGGGCGGCAGGCCCGGCCCTCCTGCCCCGCACCAAGCCGCGGTGCTGAACCCGCCCCGCCCCGCAGGGTACGCTGCAGCAGTTCGTGGACAACTTCTTCCAGAGCGTGCTGGCACCCGGGAGTGCGGTGCCCCCGGCGGTCAAGTACTTCTTCGACTTCCTGGACGAGCAGGCAGAAAAGCATGACATTAAGGATGAGGACACCATCCACATCTGGAAGACCAACAGGTGGGGAGTCGGCCCCACCCACCCCGCCCGCCCTGCTCCCGGAGGCTCCCCCTCACACCCTGTTGTTCTGCCTCAGTTTACCGCTCCGCTTCTGGGTAAACATCCTCAAGAACCCCCATTTCATCTTCGACGTGCACGTCCACGAGGTGGTGGACGCCTCCCTGTCGGTCATCGCACAGACCTTCATGGACGCCTGCACACGCACAGAGCACAAGCTGAGCCGCGTGCGTGCAGCTGCGGGCAGCCTGGCGGGGTGGGGGCCTGGACTGGGGGCATCAGGGAAGCAGGCTGCGGCGGGGTGGGGCCTGGACTGCGGGCATCAGGGAAGCGGCTGCGGCAGGGTGGGGCCTGGACCAGGGGGCATCAGGGAAGCGGGCTGCGGTGGGGTGAGAGGGTCAGTTCGGGTGTGGGTTTGCACGTGGGGGCAGGAGGTCAGGAGGAAAACAGGTGCCGGTCCCTGGTGTGATGGGAGGCCCCGTGGGGAGTGGCCCTCTGGCAGTTAGGGACCCTGTCATCCTTCCCCTTCCAAGAGAAAGAGTGAGTTTTATTGTAAATTACAAAATGACGAAAGCACCGTCGGATCTGTGGCTGGGCAGGGCAGCTATCTTGTGGGACCCCTTCCTCCGCACACCCTTCTTTCTCTGGGCATCTTGGCCTGGGTGTCAATTGGCTCCAATCCCCACAGGACTCTCCCAGCAACAAGCTCCTCTACGCCAAGGAGATCTCCACCTACAAGAAGATGGTGGAGGAGTAAGTCCCGCACACCCGCCCGCCAGGCGAGGCCCCGCCTGCCCACCCTCAGCGCCCAGCTAGGGCCCCTGGGTGGTGCGGGTGATCAGGAGGGCCCACCTCTGGGAACCACTGCCCCCCGCTTCCAGCACCCCCCCGCCCTGTGTAACTCTCTCTCCCCCGCAGCTACTACAAGGGGATCAGACAGATGGTGCAGGTCAGCGACCAGGACATGAACACACACCTGGCAGAGATTTCCCGGGTAAGGGGGGCACGGGGGGCGCAGGCTGAGAGCCCCACCCCCCAGGGTTAGCCTCCTACCTCGCCTGAAGGCCCCACTTGGGGGGTCAGGTGACGTGCTCACAGGACCTGGAGAGGCACCAGCGAGGGGCCCCGGGGCTCATGGGGAGCTGGGGGCAGCTCTGAGCCAGCCCCACCTGCCTGGGGCCCGCATGGATGGGAAGTTGTCTGTGCCTGGCACGCTGTGTGTCTAAGCGTTGTGACGGGGTTGGAGGGGGGCCCTTCGTATCTGCCCACCCCCTGGGGCATGGCCTCCGGCCCCCATGGGTCATGCAGCCCCTGCCCCGGCCCTTCAGGCGCACACAGACTCCCTGAACACCCTCGTGGCCTTGCACCAGCTCTACCAGTACACGCAGAAGTACTACGACGAGGTAGGGGGCCGGGCCTCCCTGGGGACGGCAGCGCTCATCGGGCGCCCCCTCCCCTGGCCTGTGGTCTGACGTCACCCGCCCCCCCCCAACCAAGATCATCAACGCCCTGGAGGAGGACCCCGCCGCACAGAAGATGCAGCTGGCCTTTCGGCTCCAGCAGATCGCGGCTGCGCTTGAGAACAAAGTCACGGACCTCTGACCTCCAACCTCCAGCATCACGGTCTGGGACACAGGTGTGTGATGCACAGGGCCAGGTGCTGGGCAGCCCTGCGGGGCAGGGCTGGGCGGGCAGAACTCACCCCTTCTCTTTCCCGCAGAGGAGGAGCCCCGGGCTTCTGAGTGTGTGTGGTGGGGGATCCCCCCTCAAAGTCTGTAGCCACGTTAGCATCTTTCCCTGAGCAATAGAGCCGGGGGCCGCCAACACCAGCCCCCTCCCGAAGAACCAGCATCCGGTGTGTCTCCTGAGTGATTCGAAAAACGTGCCTTACGCCCCGGTGCCACGCTGGGCCACTGGGGGCAGTCAGGCCTCGGCCCCCTCCCCGAGCACCAGCAGCCGCCTCAGACACCTGGGTTCGGCCTCCAGTGGCGGGGCCTGAGTGCCTGCGGCCCCCGGGACCCAGCACCCAGACCGTGTGCGTCCGCCCCGCCCGGATGGAGGCAGAGAAGCGGTACGATGCCTCGCTGGCCTCGCGGGCCTGCCCTGTGGGGTGCCGGCACTCCGGGGACTCCGTGCTGCAGGCCCCACCTCAAAGGTCAAGCTGGACGTCAGACGTCGAGGCCCAGGCGGCCAGAAGGGACCCAGCAGACGGGTGGTCCTGGTCTCGGCCTGTCAGACAGGCCGACCTGGAGGCCCTGCCCAGGTCTGGGGGGCCAGGAGCGGGTCTGCCAGGACCACCCCAACCCTTTTTGTAAATCTTGTGAATTGTAAATCAAATACAGTTGTCTTTTTCATTCTGCTGGTTGGCTGGGTTCTTCCGGCCTGCTGTCCCGGCACAGCTGCCTGTGGCCTCACTTCCGTGCACTCTCTCTGTGGCCCCAGAAGCCCGCCTCCTGCTGTGCCTGTGGAGCCTCGGTCCCTGTCTTCCCTGCGGCCCCAGCGGGATAGGATGATGGTCAGACCCGGGTCGTGAGTTCTAGGCTGTGGAGAGGAGCTGGTCCCAGAGACCCTGAGAAGCAAGGAGACGTCCCCGCCCAGTAGGGGTGGGGCTGGCTCGGGCCCCGTCTGGTGGTAGGAGCGGGCATGGCATGAGCGCTGGGGAGCTGTTTCTTCCTTGCCGAGGTGGGGTGCCCCAGGGTGGTCCAACCAGCACACGTTTGGTCAGCTCCTACTGCGTACATGTGGGTGGGCACGGTAGTTCCTGAAGAGAGGCTGTGTGTCCCCGCTGTTCAAGGCTGTGGGCCCTTCAGGGTTGGCACCTCCTGGGTCCCCTAGACCAGTCCAGGATGACTCAGGGCATACAGATAGCTCAAGGGCTGTGTACCCAAAGGCGTGAGGCCCCTTGGTTAGTGCAGGGAGGGGGGCTGCCCCAGGGCCGCCCTGGGGGAAGGGGCTCGCTCCCAATCACATGAGCAGAGCGCAGACACCAGGAGGTGCACAGCCCGTGGCCATCAAGCACACGTGCCGTGAGCACACGGGCGTGCACACGCACACAAGCACGCAGCATCAGTGAGTTGGGGCCCCCATGTGTTCATTCAGCACGTTGTCCCAGGCACTAGCTACACCGCAGTAAAGGGGGGCAGAAAGGGCCTTCCCTGAGGGAGCCCGTGAGGTCCAAGAATACCAACCTCAGCAGAAAAGGGATTTAGCGGCTTCATAAAAGCAAGTGAAGGGCCCAGCTTCAGATACGGCTCCATCCAGGCTCATGTGTCTTTGGGTTCTGTCTAACCTGCTTCCCGGTACATGCGGTTTTATTCTCAGGATCTGGATGCTACTGGCAGGCTCCCCCAGCCTGTGTCTCCACCTGGTGTACACCACTGTGGTTGAGAGGTCTCAGCAGGTTAGGTTTTTGATCATGAGCCATTTCTGGACAGGCAGCCAATTTCAAGCCACATGAAACAAGAGTGGGTATCTCCCATGTGGAAGGCACACAATTGGCATCCCCCACCCCAAGGACCACTGAAATGACACTGTATTACAGTCAGGAGCTGAGACCCAGCCAGTCAGGAAATCGGAACGAGATACTGCTAAACTGGAGACGGGGGGGGGGGGGGGGGGGGGGGGGGCGGGCAGAGTTTGGGGGTTAGGGTGGGGGAGGCCCGAGGGAGCAGGGACCTGGAGGCCTGGCTCCTAGACTGGACCTCAGCAGACACTTCTGCCTCCTCCCCACTGGTAGCTGGGCATGAAACTGGGGGAGAGTGGGTGGGACTGCCTTCTGCTGCAGGTCCAGCAGGCGGGAAGCCCTCCTCCGTGGAGGACAGGCATGTGAGTGGACCCAGCGGCCGTCCTTCCATGGGGCCTGCGGGGAAAATGGGCGTGGGTGCACAGGGGTGGGCTGGCCAGCCTGGAGGGGTCAGGAGACTGACAAACCTAGGGGTGATGCAGCCTTCTGTCATGGGGCCTGTGGGGGAACAGGGCGTGGGTGCACAGGGGTGGGCTGGCCAGCCTGGAGGGATCAGGAGACGGGCAGACCTAGGGGTGATGCAGCCTTCTGTCATGGGGCCTGTGGGGAAACTGGGCGTGGGTGCTGGGTGCACCGGGGTGGGCTGGCCAGCCTGGAGGGGTCAGGAGACGGGCAAACCTAGGGGTGATGCAGCCTTCTGTCACTCTCCACTTCCCGTTTTCCTCCCAACGCAGTGGGAGCCGGGAGAGGCGAAGATGGAGGGGTGAGCAGCAACCTCGAAGACTTTTCCTTCCAAGCTGCAGAAAACAGCCAGCCCAGGGCCACACCCTGCTTGATTGTTGAGAGCATGAGACATCCTCTAAGTCACGAGGCCCCTGTGACAGGGCCAGATAGCATTTTAGGAAGTTCGTCTGACCTTCCTAAAGGTTTCTTCCCTTCAGGGGGACGTGCAGCCAGTCAGAAGACCAGTGTGGGGCTGTGGAGAGACAGTGTACATGGACGTGTGGGATCTTGGTATCTGGGGGGCCCTCGAATCACAGTAGGGAGTGGAAAGAGGCCAGGGCTCACGGGGGCGCGTCTGTGCCAGCCCCACCGCGCCCTGCTCACACCGGCAGCGCCTGCCGCTCCTGTCTGCCCTTGATCCATGCCAGCCCTGCTCCAGGCTCGTCCTCTACCTTCCAGCCAGACCGGCCAGGGCGACCCTGTAAACACAGCACAGTGAGAAAAAAAAAGTGCGGATCCTGTCGGAGGACAGAATCCCCACTCGCGTCTGGAATTCTGGGGGAAAGAGGGCGACGGGAGAAGGCGGGGAGGGGCTCCCTTAGTTGACAGACCTCTTGGCCCCCTTGGAGGAGGGAGGATCCGGCGCCCGCTCCACCCCGCCCGGCCGGGGCCGCCGGTCGCCATGGGAACGCGGCCCGCCCCACGCGGCCTCGGCGCAGACAAAGGCCGCCCCTCCCTGCGGCGCGCGGCCGGTTCCCACGGCCCGCCGCTCCCCTTCCTCCCGGCTTTAGCTGAAGCTCCATTAACTCCGCACAAAACCTCAGTCACTTCGCCCAGCCGGGAAAGGTGTCCCCGTCGCGGGGCCCAGAGGAAGCGGGGGTAGGGCCGGGGGCTGGGGGTGGGGACACCAGCGTCTTCGCCGCATCCCGCGCTCCCGGCGCCCGGAGGGAACTGAGGCCCGCGCGCTGGGAGTGGGACCCGGCACCCCGTCTGACTTTTGGGCTCCCTGCAGGACCCGAATTCGCCAGGCACGACTGTTCGTTTGCCTGGGACTGCGTTGACATGTTTTAATTTGGTTATCAATATTTGAATATCAGGAGGTTTCACACAAAAACTCAGATTTTTGTTTCAAAAAAGGGAAAGGTTGGGCACTCAGCCTGAGGTCGCACTCTCTCGGGAGGGGCAGCCGAGCGCAGGCCCCCCGCTTCCCCAGGGTGCGGGTCAGGGGTCTGACTCCCCAGAGATGTTCTATCCGAACCCTGGTCACGTCAAACAGAAGCAGCCGCTCCCGTCCAGAGCTCCAGACAGAGGCTAAAACAGGCCCAGCCCCTTCGGTGACAGCAGCCGGTGCAAACTGCACCTTCCAAGGGCACAGAGGAAATGCCCCGTGCGGGGTGGAGGTCGCAGTTCCAGACGCCGCAGTACCTGGGAAAGTCAGAGTGGGCTTCCTGGAAGAGGTCACAGCTGCGGGGGCTACTTCAGAAGGAGGACGGGTACCAGGCCCCAAAGGGCCCCAGTGGGGAGAGTTTCCTGAGTCCAGCCCTCCAATCCCCCTGGTGCCGCCGCTGTCCCTGGTCCTGAGGGCGGGTCTCCGGGCCCGGCCCGGCAGTTGCGCTTCCCCCAGAGTGCGGCCGTGCCCGGCCGTGGAGCCGCCGCTGCAGGAGGCCTCACCAGGCCGGGGAAGCTTTTCCAGGAAGGGAACCACACGGCCAAGGCCGGATGGCCAAACGGGAAGGGAAGTGAGGCCGACCCAGGGTCCAAGGCGCCGCCATCGGCCCACGACGGAGGGGACCTTACCCGACCAAACGCCTAGCTTTTCTCAGGGGCTATTTTCTATTCTGATAAATAGGTATATAAATGTAAATACACATATCTCCCATGGTTCGCCCTGGCTTCTCTGATGTAGAGGATTCTACCTTCATTCCAGGGGGAGCTCGCTGGGAGAGGGGAGGGGTGCTGGGCCCGGATGAGGAGCCGGTAGAAGAGGGGTGTCCGCCCCCGAGCAAGCTGGAGCAGGGAGACCAGGACCCAGAGCAGGCGGGTGGCGGAGTGCGGGCGAAGGCAGATGGGCAGGGGTGGCGCCCTGGGTGCGGGCACGGGAGGGTGCGAGGACCCGAGCCCAGGAGGTGGAGGCGGCCTGGCCCGGCCCGTGCGGTGTCGCGCCGAGGATAGACGCGGCGCGTTTGGGGGAGGCGCCCGGTCCCCGGAAGGAGGCCGCGGGAGGAGCCAGGGGCCGTTTCACGGCCCCCATCCCCCCTCCCCCGGGAAGGCCGCTTTCCGCCGGGCCGCCGCCCGTGGCCCGCAGGAAGCCGCGCGCTAGTCTGCGGGACCCCCTCCTCGGCCCCGCCCCGCCCCGCCCCGCCTCCCGCCGCTGGCTGGGGCTCCGCGGGGTGCGGGGCGCGGGGCGGGGCGCGCGCAGAGCTGCGGCCGCTCCGGACATGTCGGGCCCGCGCGCCGGCTTCTACCGGCAGGAGCTGAACAAAACACTGTGGGAGGTGCCGCAGCGGCTGCAGGGGCTGCGCCCGGTGGGCTCGGGCGCCTACGGCTCAGTCTGGTAGGGGCGGGCTGGGGCGGGCGGGGATGGGGTCTCCGCGCGCGCCCCTCCCCCCCGTGCGGGGTTCCCACGCGGGGAGGGGCTCACCCTGCCTCCGCCCCCGGGCCTTACGCGGATCCAAGGAATGAATGGGGGGTGGGGGCGCGAGGGAAACTCCTCCCGGAGCCTCTCCCTGGCCAGGGAAGGGTGGTCCTGCCCCTCCAGCCCGGGGCGTCCTCCTCCGGGTCTGAATCTGCGGCGTCACAGCTGGCGAAAGGGCCGGTCTCCGTGGCCCTGGATGTCTGACCACGCATCTGGGGTTCCCCGGTCAAGGGTCAGGCAGCCCTGGGCTCCGGTAGATACCCCCGCCCCAGGGTGGGTAGTTTTGCTTGAAAAAGAAGAGTCCTGCTTGGGGGTGGGGCGCCAAGACCCCTGCCTGAGAATGACCTCAAGCTCTTCCGTGGGCCTGGCCCCCACCCCTGTTTTCTAAGGGGTCTCAGACTCCGAATGGGGCTCAGGCCTGATCAGAGAAGCCTACCATCCCCCACAGTCTTTAGAGGGTCTACACCCCTCCCCATTTTTGCCCCAACCAAGACAGCGCACACTGCACGGAGATCCTGGGACCCAGACCCTGGGGAGGCCCTGGGCCTGGTGGGGCCGGCCGGGCCGTGCAGACAGTCCTTGGGGTTTCAGTGTTGACATTTAGGCCAGCTGTGGGTGTGGATGTCAAGGGGTGCCCCCCCTATCCAGAACCGGTGAGGTGCCAGGTGTCTGTGGGGCCATGGGTGTGGGCAGGCAGGCTCCCCGGGGGAGAGTTGTTGCTCTAGGATGTGGCAGAAGGTTCCAAGTGGGACTCCTCAGATCCCTCCCAGGGCCCAGTGCTGGAGCCTGGAGCAGGGGTTCGGGGTCCCCTGGGCCTCGGGCCTCATGCTGTCACTGGCCGGCCTTCGGGAACCCCAGGCCACTCCAGCCGCCCCAGCCACCGGGACCTGGCTTCCCCTCTAACACCTCAAGGGCAGGAGAGGGTGTGAGCCAACGTGCGCCTGGCCCCTGGGGAGCTGACAGAGCTCTGGCTGGAAGCGGGCCCCAGGCAGGTGTCACTCCTGGGCTCCCTCCCTCCTCGGGTGAAGTTGATGGCCTGCTGCCAGTCCCCACAGTCCTCTGCTGACTCTGCAGACAGAAAAAAGTGTCTGCTCCCCTCCCCTGTGAGGGACATTCCCCCCGACTCCCACCCCAGACCGGCTTTCCTCCACCATCACCCACGAGCATCCCACGTGCTGCGGGAGGCTCCCTGTGTGGGCGTGGAGGGCTGGGTGGCTGCACATGACAGCTTGCTGGAGGGAAGCTGGATCCTAGAGACCGCGGTGGGGCGGGAGCTGGGAGGGCTTGGCTCGCTGGGCAACTGGGCATGGAGGCTGCGGGTCTGCACCTCCGTGGGGAGGGGGAAGTGGGGCTGCAGGAGGGGAATGCTCTGGGGCTCCAGACACCACCCTCTGCTGGACATTTCCTACTGTCTAGTTTCTCACTGTCAAAGATAGGGATGCAGCACACACCTTTGGTCAGGGTCTCCTCCACGTGTTGAATATTCCAGGGCTTTGGAGTTGACTTTGAGACCCCTCAGGGGGCTCCCAATCCCCTGGCCCACGGGGAGCTGAAGGACTGTCTACTCTGAGAACACACTTCTGGCTGTTTCCCTGCGGTGGTATTTCCACCCTGAGAGGGGGGCAGGAGTCAGGAGAAATTCAGGTGGGCTAGGGAGGCCGGATGTCAGGGGGTCAGCGGAAGGGGACCTGCCTCTGGAGGAAGGAGCAAGATCCCAGGAGGGGGACTTCCCTGGTGGTCCGGTGGCTAAGATGCTGTCCTCCCAATGCGGGGAGGCCAGAGTTCAATCCCTCCTCAGGGGACTAGATCCCACATGCCTCCACTAGGACCTAGCACAGCCAAGCAAATAATATTAAAAAAAAATAAATAAAAGAAGACCCCAGGAGGGAGGGGAGAGCCTGGGAGCGAGTGTAGTTCGATGGTGGTGCCAGTGGCCTTCTGGCCAGTGGGGAGGGCGGGACCGAGGCTGGACCTCACGCACGGCCTTGCAGCTCGGCCTATGACACGCGGCTGCACCAGAGGGTGGCAGTGAAGAAGCTGTCACGGCCCTTCCAGTCTCTGATCCACGCGCGGAGGACCTACCGCGAGCTGCGGCTGCTCAAACACCTGAAGCACGAGAACGTGAGCAGGGGGCGGGCGCGCAGGAGGTGGGGGGCGCGCCGGCCGCCCGGCTCTGACTCCCCGCGCCCCCAGGTCATCGGGCTACTGGACGTGTTCACGCCGGCTACCTCCCTCGAGGACTTCAGCGAAGTGTGAGCATCGGAGGCGGTGCGGCGGGGGTGCAGGGACGGCGCGGCGCGGCGGGGGCGTGGGGGCGCGGGGCTCATTCCCGGCCGCACCCAGGTACCTGGTGACCACGCTGATGGGCGCCGACCTGAACAACATCGTCAAGTGCCAGGCGCTGAGCGACGAGCACGTCCAGTTCCTGGTGTACCAGCTGCTGCGCGGGCTAAAGGTGGGCGCGGAGCGGGCGCGGGTGGGGGCGCAGGGGCCAGCGCCTGACGCCCCGCCGTCTCCCCCTCGCAGTACATCCACTCGGCCGGGATCATCCACCGGGTAGGTGCGGGTGCGCGGTGGCGCGGCGGCGCGGCGGCGGGGGTTCCTGCGCCTGGGACTCTGCCAGCCTCTCACCGCGCCCGCCCGGCCCGCAGGACCTGAAGCCCAGCAACGTGGCTGTGAACGAGGACTGCGAGCTGAGGGTGAGCGACCAGGGCAGGGGCTTGGGAGGCGGCTGCAGGGAGGTGGAGACCCGCGGGGCTGAAGCCGGGGGTCGCCCTAGATCCTGGACTTCGGGCTGGCGCGCCAGGCAGACGAGGAGATGACTGGCTACGTGGCCACGCGCTGGTACAGGGCGCCCGAGATCATGCTGAACTGGATGCACTACAACCAGACAGGTGATGGCAGCCCCACCTGGCGCGGCCTGCGGGGGCGGGCGGGCGGGCGGGCGGGGCCCAGAGGCCAGGGACCTTTGAGACAGGCCAGGAGCTCAGGACCAGACGTTCAGAAAGGCAGGGCACCACAGGTCCTGGGCTGACCCGTGCCCTGCCCAGGGTGCCGTCAGGAAGGGGCCTGGACGTGACCGCGGGGCTGGTGGGTCCAGCCCCCGGCTCTCTGGGGCGGGACTTGGGGTGGGCAGACTGATGGTGCGCCTCCTCCTTCAGTGGACATCTGGTCCGTGGGCTGCATCATGGCTGAGCTGCTCCAGGGAAAGGCTCTCTTCCCCGGAAATGACTGTATCCTTGGTTCAGGTTGGGGAGGAGGGCTGGGCCTCCTATTGCAGGGTGGGAGTCAAGGGAGGTGGGCTCTGGCCCTTTCTGGACAGCCTTGCCTCCTCTGCCCCACACCATGCCACCTTCGGGTCCCTGTCCCCAGTGGCAGGACAGCAGGCTCTGGGCAGCGACCCAAGGTCTGGGGCCTGGGACCCCAGGAGAGTCCATGTCTGGCCGTTGAACCTTTCCTGAGCCAGGCAGACATCGACCAGCTGAAGCGTATCATGGAGGTGGTGGGCACACCCAGCCCTGAGGTTCTAGCAAAGATATCCTCGGAACATGTGAGTCGTTGGTCACCAGTCCCTCTGCTGACCTGGTGGGAGGGGGGCTGTGGGACTAGATGGGGCCCCATGGGGGGAGCATGGGCCACAGTGAAACAGACCCCAAGGCGGGCACGGCCCCCTTCAGGGAGAAACGGGTGTCCTGGGGAGACACTCCTGGCATGAGGGACAGGGCGGGTGAAGCCTGGGCACCTGCAGCGTCCTGGCCACGAACCGCGGAGTGGCACCACACCTGGGCCTGCCTGCGGGCCTGTGGGGCCAGGCAAGGTGCTGGAGCCCCCAGATCCGAGGGGGGATGTCTTTGTTCCACGCATGCCCTTGGCCAGGCTCGTTGGAGAGAAAGGCCAGGGGCCTCTCCCATCAAGCCCCTGCCTGGCTTAGGGCCAGGGGCGGGGAGGCCCTGAACAGCCCCTCAGACCCTTCCGTGGGCACCTAGGCCCGGACCTACATCCAGTCCCTGCCCCCCATGCCCCAGAAGGACCTCAGGAGCATCTTCCGCGGAGCCAACCCCCTGGGTGAGGACGGGCCCGGGGCCTGGGTGGGGCTCCTCGCTCGGCCCTGGGGGTGGAGCTGACCTGGCACCCCTGCCCCCGCAGCTGTGGATCTCCTGGGCAGGATGCTGGTGCTGGACAGTGACCAGAGGGTCAGCGCGGCCGAGGCCCTGGCCCACGCCTACTTCAGCCAGTACCATGACCCGGAGGACGAGCCCGAGGCGGAGCCCTACGACGAGAGCGTGGAGGCCAAGGAGCGCACGGTGGAGGAGTGGAAGGGTGAGGCCGTGTCCCTGAGGCTGGCCCTGGCCGTTCTCAGCAGGAGACTCCCGCTCCTCCGAGAGGGTCTGGGTGGGGGGACAAATACCCCCAACACAGGGGCGTGAGGGGGCAGCTAGAGCTGGGCCTGGGTGAGTCCACCAGAAACCTGGGGGCCACACAAGGCGGGTCCAGGAAGGGGCCCGTGAGCAGAGGCTGCTCCCAGAGCCTGGGAGGCCTGGGCTGCTGGGGGCCTGAGCGCACGCTTCCCCCTCCCCGCACAGAGCTCACCTACCAGGAAGTCCTCAGCTTCAAGCCCCCAGAGCCCCCGCAGCCGCTGGGCAGCCTGGACGTTGCGCAGTGATGAAATGCCACCTGCCAGCCACCCTGCTGGGACCAAGAGGGGGCCTGAGCCCACCTGCCGCCAGCCCCGGCCTGCCAGACCCCCATGGGGGGCGCCTGCCTTGAGGCCACCACAGCCAGTGGCACCCATCCCTGGCCTGGGACCCTGGTCCTCACGCTGCACCTTCTGGGGAACCTGCACGTGTGTGGATGCCTGCACGGGCGTGAGCCGAGGGCGTGGGAGTCTGGGCACACCGTCCTGCACGTCCTTGTTCTCCTGCCCCCCCCTCCCGAAGTCCCCTTTAGGGCCTCCTTGGGAGGACCTGGGTGCCAAAAGACCTCTCCCTGGGCAGTGTGTGTGTTTCCAGACATAGATCCCAGAGGGCTGGCTCTGGGCGGGGGGTAAGTACACTGGGGTGGGAGCCTCCCTGCACAAAGGAAGAGTCTTGATGGTCAGAGCTGCTCGGTCTGCAAGTGAGGGGTTCCCTTCAAAAGTGCTGAGGCTCAAAGGGTCTTCCATGGGGGTGGCGGAGTGGGGCGGCTGCCTGGAGCCACATGTCCACCCGTGCTGTATGCACCGCATGTGTCCTGGAATCCACACATCCCAGCAGACGCAGGCGTGTGTGAGTCTGAGGGCCCCTGGGAGCCTGCGGTGTGACCAGCCGCAGGCCCAAGTGCGGGTGACTGTACTGTTGCCTACCCTGCCTTCAGTCCTCGATGTGGGTGGGGCGCAAGGCTTTGCTAAGAGCCTGCTGGGCAGCGTGCAAGGGGCTCAGGTGGCCACGGGCATCCCTGTGGGCAAACCCCCTCTCCCCTTGGACATGGGAGTTGCAGCAGGTTCCTGAGGCACGGGGCCCCGGGCCCGCTGGGGGCCTGGCAGGCTTGGGGGGCTCTGGCCTCGAGGAGGTGCCCACCAGTGTGGATGTGGGTCCTGGCCCCAGGCAGACGGAGAGACCTGTGCCAGCCCCACCTCTGCCGCCCTTGGTCCTGCTGCAGGGACCTGGGGTGCTCTAATCTGTGGGTCCGCCTTGTCCTCCGTCCTTCCAGAGCGGAGGGGACCCAGCGACCTCTGGGACAGGAACCCTCCAGATGTGTTGGGGGTGTGGGGCCACCATCAAGGGGCTTCTCTGTCAGGTGGTGACCTCTCACCCTCCAGGACCAGGGAGGTCTGAGTGTCAAGTGCCTGCACGGGGGATTTGCAATAAAGGGGTCCTGCCCCCCACTTGGCTCGTGTCTCAGGCTCCAGTTCCTGCTGCCCCTACTGCCTGTAGAGCAGGGCCGCATCCCACCAGCCCCTGAGGGCCAGCGGGATCTGAGGTGGACAGAGAAGGCTGTCTGCCCAGAATCAACCCACTCCCTCAGAGGTTCACTGGGCAGCGTCTGGTCCAGATCCAGACCTGCCCCTCACTCTGGTCAGGGAGGAGGCGGGGTGGGGGAACAAAGGCCTGCCTTCCCCAGGGCCAGGGAGAAGCTTTCCTTTCTTTCCAGTCAAGCCCCTGCTGCTCCCTGCAGCTCAGGTTGGGAAGGCCCAGGCCCCACTGGGGACCAGGCAAGGTGTTCTTATTATGGGGACATTCTGTGCCTTTGCCCCAGGCCTTGGAAGGGTTGTGGGGATCATCTGGGAGCTGCACCTGCAGAGAGGCCTGGTCAGCGTGGCTGTTTGGCCTCAGGTCCCGGAGGACCCCTGTCGACCTGGCGGGGCGGGGCAGGAGCAGCAGAACCCTTCTGGAGCCCTGCACCTCAATGCAGAGAGTAAGGGGGCCAGCTGGGGGCTTCCTGGAGGAGGCAGGTGGGGTACCACAGGGGATGAGGGGCACGGGCAAAGGTGACTGTGGCTCCAGGGACCCCAGGCTGCAGCCACAGACCAGCCTGCAGCTCCTGAGTGCCGACTCGCTGCGGTGGAGCAGGTGTAAAGCTGCCCTGGCCGGCGAGCTGCAGGGCCGCTGATCCACGGAGCAGGGCACGGAAGGTGGCCGGGCCCCCGGGGATCTTGTTACCCCACTGTGTCTCAGGCCTGGGTCACTGGGCTGGGGGAGGGCATGGAGGGGGCTCTGACGCATGAAATGATAATGCTCCCATCTCAAGCTAAGTGGGCGCCCCTTCACTTTGGGGGTCGGACATACCTTCCTGGGGAGAGTGAGCCGCTCTGGCTGTGTTTTGAAACGTAAACCTGAGGACCTGGGCTGGACAGGCGGGGGGGGGGGGGGGGGGGCCTGCAGGACTGCGTGCACATCTCTGGGTAGTGTCCCCACCCAGGTGGGGGGCCTGCAGGACCGCCCTCTCTGCTCCAGCGAGTAGGGCAGGAGCCCCGCGGCCTGGGCCATCCGCGAGCAGGCCCCAGGCGGAAGAGCCAGAGGTGGCTGCGGGACTGGCCCAGGCAGTGGTAGGCACTCTGAGTTCAGGAGAGGGAAAGGGAATGCGCTTCTTCACAGGGAAAGGGGGATAAAGGCCAGACGGGGGTGGATCGGAGCCGGGGGTGGGAGGGTCAGCTCAGGGTGAAGGGGCATCCTGGGGTGAGTAGTTGGCCTACAGTGCTCAGGTCAGGTGCCTCAGGGTGGGAGTTCTCTGATCGCGGGAGGAAGTTGGCGGGACTGCTGAACGGTGATTTGGGGCTGGGGGTAGAAGCTGACAAGCTCAGACGGCCAGGATGGGCCAGCGCCGCTGGGCGCGGCGGGAAGGAGGAGACGAGTCCCTCGGGCCTCCAGCGGAGACACCGTGCGCTAGGTCCGGCGAGTCCAGCCCGAGGGCGGAGCGCAGAGGCGGGCCAGTCCGGGCGGGGGCTGCCCTGCGCCGCGGCGCTCCCTTCCCCCGCCTCCGGCCTCCCCACTTCGCTCGCCTCCGGCCTGCGGGGCGGCGCCGCCTCAGGTTTCCGGAGGGGCCGCGGCGGGGGGCGGGGGCGTCACGTGCGCCCGGGCCCCGGGGCCGGTTGGTCCTCCCGCAGGGGAGGGGCCGCGCGCGGGCCAGGCGGGTGCCGGGGTCGGAGCTCCGGACGGGACAGCCGGCAGCCGGGTTTCCCGGCGGCGGCGGCGGCGGCGACCCGGGTGCGCGCCGGGACCCCGGCCCTCGAGGCACGGTGTCCGCGGCGGGGGCGGTGCCCGGCCAGCCATGAGCTCTCCGTCGCCCGCCCGCAAGGGCTTTTATCGCCAGGAGGTGACCAAGACGGCCTGGGAGGTGCGCGTCGTGTACCAGGATCTGCAACCCGTGGGCTCGGGCGCCTACGGCGCCGTGTGGTGAGCGCAGGCCGGGCTGGGTGGCCGCGGGTGGGGTGTCCCGGCCCCTTGCTGAGCTGTGCGCCCCGCAGCTCGGCGGTGGACAGCCGCACGGGCGCCAAGGTTGCCATCAAGAAGCTGTACCGGCCCTTTCAGTCCGAGCTGTTCGCCAAGCGCGCCTACCGCGAGCTTCGCCTGCTGAAGCACATGCGCCACGAGAACGTGAGTCGCGCCGCCGGATCCGCGGCCGCCGCGCTCCGCTCATCCCCCGCCGGCCCCAGATCCTGCCCCGGAGACCCCTGGGCTGCTCCTTGGGGTGGCGGGGCGGAGGCCGTGGGTCCGACCGTGTCCCGGAGCGTGCGGGTCGAGAGGGCGGCTTCCCCGGGTCTCCTCCGCTCCGCCTGGGCCAGTTCCGCAGCCGCCTCTTGCTCTTCCGCCCGGGGCCTGCTCGCGGATGGCCCAGGCCGCGGGGCTCCTGCCCTACTCGCTCCAAACTTTGACTTGAGCCCTGGGGACCTTGGCGGGAGGAGGGGTTTTCCCGGAAGGGGACCCACCCCCAGCCCCCGGTTAGCCGGCTGCCCCCTGCCAGCTCCTCCAGCCCCTCTCCTGACCCCAGTCTGCTTCCTGAGCCCCAGGCCTGGGACTGGGATGGCTGGGAACGCGGAGGAACCGGAGTTGTCAGCTTCCTCAGAGCCCCGGGTCTCTGATGGTGAAGGGGTCCAGCAAGCCCAGCCGTGTGTGGAGGATGCTGGGCACCAGCTGCACGCAGACCCTTCCTGTGACGCCCACCCCCACAATGTGAGGAAGGGCCGGCCCCCACCAGGAAGGCGTCTCCTCTGCCTCCAGACCTGCCCGCAGGAGACGGCCGTGGTGCCCCAAGCCTCTCCCTGCACGGTGCGGGCCGCAGGGGGCCCTTCCCTTCTTCCTCCATGCAGTTCCTCCTGTGACCCTGAAAGCTGCCTGCTTCCCCTCCCGCAGCCACTCCTGCCCAGTCTGAGGGTGATCTGGGTGCCCACACCCTGGCCAATCATGGCGGGCCGGCACCTCCTGGTCCCCGTGTCCACCAGGAAACTGCCCTCAGCTCCAGGGCCCACCCGCTCAGCGCCTCGGTGGGCCCTGCACTCCCATCCGCAGGTGGAGTCCCCTTGTGGTGGACACCCACCCCGCCCCGGCCTTGCTACCTGCAGGCACACCTGCTCACACGCAGGACTCGTCCCCATGAGGACCGACCCCTCTGCCAGAGCCTCCCTGCGGTCCCCTCCCTCCCAGTTCGTGCTCCCCCCTTGCCCTGCCCTGTCTGCGCTCTCCCTGGGCTTCTGCTCCATGGCCTCCCGGTCCTGTCCTTCCTTGCTCGGGCCTCCCCGCTGCCGCTAGTTCCTGCCTTCCTGCAGGCCCCCTGACCCACAGCAGCTGCCCCCCTGAGCTGGGAGGCTCCGCCTTTCATGATCCTGGGTTCCTGGGAAGAAACGGTCTCCGAGAAGCTGAGGC
This sequence comes from Muntiacus reevesi, assembly GCF_963930625.1. Lineage (NCBI taxonomy): Eukaryota > Metazoa > Chordata > Mammalia > Artiodactyla > Cervidae > Muntiacus > Muntiacus reevesi. The sequence goes on along the minus strand of NC_089249.1, from coordinate 62,997,819 downwards.
GTGACCCAGTCCCGCCCGTTCTGTGCCCACCTCTGCCCCTGCACCCCAGCCCCCCACCCCCAGCACCGGCCTCTTCGTGCAAGGCAGAGACCTGGAAGTTTCCATCAACCTGTCACGCCTCCCCTGAACCTCCGGGATCCTTGCTGAAACCACCTCCTGAGGCTCCTGCTGCCTCTGGCCCCTCTCTGGTGTCCCTGCCACCCTCACCCGTGTCTGGCCCTGGAGGCTGCGGTGGTCACCGAGCTGTCCCTCTGCCTCCTGCCCACTTTGTCCCCGCACCACAGCCGGGGCCGCACGCAGTAGCGTGCCCGCCTAACCCCCCGCGGCGGCTCCTGGGATCAGGGCAGCCTTCACCTGGCGTGGCGGGCCCGCTCGCTCTCCTCGGCTTCTCCTTGGCGGCTCCCTGGCCTGGTTCTTGGCCACCTGGCCTCTCTCCCGTGTTCCTCAAATGCTCCGAGCTCTCTGTCTCCTGCCTCGGCCACCATTCGTGTGGCCTCTGCCAAGCCTGCCCCCTGCCAGCACGCCCACCTGTCCCTCCAGCCGCTAGGATGTGCAGGCTTCACAGGTCCCTGGAGGCCCTGGAGCCAGCTGTCACTGCTCGCGTGCTGTCTCCCCCCAAGCACAGGCCTGCGGGCTGTGGGTTTGGTCCTAGTCCGTCTACCTGGACCTCTTTGGCAGAGGCGTGGTCCCTCCTAGGGGCTGGCTGCCCCCACCCTGGTCCTGGGTCTTCAGCAGGGACAGGAAGTGGGGTGATGATGGGCCAAGGGGTGAGCTCCTTGGATGGCTGGGGGCTGCCCCGGACTTGAGGCTGCCCTTCCCCCAGAGGATGCCCGCAGTCTCCATCCAGAAATAGCCTTTGTCTGTGGGCACGTGTGCCAGGGCAAGGTAGAGCTGCCAGTGGGCAGAGCTGGGCCCGTGGGCAGTTGCAAGGGGCTCTCCTGCCGAGAACAGTGGGTGCCCGAGCCCCCGCCCACCCGGCACTTGGCCTCCTCCCCAGGTGATTGGGCTGCTGGACGTGTTCACGCCCGACGAGACGCTGGATGACTTCACGGACTTGTGAGTGCCTGCCTGGGGCTGGCCGGGTAGGGAGTTGGTGTTGGGTGGCTCCTGGGTGTCAACTTCAGCTTTGGGGTTTGCGGGGAGCCCCTTGAGGCGGGTCTCGCCTCGCAGCCTGGCCAGGGGTCGGGGCGCACCCGGCCCCCCACTGCCCGCTGCCACATGCTCCTGGTGCCATGGGGTGGACCTGGGCCTCTCTGGCAGTGCCAGAGCTGTGAGTCTTGGCCCTGAGGGTTGTCAGCGGGTCCCGTGCTCCGTGCTGGCCCTGAGGCTGTGCCTGTAACTGGAGCTGCTGACCTTTGCTGGCAGGAGGGGAGGGGCGCAGGGGGCCCAGTGCTGACTGTTCTGTGACGCCTGCCCCGTGACTGCCGGGGTGGCTACCCCTGGACTCACGCTCCCCTCGGCTAGGAGCCTGGGCCCGGCCTGGCCAGGGCGGGGGAGACGGGCTTCTCGCCGCCCAGCCTCGCGGAGGTCAAGGACATGCACACAGTGGCCCAGTGTCCTGGTGGGGTGCTCAGGGTGTCTCCCCGCCTCCCCACCCCATTCAGCTTGCTCCCCGATGGGGATGCCCTGCGTTCACCCCTATCCAGAACCACCTCTCCTTTCTTTCACCCCCTCCCCTGCCTCGAACCTCGGTCTCCCTGGTCACCCTTCGGAAACCCAAAGCACAGTTCTCAGCTGCCTGGCCTCGTGGGGCCCACAGGGTGGGGCCCGGGGGTAGCGCCGTGGGAGGCGGGGACCACATGCCGCAGTGTGACGGGGTCCCATGCGACCCTGACTGTCTGTACCCTGTCACGCCCCGCAGTTACTTGGTGATGCCGTTCATGGGCACCGACCTGGGAAAGCTCATGAAGCATGAGAAGCTGAGTGAGGACCGAGTGCAGTTCCTTGTCTACCAGATGCTCAAGGGGCTGAAGGTGGGGACACGGGATGGCGGGGGGCGCCCGCTGGGCTGGGAGGGGCCCCGGGCATGGCCGGGACTTGGGTTCCTGCGAGCTGACGGCCGCTGACTGCGCTCTGTCCCCACAGTACATCCACGCTGCTGGCGTCATCCACAGGGTGAGTCCTGGCCCGGGGGGCGCCTCTCCTGGCTGTGGGTGTAAGGGGCTCCATCCCAGAGCCGCCCACCCCTGCGGGGGCACCCCCTCTGCACACCGCCCGGGGCGGGTACCCCACCCTTCCTGAAAGGGCTGAGAGAAGGCCGGCCGTGCCCCCACATTCAGGCGCTGCTCGGGCCCTGGCCTTGGCCCTGCACCAACACCATGCCTCTGTCCCCAGGACCTGAAGCCCGGCAACCTGGCGGTGAACGAGGACTGTGAACTGAAGGTGTGTGCGGGGCTGGGTGCTCGGGCCCTCCCCCACACCCGCCTGTCTGCCCGCTGGGCCCCTGCTCTCAGGCCCGGAGGTGGGCTGGCCCAGGCCCATGCGGACGGACCAGACCCCAGCCATCCGGGCCGTGGCCGGGGTCCTAGGCACTTGGCGGGTGGCCTGTGGCACATGCCCATACCTGCCTGAGGAGAAGTGGGGCGGAAGGGGGCTGCACAGAGGCACTGGCGCAGCCGGGAGTCCACAGGGGGGGGGGCGCGGGGAGGAGACCCCCGGGGGCCTGTTTCTGAGGGTTGGGGGCAGGCGTGGTCTGTTGGGCCGGGGGCCCTGTCTGTCAGGGGGCCCTGGAGGCAGAGTTAGGGACACGTGGTCGAGACCTCATCCCCAGGGGCTTGGCCTGAGGCTCCTGTGTGCCCAGGCCCCTTGGGGTCTTCTGGACCACAGTCGGCCTGCCCACTCCCCAGAGACCACTTTGCCCCCCACTCCCTCTGACTCTGGCTATAGATCCTGGACTTCGGCCTGGCCCGGCAGGCAGACAGCGAGATGACCGGGTACGTGGTGACCCGGTGGTACCGGGCGCCCGAGGTCATCTTGAACTGGATGCACTACACGCAGACGGGTGAGGAGCTGCCTGCCCGCGCCCTGCTCCACGGGGGTCCATGGCGGCTGCTCCGTGGGGAGGCTCCAACTTGGGTGGGGGGCTGGGTGGGCAGTGGCAGGCCAGATGGCTCCGGCGCCCATGACCCCTCCACTACCCCCACCCCCGTCTGTGTCTCCCCCTCCCCAGTCTGTGTGTGCCCCCCTCCCCAGCCCGCGGAGCCCTGACGCAGGGGCTTCTGTCTCAGTGGACATCTGGTCCGTGGGCTGCATCATGGCCGAGATGATCACGGGGAAGACGCTCTTCAAAGGCAACGACCGTATCCTATACCAAGGGCCAGGCTGGGACTTACCCTGCACCTGGGGCTGGGTTTGGGGGGGTTTTCCCTGCACCTGAGGGGACACCTGCCGGGAGCAGGTGGGTGGGCGAGCCCTGTCTCTGGCCCGCTCTGTGTTCCTGACCTTGGCCAAGACCTGGACCAGCTGAAGGAGATCATGAAGGTGACGGGGACGCCTCCCGCGGAGTTTGTGCAGAGGCTGCAAAGTGACGAGGTCAGCCGGGAGCCGGGCGGGGGCTGGGGACAGGCCTGGGACTGGCTTCTCACGGCCTGCTCCCGCGCAGGCCAAGAACTACATGAAGGGCCTCCCTGAACTGGAGAAGAAGGATTTTGCCTCCGTCCTGACCAACGCGAGCCCCCTGGGTAGGTGGCACTGGGGTGGGTGTGGGGCCGGGCCCTAGGACGCTGCCCCCGGCCGGCCTGACCTGCCCTTCCTGCAGCCGTGAGCCTCCTGGAGAAGATGCTGGTGCTGGACGCGGAGCAGCGGGTGACGGCGGCCGAGGCGCTGGCCCACCCCTACTTCGAGTCGCTGCAGGACACGGAGGACGAGCCCCAGGCCCAGAAATACGATGAGTCCTTCGATGACGTGGACCGCACGCTGGACGAGTGGAAGCGTGAGTGGGGGCCCCGGCCGGGGGGCGGCGCTCAGGGTCCCGGGCCCCCCTCCCCGGGATGCAGGTTCAGCGAGGAGCGCAGCAGGAGGTCAGAGGGCACATCCAGGCACTGGGCCTCTCCTGGCGCCCGGAGCAGCCAGCATGCCCGTGCACGTCTGGGCCAGGGCCCGGGCTGCCCCGGAGCCCCTCGGAACCCCTCCCCAGGCCTCTGCTCATACTTCTTGGATCTCCTGCCCCTTCAAGACCGTTCCTACCACACAGTCACACAGCACCCTTGTCCTGCCGGCAGGGTCAGGTCCACGCCAGGCAGCCCGTCTGCCCCCCACCTTCCTCAGCACCCCTTGCCCGTCCCCTCCAGCCCACTGAGCACCCCCATTCATGCTCTGCGCCGCCAGGCTTTGCTTTGGCTGTCCCTAGACCGAGGGCTCTGCTGGTCTCTGAGGGCTGCTCAGCCTGAGGCTGGGCTCAGGGTCACCTGCGTGGTCCCCAGCCCGCCCCCCCCGACCAGGTCCCTGACGCCCCACGCTGGATCGGGCCTCGTCCAGCACGTGGTCTCTCTGTGGCTTCAGGCCCCTGGAGGGAGTGGGGACCCAGCTGAGGGCAGCATAGGGCCGCTGGAGCTGCGGGCCTGGTGGCTGCTGTCCAAGGCCCTGTCCTGGCCGAGCCTCAGGCCAGCGCTGTGGTCCTGGACGCGGAGGGTGGGGCGGGGCCGGATGGCTGTGCCGCTCACATGAAGCTCCTTTGAGTCCCTGGGTTCTCGGTGCTGCCAGCGGGGGCTGCACCTTTCTCTGTGCTGGGTTTTGTGCTTGTAAGTTTTCTGTTGCTAAAAAAAGACCAGAAAACCCAAAACCGCAGGCCATAGGATCCTGTCTGTGGTTCCCGCCCCAAACTGTAGTAAGAACTTTTGCTTTTACTACAGACCATGTTTGCGGTTAAAGCCCCGGTCAGGTATTTAAGCTCATTACTTCCTGTCTCCCTGGGAAAGGCCAGCCTTTCAGCAAGGGCTTCTCCACACTGACCATCCCCGTGTGGCTTGGCCCCGCCCTGCGTGAAGGTCAGACGGATGGCCTGGGAGTCACCCCACGGGTGGGAACACAACCGTGCCACTCACTGGGCAAACCACACAGACCACATGCTGTTGAGTCATGGTCCTCTGAATGGGCTCCGGGAGCCCCAGTGGTCCCCCAGACGGGCGCTCTGCCGGCCTGGTGAGTGTGGGCACGCTGGGAGAGGTGGAGCAGCGCCCCCTCCCTAGGGACCGCCCGCTCTGGGCATGGTGCAGGGAACATGGGGACCGGCGAGGAAGCCCGAGATGCAGGTGCTCAGTGGGAACTTCACTCTCGTTTGAGGCTTCATAGATGTTCTGCATTCAGAAGCTGGAAGGCCCTGGTGGGACCCTGAGTAGCTCCACTTGAGTGAACACATTGGTTTATGTGCCCGCAACATCCTCTGTTCACTGAGGCAGGCTGTGGGGCCAGAGCCACTTTGGGGGCTGCGTGTGTGGGCTACAGGAGTCCCGTCAGGGTGGACAGTCCCTGGGGATGGATACAGATGGATTCGCACATGTGGGAAGCTCCCTTGGTGCCTAAGCCCTGGCAGTGATCTCTGACTGTAATTTAGGGGGCAGTGAGCCCCGAGGTCAGTGACCTGTGCTCTGGGCCCGGGCGTTTTCCCCATGCCCACCCCGAGTGGAATCTCAGGAGCTGTCACTGGCCCGGGCGAGCACTTGGTCTGGGTCACTGGTGTCGTAGCTTGGTATGCACCGTGGAGCTGTCTGATGGGTGGTGGGCTCCTTCTCCTGTGACTGTCCTTCTGGCCCCAGGTGTCACATATAAAGAGGTGCTCAGCTTCAAGCCTCCCCGGCAGCTGGGGGCCAAGGTCTCCAAGGAGACAGCCTTGTGAAGACGCCTGGGCCCTGGCTGGGGCTCCACCTGGACGGGAGACCCCGTCTGCCACTGTGACCTTGGCTGAGGCTGGAGTCTCGGGAGCCCCTGTACTCCACGGAACCTCTCTTGGAAGCCTGTTCCTCTGCTCGCAGACCCCATCTCAGCCTAACCTTGGAGGAGCATCTGGACTTTCTGGACAGGATGCCCACCTGACCTGGGGCTGGGCTCTGAGCCTGCCAGCAGCGGTCCCTGTCCCCAGGACGCACCAGAAGCTTCAGAGCCAGTGGGGTGGGACAGGACTTGGGGTCAAGTCCTGGCCTCTGACCCTGCCTTCTCTGAACTGTGCTGAGAAGGAAGGACAGGATGCCGACTCAGGGATGCGTCTCCTGAGGGTGTTCGTGTGGACGCTTCTTCACCCCCAGCCTGGAATGTACATTGGTCACATGGTGTGGCCCCTCGGCTGGAGGAAATAAACCCTTTTGTAGGTCACACTCTGCTTCACTTTCTCATTCCTGGGCTGGAGCTCCACCTTTAGGTTTGTGTTTGGAATAAGGAGGCTGGTCTGGGAGTTTCTCCCCACCCTGAGCCACTGGGCCTGGGCAACCCTTCCCTCCCCGGCCACAAAGCTGACCCCCCAACCTGTGTCAGGGAGCCTCAGGCCTGGAGCCCCCGAGGCGGGGTTTGGCCCCGGCCTTCTTGCGCGGTGGTGGTTGTGTAGTCAGTTGCTCAGTCCTGTCCGACCGCTTGCAACCCCATGGACTGTAGCCCGCCAGGCTCCTCTGTCCATGGGATTCTCCAGGCAAGAATACTGGAGTGGGTTGCCATTTCCTTCCTCTAAGCTTAGAGCCTGGAGCCAGATGCAGGGCAGGGCCTGACAGGGGTGAGAGGGTCAAGGTCCAACTCGGGTGTCAGTCCCCGGTATCTGGGGTTCCCGCACTCTCCAAGGCCAGATTCGTGGGCGGGAGGGTCATGCAAGACGCTGGCGGCTTCTCAGGGGCCTCTGAGACGCCTGAGCTTTAGCAGAAGGTGGTTTCTGCGCTCCGCTTCCTGTCGCAGGCCCGGCAGTACCCTGCAGCCGCGGGTGAGCCCGCGGCGCCCTCTGCTGGCCGTAGAGGACTCGCCGACGGGTCAGGGGCCACCCTGGGGCTCCTCCCCAGTTTCCCTAGGCAGGTGCGCGCAAGGCGCGATCCGCCGGTCTTCCTTCTCCCGGCCTCGCGCACAGCTGGTTCAGCCGAATATATACGGTCAAGACAAGTGACCACAGTGGATACCGCCGTCCGCCCAGGCCGCCCGCGTCTGTGACGCAAGCGTTCAGCCATCTCCGCGGGGCGGGCGGCCGCGGGCCCCGCCTCGGCGACCACGTGCGCGGGACGGCCTGTCGGCTCGCGGCTTCCGAGCTGCTCTGATTGGCTCCGGGGCGGGCACGCCTTCCCCAGCCGGCGGCGGCCAGGGGCCCACGCGGCAAGCACCCCTACCGGGACGGGGGCGTTTCGAGCAGGCCGAGGGCCGCGGGGCAGTGCAAGGCCTCCCTCTACAGCTGCCCCGCCGTGGGGGTCGTCCCCGTACGGCTGCAGCAACCGAGGACGGGAGCGAGCACGCCTGCCCCGGGCCCTTGCCCCGCCTCCAGATCTCCCGCCGCGGAGACCAGCCCTCGCAGGCCCAGCCATCTCGCCCCGACCCGAGACCGCCTCAGAAAGTCTGCCCTCCAGGCCCGGCCCACAGCCCGCCCCCACGGGCTCAGTCCCCCGAAGCTCTCGGTTTGAGGCCGGGAGACACCCCTCTGTTGGTCTCCTCCCTCGCTTTCCCCACTCGGTGCTGCGCCTGTCCGGCTTCTCGGCCACAGTCCTGAGCCCCCGAGTCCCCCGCTTTCCGGCCGGGGGTCTTCCCGGAGCTTCAGTCGGACACTTCTTGCGCCTGGGGCGTAGCTCTGCGCTGCAGCCCTCTCGGCCTGAGTCCTGGCCCCCTTCCCGGGGCGAGGCTCCTCATCGCCTCGCTCCTTCCCTTTTCCCTGCGCTCTCGCAGCCGGGCCTCGGGCAGCGCGGGGCGGCGGTGGGCAACCGCTGTGTCTGAGCCGCGGCGCGGGGTCTGGGCTGGCCTGGAGGAGGCCCCGGGCGGGGGGCGCAGACTCGCGTGGCGCCGCCGCGACAGCCCGCGGAGCTTGGGCACTCTGGCCGTCCGGCTCCGCACCCGGCCGCTCCGACTTCCGCAGGGCGCGAGGCAGAGAGCCCGCCCTCGGCGCCGGGGGAGGGGGAGGGGGGATGGGGAGCCGCCGCCGGCGGGAAGGGAGGCGCGCGGAGCCGGAGGGGCTCAGGCCTGGGCCCGCTCTGCTGCGTCGGGGCGGGGACTGGGGCAGCCCCACGTGGGACGAGACGGAAGCCAGGGCTCTGGAGCTACCCGGGCGACCCCGGCCTGGCTGTGGCGCCAGCTGGACCTGGGGCCTCCCCGTCTGGGCTTCCTGAGATCCCGCCCAGGCCCCAGTGGCTCCCCTGGCTGCTCCCTGGGGTTGCCACGAGGGGCGGGCGGCGCACTGATCTGCCTGTAAGCGGGATCGTTGGGTCCTGCCCACCCTGAGTGGCCTACAGTGACCCCCGGCGGGCCATGGGGACCGCACTTGTGTACCACGAGGACATGACAGCCGCCCGGCTGCTCTGGGACGAGTATGTGGGGCCTGGCAGAGGGAAAGGTGGGGGGTGAAGACAGAGGCTCTGGACGCTGAGCTCTCTGTCCACTCAGCCCTGAGTGTGAGATCGAGTGTCCTGAGCGCCTGACCACTGCCTTGGAGTGTCTGCAGCAGCAAGGTCTGGAGCAAAGGTGTCTGCGACTGGCAGCCCGCGAGGCCTCGGAGGCGGAGCTGGGCCTGGTGCACAGGTCAGATGGGGGGCGGGCCACGGCCCTAGAAGGCTGGGGCTGCCCAAGCCTGCTGTTCCGGCACATAGAGCCTCCCCCCAAGCCTCAGTTTCCCCGTTGTGGGGGTAGGTGAAGGAGCAATGAGGCGGGCAGTCCCTCTCTCCTCTACCTGCTTCTCCTGGCGACCCTGCCTTGCCTGCCTGCCTCTTTGTAGCCCCGAGTATGTGGCGCTGTTGCGGGGGACCCAGGCCTTGGGCACCAGGGAGCTCCAGGCCCTGTCCAAGCAGTACGATGCCGTCTACCTCCATCCGGTGCGTGCCCTGGCTGACCCGCCCCCCAGTCACACATCCGGTACTTGTGCCTGTTCACGGCCGGCACTCCCATGTGCTGTGCCCTGTTGGCTGCCACTGCAGGTACCCGGGAATGGTGCCTTGTAACCTGGCACAGGCCTTGGTCGAGCCTGTGAGGAGTGGGGGGCCGGGGGCTGACCTGGACCTCTCCCCCGCAGAGTACCTTCCACTGTGCCCGGCTGGCCGCGGGGGCTGCGCTGCAGCTGGTGGACGCGGTGCTGACGGGAGCTGTGCGCAACGGGCTCGCCCTGGTGAGGTGAGCGCGGCACCCCCCCGACCTGCTGGGGGCCCTGTGAAGGCACAGTGACCCTGACCTGCCCCACACTCACCCGCAGGCCTCCTGGACACCACAGCCAGAGGGCTACTGCCAACGGATTCTGCGTGTTCAACAACGTAGCCATAGCAGCCAAACACGCCCAGCAGCAGCACGGGTTGCGCAGGTTTGTGTCAGTCCGGCTGCAGGGTAAGGCCCAGGCCAGACGCGGAGCGGGGACGGAGGGACCTCTTCCCATCCTGGGCCTGGCTCCTGGCCAGGAGTGGGAGGCCCTGACCCTTATCACCCCAGAACTGTCTGTCCCAGGGTCCTCATCGTTGACTGGGATGTCCATCATGGTCAGGGCATCCAGTATATCTTCGAGGATGACCCCAGGTAAGCGGGGGGCTCCCTGCCACCCCACTTTTCAGGCTGAGCCTGGCCTGAGAGGGGAGACACAGCTGTGTGCTCAGCGGCTGGGGGCTGGGGTCAGGGTTCTGCCAGGAGCCCTGAGGCTGGGGGGGGGGTGACCTCTGACCTTTGACCCCGGCTGGCTGTTGCAGCGTCCTTTATTTCTCCTGGCACCGCTACGAGCACGGACACTTCTGGCCGCATCTGCGGGAGTCAGATGCTGATGCTGTCGGACGGGGGCGGGGCCTTGGCTTCACTGTTAACCTGCCCTGGAACCAGGTACTGGCCACCACCCCCCTCACCCAGTCTACGTTACCCCTAAGCCGTGTGTAGCCCTGGGCGTGCAGCCAGAACCACCCCCAGAAGCCAGGCCTGGGGTTGAAGACCCTGCAGTGCTTCCTGGCAGGGCTGCTCTGACGCCTCTTGACTGCAGGTCGGGATGGGAAATGCCGACTACGTGGCCGCCTTCCTGCACGTGCTGCTGCCCCTGGCCTTTGAGGTGACTCTGGAGGGGTTGGAGGCAGGAGGGGAGGGGTATTCGGTGCCCAGAGGCTCCCCTCTCCCCACCAGCGTGGAACAGGACTCTTGGGGGTTAGGAGGGTCTCTCTGGAGGGGCCTCCCCTCTGCCTCTGCTCCAGCTGCTTTTCTTTCTCTTCCCACCGGGCCCTGCCTGCAGTTCGACCCTGAGCTGGTCCTAGTCTCTGCAGGATTCGACTCAGCCATCGGCGATCCCGAGGTGAGGGCCTGGCCTGGCTTTAGAGGGCTTCTGGGCCCCGGGCCAGGCCCTCCTCACGCCTGGCTCTGGCTGCAGGGGCAGATGCTGGCCACGCCGGAGTGCTTCGCCCACCTCACACAACTGCTGCAGATGCTGGCTGGCGGCCGGGTCTGCGCCGTGCTGGAGGTGACCGCAGCGAGGGGGAGGGCACCTGGGCAGAGGCCGGGGTACTGGCGGAGGTTGCTGCCGTGCGGAGCGGGGCGTCCCGCCTGGGGCCCTGACCGCCCTGCCTGTCGTGTCTCTTCCTCCTCCTCCTCCTCCCAGGGTGGCTACCACCTGGAGTCCCTCTCCCAGTCCGTGTGCATGACGGTGCGAGCGCTGCTGGGCGACCCTGCCCTGCCCTTGTCAGGGCCCATGGAGCCCCAGGGCAGGTGTGGGGCCAGGAGGAAGGGGGGTGGGAAGGGCCGGGGCGGGAGGCCGGGCCTCCTGATCCTGCTTCTCCTCGCAGCGCCCTGGAGTCCCTCCAGCGTGTGCGGGCAGCCCAGGCCCCTCACTGGGTGAGCCTCCAGCAGCAAGGTCAGCCTGACTTGGGTCGGCAGGTGGGATGGCGCCTCAGGCTGCTGTCGGTGGCTGTTACTCTGAACCACCCTGTACCCCTAGGTGCCGCCCCTGTACTGAGCCCCGGCACCCCCTGCCCAGAGGGGAGGCCCTCACCGCTGCCACCGGGGGAGCCTGAATTCAAGGCAGCGGTGACTCAGGCCGCTGATGCTCTGAGCGTGCTCCTGGAGCAGCTGCACCTCCACCCCACACCCCCTATCCGCGTGGCTGCTGCCCTGACTGTGCCAGACGCTGGCCGGGCCCTGCCCCTGGGCGTCCTCTGTGAGGAGGGGTCACTGCCGCGGGAGGAAGCACAGGCCTGGGCCAGGTGGGCAGGGCGGGCCTGGGGGGAGGACCGGGCCGTGGCTGCCCGTGGCTGTGGGACTCAGCTGTGGTCTGTGTCACGCCGTGTCCTTCTGTCTCCCTGGTTTGTCCACCACAGGCCACGTGAGACCCTGGCCCAGGACGAGGCCCTCGCTGCACTCGGGAAGGTCCTGTACCTCTTGGACAGGATCCTGGATGGGCAGGTGGGGGCAACCGGGAGTCAGGGCAGGGCTGGGTGGTACAGAACCGTGTGGACGTGAGTGTTGCTTTGTACCCAGGCTCCTTCCCAGGACAGCCCCCAGGGTTGGAGTTCAGGAGCACCCCCTCAGTTCCCTCAAGGAAATTCTCTTGGCGGAGAGGTGAAGGGGATGACTTATAGTTTTAAGCGTCTTGTTTTCAGGAGTGAAGCAGTTGAAGCAATTTGACCTCAGATTGCACAGATGATACCCCGTAGCCAGGGGCAAAGACAAGACAGATGGGTATGTTTACCCAGCTTGGGAGTTGCCCTTTATACCTGTTACCCACCCCACAGGTGAGCAGTGGCATGGCAGCCACCCCAGCCCCTGCTGCAGCTGCCACCCTGGACGTTGCTGTTCGGTATGGCCTGTCCCACGGAGCCCAGAGGTAAGCCTCTCCTGGCTGGTCTGAGGTTCCCAGGCAGGGCTCATGGGCTGGCCGCGTGGGAAGGGCTCTGGGAATGGGCTCCAGGTGGGGTGAGTGCAGCTCATCCAGGAGCCAACTCTTCCTCTAGGCTGCTGTGTGTGGCCGTGGGACAGCTGGATCGGCCCCCAGATCTCACCGATGATGGGTATGATCTCGGGTCATGTGTAGGTCCAGTTTCACAAGTAGGGTGGGGTGAACACATCACCCTGGATTCCTGGGTGACAGGTGGGCGGGGCCTTCTGCAGCTGGAATTCCAGAAGGGCCCCATGGGAGCAATGCCAGGAGGGTCTCCAGCACGGAGGGTCAGCAGTCCTAGCATCTCTGCCCCTGAGCTGTCCCCTCATCTGTCTGGGCTCTGGAGAGTGGGCGGCATCTCACGCACAAGCACATGTATCCATATGCTTGCTCTCCCCTGGAAGGAGGAATCTATGGCTGAACATTGGGGGCAAGGAGGCAACTGCCCCGTCCATGTTCCACGTCTCTGTGCCACTGCCAGTGGTGAGTGGGGAGTCATAGGGCAGGACAGCTGTGCTCACTAGCACTGGCATGAGGGCCAGACTCCTGGCCTTTACCTACCCTTCCTGGCGGGACTGGGGGTGTGAGTGTCTGCCCACCCAAGATTGTGAGGTGGGGTGACCCGAGTGGCCAGAGTTTCCTGGATGATGGGCCGGCTATGCTGCTGTCACTCCCATAGACGACTGGTGGGTTCCTGAGCTGTGCCCTGGCCCTGGTGCTGCCCCTGGCCTACAGCTTCCAGCCTGACCTGGTGCTGGTGGCGCTGGGGCTGGCCCATGGCCTGCGGGACCCCCAAGCTGCACTCCTGGCTGCACTACTTCGGGGCCCGGCAGGCGGCCGAGTCTTGGCCCTTGTGGATGAGGTGAGTTGGGTGGGGGGGACCTGCTGTGGGATGGGAGGTCGGGAGAAATCAGTGACTCCGTGCTTCCACCTCTGTTGCTGGCCCAGGAATCCACACCCCAGCTTGCGACAGTCCTGGCCAGCGTGCTGAATGGGGAGGCACCCCCTAGCCTGGGTCCCTTCTCCATGGCCACCCCAGAGGACACGCAGGCCCTGATGTACCTGAGACCACGGCTGGAGCCAAGGTGGAAGATGCTGCAGGTGGCTGGTGAGGCTGCGGGGCCAGGCTTAGGCTGAATGCGTGGGGCCTTGGGTGACAGCTGCTTTAGGTCTCTGTGGGGAGAGGGCTCACATCCCGGGGAGCGGGGTGCTGCCCTGAACCAGCTCATGGCCCTGTCAAGCAGTTGTGCCCCGCTTCTCAGCGCCTCCTTGAGTGCTGTGACCTGGCAGCTTGAAGTCGGCCAGGGTGAGAGTATCTACACCGTGGAAACGACACTACGCACCAGTCCCCCGGGAGCCTGTTGTTAACTGCGCCAGCACGTCTCTGCGCGAGGCTTCTGACCTGAGGGCCAGGCTGTAGGCCTGCCCAGGACACGGGCTCAGGGGCTCTTACCGCCGGGACCCCCGCTCCGGCGCCAGCCTCTACACGGACGGCCCCTCCCCGGCTCCCTTCTCCCAGCCGTCAGTAAAAGTAGGTTAAGCCAAAGTCCGACTCCGCCTCTTTATTGATCCCCGTGTAGTTGACTCGTTCGGTTCTGGCTGAGTTTCCCCACCGGCGGGAAGGAGGACCCAGGCGGGAAGTGTCGGTGGACGCAGCCTCCAGGCTCTGCCCCTTGCGCGCGGGCCGCCCGCCCCCGGGTGACGCAGTTCCGGCGCGCTCGCGCTTGCCGTCGGGCTGGTCGCGCGGCGGTGACGCGGATGGCGGCGCCGCGCGCGCCTCCTCGGGCTGAGGGGACCATGAGAAGCCGGGTCAGGCCGCGCGCGCCTTCCTCAGGCTGAGGGGCCCACGCTCCGTCCTCGGCTGCACCTCTGTGGTTCATCGCTTTTCCGGGGTCCTGAGAAGGCGAGTCCGGCTGCGCGCGCGGCCCCGGCGTGAGGTGGAGGCATGGCCAGCGTCCCGCAGCTGGTGGACGACCTGTGTGAGGTCCTCCTGCCGGCCGTCAAGGCTCCCTCGGGCCCGCGCCGCGGGAGCCGCAGGAAGGTCAAGCGGGGCCTCAAGAGGGTGGCCTACGACGCCCTGTTCACGGGCCTCTTTCAGGAGGAGGGCCGCGGGCTGCAGCCCGGCCTCCCGAGGCTGCCGGTGAAGAACAGGATCCTCATGCTGTCCTTCGACCTTCGAGTGGGGGGCCTGGGCGCCGAGGCAGACCGCCTGGAGGAGCTGGTGGAGGGGCTGGAGGCCGCGCCGCGCCAGCCGCTGGAGGAGCTGGGCGCGGTCCTGGAGCTGCTGGTGCGGCTGGCGGGCAGCGGGCCCCCGCGAGTGCGGCGGCGCCGGCGGGGCGTCTTCCTGCACAGCCGGCCGGTCGGGAGAGCCCTTCCCTACGGCGGCTACGACTGCGCCGACTTGAGTGAGTTGGAGGCAGACGTGCGGTCGCTCATCTCCGGAGAGGAGTCTCTGTGTCAAGACCTGGTCCGCAAGACGCGGCAGGTGATGGAGGCGGCACCGGGCACCGGACTGCCCGCAGTCGGGCTCTTCTCGTACGGCGACCCCTGCGGGGGGAGGTTTGAAAGGGACACCCGCGTCTCGCTCTTCGGAGCCCTGGTGCACAGCCGCACGGCCGACTTGGACGTCCGCCTGGACCTGCCCCCGGTGCCGGACAGCGCAGACCTCTCCGGACTGGCCATCAAGGTAGAGTGTTTGCTTCCTGTTTTCGGCTCCTCGGGCTTGGGAAGCGCCTCGTTTGACCCTCCTTCCAGTGGGGCAAAGGGAGAACAGCCGTAGTCCAGCACTGGCGGTTGAGCTGTGGGGTGGGGATACTGGTGTGGACTCCCAGCGGCCCCCTCCCCGCAGGCGCGAGTCCCATGCCACTGTCTTCTCTGCCATTCAGTCATTTCTGTTGCCTTCCAGTTGATGTTTAAATTCCCTCGTGGCTCAGAGGGTAGAGAATCCACCTGCAGTGCAGGAGACTCGGTTTCAATCCCTGTGTCAGAAGATCCCCCCGTGGGAGAAGTATCCCACTCCAGTATTCTTGTGTGGAGAATTCTGTCCACAGAGGAGGGCTACAGCCCTTGGGGTTGCAAAGAGTCAGAGGCGGCTGGGCACGGCATTCCAGCTAAGTCACTTCAGTCCTGTCCGATTCTTTCCAATCCCTTTGGACTGTAGCTGACCAGGCTCCTCTTGTCCATGGAATTCTCCAGGCAAGAATACTGGAGTGGGTAGCCATTACCTTCTCCAGGGAATCCTCCCAACCCAGGGATCGAACCCTCATAGCTTACGTCTCCTGCACTGTCAGGCCGGTTCTACAGCATGGCATGCAAGATGAAGTAAGTCTGATTCCTCCCTGTGTACTCAAGTACTCAGTAGCCATAGGTGCCAAAAATCATGTCTCCTGGCTATTTGTGCAGTGTTATATGCTTTTTTCTGGATGAAGTGGGATTTTTCAGACCTTATTAATCATCCTTTGCCTTTGCATTTTGTAGCTTTGCTGAAAGGATGTGGTGTTATTATTCAGTTGTTCGTTTAGTGGGAGACATTTACATTGTTTCCAACCATAATGCTATAGCAAACACTTTGGGAGAAGTGAATTTTTCTATGTGATTTTTTTTATTTTGTGCTGGGTTCCCCAAAATGGAATTTCCAGATTAGAGACATGTTACGGAAAATGTCACTGTAAGTTATTTTGAGGCTCATAAGCCTCAATAAGCTTGTGTTGTGTGAAATTGGAAATTGATAATGAATAAATTTAATTTCTTAAATGACTCACTGGGGGCAAAAACATGGTGTAGTAACTTGTGTGCTTGAGAAAAAGAGAAGAAATGTTCTTCCGGGTCTTTCCCATAGAGTGAATGGGAGCGTGTGGAAGGGTTCCTGGAACTCTCCTCACACTGGGGTGGAATCCAGACACCATGCCGCAGGTGAAGTCCTTTTCTCACGGCCCAGGTCCCTCCGAGCGTGGATCAGTCGGAAGATGAAGGGTTCCAGTCAGCATCCAATCTGACTCCTGACTCCCAGTCTGAGCCGGGCATGACGCCAGACATTGACCTGTGGGACGCTGTGCTCACCTACGAGGCCAGCAAGCGGAGATGCTGGGAGCAAGTTGGATGGTTTGTGAGCCTTTGCCCTAAATGCAAACCCTGCTCCTACCCTGCCCTCCAGTGTGGCCTTTACTCAGCCTAGATTAGAGACTTGGAACTTTTAGTCAAGCTGTGTGCAAGTTGTCTGCCCTGAGGGTTGAGAGAACCACCAGGAGAAACCTATGGAAGTTCCCACTGAGCCAGTAATGGCTACTGCTCACGTCCGGGCCGTGACAGCTCCCGGTCGAGGTGGCAGGCTCTGTGGTTGGTGCTGGGCACGGGGTGCTGCTGAGGGAGTGCTTCTCACACCTGGGAGGCCTGAGGGTGGTGCTTCCCTGAGGGAAGCCCATCATTGCAGTGTTCCCTGATGGGTGCTCTGATGCCAGATCTTTCAGCCCGTGGCGTGCTGGTGTCTCGCAGCTTCCCAGAGTGGGGGTAGAGGACCTGTCTCCCACATGTTTGGGCACCTCTTCTCTGCTGACAGTTCTGGGGGATGCCAGCTTGGGGATCAGTGAGGGAGAGAGGTGGAGTCTGCAGGGAGCCGAGTGCCTTCTGACGCAGCCTTGGCTCCTGTGGGGTCTCCCTGGGACGAGCATGTGCTCGGGGTGTTATGTGGGCCCTGCTCCTACTGGAGGGGTTTCCTGGCATGTGCATCTTTCCCAGCGTGGATTCCCCCAGGCGGGGCCCCTCCCTGCTTCCCCAAACACCGTCGGCTCTGGTGGCTCTCTTGTCCTCCAGGAGCGTCCTTGCCCTATGACTTCCTGTTCGGTCTTCACCTGTCTTGTATGTACACAGCAGATCTAATCACCTGCTGGCTGCAAACCCCTCACAAGTCTGAACATGGCCATCAAGCAGCTACTACTTCCTTTTGTGAATATTCATTAGTGGATTTCATTTGCCAGTTCCTGATTTTCCAGGCTCAGTTTTTCAGATCGCTCTTCAGTAGGAGACACGATTGCTCAGCCGGTCAACGTTCTTGTCCCCTTTTGTGAATGCACTTAATCTCCTCAGTGTCCCCTGCAGCAGAGCTGGCCCCACAGCTCCAGAGTGAGGACCGCTGCTTGGTGTCCCTTCAAGGAGCATGGTGGCCAGCATGTCAGCCTGGCCCCTGCAGGAGACACTGGCCACCCTGCGGCTCTTCCACTGCCTCTTCTGTCGTAGCCAGATGCTCCTGCCCCTCTAAAGCCCGTTGCTCAGGTTCATTTGGAGGCTCTTGGGAATCTGTTGCAGTTGGATCCCAGCCACTTGCTAGTTTCTTGCCAGGAACTCTGACGAATGGGAAGTCAAGGGTTCCTTGGCAGCCACAGCCCTTGATTGTGAACTCTGCCCTTGCATGAGATCCCCAGAGGACCCCTGCCCCTATGCTTCACCCTGCCAGCCAGCTTGGGTCTCCCTGCTGCTGGCACCTCTGCATCTGTCACCCTTTCTGGGGAAGTGGTTTTGTGATGTTAAGGGCCAAGTTCTCGGTGGGGACAAGTGTGAATGCAGTGTTTCCTTCACGGGCTTTCCTCTCTCAACTCTCAGTCACCAAGGGGGTTGACCCCGGGAGAGTGGTCAGCGGCCGATGCCTGAGTGCTCGGTGGGGTGGCTCCCGCAGCACTGGAGCCTTGGGGGGTCCCTGGAGCTCCAGAGGCTCCTCCTCCCCTCCAGCTCTCCCTGCCCCGAGGAGCGCAGCCTGCTGTCGTGGCCTGGCTGGGCCCACCTGCTGGTCTGGACACTCAGGACTGGCCCACCCACTTTTGCCTGCCCGGCCATCCTCCGCTTGGCCAGCATCACCTTCCAGGGATGGAGATCGAAGTACGCTGCTCTGCCCGCCACCCCTCAGCCCTGCCCACTAGGTCAGCCCTCCCTTGCTGAGCCCAGAGCACCTGGCCCCTTTCTCCTCCTGTCTCCAGGCTTTCACGCAGGCCACTCCCGCCCCCCAGGGACACTGCTTTGGGCATGGCCTTGCTCCCCTGGCCTTGTCAGCATCTCCGTTCCCGCAGTCCCTTTAGGGCCCCTCTCCTGGGCGGCACATCTCACCTCCTCTCAGCGTGTGTCTCGTAGCGGCGCCGGCCCTGTGAGGCTGGGCTCATCCGCCTGACTGCTCTGGCCCCTGCTTTTGCTGAATGAGCGAAAGAGCGCGTTATGGTGCACTGTTCATCAAGAAGCATTTTTGGTTTTAGCAAGTTCTAAGATTTTTCCTGGGCTGCTTTTATTAAGAACCTACTTCCAGTGGACTTTAAAAAACAGCTCTCACGCTTTCAGTAGGAGTTGATGGTTTCCAAAGGAATACTTAAAAAATGGTGCTGTCTCTTTGGCCTCTTTTGAACAGTGTGACCAGGCTGGTAGACCCTGTTCTTGAACATCCTGCAGAAGCCCCATAGGGAGAGACCCTAGGGCAGGCAGGTGCCTGTTTTCTCCTAGAATTTCAGGGAACTTTTGGTTCTGTATGATCTTTGTGCTTTCTTGGGCAGAGAGTGATAAAATCCTATGACATGAAGTTTAACATCTTAACCCTTTTGAAGTTTGTATCAGTGGTGTTAAGCACGTTCATGTTAGGTGACCATCACCACCATCCTCTCCAGAACTTTTTCATCCTCCCAAACCGAGACAGTGTCTTCATCATACCCATCATACTCTCCACCACTCTCCTCCTGCCCCTGGCCTCCACCATCTCCTTTCTGTGACTGTGACTCTGGAGACCCCAGAGGAGGGGGTCATGCAGCACTTGTCCTTGTGCACGACTGGGTTAATCACTCAGCGTTACACCCTCAGGGTTCCTCTGTGTTGTAGCATCTGACACACTGTCAGAATTCCTTCCTCCTGAAGGCTGGATTAATGTTCCTCTGCGTGGACAGACCACATCTTTATCCAGCCGTCTACTGATGGACACTTGTGCGGTTGTGACTGCGCTGCTCAGGGCCTGCGTGTTGTCTCCCACGTAGAGGTCATCGCAAGCGAGCGAGTCCTCAGCCAGTGGGCTGCTGTGTGCCCTGTGGGCGCGGGCTGCATGGGGACACTTTCTGTGCAGTGCTGTCTGATGGGCCTGCTGGACGCAGACTGGGGGGCAATGGGGAGTCTCACCTGGCCTTAGATATCTCAAGCTATTGAGTTGCTCTTTGTCCTGCCTCCTGCTTACCTCAGCTCGCTGCCCGCTCTGTCCCCACAGCCCCCCCGGCCACCGAGAGGAGCCCTACCTCACCGAGGCGGGAAGGGACGCCTTTGACAGATTCTGCCGGCTTCGCCAAGGGGAGCTACAGGTGCTGGGCGGGAGCCTCCTGCAGGCCCCACAGCCCATCCTGGTGAAGGAGTGTGAGCTGGTGAAGGACGCACTCAACGTCCTGATCGGAGTCGTGTCCACCACGTTCTCCCTCTGCCAGGTAAGGAGGTGAGGTGTGGCCAGGAAACTGTCTTGGCAGCCTCCCTGGGGATGGTCTTCTTGTTTCAGTTTTAAAAAGTGATTTTCCTCATATGAATGGAATCACGAAGTGTTTGTACTTTTGTGTCTGACTTATTTCATTCAGCATAATGACCTCAAGGGTCGTTCATGTTGTAGTCTGTGTCAGAATTTCCTTCCTTTTTAAGCCTAGAAAGTATTCTACACATATGTTGTTGTTCAGTCATTAAGTCATGTCCGACTCTTTGCGACCCCATGGACTGCAGCATTCCAGGCTTCCCTGCTCTTCACCGTCCCCCGGTGTTTACTCAGATTCACGTCCGCTGAGTCAGTGATGCCATCTCACCAGCTTGTCCTCTGCCGCGCTTTTCTGCTTTTCCTCTCAGTCTTGCCCAGTGAGTTGGCTCTTGGCATCAGGAGGCCAAAGTATTGGAGCTTCAGCTTCAGTTATCAGTCCTTCCAATGAATATTCAGGGTCGATTTCCTTTAGGATGGACTGGTTTATTCTCCTTGCTGCCCAAGGGACTCTCGAGTCTTCTCCAGCACCACAGTTTGAAGGCATCAGTTCTTTGGCCCTTAGCCTTTTTTATTGTTCAGCTTCTATATCCATCAATGACTGCTGGAAAAACCACAGCTTTGACTCTATGGACCTTTGTCGGCAAAGTGATGTCCCTGCTTTTTAATACATTGTCTAGGTGTGTCATAGCTTTCCTTCCAAGGAGCAAGCATCTTTTAATTTAATGACTGCAGTCACCATCTGCATCTGCATTTTGGTGCCCAAGAAAAATAAAATCTGTCACTGCTTCTACTTTTTCTGCACCTATTTGCCATGAAGTAATGCCATAATCTTATTTTTTTGAATGTTCAGTTTTAAGCCAAGCTTTCACTCTTTTCTTTCACACTCATCAAGAGGCTCTTCAGTTCCTCTTCACTTTCTGCCATTAGAATGGTATCATCTGCATATATGAGGTTGTTGATATTTCTCCTGGCAGTCATGATTCCAGTTTGTACTTCATCCAGCCTGGCATTTTGCATGGTGTACTCTGCATACAAGTTAAATAATCAGGGTGACAATATACAGCCTTGACGTACTTCTTTCCTAGTTTTTTTTTTTGTTTTCTTTTTTTTTTCCTTGCAATGGGCTGAACTCCAAATGTTTCCCTTTCTAAACGAAAGCCAAGATAGGAATAAGGAGGAAAGGTTTGTACCTTTTCTTTGGCTATTATTAGCCCTACTGCTTTTAAGGCAGGTTCCATGAAGGCATAAGCTGCTAACAAATACTCTTTATCTATGTGCACTAGCAGTATATCATCCATGTAATACAGAATATAAGCATCGGAGTATTTCGCCCGAGTTTCCTGCAATGCTGCTGCAACAAATTTCTGGCACAAGGTCGGGCTATTAGCCATACCCTGTGGCAAAACCTTCCAATGATACCTACGCATTGGTTGGGAAAAATTAACAGAAGGAACACTAAAAGCAAATCGAGGGCAATCTTGAGGTGCTAGGGGAATAGTATAGAAGCAGTCCTTTAAATCTAAGATTATTATGTGGGCGTTCCTAGGAATAGCCATGGGAGAAGGCAATCCTGGTTGTAAAGTTCCCATGACTTCCATAGTTTCATTAACCTTTCGCAGATCCTGCAAAAGCCTCCATTTCCCAGATTTTTTCTTAATAACAAAAATGGGCGAATTCCAAGGTGAATTAGACTGTTCAATATGTTCCAATTCCAACTGTTCCTGCACCAGTTGTTGGCCACTGATCAACCCACACAGGCTCCTCAGACTTCCAAGTAATAGGATCTGTGTGAATTACAGGAGGATCAGAGTTCCCTTCTAAAAATACCCAAGTCCACTTTTATCAGGCAATCTCCTAGGCTGGATGGGTATAACATTTCCCTGGTTATATTTCCCAAGCCCAGAAGTAGGAAGAAGTCCCTGATCCAAGAGTTGATTGCTAACCTGTTCACTGGGGCTGTACAGGTATACTCCCATATGAGTCATAACGTCTCGTCCCCACAAATTTACAGGGAGGTTTAATGTTTAAGGTCTAATGTCCCCTTCGTGAGCCTCAAGGTCAGCCCAGTGTAACAGCTCTGTACCTGCTCAGGGTCACTAGTCTGACCAGTTCCTCGCAATGCTGGTATCGCCATCTGCTTAGGCCGTCCTCGGGGCCAGTGTCTCTCGGCAACAACAGAAACATCAGCCCCTGTGTCCAAAATGCCTGTGAACAACTTTCCATTTATTCTTAACGTGAACTCAGGACGATTATTAGTTATTGCCTGGACCCAGTAGGCGTCAGAGGATCCGAAGGCACCTTCCCTTCTCCTGGAAGCCAATGCTTTTCCTGTCTGCACTGCAGGGACCAATATCAATTGAGCTATACGCTGTCCGCTAGCTATGGTGGTAATGCATTGCGGGGAATGGGCCATAATTTTGATTTCTCCTGTATAGTCAGCATCAATTACTCCAGGAGCTATGAGCAGCCCTTTTATGGCAGAGCTACTACGTCTGAGCAAAAGGCCCACGGTTCCATCAGGTAAAAGGCCGTATACCCCAGTGGGCAGAGCTTGCATTCCCATTTCGGGAGTTAATACTGTGTAGGAGGAGGAGCAGTGGTCCAAGCCTGCGCTCCCTGAGGTGGCTCTGAACAAGTCTGTGACTCACCTTCTACCATCTGATTTCCCTGGATTGCCCCATAACATTGTTTCGGGGCCAGGGGCTGGCCCCTCACCCAGTTTCCTGACTGTGAGGGAAGTGGGTTGCCCTGGACATCAATTTTGGATTTACAGTCTTTTGCCCAATGTCTTCCTTTTTTACATCTAGGGCATAAATTAGGAGTTTTAATATTCCCCAAATAGGCTCGTTGAGGGCAAAAGGCGGCACGATGTCTGGGCTGGTCACAAACAAAACAGCCAGCATTTCCTCTACTAGGTAATCCTCATTTATTTTTCATTTGCTGGAGATATAATACTTCTTTTATGCTTTTACCTTGTAAAGCTGCAGCCAGGGTAATACCCTGCATATAGGAAGGTCCAATATCAGCACATACACGAATGTAGTCTGATAGGCCCCCCTTTTTTCTGTACGGTCTAAGCGCAGCCTGACAGGCAGAATTTGCATTTTCATAGGCTAACTGTTTAGTAAGCACCATTCCAGCCTGCTCATCAGTCATAATCTTACCTACTGCTTCAAGAAGATGAACCACAAAATCTTGATATGGTTCATCAGGCCCCTGACGAATTTTTGAAAAAGATCCTCAGTCTTATTACTAGAGCAAGGGAGCTTTTTCCAAGCCTGCCCCACGTTGGGCGCCACTTGCCGGGCCAGCCGGAAGATTTCAGTGAGCAACACGATGCGTTCCTTTAGGCTAAGAAATAAAGACAGAACAGATGGGGTCGAGAGGATCGCTGCAGTCAGCCTCTTTCCTAGTTTTGAACCAGTCTGTTTTTCCATGTTAGGTTCTAACTGTTGCTTCTTGACCTGCATACAGGTTTCTTAGGAGACAGGTAAGGTGGTCTGATACTCCCATCTCTTTAGGAATTTTCCACAGTTTTTTATGATCCACACAGTCAAAGGCTTTAGTGTAGTCAATGAAGCAGAAGTAGATGTTTTTCTGGAACTTTCTTGCTTTTCTATGATCCAGTGTATGTTGGCGATTTGCTCTCTCGTTCCTCTCCCTTTTCTAAACCCAGCTTGTACCTCTGGAAGTTCTCAGTTCACATATGTCTGAAGCCTCACTTGAAGGATTTTGAGCACAACCTTACCAGCACGCAAAGTTAGCACAATTATATGGCAGTTTGAACATTCTTTGGCATTGCCTTTCTTTGGAATTGGAATGAAAACTGACATTTTCCAGTGCTGTGGTCACTGCTGAGTTTTCCAAATTTGTTGACATATTGAGTGCAGCACTTTGACAGCATCATCTTTTAAGATTTGAAATAGCTCAGCTAGAATTTTGTCACCTGCAATAGCTTTGTTAGTAGTGATGCTTTCTAAGGCCCATTTGACTTCAGGCTTCAAGATGTCAGACTCTAGGTGAGTGACCACACCACTGTGGTTACCTGGGTCATTAAGACCTTTTTTGTGCAGTTTTTCAGTGTATTCTTGCCACCTCTTTTTAATCTCGTCTGCTTCTGTTAGGTCTTTACACTTCTGTCCTTAATTGTGCCCATCCTTGCGTGAAATGTTCACTTGACATCTCCAGTTTTCTTGAGGAGATCTCTAGTCTTTCCCAATCTATTGTTTTCCTCTACTTATTTGCACTGTTCATTTAAGAAACCGTTCTTACTTCTGCTCACTATTCTCTGGAACTTTGCATTCAGTTGGGTGTGTCTTTCCCTCTCTCCCTTGCTATGTGTATAAAGACCACATTTTGTTAGCCAGCTGATGGACGCTCTGGTGGATCTCGCCTTCTGTCTGTTTTGAGTAGTGTGTTGTGAACAGGGGTGCCTTCAGCTCTTCAGGGTGTGTTCCTGGGGGTGGACTTTCCGGGTCCTGTGCTGCTTCTCTTTGGTTTGTTTATTTGGCTGCACCGGGTCTGTGGTGGCACACGGGATCTTTAGTTGTGGCATGCAGGCCCTTTTAGTTGCAGCACGTGGGATCTAGTTCCTGACCAGGGGTCGAACCTGGGCCCCTGCATTGTGGTATGGAGTCTTTAGCCACTGGACCACCAAGGAAATCCCAGTAATTCTGTTAACTTCCTGAGAAGCCAACAACTATTTTTCACCATGGCTGTACCCTTACACTCCCTCCAGCAGTGTGTATTATTCTAGGGTTCCAGTTTTCTACATCCTCACCAATATCTGTTATCCCCCCACTCCTTTTTTGGTAAATAATAGCTGTCCCAGTGGGTGTGAAGTGGTGTCTCATTATAGTTTTTTCCCCAAAAATTGAAATGCTTAATTTTTTAATTGGAGGATGGTTGCTTTTCGGTGTTGTGTTGGTTTCTGCCACGCAACAATGAGAATCAATCATGACTCTGTGTGTGTGTGTGTATCCCTTCCCTATTAAGTCTTCCTGCCACCCCCGTGTGTGTGCGTGTGTATCCCTATTAAGTCTCTGTGTGTGTGTGTGTGTGTGTGTGTGTGTGTGTGTGTATCCCTTCCCTATTGTCTCCGTGTGTGTGTGTGTGTGTGTGTCCCGTGTGTGTGTGTGTGTGTGTAACTTCCCTTTGGGGTGTGTGTGTGTGTGTGTGTGTGTGTGTGTGTGTGTATCCCTTCCCTATTAAGTCTCCCTGCCACCCCCGTGTGTGTGTGTGTGTGTGTGTGTATCCCTTCCCTATTAAGTCTCCGTGTGTGTGTGTGTATGTGTGTGTGTGTGTGTGTGTGTGTGTGTGTATCCCTTCCCTATTAAGTCTCCGTGTGTGTGTGTGTATGTGTGTGTGTGTGTGTGTGTGTGTGTATCCCTTCCCTATTAAGTCTCCGTGTGTGTGTGTGTGTGTAACTTCCCTTTGGGGGTGTGTGTGTGTGTGTGTGTGTGTGTAATTTCCCTTTGGGGTGTGTCTGTGTGTGTGTGTGTCTGTGTGTGTCTGTGTGTGTCTGTGTGTGTGTGTGTGTGTCCCTTCCCTATTAAGTCTCCGTGTGTGTGTGTGTGTGTGTGTGTGTGTGTATCCCTTCCCTATTAAGTCTCCGTGTGTGTGTGTGTGTGTGTGTCCCGTGTGTGTGTGTGTGTGTAACTTCCCTTTGGGGTGTGTGTGTGTGTGTGTGTGTGTGTGTAACTTCCCTTTGGGGTGTGTGTCTGTGTGTGTCTGTGTGTGTGTGTGTGTCTGTGTGTGTCCCTTCCCTATTAACTCTCCCCGCCACCCCTCACCACCAGTCCCCCCACCCAGGTCAGAGAGCATCAGGCGGGGCTCCATGTGTAATACAGCAGCTTCCCACTGTTCTGTCCTGCGTGCTCAGTCATGTCTGACTCTCTGAGACCCATGGACTGTAACCTGCCAGGCTCCACTGTCCATGGGATTTCCCAGGCAAGAATAGTGGAGGGGGTTGCCATCTCCTCCGCCAGGGGATCTTCCCCACCCAGGGACTGAGCCCACGTCTCTGGCGTCTCCTGCAGTGGCAGGTGAATTCTTCACCACTAACGCCACCCACTAGATCTGCTTTATACCTGGCAGTGTATGCATGTCTCATACAATTTAGATTTGCATTTCCATCATGAGTACTGCTCCTGAGCACTTTTTCATTTGTATATCTTTTTTGGAAGAAAGTCTATTCTAGTCCTTTGCCTTTTTTTTTTTGGTCAGAGAACAGAAATGTGTTTTCCCACTGTTCTGGATGCTGGCGGTACAAGGGTGATGTGCTCACAGAGTGAGTGTCTCCTCAGCCTGCAGACCACTGCCTCCTACTGTGCTGCCACCTGCCCTGTGCCCGTCTTTGGGTTGGGCTCTTGAGCTGTAGGAGTTCTTTATGCATTCTGAATATTAATCCCTTACCAGATACATGATTTGCCAATATTTTTTTCTCATTCTGTTAGTTGTCTTTTCACACTCTTGATAGTATGCTTTGAAGTACAAAGTTTAATTTTGATGAAGTCCAATTTATTTTCTTCCTTTTGTTGCCTATACTTTTGGTGTCATATTTAAGAAATCTCCAAATCCAAGGCCTCTATGTTTCCATGTTTTCATCCAAGAGTTTCATGGTGTTGAATTTATTCTTTTTAAAATAATTTCATTTATTTATTTATTTTTGGCTGCACTGGGTCTTCATTGCTCTGCTCAGGCTTTCTCTGGTTGCAGCGAGCAGGGCCTACTCTTCACTGTGGTGCTCCGACTCCTCACTGCGGTGGCCTCTCTTGTTGCAGAGCATGGGCTCCAGGCGCGTGGGCTTCAGCAGTTGTGGCCTCAGTGGTCATGGCCTCAGTGGTGGTGGCCTCGGCAGTTGTGGCTCTCGGAAGTCGTGGCCTCGGCGGTCGTGGGTCTCAGGCTCCAGAACACAGGCTCAGCTGTGGTGCTGCGTGGCTCAGTTGCTCCTCCATGTGTGGGATCTTCCTGGACCAGGGGTTGGACCCTGCACCCTGTACCGGCAGGTGGATTCTTATCCACTGCGCCACCGTGAAGTCCCATAGTGTTAGCTTTACAGTTTAGATATTTGATCTGTTTTGAGTTCATTTTGCATTTGGTGCGGCTTTAATCTTTTGCATGTAGATATTCTGTTTACCCAGCACCGTTTGTTGAAAAGATTTCCTTTAGGATTGAATTGATTTCTGTCGAATGCTTTTTTTGCATCAGCTGAGATGATCATATGTATAATTTTTTTCCTTCATTCTATTAATGTGGTGTCTTACATTGATTTTTGTATGTTGAACTACCCTTGCATTCCTGAGATAAAACCCACTTGGTCATAGTGTATAACTCTTTAACATGATGCTAGATTCAGTTTGTTAATATCGTCTCAAAGATTTTTGTATCTGTGTTCATAAGGGATGTTGGACTATAGTCTTTCCTTGTAATGTCTGTATCTTGCTTTGGCATCAGGACAATATTGACCTCTTAGAATTAGGAAGTGTTCCACTTTAAGTTTTGGAAGAGTTTAATAACAACTGATGTTCTTTAATTGGTAGAATTTACCAGTGAAGCCATCTGGTGTTGGACTTCTCTTTTTTGGGTTTTTGTTTTGTTTTCTTTAAATCTTGAAATTCACGTGACATTAACATGTCATGTCATGTCAGTGGCAGCCTGCTGGCAGAAGGCTTTCTGTCTCCTGTGCCCTCCCTGTGTGTCTGGGTTTGGGGCGCCTGGCCTCGGGGTGCTCAGGACAGTGCCGAGTTTGGGTGCCTGGGTGGAATGGGAGGCAGCCCCATCCCAGTGACCTCCCTTTTGTCCTGTCCAGCCAGCTCAGGCCTTCACGGTGAAGCGGGGTGTCCATGTCTCAGGAGCATCCCCCGAGAGCATCAGCAGCCTCCTCTCCGAGGTGGCGGAGTGCGGGACCCACTACGCGCGCCTCAGCCACTTCTCCCTGCAGCCCGTGCTGGACTCCTCCTGCAGCAAGGGCCTCGTGTTCCAGGTGCGGCCCCGCTTCACGCTGCTGCGGGACCCCGCCGCTGTACGCAGGCCTGCCCCGGGGCCTCTGAGCCAGACCGTGCTCCCCTCAGTGACGTCAGAGTCTGTCAATGGCCCTTTGGGAATGGTGGCCAGGGACCACGTCTTGCCTGGCCTATCACTGCATGGAAAACTGGGTGGATGTGTTGGGGCCGTGAGACTGTGGGAGGCAGCTGTGCCGGGGCCGGGGCCGGGGCCGGCCTGTGGTGTGGAGGGAGCACGTGCTGCCTGGTCCTCCTGGCGCGGGACTGAACCAGGTCTACCTGAAAGCCTTGTCGTCGGTGCCCGCTGGGCAGGCCCCCAGGACAGTGGGCAGCTGTGGGGGGCGTGTGGCCTGAGGGAGAGCGCAGGCACTGGGCTGGGCCCTCTGCACTCGGGCATCGCAGCAGGGCTGCTGGGGTGATGTGACGAGGTTCAGATTCTAGGATGGGCCTGAGCGGGGCTGGGAGGGCGGAGGGAAACCCAGACAGGACTGCCGTGCTGACTGTCAGGGATGGAGGGCAGGACAGCGGTCTCCTGGGTGCCTGACGTTTGCTCTGGAGCGCTCCAGCAAGCTCCTGGAAGTATGTGAGCTGCACTGGGGCCATGCTCCCGGGCACTGCCCCGGACACCAGTGTCCCCAGGACCCCAGTGGCCTGAGCAGCCAGAGACCCTCTGGGAGTTGGGGTCTGTGCGCACAGCCCAGCTGCCCAGGATCTGCAAGGTCCAGATTCCTGGTGCAGCTGGCCCAGGGGGGCTTGCAGTGGGCTTGGGCTTCTGGCTGGGCTGGGTGTCCGCATGTGACCCAGATGCCCATTCCTTGGAAAATGGAGTCTGAAGCTTGGGGGTGGAGGCCCAACTTTCCCGCACCCAGGTTGTTCTCGTTCTGAGCTTCCAGCCCCCTGCCCCACAGGCCTTCACCAGCGGCCTGAGGCGGTACCTGCAGTACTACCGTGCTTGCGTGCTCTCCACCCCGCCCACCCTGAGCCTCCTCACCATTGGCTTTCTCTTCAAGAAGCTGGGCCGGCAGCTCAGGTGAGCCTCGGCGTGCGATCTGGTGGCTGGTGAGGCAGGCATGGGTCATGCCGGGTGGTGGGCGGCCTCCTGGTGGGCGTCTGAATGACCCTTGACCCAGCTGAGTTTGTGAGGCCCAACCCAGGATCAGGGCTTCTGCCTGACAGGCACACAGGGTCCCTACAGACAGACCTGGTGCCTGCCAGTGAACATGGGCAGACTGCCTGCTTGCAGGTGCCATCTGGAAAAGGGAGAGTGGAGGACTAGGAGTTAGGGGGTGGGTTCAGTGGAGAGGAGTTCCTGCAGGCAGAGGAGAGGAGTGTGGAGGCCCCGGGGCTGGAGAAGGGGCGCTGGGGGGTGGGAAGGCTGAGCCTGGAGGTGTCTGGAGGGCGCGATGGGAGCACAGCCTGGAATGGGATGGCGAGATGGGGGGCCCAAGGGGACTTGGTAGCCATTCAGGATGGTGGAGGTGGTGACCTGGGGGAGGTGGTGGGTGCAGGAGGGCGTCTTGAGGGAGAGCGGCAGGAGTGGGGAAGGGTTGTGGACTCAGAGTCTTGGCCAGACCTGGGAAGGAGGTGGGGATGCATGGGGTCCCTGGGAGGGGTCTGACAGGAAGCTCAAAGCTGAGCTGCTTGAGGTGCAGGCAGTTTTAAAGCTGGACCATGTGGACGGCAGGGGAGGGCCTGGGTTCTCTGCTCACCTGGCCTCCCTGCATCTGTGTGCAGGTACCTGGCTGAGCTCTGCGGTGTCGGCGCCGCGCCCCCCGGCTCTGGTGGAGGAGAGCCCAGGGCTGCCTTCCCCACGGTGAGGGCTGGTGGGCTCCAGGGAGAGCAGGGCTCTCCTTGCTGCGTGTGGTGTAGCTGAGCCCCCCTTGCTGTCTGCAGGGCGTGAAGCTGCTCTCCTACCTCTACCAGGAGGCCCTGGATAACTGCAGCAACGAGCACTACCCGGTGTTGCTGTCTCTGCTCAAGACCAGCTGCGAGCCCTACACGCGGTGGGGCGGGGCGGGGCGGCTCCGGGGGCGGGGCGGGGCCACGCAGAGCGCAGCCGTGGAGGGGCAGGATAGGTGGGCTTGGACTGCCGCTCCGCCACTCCCAGGGCGGAGCTCTCTACCCTGTGGAAGTCACTTCTAGCTCACCTCCCCCTTTCCACGCATGCGCAGGTTCATCCACGACTGGGTGTACAGTGGGGTCTTCAGAGATGTTTACGGCGAGTTCATGATCCAGGTGAACCCCGAGTACTTGGGCTTCAGAGGTAGGTGGGGGCTGCTGCCGGGCGGGGATGCCGCCATCGGCTGGGTCAGGGCCGCGCTGGTCGCAGGCCTGAGCGAGCTGTCCCACACGCAGACAGGTTCTACTGGACCCACGGCTACGTGCTTATTTCCAAAGAGGCGGAGGACTGCGTCCCTGTCTTCCTGAGCCACATCGCCCACGACGTGTACGTCTGCGGGAAGACCATCAACCTGCTGAAGCTCTGCTGCCCCCGGGTGAGGGGCGAGCGGTTGGCCTCCGCCAGCCCCACGCTGCCAGCCCATCTGCCCTCAGCCCGGGTCCATAGTGTTCTAGCCAGGGTGGGGTGACCTCAACCTCAGTCCCCTTGAGAGTTTCATGAGTGGCTCTGTTGAGTTTCTCGTGTTCCTTCAAAGATGGGAGGAAAACTGAAGGCCTTTCAGAGGCCAAAAGGGCAGTGGGCCCCCCCCCACCCCCACCTTGGAAACCGTCCTAGAGGGACGGGAAGGGCTGTGTCCGTAGGAGGATGGACCCAGGAGTCCTGTGAGGAGTCCCAGGATTCGGCTGTGCTCTGGAGCAGAGCCCTGAGCTGGTGTCCATGCAGCCAAGGCCCCTGGAAGATGGCCAGTGGCAGTGGGTGGGATGGGCGGCCCCTGCAGGAGGTGCTGTCTGGTGTCTGGACAGGCTGGCGGGTGTGGACTGGGGGCTCCTGGCAGTGCAACAGCCAGGTTCAGGCCAGAGCCGGGGGCAGCGGCCGGCCGAGTACAGGGCTGAGAGGAGCACGCTGGAGTGGCCAGGATGGGCTCAGGGTTGGCTAGGGGGGTCTCCAGTATCCATGAGCCCCAGCAGCCGCCCAGGTGTTGGCTCTGGGGGGCGGGGCTTCCATGGTGGGTGGGGCTACATGTGGGCTTGACTCGGGAGTGGGCTGGGCTGACTTCAGGGAGGCCTTGGGTATGTCTGGACCTTCCCTCCTTTTCTTGGAGCCTCACTTGTGGGAGCCAGTCCTGGCCTCTGCTGCAGGGCGGCCTGGCCCTGGGCAGAGACCCACACCTGCTGTTGTGGAGCTGTGGAGGGTGTAAGTGAGGAGCACAGTACTCCCGAGCAGGCTGTCCACGTGGGTCACACGCGGGAGGCAAGGTGGGCTGTGTCTGCGAGTCCCTGGGCTCACGTGCCCCCCCGCCCCCCGCCCCGCAGCACTACCTCTGCTGCTCCGATGTCCCAGTCCCGCGCATCTCCGTGATCTTCTCCCTCGAGGAGCTGAAGGACGTTGAGAAGGACTGCGCCATCTACGTGGGCCGCATGGAGAGGGTGGCGCGGCACAGCTCCGTCAGCAAGGAGGAGAAGGTGAGGGTGCCGCAGCCCGGCCTTCCCGGGCCCTCTCCTCCCCTCCTGGGGGCGGGCCGGGCGCCGGGCAGCCCCATCCTGGCCAGGCCGTGGCTCCAGGGCAGCAGGGCCTGAGGCTCCTGGCCTCAGTGGCTTCCTTGAGCCCCTGTCCTGCTCAGAAGGGTCAGGTGCACTGAGGCCCGAGCTTTGAGTGTCCTGTGCCCTGGGGAGGGGTTGATGCAAAGTCCTGGCACCTGTGGGCAGCAGGAAGCTGTGGGCGGGGCAGACCCCAGAGAACCAGTTGTGTGGAGGGGCGAGCCCTGGGCGTGCAGGGGGCTGGCCCCTGTGGGAGGCCCAGCCCAGCCTCCTCCAGGGTGGGCGGGAAGGCTGGGGTCTTGGCCCCGGATCGCTCTGAGAGAGGGTGTCGCCTGCCTGGGGACCAGCCTCACCGCCGTGCAGGACGGGCGTGGCACCCCCAGACCTGGTCAGCGCAGACCCCTCTCCCTGGCTGTCCTAGGGATGGTGGGGTGAAAGGTCAGACGTATCAGTTGCTGGTGGTCTTTTTCAGGAATTACGGATGGAAATTGCAAAGCAGGAATTAATTGTCCAGGCCCGGGAGGCGGCGTCCAGGGTCCTGCAGGCGCTCAGCGGTGCGTGTGGCTCGCCTGCCTCTCTGGGTCGGTGGCCACCTGCTGGGGCTTCTCACCACGGCCCCTGTCTTGTCGCAGATCGGCAGATGGCGGAGCGGATGGCCTCGGATGCCCGCAAGCGAGAGCAGTTCCAGAGGCTGAAGGAGCAGTTTGTGAAGGACCAGGAGGTGGGGGGGGCTGGCGGGGGGTGGGATGGGGGAGCGTGGGCTCGAGGGGTCAGCTTCACCAGCGGGGCCGCGCGGGGTGTTCTGCAGCGACGCCGGGCGGCCAGGCAGGAGGAGCTGGATGAGGACTTCAGCTATGCCCGCGAGCTCCGGGACCGGGAGAGGAGGCTGAGGGCCCTGGAGGAGCAGCTGGAGAGGAAGGCCAGGTGGGCGGCTGGGGGTGCCGTGCTGCGCCGGGTCAGCCTTCCTGGATGTCGTGGCTGGTTTGACCTTTGTGATGGTCGGTTACCTTTTGTCAGTATTTTGGCATCTTTCAGGAGTCTGTTCAGGCAGGAGGAGTAGCGGTCTGAACTTGTCTTCTTGCAGTTGCTCTGTGTGGACTGGGATCCAGGCTCGGTCCACATGCTGTGCTTGATCTCTTTGTTTCCTTTAAGTTAAACTGCCTCTGTTCCTTAAATTTGTCTTTAAACCTGTTAGTAAGTAGCCTGACTGAGACAGGGCTTTACCCAGCACGGCGTCCGGGAGTGTGTCTTGTGCTGTGACCTCCCTCCCTCCCTCCCTGCATTTCCTGCGAGCTGACAGCACAGCTGCCTCAGAAGGAGCCGCTCCCTTTCCTCGTCCCCCGGTCAGTGGTCCTGACCCCGGGGACTGTTCGTGGAGCTGTGACAGAGCCAGTCAGTGCTGAGTGCACATGTGTCTGTGTGCATTCATCCTGACTTGGGTGTGTACACATGCGTGTGTGAGTAGATGTTATTCTCTTGTTTACATGTGGAGGAAACTAGGTGTGGAGGGTGTGTCCCTGGCCTTTGGCAGCTGAATTAAAAATGGCTAGTCTGGGTTTGAAACCAGCTTTGTACTGGTGAGAGGGT
Source organism: Muntiacus reevesi (assembly GCF_963930625.1). NCBI lineage: Eukaryota > Metazoa > Chordata > Mammalia > Artiodactyla > Cervidae > Muntiacus > Muntiacus reevesi. The sequence goes on along the minus strand of NC_089249.1, from coordinate 62,965,112 downwards.
CCCCATCGTTGGGTGTAACATGGCCAGCTTTGAATTAAGTGAGATGTTCCCGCTACCCCATGCCCTTCGCATCACCTCTCGGTGCTCTGGAGCTGGCACGGCAGCAGAAGAACCGCCAGCAGTGAGGGCCGAGGTCGCGCCTCCGAGAGGGTGTGGCCCCTTGGCCCACATCGACCCCTGTGCTTCAGGCTGTGGGGAGGCTTGTTCTGGGGTTTGCTCTGGGTGACTTCACTGTGCCTGCCCGCCAGGGGCTCCCATTTGGCGGGGAGGCAGAAAGACATGCCCAGTGACACCCTGCAGGTGTTGTGGGGGCTCCCAGGGGCCAGCTGCCCACCTGGGGAAGGTGCTCGGGGGTGGGCTTCCCGTTGGGGGCCCCCCGCATGGGGCACTGGCTGGACAGTGGGGTGACTGGCGACCCGTCCTGTCTGGGTGGCTGCAGGCAGGCACTGGTGGATCATTACAGCAAGTTGTCTGCAGAGGCGGCTCGTCGGGAGCAGAAGGCACTGTGGAAGGTCCGGAGGCACAGGCTGGCCAGCGCGCGGCTTCGTTTTCTCCTGGAAGATGAGAAGCGCGTTCAGGTGTTGCCACTTGTCACCCAGGAGCTCTTCCCTGGGCTCTCGGGGACTCAGGAGCCCTGAAGTCACACACAGACCCACTGTGTGCCCACTGCGGGGTTAGGGTGACACTCTCACTGGGTGCTCAGAGGGGCGTGACTGGCAGAGGCTGGGCTGCCCTCAAGTGACACGGGCGGTGTGGAAAGCCAACCAGGCTCTGGGCAGCTGCGTGAGCCCCGCTGTGTAGGTGCTCCCGCTCACGTCCTGCTGGTTCTGTTTCAGGGGATGCTAGAGGCCGCGGCCGAGGGGAGGCCCCTAGAGCAGCCGGCCGTCCTCCCTGGTGCCTGCTCCCAGACAAGTGCCCACTCTTGGGCAGGGGACCAGGTAGGACCCAGGCCATGGAGAGTGGGCTCTGAGTTGGCTGCCGCAGGACTGGCATGTGTCTCCACTGTCCCCTTTCATGGGCTTGAGTATTGGGTGTAGAACTGAACCTGGAGGACAGAAGCAGACACCAGGGGAACCCATGCACGCTTTTGTTTCAGGTCTCCTTTCTGGGCCCTGTGCCCCCAGATAGAGGCAGCAGCTGTGACCCCGGGTGTGAGGAGCCGCGGGAGGTGGCACTGGCCGGCCCTCATGGGCAGAGCACCCTCATGCCGCAGCCCCTCGAGTCTCCAGGTGCCGGGGCCTATGGTGTGGGGCCAGGGGCAGGCCTGCTGTGGGTGCAGGCAGAGGAGCCGGGGCCGTTCTCCGCGGGCCTCAGCCTCAGAGACTTCCTGCCCGTGGCCCAGGGGGCTGAGCCTGGGCTCAGCGGCTCGGCCCCTGTCCTGGAAGACGCACTGCAGACCATTGGCTCCGCCCTGCCTCCCATGGCTCCGTCCACAGCAGTGGACTCAGCACCTTTCGTGCCACAGGAGTATGACTTCAGAACCATCCTGAGGCCCGCTGTGGCTGCCCCAGGTTCTGCAGGGGCGCTCCAGACTGCAAGAGGCAGCCTGGGCAGCAGAGGGCAGCAGCTGCGGGAGGACACTCACGAGCCACTGGACACCTGTGGCCCGGACCCCCCACAGCACCCCTCCCCCCAGGAGGAGCGCTGTCCGGCCCTGGTGCAGGTCCTCGGGGCGGAGCCTGGCGTTCCCAGAGGGGGCTGTGTTTCTGGAGTGACCCCCTCCCGGCCACGGTGGAACATCCACGGACACGTGTCTGATGCCAGCATCCGGGTGGGGGAGAATGTGTGGGACGTGGTCCCCTCCCGGCCACGGTGGAATGTCCACGGACATGTATCTGATGCCAGCATCCGGGTGGGGGAGAATGTGTGGGATGTGGCCCCTTCCCGGCCACGGTGGAATGTCCATGGACACGTGTCTGACGCCAACATCCGGGTGGGGGAGAATGTGTGGGATGTGGCCCCCTCCCGGCCACGGTGGAGTGTCCATGGACACGTTTCTCAGTCCAGTGTGATGCTGGGGGTCCTCTCAGGGGAAGCAGAGCCCAATTTTCCCAGACCCCCATTGGGTCCCCCAGACTCCGGACCCCAGTTGGGCCTCAGCTCGGGAGCCCAGGAACACACACCGGAGCTGCCTGTGGAGACAGCTTCAGGCAGCTCCAGCACACAGGTGGCCGGTCCAGACCCTGGTTACAGGGAGAAGGGTGGCCCCCAGGCCTCACTGTCTGCTGAGGCTGCACCCGCTGCTCTGGGAGATGGCACCCTGAAAGAGCCAGGTCAGTGGGGCCCAGAGCTGTCCTGCCCCTGGGGGTGTCTGTGAGCCCAGGACAGGGCGGCCGGCAGGGGGGTGGGGGGTGGCGCTGCCCTGTTGCAGGCATTTGGTCCTGACCCCCTCTCCTGCCCATTTCTTCTGCTTAGACGTGGGGATGAGTGAGGACTCCAGGGACCTCTCTCTCGGCTCACAGGTCAGGGGTCGGGGGGGGGCGGTGCTGGGCCTTTCATGGGCAGGGAGGGCTCCGTCCTGGGACTGGGTGACGGGTGGGGGGGGTTGCTCTGCCTGCCTGCTTGCTTGTTCCTCTCCCATGAGGGAAGGAGGCAGGTTCCTTGAGGCTGGGTCGTCTTAGGAGGATGCAGATGTCCAGAGCAGCCCTGACCCTGGCGAGGCGGCGGCCCAGCGCTGGGACCGGGAGCAGGCCTACCTGGCGGGCCTGGCGGGGCAGTACCGCCTGGAGCAGTACCCGGACAGCTATGAGGCTATGTGTGAGTGGGTCGGCCACAGCAGGCAGGCAGAGGCAGCCTGGCCCCGTGTTCCTATCGTGTGACTGCAGTCTGTCACCCCGCAGCAGAGCCTCCCGTCGCCCGCCTCCTGCACCACGGGCTTCCCCGAGCCTTCGCCCTCCCCGAGGACACCGGGCTCCCATCAGATGCAGATGAGAGCGCTGTGCAGCTCTGCGAGCTGCTGCCGCTGCCTGTGCTCATGAAGCACTCCGTTACTGCCCCGCTGGCTGCCCAGTGAGCGCCCGCCTGCCCCGCCCCGCCCCGCCCCGCCCCGCCCCGCCCCGCCCCCTGACAGTAGTAACGCCAGGCCCCTCTCGCCAGCGTCTCCCTGGTGAACAAGGCTGTGGTCGACTACTTCTTCGTGGAGCTGAACCTCGGGGCGCACTTCGAGGCGCTGCGGCACTTTCTGCTGATGGAGGACGGGGAGTTCGCTCAGTCCCTCAGCGACCTGCTCTTCGAGAAGGTGAGCCCAGGTGGGCCAGGCGCCAGAGGGACGGCGGGCAGGCTCTGGACACTTTGGGACTCTCTGTCCTGTCCCTGCAGCTCGGGGCGGGGCAGACGCCCGGGGAGCTTCTCAGCCCCCTGGTGCTCAACTCGGTGCTGAGCAAGGCCCTGCAGTACAGCCTGCACGGCGACAGCCCGCACGCTGCCAACCTCTCCTTCGCCCTCAAGTTCCTGCCTGAGACGTTCGCCCCCAACGCCCCAGACGTGCTGAGCTGCCTGGAGCTCAGGTACAAGGTCAGCAGCGCCCCCTGGCGCGGGCGGTGGGGGTAGTCCCGGGACCCAGCTGTGCTGAGCCAGCCTCCCTGGCAGGTCGACTGGCCCCTCAACATCGTGGTCACCGAGGGCTGCCTGAGCAGGTACGGCGGCATCTTCTCCTTCCTGCTGCAACTGAAGCTCATGATGTGGACGCTCAAGGACATCTGCTTCCACCTCAAGCGCACAGGTGAGCCTGGTGGGCCCGAGGCACCCACGCTGCCCGCAGCTGTACTCACTCTGCACCCCCCCTCCCCCAGCGCGGGCGAGCCAGGCGGCCGGCTCGGTGCAGTTCCGCCAGCTGCAGCTCTTCAAGCACGAGATGCAGCACTTCGTCAAGGTCACCCAGGGCTACATCGCCAACCAGATCTTGCACGTCAGCTGGTGCGAGTTCCAGGCCAAGCTGGCCTCGGTGGGTGACCTGGAGGAGATCCAGCGCGCCCACGCCGAGTACCTGCACAAGGCAGTCTTCAGGTGAGGTGCGGGCCCGCGGCGCGGCCCCGGCTCGGGCGCACCCACCGCAGTCTTCACCTCCCCCCAGGGGCCTGCTGACCGAGAAGGCGGCGCCGGTCATGAACGTCATCCACAGTGTCTTCAGCCTGGTCCTCAAGTTTCGCAGCCAGCTCATCTCCCAGCCCTGGGGCCCGGCTGGCGGCCCGCGGGGCCCCGAGCACCCAAACTTCGCCCTCATGCAGCAGTCCTACAGCGCCTTCAAGTACTACTCCCATTTCCTCTTCAAAGGTGAGCACCCCAGGGGCGGGGGAGGGCTGGGGGCGGTGCTGAGCCGGCACTGAACCTGCGCCCCCCCCTCAGTGGTGAGCAAGCTGGTGAACCGCGGCTACCAGCCCCACCTAGAGGACTTCCTGCTGCGCATCAACTTCAACAACTACTACCAGGACGCCTGAGCCCCCGCTCGGCCGCAATAAACGTGTGCCTGCACTCCAGCCTCTGTCTCCGGGGCGGGCGGGGGCAGAACAACCACGCGGGGCCACTGAGGAGCCTGCCGGTTTATTGGGGGGCCTTGTCCCCCCACCCCAGACCCGCCAGGTGGCCGGGTGGGTGGAGGCCGAGCGGCCGGTCCTCGGGGCTGCGTGGTGCATCTGTCGTGGGGAGCAGAGCCTGGGGCAAGGGTGGCGAGTCAGCGTCGGGCAGAGACGGGTCAGGTCCTGACTGGACGTCTCCACCGTCATGGAGAGACGGGACGGGGGGCCGCCTCGTGGACTCAGGGGTTCGGCCCTGGGGTCTCCTGCGTGGAGCTCCCAGGGCGGTTACGAGGATCACGTCACACACAGCTCCGCCGCCCAGAGTGGGGGCTTGCTGCTATAGGAGCGCCGCCGGCCGGCTGCCCCGCGGGTCTCCTCGGCCGCCTCGCTGGCCTCCGCGGCTGCCTCGGCGTCCACCTCCCCGCCGTAAGGGGTCTCCAGCAGCTTCAGCACCCGCCGCACCTGCAGGGGGGGCGGAGAGCGAGGGGGGCTGTTGGGGGCCGGCCTCCTCCGCAGCCGGGAGGGTGAGGGGGCGAGCGGGCGGCGCTTACCTCCGAGAAGTCGCCACTCTCCGCAGCTTCGATGGCGCCCTGCGCGATGTAGTTCCTCAGCACGTACTTGGGGTTGTTGGCGCGCATAATGCGCACGCGCTCAGCCTGCCAGGCGGCCGCGTCACCGCTGGCCTCCTGGTCCTTCTCCAGCCGGGCCCTGCAAGCCACTGGGCGTCAGCGCACAGCCCGGCCCGCGCTGGGGGGGGGCGGGGCACCGGGGATTGGGCGGGGAGCACCTGTAGTCGCGGAGCCACGCGGCCCAGCGGCTCCTGTTCCTGCCGTGCAGTTCCGCCTCGCTCAGCTGCTCCAGTCGCGACTGCTGCTCCACGCGCTCCAGCTCCCGAGCCAGGCTCGCCCGCGTGCCGATGAGCGCCAGGAGCTGCGGGTTTGACTGCGCCAGCATGAGCATCATGGACAGCTGCCTGTGCGGAGCGGGCGCGTGAGGGGCCCCGGGCTCGGCCCTCCTGGCCCGCCACACTGCTGTGTCTGGACCCGCCAGGGCAAAGCCCGGGTCCGGTGGGCGGGGCAGACGGGGGAACACCTCCAGCCGCCTGCCCTCCTTCTGTGGCAGCCCCTGCACGTGACAGGCCCGTCTCCCGCTGTTGACTCCGCCCATGGAGACAGAGCTGGATCCTCCACCTGGGGAGGGGGGCAGGGCAGCCCCTGACACCCCCTTCTCAGTCACCCTGGCTCTGGGCTCAGCAGGTCCTGCCAGCTTCAGCCTCCCCCTGCACAGCTGCACTAGATTGCTGCTGGCATCAAACTTGTTGATGGGGTGAGTGTGGACTGCACCCCCCGGGCACGAAGGTGCAGAAAGCCTGGGTGGCTGGAGACTGCGGTCTACACCCAGGCTGTTCCTGGGAGCCTCCCTGGAGCAGAGACCACCATGCCCCAGTCTGTGCCGCCTGGCCCCTCATTCCAGCGTCAGCATCACGCCCTTTCCTCTGACTGGTGGGCCTCAGGGCTACAAAGCCAGAGTCTGACCACCCATGGCTTTGTTCTAAATAGTCCTCCCTTTCCGGAAACAAATTCCCGGGAAGCAAGACCCAAGCACCCACCGGGGATCCATCTGGGGTCGGAAGGCGAGCCTCAGCTCCTCCAGGGAGGCACACTGTGCAGTCAGCGTGGCCAGGAACTCATCCAGGTCTGGGGACTCCGGCGCGGCCGGGAAGGAGCTCAGCAGGTGGAAGGAGTTTGTGAAGTCAGCCCCTAGAACAGAAAGCTGCTCAGGGCGCAGCCCCGTCGCCAGATGACCACACGGTTCATCCAGCACGTGTGTGTGGAGACCTGCTGGGCGTCAGGCCAGGGGTTCCTGACCCCCTCCCCCAGCCTGTTCTCAGTGCCCCCAGCTCGGTCCCCACTCTGAACCTGACAAGTCACTCAGTCTCCCAAGGCCTCCAAGCCCAGTTTCTTCATCAGTAACCTGAATAAACAGTCCAGGCACCGAGGCCAGCCCTGGCCGCCGTTGCTGTCAGCGCCTTCAGCACTGCACGCTCTGGGAGCTGCAAGGTTGAGATAGCAGAGGACCTGAGATAACAGGCGTGTTGTGTGACATCCTTGGCCTGGCTGGCTACATCAGTGTCACCATAACCCCTAAGGAAATGGCCAAAACCAGACAGAAGAGGAAATGAGTGGGGAACCAGAATGGTGTACACAAAAAACCACCTAAACACGAGTGTGGTGACAGAAAATAAGGGACAAAAATGGTGTAAGACAGAAAACAACAAAGCAGCGTGAATTCTTCCTTATCTGTGGTTAACTTTTAAAGTAAATGGACCAGGGACTTCCCTGGTCCAGTGGTTAGCACTGTGCTTTTAATGCCAAGGGCATGGGATCAACCCCTGGTTTGGGAACTAAGATCTTGAGAGGACTGCCTCCCCCCCAAAGTAAATGGATTAATGTCACTATTCATAGAGCAAAGACCAGCAGAATGGATAAAAAACACGATCCAATGACAGTAAGATACTGAACACGCTTAAGTTGAAAGCAAAAAGATGGAAAAAATATCCCACACAAATAGTAACCTAAGAAGTTGGGTGGCTATGCTGACACCAGAAAGTAGACTTTATGTAAGCACTTGACAGAGAGGAGCCTTAGATGTGGGTGAGTCAGTTCAGCAAGAAGATACAACAGTCAAACAAGAGCCCCCAACACAGAAAGCAAACACTCCTAAAACTGAAGGGAAACGCTTCTTGGCTGTGCGGGGCCGTCCCTGCGGTTTGGGGGGCTTCTCCAGTTGACCAAGGGCGTAGTTGTGCAAGGGGCCGTCCCTGCGGTTTGGGGGGCTTCTCTAGTTGGGCAAGGGGCCGTCCCTGAGGTTTGGGGGGCTTCTCTGGTTGGGCAAGGGGCCGTCCCTGAGGTTTGGGGGGCTTCTCTGGTTGGGCAAGGGCGTAGTTGTCTTGCAGCACATGAGATCTTAGTTTCCCGACAAAGGATCAAACCCACGACCCCTGCGTTGGAAGGCAGGTTCTTAACCACTGGGCCACCGGGGAAGTTCCTGAATACGTGTTAAAGAAACTGTACTCCAATTAACAACAAGAAACAGCTGAAGGGCAGAGTCTAGCAGTTTTGTAGGCGCCGGGGTATCAGCGCCTGACCCCTGGACAAAGGTCAAGCAGGGAAACAGCGAACACCAGGCACAGTGCCCCACCCAAGCCCTCAGCCGCACGCTCTCCAGGACAGACCGTGCGTCAGGCCATGAAACTAGTGTCAGCACCCTGAGAACACTGGTGTGTTCTGCAACCACAATGGAAAGAAGCTAGAAGTCACAAATGGAAGGGAAATTAGAAAGCGAGATGGTTGGATGGCACCATCGACTCAGTGGACCTGAGTTTGAGCAAACTGGGACAGGGAAGCCTGGCTTGCTGCAGTCCATGGGGTTCCAAAGAGTCAGACACAATTTAGCAACTGAATAACAATGTTAAAATTAATCAACTACTGGCTCTAAAAAGAAATCACAAGGGAAATGAGAAAACACTTGGAGGTATGAACCTAAAGCAGCAGTGCTCAGAGGGAAGTTCATCGCTATGTATGTCTGAACTAAAAGAACAGCGCTGTCACTACCAGAAAAAAACTGTAACTGTGTGTGGTGATCATTTCCCGCTGCATGTATAGTCATGGTGCACACCTGAGACTTGTATGATGCTGCACATCAGTTACTTCTCAATAGAAACATTTCAAATCAATAAATTGATCTTATACCTAAGGAACTAGAAAAAGAACAAATAAGACCAAACTTAACAGAAAGGAAGATGAAAGCAGAGATACACAGAGAACAAAAGTGAGAGAGTGAGACCAGACTTGGTTCCTCGAAAAGATCAGTGAACCTGACAGAATTTCAGCTAAAACAATAAAGAAAAACTGACTTTACTGACTACACCAAAGCCTTTGACTGAGTGGATCACAACAAACTGTGGAAAATTCTTAAAGAGGTGGGAATACCAGACCACCTAATCTGCCTCCTATGAAATCTGTATGTAGGTCAGGAAGCAACGGTTAGAATGGGACATGGAAAAACAGACTGGTTCCAAATTGGAACCAGTCAAGGCTGTATATTGTCACCCTGTTTATTTAACTTCTATGCAGAGTACATCATATGAAATGCTGGACTGGATGAAGCACACGCTGGAATCAAGATTGCTAGGAGAAATATCAATAACCTCAGATATACAGAGGACACCACCCTTATGGCAGAAAGTGAAGAGGAACTGAAGAGCCTCTTGATGAAAGTGAAAGAGAAGAGTGAAAAAGTTGGCTAAACACTCAACATTCAGAAAGCTAAGATCATGGCATCTGGTCCCATCACTTTATGGCAAATAGATGGGGAAACAGTGCAAACAATGAGATACTTTATTTTGGGGGGCTCTGAAATCACTGCAGATGATGACTGCAGCCATGAAATTAAAAGACGCTTGCTCCCTGGAAGAAAAGCTATGACCAACCTAGACAGCATAGTAAAAAGCAGAGACATTACTTTGCCAGCAAAGGTCCGTCTGGTCAAAGCTGTGGTTTTTCCAGTGGTCACGTATGGGTATGGGAGCTGGACCATAGAGAAGTCTGAGTAATGAAGAATTGATGCTTTAGAACTGTGGTGTTGGAGAAGACTCTTGAGACTCCCTTAGATTGCAAGGAGATCAAACCAGTCAATCCTAAAGGAAATCAGTCCTGAATATTCACTGGAAGGACTGATGCTGAAGCTGAAGCTGCAAAGAACTGACTCATTAGAAAAGACCCCAATGCAGGGAAAGACTGAAGGCAGGAGGAGAAGGGGATGACAGAGGATGAGATGGTTGGATGGCATCACCGACTCAACTGTTGTGAATTTGAGCAAGCTTCGGGAGTTGGTGATGGACAGGGAAGCCTGGCGTGCTGCAGTCCATGGGGTCGCAAAGAGTTGGACACGACTGAGCGACTGAACTGACTAACTGAAAACAATAAAAAAAAAGTAACAGTGAGGATATCACTACTGATTAGACAGAAATAAAAGACTAAGAAGACACTATCAATAGTAACTTAAATGACAGATTCCTAAGAACATAAATTACCAAAATTGACTCAGGAAGAAAAAGAAAATCTCAATAGGCCCATAGCAAGTAAAGAGACTGTAAACTTCCCGACGCAGGAAATGTCAGGACCAGAGGCTTCAGGGTGAATTCTACCCAACTTTTTTTTTTTCTACCGATTGTTTAAAGAAGAGTTAACACCAATCCTTAGACTCTTCTAAAAAATAGGAGGAAACATTTTCTAACTGATTTCATGAAACCAGCCCTGTCTCGATACCAAAGCCAAACAAAGGTACCATGAGAAAAGCAAGCCACAGACCAGTGTCCCTGTGAGTGCAGACACAAGGAACCTCAGCAAAATGCCAGACCAGGTGGGGTTCACCCCAGAACGCAAGGGGTGTCTATGTCCCCTCCCAGATGCACAGGCGGAGACCCAAACCTCAGGGGGGCGGTGTCTGGAGATGGGGCCTTTGGGAGGTAGGGATGGGCTGCAGCCCTTCTAGTGGCTCCGTGCTCCTGTGAGGACGCAACCAGCAGATGGCATCCCAAGGCTGGACGTCCAGCCTCCAGGCTGTGAGAAGCAGTTTAAACCGCGGCAGGATACGGACAAAGAAGTAAAACCACATGGTCACCTCGACTGACGCACAGTGTGAAAGCGCGCAGCAGTGGATAGAAGGGCGCGTGCTCTACTGAGAGGAGTCACGTGTGAACTGGCCCATGGTTCATGGCACGCTTGCGTGAAAGATGCTTTCCCCAAGGGCAGGAACAGCAAATGGCGCCTGGCTGGCCACTTCTGCGGGGCAGCACTGGGCCTCCAAGCCGGATTGGCCAGGAAGTCACACACGCCCTGCAAAGGCAGTCCCGGAGGACGGGAGACGGGGACCCAGACAGCCGCGGCTCGTGAGCAACCCGCCCCCGCTCACCGGTCAGGTGCATGGTCTCCAGGAGCTGGGCCACCAGGGCGCCATCCCCCTCCTGCTCGGTCTGCACGAGGCCCAGCTTCCGGCGCATCTTCTGCAGGTAGTGCCGGCCGAACTCGGCGTCGAACTCGTCCGCCAGGATGGCCTCGGCCAGCTCGAGGGGCAGCGCGGGGTCCAGGGCCTCGGCCAGCTTCTGCAGGTTCCACTTGCACACCTCGGGCTGCTTGCTGTACGCGTAGCGCCCGGCGGTGTCGGAGGCGTTGCACACGTGATCAGGGTCGTACCTGCCACACGGGCAAGAGTGGGGTGGTGCCTAAAGGGACCCACCGAGGGACTGGGTGGACTCCACTGTCCTGCCCTGTCCCAGGGGACCCTGCAGCCTCACCTGCCCCTTCAGCCCACTTTCCACCAAAGAGCAGAGGGTGCTGGTTAAACGTGTCTGTGCTAAAGCCCGCTGGGGGATTCCTGCTCTGGGAATGACCAGGCCTTGCTGAGAATCAAACATGAACAAAACCTTCACCAAAGCAGCCATGCTGGCTTGTGATGCCTGTGCTGATGTGGGCCTCCCCGGGGGCCCCGGCGGGCAGTGGGACGCCCACCTGTCCAGGAACCCGAAGGGCCCGTAGTCGATGGTGAGCCCCACGATGCTCATGTTGTCTGTGTTGAGCACGCCGTGGCAGAAGCCCACGCACTGCCACTCAGCCACCAGCCGGGCCGTGCGCCGAGTCACCTGCAACGGGACGGCCGCCGCTACTCCCTCGGCCCGGCCCCTCCCCGAACCACCTGTGCCCGCTGGGCGACTCCTGGGGGCCTGCCCAGTGTTCCGCCCTGACTTGGAAGAACGCCTGAGGACATGTGAGAAGGAAACCCCCCGACCACACCACCGTCTCTTATACACTCACTATTCTGGCTTTTACCCAAACCAGAGACATCAGGGAACCCTGACATTCTCACGACACAGGCCCCCACGTGGGATGACCATGTCGGAAGAAGGAAGCAAGTCACCACATTATCAGGCAAACCCGCCCCAGGTCCTGCCTCACCCGGGGCTGCAGGGGACGAGGCTCCACCAGCCCACCTTGGCAGCCGGGAGGAGCACCGGCCCTGCCGCCCCGCGCCCAGCCGGCGGGGGGGAAGCACCGGCCCTGCCGCCCCGCACCCAGCCAGGGGGCAGCACCGGCCCTGCCGCCCCGCACCCAGCCGGGGCGGGGAGAGCACCGGCCCTGCCGCCCCGCACCCAGCCAGTGAGGGGAGCACCGCCCTGCCGCCCCGCACCCAGCCAGGGGGCAGCACCGGCCCTGCTGCCCCGCACCCAGCCAGGGGGGAGAGCACCGGCCCTGCCGCCCCGCACCCAGCCAGGGGGCAGCACCGGCCCTGCCGCCCCGCACCCAGCCAGTGAGAGGAGCACCGCCCTGCCGCCCCGCACCCAGCCAGGGGGAGCCCTGTGAGCCGCAGGTGCACCAGACAGCCCGTGGCCCCCCGAGCAGCCCACACACAGCGCGCCTTGTGATGCCGCAGGCGCTGCCTGCGTTGGACAGCACCATGCTTGACTTCACTGACCAAGAGACCAGGTTCAGAGGGCAGAAGACCCAGGCCACCACCGTGGGTGTGAGCTGAGCCTCAAGTCTCCCTGGCACTGCCCATGTGACAGATAGGAAGAAACTGTGGCTGAAGGGGGGCGTCTGGGGAGGGACCAGACCTCCCCAGCGTGTCTCTGCACATGGTCCCCAGGGTGCAGGCGGGGCCCCACAAGCGCTGCTTTGGGCCCACTTCTGGGGCACAGTGTCAGCTGCGAGCCTTCAGCCCTTAGGAAGACCCCCGGCCCTGCTGCCTCCACGCCACGGGCTGAGGCTGCACCCCTCCCATTGTGGCCACCGCCGGGGATGCCTGCACGGCCCCTGGGAAGGGACCATACCTGAGAGTTCTGGGGTGCATTCAGCCCTGAGCCAGGAAAGTCAGCATGTCCCCCAAATCAAGAGGTTTAGGGCTGTGTAGTGGGGGCCATTGTGCACACAGGCCCCATGCAGGAGACCCAACACCTGCCGGCCCTGACTCCCCCCTAGATCTCTGCACAGCTCCTTGAGGCTGCTCAAATGGGGGTCCATCCCAGGACCCTGACCCTCAGCATCTGAGAAGCTAGCCCTGGACCAAGCCAGTGGGTGGTGATGGGGGTTTGGGATAGGAGGGGACTCAGAGGGCAGGACACCCAGAGCCCACCCTCAGGGGACGGCCCCGCTGACCTCCCGGAAGAAGGCGGCGTGTCTCTGCACAGGGTCCTCAGGGTGAGCGGCCTGGATCTCGGGGTAGAAGGTACTGATGACGTAGTCGAGCATCTGCAGCCGGATGTCGTCTCTCCCAACGCTGGGGCCCGCGCGGCCCGTGTGCTCGTCTCTGGACTTGAAGATCTCGAACGAGCCGAACCTGCAGGGGAGACCCACGTTGACAGCCAGTTAAATGTGACACCACCCCTCCTGAGTGAAGCGGGAAGGGGGTTGCTGGCAGCGTTCGTGGCCAGAGCAGGGGTGGGCGGGGGACAAACCATACAAACACGGCTGATCTTCAGGGACACAGGCTGATACGGGGCGCCTCCCAGGGCACATGGGACGGGACGGCCACAGCCACCCTGCAGGGATGAGGGAATTCGTGCTCTCACGGAGGGAGGCGGCCTGTGCTGGGGTGAGCTGGGGTCAGCAGTGGTGCACTTACACCCCCAGGGGACGGGGCAACGTCCAGAGTCATGTTTGCTGATCACACGGGCCGAACGCCAGCAGTTCATGGGTGGAGGCCAGGGGTGTTGCCCGACTGCCTACGTGACACAGACCAGCCCTCAGCAGACCGTCTGGTCCAGACACGGCTACCACGGCCGAAATGGGCCCAATATGGGCCTGGCGCCTCCACCCCAGAGACAAAGGCGAAGCCGGAGACAGCTGAGCCATGCGGTCAGCTGAGTTCCCTGATCCCCGAGACTGCCACAGCCGCCTCCTGGTGACTGGCTGCGGGTGGCTGGTACTGAGTGCTCGACTCCAGGCAGCTTGGTGACCGAGGACTCACAGGGCCCCGGCAGCAGGAGGCCTCCGGTCGGCAGACGGGGCACTGGGAGCGGGCGTGCTGGGTGTCACGGCCACCCGCCCAGCGACGCGGGTGGGGCCGTTCTCCCGGCGCGCCTGATGCAGCCCCCGGTCACAGACCCCAGGTGGTGGCTCCGGGCTCACTGCCCAGCCCCTGGCCTGGGGACGTGAGTGTGCGGGCCTCACCTGAGGAACGTGGGGGCCAGGCGCAGCACCACGGCACAGGGCTCGGGCCGGGGGTTCCCGTCGTAGAAGATGTCGCGCACGACGGTGGACTGGGACGTGACGCAGGCGCCGGCCCGCGTGGTGGGGACGCCCAGGTGGAACATGGCCTCGCTGCACAGGAACTCGCGGATGCTGGAGCGCAGAACCTTGCGGCCGTCGGCCTGTCTGAGGTCAAGCACAGAGGTCACTGCTGGGCACGGTGATGCAGGCGCAGCCGCAGGCTGAAGGGACCGGGAAAGCCGCTACCAGCTTCCTAAAACCAGCCCATGGCAGCTCTGACGTCGTCGCAGAACGTGTCTGTTTCGAGTGACCCCAGGCGCTGTGCCACTCATGTCCTGAAGGTCTCGATCCACAGCACGGGCGCCCAGCCTGCCGTGGGAGCCGAGGCCACGGGGAGAGCCATCCCCTGGGCCACGCGCACACTTGTAACTCTACAGTTCTGTTCCTAAGAATTTACTTTGTAAAAAACACAACAACACAGACACAGCACTGTCTGCAGTGGCGGGAGGACTTCAGCCCACCTTGGGCAGCTCCAAATGACTCAGACGTTCTCTTACCCTAAACAGACATTATCATTATCTTAAATAGACTTTACTTTCCTAGGCAGTGTTAGGTTCTCAGCAAACCGACCAGAAGGCAGAGATTTCTCACATGTCCCCCACCACACACACACAGCCCCCCCAGCATCAACACTCCTACCAGACAGGACGTCTGCCAGTGAGCCCACGCTGACATGTCACCATCCCCCCAGAGCCCATGTTTGTTTTACATCAGGGTTCATCTTTGGTGTTACCCATCCTGTGGGTCTGGACAACCGCCCAGACAGGGATCCACCATGACTACAGGTCACACAGAGACGTTTCACTGCCCACAGTCCTCTGACTCCACCAAGCCGTCTCTCACCTCCCAACCCCTGGTCTTGTTACTGTCTCCAGAGCTTTGCCTTTTCCAGAATGTCATACTGTCACACTGTGTGACCTTTTCAGATTAACTTTCTTCACTTACTGATATGCATCCAAGTTTCCAACATGTTTTTTTTTATGGCTTGATGGCTCATTTCTTTTTTTTTTTTCCTGTTCTTTTGCTGAATAATATTCCATTGTCTGGATGGGCCATGTTTTATCTATTCACCTTGAAGGATATCTTGGTGGCTTCCAAGTTTTGGCAATTAGGAATACAGTTGCTGTGAACATCCTTATACAGAGTTCCATGTGGACATGTGTGTAACTCCTTTGGGTAAATACTAAGTCGTATGATTGCTGGATCATACGGTGACAATAATATTTGGCTTGGTAAGAAACCACCACAGTCTTCCAAAGCAGCTGGACCATTCTGCATTCCAACAGCGACAAATGTGCTTTCCTGTTGCTCCACGTCCTTGCTAGCATTTCGTGTTGGCAGTGTCCTGGATTTTGGCCGTGCTCATGGGTGTAGTGGTGTCTCACCGTTTTAATTTGCATTTTCCCGATGACACATGATGTGAAATATCTTTCCATGGGCTTATATGCCATCTCTGTATCTTCTTTGGGGAGGTGTCTAATAAAGTCTTTGCCCCATTTTAAAATCAGTTTGTTTGCTTTTTCTTGAATTTTGAGAGTTCTTTGTATGTTTTGGAGAACGGACGTTTATCAGACGTTTCTTTAGCAGAGACTTTCTCCCCGTCTGTGGCTTGTCATTCTCCTGACACTTTCACACAAGTTTTACATTTGATAAAGTCCAGCCTATCATTTCTTTCATGGATCCTGTCTTCTGTGTTGTATCTAAAAAGTCGTTTCCATACCTGAGGTCATTCAGATTTTCTGTTTTGTCTTCTAGGAGTTTTACAGTTTTGCATTTTGTGTGTAGGTTGGTCATCCATTCTCAGTTAATTTTTGTAGAGGGTGTCAGGTCTGTGTCTAGATTCATTTTTTTTTTTTTAATGTGGACGTCCAGTTGTTCCAGTTCAGTTCAGTTTAATGTGGATGTCCAGTTGTTCCAGTTCAGTTCAGTCGCTCAGTCATGTCCAACTCTTTGCGACCCCATGAACTGCAGCACGCCAGGCCTCCCTGTCCATCACCAACTCCCGGAGTTTACTCAAACTCATGTCCATTGCGTCAGTGATGCCATCCAACTATCTCATCCTCTGTCGTCCCCTTCTCTTCCTGCCCTCAATCTTTGCCAGCATCAGGGTCTTTTCAAATGAGTCAGTTCTTCCCATCAGGTGGCCAAAGTACTGGAGTTTCAGCTTCAAAATCAGTCCTACCAATGAACACCCAGGACTGATTTCCCTTAGGATGGACTGGTTCTATCTCCTTGCAGTCCAAGGGACTCTCAAGAGTCTTCTCCAACACCACAGTTCTAAAGCATCAATTCTTCATTACTCAGACTTCTCTATGGTCCAGCTCCCATACCCATACGTGACCACTGGAAAAACCACAGCTTTGACCAGACGGACCTTTGCTGGCAAAGTAATGTCTCTGCTTTTTACTATGCTGTCTAGGTTGGTCATAACTTTCCTTCCAAGGAGTAAGTGCCTTTTAATTTCATGGCTGCAATCACCATCTGTAATGACTCTGTAGCCCAGAAAAATAAAGTCAGCCATGTTTCCCCATCTATTTGCCATGAAGTGATGGGACCGGATGCCATGATCTTAGTTTTCTGAATGTTGAGCTTTAAGCCAACTTTTTCACTCTCCTCTTTCACTTTCATCAAGAGGCTCTTCAGTTCCTCTTCGCCTTCTGCCATAAGGGTAGTGTGATCTGCATATCTGAGGTTATTGATATTTCTCCTAGCAATCTTGATTCCAGCTTGTGCTTTATCCAGTCCAGTGTTTCTCATGATGTACTCTGCATTTAAGTTAAATAAGCAGGGTGACAATATACAGCCTTGACATACTCCTTTTCCTATTTGGAATCAGTCTGTTGTTCCATGTTCAGTTCTAACTGTTGCTTCCTGACCTGCATACAGGTTTCTCAAGATGCAGGTCAGATGGTCTGGTATTCCCATCTCTTTCAGAATTTTCCACAGTTTACTGTGATCCACACAGTCAAAGGCTTTGGCATAGTCGGTAAAGCAGAAATAGATGTTTTTCTGGAACTCTCTTGCTTTTTCGATGATCCAGCGGATGCTGGCAATTTGATCTCTGGTTCCTCTGCCTTTTCTAAAACCAGCTTGAACATCTGGAAGTTCACGGTTCACGTCTTGCTGAAGTCTGGCTTGGAGAATTTTGAGCATTACTTTACTAGAGTGTGAGATGAGTGCAATTGTGCAGTAGTTTCAGCATTCTTTGGGACTGCCTTTCTTTGGGATTGGGAAGTTGTTCCAGTACAATCTGTTGAAAATATCATTGCTCCATTGGATTGCCTTTGCTCCTTTAAACAAAGATCCATGTTTATTCGGGTCTATTTCTTGGCTCTTTGTTCTGTTCCATTGATCTATCCATTCTTTGGCCAAAATCACAGCTTTGTAGTCAGTCATGAAGTGGGGGCAGTGCCAGTCCTGACTTTGTTCTTGTCCCTCAATATTGAGCTATTCTGGGGTTCTGCCTCAATAAAAATTTTAGAATCATTTTGTCAATTTCTACAAGATAACTTGTTGAGACTTTGATTGGGGTTGCACTGAATCTATACATTGAGTTGGGAAGAACCAACATCTTGGCAATATTAAATCTTCCTATCCATGAAATGGAATATCTTGACACTGATTTACTTCTTTTTTATCAGTCTTGTAGTTTTCCTCATAGCGATCTTTTGTTAGATTTACACCTAACTATCTCATTTTTAGGAATGTTAATGGAAACAGTGCTTTTAATTTCAAATTCCACTTGTCACTGCTTGGCTGTAGCACAGTAGCCTGCAATATTACAGCTGCTCTGAGCGCATTTTGGTCCATTCTTTGAGATTTTCTACATAGATGTCCATTTGCAAACAAAAACGGTTTTTCTTTCTTTCATCTCAATGTGTATACCTTTGAGTTTCTTGCCTTGCTGCATTAGCTAGGACCTCCAGGGATGCTGAGAAGCAATGGAGAGATGGAACATCTGCCTTGTTTCTGGTGGGAAAGCTCTGAGGTTCTCATGATGATGATTTAGCTAGAGGTTTTCTGTAGATACTCAATAGTTGAGGAAGTTCTTCTCATTTCTGATTTATCATGAAGTGTTAGATTCTGTCAAATGCCTTTTTTGCTTCAACTAATATATGATTTTCCTTTTTTAGCCTGTTGATCTGATGGATCACATTGATTGATTTTTGAATGTTGAACCAGCCCTGCATACTTGGAATAAATCCATTTGGTGGTGATATATAATTATTTTCATACACTGTTGAATTTGATTTGCTAATGTTTTGTCGAGGAATTCTTTGTGTTCATGAGTGATTTTGGTCTGTAGTTTTCTTGCATTGCCTTTGTCTAGATCTGGTATCAGGGCAATGCTGGACTCAGACAAGTCAGGGAGCAGTTCCTCCGCTTCCATTCTCTGAAAACAGTGGCGTAATTTTGTCCTTCAACGTTTGGCAGAATTTGCCACTGAGCTCATCTGGGCCTGATGCCTTCTGATTTGGAAGGCTACTAATTGACTCAATTTCTTTAACACATACAGGCCTATTCAGATTGTCTATTCTTTAATATATACAGGCCTATTCAGATTGTCTATTTTTTCTTGCGTTTTGGCAAATTTTGTTTTTCAAGGAATTGGTCCTTTTCATCTAGGCTAGCAAATTTGTGAACATAGTACTGTTTGAAGTATTTTAATTATGCTTTTAATGTCTATATGAATTGTATGATCTTCCCTCTTTGATTTCTGGTATTAGTAACTGCTTCCTAACTTTCTTTCCTCGTTAGCCTGGCTAGAGGTGTATTGATTTTATATATGTTTTCAAAGAAAAAGCTTCTCGTTTCACTGATTTCTCCTCTATTATTTCCTATTTCAATTTCATTGATTTCTGCTCTAATTTTCCTTCTTCTTGTTTACTTTGGAGAGCAGCTATGCTCACCACTATACTACCAACACACTCTTTATTTTTTTTTTTTTTGCTTACTTTGGTTTGGATTTGCTCTTTGTAGTTTCCTCGGTAGAAGCTTAAATATTGGTTTTAGATCTCTTTTCTTTACTAACATGTGTACTCACTGCTATAAATTCCCTTCAAAGCACTGCTTTTACTGTACCCCACACACTTGATATTTTCACTTCCATTTAGTTCAAAACATTTAAAAATTTCTCTTGGCATGGTGGCTCAGATGGTAAAGAATCTGCCTGCAATGCTGGAGACTCGGGTTCGATCCCTGGGTTGGGAAGATCCTCTAGAGAAGGGAATGGCTACCTACTCCAGTATTCTTGCCTGGAGAATTCCACAGACAGAGGAGCCTGGTAGGTTACAGTCCATGGACTTGTAAAGTGTCAGACATGACTGAAGCAACTAACATGCATCATTTAGAAGTATGTTGCATAATCTCCAAGAATTTGAGGGTTTCTAGTGATCTGTTATCAATTTCTAGTTTGATTCCATTGTGGCCTGAGAATAGACACTGTATAATTTCTATTTTTGAAAATTTGTTAAGGTGTGTTTTATGGCCTAGAATGTGATTTATCTGGATAAATGTTCTATGTGGGCCCGAGAAGAATATGTATTCTGTTGTTAGATGAAGTAGGCCTAGATGTTAATTATATCCAGCTGATCGATGGTGTTAATTGAGCTCAAAAGTGTTCTTATCGATTTTCTGCCGGTTGGCTCTCTCCATTTCTGATAGAGGGGTGCTGAAGTCTTGACTGTGACAGTGGATTCCTCTGTGCCTCTCTCAAGTTGTCAGTTGCCACTCTGATGCTGCTGTTTGACACATATACCTTAAGGATGGGCTTCCCTGATAGCTCAGCTGGTAAAGAATCCGCCTGCAATGCAGGAGACCCTGGTTTGATCCCTGGGTCAGGGAGATCCGCTGGAGAAGGGATAGACTACCCACTCTAGTATTCTTGGGTTTTCCTTGTGACTCAGCTGGTAAAAGAATCTGCCTGCAATGCGGGAGACCTGGGTTCGATCCTTGGGTTGGGAAGATCCCCTGGAGAAGGGAAAGTCTACCCACTCCAGTATTCTGGCCTGGAGAATTTCATGGACTGTATTATCCATGGGGTCGTGAAGAGTTGCACACGACTAAGCGAGTTTCACTCACTCAGTCACTCACCTTAAGGACTGTTCTGCCTTGTTGGCCCCTTCATTTTGTCACGCCCCTCTTTATCCCTAATAACTTTCCTTATTCCAAAGTCCACTATTTCTGGAATTAATATGGCTACCCCTGCTTGTTTTTGGATTGGTGTTAGCATGGTACACTAGTATCCATTTACTTTTAACCTACATGTCTTCATATTTAAAGCGGATTTCTTATGGACAACATATAGGACCATTTTTTTTTTTTTTCCCTTTCTTTTAGGACCTTTTTTTTTATTAACAGTATCCTGTGTTTTAATTAGTGTGTTTAGACCAAAGTGTTTTCTTTCCTTTCACTCTTTTTCTCTCCCCCCTCCCCCCCATATTTTGTGGTTTTAATTGAGCATTTTGTGATTCTGTTTTCTCCTTTTTCACTAGTTCTCTCCTGGCACATCAATAATACTTTTTGTGCGTTTTGTTTTTTTACTATAAAAAAATGGTTTCCCTGGAGTTTGTAATACACATTCACAACTAATCCAAGTCTACTTTCGAGTACCATTATACTACTTCATGGGTAGTATGAGTACTTTATAATAGCAAAATAATCCCAACCTCTTCCTCCCATCCCTTATTCCATTTGGTGTCATTAATCTCACTTACACATAATCAAATGCATTGTTTCTGCTATTTTAAACTATTACCTGTTACATCAGTTACAATGAAAAGCAGAGGCTTCACTCTACACTCACTTCCTTCTCCTGTGCTAGTCCTTTGATTATGTTGATTCAAGCTCCTGACCTGTATCATTTTCATTCTCTGCAAAGAACATCTTTCAACATTTTTTGCAAAACAGATCTAATGGTAACAATTCCCCTTACTTTTTGAGGCAGTCTGTGTCTCCTTCACTGCTGAAGGATAGTTTCACAAGGCACATAATCCTAGATGGGTGAGTTTTTTCCCTTACTCCACTTTACTCTGCTTGCCTGGCTTTTGAGAAGTCAGCTGTCATTCTAATCTCTGCTCTGCTGTAGGTGAAGTGTTTCCTTTCTCTAGCTTTTTTCACTTTTTCCCTTTATTTTTGCTTGTATGTAGTTTGAAAATTATAAGCCTAGGTGTGTTTTTTTTTTTCTGTAGGGGGGGCAGGTAGACATTTATCTTGCTTGGTGTACCCTGAGCTTCTTGTATCTGGCATCTGGTATTAATTTGGAGAAATTCTCAGTCACTACAATAAATATTTCTTTTGTCCCTTTTTCTCTTTCTCTCCTGGTATTCCTATAACATGCTACTTCTTTTGCAGCTGTCCTGCAGTTCTTCGAATAGCGTTTGGGCTTTTTCCGTTTTTTCTTTTTGCTTTGCATCTTTGTAGGTTTCTCCTGAGATATACTCAAGCTCAGAGACTTTTCCTCATCTGTGTCCAGTCTAGTAATAAGTCCATCATAGGCATTCTTCATTTTTGTTAGTGTTTTTACGAGAAATCTCTAGCATTTCCTTCTGGTCTTTCTCAGAATTCCCATCTCTCTGCTCACATTGCTCATCTGTCCCTGTGTGCTGCCTGCTTTATCGATTAGCGCCTTTGACATATTCGCAGTTATGCCAAGTCTTTGGTCTGATAGTTCCAACACCTCTGCCACGTCTGAGGCCAATTCTGATGCTGGCTCTGTCGCTTGCAACTGTGTTTCCTGCCTTTTAGTATGTTTTTTAATTTTTTCTTGACAGCCAGGAATGATGTTTGTGGCAAAAAGAACAGCTATAAACAGGCCTCTGTGATGTGGTGGTGGGTTTCAGGTACTGGGTGGAGGCCTCAGCCTGTCAGTGAACCTGGGTCTCTGGACTGAGAATGCTCACATGGGCTTTTCAGTCTCCTCTCCGCCAGAGGCTGGAGCTGGGCACGTCCCCTTCCCAGCTCAGGCTCTGAGAAGACCCCAGCAGCTCAGCCTCGGGTTAATTAGCTCCCCGAGGCAGGCTTGCTAAGAACACGGTGCTCCTGTGAACTTGAAACGGTTTCATTTCCCCACTCCTGCCAGAAGCACAAAGGGGTTTTCCACCAGCATTCACTGAGAGGACCTAGTAGAGCTCCAGGAGGTAAAACTCACCGAGGTGCAGGGGCCCCTTATGACTGGGGGCCCTTGGGGTTTTAACTGGCTTGTCCACACTGAGCCTCCAGCAAATCATCATCCACAGTGCAAGAGTCCCTGGAGACTCCTGCTCTGGTGACGCGCAATTCTCTGTCTTTGCTTGTCTCTCCAGTCGGGGCGGGGGTGACGAGTGGGCAGTGATTTGCCCTCTCACCTCGCTTTTCTTGCAGATCTAAGAAAACTTGTTGATTTTTCAGTTTTTTCAGCTTTTCACCCATTAGGACAGAGTGACGACATCCGAAGTTTCTTACTCCATGTTTTTCTAAATTAAAGAAGGAAAGTCACAGCAATCCATGAGAACAGCTAGCCTGCAGGAGCCATGTCCTTAGGCCCCTCCTTGTAAGGTGAGGGGGCTGGACACCTCGACCTCCAAGAGCCCCCACCCATCAAGCAACCAAAACAAAGTGAGTTTGGATCTCTGCCCTTCAGAGTCGGGCCTGGTGCCCTGGCCTGGCCCAGGGCACGGAAGCGTCCGAGCACTCCCCCAGCAGGAAGGCACTTGAGACAACTTAGAAAATCCTCTAGGAATAAAAAAACAACTCTGGGCTCACTCCGTCTCACCTGCCAAAGGACACAGATGCTGCATGAAGCTGCCTGGGATGCACCTCTACCCACGTCCTCTGCAGGGAAGAGGCCAGTATGAGTTTGAGGTGCTGGGGCATACGCCTAGAGTGGGACCAGAGGTCAGCTGAGACCTCTGTGGGCCTCCACACGGCGTGGGGACCACCTCGGCCTCCTGCCTCACCCTCACCTGGGAGGAGTTTATTCCAGGTGTGACTGACACCTCTAGAAGCCAGGCCTGGCAGCCACCCCAAGGCTGTCCGCACCTGCCTCTGGCTGGTGAGACTCAATACGCAGCTGCATTCCACTCACGCCCTTGTGGGCTGTGATCTGTCCTCAAATGTCACTCCACCCCACCCCGGCCTATTCAGCAGGAAGCCAGCACTGCTTAAGCTAATTGTGGATCTGGTAAAAAAGGATCCAGAAAACAGGCAGGCTACCTCCTTGCCAGGGTGAGGCGCCCAAAGCAGAAACCAGAACCGTGTAACGACCGCACAGCAAGAGTACAGGGCCTTTCCTAACCCTGCCCCCCCAGAGCGCCAAGGACACACGCCGAGCTCTCCTGCACCTGCCGTCCTGAGACCCCAACCCCCACGGAGGCAAAGGCAAGAAGCCGCCTGTCCCTTCACCCCCAACTCACACCCGGGGATTCCAGCAGCTGCTGGCCTAACCCACTCGCACCACTTCAGATGTTAGCCTCAAGTGTTGTTGAGGCTGGGGACCCCAGGAAACGTTGGGGATGGGCACAAGTCTGCTAACAGTCAGACAGCCCCTTTCTTTTAAAGGATTTCAGGTCTGGAAACACTGACTTACAGTTCAAGTCTTCAAATATTAAAAGCAACTTTCAGCAGCATGTTACTCTCAAAAAAATTTTTTTAAAAACAAAAACAAATGGTTAAAATGAACACATGAAGTTGAAAGCTGCTCATACAATATGCAAGCCCCAAAGTGAGACATTTACACATGATCACAAGAGCAGAAATGCTTCCACCAGCTGCAGGTGCAAACAGCTCTGAGCAGGTTGTGCCAGGACCGTGGTGGGGGTGCCAGGCTGAACTCAGGATGTCGCAGACACAGAAAGGTTTGAAGACTGGGGTATGAGGGAGAACCTGAGGACCTGAGGTGGAGCTGCTACAGATGGGGGGGGTGGGGGGCGGGTTCAGTCCCTGACAGAGGGGAGGCAAGAGCTTGTGGGAGGGGCCAGACAACAGCACACCTTCAGAATGTCTTTGGAAATAAAGCTCCAAGTTAGGTGTAATTCTTCTGGCCATTCAACAAGCCCTTAACAACATGGGCGATGGATATGAACTTTTTCGTGTTAAAGAGCAGAACAGCCTGTCAGCCGCGGGCATACAGCTGAGGCGGGACAGCTGGGCACCCTGCCAGGTAGGGCTGTCAAGGTCTAGACCCAGGCCGGCAGCATGAGGCCCTGGAGGAGCACGGACAGCGCCCACCTCACTGCGCCCTCAGAGCAGGGCTGGCCCCAAGTAGTAAGTAGGCATACGCGGTGCTAAGTGTGTGGGAGGCAAGCCGACGGCCCGGTCAGCATTCAGTCGAAGCCTTGAGCGCCGCAGCGCTGGCAGCCCCGCGGGGCACGCGGTAAACACGAGCGTGTCACGCGCAGGACTGGCTCCCAAGTCCGTGGGTCGTTTATCAGAACAGAGCACGGGCAGCGGGCAGCGGGCAGCGGCCAGCGCGGCGAGATCAGACGCTCAGCCCGACCCGAGAGGGCGCACAGCTCCCGGCCTCTCGTCCGAGCCTCGGGTCTCGGCTCGGGCGCGGCTGCCCAGCTCGCTATACGGTCCCGGGCCACAAGCCTCACCCCCGACCGCCCGGCGGGTGCGCGGGCGCACCCCCAAACACACCTGGAGAAGGGCGTGGGCCCCGCGCCCTTGAGCTGCAGCTCCCAGCGCTCGCCGGCCTCGGTGCACACCTCGCCCAGGTACATGGCGGCGCCGTCGCCCAGCTGCCCCGCGAACTGGCCGAACTGGTGGCCGCAGTAGCAGTGCGCGGCGGGCTCGGCGCCGGGCAGCAGCGCGTTGCCGCTGAAGAAGAGCGCGGCCTCGGCCTCGCGCGCCTCGCGGGCGGCGGCGGCGGCGGGCGGCGCGCCCAGGCCCAGCAGCGCCAGCGCGGGCTCCGACAGCGCCACGACACGCGGCCGCCGCAGGGGCTCGGGCCGCGCGCGGCTGAAGCAGGCGCCGGGCACCGGCCG
This sequence comes from Muntiacus reevesi, assembly GCF_963930625.1. Lineage (NCBI taxonomy): Eukaryota > Metazoa > Chordata > Mammalia > Artiodactyla > Cervidae > Muntiacus > Muntiacus reevesi. The sequence continues at coordinate 62,940,308 of NC_089249.1, read as the reverse complement.
CGGCGCGGACGGGGCACCCTCGGGACCGGGCGGCGGCGTCTCCACCGGCAGCGCGCGCAGGGCGCGGTTGTCGAAGCGCAGCCCGGTCAACCAGCGGGGCGCTGGGTCCATGGCGCCGGCCAACGCGGAGCAGCGGGCGGGCGGCGGACGGCGGCCGAGGGGCGGCGGCCGGGCGCGGGCGACCGCGAGCGAGGCCGCGAGCGCTGCGCGGAGCGCGGCCATCTGAGGCGCCTCAGCGGCGCCCTACAGGAAGTCCCGCTGCCCGGAAGGCCCGCCGCCCCGACAGGAAGTCCCGCTAGCCCCGGAAGCCCCGTCGCCCCGACGGGAAGTCCCGCCCCGGGCTCGCCTCCCGGGCCTCTTCTGACTGACTGGGACGCTGCAGTCCGTGGGGTCGCACAGAGTCGGACATGCCTAGCTGAGCCGGACGCCCGCGGAAGTCTGACTCTGATTGGTCTCGCCGTCCGTCCGCCTCCTCTCCTGCCTGGGGGACCTCGAGGTCCCGGCCGGACCCTGGGGGAGCGCGCGGCGGAGACTACCCCGCCTCGGGGGCTCCGGCCCGTCCGGATTGAGCGCTCCGGGCCGGTGACCGTGCCGAGTGCCCCAGGGGACCCTCGGAGTGCCCCGCAGTTCCGCGTGAAGCAGGACCAGCTTTGTTGGGGTCTGGCCCTTGACTGTCCTTTGCCCAGCGCGCACGAGACAGGGGGGAAAGACGGCGGCGCTGGTCAAGATCTTGCCGGAAGTCAGGGGGCAGTTTCGGGCCAGGAAGGCCCCGGGGTGAAGCCGAAGCCGGGGGCGCGGCGGCCTGCTCCTCCGGCGGGCCGGGCGCGGCCCCTCCCCTCCCCCGGCTGGAAGCCGGCGCCCGGCTGTCCCGCTGCCCCTCCGCCCTCTGCCGCTCGCTTGCCTGTCCACCCCGTGCTTTTCCTTGCGCTTCCCTCTGAAGTAAGCAGGCTCTTACTCTCCTGTTTCTCCTCACCACGCGCTGGGAGGGCGGCAGCTGTGCTGATCCGGGCCGCAGTTCCCCCAGAAAACCCCGGTGGACGCCCAGGAGGCTGGGGCGGGCGCGGGGTGGGGAGGGCCAAGCCTGGCCTCGAAGGGCCTGCCTGGGTGAGGAGGCGGGGTCAGTGTGCAGAGTGACTCCTGAGTCCAGTTCAGAAGTGTCGTGTGGGGCCCCCAGGTGACCCGCTGATGCCTGCCTGGAGAGGGTGGTCTTCGGAGGAGTTCCCAAGCCCCCGTCCACCCCGGCCCAGAGCAAAACCTGCTGCTGCTGCTGCTGCTGCTGCTAAGTCGCTTCAGTCATGTCTGACTCTTGTGCGACCCCATAGATGGCAGCCCACCAGGCTCCGCCATCCCTGGGATTCTCTAGGCAAGAACACTGGAGTGGGTTGCCATTTCCTTCTCCAATACATGAAAGTGAGAAGTGAAAGTGAAGTCGCTCAGTCTATCTGACTCTTCCCGACCCCATGGACTGCAGCCCACCAGGCTCTTCTGCTCATGGGATTTTACAGGCAAGAGTACTGGAGTGGGTTGCCATTGCCTTCTCCGGAGCAAAACCTGAGACCTGGACAAACTCCCCAGCGCCCTCCTGTTCAGGCTGCTCTGTCCAGCAGCCCCGATCCACCTCTGACATGGGGGGCTCTCCATGTCACTGCCTCCAGGGGCTGCCTCGCGGCTCCCAGACCTCGTGTGACCCCACTCTGCCCTGCTGGCTCCGCCCCCTTGGGGATGCCCTGACTCCAGCTCCTGTCCTCCTCCCCAGAGGAGCAAGGATGCTGCCGTCTGCCTGGGGTGGGGGTGGTGCTCCCAGGAACGACGGGGATAACGCGGTGAGGGTCTGGTGGTGCTTGGCACCCAGAGCCGTCTCCTGCAGCCAGACGGCTGCCCTTCCCCCTGGGCCCACCTGGGGTCTCCTCACCTGGCCTGCAGGCAGAGTCCTCCATGCCCAGCCTCCTTCCTAACTGCCTGAGAGACCGGCCTGAGCTTCCCCTCTTCCAGACCTGCGCCCCCCACCCTCAGCCCCTGCCCTGCCCGCACTCTGGAATGGTGGGACTGGGTTTTGACAGCCTGCGGGTGCCTACTGGCCATGCACAGCAGAGGGAACATCTGGTTGGTTCCAGTGGTCCCAGCAGGTCAACCCAGGAGCGGCAGTGGCCCTCCCTGCCCTGCAGCCTTGACTCTGCCTCCCCGTTTGGCCGTCTGGCCTCTAGACCTTCCGAGTCCGTCCTGTGCAGGTGGGCCCACGCGGCCCTGCTGTGGGGGCCTGAGCCGGCCCCTTCCTGGTTCCTCTCTGGAAATTCAGCCGACAGGCAGGCGCGCTGAGTGAGGCCGCGAGGCCTGGGGGCCCCGGTGTGTGTGCACAGCCCCCTGCTGTCCGTGACCCCATGTGGCCCTGACTGCACCCCCATCATGGACCCTGGGCCCCTGGCACCCCCGCCCCCCGCCCCGGGAGCACTGTCCTTTCCCAGAGCGCACAGGCTGGCAGCGGTAGGCTGAGAAGGTGGGTCTCTGGGGCCTCAGCCTTCTCCCCTGCCCCCAGCCTGGAAAACGTGTCAGCAAAATGGGGCGCTTGTGGGCAGGGGGGTGTCAGCAGAGCCCCCAGACCCCCAGGCAAGGGGCGGCCAGTAAAACTGGTCCAGGAGGTCCACGCGGTCATTGTCGCAGCGGGCCCGCAGCGTGTGGCTATCTGTATCAGGCAGGTCCGCCGGCAGCATGGTGCGCAGGCCGGGCGGGGAGCCAGGCCCCAGGTGTGCTCCGGCCCCGGCCAGGGGTCACCCGTGGGGGGGGCCCAGGCTCAGGGGTCACCCGTGGGGGGGCCCCAGGCTTAGGCCTGCCGCACTGGCCTCCCCTGCCGTGTTCTCCGACGAGGTCCTGGGACCCAGTCTCTAGTTCTGCCAGCACCTCTCAGAGTCCAGCGGCACCCCGGCCCAGTCTCCACTGGCCGTGCCCCCCTCGCAGAGAAGCCGGGTGGGGGCAGGGACACCAGCATCTCCTATGCTGAGCGCCTGGGTGGGCCCACAGGCCCCTCTCCGTTGGTTTCTCAGTCCACCCTCCTCCGAGCACTTGTCATACATTTGAAAAATGAAACCTTGTTGCTTTTCTGCTTGTCAATGTAATACAAACTTGCATTGGAATACATTAAAATTCCCAGGGTGAAGATTCAAGTAACTCTCCAGGCTTCAGGCTTGGTGGTTATTTTATACCTAACTTGTATCTGGCGTTGTGATTCATCTCCTCGCCTTTCCTGCCTGGAGCCAAGGCTCAGAGCCTTTGCATCCCAGGAGCTAGCGCCTGACGGTGGTCTCTGGGCAGGTGTGGCTGGCCCCCACCTTCCCTCCCAACCTTCGACGGTGACGTCTCTTGTTTTTACCAAAGTTGACACAAGAGTCCACACCCCCCAGGCTGCCGGCCACATCCTGGAAGGGGGGTGCGGGCTCCCCAGCAGGCTGGTACACACGCCACTGGGCCCGGGATTCTCCACCAGGATCTCAGAGCGGCCCCTCCCCGAGAGATGCGGCCAGGATGGCTCAGAGCACTCCGGGGACCAGGGCCCCAGAAGGGCCTGCAGGTGACCCAGCAGGTGACTCACGACCTGGTCACTGTCCCTTCACCGTCGCTGCCTCCTCCAAAAGAGGCTGCCCCCGCCCTGGATTCCCCCCCCTGCCGTGGTCACCCGGTGGGTCCCATGTGGCCCTCACCTGCCTGCCTTGGCTTTCCTGCCCTCCTCCGCCTCAACTTGGGGCTGGAGGAGCCTGGTCCCTGTCTGCCCCTCCCTGGGCTGCTCAGGGCAGGGACCCCGCAGGGTCCTCATGGGCAGCGAGAGGCCTACAGGGTGCAGACTTGGGTGAAGGGTCAGTGTCCACCCAGCCCCTCCTGCCCCCCCCACCCGGCCAGGCCTTGGGGGTCCCAGTCCACTGCCTGCACCAGTGGAGAGAAGAGCCCTGGCAGGGGGAGGCCCAGGAGCCCTGGGGCTCCCAGCTCATTGTGCCCGCCGGCCACTCTTACTGGCCTTGGATGCGGCCCCTCTGAGCTGGCCCGGGGCAGAGCAGCACAGAGGAGGCCCCTGTGGGGTGGGCGAGCGTGTGTTCTGGGGGGAAGGCCCCTCTCCGCTCTGGGCTTTCTGGACCGATCTGAGCTGCGGGTCCCAGCCCGCCTCCTCCCAGCTGGGCTGGGCTGGGCAGCACTGCTGCGTGGGCCGCAGGGTGAGGGCAGGGCCCCGCGGGGGTGGGGGGAGCCCCCAGCACGCTGGCGCCTCCCCGACCCACCTGTCACTTGAGCCCCCTTCCCACATATTTCACAAGACGGCTTCCAAAATTAGATTTTATTTCAGTTTCTAAGGGACGGGTATACGAGCATGTGAATGACAATGACCTGGTCCAGCCCGTGGTGTGGATTTCACCTCATCTGGACACTGAGTCAACACACACAATCAGACGAGGCAGTGGGCCCCAGACGCTACGCCCCCGACAGGAGACCAGGAGACCAGGAGACACGCGGACAGGCGGCGACAGGGCAGTGTGGTGTGGGGCCCGACTGCACCCAGGCTGGGTCCCGTGCAAGGTGGATGCCCTGCTGGCAGGCACCATCTGTCCAGAGGGCAAGGGCGACCCTGGGTACCTCCACCAGCTGCACAGGTAGCAGGGTCAGCCACCCGGGAGGGTGGGGTCCTGGGCCCCCGGCAGCTGGAGGCAGGAGCGGGGCCGGCCTGGCTGCCCACAGTGGAGCGGACGTGCCCTACAAGCTCATCTTCCCAGGACTGAGACTCAAGAAAAAGATGTTCTCGGTCCCAACCAGATTTAAGGCTAGTATTTCCTGATGTTTGCTTCAGTTTAAGTTAAAATTACCTGAGTAAAAAAGTTTCAGACATTTTTAAAAGCCCAAAACACAGAATCTCTGCAGGCAGAGGTGCTGCTGGCGCTTCCTGGGGGCCTGAGCCTGGCCGAGTTGCCCCCAGAGGACACCCCAAGGCTGCATGGCCGCAGCCTGCCCCCAGGGAGTGGCCCCGACCCCCTGCGAGACACCCCCGCAGCCGGCCTCGGAGAGAAGGCACAGTGAGGAAGGGGCTGGCCGGCCTCCCGCGCCCCTGCCCCTCGGCTCGTCCCGGCCGGTGAGCCTCCTAACAGCCCACAGCGGGTGTGCGGAGGGGCTGCGGGGAAGCCCGAGCTCAGACAGTGAACAACTCTTTTATTTGGGCAGGCTGGGGGCGGGCAGAAGCTGGGCCAGACCCCCGAGGGGCGGCCCCCGCACGGGCGCGCTGGCTCCAGTCTGTCCTTCTACTTGTGCGGCCAGGCGTCGCAGAGCCTCTGCAGGCAGTGCCGGGCGGTGGGCAGGGCCAGGAGCAGGCTGGTGGCACGGCGCCCCGTCCAGTAGAGGCCATAGCCAAGGAGGCCCAGGGCGGCGGCCTTCACGGCCAGGCGGGACACTCTGCCCGAGGCGGACGGCGGGGGCACGCTGGGGAGGGAGGGCGGGCTGGGCAGGCTGAGGGGGCGGTCCCAGCCCCCAGCCCGACTCCGTGGCGGTAGGGCGGGGGCGTGCGGGGCACAGCACTCACGTCATGATCTCCTGGATGTTGAGGTCGGTGGTCCAGTTCTTCTCAATGCCAGGTACGTGGCCCATGCCCACGACGCCCACCACCACGGAGGGGACGCACTTCCTGGGCTCGGCTGGGGTGGGAGACGCATGAGCACCCTAGCACCCCCGTTCCCTGCGGGGCCCCGTGCCCGCGGGCGCTGTGCTCACCGTCGGAGGCGCGCGGCAGCTCCAGGCGGCGGGCAGCCTGGCGCAGCATGTAGGTCAGGTAAACGTCGCGCTCTGACACGATGGTGCGGTGCAGGTCGGGGAACTCACCCACCATCTCCGCCATCATCTGCTCCAGCAGGTCCTTCTGCTTGCAGCGCTCCACGTCGTCCTTGCTGGGGGGAGGCGGCCGGCGCTGAGGCAGTGGGCCCAGGGCGGGGTGTCCCTCGCCCCCATCTGGACCCCATGGAAGGAGGGGAGGGGCGGCCTTGCACGAGGAGACCCAGCCCGGGAACTCGGGGAGCAGGCCTCACGGCGGGGCGGTCACTGTGGGTCACATGAGGCAGCTGGCCGCATCCCCAGTCAGGAGGCTGAGCGGACCTACCTGATGGGGTCCGACAGGAAGCACAGGCCCCAGGCCAGCTTGACCTTCTGCCAGAAGGAGAGGGCGGCGATGGCCCGCTTGAAGGTGACAGGGATGGGCCGGTCGCCCAGGTGGAACTTGCAGAACGGCACCCTGCTGGCCTGGGTAGAGGTGGGGTGTGGGGTGTAGGTGGGGGACCCCAGGCCCCGGGACGACTCCCGATCCCCCGCCCCCAGTCGGGCCTGGGCCCACCTCCTTGAAGGCCTCCCTGAACTCGCCGCCGGGGGCCACGCCCAGTTGCTCGGTGATGTGGGCGGACACCTTTAGCAGGAGCATCTGCATCAGCCCTGACGCCACGCCGTTCTGTATGGGGGGGGGGGGGGGGCGTGTCAGCCGCGAGGGGGCGGGGCGGGGCGACCTTCCGCAGGCCGCCGGTAGGCGTGTCCACCACACGCCAGCGGCCTGCAGGCTTGGGCCGGCGGCCTGCCCGTGGCCCCACGGAGCCCCCTGCCCTCAGCCCTCCAGCCCAGACCCGACTCCCCTGTCCACATCTCCCTTGGGTCCTATGTCCCCGGGGAGGGACACGCAGTGGGGGTCTCGGCCTGCGGCCCCAGGACACACTGAAGCCCCCTCCCCACCCCTGTGACCTGCCAGCACCCCCGGGGTCCCTGGGGCCAGAGCAGCTCCCGCCTCGGGGCTGGGGCGCCAGCCGGCTCTCCTCCGGCCCCTCGGGCAGAGCCCCAGGCCCGGCCCGCCCGATGGCCGCACCTGCCTGATGGCCTGCTGCAGCTTCTCCAGGCTGATCTCCTTGGCCTCGCGCAGCAGCGTGCGCTCGTCCATCTTCAGCATGGACACACGGTACTGGCAGAGCTCCACCACCACCACGTCGGGCTGCACCTCCCGGATGGTCTGCCGCGGACACGCCAGCTCAGGGCCCCGCCCGGCCCAGGGCCCCGCCCTGGACGCGCCTGCCCCGCGGCGGCCCCACCCGCGGCTGGAGGCGGCCTCACCTTCACCACGTCCCGCTTGCTGTCGTCGCTGAAGTGGGCCGTGCCTACCACGTACACGCGGCTGCCGTCCTCCGCCACCAGCTCAGTCACCGTGCGCGGCAGGTCGGGCCGCTCTCGCCGCCTCTTCAGCTTCATCTCCAGCAGCAGGTTGAACGCGTCCACGTCGGCTGCGGGACAGTGAGCCCCCGCTCAGGGACGCCAGCCTGCACGGGGTCCTTCCCAGTCTGGAGCCTCTGGTCCTCACCCACCAGGATGAGAGTCCTGGGGCCTGGGTGGGAGCCCCAGGCTGCCGAGGCGCCCAGGAGAGGCTGCGGCAGGGCCCATGGGCTCCAGGGTGACTCTGAAGCCCCCAGCCCACCAACCCGAGGAGGGGAGGGGGCTCACGCTCAAGCACCCCCGAACACCCCAAGCTGGGTCGGGGCCCCGGCTCACCACAACCTCGGGAGGTCACCCCGCCCAAGCCCCACCCCACGGGGACCTGGGGAGCACGCACACAGGTTCTGGGGGTCTCCGGGGAGCACCCTGGGCACCGCCTCTGAGGCCCCTGAAGTCACGACGGGCTCCGTGTCAGCCTGCAGAGGGAGTAGGCGCTGAGGCTGTGCTGCCCCCAGCCTGGGGGACCGCGGGCCATGTGCCCCCAACATGCTCCCGATGGCGCCCGGCGTGGCCCTCAGCTGGTCAGCAACACGGTGGGAAAACCGGTGAGGTGCCTCTGGGCACAAAAGGCGGTGTGACCCCAGGAGCCCCGGGGACCCTGCACCCGTCCCCCAGGCCCACCCAGCCTCTGACCTCGCGGGGTGGCTGCTCCTCCGGCCCCTCCATGGCTGGCAGCAGCTCTGGCAGCGACGTGTGAAGCCTGAGGAAACAGGGGCCGTCCTCACCTGGGGCCCCAGGGCTGGGCATGGGATCAGTGTGCCAGGGGCTTCGGCGTCTGGAACGACCCGCGGGCAAGCCCTGGGCCCCGAGCGCAGAGTGGGGACGCCAGGGCAGCAAGCCTGGAGTCGCCCACAGCTGGGACGCGCCCGCTCTGCTTGCCCTGCAGGGGGACACCCCATGGGGGAGTTGGCCAGACCTGAGTGCTTCCATTCTGACTTCGGAACAAAAACAAAATTTATAAAATTCCCTAAAAAAATGACACCAAGCGGTGGGAGGGAGTCTGTGTGTGGGGCCGGCATGGGAGGCCGCGTGGCCACAGCCCTGCTCTCATGGGCAGTGACGCCCGCATCCCAGCAGTGTCGTCATGGGTGTGAGTCTCACACGGGTGTGAGCAGGGAGCAGGGAGCAGGGATCGGGGATGGCCCGGCTGTGCTGGCGTCACTGAGAACCCAGCCTGCTTCTAAGAAGCTGAGCCAGAAACCAAGTCCCCTGGGTCGTCCGTGAGCCTCTGCACTGTTCCTACCAGAGGCCAGCCAGGAGCTGGACCCAGGAAGACTGTTCTCACCTGAGAAAACCAGGGGGTCAGGGGCAGTGGGGGTGTCAGGGACACGGTAGGGGTGTTGGGGTGTCAGGGGGCAGGGTGGGGGTATCAGGAATGGGGTGGGTGTGTGCAGGGGTGGGTGGGATGTCAGGGGCTGGGACGTGGCGTTCTGTCCGCCCCCACTGAGGACAGAAGCAGTGCCTGCCCCACATCCGTCACCCAGACCTCCCAAGGTGCCTCTGGAAACAAACCAGAAACTGAAAGAGCCTCGGTTCCAGCTGAGCTAAGAGCTGGGGTCCTGCGGGGCACCCACGGGCTGAGCCCACTGGAGAATCTGACAGGTGACGGGACCATCACGTGAGCAGCGATTCTGATCTGGTTTTGGCTCAGCGCCGTGGTGGGCTCTCGCGTCCACGCGGTCACACGTGAACTGCGGGGGGGGCCCCCGGGAGGTCCACGCAGGGAGCAGGACACGCCCAAGGCCCCGTCAGCTCCAGTTTCACAACGAAGAGGAAATACAGACCATAAAATAAACACGACACCAGGTCAAGTTCCTCCCCCGGGTACTCTGTGACCCTGGGCCCAACTCTCGCCTGGGCTCCGTTCCCAGCCCCTTTAGGAGCACCTGCGTCCTGGCCTGGGGCTCCCGGGAATGAAGTCGGGGGAAGGGTCCCGAGAGGGACTGACAGGCCCCAGGTGAGGCCCCAGCCGAGGAGCGGCAGGTAGAGCCGGGGGCCTCTGCGGGGGGCAGGGGGCCAGCGTGGGCTCTGAGCAGGCCGGGCCCCGGCGCCCCCCCACCCGGAGCAGCAGCCACGCTGCGGGGGCCGGTCCCCGCAGAGGGCGGCTCTCTGGCCTCACCAGCCCCAGGGCCGCCTCCTTCCCGCTTCACAGACCAAAGGCCCCACGGGAACAGAAACAGGAAGCTGCTTCTGCGGTGTCTGGCTTGGCCCGCCCTCCTCTCAGGTTCCCTAGCAGACCCAGGAGAGCCCCCTGGGTCTCCTTCACACGAGGTGCCAGAGGATCAGAGAAGCTGCTCCAGGTAGCGTCCGTGCTGTCCCGGGAAGCTTGTGTGACAGCCAGCGGGAGGCAGGCCAGTGAGCCTCAGTCTCCCTCCCCAGGGCCTGGGGGCTGCAGTCTGGTCGGCCCCCCAGACCCACCCTCTGTCCCAGGGGGCAGACGGGCCATGAGCCCCCAGACAGCTGGGCCACGACCACAGTACCCAGACCCAGCACTCGGAGTGCCCCAGGACAGGTACCTGGCCTGAGAGGCGTCTCTCACTTCCCAGCGTCTGGTTTCCCGGAAGCTCAGGCAGGGCCCCTGGTGGACCCCTTCAGGACCAGTTCAGAGGGTCATCAACCCTCCTCCCAGCATGACGCACCCCCAGATCTTTACAGCCGGGACCCGACCTCTCAGCTGCCTGGAGGGGAGCAAGGGCCCAGCCTCCACCTCCTCACACCCGCAGGTGGCGTTTCTGGCCACAGGATTTCTGGACGACAGGTCCTGGCAGACCAGCCCAGCAGACCCCAGGCTCCATGCTCAGGCCCAGGGAGCCCAGGCCAGGCTTCCGCCCAGCAACCCAGCCAACAACGCCGAGCCCTTGGGGAGCCGGCACAAAGCAGACTTGCCGCCCGATCCAGGTGCTCTCCCCGCACCCCAGCAGCTGTCACTACCGCGCTGGACTTAGGGAGCGCGGCCTGGGGAGGCCTCCTGAGCTGGGTGGCCCGAGGCCGGTCCTCCAGCAAACAGGCAGCTGGGCTGTCAGTCAACTGCGCTGCGGGGGGATGTCCGCAGGGCTGTCTGCTCTCAGACTGCCACCTGGCACGATGCGACCTCAGCAGCCCCCCCAACCTGCCCAGACGCCTACCTCCGGCCTCCAGGGCTGGGGTGGTTCGAGCAGCCGCCCAGCCGTCCCATGATGGGCACAGGGTGTGCCGCGCTCAGATGGCCCGTCGGCGTCCGTCCCTGGGGCAGGAGGACCAGGAGGTGCCTCCGCAGGAGGGGCGTAACTGTGATCTGGCTCCACCCACACACTTACGGGAAACAGACTCCAAATGCCAGGGAGCCCCTGACCCCCAAGAGGACCCATCTTGCCGGGTTCACCAGAGAATGCACCAGCTCACAGGCAGGGAGAGCCCCGCCTGCGTTGGGGACCCCCAGGGAACGTGTCAGGCGCTCTTGCTGGACAAGGTGTTAGCTAGCGCAGCAAACAGCCTGCTGAGTGCCCCGTGTAGCACAGACCCAGGACAGCAGGCAGCCGGCTGGGAGCCAGACCATGGGCTGCCATCTCCTCTCAGGGTCCCACTGCTATGGACTGGGCTGTGTCCCCTCTAATTCATATTCTGAAGCCCTGAGCCCAATGGGATGAAATTAGGAGGCAAGGGCTCCGGGAGATGACTCAGATGAGAAGGTCATGAGGCTGGGCCCCAGGATAGGACTAGAGCCTTCCTGGGAAGAGCCCCAGGAGGGCTGGTCTGGGAGTGCATGGTGAGAAGGCAGCTGTCTGGGGTCAGGAAGAGCTCCTCTCAGCAACCAAGGCAGCAGGAACCCTGGTCTTGAATTGTCTATCCCCACAACTCTGAGGAAACTGTTGTTTTAGCCCCATCGGTGGTATTCTGTCATGATCACACTCAGTTGTTCCCTCCCATCTGCCTCTAAAAATCCGGAAGCCAGAAACGCCTCCCAGACCCCAGCCTGGCTTCCCCTTACTGGCCAAGAGCTGACCAGCACCAGATGGAGTTTCCAGAAAAACCAGCTCCCAACCAGCCCACTAGGCCTGCCTGCTCAGGTTAAGGATCCCAAACTGGACAGACAACAGGCTGTAGAGAAAAATGACTGAGTGGGAGGCAGCAGAGTGTGGCCTGAAGCTACACCCCTACACCCCCACTTCTGAAGCCACCGGAACCCCCCCCCCCCCCCCCCCGGGTCTGGCAGGCTGTTTTATGGAGCTGTGGCAAAGGTCAGGATATGGGTAAAGGGTCAAGTCACACCTGAGCTGGAGGCCTAGCACACCTGGCCAACCCTCCTGGAACCTGCACTCTGCCCAGTGGGCGTCCCCATGCTGACCTCCTCGGAGGCACTGGGGGGTGGGGTCCTTCCTGCCCACCATACTGGGCCCTCTCCTGGCGGTTTTGCCCCAGGCCTGACACCGCAGCATCACCGCCATCCTGCAAGGCTGCCCAGTGGCGCCAAGGTCAGGGGACTCCCTCCCAGTCACACAACAAGGGGGCGGGCAACGACAGCCAGGGAGACAGCCCAGAAACACTGCCGCCTTCGAGGGGGCACAGCGAGCCGGTGGCCTGTACACCCTCCTCTCCGGGGAACTCCGAGAGCCCAGAGAAAGACACATGGAGGTCCCCCATCTCCGGATGCGGCGGCCCTGACACCCCAAGTGTGACGCCGAGGACTTCCTGCTCTCCATGAGCCTCGCTTTTCTTTCTCGGGACAGTTTTCACAGAGACGCATTTGAGAACTTTGCGGCATGTAAGTTACATCTCAATAAAGCTGCTCCCAGAATCGAGGTGAGTAGAGCGCGCCGGGCCTCGGAGTCTGGGCTTCGGGGCTCCATATGGCAGCCCCGACTCCTCGGCCTGAACGGCAGAGGCCGCCGGCGCCGCGAAGGGCCCAGGGCCCCCTCCGAGGCCACGTCGCCGCCCCTGCGGAGCCGGGCTGCCCGCTCGGACCGCCGTCACCCCCGGCCCCGGCCCCGGCCCCGACCCCGACCCCGACCCCGGCCCCGGCCCCGGCCCCAGTCGGCGGCGCCCTCGCCCTCAGCCCCGCGCGCTCCGCGGAGGCCGGCGCTGACCCTCCGGCCCGGGGCCGCGTGCCGCGGGACGGCTGGGCCTGGTCTGGACCGCCCCCGCTGCCGCCGCCGCCTCCCCCGCCCCGCGCGCCCCCCGCCCCGGACCGAGCCGCGCGGCGTACCGGGCGGGGCGGCGCTCCTCAGCCGGCCTCCATGCGGCGCGTCGCCCACCGGACGGGACGGGGCGGGGCGGGCCGGGGCCGCGGGGCGGGGCGGCCAGACGGACTGCGGCCGGGGCGGGCGGCTGGGGGGGGGGGGCGGGGCGCGCGGCTTGCCGGGAAGCGTAGTCCGGCGCGCCTTCTGCCTGCGCTTGCAGCAGGCCCGATCCGCGCCTGCGAACTACAGTTCCCAGGCGGCCGCGCGCGACTGTGCGAGGACTTCACTTCCCAGGAGGCCGCGCGCAAGGAGCACCACCTGGCCCCTCCTAGCGCGCCAGGCTCCGAGGGCTTAGCAGCGGCCGAGGACGTGGGTTCGAGTCCCAGGCCTGCGGCCGTAGTGGGGAGGGGTTGCGAAGCGCCCCGAAATTCTCTGGCCGCAGCTTCCGGTCGGGAAAAGGGAGTGGCCTGCTATGATACAGAACCATCAATGCAACGCTAGGAGCAGAGTCCAGACCGCAGATCGCGCAGATCGGGTGCCTGGGCGCCCGCTCGGCCTGGCGGGGGGGTCGGGGGAGGTGCGGGCGGGGTCGGGGGAGGTGCGGGCGGGGGCAGGGCGGGCGGGATGGGGGGCGCGCAGCCGGACGGGCAGCCCAGAATGAGGCCGGCCCCATCCGCTTTGCCTGGTCAGCTCCACGAAGGGGGTGCGCCCCGCCCTGGCGCCCCTGCGGGTCCCGGGCTCCCCCGTTCTGAGTTGAGACGCCCCGTCCAGCCTCGAGCAGGGTGGGCTCCCGGTCGGCAGGCTGAGCTGCCAGGAGAGGCTCCAGGCTCACCCTTAGCTTCCAGGCTCCTGGCCCACAGCCTGGGCCCAGCCTTTCTGTCCGGTCGGCATGGCACAGATTGGCTCTGCCCACCCTGCCGCCTTGGCCACCCACACGGCAGAGCTGGAGCGCTGCCCTTCACTCCAGGCCGTCGCCCCGCTGGAGAGCCGGCCTGGCTGAGTCGCCCCGCTGGGCTGGTGTGACTGATGCAGGCCTGGGCTCCCGCCCTGGCGGTCCCAGGCGCGGTCCGAGGTTCTCCTGACGCTCCTCCTCCCCGGAGAGGGAGGGCGCCCCCGGCTGCCCTGCCCAGGACCGGCTGTGGACCGTGTGTAATGGACCCACAGCTCCCGTGGGGCGCCCTCTGCCCGCTCCCGTGAGGTGCAGCCCCGGCCCCGCAGGAGGAGGTCAGCCTCAGTGGGACTCTGACTCCCTCTGTTCCCCAGCCAACCCAAGCTTTGGAGGAGACTGGCCCCGAAACGTCCTGCCAGCCTTGGCTCAGGGACGGGGCTGGGGGACAGCAGTCCTGCCAGAGACACAGCCCAGGGCTCAGAGGCCGCAGCGCTCCAGCCCTGCCTCGACTGGTGGGCACACACTGGCCAGTGCACGCCTGCGGCAGCCCGCAAGCCTCCACTCTAAGCGAGGCCCTGCGTGGGCGTGAGCGGGCGGGCCGGGGGCTGCCCTCCAGCCCTCAGGGGTGGGGGGGCCTGAGGTCAGGGTGGCTTGGGTTCCCAGGTGGGCACAGCCGCTCTCCTGGGGAGGGGGCACCGTGGAGATAGTGCCAGCCTGAGGAGCAGGGGCCACGTGCCCTGGGACGCTGGGCAGCGGAGAGCGGCAGGCGTGGGCGAGTGCTTTCTGGGGCAGGGCTAGGAACCCTGCTGACCCTGGAGAGACCAGCCCTCCCAGAGCCAGCCAGTTCCTAGAGCCGGCAAACAGCTTCACAGGCCAAGGGGACGTCCGGAGCACGGCGCCCCATCCCCCTCAGGCTCCTGTGTGTCCTGGTGCCGCCCTCGGGATCCCCAGGGCCAGGCACCCGGCAGCCAGGGGCAGCCCCCTGCCCGAGCCCCCCTAGATTATTCATGCCGGCCCATCCTGAGCCTGCTCACCCTGCCTCACATGCGCCCTCCCTGTGGAGACCCCAGGAAAGGCCCTGCCCACACGTCCTCCTGCCTGCCTGCTGCCCGGCCCTGGGACCCTCCTCTCGGGAGCTGTCTGTGAAGTGGCGGCCTCCCCCGATCTTGGGCCTCACCGTCCCCGAGTGATGATGGAAACCCATTAGGATGCTGCCCCTGGGCAAGGGATCATCTGCAGGGCGCCCAGCGGAGGCTGCTCCAGAGAGGGCCTGCCCAGGGTCTTCCTGTCGGCCCTCCACACGGTGCAGCAGATGGTCCCACTCTCATCCCCGCCGAGCCCCCTTGTGATTGCAGCCCCAGGGTCCCTGGCCCGGCTGCCCCAGCCACCTGTCTTCAGGCCCCCAGGGTCTCCTGCCAGGGCCTGGGAGGCTCGTGACTCCTCGGACCGGCTGCACCCCCACCTGCATCCCGAAAGCCCCCTACCCCGAGTCCCTGCAACACGGGTGCCTCCTCGGTGAAGCCCTCCTGAGTCCCACCAGCCCTGGCTGTTGCCTCAGGTGCACCTCGCAGCTGGGCCCTCTAGCATCTGATGGGGGCAGCTTCCCGGGGGCCAGGCCCTCTCCACTGAGGCAGGGACTCACCCAGGGGCCCAGGATGCACGTGAGGCAGCTGGAGGCCGCCGGCGAGGACCACACGGCCTGGCTCAGCTGCAGCGGGGCCCCGGAGGGCAGCGGGCATCTCCCGGTGCCCTGCCCCCCAGCACCTCCACCCCGTGCAGGGAGACGGAGCCCCAGCCGGAGCACGGGCCTCTGGCGGACGCAGCACTCGGGACCCGGGGGTATCAGAATAATCTTTATTGAGATGCTCGGTACCTTGCTAACACTGTCATGATGTCCCCGCGGCTGAGGTAATGGGGAGCCCCGCCCACGCCAGCCCGGGGCTCCCACAGACCGCTGGGGCCCCTCAGGTGGCCTGGAGGGGACGTGGTTATTGCGTTGGACTCCTGCCCTCACCGGCCTCACCCCATGCCCACTCACGCACACGCTCCACGCTCGCGGCTCTCACACACACCCGCGGGCACGCTCCCACAGTCACACGCACGACATCCTTTGATTTAAAGGCATCCGAAGCCGCCGGATAATAAATGTACTGGCTAGTTACAGTAATCATAGTAAAATAAAGGACAGTGGTCGGGGTATGAGGAGAAAGTGCATGTTGACCTTTGACCGGAAGGGCCCGGCCCCTCCCACCAGGGCGCACGTCCCTGCAGGGGCGGGCCAAGGCTGAGGTGCCACCCCACCCCCCGCGCCCCCCTGAGTCGTCCTGCCACCTCCCGGCCCCTCACAGGCCAGCATCCCAGGCCCCAAACAGAATCAACTAAAAAAATAAATTCTTCATCTCACAGCCGAGCGCCTGATGCTGGGGGGGGGGGGGGGGGGGGGACGGCGGCTCTGGGCTCCTACGGGGTCCCGGCCAGCCCCGGACCCAGCCAGCGCCCCGACGATGCCATTCGGGGGGCCGGGGGGAGAGGTGCTGAGCCCCGTGGCATGCGGGCGGAAGGCCGGGGCGCGTGGGCAGTGCCGGGTGAAGCGAAGGCCGCCTCCGCACGGGGCTGGGAGCAGCGGCCTAGCGGTCATGCAGCCGCGCGCCACCCCGGCCCTCAGAACTCCACGGTACTCACTACTGTCCTCGGCTCGTCGAAGGTGGCGATGAGGATCTGCTGCGGGGGAGGGATGGTGATGAGGCTGCCCACGTCCTGGGGGGCGCGCGGTGCCCCGTCCTCCTCTTCCCGGGTCTCGTAGAGGGTGCCGATGTGCAGCAGCGGGTGTGTGGCGTTGCGGCTCAGGATGGCGAGGGGGTCCGGCTTGCCCAGGCTGGCTGGCGACAGAGGAGCGGTGGCAGGGGCGGCGGGGGGCGAGCAGACGTGAAACGGGCCGCCGGGGGACAGCACGCCCCGGGCTGGCTCTGCTGAGTACAGGACCTCCTCCTCAGGAAGCGGCGCGTCTGCAAACAGCCCAGAGCACCGGGTGTCTGCAGCCCCCGCCCCACTTGCGACGCCCCCCTCTCGCGCGCCCTGCCCACCCCTCCTTCCCGGCCGGCTGGAGCGCGGAAGCTCCCCAGCACGGTGGCCTGTCTGGATAGACCCTGGCTGCCCCAGGAGCAGGGGCGCCTGTTTCCAGAACCTTCTCCAGGAGCTGAGCAACCTCACCGTGTGTTCCCCTCTCCAGTCCTTCATCCCGGCTGCTTCCCGGGGTCCTGGGGCGAGGGAGCCGCCTGGGGTCACGCCCGCAGCTGGCTCCCCTGCCTGCCCCCCGCGTCCACCCGGATGGCGCAATCCTTAACCCGGTCACGGCCCCCTGCCCGCGCCCTGCCAGCCCCTACCTGCCGCGGGCGCCGCTGTCAGGCCCAGCCCGCACTCGTCCGCCTGGGAGAGGAAGCCGCCTTCCTGGCTCCGGGAGGCCGGCAGCGCGGCGGGCACGGCCTCGGCCTTGGCCTTCTTGGTGCCCAGGATGTAAGGGTGCACGTCCAGGGAGAAGTGGCGGGCGTGCTTCTTGTCGGTCGCGGGCCCCGCGTCGCCCCCGCCGCCCTTGTAGTGGTGCGCGGCGCGCGCGCCCGCGTCCAGCAGCGGCGCGATCAGAGTGTCCGTGGCCGTCTTGCGGCGCACGGGCTTGGGTTTCTCGGCCTTGCTGTTCTCCACGCGCATGATGGCCAGCGGCTCCTTGAAGGGCTGGGGCAGCGGGTTGCTGCTGGGAATCCACTTCATCTTCCTGCGGGGCCGCTTGACCACGGGCGGCTCGGCCGCGCCGTCGGGCTCGGCGGGGTTGGCGCTGGGGTCCACGGTCTGCACGCCCGCGTCGCGCACGGTGGGCGTGGCGTCGTGGTTGGACTGCGCCAGCGCCGCCAGCAGCTGCCGCACCACGTTGTCGTACATGAGGTCGCTCTCGTTGGTGATGAAGTCCAGCCGGTTGAGCGACTTGATGTGGTCCCGGTTCTCGTTGCAGAACATGGCCAGGATGTTGATGTCGCAGAACTGGGAGCGGCGCCACTGCCGGCGCGTTTTGATGCCCACCTTGTGCAGCTTGTCGAAGACGAAGTTGCTCTTGCGGAAGATGAAGAGGTGCGTGAGGTTGACCAGGATGACGAGGTTCATGGCGCAGAGGAGCACGACGTCCACGCCCGCCACGATGCGCTGCAGCTGCACCGCCGGCAGCTTGCAGGTGACGCGCACGGGCGGGCCGCCCCCCGGGGCCGCGCCCAGCGCGCAGGTGAACTCGTTCTGCTTCTGGGTGGCGTAGTAGGTGCACAGGTAGGAGATGGGCGCCGCGCTGAGCAGCAGGATGAGCACGTGCCGCGCCAGGTAGAGCTTGGCCAGGAAGTTGCTGCGGCCGCGGCGCTCCAGGTACTTCTCGAACAGGTTCTGCTCGGGGCTCTTCTCCTTCTCGGCGTTCTCGATGATCTCGCGCCGCTCGCGCTCCGTGATGCCCGGGCCCTTGGACTGGATCTGCTTCTCGATCTTGGGCGCTCGGCCCTCGGCCGCCCGGTGGTAGCAGTTGTCGATTTCCTGCAGCAGGAAGTTGAGCTCGGAGGTGAGGCGCGTGGACGCCAGGAACTCCCAGCCCAGCGCGGGCACGTACATGATCGCCGCGAAGGCCAGCAGCGAGTAGGGCAGCAGCTTATGTTCGAACAGCGACGGCCACAGGCTGGCGTCCACGCCGGGCAGCGCGTCCCGCAGCTCCGTCCAGCAGTAGCCGCGGGCGTACAGCGCCTGGTCGCGGGTGAAGTTGTGCGGCGTGTAGCAGTAAATGGGCTCCTCTGGGGGCGGAGAGGAGAAGGCGCTGGGGCATCGGACCCCTCCCGGTCTGCGGCTCCCTGCGGCTCCCGGCTCCCGAGCCCCCTTCCCCGTCTCTGCTGTGTCCCGCGGGGTCTCCTCCCACACCCCCTCCCGCCCCCACATACCGGAGTCAGCTTTGCCTTGGGGGTGGAGGGTACAGCCCTGCCCACCTGGGGGGGGCAGAGATCTGCACTAGGAACCTCAGGCCTCCCTCCAGGTGCCACCACGCCCGCCCCCAGCACACAGGGCAGAGTCCAGAGCCCGGGACCCTCTGGGGGCCGGCACCACCACCCATCCTGAGGAGGGCAGGTGCCCTGGGCGAGTCCTCCCTGGCCAGAGGTTATGGGGGCATGACTGAAGAAAAGCAAAAGCGGCGCCTGCCTGTGAGGGGTGAGGGTGTCCCTCCAGACCCACTGTCCTGGGGAAGGGCAGGCCTGAGGTCCCTGGATGCTGGGTGGGCAGGGGAGCCACTCCAGGGATCGGACAGCAAGGAGTCATCACCCACACCCCGGTGTCTGCCCAACACGCGAGGGTGAGAGCTCTGCCCCGAACGCAGGAAGAGCTGTCTCCCCAGGTGAGGACAGGCACAGACCACAGCGTGAAGCGAGGCCCCCGCCCCGGGCCTCCCAGAGGGCAGGGCTTGGCCGCCTCGGCACCGTCCTCAGGGCAGGGTGGTCTGGGCCCTGAAGGCTGGGTCACTGCGCTATTAGGCTGGGCTCCAGCCGGGGGTGCCCTCCTGCAGGCGCCGGCGCCCGGGGCCCCTCGCCTAGAGGGCAGCGTTCACTGGCAGCAGGCGGCGCCCCAACCTGAACACAGCGGGCACCCTCCCCCTCACCTGAAGAGCCCTGGGGCAGGCCGCTAAGTCCCCGTCTGCCCCAGCTTAAGCCTCTCAGCCCAGGAGACGCAGACCACGAAGCTGTGGGGACCAGCGCGCCCGTCTGTCTGTCTGTACAGGCCTCCCACCCCAAGGCCTGTTGCACGAAGTCGGCCCTTGACTGGGGAGGCAGCTGGTCACTGCTGGTGCCTCGCAGGGGCCGAGGGGCCAGCTACCCCCTGGCACAAACACCCTGTATGTGCCTCAGCCCAGCCCGCGGAGACCACCTCCCTCTCACACGCACAGGCCTCAGGCCACCACCACCCTGTCTCAGCCTCATGCCATCCTGGAGGCCTCAGGCCTCAGCATCACCAGAGCGGGGCCCACGGCTCGTTCCGGGAATGCGGACCTCAAACTCAGCCTGGCGGGCGCTGGGGAGTCAGGGGCCTGGGGGCAGGAGGGACGCGGGCGAGCGGGCTTGGGGGTGGTGATGAGGCGGGGGCACTGGGGTGGGGGCGGGTCAGGAAGCGCTGTTCCCACAGCCCAGGGCCCCTGACAAGGACACGGATTTGGGGCCTGGTGGTGAGTTAGGCTCCAAGAACATGGAAAAGGTACAGGAGCCCGCGTCGCGGTTGAGAAAGTAGCATTTCATTCACTTACTTTTGTCCTTACAGCCAACTCCAGGCCAGGAGACGCTCTCCGCTGGGGAAAGGGACCCTGGGGGCGGTCCCCGGTCCAGGCCCCGGCCGGGCCCCAGGGCACGGGGAGACGTCGCCTGTGGCCACGGTGCTGCAGGCACAGGGGAGCTGAGCCCCTCTGTGCATCGAGGCAGGCCCCCACCCCCGTCCTCTCACACCCGCCACCAGCCCTGCCTGCCGGCAAGGAGGGAAAACAGCTCCAGCTCGGGGGAGGCCCAGCCCAGCGCCCCACGGGCTCTTCTCCAGGATCTCTATCCTTCCCCCTCCCGCTGGCTACTGTGAAGCAGACTGCGCCCAGCAGAGACCACGTGTGGCGCCAGGCGCCTCAGGACCCTGCCCTGGAGGAGCGGCGGCCACCTGTCCTGACTTGACCTGCAGGGGCCCAGGACCTGGGCTGGACTCCGGGGGTGGGGGGCGTGCAGTCACTGCTGGGCCACGGAGCCTGAGCAGTGGGCACTGAGACACGGCAGGGTCTGCTGGGGGCCCGAGACACAGACAGCTCGCCAAAGGGCACCATTCTGGAGGATGGCACGGTGGCCAGGGTCCTCCCAGCCCCTGGGCACCCCAGTACCCTTGGAGACCCTGCCCACCTGCGGCACCTCAGAGACGTT
Organism: Muntiacus reevesi; assembly: GCF_963930625.1. Lineage (NCBI taxonomy): Eukaryota > Metazoa > Chordata > Mammalia > Artiodactyla > Cervidae > Muntiacus > Muntiacus reevesi. Next base: position 62,920,047 of record NC_089249.1, on the reverse strand, counting down.
GCAGGTTTGGCTCCAGATGCCTTGATAAAGCAAGTAACACACTTTTTTTTCCAGTGCATGTAAAAATGTTTATACTATACTGTAGTCTATATCTGCATACTGTATGCATGTCTAAAAAGGAATGTACACCTTAATTAAAAACACTTTATTGCTAAAAAATGCTGTGCATCATCGGAGCCCTCAGTGAGCCGTAATCATTTTGCAGTAGTAACGTCAGAGATCACTGCCCACAGATCACCTTAACAAATATACTAATAATGAGAAATTTGAAATATTGTGAGAATTACCAAAATGCAGCACAGATGTGAAGTGAGCAAATGCTATTGAATAAATGACTTGATACAGTGTTGCCACCAACCTTCAAACTGTGAGGAACGCAGTATCTGTGAAGCACAGTAAAGCCAGAGCCGGCTGTATCCGGCTACTCAGGAAAAGGCAGGTGTTGGCCCCCACTGCCCGGGGCCTGCGTGACGCCTGGAGAACCTGCTCTGTGTTGTGTGCTCAGTCGTGTCCGGCTCTCTGTGACCCCGTGGACTGCAGCCCGCCAGGCTCCTCTGTCCATGGGATTCTCCAGGCAAGCATACTGGAGTGGGTTGCCATGCCCTCCTCCAGGAGATCTTCCTGATCCAGGGATCCAACCCGCATCTCCTGTGTCTCCTGCATTGGCAGGCAGATTCTCTGCCATGGAGCCATCGCAAAATCCCCTGGAGAAACTGGCAACCCTTCAGCTCCCCTCCTCATGGTCCTCTTGCTCAGCTATGCCCCAGGCTGTCCCCTCCGTCTGTCACAGAGCAGGTCTAAAGGGTGGGCGGCATCTACGGAGCCATGAGGATCTTCCCACCATCAGCCAGGGGACGTGCACAGGCCTTGGTGTCAGGGAGGTCCCGTCTGGCTGGCTCCTCGCCATGAGCCGGACATCCAGCATGCACTAGCCCAGTCTCCGACAGGCAGATAGGGTGGACCCCCCCACGCCAGGGCAGCAAGTGAGGGTCTGGGCACCAGGTGCCCCTGGCCCAGCTGGGCCCCGGTGGGTGGGACAAGGATCCTTCTGGCTGCAGCAGGACACCCTCACCCCCGGGCTCAAACCCTGCAGAGGGTGGTGACTCAGTGCCGAGGGGACAGGTCGCGTGAGACCGGGAGAGTCTGAGCACGTGGGTGTGGGCGTGCCCTGCCCAGGGGTCAGACGAGGCAGCCTGCACAGTGTCCGCCCTGGTCCCAGAGACCCCTAAAGGAGAGAGGCCTTTGAGAAGGCTGCCTGGCTGCGTCCCTCAGGGAGAGCTGCTCCACCCCGCTGCCCCAGGGCCCTCTCTGCGCGGGCTGATGGGTGCCCAGGGGCCTCCCTGGACGTCTGGGCCCTGAGAACACTTGCCAGCCAGACCCTGGGTTGGGGGTGCTGTCTCCTGTCTCCAGTCTCCCACCCACCTACCCCTGTGGGCCCCCCGGGAGGACAGTGGCCCCAGGAGCCCACTCCTCCCCACCGCTGCCTCACCTGGGGTCACTGCTTCTCAGAGGGCCCTCAGCACCCCGACACTGAGTCCAGCCAGGACCACATCTGCGGACCCGGGCCTTTGACCGCTCCTCACGAGCACACTGCCGTGGTCCCTGCCCTCTCCTCCCCGCATCAGCCTCAGGCTCAGCCTCCTGCTGAGGCCAGGGTGGTCCAGGGCCCTCACTGCCTGCTCCTCCAGGCCCTGCCTGCTTGCTGGGCTTCTGCCCAAGACCGACCCAGGTTCCCAGAGGCTGGAGCACCCCTGGGCCCCACTTCGCAGGGTCTTCACTCCACACCTGGCCCCAGGACCCCACCCAGCAGCGGGCTTCCGTGTCCCCGGGCCTCATCACCTGCAGCCTCCTTTCCCGGTCCCCACCTGGCCACTCCTCCTCCTCTCAGAGCCTGCCCACTCCCCCTCCTGGTCCCCCCTCTTCCAGGCCAGACCCCATGTCTCCTGATGCCTAGACCGCAGCACCCTCCTCCCAGTGTGAACCAAGGGAAGGGAAAATCAATCCAGCAACGAGAGACGTGGGGAGGTAGCCCGCGGCGGCTGCGTCGGCGATGGAGACCGCAGAGGGCCTGTGCCCTTCCCGCCACGAGCCTCCGGCCTCACCTGCGAAGTTCTTGGTGAAGACCAGGGTGACCAGCAGGATGGGGACGAGCACGGTGCCGATGGTGACCACGCGGTCAAACGGCAGCTCCAGCTTGAGCTGCAGCAGCAGCGCGGCCAGCGCGCCCGCCTTGTCGTCCTGCGCGCCGGGCAGGATCAGCTCGCGCAGCTTCTCCCCGGCCAGCAGCGCCGTCGCCATGTCCGCGGACGGCTCCAGGAGGTGGTGCATGGGGGGCGCGGGGGACCCGGGGCGCGGGGCCCGCGGCGGGGGCGGGGGGCGCTCCGCCGCCGCCCCCCGGGCAGGGGTCGGGCCGCCCGGGCCGACGCGGGCTGCGGGAGGCGCAGGGGCCGCCGCCCCCGCCTCGGCTGCAGCCGCGGCGCGTCCTCCCGGCGGGGGCGGCGGCGGGACCCCCGCCCCGAGCGGCGGGCGGCGGCTGCGGTCCCGCCGCGGGGAGGGGGCTGTTTACCTGCGGCGACTCGGGGAGTAGCTCCGCCCCGATCCGCCCCCCACCCCCCACCCCCCCGCACGCAGACGCGGCGCCGGCGATGACTTAGCAAAAAATATTTAAATGAAATAAAATGAATGAACAATGAATGACTGGTCCCTCCGCCTCCTCAGGGTGGGAAAGAGGGAAAGGCCGAGCGGGTGGGGTGGCTCCCCTCTCCCGGGGAGCGGGGGCGGCCGCACGCGGAGGAAACGCGGGAAGACCTGCGGCGTCCCCGGCCCCCCTCTTCCAGCCCGGCGTCCGGGAGCCGCCCGACCGGTCGAGAGGGGTTCGCAGTCTGCCTTCCGCAGTCCCGCTCCGCTCCCTACCGATACCTGGCCGCCATGGTGGGCGCTGAGGCCCCCACCCACCCGGGGTGTTGCGGCCACAGAGGAGGGGTCCGGCACCCCTCCCCGTTCGGGGCAGCGGGCAGATGGACGCTATGGGGCGTCTCCTCGCGGCCCCTCCACTGCAGCCGGCGACCCGGCGCCCACACCCTGACCCATGGCCCGGGTGAGCGTCCCCTTTCCCCTCGCGACGTGGCCCCAAGGCCTCTCCAGCCCGGCACCTCCCTCCCTATCACCCATCCCTTTGCCACTGTCAAAGGCATTCTCCAGACCGGCCTCGGGGCACAGGCTCCCGGTCCCCGCCACCTTCCTGAACTTCGCCTCCTCCACTTGGAACCCGCGTAGCCGCCCTCAGGCACCCCCACTGCACACCCTCCTGGGTTAGGTCTTCCCGGCAGAACCCAGCTGCACCTCCATGTCCACTGCCGGCGAGACTCGCTTTTTCACTTCACTCCTTCATGGCAGGAACCCATGGCATTGTAAGAGGATGTATGCGTGGTCTTTGTAAAATATGTAGCACAGTTGGAGTTTCAACTTCATTAGTTCATCCAAGCAGGTTCTGAGCACCAGTATTTGCAGGCCTTGGGTCACTGCGGTGAGCTAATTGCCTACCCTCTGCCCAGGTTCAGAGAGGGGGTTTATCTTGCACAAGCCTTAACTTCACACTTTTTAAAAACAAACAAAATACAAAACCTTTTTAATGTGCCTGTGCTTTTAAAGAGTTACGAATGTTCCCAAATTACGCCTGCCCCTGGCTTCCAGGTCATTTTACTTTGCTGCTCACTGAGGGAGCTGGGCTGCCTGTTTTCAAATAACCGCCCCCGCCCCAATGCCCCCAAGCCTGACACCTCCCGTCAGGGGCTGGCCCTTCCCCACAGCAGCACACTTTCCTGACTGACTCTGCAGGATCCAGAGGTTGGCAGGTCCCCGCGCCCTCCTTTTCCCATGACGACTTAGGTAGTCGCGGCCTGTCCTCTTCCATGTACATTTGCAGGATGGGGAAAGTGGAAATCTACACTGAGTTAAGCCACCCTGTTGGTGAACAGGGCGCATTGTCTTCTGTGTCTCTCCTGCAATGTCTTGTTGGTTCTGCAGGTACTTCCTAGACGCGTCCTAGACGTTCCACTGTAAAGGGCCCAGTCTCTGGTGTGTTTCGTTAATTCATGCAGGTCTGCACTGGGTCTTCACTGCTGCATGTGGGCCCTTTCTAGTTGCAGTGGCTTTTCTTGTGGCAGAGCTCGGGCTCTAGAGCGTGGCCGCAGTTGCCACGTGGCACGTGGGATCCTCCTGAACCAGGGATCGAACCTGTGTCTCCTGCACTGGTATGAAGATCCTCAACCACTGGGCCACCAGGGAAGTCGTGCTGGTTTACTTTATAGTCAGCCTGGTGCCGCGAACACCAGGGGCCTCATGGGCTCCGAGTGGGCCTGTGGCCATGGCATGTGGTGGAGTTGCTGCTGGAGCAGTGGGTGAGTGACAGGACCCAGTGGGCGCCGTGGGAACGCTGGCCCACGCCTTCCCACGGGACAGGGGGCACAGCTGGAGCCAGCAGCCCCTCCGACGCTGTCATCCCAGGAGGCCTGGGTGTGGAGGTGACGCCCAGACCAGGGCTTTGAGCCCCCCGCCCTCTGTGGCTCCCCCCCAACCCCCACTTGGACAGAGGTGGATAACAGGGGTTGCACCCTCCCCAGGCCCATCGGCCCAGAGTGGGGGGCCAGCCTCCCCAACTCCAGCCTCTGGGGCGGGGCGGCATTGCAGGGGGCAGACTGCCCTTTCCCACGATGATACCTTTAGACACCGAGACACCCACACACAGCGCTGACGGCCCGCGGGGTCGGAGGAGTCGAGACGATCGAGCGACTGAGCCCGGCCTGGGGCTGGCTGTGCTGTGTGACCCCGTGGGGAGCGGCCCGCCAGGCTCCTCTGTCCACGGGATTTCCCAGGCAAGAATACTGGAGTGGGTGGTCATTTCTGTCTCCAGAACATTAACATGTGGCTTCTGACACATGAAAGACTTTGGAAAATTGAGGGATGTTGCTACAGCAAAACATTCCCATCTCTATTCAGGTGATGTTTTACCAGTTCTTCTATCAACGAAGATGAAAAATAGGAAAAAGCGCCACTCTGAATACTGGCTCGGTTTGGCCCTAAGTGGTGTTCTCCCATGAAGACAGATGGCTTGCTAATAACGAATTTCCAAGTCAGTTTTACTTCCATGTTGTTATGCAAATCCGCAATGTCTGCGTATTGTGTTGAGTATGTAGCTAATAATCCTGAGAACACAGGGGAAGCTCTGGTTCCCAGGCTCGGGTTCACAGTCTCAGATTAGGGCAGATGACCCCCTCGGCGCACTGCAGATGCAGTAAGTCCCGTATGTGTGAGCCTTCAAGTTGTGAACTTCCAAAGGTGTGAGCTCATGCTCACACGTGCAGTCCCGCTGGCTCACGCGTCTGGTGTGCGTTGGCACTGAGCGCACCCTCTGCGAGCGTTGTGCTTCTGTGCACTTTACTGTGCAGTGCTATAGAGAGTACAGAGGTGCAGCGTCTTTATTTCACAGCCAGGGTATCTGCAAGCAGGTGCAAAAATAGTGGTAATGTAGCTAGTACCGTGAACAAGTGCCAAGAAACAATGATGGAAACAAAAGTGAAAATAACGGAGAGCAGAGCGAGGTGAAAAGATGGTCGACGTCACTCGGTCTCGTAACATGAACCGTTCAGCCGTTGGCGCGCTTCTAAAGAGTAAGGACAAGATCGTGGAATGTGTGGAGGTCTGCTGTGCAGAGGATGTTGGCCAGAACATTGCAGAGGCGTGGGAAAGCGACGGAGACGGAGAACCTTCTCAGCATGTGGCTGCAGGACCAGCACCAGCGCCTAGCCCCACTCAGCTTAATGCTGATTTAAGAGAGCTAAAAGCCTATGTGAAGACCTGAAGAAGACCCACAAGGGAGAATCAGAGGGTATATCCTTTAATCCCAGCCATGACTGATTTCATGGGTTCAAGGCTAGAGCCAGCGTCAGTCTTCACGCCATAAAAGTGGGTGCTGAGGCAGTGGGTGAGATGGCAGCTGCTGGGAATTCCCTGACACGCTTCGAGAAATTACTGACGAAGGGGAGTATTTACCAGAGCAGGTTTTCAAACTGGCTGGGACAGGGCTGTACCAGAAGAGGACGCCAGGCTGAAGTTACACTGCTAAGGAGGAAAAGCTGCTGCCAGGCTCGAGAGCAGCACAGGACAGGCTGACTCTGCGGTTTGCTGGCAATGCTCCTGGTAGCGTGAAGCTGAAACCTCTCTTAATTTACCGCTCAGAGAGCCCTCGAGCCTTTAAAAACAGCCAAGGGCTCTCTTCCTGTTGTGTGGAAAAGTAACCCCAAAGCCTGGTTACAGCCCGTTTCCCAGGACTGGTTTTCCCACTTTGTCCCAGAGGCAGAGACATGCTGTGTGAAGGATGTTCCACTCAACATTCGAAGCTTGACAGTGCCCCGGGCCACCCCCTGCTCGTAGACGATTTTCATCCCAACGTCGGAGGAGTGCATGTCACTCATCCCACCTATGGACCAAGTAGAGTTTTATTGACTTTCAAGAAGTATTACTCACGTCACACTTTCCATCAGGAAGTAAAGGCACTGACCAATCAGGAAGAAGCTGTGACAGTTTGGGAAGGACACCACCTACAGGGCCATAAACACAGACTCTGCGCGGCGTGAGGTTACAGCCATTACCATGAGTGGGGTTTGGAAGAACCTTTGCCCGTAATTCACGAGTCTTGACGATTTGAGAAGGTGGATGAGGAGTCCAAAGAGATCTTCAGCAACTCACTGACCCTCAGAGAGACGCCGGAGCGGATCTGCAGGAGGATGACTTCCCGCAACTCCTTGCTGTGCAACATGGGGGCCTCACTAATGAAGACCCGAGGGGATGAGGAGAGAGAGAGGATGGGGAGGGACAGGAGGAGGAACTGAAGGACCGGAGAGGGCCAGCCTACAGGAAGTGGCAGAGCGTGCTCTCTGCGGGAGTCACTGTTCTTGTCTGTAGCAGCCGTTCAGAATGCAACCCAGGCCACTGTGTCATCTGACAGAAAAAGAGCTACAGCCCAGACATCACTGGATCATTTTTTCAAGATGACAGAACTGGATCCAGCATGGAACCAGGCCTGAGCCAGCGACATCAGACGTGAGTGAGGCCGCGCCCTGTCTCTGGTGGCTGACTCCTTCAGCTCAGCCTCTGTCCCCTCTTCTTCCTCCTCATCGGAAACTCTTCTTGCCTGTTCATGCGACACCAGTCCCTGAATGCTGGCTGTCATACTGTTTTTTATATACTATTTATATGAAAAGTATTATAAACCTATTACAATACAGTACTACGTAGTCAACTGTGTTAGCTGGATGCCCAGGCAAACATCGTTGGACTTACGAGCAGCTCTCAGAACGGCGCTTGTCCACACGCAGGGACTGACTGCGTTTGTCTGGAGCGGCAGAGGATGCTGGGCAGGGCAGGCCAGGCCGTCACGCTGCAGTCACCTCGCCGGTCTCAGCACACAGCACGGCAGAGCGCCGCTTCACCCTGAGCGTGGGTGGTGGGTGGGCTGGGGGCTCTGCCCTGGTCTGCACCCCTCACTCTGGCAGGAGGCGGCCACCGCCAGGGCTGCGGGCACAGGCACCTCCGGAGGAAGTGGCGCTGTGAGCTGCTGCACTCTGTTGGCAGAGGGCTTGGCCCCAGCCCACAGTGCGCCCAGGAGGAGCAGACCCTCTGTGATGGCCTCGACCGTCAACTGAGCCCCTCCTGCTCTGGGGTGCGGTTCTGTGGAGGGAGGAGTGACACGATGCGGCCAGCTGTGGAGGGGCAGCTGGCCGGGGTCCTCGTCAAGTGGACAAAGGTGAGCGGCAAATCAACAGCTTTTTGATTCTGTTGGAGACACTGGAAAGGCTGCCATGAATAGGTACCATTTACAACATGCTGGGGATGGGCAGCCTTTCACAGTAGTTCTTGGTTGCCCTGGGCCTTCAGAGCTGTGCATGGACGTCTCTCCAGCTGCGGTGAGCGAGGGCTGCTCTCTGGCCGTGGTGCTTGGGCTTCTCGCTGTAGCGGCTCCCCGTGGGGAGCGCGGGCTCTGGGGCTTGTGGGCTCAGGAGTCTGGGCTTGTCAGCTGTGCGCAGGCCTCAGCTGCTTCTCAGCACGTGCCGTCTTCCCAGGTCGGGGATGGAACCCACGTCTCCTGCATTGGCAGGTGGATTCTCTCCCACTGAGCCACCACTGGGGCCCCAGCGGGTGCCGGCTGGACCCCCAGGGCCTCAACTTCCCCACCTGTGAGCTGGGACGAGGGTACTTCCTGTGCTCACAGCTGTCAACAAGGGACAGGGCCTGCTGGGACTGGGGGGGCAGCAGCCATCACAGGGGGTGTGCACGAGGGTCCCGGGGCGGCCGTGGGAACTTGGTGTGGACAGTCCCTGCCTTGTCCCTCCTGCCACATGCTCCACACTCCACCCTTGCAGAATTCACGGGAAGGTCTCCGTGGCCCTGCCTAGCTGCACCAGGAAGTGGGTAGGCAGCATGCTTGAGCCCCCTGCCCGACGGGCCTGCCTTCGGGCAGAGCCACCGGGTTTCCCACAGCCTGCACATGACGGGGAAGTGGCTCAAGGGCCTGGAGGACCCGTGAAAGCCTGGCCATCCCCCAACACCTACACATCTGAGGTGGATGCCTCGCAGGTGTCCCACGGAGCGTTTATTTTGGTGACAGCTGCAGGACTGCCCCGGGGCAGGGGCCGGCAGGTGTGGAGCTGCCCACAGCGGGAGCAGGTGTCAGATCAGGGGCCCCACGCCGGCAGCGTCCAGACAGCGCCCCTCGGGGGTGGAGCTGGCCTCTGGCCGCCCTTTCTCAACAGGGCTCTGCTGGGCGGGGAGGGGAGGCCACACTCCCAGCCAAGGCTGCAGACGTGGAGAGGCAGGGGCCAGTGGGCGGGGCTCCCCGTGGGGGCTCAGGTGCCCACAGGACCACGGTGGCGGGGCCGGCGGCCGCCCGGCTTCCCAAGGAGGCTTTACGAGCGGCACTGCAGTTCCTCATGAAGCTGTGTGAGGGCCAGGGACGCGGCTGGCGATGTCACCCCCGGACCAGATGGAGGGCGGCCGCTGCAGCCCAGGGGCCAGGCCCGAGTCCGCCCGCCAGGAGGCGCCGCTCACTCCCGCGGCGGCTGCAGCTCAGGCGGCAGGTCGCAGCCTGTGTAGACGCCGTGGGCGATGCTGTATTCCAGCAGAGCCCCGAAGCACGGGTCCTGCGGACAGAGCAGGGAGCGGGCTGGCTCTCACCGCCGCCCTGCCCCCGCGCCCCGCGCCCCGCGCCCCCGGCCGCGACTCACTCTGACAAGGACATGAGGGTTTCCCACTACGATCAGCAAGGCTTTGGGTCTGGTGATTGCAACGTTAAATCTTTTTGAGTTGGACAAGAATCCCAAAAAATATCTATCATCTTCAAATCTATCTTCATTTGACCGTACCTAAAAAACACAGAGATGAATAAAAACAGTATTTAAAAATTTTTGGTGTGGAAAGAAATTCGATATATAAAAGCATTTAAAAATGTTACACATCAGTGTGTCTTCATTTTGCCATGGGAGGGGAATACGCTTCACCGCGCTATGTTCTCCCCAGGGGTGACCTCACGTGTGGATTTCAAGAAACGCTGCTTCTTCTCCTGCCTGAACTCCCTAATCTGCCTGCAGTTAACAGCGGTGCACTGGTCACTATGGGAATTTTTAAAAGAACAGACTCCTTGGAGCCCAGCTGCCCTCCGGGCCCGCAGCTGCTTTCAGATCCCGCCT